>NW_024062312.1:160000-1510000 GCF_006381635.1 Hibiscus syriacus | reverse complement strand
TTTTGCCCAGGTTTAAATCATTGATAAAGGATTTAATTGAACTTGAATGTAATTTCTATAAAGCAGCAGTGTACCGATTAACCTTTTTAAGTATGGTTACTTTGCTCGTGTTGTTGATGCCAGTATGTAGAGACGAATTGTGAAGCACTGTAACAATTACATTTGGAAATAGAGTTAAATAAACAGGGGTTGTCGCAATTTGCTTCACTTAGAAGCCCTATTATCAAAAGTGTACTTTGCAAATAGCGTCTATTCACTTTACAAGGTGAGTGTTAATATTACTTTTATAGTTAAATACACACAACAACAATAACAAAACTCTATTCACATATGTAATTAGGTAAGGGGAGGTAGGATAGTAGGTAGCCCCCAACGCCAGGTTGAGAGCAGCTTCCGTGGAAGACCTCCGACATTAGACAATTAAAAATAAAGATAAAATACAGTGCATGTATAAATAAATAAATAAATAAATAGTTGAACTCCTTGCGAAAAATCTCTGCGTATAGACTGAAACGTAAAACCCGACTAAATTTAAAAAGAGGAAACATGAAGAGAATGATACACAGAAGTCAACGATAGCAACCTACGAGAATGAATAAAATATTAATAAAGTCAAATGGGTTAAAACCTAAACTAAGGCAACACTACTCCGCTACCCTAGTTCTAAAGCATTCATAAATTCCAAAAACATAAACGTATAAAAAGTAGAAGTCATGGAAAGTACTACAAAGGCATTAAAAGAAGACAGAGATGATATACCCTATGGATGAGACCCGCACTATTCAGCTACCCTAGTCTTAAGTCTTCATATTTTCCTATCAGAGGTCATGTCCGCAGTAAGGACTAAATCCTTCAAATCAGATCTCAAACAGTCTTTCCACTTCCGCCTTGGTCGTCCTCTCCTTCTGACACCGTCGACTATAATATATAGATTGGATATGTCTACTGCTCCCATTGGCATCAAGGAAGAGTCTCCTTTTTGTCCATTTTTTGTTTCTTTTTTTCTAAGTTGGAAATGAAATTTGAAAAAGGGGTCTCATTGGTGCTATGTTGGGAAACCCAAGTTTAAAAATTTGGGTTTGAATTTCCTTTATTATATAAATTATGAAAATAAATTGCAGATGTTGTGTGATTCAGAATTATTTTACATATATATTAAAGGAATATAAACATGAATTTTGAAATTTAAGTTCTCAAATAGATAAAATATCTTAGTCTCCTAATGCAAATTTAAGTTCTCATATGAACTATTAGATTCTATAATCAGAATTAATAAAATGGTAGTGTCGTGACCGTCTTTCGGTTAGGCCTCGGAATTGGGTTTTGACTTAGATTAAATGAATTGGAGTCACCACCGACCACTTTAAAACGAATTTAGGTGGGTCAGACACCATCTTACCTGATCTGCGTTACACCAGAAACGTGTCGAGTTTGAGAGTCGGTTACGGTCAAGGAAGGATTAGCACCCTTGAACCGCCCTTTCGGTACCAATTAATTTATCAGTTGTCTTTAATTGCGAAAATCAGAATTTAAATTAAAATTTAAATTATTCGATTCGAATTACTTACCCTTTGATCGGTTGGAATTACGACTGAAACAAAATATGTTAGATAAAAAACAAAAATAAATATGAAAACAAAATGTTAATATGATAATAAAAAAATAATAGAAAAAAAGATAATAAAAATGAAAGAAAAAATTATTTTTAAAAAATAATACAAAAAATGAAATAAAGCAAAAAATAATAACAAAAGGTTAAGTTTTAAAAAAATATATTTAAAAGTAAAATAAAGAAAAAAAATAAAAACTAAAAAATAAAACTTAGGATCAAATTGGGCTGAATGAATTAGAAAATGAACTGCAAAAGAACAAATAAAAAGTTAGGGGACCAATTCATAAAATATAAAAAAATAAACATGGACTAAATTGATTAAATTGGGAATTCGGAGGCAAATTTACAAAATGTCATGGACTGCAGAGAGGATTTAAGAATCCTCTAATTGCACAGAGGCCCCTGGTATTTAAATAGGCCAAGAGACCCTCTCCCAACTTCATTTCTCACATTTCTTCCAAACTTCTTCTTCTCCAAACGAGAGAAGCTCCCAAGCTCTCTCCCTTTACCTATGGCCGATCAAAGTCCGGTGGCTTCTCGCCGTGCCACCGCGAGTGGCGGCCGGAAAAGCCAACCCTTTAGCAAAATACTCCCCTCAACCTCGTACACACAAATCCGAGACCCAAAACACCAAAACTCACCCCTACTAGCGTAGATCTAAAAAAACTCTTCGGTTTTTTACCTTTGCCGACAAGCTCTTTGTCTCCCGCTTTGACCTCCGACGAAAGTCACCGACTTTTCGAGTTTTGCTTGGCTTTGTCTATGTTTCCTTTCGACCTTTCACTTTCTGTGAATAGGTGTTTTCATACGAGGCTTTCTCGTATTTTTTCAGTGTATTTGGTTTGTATTTCGACTGGTGTTTGATGGTTCTGTTTGGTATTTGACAGATGTTTTTTTCTGTGGCTCGTTTGTTGTTCGATGATGCTTCGATATATCTGTTGTTGTGGTACTGGTTCGATGTTTGGCTTTGCTCTGTGTGTTCTGTGATTTCTGGCAGTGTTGATCTCGGGCAATATACTGTCGTTGATGGTTGTTGCGGGTATGTGTTCTCAGTTCATTCTGTGTATCCCCCTGTTGGCCTCACCGAGGGATTTTTATAGCCCCGATGTTGGTTACTATTACTCTGAGATAGGGGGATTCGTAGGATGTGTTTATTCCACCATTTCCGTGCACGCCGTTTGTGATCCCGACCATCCAGGGATGTGTCAGTCCCGAGACTAGCCGGCCGTTTTGGAACGGACTCTTGATTTCCTGGATTATGCGACGCTTGTGCTGATGCGTGAAAACCCTAATATGCTGTTGGACTTGTTCAGGCCCAATCTAGACTGAAATTTAGACTGTTATTGGACCCTAAAAACATAAAAATAAAATAATAAAGAAAATGAATAAATAATAATAATATAATATAAATTATATAATATATATACTTCAAAAACATTTTTTAAACTATATATTATATTTAAAGTTTTCAAAACTATATATTATATAGTTTTCAAAATGTTTTAAAAATATTATATAAGTTTTCAAAAAATGTTTTTAGAACTATATATTATATAATTTTTTCAAATTTTTTTTAAAACTATATGTTATATAATTTTTCAAAAAAACGTTTTTAAAATTATATATTATATAAATTTTCAAAAATATTTTAAAAAATATTATATACTATATAAGTTTTCAAAATATTTTAAAAACTATATATTATATAAGTTTTCAAAATGTTTTAAAAACTATATAATATATAAATGTTTTCAAAACTATATATTATATATATTTTCAAAAGCCATATAATATACGAACTTTCAAAAATCGTTTTCTGAAAATTATATATTATATTTTGTCAAAAACATTTTCACAAACTATATTACTATATACATATATATATATATATATATATATAAAACCAAAATAACTCCGGGCGAAAATGAGTATCTACATGTAGACTACTTTATTTAGCCACTCAAATTTTTGCATGTTTTTGATTTGATCACTCTTTTTTTTTAATTTTGGACTATAATTTCCATTGTCCAATCAATTTGAAACAATATTATATCGCTCATCTCCTCTATTTTTGCATCTTTAAAATTTCGAAGAATAAAAAAAATCAAAAAGTAAGCTTGATACTATTAACAGATAATTTAGAGGGTTTTTACTAAATTATAATAAAGTGGGTTTCTAAAAAAACAAAAAAAAAACATGACCTATCATAATATAATTAAATAATTAATAGTGGAGTGATTAAAAAAACTTATTTTCCAAATTGAGTGATCGAACTGAAAATTTTAAAAGTGATGGACCAAAATAAAAATATATGTGATGTTGAATGACTAAAAGAATAGTTTATCCTTATAAAAATAAGGTTTATTTTATAAAAAACCCTAAGAAGAGGATGTTCTATAATATTTTAATCTAGTTATATATATTAAAAATATATATGGTAATGCATTATAAACTTATCTTTTTATAAAAATTTAGGATTAACCACCTGGATAATCACTTATGTTTGTCTTTAGTCCAATTTTGGTCATTGATTTTAAAAAACATAAGATATAATCACTTTCGTTTTTTACGTAATTAAGATATGATCACTTTCGTTTTTATTTATTTAAGACGTGGTCATCATGAGTTAACTATTGTTAACAATTAACAGAATATGTGACGTGATAGTTGGTATAATCACACATTTAGTCTCTGTTATTTATATATTCTCTCAAATTAGTCACACTTTTAAATAAATTTTAACATAAAATATATATTTTTAAATGAAAATAAAAAAATATTTTTAAAATTAAGTTAATAATAAAATATATTTAATAAGTAAATATAAAAAAATTAAATTTAATATTATATAAAATATTATGAATTATAAATAATGTATATCGAAAAATACATGCACCATAGGACTTAATTTAATTGAAGTGATAATTACTAAACAAACGGAAAAAAAATAGGGACCCTGCCAAAGGGATTTGAACCCGACGTGAATCGAACACGCAACCTTCTGATCTGGAGTCAGACGCGCTACCATTGCGCCACGGATCCCTGTTCAGTAAAGGGCTTAATTTTTTTATCTAATCATTATTAATACTAAATTACGAAGTGCATAATATCGAGGTTAAAGAAGGAAAATAGATAAAATCAAGTGAGAAACGTAACAAGTGTCGGGTCCTATTCTAACAACAATCGGTCAGTAAGGGGTAATTTATATTTAAAATTAATTCATTTAATTTGAATATAAATTTTTAATGAATCAAATTACATTATTTGTTTTTTATTATTGATAGATTAAGCCATTTATATTAATATTATTAAATAATTATGAAATATTAAAATTAATATTTCGATTAATATATTTTCACACATATTATCAAATAATGTTTAATTGTTGATTTCGATAATATTTGTTAATATGTTTTAAAATATTCATTCAAATAAGTTCAAAGAAAAACTATTTTTTTTATAAATCTTAACATAAAATATACTTTTTTTAGTAGAAGCATTTAGCCTTATTAGAATACGAAAATATCTAAAATCATAACAAGAATTTACAATTAACATCGTAAAATAAATACATAAACCTGGATATTTTCCTATAACATTGACACATGAAGAAACTAGTCACTTTAGATAATACAATGATTATACATAGAAAAGATTAAAAACCTAACTAAAAGACTTGAACGAAAATTAGATACGAACGAATTTACCCGAACACGCCCCAGATACCCATATTGTTATTTGTAGATTCAACAAAACAAACACACGGCCCTTTTAAAACCCTATTTGAATAGAAAAGGGAATTACTCGGCCAGCATCTAACTGTACAGGGAAGCAAGCAAGCAACTATGGAGGTGGAAATCAACCTTTTATGAACATATCATCTGAACCCTATCCTTCAATTAGTAGAAGCATCATGCATAGTTTTATACACATCCAGCATGCATAATGTGATGTCACGACACCATTAATCTCACCTCAAACAAGTTAACGAAAAGTCGGAACACCTTCGAAATCTTCTGCCATCTACACAAGACCGACATTTTAGAACAAACAAACACGGTACAATGCGCGTACAAGACGCTGTCATGATCGCCTGGTCTATAAAAGGTAGAGTTATGTCAATATGCATGTACACACATGAAGCTGTACACTCTCTAACAAATAAGCAGGCAAATCAGGAGGGGGTGTTGGGTTCGTCGCATACAACAGCCATATAAGCCACAAAAATAGAGCAAAAACAGAGCATTTCTATTTAAGGTCAAGCTTCAAACATGTTTGAAGACAATGCCAGGCCAAATAAACAAGGTTCATATATTCCTAAGCCAATACTTGCTGCAGAAACCAATTCTTCGGAAGTATAACGGTAAAGCTTCGACCACGACAAGTAACGGTTGAAGCATAAACTGCTAAAAAAGGCATTAAAACTCGGAATAAGTGGAAAAGGTATCGAATCTAATACCGTGCAAATTTGTTGGATATGGCAGCACTAGAAAGTTGCTGGAAATAGTTATCAAACATGGAAAACGCCAGAGAAGTAGTATGCAAGAACAGGACAAATGAAAAACGGTTACGTTCAACCAGCATGGCTACGCACAAGATTTAAGTTTCAATAGATTCCAAGGTCCTCGCACCCTTCTCGAAAATATAAGCCTATGCAACAAAGATATCATGAACTTATTCGATGCCACTGCCAGTAGCAGAAAAGATTGGAATTATAAAGTTAAAGTGAATCAAAAGCTTTCCACCTAATTCTCAATCAATCATCAACATTCAACGGTAATCTGAAGTCGATACAATTGAACATCAACACAACACTCGGCATTCGACTTCAAAAAGATTTCCATAATAGGAAATTATAAAAGAAAAGAAACCGACAGTTTTCCACCTTTTAAAGCGCCCATAGCTTTCTTTTTCAACTTATCATGCACAGTTAGATCGTGTTACCAACTTACCCTACCTGATATTCAACAATCGCATTGATACAACAATTAATCACAAAACCTAGAAGAGAATATGAACCACCGATTATCTGCAAAATCTGGAGGAGAATATGAACTATTTCCCGAAGCTAAATTTCAGTTCGCCAAAATGTATATGTTCTCTCTGATATTTACCCATTTTATACATCAAGTTTGCAACCTAGGCACCAAAACTCAGAAGTGGAACCCATAGCATCATTCTTACAAACATTTTTGGCCAAGATTTAGATGAGGAACTACCAATTTCATTACATCCAAGTTCAAAGAACAAAACCCTTCTGGAGCCACATAATAATCAATTCTTCAAACCTAAATCCGATCAAGCATTTAAAGCAGCACATCAATTCAATCAATGCACATAAAAAAGCAAGATGATATGAAATAAGACCATCATTGGCATAAACAAGAAAATTAAAATGAAACATTCATTGAAAATATGAAAAAATCCATTGATTGAGCTTGTCAAGGTGAAAACTATAACAATGACTAAGCAAAAGAAACACTTAAGGCTTCAAAGTACAACCTAAAGTTCCATAAAACGTCAAAGTATGTTGAGAAGTACCTATCCCCAAAGCAACAGCGAACAGAATATACATGATTAAAACCAAACACCATGTAATTGTTGTCAAGAGGCTACAACTAATCTCAAAGTACCCAACCTACTTATTTGACCCCTGTATAAGCCGATATCTAACAATCGAAAATGTGCAACTTGCTTTGCCCCCATGAGCCAGCAGCAGGGTCCCAATCCTTGTACAATTGCAACAACCCTCCAAGACAACCAACTCCGAAAACATATCAAGCTACACCGTCCTTTTCATCAAATTCCCTACAATTCTATGGTCAAACTTGAATAGAGTTCTCCATCTCCTCCCCATCGCTACAGCAAGAATTGGTCACAGTTTTCCTTACTTCTTCCTCACAATTAAGCAACTGCCTTGCATTGGTCCCTGCAATTTTCTTCTGGCTACACTCAACCAAACCCTTCCCCCTAGCTTTCATATTCAGAATACCGCAAAAAAAATCAGTTAAAACCATTTCATAACCCGGAATTTTCGCATAACCCGGAAAATAGTTAATGTCAATGATAAGATAACGATTCCCGAACCGGGTATCCCTTATCACATCGAAGTTAAACAAATTCAATTTCATGGCCTTTCTCAAACCTTTAGCAATATCTGTCATAAAACTTTGTGGCGGCAATTCAGTATCCTCCAAATGCATCATCTTATAATACTGATCATCATTTTTCTCGTGAGTAGGCAAATTGGAAACTTGAGAAAACCGTAGAGACCCTTCTAAAGTCTTCAATTTTTCTTCCGAAACATCCGGCAATGACTTCCTTTTAACACATTGCACATAGTCCCCAACCACGTAAACCTTGAAAATAACCCCTCCATGGTTAACAAACTCCTGCAACACAATTGGGGGCTTAAGCTTGTTCAAGCCATCGCTGTTAAAAACCAGAGTCATTTTGTGCGATTTTGCGCTCCCATCGGCCACCAATGGCTTCGCGATCACTGGAAACTTAAGCAACTCCCATGCTTGGTCATCGAATAGGGTTTCTTGATCGTAAATCACAATCTGTTTAGGGATCCCAAATGTCTCGCTCTGATTCTCGATCTTCAGTTCCGACACCACCTGCAGCATCGAAATCCTGTTGTGTAGCCGTCCAATCGCGTCGGGTGAATCTACGATTACGGCATTAGGGTTTTGAGAACGGAAATCTTCGAGCTGGCTCTTCCATTCCTCGCCGTACAACTTGTGAAGCACGCAATCAAAAGGCCCTTGACCGACCAAAGGACGCTCCCTGTCAATCTTAACCAGATCCACGCCTCGCGATTTCGCCAGATTCACCAGAGATTCCCGAATAAAACTGTTCTCTTTCTTCGGCAATAGCGCGTAGCCAATCTCGAATCTCCTCTCCTCCCCCGCCATTTCTCTGATATCCCCCCCAAGCCCAATTCGATACTATCTTTATATATAAAAAGCCAAAATTATCTTCTTCCCACTTGTTTTCTCCGCCGCTTCAAAGCTCGATTTCATAAAACGAAACGCTCTTTTCTTTTCATTTTAGATTCTTCCCGAGAACCAAACAGAAAACGAATTCACCACCAATGACTCATCAAAAGACTCGATTTCTTGAAAATTTTTAGAGTGGGTTTTCCTTTTAAAGATATATCTGATTTAATTTCTAGGAAATTTTCGCTCGGGGCTTCGTAGGAATCGAAAAATAACGAAATGCAATTCGTTTGAGGAAGAAGTATTTATAGCCATGAGGACTAGGGCTAGAGAGATGATAGAGTGACCCGGGGTGAGTGTTCTGGCGATACACGTGGCGTGCTCTGGTGACGATTTGCAATTCGCGCCGCATAATTAAGAGAAGACGTGGACGGTAGTTGTTATATATAAAAGTGACAGCTGAGTGATGAGGGGTCAACGTTTGATTGAAATATTAGTTTCTCCAATTTGGGGAATCTTTGTAGGAAAATAAAAAGAAAATGGAATTTGAAAATGTTTGGACTCTTTTACTACTTTTAGACTTTTTATTAGGATAAATTAGGACAGAATAACGAAATCGAGAAAATCGAAAAATTGATATGAATTGAATAAAATAGTTCGATTCGGATTTATCTTATATGATTTGATTTCGGGTTAATTTAAATATTCAAAATTTTTAATTCGGTTCGAGTTTTTCATATGGAACTCATTTGTTTCATATTGAACCAAATAAACAATTTGGGTCAGTCCAGCCGATTACCTACTTACCCTTACCCATAAGCGGTAAGCCCAAATGGCCAATTAAAGTAAATACAAAAAACCCTAAATCTTTCGATTTATGAAAAACAGCATTACCGAACCGAATCGAATCGAAAAAATCGGTTTTATATATTTCGATTTTTTAACTATTCGGTTTCGGTTTCGATTTAAATTTTAAAAAACCGTTTATTGCGGTTCGATTCAATTTTTAGTAAAAAACCGAACCGAATACACACCTAGAATGAATATCTACCCAACTCCATATATTATTATTATTATTATTACTATTATTATTATTATGTGATATTAATTTAAATCTTAAGTATAATTCAACATTTATATTGCACGAACCAAGTTACATTAGTGGTTAAAAGAATTGTTGTTGTTTCTAAAGATCACGAGTTCAAGCATCAAAACCGTAATAAAGTAATTAAGCATTTATTATCAGATGATTAAGAGCATTTAGAATTAGATATTACTTTATAATCGCCTTAGCTTAATAAAATAAATCAATGTATATATTAATTACGTGAATACTATAATTTTGACATGTTAAAAATGGTTTTAAAATTGAGTGAATTACGGAATTGCTATATTTTGTTTTCGATCTATTTTATTTTTAATATATTTTATTTTGATCACTAATTTAAAAAAACACGATATAGTCATTCTTGTTTTCGATCTGTCTTATTTTGGTCATTAAGTTGTTAACTCCCGTAAGATTGATGACGTGTCATGTTAGTAAAAATTATTAAATTTTAACTCGACCTTTAAGTTTTAGATAGAATTCTAATTTTACCCTAAAATTTAGAGAAAATACCAAAGTCATTGCCGTCAATTGTCACTCATCATCGTTATCGATCGTCGTTGATTATTGTTCATTATCTATCATCGTCGTCGAAGGCTGTTGGAATTCAAAATTTCTAGTTTATTCATATTTTAAACTGTTAAACATGAATATGATATATGTTTCACCTCACAAATCTTGTATAGAACCCTTCAATTCCTTTAAAAGTAAACCATGACGATAAAATTTTTATTATATTCTTTTAAAAATAAGTAAATCAAAAATCAAAATTTATATCATAATACATCTGTATAATAATAATAATTTAATCCATATAAATTTTGATAAATTATATATTTTAATTTATATAAATTTATATTTTAATTTTGATAATATATATACACGAGACATTATATTAAGGGGTGAATTTCTAAAATTTTATGAGGACACAAACTTATAAAATTCTAAAGGTAAAAATATATTAACAATTGAAAATATTAAAAAATCTAAAATATATATTATTTTAAATTTTTTAGGGCGTTTGAAGAACAAAATAATAGTTAGGCGACTAAAGTAAAATTAAAGTGATAATTAGGTGACTAAATACTTAATTTACTAAAAAACTAAGGTAAACTATGTGTTTAGTACCTAAACTATTAGTTTTGACATGTTTAAATATCTAAATGTCAGTGTTAAAATTGACAAAATAATGGAATAAACGAGTCCAAACCTAAAAATGAGTGATATTTGAAGCAGTTAATCCTAAAAAAAAATTAAATACTAAAACAAATCAAAAATAAATAATTTGTGTACTAAACGAGTAGTTTACCCAAAATTTATTTGGATTCATCATCTCTACCCTATCCACACGTGCTTTTTTCAAAAAATTATTTTACTTTTTCAATGGCTCGCTGAAATATTTATTTTTAATGCGTGTGTCAGCAGTTTTAGGGCTATTATTGTTATTGTCAGGTTGACAGACTATGTAGATCGGATAGTTACACTTTAGATTTTGTTCTGATGCATCGCGTAAGTTTATCAGAGCTTTTATCTATACGATGTGATTAGAAGTATGTGCTTAAGGGATGTAGACTAATCGGAGGCTCTGACGAACGGAGACTTCGAGGTCACTCGGAGGCCTAACAGGTGGGAAATTGTGTGTACTTCAGCTCATGAAGATCAATGATACACAGGCAAGAATGGTTCATAATTGAACTTCAAGTCCTTGGTAAAACTAGGAAGGCAAGAATGGTTTATTGACTAGATGCTTTTCCTCAGGCTTACTCCAACTCCGCCGAACACATTCGTTAACGTCGCGACCAATCATCGACGTGCCTTACCGTATTTTCTTCACGGCAACTTTCATCGGACTCATCCCCTCTGCGTACATAACAGTCAGGGTATTTTACTTTGGACTTCCATGTAAAAGTCCCGTGTTAAAACTAAGCCTATTCCAATCCTTCAATTATGTGTGGTTGCATGTTTCTTCTGCAGGCAGGAATAGCTCTCGGAGAGTCACAACCGATGATCTTTACTACTTCAACTCCATCACCGCTCTTTTCGTTATAGTGATCGTCTCCGTCTCACCGACGCTAATGAGCAAGACCAAATCATAGCATTTTGCTAGCCGAACATTGTACATGGGGAGTCCAAAGGGTTGCCACAATGTGCTACTGCTGCTGCTGTTTCTCGGATGAACGGAACTCTCACCGGATATCAAACGTGGTCGGAGAAGGTATCACTGTAATACTTTTTTTTTCTGTTAAGTGCCTAAGTGACATTCTTAAAATATATAAAATTAAACACATAATACTAAGTAGACAGTCCATAGCCAAGACTCACTATGTATATAGTTCCATTGTCATGGTCAGCAGATGACCATATCTGTAATTCCATGTAGCAGCCATGACCATGACTCTTTGGTGACAAACAGTTTCAGCTACTTGGACCAGCTGGTAGTAGTGGTGGGTCTTTGAGTTTTCTTGCCAACGATGAATCCGAAATGGCGTTCGAAGGGAGTGAAACGGTCGAAGTTGTCGGCTCAAGGGAGGAAAAAGCGGAGGAGCCGAGGATTTGCAAGAACAAAGAAGACGCTGAGACACGACTCACGTTGCTGTCGAGAGCAACTAGTGAAAGTCTTAGTAGGGTTACAGATGAGACGAGATATATCGCGAGTTACTCGAGATTGATTATATCAAAACATAATCAGCACTCGAATCAAATGAATTCTACTTGAACTCGAACTCGAATTCTTAACGAGTCAAACCGAATTACTTAATATTTAATTCGAAAAGCTCATAGACAACTTAAAAAAATAATATATCAAAATTTAGATTTTTAAATTAAATTATTAATAATATTAAAGATTATATGATATCTTTTAAAAATATGATTAATATAAAAATAAGTGTTTAAATTATAGTCAAAATTAACTTTTGGTGCATAAATAATTTTTCGTCAAAAATATATGTCTAAAGTTTTCTCCGTTACACTTTTAGATGACTATAATTAAAAAAAAAAGTTAAGTGACACATGCTACGTCCAGATTTTTTAAAAAATAATTTTAAATAATATTTTATTTTTTAAAAAAAGTTGGACGTAACACGTGTCACTTAATGATTTTTTTAAAGATATGCACCTAAAAATGTAACTGAGTAAACTTTAGACACCTACTTTTAACGAAAAAAAATTTAGACACTAAAACGTTTTTCGAGATATTATTTAAGCATTTATTTTTTTATTAAATCTTAAAAATATAATATAAGATGTATTTAAGATTCGGGTATGAGTTCGAATGAGTTTTAATTTTTGATTTCTTGTGGAGATTATAATAAACTTTCGAGTCAACAGTTATTGACCCGAAATTGGAACTAGGACGCATATCCTTCTTACCTGATCACCTACTATTTAAGTTAAAACTTTTTTTTTATATCAACGGGCATTTAACACCTAAATGGACAGCTAGGTTGACAAAAATGACATAATTGATAAAATACTAATATTTTAAATATTTAATTAGAATATCTTAAAGTTTAGGGACTAAAGTATAAACAATAATTTAAGGATATTTTGTGAAATTAACCCCTAAAAGTAGGGTAAATAACGGACATTCAACACATGAAATTATTTTCTTCTTTTGATAGTTCATATGCCTTGTAACGTAAATTCTACGTCATCAATGTTGTTAAGTTTTCAGCTATATGTATCAAATTGAAACGTAAATCAAATGTTAGATATTATTTAAAAAAAATAAAATTTAGATACTAAAATAAAATAAAAATGATAGTTTAAATATTAAATATGTTATTTATCCTATTAATAATTATACATTTTAATAAATATAGTACGACTGAAGTTATTGTTATGGTATATTTACAATTTTCGGTTATAATATTTAAAATATATAATTAACATAATTATATGTTTTAATTGATTGATCACATATTTTATTTAAGGATAATTTAAAATTCAAATTAGAGAGATTTTGATAAATAAATAAATAAAAAATAAGAGTTTTAGGCTTATGAAAACACTAAGTGTATATATATATATATATATTTAATTAATCTGTTTTTTATTTTTCTCAATTCAACGATTTTAAAAACTGTAAAATTAAAAGAATTTTATATTGTTTAAGTCAGTCATATCTATATATATATATTTGGGATAGCAGTATGACCCGAACCCGACGGGGAAACCTGAAATCCGGTCAAGTTCGGGTCGGGTAGGGTTAAATGATATCGGGTCGGGTTTGGAGATTTTTTCGGGTCGGGTTCAGGGCAATGTATCCCCGCTCCGCCCCGATTATATATATATATATATATATAATATTTTATATTTTTTATATTAATTATATATATAATATTTTATATATTTTATATTAATTATATATAAAATATTTTCGGGTTCGGGTTCGAATTTGGGTATAATATTTCGAATCGGGTTCGGGGACGGGGCAAAAAAATCTCCGACGGGCACCTCAATAAAAAACCCGTCGGGGATCGGGTCGGGGTCAGGGACGGGAATTCATTTCGGGTTCGAGAACGGGGCGAGCAAAACCCGCCCCGAACCCGACCCGTTGCCATTCCTAATATATATATATGATGGTCTAGCGGTTGTCATGGTGTGTACCCACAGTTCTAATAGAGAGGATACGATTCATCTAATCTCATAATCAACCTTTATAATATTTGATTTGAATTAATAAATTCATCAAATAAATATAGATAGTCGTGAAAAATTGTACACAGCCACATTATTTTAAGAATATATATATTTTTTCCCCAAAGCATTATTTAGAATATTTCGCCCCACATAAACTATAAATCAATTCATATATGCTAAGTCATTGCACCACATAAACTATAACTTAACATGGGGCAATCAAATGGAGGATTGTTGGCTCTTGTTGTTAAGGTAGTGCAACTTCTCTAATCCATATATCCAATGATATCTCAAGTGCCTCAACAAAACCCCAAAAGCCATATCTAATTTCAAATAAAGAAAATAACAATAAAAATCTCATTCCAAAGGAGTTCGAATTGAGGGATGTGAAGGGATGGGCATGGGTCTGGTCAGATTTTTGGTTCTTCCGACTTGAATCTAACCGTAAAATATATATCTTTCACTCGATCTAGACTCAGCCCAATTTTTTTGAGATAAAATCCGACCTGATTTGAAATAACATATTTATTAAAATATTATTTTTATTCAATAAAAATTGGATTTGATTGAAAGAAAATATTATGTAGAGGGGTATTATTGTAATTATATCTAAATATATAAGGTAACATTACAATTTTTTGGGTCGGATATTTTTCACCATAAACCCGAATCCGGTCCAACCCAACTCAAACATAACCTTAAAAAACTCTACCCGATCTGACCCAAACTCAATTTTTAAAAGGATCTGATCGGCTCGAAACCCGTTAGGTTCGGTTTCCATGCCCATTCCTAGGGATGTCCCTCCAATAATTTATGCTCCCATATCCCATTATTGAAATGTTAAATTATTATGTGCAAACTTGACCTAAGTATCCCAACTCCCCCATACAAGTTGGGGGTAAAGATGAAGGGTTGCATCACCAATTTTATACCAACTTTTGCTTTTCACAAAGAGACATATCATCACCATGCATGCCATCCATTCTTATCCACTAATCATTAACATCTACTTGGCCTTCACTTGATCTATGGTTAGGGTTAATTGTAGATATATATTTAGGGTTATAATTATATTCCATATTATCAAATCATTTTTCCAATTTTAAATTGATCTCTACATTTTTAAATATTCATATTGATTTTAAAAATACTAATATTAATATATCAATCATGAAATTATGAACATATATTTATGAATAATGTAGTGACTATTTATATTCAACATGTTAAAAAAATAGTCATCCTATCCTCCTAAATTTATAGATTAGGGTTTAAAGTTTTAAATTTAGAGTTTTAAATTACAAGATAGGAAATTAAAATAGATAAAAATTTTGTAGTTAAAGTATCAAAGTAGAGACATTAAAAGTTAAAGGTGTAAAAGAAAATCATGCACAATAATCTACAATTTAATGCATATCATTGTCAGCTGAACTAAGATACCTATCCAGAACCTCCTCTATAATATAGTTTTATATGAGAAAATTAGGTTATACTATATAAATATTTGTGAAGTGATAAGAGGGATATATACGAGATCATTATTGTGAATGTCCCGAGACGTACGAAAAATTTTATATTAAGAGTATGAATTTATACAATTTTAGAGACGAAAATAAATTATCAATAAAAGTATATTAAAAGAACTAGAGTTTTGACTCTATTTCTAATTGGATCATGTTATAAAGTTACAATTAAAAACAATGGTAAATTTTCTTATCCTCTGCTCGTGGGTTTTCTCTTTTGGATTTTTCACGTAAATTTTGGTGTTTATTTTATTTTATTTTAGTTTCGATCGTTTTGTTTGTCGTTAATCTTTCCTATCATCATAGTAAAAAATATAAAAAATATACGAGAATTTAAAATTTCAGGAGACGATTGCCTCTGTCATCCTCCCTTGGTCCATCGCTACTGGTGTGGGTATGTTGAGAACGATAGATGCTGATGATGCATGTCAATATCTGCTCTAACATCATAGCAATAAATAAACATTGAAATCAAATATGGGGTTAGTCCACTAATGACATAATGGCTTAGACAGATTGATTAAGATAAGGATATATTTGTTCTACATATTCACCTCTTTGAACGCCCATTTTGTAGGTGTGCAGAAATAAGCCATTAATGGCATCATGGATCATGCATTTCGTATATATAAAATTGTATCTTTTAGAAATTTCAAATTTTTATATAATTTAGATTTTTATTTTATATTAACGATATAATTTTGTATTTCTAAAATTTTATTATTATGCATTCTTCAAATT
Organism: Hibiscus syriacus; assembly: GCF_006381635.1. Lineage (NCBI taxonomy): Eukaryota > Viridiplantae > Streptophyta > Magnoliopsida > Malvales > Malvaceae > Hibiscus > Hibiscus syriacus. The sequence continues at coordinate 1,493,434 of NW_024062312.1, read as the reverse complement.
TTTAAAATAATTTCTTAAAATTTCATACATCTATAAGTGACCATTCTTGCTTTGATCATTTAACTATAGCTTGAACTATACTTTGATTTAACAACTATTATAGTACTTGAGAGTTTAGGATCAAAGCTTGAACTTCATTTCCCCTTAACATAAAAGTATAAAATTAGTGGTGACAAAAATAAAATAAATAATGGAATGAAGGGATGTATTCGTCGATAAATCCAATTGCAAAATATACATTTTTATACAAAAGAATTATAATATAAGTATACTAGAGTAAAAACATATGGTCAGTCGAAGGTCCCTAAGAAACAAAAATAATAATAACAAATTTATAACATTGAATTCCAATAAATATAATAATCAAATTATTATTATATTTATTTCGAACAACAAAGGGCATCACTTTTGACACGTGGACGACTCGACATAATTCCTTCATGTTTTCACCCCAAACGTGTCGATATCTTATTCGATATTGTAGTAAGCTTATGTCTTCCACGGAAGTTGCTCTCAACCTAGCGTTGGGACAGTCTACTACCATACCTCCCCCTTATCCCATTACATATGGGAATAGGATCATCTAATTTTTTTTACTTAACCATCGCTTCAGTTATATTTTAATCATTTAATTGTTTTTTAAACAATTACTAATATTATATTTTAGTTTTATTTTTATCACTCTTTTATGAGATAATCAATTATGATTGTGGTATTCATTTTTTTACCATACAATTTTAAATCAAAATTATTTTATCATACATAGTTAAAGTAAATTAAAATAAATATAAAAAATCAAATATAATATTTTTATCATATTTAACGAGATGAAATTAAAATAATAATATAAAATGATTAACAATGTTATTAATTTAATTTAATTTCTCTTATAAGTAAAAGCTTCATTTACCTAATAATAAGAGAGAGAAAAAAGTGTTAGTACATGCATGGACTATAATCCTAGGCAGTAGTTAAAAAGCTCGCAAACTACTCAATTTCTAGAAATAGAAATAGGCAGGTAAAATTTCAAGAGATTGAAGAGTATAAGGACTGAGTGCTAAATTAGACCAAAATAACCAACTGCGAAACCAAACCGCCTGCAAGGGTCGGCTGATAAGTACATGAGATGATCCCAAAGAAATTGCGCACACGTGCCAAATATTCAAACTCGGAGACAATCCCACACGTGCCTCAAACCATATGTGGGGACCCATTGAATTTTGAAATCACAGTCACCGATTGAATAACATAATGTTTCAAGTATTAGATTAATGATATAAAATAAATGAAAAGTCGATTTATAAAATACATATCAAATAGATTTTAGATCAAATTTTATTATATTTCAATTAATATGTTAACGTTTAGTTCAAGCGACCATTAATATTATAATAAAAAATAATTAATTTGAAATATATAAATAGTCAAATAATAATTTTATAATTATCAATAGTCGTGAGATTCAATAAATTAATACTCTATAGCCGGAAACTATTTTATAATTTTTATAGTAAAAAGATTAAACAAAACAATGTCTAATAATCGATAGATCACTTTATACTTTCTAGATTAATCTAAATTGATAACAATATAATATTTATTCAGTTTTTTTAATTAATTAAAAATAAATTTATACTTTCTATAGAGACATAAATATTCGAACCAAAAACCTTCAATAAAAACATCATACTACAAACTAAATACATCATATAAAAAAACGTCTAACATAATGATATGATGTATTATAATATTTTGTTTGAATTAATCACTAGTATATGATTTATTGACCAACTAATGCAGATCAAGTACTGCAGAGGCGAGGGTGACCCTCCCAACCCTGTTTGCTCCATTCGTAAATATCAGGATTCAAACCATTGACCTTGCTTAAGGGACCTAGTGTCTCATCACACTAGACCAACTGATTAAAAAATTAGCTAACCCTTATTCTCATATGTAATGGGATAAGGGGGATGTAAGATAGTAGATTACCCTCAACACCAGGTTGAGAACAGCTTCCGTAGGAGACCTCTGAATTATGAAATACCATCCGTGAGACTCGATTTCACGACCCCAAGATTAAGAACCTTGTGCTCTATCAACTGAGCTGGATGGTTGGTGATATATTATAATATTAATATAAAGAGTTTAAAATTTAAATTTGATATTTTATAGAAATAGCTAATTTTCAATATTAAAAAAAGTAATTTCATTTTTCACATTAATACATGGCTTCTATTTCTTTTCTATTTACATCATACATTTTCCCATCACAATTTGCCTTAAAAACTCATGTATAACCATCATAAATACAAAGTCTAGTCCTAGACTTACAAAAATATAAAAGAAAAGGATAAAAAAACTTATGTGGATAACATCCAAGTCCTTAAGATTTGGAGGTCATTTTCCACCCGTTCATAATTATCTTTGCTTCTATGTACAAAGAGGTACATGTAGGGACTAATATTCTATTACTAGACCGCCCATTGGAGCTCTATGGGGAATCCCTTTTCTCCGTTTAACAGTCCGGCAAGTAGCCGACGTCGGAGGCGGCGTCGACGGGCTAAAGCTTCGAGCTTTGCCGTTCTCTTTATTATTTTCGTCGTTCTTCTTCAACTTTCCGTGGCTGCTGCTGCTGCTGCAAGAATCGCCGGAGTCCGATTCCGTTCTCGGTTGCCTCTTCTTCTTCTGGAAATTCTTTGAAGTGCCAACAAGCTGCAATGACAATACAGAAACGCATTCAAAACTCGTTTTCTCAGCAGCCAAACAGCAATATACCAAGAAAATTCAATAGAAAAAAACTGGATTTACCTTGCAACCGAGAGAGCAAAACCGGAACGAGTCGACAAGGCTGCGGTCGCAGACCTCACAGGTGTTGATGACACCTTTCGCCGGCCTGGGTTGAGGCCTTTCGTTTATGAAAACAACCTTAGCACTATTGATAACATAAGTTTGGATCCCAGATATGTCTAGATACTTTTGAATCTCGGACACCCTTATTACATCATGGTATGAAGATCTCCTTATCTGTGAAAAAAAAAACATTACCAAAATCGAAATCAATGTTCTGTAATGAAAAAAAATGTGAATTTGATACCTGGATACAACGATGATCCTTGTGAAAAGCTAAGCAGAAAGAGCAGAGAGAACCGTTCGTGCAATCTAAGCAGTACATATTGCATTCGCTCTTGTGAGAATCGGCATGAAGTTTGCATTGGACGAAGAATTGTTCTATCAACAGAGGTTTCAGCCATGGCGGCCACCTGCTTTTGTATTCTTCATCAGGTCCACCGGCACCCTAAAACACGAACGAAATCAATCAACATTCGATTAAAACATGTTTTTTTAGGAAAACCCAGATAGATAAACCAAGTAAAAACACGAAACGAGTACAGAAGAACGAGTGTTGTTTGTGGGAACGAAGAGATATACCATGATTCTTCTGTTCTTGGGTTTGATTTCACGGATGGTGGATTCTTGATTTACGATCGCCAGCTTGAACTGCTTGACAAGAGAATAGTCTTAAGGAACAGTGTACTGTGTGTATGTTTTCTTTTCGGACAAGGTAAACAGAGGCGGCGGCGGCGGCCGAGAGAGTGAGAGAGAGAGAATTGAAATATAGAGAAATGGGGGATGGGAGGTCGTTCTTATCTACGAATCCGGTCAAATAGTCAACCAACCGAACCTAAGTCCGAACCTGAATCCCCTTCAGCTCCATGGGAGATGCGTGCAAGGAACTCACCTTCTTTTCATTTATTTCACTTTCATGTCCTTTTATTAATTAAGGCCAAAGTATACAAATAGTCCCCTAATTTTAATAGATCTTTCATTATAGTCACTTAACTTTTGGAAATTGCAATACAGTAATCAAACTAAAAGTATCACATCAACAAAAACTAAAAATTCAAATGGGACAAACGGAATAGGTGTTGTTTTAGTCAACTGAGGGTGCTAGATCGAATGTTGAGCCGTGCGAATTGATTCGAGAGGCTGTTTTAGTCGAACGAAATAGTTTGGTATCGGCTGCTGTTTGGGAGATTGCTCTGGCTAGGTGTGGTATGTGACGAAGAGCGCAACGTTGGGAAGAAGAATTGAAATGGGTGGTACCACATTTAAAGGTAAGTATTCGCTCGCTCTTCTCCTCAAATTAGTTTGGAATGCTTGCATGTACTTCATATGAAAGGAGTGAAATAGGCGTTGTTGTAGTCGACTGGGTGCTAGATCGAATGTTGAGCTTTATGAATTGATTTGAGATGTTGTGCAGGTGAAATTTCTAGAATTAATATAGGGAACCTTGATTTACAAATTTGTATATCTTGAGGAATTGATAATTGATTGTGCATAACATATGGGGGCTGGTTATACTGTCTTGGAGTATCAGTATTACGTATGGGAGTTCAATGATTGAATTTGAGTACAGGGATTGGTTTGGGGGTTGTGATGGAGGATGATGTTGTGTACATTGGTTCGTTTGGACCTGTTTTGCTATTCTGCTTTTGGATAATAATATATACATTTTATAAAAAAAACCCTAAAAGTTCAATGATTGTATTACAAGTTTCAAAAGTTAGGTGACCAAAATGCAAGTACTTTAAAAGTTTGGGGAATATTTATATACTTTACCCTTTAATTGATTATTTGTTTTATATTTAAAATCTTGCTTTTGTTATTTTCTAAACCCGATATTTCCTAAATCTTATATTTATAGATATACAAAACAAATATAGTTTAAAATTTTAGTACATATCAAAATCTAAATAATGAAATGTGTTATTCAATAAATAATAATAATAATAATAATAATAATAATAATAATAATAATAAAGTATGAACCAAATAGCCTCCGTTGTAAAAGAATTGTTATTATTCCTGAGGATCCTAGTTCGAGCACTATAGATGTCAAGGGTGTGAGCGTTCAAAGTTGAAAGGTTAAAAGTTATTTACGAACAAATACTATCTTGTACTTACACCATATTATTTAAAAATATAATAATATTAATAATAATAAAATGTATTATGATTTTCATAAAAATATCTACAAATAGTAAATATTCATAATATTCTTTTTTCATATTATTGAATATAATGTGTCTCGTTGAAATTTTACTAAAATAAAAAAAGTTCATGATAACTTTTTTTAATAAACAAAAAGTAGGGTAAAGTACACAAATTATCCATTGATTATAGTGTACTGCTTTATTAAGTCATTTGATGATTAAAATTTACAAAATGATAATTTGATTATAGAGTGTTGCTTTGTTGAGTCTTTCAAATAGTAAAAGTTGCAAAATAATCACTCAACTATTCGTTATGTTCTAAACTCATCTTTTTCAGTTGGAAAAATGACGATTGTTTGAGTTGGACGTTAACATGGTGACCAAAATATGATAGTCGTTTGAGATTTTGAAACCATATCTTATCATATCACAATCAGTGGGTTAACATTTAGCTTAAACTGTCGTAATTTTTAACAGAAATTGACGAGTTTGGAATATATGAATAGTCAGATGACCATTATATAACTTTTAATAATCGCGGGATTCGATAAAATAATTATTTCTGGATCAACAGATTATTTTTCAAAGTATGAATCCCGAATTTTAGGACTTATATCACATCACATGCTACACTTGTCAATGAGAATCTGATAACAATTATTTATGCATAATTTAAAGAGAGTAGTGTTGGTATTGTTTTAATGTCATGATATGTTTTATCTCCACATGTAAATAAATATCTTGTTTGAAATCGATTTCAATGTCAATCTAATAAGTTACATTGAAATCGATTATAGAGAGTATAAATCCGACTCGATTCAATATAAAATAAAGATTTAATTAAAATAATAATAAATTTAAAAAAATTATATTATTATCCTCAGGTCGGGTCGGAGTTTTTTCACCATCCACCTAAGTCCTACATCACCTCTTAAAAAATCAGATTCGACTCGACCCAAACCCAATTCTTTTTCTAAATCTAACCTTATCAAATCGGATAAAAACCGTCGAATTCAAATTAAATGATCATCCCTAAAGATGAATAACACGATCTTTAAATATTAATGGATCCCATCAATCATTGTTGGGTATAGTAGCGGAATCTTATTCAAGCTTTACGAAAAGGGTTGATAAATGACCCAATTAATCCAGGAAACCTTAGTGATCCCAAATTAGAAATTTGTTTCTTTCCATCCTATTCGTATTCATTGATTGTTATTAGTCCTTTTTAATACATAGAAATATAGGGTAAAGTACACAAATGGTCTCCGACTATAGAATATTACTTTGTCAAGTCCCTTGACTATTAAAAGTTATAACATGATCTCTTGACTATAGGGAATTGCTTTGTTAAATCCTTCGTACTATAAAGAATTGCTTTGTTGAATCCCTCGACTATAGGGAGTTGCTTTGTTGAGTCTCTCAACTATTAAAAGTTACAAAATGGTCACTCAACTATTCATTATGTTCTCAAGTTGTCCTTTTCCGTTAAAAAAAATAACGGTCATAGGAGTTGGACGTTAACATATTGACTGAGATATGACAGTCGTTTGAGATTATGAGATCAGATGTTATCATATCTCAGTCAATAGTTTAATGTGCAACTCAGATTTCCGTTAAAATTTTAACGAAAAATTATGACTTTGGAACATAATGAATAGTTGAGTGTCAATTTCTTAACTTTTAATAGTCATGAGACACAAAAAACAATTCCTTATAGTTAGAGGACTAATTTATAACTTTCAATAGTCAGAGGACTTAATAAAGCAATATCTTATAGTCAGAGGACTAATTTATGTACTTGCAAATGAAAACAATTTTGGGGGGTTAAAAACCAGAAAAAATGTGGAGGCCATTTTTTATTTTTTCTTCGAGGTGATAAAAACTGAAATGAGCAGTTTTTTTACGTGGAGGGTTAGTTTTAATGAAATAACCACTCATCATCAGAAAAGGGGGATACGGGGAATCATATTATCATCTATCACAAAAATTACACGAAAAAAGAGAGGAAAAAGAGATTAGAGAGACAGAGAGAAATATCAACAAGGAACTGAGAGCAAACGCATAAAAAACCTCCATTTTTGTTTACCTTTACAGAAAATAGAAAAACAGAAAGAACATTGTACTGAATTTTCCTCCTATTTTGGAGATTAAAGTAGCACTCTTGGAAAGTAAACGCAGAAGTTCCTTCTTTTCCACGAACCAAAGCAGTACAAAGCAAAAGTTCAATTCTTTCAAGGTTTTTTTTCTTCTTATTATTCTTTACAGTATCATTTCCTTCACTGGTTTTCATGCTTTTTGAATGATCAATAAAAAGTATAGTTTACATTTCTAAAGATGTTTCTTAGAATAGTGATTTTAGGTTTTCATTCAAAATAAATAGCAAGGAAATAAGATAGGTTATGTTAATACTTGGTGATTCAAAGCCCCGAGAGAAGTAGTCATCAAAGTCTCATTGGCATGAGTATGAGTCTCGAGATGCCACCAGAATCGTGAGAAGTGGGTAGTCGAGTTAGGTATGGAAATCTAAGGGAAAAGTTTGAGAGAAAAAAACAAAGTGAAGAAGGGGGAGGAATTATTCGATCTTACCTTAAATGCGAGGGCTTCATCGTTCGGAACCTATCGTCGGAGGACAAAGAAGGAAGCCAAATGGTGGCCAAACGTTGGTCATGGGTCATGCGTGAGAGGTATGAGAGAGGAGAAGATGAGTGGAGAGCAGAGTGAGAGAGCGGTAAAGGGACTTTCTGTGTGAGATTTAGTTTAGGTTTAGTATAGTTAGATTATATATTAAATGTTTAGGGTTAATTTGTTTAAGGTCCTTGAAAGTTCACCATGTATTTATGCTTTAGTCACTGTTATCATGCTTTTTATTCTATTTCAGCTTTTAGGTGCCCTGATTAAGTAGTTTCACCTTTTTCTCATATATATTGATTATTTATGTAGGCTTTTATTTGGAAATAATTAAGTTTTAGTCCTCCCAGATTTGAATGAATGTGCATTTAGGTCACTGAATTATTTTTTATTTTGTAGATTTGATTTTACGTACATTTAAATTTAGTCATTTTTAAGATATATATTTCTTTTTTGGGTTTGGCATGTTATGTTTTTTATTTTTATATTTAGGTCACATGTGTACATTATATGTTAATATGCATAATTTATGATTGTTAATTAAAATATACGTATATAATTTTTTGCATGTCACGTTATATGCTATTTTTAATTTTGTTTAGTTAATTTTGGCATGACATCCTTTTTTGCACAATTTGTATAATAGCCTCACGTGCATAACTCGACCTATTACATAATCGGACTAAGGGTAATACCCTTTTAATTTAAATTTTCTTGAATAGCCTGTCTTAACTGATTAGAGGGCCGTTATGACCATTTTAAATTAAAAGTGTATCCCGGAAGTGAAACCTAAAAATCAATTTGTCACCTAAAATTTGGGAACGAAAGAAAATGAAATGTTCAGTTATTTAAATCTATCGAGAAAAGGTTGTTATAGCTTTTAAGATCTAGTCTCGATATTTGTAAATAATCGAACATTCTTTATCTTTCTAAAACGACTTGGTAATTTTGATTTAATTTATTTGAGTGCTTTTAAATATTTTTTTTAAAATTTACATCTTTGTTTTATGGGATCAAAAATTAAATTAAATTCGAATTTGTAAAGTTCATTGCAAAGACATTAACTAATCGATTAGGTATTGTTTTAGGGCGTTGTGGGGGTGCTAGTCCTTCCCCACACGTAACCGACTCCCGAACTCATTTTTTGGTAACGTAAACCTTAATTTGTTGTTTTAATTAAAATATATTTTTATTTAAAATAACAAACATTTTTGGGTGCCCAATCATACCCTAACCAAAGATTGGTGGCGACTCTTTGAACTGTATTTTTTTCGATCGTAAAGGAAATCCAAAATTTTTCGTAACGAGAGGTTTTTAAATCGCATTTGTTTTTAAATTAAAAAAACAATTGAAAGAGGTAAATTAAAAATTAATGTGGTTTTCAAAATCTCACCTTTAAGAAAAAAATCGTTTCGACAGCTTGACGACTCCACTGGGGACTTTTTTTAGAGAGTCAGGTCGATAGTCGATTAATTAATTGTCTTTGCAATTGAAAATTACAAATTTGTTTTAATTTGGTTTTGATCCCTTGTTTGGTTTTTAATAAGTTTTGTTTGTATTTTGATTTCTTTAATTTAATTCGATTGACAATTAAATAGTTGTACTAATCTGTTTGCTAATGGTTTCAGAATAATTGTTTGTTTTAGGAATTGATTTTGAGTTTTTTTATTGTTTGTTTTTTCACTTTTCCTCACACACTGCACAGTTGCATTTTCATGAGATGAGCTAAAACCCCGCTCCGTTCAAATTAAGTAGGAGTGAGAGACTATGCCCTCGTGTGGTTTTCACCTCTGCATGGGATAGTGGATCGCTCCTGGAGCGCCTTATGGTCCTCGTGATGGTAATCACCTCCGCATGGACATAAGGAGGTGTGTTCCCTCGTAATTGAACTCGATCCCCTAAAGCATGTGATGGGCCATGATTGAGGGTTTGGCAGCCCAAGGGGGCATCGACAAGGACAATTCGAGCCTAACCTTAAGAATCCCGTAAGGAGGGTACACAAGGAAAAGCTTTTTTGAGTCATTTATTTTCGTTTTTCGAATAAATGTATGCAAACTAGATATCATACGGTTAGGTTTATTTTTCTCGAACAAGCACGCGAATTAGATATCATGCTGTTAGGATTTCTTTTTGTGAATGACAAAGCATGGGGGTAGATATCATGTTGGGTAGGATCTGATAAAGCATGATTGGGTAGCCAACATGTGTGGGTAGGATTCTTGAACAAATTATTATCCCGACTTAATTGTTTTATGTTTACTAACTGATCTTTTGTTGTCTTTGCTTTATTTCTTTTCCGTTTTGCATTGCAATGTCCATTACATGGTGTTGATTTGGGATTGATGTCCATATAGAAGGTCAGTAATATGGAATGAATGGTTCAAAAAGAGGTTGAGGACAATGCCGATGTTATGAAGTGGTCGGAATAGTCCCAACTGACCAATGGGGACAACGTGATGCCTGGATATGTGTCAGAGTTATTTGGTTACACTCACATCAACGTACGTCAGAATGATCTGAGTGAGCTAAGAGAGGTATGGGGAAGATGGGAAGCAACCGATAAGGAGATATTTTATCAGTTGTATGGCGATATTCCTTATCTTCTGGATGTTCCTATTGACCGAAATCTGTTTAGAGCATTGGCATAGTTCTGGAACCCGGCTTATAGCTGTTTCACATTTGGTAGAGTAGATCTGACACCAACAATAGAGGAGTATCAAGCTTTGGTCCGTTGTCCGAGGTCCTAGATAGATAGAATATATACCAAGCTGCCACTCACTCCTTCGTTTAAGAAGAAATTACTATTGATGACCGAAATGAGTGAAGATTGGGTAGTCAGAAACATTAAGAAGAAGGGAGACATTGAGTGCATCTCTTGGGTTGCTTTGAAAGAAGTAATTGCTCATCACCCTGATAAGAGAAAGAAGCTTGACTTGTTTACTTTAGGGATTTATGGGCTCGTTATTTTTCCAAATGTGTTAGGATATGTAGACGTATCAGTCGTTGACTTGTTTGAAAGATTAGACAAGCGTGTGGATCCTGTTCCAGCTATTCTAGCTAAGACGTTCCGGTCTTTGAGTTCTTGTAGGCACAAAGGAGAAGGACGCTTTATAGGGTGTGCGCCTTTGTTGCTAGTGTGGATTCTAAGTCATTTCAAACATGTTGAAAGGGCACCAGGACGAATATTTCTAGATGGATTTTCACCTTTGAAGGATTTTCTTTCTAAAGAATGGCCTGGGGGCTTCACCAAAGAAAAATGGATGGTCATCTTCAAGGATATCAGAGATGGTGATATTTTCTGGCAAGCTTCATGGAATGTCTCTTCGGATATACTTTACCAATGTGGAGAACGAGATTGAGTTCCTTTGTTAGGTATATGGGGTTCTGTTGGGTATGCACCGCTACTAGTTTCCAGATAATATGGGTCAATGCAGTTTATTCCAGCCACATGGGACTTGGTAGGGTCGGATTTTGCATTCAAATGAGATCAGTATAAGGGTAAAGTTAAAGGGGTTGTTGAGGCCTGGAAGCAAACTCGTCGTGTGAATCTGTTCACTTATGATCTCGAGTTATCTCAAGAGTACGAGCAGTGGAGAAGCGGTCGAGTAAATGACAACATCCCGATAGTGAATCATGAAAATATTCAACCGGTGGAGGAACAATTGAGAGTGGTGCCATCTCCATTAGAGTTAGCTAAGCGCGATTTCGAAGCAGAACGGAGACAATGGAGAACGACTTTGCTGAAGCTGGAAGATGAAGTGTATCAAAAGGGATTAGAGATTGATATTCAGAAGAGTAGAGCAGATCAAATTGAAAAAGTGGAGAAACAACTTCGGCTAGACTTTGATGATCTTCGGTCAACTTATCAGCGAATGGTAAAAGCTCAGACAGGTTCTAGCTCGAGTAAGTCATATGTCGAATAGAGGCAAGAAGTGGCGAGCCTCAAGAGAGTAGCCGGAGAGAGTCAAGAATAGCTCAAACAAAGCAGGCACCAAGTGAAGATTTTATCGAAAGAAAAGGATTCTTTATAGCAGCGGTTACAAGAGAGTCAAGCCCATAACAAGTGAGTGAGGTTGAAAGCCTGAAAAAACAAGTGAGTGAGCTTGAATCAATGGTTCAAGATTTTCAGAGGCAAGCAAGTGAGCTATCGATAGTTCCTTATGAGGGGGATATACAGTGGCGTTTTAGATGGGAGCGAGCTCAGGCGAGAGTTAAGCAAAGAGAGGACCTTATTGCTTATTACCTAGGATACGCGCAGAGAATAGCTCAATATTTGGTCATTCTATCTGAGGAAGCTGCTGATGTGACTGAAGAACTGGATCCTGAGGCTGAAGAGAACCAGAAGATCATGGAGTTGCTAGCACACGTACAACAAATAGGAGAGATGATGCAGATTTATTTGTGATATGTTTCAACTTTATAATCGAACATCATTCTAATATAAAGAGTTGTTCTAAGGAGTCGTTCCAAGATCAACACCCTGCATTTTGCATATGCATTTTTTAATACATTTAAATTTTTGCATCGCATTTTATTCATTCATAATCATATATTTCAATATTCATTAATAAACATCAACATTAACAAAAGGACTCTGTAACAGACGAATACTGGAAAATCCCAAGCATACATACAGAACCAGGAAGAAATTTATGGAGGACAAACTTGCCCAAATTGAGAAGGCTCAGTTGGAGTTACAAGATAATATTAAGAAAATGCAAGAATATATGCTAAATGAGCAAAAGGAGATGTTTGCCAAGTTTGCGAGTATGTTGGAAGGAAGAAATCCGGAATATGGGAAAAGCCCTGTGCCAGGAGCTGTAACTGAGGACCCACTTTATTCTCCAGGGTTAACCCCAGAATAATCTCAGAACGTTCAAGTGACCCCTGTTCATGTCGGGAAAGTGCACATTAATCCAGTCGGTGCTTCTGTTAACGTACAGCCTGGATCTAGTTCATATCAGGAAGAACATCAATATCATCAAGTTTCGGACCTTGATGAAGAAGCCAAGAAGGACCAAAATAATCCGCTGGAAGATAAATGAAAACATTTAGAAAGAGAAGTCAGAGCCCTGAAGGAAGATACCAATGTCTATGGATTCGATGCAAAGAAATTAAGTCTAGTTCTGGATTTGGTTTTACCTCCAAAGTTAAAGGTTCCTGACTTTGAGAAGTTTGATGGTACCAGGTGTCCCTCTGCGCATATCACGATATTTTGTAGAAAGATTACTGGATACATAGGGGACGATCAATTGTTGATACACTACTTTCAGGAAAGCTTAACTGGCTCGGCAATTCGGTGGTATAACCAGCTGAGTAGAGCTAATATTAAATCGTGGAAAGACTTGGCTAAGTCCTTTCTTGAGCAATAAAAACATGTAAAAGATGTTAGGCCCAACAGGATGATGTTGCAAGGAATGGAAAAGAAGTCTAACGAGAGTTTTAGACAATATGCTCAAAGGTGGAGAGATGTAGCGGTGCAAGTCCATCCACCATTGGAAGAGGAGGAAACAAATATGCTTTTTGTCAATACCTTAAGGGCTCCTTTTTTCTCGCACCTTATCGATAATCCTTATCGAAGTTTTGCTGATGTAGTTACGGCGGGAGAAATGATTGAAATGGCGTTTAAGAGTGGAAATCTCAAGGGAGGAGAATCTAGTAAGAGGCCACCAACGAGGAAAAAGAAAAACGAAGTCAGTAATGTGAGGCAGTACGATTCTAATAACATCACTGTTTCCCGTCCTCGAGGAGTAGGGTCATCAACACAAAATGACAATAGATAAGGGACAAGGGACCAGAGGAGAGAGATGCCTCAATTTGACCCCATCCCGATGACTTATAAGGAATTGTTTCAGATTTTGTATGATCGACATGTGGTTTCGCCTTAATCACGTGACACCAATACAACCTTCTTTTCCCAAATGGTATGATGCTAGTGCTCAGTATGAGTACCATACGGGGAATCCCGGGCATTCCATTAAGAATTGTACTGCGTTTAAGAAGGTTGTTCAAGCTTTGAGAACGAGGAATGTCATCAACTTTGGTGATAGTGAGCAGCCGAATATAGCTCAGAATCCGTTGCCAAGCCATACAGGGGCAGGAGTTAACGCAATTACTGAAGAGAAAAGAATGAGAATTGTAAGGAATGTTAGTGAGGTGGTATCACCCATGAGTTGGGTGTGGTGTCAGATGGTTAAGGTAGGATTGCTGAAGCCCAGTTTGATAGTTTAACAGTTTAACAGTGGAGAGGTATGTCAGTATCATAACAGTGAAAGACACAGTATTCAGCAATGTCCTGACTTCCTATATTTGCTATAAGACTTGATGGATAGTAAAGAAATTGAGTTCTTTAAAGAGATTGTTGAAGAAGAGGAAGTGAAAGTTTGTTCTTCAGAAGGATCGTCTACAAGGGTATACAATGCCAGTTGCCCCCTAATCATTACTCCCAAGAATCGATTGCCTGAAAAAGTAGCTCCTAAAGTGGTTATTACAACTCCATCTCCATTCCCATATCGGGATAATAAACAAGTGCCTTGGAGATATGATTGCCAGATGGGAGATGTAACAAAAGAGAATGAGGAAGTAGATGAGGTGGGACACTTTACCAGAAGTGGTAGGTGTTATTCTCTTAATCCACCTAAAGAGTATGAGAAGAAGGTTGCGGTTGATAAGGGGAAAAAGATTGATATTCAGATAAAAGAAGATGAGCCTGTTATCAATGAACCAGATCGAGAGTGAAGCAGTAGAATTTTTGAAGTTTCTAAAGCATAGTGAGTACAGTGTTGTTGAACCTGCCTGCCCGTATTTCTGTTTTATCATTACTTTTGAGTACAAAGGCCCATAGGAATGCTCTGTTAAAGGTTTTGAACCAGACTTTTGTTACGAAAGAGTTGCCCATTGAAAAGTTGGACCGATTAGTTTCCAATATACAAGCTGATAATTTTTTATCTTTTTCTGAGGATGAGATCCCTTCTGGGATGATTGGTAGTCAGAAGACTTTGCATATCACAGTTAAGTGTAAAGGGCATGTGTTGTCCTGGGTTTTGGTTGATAATGGTTCGGCTTTGAATGTGATGCCCTTAGTGACTCTGAAGAAGCTTCCATTAGATAGTACACTTATGAGAACCTGTCAAAGTGTGGTTCGAGCTTTAGATGGGACTAAAAGAGAAGTGTTAGGCAAGATTGATGTTCCTCTGACTATTGGTCCAACAACTTATGAAGTGGAATTTCTCGTAATGGACATTATGCCTATGTACAACTGTTTGTTAGGAAGGCATTGGATTCATCAGGCCGGTGCAGTTCCGTCCACATTGCACCAGAGACTGAAATTTGTGATCGAAGGAAGGTTGGTATGTATTCATACTGAAGAGGACATTATTACTTCTGTTTTCTACTACTGCTCCGTATATTGAAGTGGATGAGCAAGCGGTTGAGTGTTCTTTCAGATCGTTGGAGTTTGTCAATGCTACGTTTGTGGCTGAAGGCAGGAAGATACTAAAGCCTAGACTGTCAAATTGTACCAAAATGGGACTCAAGCTGACCATTGGAAAATGAGCAAAAGTTGGGAAAGGGTTAGAAAGTCAGTTACAAGGACCGGTGAATCCAATATGCCCTGTTACTAAAAGAGATCGATTTGGTTTGGGGTATCAGCCAGCTCTGAGGGATAAGCTGAGGGGAATTAAGAAGGGTCAGAAAATGAGAAATGCCAGATTGGCTGGTGAAGACCTTAGCTGGGAACCCATGACATTCCCGCCATTGAGCAACATTTTCATATCTAGAGGGCATATGTTTCAAGGGAATTCAATGAGTAATGAGTCGATGGTTGAGAATGACTTGGGAGATTTAGGCATTAATGTTATAACTTATGGTGAATTTGAGGAAATGAGAGCTATGGGCATTTATCCTGCACTGCCGGGCTTTATGTTGAATAATTGGACCGCGAAAGAGCTGCCAGTAGTTTACAAATCTGTTACAGAGTAATGCACTGGAACTTTCTCCCTGTTGTTCATACCCTGGGGCAATAGGTGATTTTATGTAAAGGGTTAAGCTGTTTGCTTGTTTTTTTTTCGCTTTCAATAAAAGATGCATTCTGTTAGTTCCAAATGGCAAACATTCTCCCATGCATTTCATTCATTCATTCTTTGTTGTATAATGTATGTATTTATTTATTTCTATTTATATGGGAAAATATCCTCCCATATGTATATATGTATATATATCTTCTCTTTCATTATTTTTTTAGGAGCTCAGATATCAATAATATGAATGCTAATGACTCTGACCCGGAGATTGATTTCGAGAAACCTATATGTCAAGGGGAAATCGAGGATTGTGATGATGATGATGGATGTGAACTACCTTCTAAATTGCTGAAAATGGTGGAGAATGAAGATAAGCAGATTCTGCCTCATAAATAGTCTACTAAGATTTTGAATTTGGGGACAGATGATGATAAGATAGAAGTAAAGATTGGTACCACTCTGTCAGTTGGAGGTCGACAAGATTTGATAAAATTGCTTCGAGAATACAATGATGTGTTTGCTTGGTCATACGAAGATATGCCGGGTTTAGATACAGAACTGGTTGTTCACAAACTGCCAATAAAGACTGAGTGTAAGCCGGTACAACAAAAACTGAGAAGAATGAGACCTGAGATGCTGCTCAAGATTAAAGAGGAAGTGAAGAAACAATTTGATGCCGGGTTTCTTAAAGTGGCTAAATATCCTGAGTGGGTGGCGAATATCGTCCTAGTACCGAAGAAGGATGGAAAAAGTTCAAATGTGTGTCGTCTACAGAGATCTCAACCGAGCTAGTCCAAAGGATAATTTTCCCTTGCCACATATAGACACTCTAGTGGATAATACTGCTGGAAATTCTTTGTTCTCTTTTATGGATGGTTTCTCTGGCTACAATCAAATTAAGATGAACCCTGAAGATATGGAAAAAACGACGTTTGTTACCATGTGGGGAACGTTTTGTTATAAAGTAATGCCATTTGGATTGAAAAACGTAGGGGCAACATATCAAAGGGTCATGGTGACGTTATTTCACGACATGATGCATAAAGAAATAGAATTTTATGTCGATGATATGATTGTCAAAGCTAAGACAGAGGAAGAACATATTGGGAATTTGAGAAAACTCTTTAAAAGACTAAGAAGATGCCAACTAAAACTCAACCCAAATAAATGTACTTTTGGGGTGACATCTGGGAAGTTGTTGGGATTCGTAGTAAGCCGAAAAGGAATTGAAATAGACCCAGATAAAGTAAAGGCTATTCAAGACTTGCCACCCCCACGAACACAAAAAGAAGTCAAAGGATTTTTGGGGAGATTGAATTATATAGCTTGGTTTTATTTCACAGCTGACGAAAAGTGTGATCCCATATTCCGCCTTCTTCGTAAGAATAACTCAGGGGAATAGAGTGAGGATTGTCAAAGAGCTTTTGAAGCAGTGAAAAGATATTTGTCGAGCACTCCAATCTTGGCGCCACCCATATCAGGCAAACCATTGATTCTGTATTTGTCTGTTTATGAAAATTCAATGGGGTGTGTGCTGGGGCAACGTGACCAAACTGAGAAGAAAGAAAGGGCTATCTATTATCTCAGCAAGAAGTTCACTAAATGTGAGACTAGATACTCACTCATTGAAAAGTTGTGTTGTGCTTTAGTATGGGCTACCCGAAGGCTTAGGCAATATATGTTGTATCATACTACCTGGCTTATATCGAAGCTTGATCCATTGAAATATCTAATGGGTGTGCCTGCATTATCTGGAAGATTAGCTCATTGGCAGATCCTATTGTCCGAATTTCACATCCAGTATATAAACCAGACGGCAATTAAAGGAAGTACTATAGCGGAATTCATTGCAACTAGGGTTTTGGAAGAATATGAGCCGTTGAGATTTGATTTCCCAGATGAGGATTTAATGACTATTTCGGTGAAAGAAGCAAGTGCATCCAGTAGTAAATATTGGAAGTTGAACTTCGATGGTGCTTCAAATTCCATGGGACATGGAATCGGGGTAATTTTGGTCTCACCAGAGGGAGAACTTTATCTTTTCACTAGTCGGCTTAATTTTGAGTATACAAACAATATGGCCGAGTATGAAGCTTGTGTTCTGGGTCTTAGAGCTGCCGTTAAACGCAAAGTAAAAATGCTCAAGGTGTATGGGGATTCAGCTTTGGTAATCTACCAACTCAGGGGAGAATGGGAGACAAAAGATCCTAAGCTTGTAGAATACTGTAAGTTGGTTATGGAACTTGTTGAAGAATTTGAAGAAGTAACTTTCAATTACCTCTCCAGAGAAGAGAATCAAATGGTAGATGCCTTGGCCACACTGGCAGCAGCATTTAAGATGAGCGACCATTCAAATATGTCGCCCATTGAAATGAAGGCTTATGAGTATCCAGCCCATTGTTTTAATATTGAAGAGGAAGAAGATGGAAACCCCCGGTATTATGATATCTTGTAATATATAAGATATCAGAGTTATCCGGAGTAGGCCACTGAGAACGATAAGAGAACCATTAGAAGAATGGCATCAAGGTATGTGCTTGATGGTGAGACTCTATATAAGAAAAGTCTGGATCAGGTCTTGTTAAGGTGTGTTGACACGAAAGAAGCCAAGTTGATTCTTGAAGAAGTGCATGAGTGAATATGTGGTACACATGCTAATGGGCATGCTATGGCTAGGCAGATTATGAGATTTGGGTATTATTGGTCAACTATGGAAACAGATTGTATCAATTATGCCTGAAAATGTCACAAATGTCAGATTTATGGAGATAAGATACATACTCCTCCTCATCCTTTGCATGTAATGACGGCTCCGTGGCCATTCTCAATGTGGGGCATGGATGTTATTGGACAAATTTCACCCAAAGCTTCAAATGGTCATCGCTTCATTCTGGTAGCCATAGATTACTTCACCAAGTGGGTAGAAGCAGCTTCTTATGCAAATGTTACCCAGTCGACAATATGCAAATTCTGAAAGAAAGAAATTATTTGTAGATATGGTTTACCAGAGAGGATTATCTCCGATAATGCTTTGAATTTAAATAATAAGATGATGGATTTGGTCTGTAAGCAGTTCAAAATAAAGCATCATAATTCCACCACTTATCGCCCGAAGATGAATGGGGCAGTAGAGGCGGCTAATAAGAACATCAAAAGGCTCATAGAGAAGATGACTGAGACCTATAAGGATTGGCATGAGAAGTTGTCATTTACTCTGTTTGCCTATCGAACTTCTGTACGGACGTCAACTGGGGCAACTCCATTTTCTCTGGTATATGGGATGGAAGCTGTCTTACCTATTGAGGTGGAAATTCCCTCACTTCGGATTTTTTCAGAGGTGAAACTCAATGAGGCAGAATGGGTACATGATAGGTATGATCAATTGAATCTGATTGAAGAAAAGAGATTGAAAGCTATTTGTCATGGTCAGATGTACCAAAAACGTATGATACGGGCACATGGCAAGAAAGTTTGCCTTCGAGAATTCCATGAGGGAGATTTGGTGCTTAAAAGGATTTTGCCTGTTCAGAAGGATTCCAGAGGAAAATGGATGTCCAATTGGGAAGGACCTTATGTTGTCAAGAAAGCCTTTTCTGGGGGAGCTATAGTCTTAACTGAAATGGACGGATCAGAATTACCCTATACAGTGAATTCCGACGATGTTAAGAGATATTTCGCTTGAAGAAGAAATAAAAGATAAAATGAAAAAAATAAAAAAATAATGAAAAAATAATAAAAAATGAAAAGAAGAAAAAGAAGAAAAGAAAAATGATAAAAAAATGAAAAATGATAAAAAAATGAAAAGGAAAAAAAGAAAAAGAAAAAAATAGGAAAATGGAAGAAAAAAATGAAAAACAAAAACAAAAAGAGAAAAATGAAAAATGAAAAAATAGAGAAAAAATAAAAGGGGGGTTTAAGATGAAAACTCGAAAAGGGCGTCTTGAAACCAAATGAGGTCTCAAGTTGAAAACCCGCAAAGGGCGACTTTAGTTTTGTTTAAATTCAGAATTCGTGCATGGTGGAGGTTCTGAATTGATTTTGAAAGTGGAAAGAGCTCCTGATATGGATAGTAATAATGACAGTTGGTGGTCAGGGTTGAGACTAAAGATTAATGAGTTTTAATTGAAATAACCAGGAGAGAAATTGAATGCACATGAGATTCAATACTGGTTTAGGGCATCCAATGATGGAGATTTGGGAGTTTAGAAGTAGCTTCACACTCTTAAGCATCATCACAATTTTAGAGATCCTTTCGACATAAGCTACACTCGAGTCATTCTAACGGCGTGCCAGTTCAAAAGCATTTGCATTGTTGATATTTGAAGATGCCTACTCTTTTGTTCTTTTGCTTTTCCCAGTTAAAAGTTTGCCATGTAGTTACCTAAACATTCTCTGCATTATATAAATAAAGAGATGTATTTTCTTGTTAATTTCCCTTTTGCAAGCATCTTATTTTGAAAGGCTAAAACATATAGCTTAACTTGAAGTACATGTGATCATTTTGTATTATTGTACAAAAGGTTTTGGAAAATACGGGTATTCTGAAGCTGACAATGGTTTAAACATGTAAGCTTTTGTGGCTACTGGAAACTAAAACCTTGGAGTTCATAGAAAATTTCAGCCATTGAAATATGATCCAAGGAGATTGTTATTAATTAAGAAGTTGGTTATGGGTACCAGTGGGTTTTCAGGAAAGAAAGAAGTCAAGGTCTTGTTAAACCGAAGGATATGGTGTTGAGATTGTTAGTTGGATGAGCTGATCAAATGTTTTGTGCCCAAGATGAAACCGAGTTCCATCGAGATCAAAGGAGATGGTGTTCCTTCGAAGAATAAAATGCATCGAAGAATAAAATACATTTTAGGTATGAGTAGGATCATGGCATTCATAATCGCATGATGGCTTAAATATCTACAAGTTTCCCAGGGATAGTTGAAGATTGAAGATATGAAAGCATCAAGATGAGGATAACTAGTTTTGAAATCTTGAAAAGAATGATGTTTAAACGATAATTGAGCCAAAGTAGATTCACATATCCAATGGCTTCCAGACAAGTTTTCACGATGGAGATGGATTTTCAGAAATTTTCTCAAATTCTAAATTTTTTAGTATAATATTTTTCAAACATACATTCATGATGGATAATGTTTGATTTTTAGGTTTGACCTTCGAAACAAGTCAATCTTAAGCCTTCACGGAAGAGTAGTGAAGCAAATCATCTATAAGCCTTCACAGAAGAATAGTGAAGCAAACTCGTTTTATGAAGATTGTTCGAGTTCTATACTCTCTGAAGGAATAGAGAGCAGACCCGTTTTATGAAGATTGTTCGAGTTCTATACTCTCTGAAGGAATAGAGAGCGGGCCCGTTTGTTGAAGATTGTTCGAGTTCTACTCCCTAAAGCAAAAGGGAGCAAGCCCGTTTATTAAGGATTGTTCGAGTTCTATACTCTATGAAGGAATAGAGAGCGGACCCGTTTGTTGAAGATTGTTCGAGTCTTATACTCCCTGAATGAATAGGGAACAGACACGTTTGCTGAAGATTGGTCGAGTCTTATACTCCCTAAAGGGATAGGAAGCAGACCCGTCATTCGAAGATTTTTCAAGTTTCATTTATCCCGAAGTAATAGTGGAGTGCTTTAATCTTTTGAAGTTCTTATGGCTGGACAAATTTGACCATCTTTTAATCTTTGCTCTATTCTCGTTACACGACAATAAGGAAAGAGGGGCAGCTGTAGATTCTTGATTTGTCCGGGGCCCATATATCACTTGCAAATGAAAATAGTTTTGGGGGTTAAAAACCAGGAAAAACGTGGAGGCCATTTTTTATTTTTTCTTCGAGGTGATAAAAACTGAAATGAGCAGTTTTTTTACGTGGAGGGTCAGTTTTAATGAAATAACCACTCATCATCAGAAAAAGGGGGATACGGGGAATCATATTATCATCTATCACAAAAATTACACGAAAAAAAGAGGAAAAGGAGATTAGAGAGACAAAGAGAAATATCGGCAAGGAACTGAGAGCAAAAGCATAAAAAACCTCCATTTTTGTTTACCTTTACAGAAAATAGAAAAACAGAAAGAACATTGTACTGAATTTTCCTCCTATTTTGGAGATTAAAGTAGCACTCTTGGAAAGTAAACGCAGAAGTTCCTTCTTTTCCACGAACTAAAGCAGTACAAAGCAAAAGTTAAATTCTTTCAAGGTTTTTTTTCTTCTTATTATTCTTTATAGTATCATTTCCTTCACTGGTTTTCATGCTTTTTGAATGATCAATAAAAAGTATAGTTTACATTTCTAAAGATGTTTCTTAGAATAGTGATTTTAGGTTTTCATTCAAAATAAATAGCAAGGAAATAAGATAAGTTATGTTAATACTTGGTGATTCAAAGCCCCGGGAGAAGTAGTCATCGAAGTCTCATTTCAATGAGTACGAGTCTCGAGATGCCACCAGAATCGTGAGAAGGGGGTAGTCGAGTTAGGTATGGAAATCTAAGGGAAAAATTTGAGAGAAAAAAACAAAGTGAAGAAGGAGGATTATTCGATCTTACCTTAAATGCGAGGGCTTCATCATTCGGAACCTATCGTCGGAGGACAAAGAAGGAAGTCGAATGGTGGCCAAACGTTGGCCATGGGTCATGCGTGAGAGGTATGAGAGAGGAGAAGATGAGTGGAGAGCAGAGTGAGAGAGCTGTAAAGGGACTTTCTGTGTGAGATTTAGTTTAGGTTTAGTATAGTTAGATTATATATTAAATGTTTAGGGTTAATTTGTTTAAGGTCCTTGAAAGTTCACCATGTATTTATGCTTTAGTCACTGTTATCATGCTTTTTATTCTATTTCAGCTTTTAGGTGCCCTGATTAAGTAGTTTCACCTTTTTTTCATATATATTGATTATTTGTGTAGGCTTTTATTTGGAAATAATTAAGTTTTAGTCCTCCCAGATTTGAATGAATGTGCATTTAGGACACTGAATTATTTTTGATTTTGTAGATTTGATTTTACGTACATTTAAATTTAGTCATTTTTAAGATATATATATATTTCTTTTTTGGGTTTGGCATGTTATGTTTTTTATTTTTATATTTAGGTCACATGTGTACATTATATGTTAATATGTATAATTTATGATTATTAATTAAAATATATGTATATAATTTTTTGCATGTCACGTTGTATGCTATTTTTAATTTTGTTTAGTTAATTTTGGCATGACATCCTTTTTTGCACAATTTGTATAATAGTCTCACGTGCATAACTCGACCTATTACATAATCGGACTAAGGGTAATACCATTTTAATTTAAAATTGTCTTGAATGGCCTGTCTTAACTGATTAGAGGGCCGTTATGACCATTTTAAATTAAAAGTGTATCCCGAAAGTGAAACCTAAAAATCAATTTGTCACCTAAAATTTGGGAACGAAAGAAAATGAAATGTTTGGTTATTTAAATCTATCGAGAAAAGGTTGTTATATCTTTTAAGATCTAGTCTCGATATTTGTAAATAATCGAACAATATTTATCTTTCTAAAACGACTTGGTAATTTTGATTTAATTTATTTGAGTGATTTTAAATATATATTTTTTTTAAATTTACATCTTTGTTTTATGGGATCAAAAATTAAATTAAATTCGAATTTGTAAAGTTCATTGCAAAGACATTAACTAATCGATTAGATACCGTTTTAGGGCGTTGTGGGGGTGCTAATCCTTCCCCACACATAACTGACTCCCGAACTCATTTTTTGGTAATGCAGACCTTAATTTGTTGTTTTAATTAAAATTTATTTTTATTTAAAATAACAAACATTTTTGGGTGCCCAATCACACCCTAACCAAAGATTGGTGGCGACTATTTGAACTGTATTTTTTTCGATCGTAAAGGAAATCCAAAATTATTCGAAACGAGAGGTTTTTAAATCGCATTTGTTTTTAAATTAAAAATTAATTGAAAGAGGTAAATTTAAAATTAATGTGGTTTTCAAAATCTCACCTTTAAAAAAATCGTTTCGACAACACTTTACCCAAAATATATCTATTTATTTGGAGTCGTACTAAAAAATGTAATTCAATTAGTTTAATTTATATTTAATCAATAAGATTTGAACATAAAGGTGAATAACATGGAATTCCTTGAGTGACCTCAGCGATAAAAATGAATGTTGTTATTCTTAGAGAATTCGAGTTCGAGCAATTGTGTATGCAAAATATGTGCATCGTCAATAATCTAAAGAGGATTTTGAACAAATACTAATTTATAAAAACCCTAAGCTATTTAAAATTAAAAAAATAAATCAATCCATATGAAATTAAAAAATATCAAATTATCAAAAAAAAAATCATTTGTCATTTTTGTAAACATAGTCATTTTTCATTTGTCTGTAAGTGCGTATATTACTAATTAGTTAATAAAATTTTGAACAGATAACCTCGTACTATTGAAATAAATGGGTACAAGAGAAGATTACATTATGAAACTAAATAAATGCTTAATACCTATTTTAAATATTATAATGACAAACCAAACATCAATTATTGTTTTCAATTATCCAGGGTTTTACTTTGATTAATCTGGATCGATTTGGGTCGCATACCTGATTTTGGTGGGCGAGTCTCTCATCAAAGATTTTTTGTATACACAAGGACTCGAACCTGAGATCTTATTTAAGCGATATCAAATTGTTTACCACTTGAATCAACGCTATTTTAGGTCCTTTTTGTACATTGATTAAAAAATTCCTTGCAATCAAAATATTTGAGAAAACCCATTAATTATAAAAAAAAATAATATTTAATTGATAAACCTGTTAATTTATTTTGAACTGATTTGATGATTTAGCAGCTTTGATATTGTCGTTTTGTTTGAATTTTCCCATTGAACGCAAGGCTTCTTCTTGATTGATGATTTAGCTAAGCGGCTGAAAAATTGATCCAAAAGTATCTTTAGCCCACTAAAAATACAGCACTTCAATTTAATCCATATTATCTTGTCAAATTGATGGAAAAATTACACTTTTAGTCCCTCCAAAGAATTAGTAATTTAATTTAAGACATTATAACACATATTCTTTTTACTTTGACCCCTTACCTTTTCAATTTCATATCAGTCCAATATAAGGATCATGACCCCCCCTAATTATGATACATGGAGCATGTGTGCGACGTTTATATTATTTTTCGAGTATTCTAATGTGGTTTTATGATAGTATATATATTTTCTTTTAATTTGTTTAAACTCACACGCATTTTATAGATAATGTTGCTCGAACCTAAATGAGAATATGTCAATCTTTAGGTAATTAAAATATTTTCTTTTTTTATAAAATTAAATTATAATAATATAGGAAAACATTTCAAAATCAACTAAATTATCTATATATGTGCTTTGTAATTGTAATACGAGAATATTCGATTAATTAATTAATTAATTTAAATATTATAAAAAATGTTTTTAATTCAGTTGTATTAATGAAAAGAAAGCACGAACTAATTTACTTCAGTGGTTAAAAGAATCGTTCTTGTTCATAGAAGTTATGGGTAAATATATTTAAAAAAATCAATAGATTCGAATTTGAAAAAGGTAAATATAGATATAAAAATAGTATAATTTAGGTATGCTCTGGTCCTGGTCTGGGAGAGCCAACGAGTGTTGGCACAATTGGTTGAGATTCAGGAATTTGAGCTTGTAAGACCAAGTTCGAATCCCACCACTGTCACTCTTGGTGGACAATTTGTAAAATTCTATGTAAATCCCAATTGAGTCTTAGGTATACCCTGACCTGGACTGGGAGAGCCACCCTTAACCTAAACTTTTATGTGTATAAAAAAATAGTATAATTTAAAATCTAATAAAGCCCCTTTCTTTTGTTAATGGAATAGAATCCTGATGGTTGGTTTCGACAACTTCATGGGCCTCATGTAAAGGGGAATGAATGGTTTTTTTATCCAATAGAGTAAACAGGTAAATTATTTGGGAAAATAGGGTAAGTAGATGTTTATTTTGAGATTTACATCATTTTTATTGTATTTATAGAACGCATCACCTCGACGTGATGAGTTTCAATAAAAAAAATTTATTCAAACTCATCACGTCAATGTGACGAGTTCTATTAAAATATTATTTTTATTAAATTTTATCACATCAGGATAAAATGTTTGAATGAAAAATATTTTTGTAACGAATTCCAAGCCACTGTAGTAAATGTCGTAGATCTCTAAATAAACTTCTATATGTTTTATTGGACTAATTAATTAAATTGTTTACCCTATTGGGGCAAAAAAAACCGAATGAATGAGTTCACCCGTTTCCTAAAAGTAGTTTGATGTTTCAGTCCAGTGACGAATTCATAAATATTTATCAGAGTAAACGTACATACATTAATAATACAAAATATTATACGTGAAATGAACATAAATAAAATTTCAAGATAGATACAACCAATAAAATAGATAATTAATAAAAAAAAATTAAATTTCAAAATAGGCACGTACATATGCCAATCCTAAACCACAACTTCATTTTCCCAATAACATGTTTATTATTATTATTATAAAATAAGTGAAAACATATTTTCAATAAAGAATACATAAAAAAAATCTAAAATATATGATAATTTTAAATTTTTAGCAGGGACGACCATCTCCACCCACCTAGGTCCATCTCTGACATCTGCCATTAGGGGAGCTGATATATGTCGAATGTAATAATAAGATATATTATATTCTCACAGAAAAAATCTAATATCGAATATCGAATATAATATTATTACTATTAAGAAGCATAAATCTCGTATTTAAACCGTTAAACAATGATATATTTATATAGAATTTTTTTATCTCGGTAAAATGATTTTAATCATTTAACATAAGAACGCTTAATCGAATTGTGAGCCTCGTTAAAAACCTCCCTAACCCTAACCCTAAAACCTCCCTAATCGTTTCACAACTACTACCCACCAAATCTTACAAAGCTCGAAGCAAAGGAAAACAAGTCTTTAAAACGTCGAAAAACTTCTCCTACATGATGCCGCAACACCCAAGGATTGAGATAGCCTCACATTAGACCCTCCAGCCTAAACTAATATGATTAAAAAACCTCATGGACTATCAAAGAAAACCACCCTTCTAGCCTAATGAGAGAAGCCATAGCCGAAAGTGAGACACCCTTACAAGCATCACCCTTTAGAAACGAAGAAAGCCACCCTCCTGGACCAACAAGATATTCCAAACCCCAAGAAAAGACACTCCCTCAGACAAACCATTAACAAGCAGAGAATCACATGAAAAGACCTCCAAAACCCGACAGGAACTCTTCTAAAGAGATAGTCAACCTTACAAGCACCACCAACTCCTTCTACACAACAATTTTGGAACACCTTTTAGAGATAAAACTCTAGTACCGAAAAGAATCGCTGAAGATTTGAGATTATTTAAGACCCCATCCCCAACGCAACACTAGCCTACACCCTGTCAACTCGACTTCCGGAACGCCAACCCCATTAATACTTCAGAGGAGACCAAACTGAATTTTCTCCCTCGATACGAATTTTACATCTTCCGTGCGATCTTAGAAATCTACAAACATCTAAATTTGGCAACCAACCAAAAGCTCTATATTCATGTTTATCAACAAACCACGTAAGAACCCACATACTCTCTCAGTTCACCCCTTAGGTTTAAAGTTTATTGATTCGCTTCCAAAAGAGTTATATCCCTCACCGCCTCACTTTCATCGCCTATGATTTGGATTCCAAGTTTCTTTCCTAACTCAAGGGTTTTTCTTGCCTCACTAACTTGTAATTTCCAGCGATATAACATGTCTGAATCGAAAAGCGAAGTACCTGATAAAAATGGAGATTCAGTCTCCTTTGCTTTCTTCTTCTCCTTTTTGGTTGCCCGATCTCTCTTCTTCCTTTCACGAATAGAAAGAGATCTGTTTTGGAGCTCCCTTGGCGAACCATATCTCGTTCCTACTTTTTTTCCCAGAACCAACTCTGGGAAAAAAAAACTTCAGCCTCCTCTGACTCATCAACACAACTATCTATCAATGGCCCTAAATTATTCCGCACTTTATCTTGCGTATCTACATTCTCTTCCCTAAGTGACTTATTACAATTATCATCCAAAAGCTCAGGGAGACTCACTCTTGATGGATCCTTCAGAAGAGAAGACTAATCCCTGGGAATGATTTTCAAGCTTCTTAGTCAACTCAGATGTAAGTTTAAGACCAACTCCAGCGAGTATAGATGCAATCTCCACTTTGAAGATAAATTTCAACTTCAGTCCATCGTTACTTTAATGCTGAATTGTGGCGACATCTACAGGTGCACGTTACAACTGGCGTTGCACTGTAGCTGCGCTACATATTATATATATATTTTGTTGATTTTTTGTTTTTGTTTTTGTTTTTGTTTTTACTTTCTTTTGTTATCTTCTTTTTCTTTTCCTTTTATTTGTTACATTATTTTCTATTATTCTATCTTTTATGTTTTTTAATTGTAATTTCTACACAATAAAATAAAAATTAAACATAATATAATAAATTCAAGTAGATTAAATTGCAAGATAGATAAAAATACATTGAAATTAGATAAATAAACATACTAATTTTTTGAAACATAGAAACTACAACAAACATAAAAACATAGAAAATACTAATAAAACACAATGTTATTTATGAATGTTTTATTTATGTTTTTTATCTTTATATTTATTAGAAATGTATATGTTTTATTTTATATTTACAAAATCAATATTATAATAGTTAAATATTGTGAGTAAAGTAGAGTTGGTGGTAATGTAGAGATAGTAATGGAGATGAATTATTGTTTCATCTTTAGAGTATAGATAGAGATGCTGTAGAGTAGAGATGAGGGCTGGAGATGGAGATAGACTAAAAGAAACACCTCATAACCCCAAATAATATAGTGTATATATGTCATGCATGCATTGCATGGGGATCCTACTTGTACGAGGATAATATATGGAGATATATTAAATTAGGGTTTATTGAGCTGAATACCTAAAAGCTATGGTGTTTTGTCTTTGGTTTGGTCTGGTTTGAATTCTACATGCACAATGAAGTTGTTGTTGCGGAAGACGGCTATCGGATAGAGCAAAATCGCAATTGATAATTTGAGAAAATAAAAATGAAGATAAAAAGAGACACAAAATTTACGTGGAAAACCCCTAAATAAAATAGGGTAAAAACTACGGGCAACGGTAGAAGAATTTCACTATGAGAAAATAGGAATTACAACCTCTCTCGATCTACCAAGGAGAAAACAATGATAATTCTCTCTCGATAAAAAGGAGAAAATAACTCTCAAGAAACTCTCTAAATTCTCTCTAGTATTGGAAGAAAGCTAGAATGCTTTGGGATGATTTTGAAGCTAAATGAGCTAGGGTATTTATAGTTAAATTTTAAGGACTAATCTTGTAAATACCCTAAAGTCTAATGACTAAAATTAATTTTTCCATTCAAAATATTCAACACCTAATTCATGCCTACCATTCCCTTTTTCAAAGTTTTAGGTGGAATTGATTTTTTTTCAATTCCAACTTTCGGTGGGAATTTATCAATTTTCAACAATCTCCCACTTGAAAATTTGATTGGAACAATCATATCTTCACACCATTCTTTCTATCTTGTACCATCATATTGCTTACATTTCTGACAGACCACAAGAGGATCGACACCAAGTAAATTTATCAGTGTTGATCGCCTTTGTCATGAAATCTGCTATGTTGTCTTTGGTATAGATCTTCTACATATCTACCGTCTCTTCTTCCACCTTTTCACGAATGAAATGGTACTGAACTCGTATGTGCTTTGTCCTTGAATGAAGTATTGGATTCCTTGCTAAATGCAAGGCGCTTTGACTGTCACAAAACAGAGAGACATACTCTTGATTGTGCCCAAGCTCCTCCAATAGCATCTTCAACCAAATTGCTTCTTTACTGGCTTGTGTAGCTGCTACATATTCTGCCTCTGTTGTGGATGTAGCCACAACTGACTGCAATTTTGAAACCCAGCTTACAGCTCCACCAGCAACTTCGAACACATACCCTGTAGTAGATTTGCTTTTATCCAAATCCCCTGCATAGTCAGAATCTACATACCCATTGATTAGTAAATTTGATCCTCCATAACATAATGCAATATTTGAGGTCCCTTTGATGTATCTCAAGACCCTTTTTATTGTATTCCAATGCTCTTTTCCTGGATTCGCCATGTAGCGACTAACCACTCTCACTGCTTGTGCAATGTCTGGTCTTGTGCATATCATAACGAACATCAAACTTCCCACTGCTGATGCATACGGTACTCGAGACATCTCCATCCTCTCTTCTTCACTGCTAAGACTCATACTGGAAGATAATTTGAAGTTAATAGGAAGAGGGGTAGAAATTGGCTTACAATCTTGCATGCTGAATCGTGACAAGATCTTCTTCAAGTAATTCTTTTGTGAAAGCCAAATCTTCCTATTACTTCTGTCTCGGTGAATTTGCATCCCTAGAATCTTGTTTGCTGATCCCATTCCTTCATTTCAAATTCCCTAGCCAGTTGTGCCTTCAGTTCTTCAATATGATCTTTGTTGGGTCCTGCAACCAACATGTCATCCACATACAATAACAATATAACAAAATCGTTATCACCAGACCTCTTAAAACAAGCACAAGGGTCTGCATTAAGTCTGTTGTATCCAAGGCACATAATGAAGGAATCAAATCTCTTATACCAATACCTCGGCGCCTGCTTTAGACCGTACAGAGATTTGTTCAACCTGCAAACCAAGTTCTTCTTTTCATTTTCTTCAAAACCTTCAGGCTGGAGAATGTAAATCTCTTCTTCAAGATTTCCATGAAGAAAAGCTGTTTTAATATCTAGCTGCTCTAGATGTAAGTTCAAGGTAGCACACATTGCCAAAACTACTCGAACTGTTGCTAGTCGAACCACATGAGAAAATATTTCATTGAAATCAATACATTCTTTTTGAGCATATCCTTTGACCACCAGTCTTGCACGATACCTCTCAACTTGATCGTCACCATTTCGCTTGATTTTGAAGACCCATTTGTTACCAATTAGCTTCCTTCCTTGTGGTAGTGGCACAAGGTCCCATGTATTATTTTTATGAAGGGCTTCGATTTCTTCTTGCATCGCCATCATCCACAGTGAAGCATCTGAGCTGTTTATTGCCTCATGGTATGTTGATGGCTCACCGTCCTCTGTTAAAAGGCAGTATGCAATATTACCTTCTATAACATAATCTGAGTGCCAATTGGGACGTCTTCTCACAAGATCTGATTGACGAGTTCTTGGAGCTTCAGAACTCTATGGTTCTTGTTCATCATGTGCTGGTTCTGCTTCAGAAGAATCTCCTTCTTCAAACTCTTTTTCCACATGTATCTGAGTAGTCTCTGACTTTTCAGCGCTATAATCGTCTTCTTTTCTTTGTAGTTTATCTTCTACAAAGATAACATCTCTACTAATGATCACTTTGCTGGCAGTGGGATCCCACAAGCGATACCCCTTTACTCCATCATCATACCCTAAGAATTTGCATTTCCTAGATTTTGGATCCAACTTTGAAATTTCTTGGGAGTTGTACATCAGGTACACTATACTTCCAAATATATGGAGGTTTGAATAATCAGCTGGTTTTCCAGTCCACATCTCCATTGGTGTCTTCAGCTCAATTGCAGTTGATGGAGCTCGATTCACCAAATAACAGGCGGTATTGACTACTTCTGCTCAGAATGATTTTTCTAGGCCTGCATCCCTCAATATTGCTCTTGTTCTTTCTAAAAAGGTTCTGTTCATCCGCTCTGCCACTCCATTTTGTTGAGGAGTGTTCGCCACTGTGAACTGTCTTTTGATGCCTTCTTTCCTGCAAAAGTCATCAAATTCTTTGCTTGTGTATTCTCCTCCATTATCTGTTCTGAAACACTTGATCTTATTTCCAGAATCAAGTTCCACCCGCGCTTTGAAGGTTTTGAAAGTTGAAAACACGTCTGACTTCTTCTTAATAGGGTGCACCCAACATCTCCTGGAGTAGTCATCAATAAATGAGACAAAGTATTTTGCTCCACCTAGGGACGTTACTGGTGCTTTCCATACGTCAGAGTGAACCAATTCTAGAACACTTTTGCCTCTAGAATTTGATGTGTTGAATTTCAACCGGTGTTGTTTACTTGTTATGCAATGCTCACACAAAGGAAGTGATACCTTTGTTAAGCCTGGAAGTAGCTTTTGCTCCACAAGGACTTTCATTTCTTGTTCTGACATGTATCCAAGTTTCTGATGCCATAGCATTGCCGAATCTGAACTACATGAGGCAAAAGAGGCTTCTGCTTCTACCAAAGTCTCTCCCTTCAGTATGTACAAGTTTGCAGCTATTTTTTCGCCTTTCAGCACCACAAGCGCTCCACGGAACACCTTCATGATTCCTTTCTGTGTTTTAATCTTGCTTGCATTATTATCCAACAATCCGTAGGATAATAAATTTTTCTTCAGGCCTTTCACGTGCCGCACATCTCGAACAACTTTAATTGTTCCGTCATACATCTTCAATTTGATGGTTCCCATGCCAACGATCTCTAAGGCATGATCATTGCAACTATAAACAGATCCTCCTGAGACAGGTTCATAATGATGGAACCATTCTCTTCTTGAGGTCATGTGATATGTTGCTCCCGAATCAATGAGCCATATATATGCAAATCGTTTTCTTCCTTCCACGGTGGTTGACGCTTCACAGCATAGAGCATCTCCATCATCTGAAGTGTTTGCGGTATTGCCTTGTGGATTGGAGTTTTTATTTAGACTCCAACAATCCTTCTTCAAATGACCCTTCTTTCCACAGTTGTAACACTTTAAATTCTTCTTGCTCCTCGACTTCGATCTACCATGTTTGTGACTGCTGCTTTGGCCACGTTCTGTTGATCTCCCTCTCATCGTTGTCATCGTTGTCAACGCTTCTGCTTGTTGCAGATTTACTTGTTTGTCTTCCTTGTTCTTGCGTCGATTTTCTTCTTGTAGAACAGCAACTGCAACATCATCAAAGACTAGACTAGTGACATTACTGTTTGTCAAGTTGATGATGAGTTGATCATACGAATCCGGTAGACTTTGAAGTAGAAGTTCAGCACATTCTTGTTCTCCTATTTTACAACTTAAGGATGTAAGCTGAGAAAATAAAGTATTCAGTGTATTTAAGTTCTCCGTCACTGAAGTAGATTCTGGCATACGGAGAGTGTACAATTTTCTCTTAAGGAAAATTTTATTGTGCAGCGATGTGGCCTCGTACAATTTGGTGAGATGGTCTCATATCTCCTTAGCTGTCTTCTTCTCCTCGATGCTTGATAATACTTCATCTGCTAATGCTAGATGAAAGTTTGCCATAGCATTTCCGTCCATCCATTTGCTGTCATCTGTAAAATCCACCGGCCTTTCACTGATAGGCGCTAGACACCCGTCTTTCCTCAGGATGACCTTCATCTTTAATTTCCACAATGAGACATTTCTCCCATTGAACTTTTCAATATCAAATTTCGTTGCCATAGCTTCTTTTACGGATAGCTCCCACTATTTCACTATCGTGAATAGTTCTCTGGAACCTTCAAAGAATGGGTAATAACTTCTTACTTTCTTATGTTGGAGGATCCACCTTTTGGTGGCAACCACAAAGACAATAAGCAGATATTACACACTCTAATCTAGCTCGGATACCAATTGTTGCGGAAGATGGCTATCGGATAGAGCAAAATCGCAACTGATAATTTGAGAAAATAAAAAAGAAGATAAAAAGAGACACAAAATTTACGTGGAAAACCCCTAAATAAAATAGGGTAAAAACCACGGGCAACGGTAGAAGAATTTCACTATGAGAAAAATAGGAATTACAACCTCTCTCGATCTACCAAGGAGAAAACAATGATAATTCTCTCTCGATAAAAAGGAGAAAACAACTCTCAAGAAACTCTCTAAATTCTCTCTAGTATTGGAAGAAAGCTAGAATGCTTTGGGATGATTTTGAAGCTAAATGAGCTAGGGTATTTATAGTTAAATTTTAAGGACTAATCTTGTAAATACCCTAAAGTCTAATTACTAAAATTAATTTTTCCATTCAAAATATTCAACACCTAATTCATGCCTACCATTCCCTTTTTCAAAGTTTTAGGTGGAATTGATTTTTTTTTCAATTCCAACTTTCGGTGGGAATTTATCAATTTTCAACAGTTGTCTGACAAGCGAGGGAGGGGACCAAATGCTAATCGACCTTCTCTTACACATAAAAGACTTGATAGAATGTATAGTTACTTCCTTGTGTCATTGAGATAATTAGTTCTAAATCTTTAACGTCTCAAAAATTCTAAGAGATATAAAGAGAACGCTTTCGGAATAAAGATCTCAAATATCTAATATATTCAGAAAGTTATTATCTCTTGACATAACCACCGAAAGATTCACTTGATTTATTAGAATTGAATTATCCATCACCTAATCATATCCACCTAACCTATTGACATGTGAGTAGCCATCATATATATCCTTACACTCAGTGACAGCGCCACAACTTAATGAGGGTAGATATGTGTCCACTCTGAGATTCAAATTTTCTTCGATTAGTAACTTGTTATACTGATAGTGTCTACCATGAAATTTTATTTGTACTCATCCCATTTAAAAATTTTATGTTGTTAACATATGTGTGACCACCCTGAAAAATATTTCTTGATCCGTCACTGCCTATACTTGACATTTAGACTATAGGTCAATATAAAACCTCCCAATTGGAAGAAGGGATGAAACCAACTCACTTCCACTTTTCTACTGCATAATCATGGAGACAAAAAACATTAACACCAGTCAACGATCGTTCTCTCACCAACTGTGAATATCCATCCGAATAAAAATATATGAACCGAAATAAAAATATATGAACCGTCTATAGTTGGTATGACCCAATTATCCCCATCTAACACCTTTATTATATACAAATTATAAATTTTGTCTATTTATTCTAATCTAATTATTTATAATCTATTTATTTTTTAAGTTTTAAAATTTCAATCATGATCGAAATAGTGACCATGAAATGTGCCAATAACAAAATTTTGACACATATTAATGCCATTTCCGTAAATATCACACAAGTCAACGGGTAGTCTCAAAATTCGGTATCAAAGAGCAACATTCAATCTACCAAAGGTTACCAATGAAAACTAATGACAAAATGTTTAATTTCCTTTCCAGCCCCTTTACTCTTTGTATATTCGAAATTTAATGTTTAGGAATTAATTCAATCCTTCTACTCTTTAGTTGAAATGTAATTGAAAAAAGCATAATCAAAGAACTTCCATTAAATTAAATTATGTTATCTTTATTGCGTCTGCTAAAACAATACTTTTAAATCTAAAAATTTAATACATCCACTCTTCTAATCAAATAATTGAATTCCAATTGAAAAGAGACTTCATTTGAATTAGATTATGTAGTTTTTTTTTCTTTTTAAAAGTATCAATTTTCACTCGAATTTTCTCAAACGATATCAAAGAATTTTACAATCTTACATTCGTGATCGAAGATTTTATGGTCCGGATTTAACAGTTTTATTTGCTTCTTTGTCCTTCTACGGTCTTGTATCAGTTAGGTGAATGTTTAAAAAAATACCACATAATCCAATCTCATTGAATTCCTTTGATAGTTTTATCAATTGAACTTCAATTATTAAATCAAAAGACTAGGGTGACTAAATCTCAAATGTAAAAATAGGAAAGGGACTAAAATCATAATTAGACCAAAGCTAGAAATTAACCATGGTTAAATAAAAAAGCTTTCCTTTTATAAACCTAACGAATACCGCCAAAAAAAAAGCGACGAGAAACGGGTCTGGAAATGCGCAAGGCATCCTTCGAAACGACGCCGCAGCGGAATCTGTCCGGTTTGCCACCAACATAAACTAGCATCTCTTTTCCCCGACTGCGCCCGCACTCGTCCCTGCGCGTGTACCGCAACCTCTTCTTCTTCTTCTTCCTCCTCGTACTTCTGCTTCTCAACCGCCGGTGACGTCTCCGGTGGAGTTTCGAATCTCATCGAAGCCGAGTCTTCGTTCCGACGATCCAGATCCCTCGCAATTCCTTTTCTCCGTTTGAAACCGATGAGTTTAAAACCGAAAATAACGATTTATCGACGATGGATAATAAGAGCAAGACGACGTCGTTCTGGTTGATGTTTAGAGGTAGTACTAATACG
The DNA here is from genome assembly GCF_006381635.1 of Hibiscus syriacus. Classification (NCBI taxonomy): domain Eukaryota; kingdom Viridiplantae; phylum Streptophyta; class Magnoliopsida; order Malvales; family Malvaceae; genus Hibiscus; species Hibiscus syriacus. Next base: position 1,457,532 of record NW_024062312.1, on the reverse strand, counting down.
AGCAAGAGCAAACGATACGGTAGCGAAGATCCAAGAAGAGAAGTCCAGAAAGAGAGCAAACGAAAGGATGATGGTGATCCTTCAAAAAAAAAAGAAAGGATGATGGTGAGGATGTCGAGGTCGGTGGCGATGACGTCACATTCCGGCTCTAAAGAATCGTCGTCGATGATGAAGGTTTTGAGGCAAAGCAAGGTTTTCTCGTTGAATAAATCCATTTCAAAATTGCTAATTAACTAGGGATGATGTTTCTGAGTTTGAGTAGGTTATAATTCATATTAATTTTGTTCCAAGTATAGATATATTATAATTATCTTTGCGTTTATGCATTCTCATTTTGTTCTAAGTCGGATAATTTTATGATATTGTCTACTTTAAAATTTTATTTGTGTCCGTTTTACCAAAATTTTATGTTATTTATTATATTTTAATTTAAATTATAATTGATAATTAAGTTAAATTTTATTGTTTAAAAATTTAGTTAAATTCATATTTTAGTTTTTAATTTTTTTTAAAAAAAATCTTAATTTGAGTGAGTTAAAGTTAGGAGATTAGATTAAATTTTAAATTCAATTAATAAATTTTGGTGATTTTATGATTTGAAAATTAAATTGTGACGTATAATATTATGAATATGTATTCTTAAGTTGGAGTAATTTGGACATTTTAATTTTTAAGTCGAATCAATTAAAATTGCTTAATTAGTAATTAATATCTTATTTTTCAAATAACAAATGTCATTATTAAGGAATATTATAATATTTATTTTGGATCCCCAAGTTTTAATTTCGGGATCCGTTATTGATTCTAATGGTTGAAGATTATGATAACAATGAAGTTATGATATTACACTGTTGGATCGAAACATCAGGTTTTCACTGTGGTAGGTGAAGATTCGAGAGGTCCTTGTACAATTGGACTTAGATGATGCATTGGAAATGTTTGATAAGAAGATATCGTCACATTGGACAAAGGAAGAGAAGTATAAGGATTGTAAGGTCCTATCTCAGATCCGTTTACACTTATCAAATCAAATATTGCAGGATGTATTGAAAGAAAAAATGGTTGCTTCTTTGTGGGCGAAATTGGAGCAACTATGCATGCAAAAATCGTTGACCAACAAGTTGCACTTAAAGCAACATCTTTAATTGCTCAAGTTGGCGAAAGGTTCGTCTCTTGAAGAACACCTGACCGCATTCAAGGACATTGTCTCTGATCGAGAGGCTTTAGAAGTAAAGTATGACCAAGAATACTTATAAGATTGAACCTCCTATGTTTACTGCCTCCTTCCTACTCATCTTTTAGAGATATAATCTTGTACAGTCGCGAAACACTCACTCTTGAAGAAGTGTACAATGACATACACTCATTTGACAAGATGAAGCATCTTGTATCTGGTTCCAAGTACCAAGTAGAGGGTCTCGTGGTACATAGATCGATTAGCTCAAACATTGAAAGAAAAGGTAGCTTTTTTCTGGTAATATAGGAAGGGGTAGATCAAAATCTTTCAATTGAGGAAAAACTTGTCATTTTTGTAAAAAAAAGATCATGTTAAAAAAGAGTGCTACAAGTTACAAAATAAAATCAACAAAGAAACTAAATAGCATAACTATGAAAAATTTGATGAGGCCGATGTAGCGGAGTTGTACTATAATGGAGAACTCCTAATTGTCGGTGACGATAACTCTATAACAAGTGGTGAGTGGATACTTAACTCTGGTATCAGTTTTCATATGGTTCCTAATTGACTAATTTAAAGTGGTATTTTTGAGAAATTGACGAGTGCCTATGTCACATTTTTCAGTCCAAATGCTCGCTTTATTAAACATGCCTTTTATCATATTCTTCTTCATGCGTTAACCGGAACTTCTTCTCCTTGTTAAGAAGCTGCTGAGGTTCACTCTTTGCAGCAAAAAGGTTAGCCATATCGATATCCCCCAACTGTTTAGATAACCCATCATTAACAACCTTGCAAAGCTCAGCAATACGAGCCCTAGAATTTGAAACACAATCAGACTGTCAATCCTGATGTAAGCATCCCACAACTATAGTCTTATCCAAGATTGTCCCATTCATATAAGTCCAAGCAGAGTCCACATTCTTCTTTTGACCAACATACATCAAACTTAAAGTAGTGTCATCTAGACTCAGCCAAACTATCATGTTTTTGCCACTCCGTCTCCATTACAAGGCAATAATGATCCAAGCAATCTGCATATTTCGAGCTAGCCCTAAACTAGGAATAAGTAATTAACCACCCCTAGCAGCCACAAATCGATCTAAACGTTCAACAATTACTGGTTTATCATTGCTTCCATAAAACCAAGTGAACTAACCCTTAGAAGGGCAACAATCTACCAGACCATTTCGGTCCAACACATTACGAAAATCATCAAGAAGCACTTTGTGCTTAAGTCTGCCCCCATACTTCTCAGAGTCAACTAAGATTTCGTTGAAATCCACCCAACCAACCAAGGAAATTGCGATGCAGGACCAAGAGTATCAACAGTTTTCCAAGTTTTAGCTTTAAGCGTAGGCCCTATGGTGGTCACTGGTATAGTTTACCCTAATAATAATTAGTTAAGAGGTTGTTAGTATTAGTTAAAAGTTTGTTCGTATTTGATATTAATTTGGGTTATACAAACCCTGTACTGTTCAGCATTAAAGATTACCCAACTATTGCAGTCATTTGTTATTTGTTACTAATAATAAACTCATCTTTCTATCTTCTCCTTTGTAACCAAAATCCCTAACTTTACCACAACCGCTCGCCTCTTCTCCTTCACACACTTCGGCCACCGGCCGTTGTTCGTTCCATGCCATCAATGACACTTTTCTCACAACGAACAACGACCATCGGACCGCAGACAAACCCTTACAGCACCAATGGAAATTTCAATTACAATCATGAACAGATACACGACAAGCGCCCATTGATCTAGAGATAAAAACCCTAAGGCAATGACGTTAATCATAAAACAGGACCTGGAAACAAGAATAAACAGAAACCATGGACAAAAATATGAGCCTTGCATCAAATCACCATTGGAAAGGTGTCGATGGCCAAAGAAATCCTCATCCTTGCCGGAGGCACAAGAATAGAATTTCAGGAAGAGAGTGTGAGAGCGAGAGAAAATTCCAGAGAGAATTTTCATTTTTTTACCTTACATAGACATGTCTGGTATGGGAATGTTTTCTTTTTAAAAATCTATTAATTTGTAGGGTAAAGTACACAAATGATCCCTCGATTAAAGGATATTTCTTTGTTGAGTCCCTAACTATTAAAAGTTACAAAATGATTCACTGACTATAGGTCACTACTTTGTTGAGTTCCTCAACTATTAAAAGTTACAAAATGATCACTTGAGTATTCATATATTCCAAACTCGTCATTTTCCTTAAAAAAAATTACAATCCTCTGAAATAGACGTTGATCTACTGACTGGAATATGATAAAATCTAATCCTAGAATCTTAAATGACTATGAAACTCAAATATATAGTTATGGGATCATATTTTATCATATTCTATTTAGCAGGCTAACGTCTAGATTAGAGGACCATCAATTTTTTAATGTAAAAGGACGAGTTTATAACATATGAATAGTCAGATAATCATTTTGTAATTTTTAATAGTCAAGCGACTCAAAAAAAGTAACACCTTATAGTTGGGGACCATTTTGTAACTTTTATGTTATAAAATTATTGTTCAATGACCTATTTGATGTCTTAGATACCAATTTGTTATTTTTGAAAACTCAATGGAGAAAACGAAAACTTACTCAAACATTAGTGATCATTTGTATAGTTTAACCCTTAGTGACCATATCTTAATTGAATAAAAATGAAAGTAATAAAACTTAATTAGATAAAAAAAATGACCAAATATTATGTTTTTCGAATTCAGTAAGGTAAAATGTACAAAATTTAAACAAAAATGATCAATCATGTAGTTATCCAATTTTAAATCATGGGAAAGTCTAATTTTGTTTCTAGTCCCCATAATATTTGCACATTCAAAGTTTATAATTTTTGTTTATCCAACTTTAAATGATGGGAAATGTTTTAATATATTTTATTTTATTCGACAAAATTTACATGTAGTGTATTTTGAATATTAATTTTTTATTCATCACTTAATCCTTTCGAACATATTATACACCGTTTCAAAGATATCGTGGAGAAGAATATAAAACAATTGTATTATTCAAAACTCTAATCCTAATGATAAATAATATGCCTTTAAAATATCCATTATTTTTCATAAATATCATTAGCAAGGGAACAGTTTCTCCTTGAATTTCTTTTGTTATGGGCTTAAAATCTTATAAGTTTAAGTTTGTCTTCCACAGCTTGAAATCATGCGTTCGTCTTGAGAATTAAAATTAGATCAAAACGATAAAAAAATAATAAAAATTGAACTAGAGTTTCGTTGTTTAAACCGGAATCCTTTATTCAAAAACAATTACCTTGGTAAAGAATAAAATAATGTGTTGATTAATACAATAAAAAAAAATGAAATAAATCCAATGATCGATCACGTCCACCATGCACTGAAATAGGTTCATTTTTCTTGGTATTATTCTTCATACGTAACTTTTCCCCACTTTTCATCCCCTTTTCCCCCTCAAATCCTCCATGCTCCAATCCCTCCTCATCCCTGAGCTCCTAACCAATCTCGGCTCGTCATTTCCGTTGCCTTCGAACCCCATCGCGCTGTAACTTATGGTGTCGAACGTATTAAACCGGCGAGGGGCCTTCTTCATCTTCTTCGTCGGAATCCCGGGATCCTTTCCTAGTTGCTCGTAAGGCTGAGGACTCATATTTCCCGACAAGCTCCTACTTATCCTGACACAACAAAACTGAGTAATGTCCTTCTCCTTACTGAAATCGACGTCGCTGCTCGAGTTTGTTCGTTGCAAGATAGGGCAAGTCCAGCAATTGAGGCTCATGGCTTTTGTTTTGAGGAGGTGATTGAAGTTCCAATGGAGGTTTTGGGGAGGTGATTGAAGAAAATAAGGTTAAAAGATTGGTATTTGCAGATGAATTTAAAAGAGTTTGGGATTCATGTTCATGCACCCGCAAACAAAGGTACACCGGTTCTATGTTTGGTAATAAGAAGACATTTTTAGTCCACAAACAACTCATTGATGTCCCCAAAAAATCAATGTTTGTTGCCATTTTAGGCAAAGCTAGTATGATATATTTAGCAATCAGTTTTGCACCTGTTATGCATCGGTTTCAGACGACAGCTTTAGGTAAGGATTTAAATTACGATTGCTTTATGTTTATTGGAATTGTAGACATAGCAGATGCTACTGCGGGTATCACGGTAGTGAATATATTCACTTTATCTTACTATATTTCGTTTGATTTTCTTTTTTTTTTTAACGTAACGAAACTACACCGTGAATAGTGATCTGTTATTGCTGCAGTTGGCCATTATCTCTTAAATTATGGTCGGTATCTGTTGCTATTAGTGTGATTCCACTTCACATCATTATTTTCGACAATAACAATTTCGGACAATATTGTTATCGTTATATAACATCCGTTATTATACAACCAAACCGCTATTTAAATTCATGACTGGATGAACTCGGACTCCATCTCTTCTCACTTCTTGCATCTGCTTTCGAGTCTCTTCGACCAAGTTTACAATGAACGCATGCCAACGTTGCGTTGTTAAAGAGCCAAATCGTACCCAACAAAAAATGAGAACAAATTGCAAATTAGTGCAGAAATCAGAAGATAAATTACACAAGAAAATAGAAACCAAATTGCATACTAAAACAAAAGACACAAGCTAAAAGTTATACAAGTATTTACCCCTTTTCGGTTGGAATAAATCTATTTTATATTTATCCTTTAAAATCACAATTTTTTAAGTAACGTTACGTAACGTGTACAGTAAGGTGCATCTCTCCTTATTTGATGATTAGGAAGATGTATTAACTAAATTCATGTATGGCATTAATTAAAATTGTAATAGGAAGATGTATTAACTAAATGATAGAGAAACGGTAGCGGATGATGAGAAGGTTGTTCTCGTCGAGGGAATAAACCTTGAAAGCTCTAGACTCGATAAAAAAAACGAATGGCTTTGAATGGGTGAATAAGGGCGACAATAAGATTAGGGTTTTAGGATTTTTAGATGCTGAAAAATATACAAGAAACAAGACTAAAGACATTAAAAAAACAAGGGTAAGAAGATTGAGAAGAAATCAATACAAGAGAAAACAAGGGTAAGAGAATTGAACCTAAATACAAAACATGTAATAAAAGAATCAACTTGTCTCCCTTTTTATGATAGGCAGCCAAAGCTAGGGTTGCTGGATTTTGATGGATGAATACTCATTGGAAATATAAGAAAACAAGGATCGAGAAGGTGAAGACGAAATTAAGATCAGATGGTCAGATTGATGGAAAATTTAAATTGAAAATTTAACCTCGGTAGGTATGGTCTTGACGCGAACCGTAGGGTTTGTATGTGAAGATGGCGTGTTGAAGGAGATAGAAGAAGAGGATGATGGAAGATGGGAAATAGATAGATAAGTGTCCTATCAAACCCTCTTAGTCATAATGAAAAGACAAACTCGATAATAAGGCTCTAACCAGCCCTCATAATCGTAATGAATAAGCAAACCAGAGTGTGAAGATCTCTCTCTCAAGAACTCGGAAGAACTAAAAGAAAAAGAAGCTTCGAAAGCACAAGACAATCAGCTCTTGCAAAAATGAACTCTCGTTGTATTGAATAAAATAAAGGAACTGATTATTACAATGAGGGGGAGGGCCTCTTTTATAAAGTGTTTGAGGAGTCCTTGTGGGAACATGAATGATGAATAAAATAACAATAAATATCAACAAAAAAACTATCCTAAATCCTTGTGACATAGGTGACAATGAATAGTGGCCCTTGATGAAGCTTTGATCCGACAGTGTAGATGAAAGAAGACATGAAAGGGCTCTTAAAACTGGATGGATGGTCCAGATCTTCATTCTGGAAGATGAAGAGGCGACATGGAGAGGTAAGGGGTCTTGATAGGCGCCCATGCTTATGATAAGTAAGGGTAAGGAGTTTTGACAAGTTATCAAGGGTATGTGATAAGTGGTTGGCGTGATAGGAAAGGGAGGAGGATGATAAATTATCAAAGGTTACATTTAATTACCTATTTGTCCTTATTCTAAAATTTTAAAAAAGCTAATAATTTTCCTAAGATAACGAGTTATCACAGGCTTTATAAATTTAGCACTAGGTAACTTTACATATTATTGGGCTCAAGGTGGTTCAAACTCAATTTTGGGCATATCTTATTTGATCTCACAGTTGGGCCCAGAAATGACTTGGGTTGTTGTGATCCAAGTTGATGTATGAGGAAGGATGAATGATTTTCCTTCCTTGAATTCTTCAAACTCCATGTGGGCGTGGAGGCCTTTGCAGACGAAGGTTTGGACTGCAGATTGGAGTTGATTTTTTAGTAGTTTGGCTTATCCTCTTATGATTGAGCCTAAGGGCAAGCTGAGTCCATCCTTTGGGCGTGTGGTGCATGTACCATTAAAATCACATTAAATGAACATGTTCGTCAATAATTTCTCTTATTCATTATGGTACATGTTTAAACTCACAAAGGATAATTTCTCTTATTGAAAACCGATGATGAAAGATTATTTTTATTGCAAAGATTTGTATGAGCCAATTACAAATGGCCCAGAGGAAAGAATGAGATTACAGGTGTAAATGAAAGGAGCGTTCGATGAACTGTTTGTGAATTGTTTATATAATGTTCGTTTATGTTCATTTGATAAGATAAATAAACAAGTATGAGTAAAAAATTTTATGTTCATTTAATAAACAAAGGAACACAAACATAAGTGTGTTCAGTTCGTTTATGTTCACAGACAAGCTCATCTACTTGGTTCTCATTTTCGCTTTATTTTTTATATTTTAAATATTGGTGGAGGTAGAGACTAAATTGAACACGTGATAAAAGTTGAAATTTAATTGTAAATTTTAAGGAGTTTAAGCACTAGTGGTGTAATTTTATCATTTTTTTAGCTTACAAATGAAAGGGTAAAACTAAAAATTAAATATATAAACGAACGCAAAACGAATGTCAAATGAACATGTTCATGAACGCTAAATAAATACTAAATAAACACTAAACAAATGTTAAACAAACATGTTTGTGAATGCTAAATGGACACATTCGTGAACATTAAAACAAAGTGAATAATAAATAAACAAACACGAAATTAAAAATTTACATGAACACGAATCAGACACGAACACCTTAAAAAATAAACAAACAAACACAAACATAAGCTTATTCGTTCAAACTTGATTCATTTATGATTTACATGTGACATACCGATAGCCAAACTCTAACGACAAGAACATATGGGTGTCCCTAAAAATAAGTTTAAGAAAGAAGACGATCGTTTAATTTTTCTCTCACCAACTTTTTTCCAGAGCCCCAGACTTTCCAAGAAGCATCGTCTGCATTCTGATAGACAGCTTTCATTTTAGTACAAATTTCGGAGAAATAGTTAGGGATAGAAGAGAGAAAGATGAAACAGTTATCCTCTTAAAATTTAAAATTATTATATATTTAATTTTTTTATATATTTTTTTATTAAAATTATATTTTCTTTTATAATTTTATAAGTTTTTTTCTTTTTAAAATTCTAGAAATTCAACCGTTGATATAAAATTCTAGAAACATATGTGGCAATATTTCACTCTCTTTTATCCTATCCTAGATATAAGAATCTTACAACACATATATGTATATATATATAATGAATTTATGAGTTTAAAGCTGAAGAAATGGGACAACTTCATAATTGGTTTCTGACATAATAAAAGTTAATACAGACATAGCAGTATCAGTGTTCCCTTCGATATAAAGAATCCTTTTGTCGGAATTGCATGTGTGGTTCTGTTTGGTGCTATTCATCGCCTTAAGCAGGACGCATTATTTTTTTTTATAAAATTTTAGGTGGCGTTATTAAATTTATAAAATTCTTGAAGGATAAAAATAAATTTTTAATAGAAAATATATAAAAAATTTAAAATATATAATAATTTTATATTTTTAGGAGGACGATTATCTCTATTTATCCTGCCTAAGTCCATCCCCGTCCTTAAGCTTACCATCATGAATTCATTCGAAGCAAAATATAAGCTGTATGTTTTAGATGATGGTAGGAGAAACAATTAACTAATAAAATAAGATAATAATATTTTACGTACAAGAATTACATAAGAAAATTATGAATAAAAAATAAAAAATCAGTAATGTTGAAAGTAAAATACTATATAATAGGATTATGATTATGTACTATTTTCAAGACTTAATCGATTAATTTATAACTATAGTTCTTAATGTTTATTTATATGAATAATTATTTGATACAAAGAAAATTTATATTGTAATCAATTTAATGAAATTAGATTCCCTACTTCTAACGAACATCTTGTATTAAGGAGGATCACGTACAAAGTAGGGTGAATAAAACTTGACTCGACTCGAAAAATCGATTGTTTCGATTCGATTCGAATTAACTTCGAGTTGTAATTTCATAAACTCGAATCGACTCGAAAAAAATTCAAGTTCAAACCGAGTTGTAAAATACAACTTGAATAACTCGAATAGTGACCCGAATGACTCGGAATTTTTAGTAATTAGTATAATTATTTTAAAGTTTGAGTTGAGTTCCTCGACTCTGTATCATAAATATATATCACATATATAAAAAATATAAAGAAATACACATGTATTGTATATGGTTATAAAAAAACATTTAAATTAGAATCAAATAAAATATTTATAATTAAATTTAAACAGAAACTCAAATATTCAACTCGACTTGATTTGTTTTTTATAAACTCGAATCGACTCAAAATAATTTAACACTACATATGGATTAATATTTATACACAAGTGGAGTTTGTAATTTTATAAGAGGATTAGGAAACGATAATATGTCTTTTATTTTTATTTTAAAAAAATAAAATTGAACAAAAAACACATGATTTTTATTTCGACTCGTAGAGCTAAAGCTTTGTAACAAATTACTTTAATTAGAGAACTAAACCTAAAACAAGTTCAGAAAATGTAGATTCTTTGGTAAAACACTATTACCTCAGAGGTCTATCAAAAGAGTATGGTCGTGGTGTTTGTCGGGTTGATAGAAGTGTCACGATCTATAAATTAAAAAATAAGATCCAAAATTTTTATAATCTTCCTTTAAAACGAAATGGGTATAAATTTTTTATATTTTTTTTTCATTCTCAAATGAATTTAATTAAATTTAATAGTTTTTCAAAAAAAAAAAAAGGTATACAGATACTCTCCTTAAGGGCTGCATACGTTCATCCCTAGTGCCACTAGCGACGGATCCATATTACATGTATTTATCTTGAAATTTTAATTTTTTTCTATTAAATATTTATTTTACTGATAGTGTTTATTTTAAAATATTATTTTTAAATCCGCAACTAAATATCATTGCATAGAGGGAGAAAGATAAAAGTAAGACAGTGGTTCCATCCCATGCATACATGCATGCATGCAGGTGAAGATAAGATAGGAAATGATTACTGACGTTTTTGTTGGAGGGGCTGTCTTGGGATATGAGCCCCATGCACACTCACCACTATTCTTTACTATTTTTCTTCTTTCCTTTTTTTCACTCTTCCACTAAAAGACCCCACCATTCATGCATGCATATGTCAACTTTGGCTTAAAATACAAATAACCGCAAAAATTTTCCCATCAAATTGGTCTATAAAATGGATAAGTTTGTACAAATTAACCCCTAATATTTTTCTTAAGTTAAATTACCTTCTCGTCCTATGGCAATAATCCCACATTCATAGTAGTCCTTGTTGATAGATTATTAAAAAAGTAACGTTATTAATCCCAAGTTTGGGAAACAATTTGACTAGACTAGCCAAGTTCATGAGATAATTGTGAGTGGTTCGTAGGTTTTGGTTTTATTTCGATGTAATCTCGGATCCTTCCATGAGGGTTGGGTTTTGGTGTGAGGTAGGGTTGTTTATGGTGAGTAGTTTGTGTTGAATTTTTTGTTGTTTTTACCCCTAGTTTGGTTATGAATAATTAAAATTTTGAGCACTCTTTTCCACTTCCGCTGTCTTTATCAAGTTTATGCTCGATCTAGTTATGAGAGAGTTTTTAACGAGTTACGTTTCGAAATTTTTCTCTTTGGTGTAAATGAAATCGATGTGGGGAGTGGGACACTGAATTCATGGTCGATGGATTTTCTCTTTGGTGGTTTATGTTTGTGTATATTACGAATGCATGATGATGATGAGTGCAAAAGGAAAAGTGGGGCCCCTAGGGGTGGGGGACGTTGCAGAGGATGGCTAAATAGTGGTACTTGGTAGTTTTACAGTCATATGAGGCCTATAAATGCAATGTGCTTAGTTGGATACGGATAGGGGTGGGGTCCCAGAAACAAAGGGCTCATAAATACACATATTCGGTATCTTCTCGCAAGGTACTCTCTGTCGTCAGACATGCCAGCTCCCACGGCCATTTGCTTTTGTATAGATTTCTACGTAAAAAAAGAGTAAAAACTATGTATAGGTAGCATAGAATAATATACATATAGGGTTAGGATTTACTAATACGGTATAAAATTCGTTTAATTTTATACTTTTTTAGAATCGTTGGATTGGGAGAAATTAAATACTAAGATTAACTCGTTTTTTCAGTGAATATATTCTCATTTTCTACTAATTTAAACCTTTAATTCCTCTTATTCAATGGTTCTAGAAATATGTAAAACTAAAAGAGTTTTACACAATATAATTGGATCATGCCCCATATATATAGGAGATGGATTGAGGAGGTACTAAGTGATGCGATTGCACCCCTAAAAATTTTATTTTACCTTATACTTTAGATATTTTTCTTATATTTTATATGCAACCGTCCCTGTATGCAGATATAGATTAGCCAATTTCAATTTGAGGCCATGGGTTTTGTGGGTCACAGTTCATCTCTATTTATACAATGGACCACATACGTATACATATTTGATATTTAATTATTATTCATGTTGAATCTTTTAAATGATTTCGGTAGTATTTTTTCTTAAAAGATTTATGTTCAAATAGTTTTGTTTGCATGGTGTGCGTACGTTGTTAATAGACTAAGAAATTATAGATACGAGATCTCGAGTCGAGTAAAAGGAATATAATAATGTACAAGTGGGATCGGAAAATTAAACAAGAAAATGGGTTTGAAAGTTTTGCAATGATCTTATTTGTTGGTTTTGTTTTTCATTTGGGCATTTGCGTGCGGTGAAGACCTGAAGCTGCAGCAGCTTTGGGAAGTAGGGTTGCATTGCAGGCTTGATACAGTCCAATGGAAACGACATGAACCGACTATTATACCCCAGAAAATATAGGATCAAGTACATCAAAACTCATCCATCTAAGCTCAAACGATAGTTTTAACCATCGAACTTTTAAAAATTGTAAAATAGTCATTAGTTTTTAAAAAATTATTATGAAGTTTTCATTAAATCTTATCATATTTTTATAAAATAATGGCTTAAAGGCTCATTTACTCCGAATCTCATGTCCCAATCCTAGCATTTCTGGTCACTCTCTCCATTTCTCTCCTATCTTCATTAAACAATCTTAAAATGTGTAAAATTTAAAAAAAAATATTGTTAGGTGGATCATGCCTAGTATAGGATTAGGATTCATGTAATTTTTTTAAGTTTTATATAGTTTTAAGGATAGTTGGATGAGTGAAAATAAATAGTTAAGATTAGAGATGAAAATTTAATCAGAAACAATTGGATTCCCAATCGACCTTACCTGATAAGGTCATACTTTTAAAAAAATCCAAATTTGGATCGGGTCGGTCATATTTTATATAAGGGTGAGGCCGGTCAGGTTCAGGTCGAGGGAGAAAACTTCTGACCCGACTCGACCTGAGGGTAATTGTGTATTTTTTTCATATAAATTAATGGATAATTGTTATAATACCTCCACTTTCTATTGTTTTTTAATCAGGTCCTTAATTTATATTGGGTTGGGTTGGGTTGGATCAGATTTATACTCTGAAAATTAGGTCCTTAATTTTTCGAATTAGATCTGGTTAACCAAAAATCTGACCCAACCCAATGTCATCTCTAGCTAAGATTATCTCTTTATTTTTTTCGGTCAATATCTTCTCATTTCTTACAGTTAATCTCAGTCGTCTATTTTCACTTATCAAACGATCCTAAAAAAATGTAAAACTAAAACGTTTTATACTTTGTAAGTGGATTCACTTACACAATGTCAATTTTCTTTTAGTTTTACATTGATCTATGATCATTTGATAAATGAAAATAGACTAGTGAGATTAACTTGTTGTTTTTTCATTGAATATATTCACATTTTTTATTGTTAATCTCAATAATATATTTTTACCCATCTAACGATCATAAATCAGTGTAAAACTAATAAAAAATTTATATTGTATAATTGGATCCTACCTCTCTTCCTCTCTCTATATATACATGTTTAGAATCGTTAGATGCGTGAAAACAGATGATTGTGATTATCGGTAAGAAATGAGAAGATATTTAGTATTTACTGAAAACATGAGTTAATATCAATTATATATTTTTATTCATTCAACGGTTTTAAATCTATATAAAACTAAAAGATTTACTCTGTAAATGAATCCTAACTTATATAACTCAATGACATGAAGTCATGATGAGGTCTTCGTAGAGTGGAATGGCTTAAACTATGTAATATTACCTTGTATAGATTTACTCCATTGTTATCCATTAACGTGCGGTAAAAGAAAAAGTAGTTTACTTTCCATTTAGAAGTAACTTCAAGTTGCAGAAATTTGGCCTTATTTGAAATAATCCCCACGGAAATACATGCCCATATCAGAAACACAGTTATGACTCACTCTGAAAAGAAAAAAAGAACCTGTACCATGAAAACGACACTGCACTGCTCTCTTTAACCCTACATCACTCAAACCCTAATCTTGTTCCTTTGCTTTTCTTCATCTTGAATTATAATAATAAATCCCTCTCTTCATTGTCTTCAATTTTTTTTTCAAGATGTTGTTGAACGTCTAAGCCCTAGGCGAAGCTCTAGATCGAGCTCTTCAAAGGATGTTTCCTTGTAGTTGTCCGGAGGCGGCACCGGAATGGTTATCGATGTCGCCAAGGCTGCCATCAAGTCTAAAGGGGTATATGGTGGAAATGGCCATGCATTCCTAGGTGGAGAAGTGAAAACCCCATTAGGGTTATGTAATTGGTACGGGACGCACAGGCCGCTATTTCTGGCGGATTCCTGAGCCGATGGTGAGTTCGGGCCACCGGGCTGTGCCAGGTGGAGCAAAGCTCTGTCGCGGCGGTGGACGTTCATGTGACCGCCGAGGGCTTGAGCCGAACGGAATTCCCTTCGGCAAAAAGTGCAAGTATAAGACCTCGGCGGCCATGTCGCCCCCATCGCATTACCCGTGTCTTCGGCAAAGGCCCTAACCTCCCAAGAATCATCGTCTGGTTCCAGGGATAGCGCCTTAGGGTACCACATCCCCGAGCCGACGACTAAGTTCGTGTCGGGATGATGGTGGTGGTTTGGGTTTTGGGATAGCTTTTGAGGTTGGGCTAACGAGAGGAAACAAGCTCAGCAGCCATGGTTGTAGAAGCATTTAAGATGTGAGATATAGGGAGATGATGAGAATGAAATATTGGTGGAGGGAAATGGAGTTAAATATAGGGTAAATTGTGGGTGGGGTTTGGGAATGTAGAGACAAAAATGAATCCCTAACACCGGCCATGTCACTCAAACAGGAACGGATGCAATAATTTATGTTAGGGACGAATTTAAACTTTGTGGTGAAAATAGATTTTCAATAAAAAAATACATAAAAAAATATAAAATATATGATAATTTTAAAATTTTAAGGGAACGATTATCCTCACCCGCTCTCGTGGCTTGATCCATCCCTGCACCGAAGTGTTGTAGCAAACATTTGGATTTTTGCAACATTAACGGTAATAAATGTCTTAGCTTCACTCAACTAGCTATCTTGTCCCCCTTGGGACAATATGATCGGATTGTTGTAGCTTCATCAAAAGTATCTAAGCTGAGTTTGAATCTTAATTTTGTCAATAAAGCCTTAATTTTGAGATTGATCAATGGTGGTGTTCGGAGACAGTTGTATCCTTGAAAATTTTTAGTTCTCTTATAGTTTGTATATTTTCTTTGTATTTTTTATTGGTGATCTAATTTCACACCCAACATTTCTAGTATAATTTCATAAAAATTTGCATCCCATACATAAAATCTTGGATTCTTGATCTAAACTCAAACATATTCAACTACCAATTGGATCATACTTTATATTATAAGGATGGGTGTTCGATCGAGTTGAATCAAGTAAAAAAATTTGAGTTAATTGAATTGACGGGTCATACTTTATCATTCAAACTTTCTTTGTATTCTCTCTTGGTGACTTGGGTCTGAGTAGTTTATACGTGTACATGAGTTTAGATTTAGGTTTTAACAAAAAATATCAAATACTATTTAAAAATTATAAAATAAATTTATTTTTTATAAAGAATACATTTTAGAGACGAAGTATTGATGAAATTATAAAAGAGTCAAATAATTGATAAGAACTAAAAATTTACAAAAAAAATATAGTAAAAAACAAATTGAATAAAATATAAAGTTGAGAGCTGATATCGCAAAAAGAGTAAATTTATTGTTAAAAATAAGAATTGAAGTTACTATTTGAAGATAAATAGAGTAATATTAATACCATTCATTTCTTAGATATGACCATAGCCCGAATTAGCTTGACTTGATTTGAATATAATATAAATAAATTAGAATATATTTTTATTAAAATTTAATTATAAATTAATATAAAATTTTATTATTTTTAAATTGAAAATAAATAATTTAGGGAGAAAAGGTTTTGATCCCAGTAGAACACCTTTATTTCAAATAAAGGTGTCTTTATTTATGTCTTTGCAAATCTTTTTACTTAATTTACTCAAAATTGATGATTACTTGTGATTTATTCTTATATAAACTTAGAAAATTATATATTACAGGAAAAATATATCGGTATGCATATATGTTAATAACATATGTATTTTTTAAATATTATTTTAAAAATATTGGCATTAGGAATTTATTGAGCAGTCTTAGTGATAAAATTGAATGTTATTCTTCTTATAAATCTCGGATTCGAGCAACTACATCTACAGAATGTGTGTAAATTGTCAATTATTAGAAAATATTTTGAGCAAATTATTAAAAAAATTATAAGAAGGTCAATTTAAATAATGTACTCTTAGATAATCTTATATTTTATAAACTAAATATCATAATCTTACCTTTCAAACTGAAATAATCAAATAAAATAATGCAAAATTTCTAAAAATATATAAAATAATTTTATATTCTGACAATCGTATTTCTAATGGTAATGTTATATTTCGTGTACAAAACATCGCTGATGATAATGGCGGATCCACAATTAGTGTCTATCTTAAAATTCGAATGTTCTTCAGTTAGTTACTTATTTTACTGATGGAGTCCATCGTGCAATTTTATTTACATTCACCCGATTAAAAAAATTTATATTATTAACATATGTGTGTCCATCTTCGATAATATTTATGGATCTACCACTGGTCTATTAATATCAATAATGATAGTGATAGAGATATTGGGGATTGGGGTTACTGATGGGCCAAAATCCACTAACAATATACAATATATTTCTGATAATAAAGGCCCAACATTTTCTTCATTAGTTATTTATTTTACTGATGGTGTCCACCTTGAAACTTTTCGTGCTCACCCTGAAATTTGAGCTTTCTTCGATTAGTTACTTATTTATATATAAATTATTTAAATATTTTATGTTGTTAACATATGCGTGTCTACTCTAAAAAATATTTCTGAATCCGTTATCGAGTATAGTTGGATCTAGTAGACTACTTTTGAATTTAGTTTCGCTCATGAGACTAATAGTTTTTATTTTTTTAATTGCGAGATTAATAAATTTTGGCACATGATATATTAAATCAATTTATAAAAATATTTATAAATATGACAGTTTAACTAGTGCATGTTGGCACATCATTTTAAGATGTTTAAATAATGAATATTGATTTTACATGTTACTATCAAGGACAGTCGAATAAATTCTAAACACAAAAGGTCAAATAAATTGAATTTACTACCAAAAAGGTCACGTAATTTGTTTTAAGTCAAATAAATTGAATAAGAATAATGATGAAGTTGAAACCCGCAAATTTCAGCTTTGGCAGGTAAGACTAGAGCCGTAAATGGGACGGAAAATATTGTAAGTTATTTAAATTTGATTTAATTAAAATTTAATTAATACTTAAATTCTATTTGAATTTTTAATAAATTAAAACGAATTATTTGATATCTGACTTAAAAAGTTTATAAGTAACTCGAAAAAATATATTAAATTTTTATTTTTTAAATTAAATTATTAATAATATTAACATTTGTATTTAAAAAAACACAATGTGATTTTCATGTACTTAAACTTCATGTTCAAGCTCAAGTTCGAGTTTCAATCGAGTTAAGTATAAGAATATTTCGAGTTCAAGTTTTCTCGAGCTCGAGTTGAGCTTCAATTTTTTATTTTGATTTCAAGTTGAATCGAACATGACAATTTTAAGCTCGCGAACTTTCGAGTTAAGTCGAGCTCAATTCTAAAAATTTTAAGTCGAATCAAACTCAGTAATATTTAAACTCGGTGGAGTTGATAGATGTTTAAAGTTTTAGCTTTGAGTATAATTTTTCATTAATTAATTTGTCATTAATTTATAATAGTTCATATTAATTATTTTTTTCCTTAACCTATAAATAGATTAAATTACAAACTTAAAAGAAATCTCACGATGAGTGATCGAGTTGAGATATTTAAAATTAATAAGATTATCAATGTTAATCACTATAGCTAAAAAATAATAGCTTAATTAAAAATATAAGTGTCCAAATTATACTTTTTTTTAAATAGGTGCCGAAATTTTTTTTCGATTTATCCAGGCGTCTAACGTACTTTAGGTATTCAAGTCATAACTGTTGTTAAATTATGTTGTTAAAGTACATATGTCGTATTTATAAAATAAAAAAAATTAAAAAGATTATTATAATTATAAAAAATCATAATTTTTCTAAAATTAAAAAAAGCTACAATCCTTAAAATCAACCTAAAATTCCAAACCTCAACCTCAATTACCCAAATCAGAGCCACGATCGATGTCATTGATGCCGCTGATATCGCCTCCCTTTTCGGCCAACATCGTCCTTGTCGTCGCTTGCATCATCTTGTTTCACAAATGTCGCGATTATTTTCCTAAATGTCGCATTATCAATCGATTTAAATTGCGCCATTTGTAATTATTTGTCACGTGGGTGGTCGTTGGGAAGAGGCGCGGTCGAATGTAGGTTCAGTCGATGGTAACGACGTCTATAAAGGGTGGCGACGATGTGGGTATATGGATTAGATTTAGGGTTTTCAATATTTGTATAACACCCTAAACCCAATTGGACCTAAAGTGCCACAAAGGGCTATCGAGGCAATCCTTGATTTTCAAAACATGTTCATTTTCCTTTCAAACATGTTGGATGGTATCAAAAAAAATATATAATTAATTGTTATAAAACATTTTTATAAAACCAGAGCTCCGTTTCTCAAAATTTAAAACCAAAATAATATAAACTCTTTCTTATAAATCTAAATACATAAGAAATATCATTTGAATACACATGCCCTCTAAAACTATAATACAATACTTTGAATAAAATGTTGGAAGTCCTACTGTGACGGTGCTCCACGAACTGTCCAAGCTACTGACCTGCCAACAGAAAAAATTCGAAGGCTAAGCTTATAAAGCCCAACAGTATAATCATTAATCTGAAGCAACATAAGAATTTTATAAACATTAGCATGATAAAGATAGGGTACTAAGCAATAGGTACATGCATGATCTAGATCAAGTGCTACCTACTTAAGGCTTTACTGTTCTATCGCTGAAGCAGAGGTCTCACGCTTCCCTTAATCCTCTGATAAGGGCCTCATCATGAGTATACCTCTAAAGGATCTCTAACCCTAATGATTGTAACTGCTACGCATTATCTAAATGCGAAACTGACTCTACTATGCATTATATAAATGCAACACTAACTCTGCTATGCTAGTATCTGTTATCACACATCATTAGATACTAGTCTACTAAGAGGGGGTACCAGTATCACATAGCATCGGTAAGGTTCCCTCTAAGTTGATGGATGATATCCTTGTATTACATAATATCATATAGATTATCGAGAAGAAATTTCAGTATCATACAACGTCGATATTCCTACTCAACTGAAGCATTGGCTTGGTATCACATAATATCAAGCCAAGCTTTTTTGATAACTAATGTATTGGATATATGCAACTATATATGCATATTTAAAGCCCAAAGACAATGCAACACTGACACCGCTAACCTACTTCTCCGGAGTATTTGGGCCTTGTACCCTAGTTAGCTCCTAAAGTGTCTTAAGCACTGAAAATGCCCCACTAGGACAACTAAGGTAACCTGACTATACCCTAGTATGGTTGGACACACTAAAGTGAGGTCAACCCCTCACTATCCACTTTCTCGCATATCATCTCATCTAGAATATTATGCTAGGGTTAATTATTCTATTACTACTGTTAGTTATTAAGAGGTTTTATTTTGGTTGTTCAATACTTAGGAGTGTATTAGTCACTTTGCCTCAAGATAAGTCTTTAAATTTCAGTATCATACAACGTCGATATTCCTACTCAACTGAAGCATTGGCTTGGTATCACATAATATCAAGCCAAGCTTTTTTGATAACTAATGTATTGGATATATGCAACTATATATGCATATTTAAAGCCCAAAGACAATGCAACACTAACACCGCTAACCTACTTCTCCGGAGTGTTTGGGCCTTGTACCCTAGTTAGCTCCTAAAGTGTCTCAAGCACTGAAAATGCCCCACTAGGACAACTAAGGTAACCTGACTATACCCTAGTATGGTTGGACACACTAAAGTGAGGTCAACCCCTCACTATCTACTTTCTCGCACGTCATCTCATCTAGAATATTATGCTAGGGTTAATTATTCTATTACTACTGTTAGTTATTAAGAGGTTTTATTTTGGTTGTTCAATACTTATGAGTGTATTAGTCACTTTGCCTCAAGAGAAGTCTTTACGTGTTTCACAATTCAACAACTATTATTGTGTTTTTTATTTACTTTCTGTAGCACTGGCTAACCCAATACCTGACTTGGGTTCATTACTGAGTAGCGACTCTCTGTTTGCTCTTATCATCCTTTATCTCAATACCCTTGAATTGAACTGACGTCTTACTCTTCCTGGGTTTACTAACGTTCTTGAAACTCATGTTTTCCGCTATTACTGGATTTGACTTATTTTTCATACCGTTTGTCGGTATATCCTCTGTAATGATCCTCGTTCTCAACTATCCACATACGTACTTGACTGAAGATATTTTGACATATTACACATAGTATGGTTACATCCATTGTAGCCCACTCTTACGAGTGTTTCTAGGTATATTTGATCATTTATGTCCCTCTTGAACTAAGTCTTACTATTACGGATCATCCTTAACTCTTACGGGCCTTAAACGGGTCAAAATTGGTCATCCAAAATGAGTAGTATCTATACTCTACTTGGAGTATTGATACCCTAAGGTTAAGTATTAATACCCCTAGGAGTATCGATACCAAAACTGCATTCTGTTTCTGAAATTGAAGCTCATTATCGATATTATCACCCTAAATATCGATACTGTAGGGGCTATCGAGGCAACCCCTAATTTTCAAAACCTATTCATTTTTCTTTCAAACATACCGAATGGTATCATAGATAAAACATAAATAACTATTATAGAAACATTTTACAAAACCGGAGCTCCATGACATATAATTTAAAACCAAAATAATAAAAACTCTGAGTTTAATAAATTGAATACATGAGTAAGGTTCTATGAATACATATGCCCACTAAAGCTATAATATAGTACTCTTTCAGAGATACTGGAAGTCTTGCTGCAATGGTGCTCCACGAACTGCTCAAGTTACTGACCTTTCAACGAAAAACATTTGAAGCCTGAGCTTACAAAGCCTAATAGTATAATAGCTAACCTAAACCAAAATAATACAAACTCTGAGTTTAATAAACTGAATACATGAGTAAGGTTCTATGAATATATATGACCACTAAAGCTATAGTATAGTACTCTGTCAGAGATACTGGAAGTCCTGCTGCGATGGTGTTCCACGAACTGCTCAAGTTATTGACCTGCCAACGAAAAACATCTAAAGGTTGAGCTTACAAAGCCCAATAGTATAATCTCTAATCTAGAGCAACATAAGAATTTCATAAACACGAGCATACTGAAGACATAGTACTAAGTTGTAGGTACATGCATGATCTAGATTAAGTGCTACCTACAAGGCTTTATTGTTCTATCACTAAAGTAGAAGTCTCACGCTTCCCTTAGTCCTCTGCCAAGGGCCTCACCATGAGTACACTACTAAAGGGTCTTTAACCCAATTATTGTAACTGCTACGCATTATCTAAAAGTGACACTAATACTCGTTTGCATTATCTGAATGCAAACATGACCATACAGTGCATTATTTGAATGCACCCTGACTAGTATCTGGTCTCACAAAGCTATCAGACACTAGTTAACTGAGGGAATTTGGTATCACATAGTATCATTACAGTTACTACTAATATACGGAACAATCTCTTGGTCCTCACATAGCTAGCATGTAGATCAATGAGAGGGAACCCGGTGTCACGTAGCATCGGTATAATTCCTAGCTAACTGAAGCATTAGCTTGGTCTTACATAGTCTTCAAGCGAAGCTTTAACATATCTAATGTATTGGCTGATACAACTTTACAAACATATCTAAGGCCCAAAGACCATACAACACTGACATCGCTAACCCACTCCTCGCGAGTGTTTGGGCCTCACACCCTAGTTAGGTCCTAAAGTGCCTCGCGTACTGACAATGCCCCACTGGACAACTAAGGTAACCTGGTTATACCCTGGCATAGCTAGACTCACTAAAGTGAGGCTATCCTCTCATTAGTTGTAATCTCGCTCATTCTCTCATCTAGAACGTTATGCAAAGGCTTATTAGTATGTTACTGTTGTTTTTTATTAAACACCTCTATTTTGGTCGTTCGTTACTTAAAAGCATCTTAGTCATTCTCTGCCTTTAGTAAAGTCTCTAAGCATTTCAGGGTTTTCAATAATCTCTATATTTGTTATTCATTGGTTGTACTATTCGCTAGCATGATACTTGACCCGTGTTCAACTCTGAGTAGCAATGATCTAGTCGCTCTTATTGCACCTCCCTTCAATACCTCTTGAACTGAAAAGGGCGTCTTACCATTTCTGGGTTCACTGACGTTATCAAAAATCATATTTTTTTCTATTAATAAATCTAACTTATCCATCATACGGCTTATCGGCGTATCCTCTAAATGATCATCGTCCTCAACAATCAGTATAGTACAAGACTGTAGATATTTTGATGTATTACGCTTAATATGGTTAAATATGTTGTAACCCACTCATACAAGTATTTCTAGGGAACTTTGGTCATTTTTTGTCTTCCATAGACTAAGTTCCACCATTACGCATCATCCTTAACTCTTACTAATATATATTAACTTATTCACTTAGGCACATAAGGGTATTTTAGTAATTTCACATGGTACATAATTTCTCTATCACATTATTCGTATATTACACCACCTCGGTTGTAGGCATATCCTTCACAACGATCCATCGTTCACGAATATTTGATACTCACTCCTTTAAGGGTACTTTTAAGGTTTCTTACTCATTAAGGGCATTTTGGTAATTTAAGTCACCTAGGGGCATTTAGGTCATTTCATAATTTAGGACCCTTTTTTTTAAACTTAGTTGTACATTTTATTGCAATCTATAGACATTCAAATGAATCTTTTGGTGTTTAAGAGTATTGGTAGTGTACTCAAGGTATTGGTACACGTGGCATCGGTACTCACAGTATTGGTACTTACAGTACATATACTACAAGAATATTATCGATACTACAACCCATAAAACCTAGAAATAGGCTCAGAAATCACTCAAAAATCATCCCAATGGTCTTAGTTTGATCTTAAACATGTGTTGAAGTTGTAGGAAGTTATTTAAGGTCATAAGGTATCATAAAAACATATTCTTTACATCCAAAACATTATATAATCAAGAAATCAACCATGACCCTAAAATGCTCAAATACTCAAATCTTAACAAATCTTTATATTTATGAAAACCTTAACACTTCAAAGGATTAGAAATACACTGTCTTGATGTGTGCATCCCGAAATTGAGATCTTTACTTAGCCACACTCCTTTCCTTGCTGATTTGGATGAAACTCGCCCCCACTTTTCTTTTACTATGAATAAACCAAGACTTTGATTCATCAAACCAAAGTTGATGGATGAATTTAGGATGAAAATGAAGTTTAAAAGAAGTTTGACATAGTTCAAAAGACTCACATTTAGCTATGGCTCTTGGAGGAGAAATGAAAGAAGGAGAAAGAGAAAAATAGAGAGAATATGAAGATGGAAGAGATAAAAACTCTCATTTTTTTTAAAATTGGATAATTATGCTTTTGGTATTTTCTCATCTTCTTACCATTCAAAATATCCTTTTGATGACTAATTGGGCCTAATTCAACCCAATTAAGCTCAACAACTTAATTTATAAAATCTATTGGGCCCACATACCTCTCGGGTAAACCTGAAACTATTAGTTGAAATTTAGGGTGTTGTAACTCTCCTCTCCTCAAAAAATTTTCGTCCTCAAAATTTACTTGGATTGAATAACGATCTATCCTTAGGTCTAACACTTAGAAATCTCGAAGCACTTAAACCCTTGTCGAAACTAATTCTTAAGGAAGAAGTCCTCACAATCTGACATATAACTCGAAACTTGCCAAATCAATCTATGACTTTCTTAAGGCGCTACCAATGTCAAACTTTAAGTGAAAACCTTCGAGAAGCATGAAGCTAAAGAAATCACATTCTTGCTATCTTACATTATACACTCGGAATGTTCCACAAGGATGACGCTACTCCATCATTCACTACTATCGCTAAATTCTTCTCTGGCTAACCTTACTTAACTTAGCTAATTTACCACGTAACCCGATAACCTATTTTACCTGTTAGACATAAGTAACTTGTCATGCTATACCTTTAGATTTCATGGCACATACCAACACTGTCTCGATACTGACTACTGAAATATGATGATGATTCTTTACTAACATCGATCTCCATGCTTCTGTTGGGTAACTCTAATTCAATATTCAACCACAATACTTGATTGTTTCTAATTTATCTTGTAACTTACAAACGCCCTACTCACCTGATCGAGTATCTAAGGTTCTCACAACTTAACGATTTGGATGGAAACCTCCACTTTTCTTTAGCTATGAATAAACCAAGACTTTGATTCATCAAACCAAAGTTAATGGATGATTTATGATGAAAATGAAGTTTAAAAGAAGTGTGAAATTGTTCAAAAGACTTACCTTTAGCTATGGTTGTTAGAGGAGAAATGAGAGAATGGGAAAAAAGAAGAAAAAGAATAAAATGGAGAGAGGATGAAGATGGAAGAGATAAAAACTCTAATCTTTTTTATAATAGGATAATTATGCTTTTGATCATTTCTCATCATCCTACGATCGAAAATCTCCTTTTGATGGCTAATTGGGGTCAAATCCAACCTAATTAAGCTCAACAACTTAATTTATGAAATCCATAGGGCTCATATGTCTCTCGGGTAAACCCGAAACTATTAGCCTGAAATTTTGGGTGTTACAATCTAATTGTGACATGTGTCCTTTAATGATAGAATTTAATAATCGTTTTGGTCCGATCACCTAAA
Source organism: Hibiscus syriacus (assembly GCF_006381635.1). NCBI lineage: Eukaryota > Viridiplantae > Streptophyta > Magnoliopsida > Malvales > Malvaceae > Hibiscus > Hibiscus syriacus. Next base: position 1,432,483 of record NW_024062312.1, on the reverse strand, counting down.
TGACAACATTTATAATGTTAAACACTAGAATAAATAAAAAAGTTTGAACACCTATTTAAATATATATATATATAATTTAAATATTTATTTTCTATTTAAGCCTTATATCAAAATAAAAAAATAAAAAAAAGACAGGTTAAAAAGTTAATGGCACGACCTTTCACAAAAACAAGTACAAAAGTCAGTGACTTTGGGCACCACACAATCACAATGTGTCATGTTGGTAGCCCCTGCCCCAAATTCAACTCATTTGAACCGATTATGGTCAATCCTGGTGTTCTAATTACATCCTCATTACTAATATTAAACCAACCTAATTCATATCTAATAACACAATTAATGCAATATTCATCAAACAATGAAATCCCAATTGGGCACCACTAAGGATGTTAAAATTCTCCAATAAGGGTTTAGTGTTTCTAAATCAGTTCAAATACAGATTTAATGTTTTAAATTAATATTTATTTATTTTTTAAAAAATAAGGTCATTATTTAAGTAAATTTAATATATTATATTCTTATATATTTAATTATTATGAAGTGTCATGTTGTTATCTGAGCAATGTCTTGAGTTCAAGTCATTGTGTATGCAGAAAATCCTTTCATGGAGGCTCACCTACCAAAACCAGGTGTACGACGCGGGTCAGACCAGATTAGTCAAGGCAAAAGCCTTGGATCGAGAGAGAGAAAAAAAAGAGTGAATAATTTATCAAAAATAATACAAAAAAGGATCGAAAAAATATATTATAAATATGTAGGATAAAGTTATACAAATTAAATAAATTATTTTTTAATTATTTATATTTAATTTATTGATATATTAATTGAAGTCGGATATTATAAAGATTCATTATAAAGATAATCCTAATAACTTTATTTTTTATTTGAACTGGTAATTTTATTTAAAAGTTTTTCTTAATAGTTTAGGGTAATTACAATTTACAATGTAATTTCTATTTAGATTTTTTAATCAATTAACAATAAATACAAGTACACACCCAAACTCAAGACCTCTTCCGAGAATAAAATTCTTTTCAATTATTAAACTTTTTTATTTAAAAGTTTAATATTGCATCCCACTAAACTAACGGATAATCTACAAATTTCCTTCTTTGGTTTTGGTCCTTTTAAAGTAGCAAGGGACACAAGAGGGTTTTTTCCCCAATAGTGCAAAAGGATAAATTACTTGGGAAAATATGGTAAGTAAAAGTTTATTTTAGGATCTACGATATTTTTTCCAGTATTTATGAAACTCATCACATCAAAGTGACGGATTTTAATAAAATATAATTTTTATTGAAATTTATCACATCAAGGTAAAGATGACGAGTTCCATGTCAATGTAGAAAATATCGTAGATCCAAAAATAAATTTTTACTTGTCTTATTGGACTAAATAAAAAACTCGTATACTGTATTGGGCCAATTTTGCCCACTTATGACCAGCAAACAACCTTCAATGCCTTAACTTGCTCCAAAATTATATTTTGATTTCTTTTGAAGATAGGGTTCTTAGTTTTCCAAATCAAACTTGGACCTCTGGTAAGCTGCGTTCACCGTTGGATCGACAAATATTCTAGTGATTTTAGTCATACTATAAAGATACCATGAGTGAAATCGACTTTTTGAAATATAGAGGTATCACATTGAAGGACTTGATAAAATTCAGTGGTTGTTTTGCCATTATACCTATGGTTTATAAAGTGGGTAAGGGACCAGCAATGATACAGGCAACTTCATGGAATAAACATAACATGAGTATTATAACTTCAAGTTATCTATGGTGTATAGATGATCCTTGATAATACTCATGACAGGTTTACATGATCTATTAATTCTATTAACATAAAATAATTATATGTTTTATCCTAATAATTAGAGTCATTATAAATATCTCTTAATCACGACTACTAAGAGATTCTCTTTAATTTATTCTCCTTTTTGCTACATCTTCACTTTTAATATTTTCATCTCTTTTATAGAAAAATATCGTCAAAAACAATTATCTCACCTAGGGTTGGTCAAAATACTTGAACCCGATGGGTCCCGACCCGATCTTCTAGAGATAGTTTTCTTTTAATTTCGGGGATCGAGATGGACGGGGCAGTTATATGATATATAATTTTGGGGCAGGGCAAGTTGGTTTTAAGGTGAAAACGACCAGACCCAACCTGATATAAATTATTATTTTACCTTTACATATATATATATAATATTTAAAATTATATAAAAAAGTATTTTATATTATTAAAATAAATTATTTAATTATTAAAAATATAAATTATTATAAAAAATATTATTTTTGTAACACCCTAATCCATTTTGACTCGAAGACCCATGGATTACATATTACGCGGGACTACCATAATAATTACCCAAAAATTTTCTTTAAATACAACAACAACAACAAAACCCTATTCCCATATGTAATGGGGTAAGGGGGAGGTAAGGTAGTAGACTGCCCCCAACGGCAGGTTGAGAGCAGCTTCTGTGGAAGACCTCCGACAGTCAGAAAATTAAAAATGGAGATAAAATGCAATGCATATATAAATAAATAAATAAATAAATACATAGTTGAACAGTTTTCATATGCATTTTTCATATGCACGTATGTAATGAGAAGTAATCCATGCAAATAAATCCCTACGTAAAAAATCTCTGCATATAGACAGAAACGTAAGACCCGACTAAATCTAAAAAGAGGAAACATGAAGAGATGGATACATAAAAGTCAATGATAGCAAGCTACAAGAATAAATAAAGTCAAATGGGTTAAAATCTAAACTAAGGCAACACTACTCCGCTACCCTAGTTATAAGCCTTCATAAATTCAAAATGACAAAAACATATAAAAAGTAGAAGTCATGAAAATTACTACAAAGGCATTAAAAGAAGACAGAGATGATACACCCTATGGATGTGACCCGCATTACTCGGCTACCCTGGTCTTAAGTCTCCATACTTTCCTATCAGAGGTCATGTCCTCGGTAAGGGCTAAATCCTTCAAATTAGATCTCAAGCAGTCTTCCCACTTCCGCCTTGGTCGTCCTCTCCTTCTGGCACCATCGACTGTAATATACTCTACCCTCCTGACAGCATCCGACGGTTGTCGCCAAGGACGTGCCCAAACCACCGTAATCTTCCCTCCATTAATTTTTCGGATACAGGTACCACCCCCAAGGACATCCTAATAGCAGAGTTTGGTATCATGTCCCACAGAGTCCTACCACATGTCCATCGAAGCATTCTCATTTCTGCGGCCTCCATCCTCCTTACGTGATCCTTCTTGATTGCCCAACATTTTGATCCATACAGCAGCACTGGTCTTATTGTCATTCTATAAAATTTTTCCTTAAGTTTTAGAGGCACCTTCTTGTCACACAAAACTCCAGTAGCAGCCCTCCACTTTAGCCATCCCGCCTTTATACGGTGTGTAACGTCATCATCTATATCCCCATCTTTATGTATCATAGACCCTAGGTATTTGAAACAATCCTTTGATAGGAGAATGTGTCCTTCTATGCATACTTCTCCATCTTCATCATTTTGGTTCCCATTGAAGTTTGAACATAAATACTATGTCTTTTCAATATTGGTCCTTAGACCTTTTTCTTCCATAGCATTCTTCCAGGTAGCCAGTCTACTATTCAGCTCAGTTCTTGTTTCAGCAACTAGGACAATGTCGTCAGCGAAAAGCATACACCATGGAACACTGTCTGGTGTCGCATAATAAATGTCGTCTATAATCAAGGCGAAGATGTAAGGGCTAAGAGCCGACCCCTGGTGGAGTCTGATTTCCACCGGGAATGCCTCGGTGTCGCCAACTGTAGTCCTGACGTATGTAGTAGATCTACAGTATATATCACGAATCGCCCGGATATAAGCAGATGAGATCAGCCTCGTTTCTAAGGTCTTCCAGATCGTATCGCGGGGAACGCTATCATACGCCTTCTCAAGGTCAATGAACGCCCAAAATACTGGTTATAATCATTGAAAATAATCCATCCATGGTAATAAAAATAAACGTGATAATAATTCGAGTTTACAAAATAATGGAGAGCTCCCAAAATGTATCCAAAATAAATATAGTACCAAGTACAAATCAAAGTTACGATGAATATACATAAGGGTCCATAAATAGTATATCCCCTCTAAGGATGACTCAAGACGTACTCTTATGGTGTTGGCTAGTTTGAACTACTGCACTGGAATGTCTGGTTATGATAACTCCCCACGATCTACCTATAAGAACTTGAGCACAGAAACACATTTCGAACTCCGAGTTTACGAGCTCAGTGCCTCACTAATAATTGTATTATACTATATGCATTCACTAAAATGAGATAGTTGGTGGCAAAAGTCCGAACATGTAAAGTTACTGATTTAAATATTGAGTAGGCATCATGGTGCGGCTGAGGGTTCTGCATCTCATAGTTCACACACCTCTCTAGCCTTTCTGAGATACCCTCGGATATCTAGGGTGAGATCCGGAGCTGCATCGGAAACGTATACCCGCCAACTTACTCAGTCGAGTCTTCGGGCATCTGTGCCCAGTCGGCTATTGAAGCGCCTTAGCACTGACTTGGATATCCACTGACTATCATGTTCTACTAAAGAGGAACTTGGGTGTCCTGGTTGTTTCCCGAGCTTCAAACAAGGCTAGTTTTATGTAATCCTACATGTTATTGTTTCTATTGTTATGATATTTATTATTGTTCTCGCTTGAAGTCTTATTCCTTGTTATTATGAGTTTTTGGGCACCTCGAGTCTGATCCCTAAATCCAAGGATTATTTATCCAAATTTGTCCGTGGATACTGATACTGACCCTTCAGTATTGATACTAGATTTTTGGTATCAATACCCACATGTTGGTATCGATACCCCTTGACTGATGTGGCTTCTGGATTAAGGTAGTATCTATACTCTAGGGTGAGTATCGATACCCTGGTATTGGGTATCGATACTTGACTGAGTATCGATACCAAATTTTGGTTCGTTGTTTTGAAAAAAATACCCAATATCGATACCCCTATGGAGAGTATTGATTCTCCTGCCCTCGATACTCAATGAATGAGTATTGATGCTACCCTTATAAAATTTCCCAATTTATGCCTGACTGAAGAACAATATCAATAATGTTCTTACAGTATCAATACTGTCGCTATTGGGTGCTCTGTTTTAGCACGAAAATCCTAGTTTTTTCATACCCAATTGCCCCATTAAGGTCCCCAACTGATGTTTAAGTATTTTATTTGATAATATGGGTCATAAATAGATCTTAACGCATGTTGAAACGCCTAAAATATGAATCTACCATGAAAATGCTTCAAGCTCATGCAACCTACCAAATCTCATCTAAATGAGCTACACATAGTATATGTGAGTTAGAAATGAGTTACCTGAGTATCTAGGTTGTTGGTAGTGTCAATGGCTCAACCCAAGGTAATTTTTTCTTTCCCCTTAGCCTTAGAGTTTTCTCTAAGTCTCTCACTAGATAAGAATTAAAAGATGGATTACTAACTGAATTTAAAGGTTTAATAAGGGTTTTAAAACACTTTCTAGTACTAGCAATCACTGAAAACAAACTAGAACTTTCATGCACCTTAAACCCCACAAAACCCACTTTTGCAACTATGGCCAAACCTTGTATTTAGGAGCTTGAAATAAAGCTTATGAAGAGGGCTATATGAATCTTACGTTGGTTTGATAAGAAAACTGAAGAATAAACCAAAGTTTTCTCCTTTCTTTCACTTCCAATATAGGAGAAGAGAAGAAGACAAGAGTTGATGAAGGAAAAGAGAGCTATTCTTCAGACGTGATATCACTCATTTTAATGGGTTTTCAGTCTTTTGAAAATAAAATGGTGAAATCGCTTCCCTGATCCCTCTAATTCTGGCTGCAAACTAAAAATACCATTTTTATCTACTATTGGGCTCAATCCAAGCCCAATTTCACTTGTTTTTAGGTCAAGGATTCGTCTATGCCAAAATACTTTCCCAAAGCCCATCTCGGGTAAATTCAAACTCCTAACCCGAGATCAGAAACGCTACAATTTTAATAGTTTAAAATATAATAAATAATTATAAATATATTATTATAAAATATGTTATTTTAATTATTCTAAAATATTAATATATTTGGATATGGGTTTTAATCTAAAATTTGGTGTGGGATCGAGGCAAAAGAAAATTTAAAATTTATTGGGGCGGGACGGGGTCGGGTTTAGGGAATATATTTTCATATTAGGATCGGGGGGCAAAAAACCGGCCCGTCCCGCCTCGTACCCATCCCTAATCTCACCAATTACTACTCTATATCTAAATCAGAAGAGATGAATCATCGACGATCGACAAGATTAAATTATTCTCATCGACCATGATGACAATAAACATTATTTAAAACATAATTTATTTAATTTATTTTGGATGCTAAATCATGAGTTATATATTAAAAATATATTAAACATTAATCTATTATTAATTATTTTTATGGAAATATTTTATAGAAAGATGCAATACAAATGAAAACAAAGAACTAATTCAGTTATAATCACGATAAAATGATCCCGACCAACTATTATCTCCCGTGAGTTAATGTCTCTTAAGACCACGAACCAGACAATGAGAGTAGGATTGGTATCCACTAAGCACTACTAGAAGTGATTAATGAGTCGAGCAGCTCATAAGCAGTTCAAATTCTATTCGATAAAAGTTTAACTCGGGTTGATTTGACACGAATTCGAGCTTGACTCGAGATCTTAACGAGTTGAGTCAAGCAAAGTTCAACTCGACTCGATAAATTCGCATAGTAATTCGTTAATTTTATTTTATTTTTTACTAGTTATCTTAAAAAATTATTTCATTAAAAATTTACTAATTTACTAATAGATGATAAATGACTAATCTATTAATTTTTTTAATAAAAATACTAAATTATTAATTAATAATTATTGTTTTACTACACTCAAAAATTAAACTTTAATTATTATTTAATGTATTTGTGGATTTTTATTTTTGAGTTTAGATTTTGAATTTGTTTGATACATATTTTTGATATTTTTTTAGTTAAATTTATCAATTTAAATTTATATTAAACTATATATATAGTATTCGTAGATTTCATCTATAGTTAAAAAATAAGATAAAATTTTTGGTAAGCTTAACGAGTAATAAGGCAAGCAACGAGGCGAGTAACGAGCTTAACGAGCATGAGTCGAGCAACAAGTTTTTTTAACGAGCACGAGTCGAGCAAAATTTTAACAAGCAACGAGTTAAGTTGAGCAACAAAATTTTTTAACGAGCACGAGTCGAGCATTGCCTAACATGCGATCGACTCGTTCTATAAGCACCCCTACGCACTACCTTCCTTTCCGTAATAAATATTTCAAAAAATTATTAAAAAAATAAATTATACGTTTAATATTTCAACTATCATTTTTATTAATATTTAATCACCCAATAATTTTTTGTGTTAAAATTATGTATAACGTTAAGTTTTAACTTTATTTTAGTCATCCACCATAAAACTTAATAATGATGTTGACGTGTCACCATAAGATAACGTCATATTATTATTGGTTCTTTTAATATCACGTTAATAATTATGTTAATTTTTTTTAATAATGAATGATCAAAATAAAATCAAAATATAATAGTAGATATGATTTAAAAAATAATTATATTATCAAAACAAAACAAAAAGGCTTAAATGCACTATTGAACCTTAAAATATACCATTTGTACGAGATGTCCATTAAAGTATTTTCGAAATATTTTGTCCCTTGAAGTCGTTATTTCATTTGTCCCAAATCTTAACTTTGTTAAAAATACAAGGATAAATTACATATTTAGCCACTAAACTATTTCTATACTTTTGTTTTGGTCACCAACTAGTTTTTATTTCAAAATCATCACTAAACTTATTTTTTTTTCGTTTTGGTCCCATTTTTTACTTCAATTGCATCAGAACCTTTAGCATAAGACTAGAGAAACTATCGACAGCAGCATTGCCACCTTACCCTAACTCTTGAAACAACCACACAAACTTTCTTTCTCGGGGAAATTGAAAAGAAAATAGAATACTGGAAAATGCTTCCTCTATGAAATTTTCTATTCATCTCCTTTCTCCATTTCTCATCCTTTACTGTAAGCGATTTTTTTGTCATTCTTGTTTTTCCATTTGTTGTTGTTGATAATCTTTACTTATTTCAACGTATGTCTTGTCTTGTTTTTGAACAATACAGGTGGCTTTCGACGGTGTCGGTGATTCATCAGTGACATAAAATTCGTTTACTCCCAGAGTCTCGTTGGTTCATTATAGGAACAAATAGCTCAACAATGAAATCCCAAAGACTAATTTTTTACTCTCCAAAGTGTCCCCATTAACAGTTGAAAATGTTATCCTCTCTGCCGATACAGATGGGACTATGCCCGTCACAAGGATTTATTCTCCAGTTACACTAATGGATCAAATGTCGTTGACTAGAACTTCAACACCTACGCAATTGCCGCCACAGGCGGTTATGGGAACTTCAATACCGTCTAAAAATTATATGTTTGGTAACATGGATCCCTGTTGAACCCCCATGACATAAAAGGTTAGCAACCATGAAATTTTCAATAAAGAGAGTAAAAACAATAACAATATCGTCTGGAAAAACTGCATCAAGTTGTCTACATATGAGATGACCTCATTGAAATGACCAAGAAGAAGAGAAATCAAATTAAAAACTTGGACATGAATTAATGTGGGGGGAATAGCATATTTACTGTATGTCAGGAAAAAATATGTGCATGCAGAAATGAGAAAATAAAGAAAGCCTTGGATGAGGATATGTTGGTAGAGTAGAAATGTACAATCATTTGGCCAAAGGTGGCAATGCCGCCGTCGATAGTTTCTTTAGTTACCAGGACTACTCCAATGTGGGTGACAACTCTTTCCAGTGTTATGCTAAATGTTCCAATATACAACTGAAGTAAAAATAGGACCAAAACGAAAAAAAAATATTAAGTTTAGTGATGATTTTGGAATGAAGAAATAGTTGGGTGACCAAAACAAAAGTATAAAAATGGTTTAGTGGCTAAATATATAACTTGCCCTTGCATTTTTTTACAGTGTTAAAGATTTAGGGTGTATATATATTATTTAAACATTTGGACCGAGAAATGATTGTGAATTTTCAAGACTTTGCCCCTCTTCTTCCATTGTTTCCCTGCAGAGCAGTTGATCTACTCTTCTTCTTCATCTTCATCTTCTTCTTTGTTTTTCTTTTTTATAAAATAAAACCCTTTCGCTCGTTATTATTATATATTCAAGCACCATTTTTAATCCATTTTCCCACTATTTTTTACCTTTGATGCTCGCATGGCCGGTCTCGATTTAGCCACTGCTTCAATCTACGTTCAGCACCTTCAAAGGCCGGACCTTCACCTACACCACCAACCCGAACCGGAAGACCACGACGTTTCAGAAAACAGTGGTGGCCGTTCAGACCAAGTTCAGGACTTTGTCAACGGCGGTGCCCACTCGGGTGACCTTGTTCTATCTCGTAGGCCAAGGGGTCGTCCACAAGGTTCGAAGAACAAGCCGAAGCCACCGGTAATCGTCGCCAGAGAGAGTGCCAACACGCTCCGAGCTGAGATTCTTGAAGTTTCGAACGGCTGCGAAGTTTTCGACTCCGTCGCCAGCTACGCTCGGAGAAGACAAAGAGGGATATGTGTATTGAGTGGGAGCGGTACGGTGACGAACGTCAGCATTAGACAGCCGGATGCGGCTGGAGCTGTTTTAACTCTTCAGGGAAGATTCGAAATATTATCGCTTTCGGGTTCGTTTTTACCGCCGCCGGCTCCTCCGGGCGCCACCAGTTTGACGATCCTTTTGGCTGCCGGACAAGGGCGGGTTGTTGGTGGAAGTGTGGTTGGTGAACTGACGGCGGCTGGACCCGTTATTCTCATAGCATCGTCGTTTACGAATGTGGCGTACGAGAAACTTTCCTTAGAAGAGGATGAGATTCAAGTCGACGACGGCGATGGCGGCGAAAGCAACATGTTTTCCGATGCCGGCGCCGGACCGGGTGTGCTGCCTTTCTTCAATTTGCCACTCAATATGCCTCCTAATGACCATTTACCTATCGAAGCATGGCAAGGAAACTCAGGAGGTGCATAGGCCGAGGTTTTATTTTAGGTTTTAAAATATTTTCTTTATTTTCTAAATTTTTAGAATTTGTGATTTCTTAAGGTAGTCCTCGTTCTTGGTTGAACAACTTTCTTTCTCTGAAAAATGGTGGATGGTGAATTAAATAATATTTATTTAATTAATATTTTAATAATTTGACCATTAAATTTATTCACTTATTAATGTTTTATTATCGTAGTTAGGGTAAACTTGCTCACATAATATCGTGGAAAAAAATAAATTTTCCATCTATTGCATCCATAGAATAAATTTTTCAAATAAGATTTTTGAACAATAATTTTGAAAATGGCATACAACATAGTCGTCTTCAACTTTTTCGAAAAAGATGTTTTTGAATAATCAAATTAATATTTAGTAAGCATTTATCGGTTTTAATGGCTAGGCCCATTCGTAATAGCTTAACCCGAGTAGGCAACTTGTTCAGTATGGCCATCCAAACAATAATACTATGTTATTAGGAATGCTGATTTTTGACAAATGGAAATCCCTAAGAATGCAAGCTGGAGCTTCAAATATCTGCTGAAAATTAGGCCTGATGTTGCTCACCTCTTTTCGAGTCAGGTCTGTGATCTTAGTACGAGGTATATCTGGGAAGAATTGCGCACCCCTGCCCCAAGGTTCCTTGGCACCATTTGATCTGGTTCTCTGGTCCTATCCCCAAACATAGTATTATTGTTTGGATGACCATACTAAACAGGCTGCCTACTCGGGTTAGGCTCTTGCGAATGGGCCTAACCATTGAAACTGATAAATACTTACTATGTGGCAATGAGGCAGAGACAAGAGATCACATGTTCTTTGAATGTCGATTTGCTAAGGAGCTATGGGGCTCTATTCTTGAACTGTGTTGCATCTCTCGTGGAACTAGCAGTTGGGATGGTGAACTGACTTGGGCTTCTCTGCTATTCAAGGGTAAGTCTCTCATTGTGAGAATTCTTAAACTTGTTTGGACCGGTCACGTTTATGGCATATGGAAGGAAAGAAATGGCAGATTGTTTAGGAGCAGAGCAAAATCAAAGGAAGAAGTGCTGGGAGATATTAAGGAGACCATCCGAGTCCGGCTGGAAGGCAAATCTTTTAACAGAGCAGACTCTTCCAACACTGCCCTGTGTGTAAAGTGGGGCATTGCCTGAGTAGGACATGTCTCATTGTTCTGTTTATGTTAGCTGGATTAGCTTAGTGTGCTTTCTTAACTTTGCCAAAGAGTTGTTTATTGTTTAAGATATAAAATGTATTCATTGTTTAGCTTATCTAGTAACATCAGCGATAAAAATGAATATTATATTTCCAGAGACATTGAACTTTGTAAGATTAAACTCGTTAAAGTCTCGAATTGAACTCAAATTTAAATTAAGTCAACTCAAATCAAGTATTAATCGAACTTAAACATGTCCCCTAAACTTTTCAATTCATTCATACTAATAACTTACACTTCATAACTCATCCACACTAAAAACTTACACAAGTCTTAAAGATTTCAATCTCATTCCAACAGGCAGAACATTCAATCACCATAGGTCATTCCGATGACCGCCCGGCGACACGATCATGTTCACATGTTTTCGACAATTCGATTGCATGAAACCCAAAGAAAGAAGTTAACACTGAGGACAGACATGGGTCAGGACATAAAGAAATTTGGTTACCAATAACAAAACAAACGAAATCAGAGGATATCGATGCAAACATCCGGTGGCCGAGACGAATATCATGTCCAGAATTCCGAGTTTTTAACACGACATAATGCCTACAAAAGTACATTTCCTTATTTACATCCGTTTGGAGAAAATCACATACAAAGCAAAACAACATTATCTGGAAAATCAGACAACACTACAGCAGGAAGTTCTAGTAAACATCAACAGCCACTGTATTGTAATAAAGTTTCCCATTACAAATATGTTCCCACTAACCTACATGGTTCTCAAGCACAACTGGAGGCACTTGAGCATCAGGTGATTGTGCATTGGATATAGAAATCAGTTCAGACCTATATTTTTCAACTTCGTCGACATTTGCAGCCACAGCCCCATTCGCACCGTCCACGATCTTCGACGAACGATCTGGATTAGGATCACTATCGGGTACGGAATAAGATATTGCGATAAGAAACTCGCGAGCTAGCTCTTGAGTATCCTTTTGAGGCGGTACTTTACTATCCATATAATGTCAATTTTTCTCCTGCATTTGAAAACGCAAACTTAAACCCGATTTTGATAAAAGAATAGAGAATCCACAAGTATAACAACACAGGACAGCATATACAGCAGAGATGAACATCCATCATTAAAATAGATTCCCGAGATTTGAAGCATCACCTTGGTCATTCAATCACATCCCCAAATGACACATTTCATATATAGCCCAATGTGACATCGGAAGCTCTAAATTAGGAGTTAGAACAGAATATGAAAACGACGATACATGCGTACTTGCATTCTTCAGGCTAAAAGGCGGACCGGAAGTCCCTTTTGTCAATGTATACAAGTGACATTTCTTATCCCATCATCATAATCATATTCTCAACATATAAAATCTAAATACCGAAAAGGAATATCCGCAGTTCCTTCCGATCTAGAATGTATTCACAAACCAAACAATCAGAACCATCTTCACATAATCGTTCAACATTTTCGAGATAAGATTTCATATGAGCATAGCAAAGACAAACGCGCTTTCCTTGGATCGATCACACAGTCTATCGTAGCTAAAAGAAAGGCATTATCAGATAAAGAAGTCAAGTAACACAATTTGTCATCAAGGAATGAGCGAAAACATAATTACTAGAACTCAAACAATGATCGATTTCGAAAGCAAAATCATGGAAAGAATGTTCATAAATTGTTCAATAAAGCATCTAAATGATCATAGAAAGAATTCCCAGCTAAAAGTTAAATGCTAAAGCTTCTACTCTAATCAAACAACAGAATCTAAATGTAAGATTGCTGCCAACATATTTTCCATTGGAAATCAATTTCATTACACCAAAGATCAAAACATAAAAAAAGGGTTTCAGATTCCACGTAATACCCACATCAGATCTCCCGTCAAACTCACGAACTTTGAATCAACGGGAGAAAAGAAGAAGAAATAAAGGGGGCTCCAAGAATTTAGAAAGAAAATGCATTAGAACCCAAAGAAAATACCCCTTTTTTAGCCGATTTTTTTAGGCTTTCCGATGAACCCAACGGGGAAATTGAGCAGTTAAGAAGATCACGGGACAGGAATCGTTGGATCAGCCAATTAAAAACCGTAAATCATGAGAGAAGAAAAAAAACCGTACCTTTTTTTTGGTTGGTAAAATGGATAATCTCGTTTGACCAAATCCTCGAAGGTTTTAAATCTCCTCCGTTTTAAATGAAATTACAGTTATAACCCCTCCTGATTAATAAGTACGGGGTAAACTACGCAAAAATGCACCTAAATTATTAGTTTTAATCCGTTTTAGTACTTAAATTTTTATTTTTTAAAAACTATACCTAAAGTTTAGTTTTTATTTCATTTTAGTACCCGCCGCTAAAAACTTAACACGTTTAGTACTAAACAATCAGTTTTGGTCCGTATTAATACCTAAACTTTTAAAATTTTCAAAACTTAACGTTAAATTTTGAACAGGATACTAAGATGAAATAAAAACTAAAGTTTTAACAGTGAGATACTAAAATGAAACAAAGACTAAATTTTATCTATGATTTTAAAAAAAATTGAAAGTTTAAGTATTAAAACGAATAAAAATTGATAATTTAAGTAATAAATACACAATTTACCATGAATACGAAGTAGTTAAATGGCTTTTATTAATAGGAAGAAATAAAACCTTCTTTGCATCTCTATACTAGGGATGGGAATGGGTCGGGTTTCGACCAATCCGACCCGAAAATTTTACATCCTTCACCCATTTCAACCTGTCCCAAAAAATATATACCTCCACCCGACTTGACTTTTTTTAGATAAAATCCGTACTTGATCAAACCTGACCCGAAATAATAAAAATATTATTTTTATTCAATAAAAATAGTGATTTAATTAAAAATAATAATATATAGAGGGTTATTATTGTAATTATCCTAAATATATAAGATAAAATTATATTTTTTTGAGTCGGATCGGGTATTTTTCACTCTTAACTCAAATTCAACCCGACCCGAACATCACCATTTAAAAAATACCCGATCCAAACTCAATTTTTTTAAAAACCCGACCCATTCGGGTCGAAACATATCGGGTTGGGGTCCATGCCCATCCCTACTCTATACACGTTTCTGTCTTCTAGAAATTCCAAATTAAGACCAAACATCAAGTTTTGACATTTTGGGTAAACTACTAAAATAGTCCATTTAATATAGGAAAACGTTTTTAAGTCCTTTAACTATAAAAAGTTATAAAATAATCATTTAACTAAAAAAGGTTAATCATTTTCCATTAAAAGTTTAAAGACATGTGACCTGATAGTTAATAAAAGTGGTATAATAATAAATTTATCCATAAACTTTACACTTTATTTTAATTTAAATATAATTCTAAAAGGTTGATCTTGACATTTTAATATTCTAACAATTTAGTTTCTCTTTTAACTTTTGAGAATATTAACATATTGAGTCTTTTTCTTCTAGAATTATGATTAAATTAAAATGAAACATGAAAATTAAAGGTTAAATTTATTAGTATGCCAATTTTATTAAATATCGGGTCATATGGATTTTTAAAATAAAATAATAATTTGTTATTTTTTTAATTAAGTGATCATTTTATAATTTTGTTATAGTTGAAGACTAAAATAAACATCTTATAATTTGGGGATTATTTGCATAATTTACCATAAAACTTTTGGATTTTTAAGTAGATTTCTCAAACCTTAACTTTTCATTAAACTTCTTAATTTTTTGTAAAAAAATATTTTTAGGCCCTCAGATTTTTTTAAAACAATCATTTAATCCCTGATTTTTTTTAAACTTTTAATATGTGAATATCCATCACTGAATAACATTTTTTTTTCTTTTGGCTCAGCTACCAAATGACAAAGTATAGTGGACGTTTGATAGAAATATTATTATTTTTCTCTTATATTAAACTAATTTTATTTAATATTAGTCAGTCACACGATTTAATTTGAAAAAGTTGATTATAAATTATTTATTTTAAAAATGTATTCTTATACTCCTATTTAATTTAAATTAATAGAGTACTCGTATTATTTTTTTCTCACAATATTAACCTTTAACTCATAAAACAAACTAAATGTGATCCTTTGACCAACGTTTTCCGTGGTTAATCGTTACGGTGATGGTGTGATAGTCCACGGTACTAACATGGCAGTCCACAGTGATTGATGACATGGCGAATTGTTGAAACATTTTGATATTTCGATATAACAAATTAAGTTAAATGGATTTTAAGATTTTCCAAATGATTTTCTAAGTATATTCGATATAACTATTCGAATATCAAAACATTACTCCAAATATTTCAAAAATCATTTTTAATCCTTACTTAAGTGTAAAATTAAGTTTTAATCATAAAACAATTTCAAAATAATTTTACAAAGTATTTCGAACCAATTCAAAGCCAAAAATTCCAGATTGCTCAGAGGGAACCGATTCCCCCCCATAGGAGGAACCGATTCCCCCCTGAATGGTTTGGCTCCGAGATTTCCAGAATGCTCGGAGGGAACCGATTCTCCCCATAGGAGGAACCGATTCCCCCCTAAACAGTTTTGCTCCGAGAATTCCAGTATGCTCGGAGGGAACCGATCCCCCCCAAGGGGGTACCGATTCCCCCCTTGTACAACGGTCGAAATATTTGAATTTTACACTTAGGAACCGATTCCCTTCAAAGGGGAACCGATTCCCCCCACACACCAAGCTGTTTTATTAAATGTTTTCACACTAAAACGGCTATAATATCTTCTCTAATCATCCCCAACGTTCAGAAGTGATCCAAGGTGTATTTAAGCAAGCTTAGAAGCCATTGATCAATAACAAGAAACATCAAGCAACTAGAATCAAGAGAGAATCAAAGAGAAAGCATCAAACCTCAAGTTTGAGCATTTCAAGCCTATTTTCAAAACATTTAACACTTCTTCAATTTATCAAGTAAAACATTTAACACTTATTCTTCTCCCCCTTTTTGTTAAATCAAAAAGACATTGTAAAACAAGGTTTTGAAATCATTTAGCCAATTGATTTATTAATTATAAGCTTAAGCTGCTAAGATCACAATCAAAAGAGAGGTTAGCCATTAGTTTCATAAATCAATATTCATAAATAATGTGATATGGCAAAATTGGTCATATTGCTAATGATGATGCAAAAATGAATAAAACATATAAGTTTATACTATTCATAAATCCAAAATCCAACAATCCACAAAATCAAACAATCCAAAATATCCAAAAAGTTGAAACAATATTCATTTTGTTCAAAGTTGTAAAGCTAAACACAAAATCAAGCATCCGGATCGGTAGGTGGAAAACGGGCTCGCATAGCAGCCATTTCATGAGTTAGTTCATTAATACGAGCATTGGTTGCTTCATTGTTTGCACGCATCTCCTGAAGAATCTCTAATTGTTGAGCTCCCATTGTGGATAAATGAGACTCTATAGAGGAAAAGCGCGAATCCATTGTAGCATAACGGAAATCAAATGTCTCCATAAAGGATGGAAAATATGGAGGCATTTGAGTCGATTGTTGTGCGTGCTCCTCGGGTTGTTCAGGTTCTTCTTCAGCTTCATCAATATCCCTCATTAATTGTTCAAACTCGGGATCTTCGTCAGCTTTGGGTGGAGCTTGTGAAGAACTAGCTCCCGGAGTAGAAGATCGAACCCATGCACCGGTTTCCTTATTTTTGACCCATCCCGCTCTTGTTAAAGAAAGAAAATTGATTTGTTTCTTAAGAGGAAATGAGGCATCTAGACCAACTCGGAGTTCAGCTTTAGAAAAGAGATTACTAAGAATACAACCGTAAACTAGTGAAGAACAGAGTTTCTTATTTGGCACTAGGTTAACGGTTTCAACAATTTCAGCAAAGATAATCTCGGAGAGGTTTATTTTTATATTGTTTTCAAAACAGTGCAACCACCAAAGATCTAAAGCTCTAAGAGTTGAATATCGACCCCCGGATGGTCGAAACCACCAAGTGATCATGAGATGAAGGAAACGCTCATGGAGATCTAAAACACTTGCACTATCATTCCGTTTATATCGTGAACCTAAAACTTGTTTTTCGTTTGATAAACCTTCATTGTCCAAGCCTAAGGCATTGGCTATGTAATACGGATCAAGATGGAAATATTGACCTAGGAGGTAGGAACGCACTCCTATGGTTTTGGTTTTGTCACGATTTTTGATACAAACGGCATTACAGTAGAAGATACGAACAAGTTGATGATAGACAATGGGTTCAAGTTTGAAAAGTTTATCAAATTTCCATTCGTGTAAGATAGGGAGATATTTAAAGTTAATGTCAACCATAGTTTGAAGAGATGGGATACGTTCTTCCCTGATCTTATACGAGTCAAAATATTGGTAAAACCAATAACGATAATCTTTAGGACCCGGTTGATTGAAACAAGAATTTTGGATAGTCAAGTTAGGATTAAGATTTTGAGGAATAGGAGGAGGATTTGGTTGACGACTAGAACGACTAGATGAAGACCTAGGACGTTTAGGATTTGACATGGTGAAGGAAATCGGAATAGATAGAATAACATGCAATTTTAAAACAAATGTATGCAATTCAATTAATCCCAAAACTCAAATGAGTCCTCAATATTTCAAGATTCTCTAAATCAATCCTAATGGGCAAAGTTTTTGAAAAACTTTTGAAAAATATGGTTTTGAGAAACAATATATGTATAGTTTTTCATAACAACAACATAATTTAATCAAAACACAATAATTTGAAAAATAACAAATTTTTTTTTTATTTCGAAAATTTAAAAAATTTTGAAAAATTCTTGTGTTTTTGATGAAATTAGTTGTAACATCTAGTTTCTAATCCCTAAATAAGCAATGTCCGATCACTATTTCAACCTAGAACTAATTGAAACTAATCCTATGTTCAAAAACAATGAAATAGAGAGTTTAGAAAAATTTACCTTGAAAGATGAAGATTGAGGGGATTTAGATGTTGTTTGCACGATTTTAATGATTCCAACAGGTTTAGAAGATAATATTTGAAGCGAATTCCGATTAATATCGATGATTTGAGGCAAGAATGGAGATATGAGGGTGTAGGAGGTGAAGAACGGCGGAAGAGAGGGAGAGAAGAGGGTTTTGGGGGTGTTCTGCCCGATTTTAACAGAACCCCAGGGGGGTATCGATTCCCCTGTGGGGAGAATCGGTTCCCCTTCAAAGGGGGAATCGGTTCCCTCAAGGGGGGATCGATTCCCTCTGCACCAAAATGCTAAAATCCGATTTTTTTAAGCATAAAATGCTAAATTAATCTTTTCTAGTGGTATTGGCAACTCATATATCAAAAATTAATTATGTTCAAACAATTAAATTAATCTTTAATCGATTTTTGAGCATAAAATTAATTTTCACTAAGAATCACAAACTCCCCCTAACTAATAGCAAGAATGCAATCAAAAATTATTATTATAAGCATTTTTCAAGATTTATTAAAAGTGCTAAAATTATTTTAAACACTAAGTGAAGATAGGTTGGTCAAACCTAATTCTCTCCTAAGTGTCCAAAATCTTTCCTTGTCTAAGGGTTTTGTAAAGATATCCGCTAATTGGTGCAAAGTATCAACAAATTCTAGAACTACATCTTCCTTAGTGACATGGTCTCTAATGAAGTGATGTCTTATTTCAATGTGCTTAGTTCTAGAGTGTTGGATGGGATTTTTAGTGAGAAAAATAGCACTAGTATTGTCACACTTGATAGGAATGGTACCTACTTCAATTCCATAATCAAAAAGTTGTTGTTTCATCCATAAAACTTGTGCACAGCAACTACCGGCTGAAATGTATTCCGCTTCAGTGGTAGATAATGCAACACAATTTTGTTTCTTTGAAAACCAAGAAATCAACATATTTCCAAGGAATTGACAAGTACCGGAGGTGCTTTTCCTATCTAATTTGCATCCTCCATAATCCGCATCAGAAAAGGCATGCAAGCTAAAGCTAGAGTCTCTAGGATACCAAAGTCCTAAACTAGGAGTGTCCTTAAGGTATCTAAAGATTCTCTTAACAGCTAGTAAATGTGATTCCTTAGGACATGATTGAAATCTAGCACATAAGCAAACACTAAACATAATGTCCGGTCTACTTGCAGTTAGATAAAGCAAAGAGCCAATCATTGACCTATATAATTTAACATCTACACATTTACCTCCTTCATCTAAGTCAAGCTTTGTTGAAGAGCTCATTGGAGTGTTATGAGGTTTCCCATTTTCCAGTCCAAATTTCTTGAGCATATCTTTGACGTACTTAGCTTGATTGATGAAGATGCCATCTTTTCTTTGCTTGATTTGGAGCCCCAAAAAATATGAGAGTTCCCCCATCATGCTCATCTCGAACTCACTTTGCATTAGCTTAGAAAATTCTTGGCAAAGAACATCATTAGTAGAACCAAATATTATATCATCAACATAAATTTGTACTACTAATAAATCTTTACCTTTATGCTTTAAAAATAATGTAGTGTCAACCTTTCCTTTTGAAAACCCTTTTTCAATTAAAAAGTTTGACAATCTTTCATACCAAGCTCTAGGAGCTTGTTTTAAACCATAAAGAGCTTTTGTTAATTTAAAAACATAATTCGGAAAAATTGAATCTTCAAAACCTGGAGGTTGTTCCACATACACTTCTTCTTTTATAAAACCATTTAAAAATGCACTTTTAACATCCATTTGATATAATTTAAATTCATGAAAACATGCAAATGCTAATAACATTCTAATTGCTTCCATCCTAGCTACGGGAGCGTATGTTTCATCGTAGTCTATGCCCTCTTCTTGAGTATACCCTTGAGCAACAAGTCTAGCCTTGTTTCTCACTATATTACCACTTTCATCAAGTTTATTTCTAAAAACCCATCTAGTACCTACAGTAGATTTATTACTAGGCCTTTCAACTAATGTCCATACTTTACTTCTCTCAAATTGATTTAATTCTTCTTGCATAGCCATAATCCAATGTTCATCTTTTAATGCTTCTTTGATGTTCTTAGGCTCTATGCATGAAATAAATGCAACATAATTACAGATATTTCTAAGAGAAGATCGAGTAGTTACCCCTTTTGATGAATCACCTATAATTTCACCATCTTTAACATAGTTGTACTCTCTTGGAAAAGATACTTCCCTTTCTTCAATGGTTGGATTCTCGAGGGGATCATGAGTTTCCTTATCTTTTGTTTCTTCCTTTGATGATGATTCTCCAACGTCATTTCTAACGTCATTTGCTTGTACAATACCTACATCATCATTAACAGAAGAATCCTTCCTCGGAAGGGGATTATCATCGAAAACAACATGTATAGACTCTTCTACAACTAAAGTTCTTTTATTAAATACACGATAAGCTTTAGAATTTAAGGAATAACCCAGAAAAATTCCTTCATCACTTTTAGCATCAAATTTACCAAGATTTTCTTTACCGTTATTTAAAACAAAACATTTACATCCAAAAGGATGAAAATAGCTAATGTTAGGCTTTTTATTTTTGAGAATTTCATATGGAGTTTTCTTTAAAATTGGCCTAATCATTACTCGATTTACAACATAACAAGCGGTATTTGTGGCTTCCGCCCAAAAATATTTTGGCAAATTATTTTCACAAAGCATGGTTCTAGCCATTTCTTCTAAAGTTCGATTTTTCCTCTCAACAACTCCATTTTGTTGAGGGGTTCTAGGTGCTGAAAAATTGTGGCTAATACCATTAGAATTACAAAACTCAATAAATCCAAGATTTTCAAATTCAGTTCCATGATCACTTCCAACACTAGTGATAGAGTAACCTTTTTCATTTTGGATTATTTTTGAAAATGTGATGAAATTTTCTAATGCTTCATCTTTAGTACTTAAGAATAGAACCCAAGTATATCTAGAATAGTCATCTACCAAGACAAATGTGTTGAAACATTTTAATATTTCGATATAACAAATTAAGTTAAATGGATTTTAAGATTTTCCAAATGATTTTCTAAGTATATTCGATATAACTATTCGAATATCAAAACATTACTCCAAATATTTCAAAAATCATTTTTGATCCTTACTTAAGTGTAAAATTAAGTTTTAATCATAAAACAATTTCAAAATAATTTTACAAAGTATTTCGAACCAATTCAAAGCCAAAAATTCCAGATTGCTCAGAGGGAACCGATTCCCCCCCATAGGAGGAACCGATTCCCCCCTGAATGGTTTGGCTCCGAGATTTCCAGAATGCTCGGAGGGAACCGATTCCCCCCAAGGGGGTACCGATTCCCCCCTGTTCAACGGTCAAAATATTTGAATTTTACACTTAGGGAACCGATTCCCTATGAGGGGGAACCGATTCCCCCCACGCTCCAAGCTGTTTTATTAAATGTTTTCACACTAAAACGGCTATAATATCTTATATAATCATCTCCAACGTTCAGAAGTGATCCAAGGTGTATTTAAGCAAGCTTAGAAGCCATTGATCAATAACAAGAAACATCAAGCAACTAGAATCAAAAGAGAATCAAAGAGAAAGCATCAAACCTCAAGTTTGAGCATTTCAAGCCTATTTTCATTCAATATTCATTTTGCTTTCAAGAACACTTTTTGTGCTCAATTGTATTCATCTTTGAGTGTTCTTTTCTTTGTTCTAGAATTGTGCAAACATCTTACCTTGTGAGGTTTTCTTGTAAGTTTGCAAATTTGTAATCTTCTCTTTGAGAAAAGAGTGTTCTCAAGAGTTGGGGTATACTCTTGAGGGAATTGTAAGGTTATCTCTTTGGCCTCAAAAGAAAGAACAAATTAGTGAATTTGTTGGAAAATCCTTAGTGTGGATAGCTAAGGTAGTGGACGTAGACTTTGTTTGAGAAAGTCGAACCACTGTAAATCGCTGTGCAATTACTTTCAATTTTCTGCAAAAGCTTCCACAAAATTTTTTTTATTGCCAATTCACCCCCTCTTGGCCAATTTCGTCATTCAATTAACTCAACAATTGGCATCAGAGCCTAACTCATTTGAAGGTTTTATCGCCTCTTGAGTCGATTCGGGAAGAGTTATATCGATTATTAAAGTCATCAATGGCCTCCGCTTCAAACTTCGACTCCGGTCTCGATTCGATGCCCGTCAACAAGCCTCCTTTCTTCAATGGAGCTAACTACGCCTATTGGAAGAATAGAATGATGTACTTCATTCAAGCAAGTGACATGGGAGCATGGAATGCCGTAGAAGAAGGATACATTAAGCCTATCACTCATCCAAGGTTGTGGAGTGAAGGAGATACAAAAATGTTCCAGCTCAACTCCAAAGCCATCCATATTATCTCTTTTGTGCTCTTGGACCAGATGAATACGAAAGAGTTTCATCGTGTACAACCGCCAAAGAAATATGGGACAAGCTTCAAGTCACACATGAAGGTACCGATGAGGTAAAGAAATCAAAAATTAGTATTCTAACGCATAGCTATGAAAATTTCAGGATGAAACCAAATGAAGACATCAAAGCTATGACGGATAGATTTTCAACGATTGTCAATGGTCTCAAATCATATGGAGAGATCATCTCAAATGAAAAGCTTGTGAGGAAGTTAGTCTACTCCCTCCCAAAATCATGGCAATCAAAGAAGACGGCAATCATCGAGTCTAAGGACCTATCGTCCTTAACTCTTGAAGAACTTATCGGTTCACTCCTCACTCATGAGATGATGCTTGAAGATGAGGTGGACCTTGATAAAGTTGAAGAGACACCAAAGGAGAAGGAGAAGAAGAAAAACATTGGAGTTGCTCTCAAATCCACAAAAGATGAGAGTGATTCTAATGATGATGATGATGACGAGGAAATGGCATTGTTTGCCAAACGGTTCAGAAAAATGATGAGACCTTACCAAGGAAGAAAATTCAAACGAAACGAAGGCCTCAAAAATGAACCAAAAGAGAATGACCCAATCATTTGCTATGAATGCAAAAAGCCGGGGCATGTCAAATATGATTGTCCACAATTGAAGAAAAAGGGTCAATCAAAGAATAAGCACAAGGCTCATGTGGCTACATGGAGCGATGAAGAAATTTCCGATGAAGAGGAACAAGAAGTAGCAAACTTGTGCTTGATGGCATTCGGGGAAGATTCTAAGGTAACCTCTAACTCATCCGATTTTGATGATTTATCTTATGATGAGTTATTTGAGGAATACAATGGGTTGGCTTCGGATTATGAGAAATTGTTTTTAAAATATAAAACTGATGTTTCAAAATTGAAAAATGAAAACAAACTCATATCCAAAATAAACAACGATCTTGAAAGTAAAATCAAAGATTTGCAAATCAAACTAGAAGAGTTTGAAAAGAAATTTAGATTTGCAAAATTTACTTTCAAAGATCAATGATGATCATCAAAAGAAAATTGATGATCTTAAAACTTCTTTTGATAAAGTTGGAACAAAACATTTTGAAAAAGGTGGAAATTCAAAATCCAACTTTGTTAGAAAAAGTTTTAGAAACTACAATCATAGAGGTCCCCAAAGAACCTCTAATGGAAAAATCATTAGAAGTATGTGGGTTCCTAAAGAACTCGTTACTACTAAAGATAAAAATATCCTACACAAATGGATACCTAAGGGGACTAGGATTTTGGAAACTAATGAATATGGACCCAAAAGAATTTGGGTACCAAAAATCAAAAATTAATCTATGTTTGTAGGGAAAGGAGCATTGCTACAAGGCACGGGAAACAAATTCAAATTCATGGTACCTTGATAGTGGATGCTCAAGACATATGACCGGAGACAAAAGCAGGTTCATTGAGCTTAACGCCAAAAATGGAGGAGAAGTGACTTTTGGAGACAATTCAAAAGGTCACATTGAAGGTATTGGTACAATAGGTAATACCTCTTCCATACAAATTAAGAATGTTTTATATGTGAATGGATTAAAGCATAATCTATTGAGTATTAGTCAATTATGTGATAAAAGATTCAATGTCTTATTTGAAATTAATGGTTGTAAAGTCATTGACATTGCATCTAATCGGATTATGCTTGTTGGTCATAGAATAGGAAACATTTACATGGTGCATTTAGATTCTATTGATATGACTAATTTATGCCTAGTTGCTAAGGATGAGCATGATAGTTGGTTATGGCATAGGAGACTAGGTCATGCTAGTATGAGTGTTTTGCAACGATTAATTCAAGGAGACTTAGTAAGAGGATTGCCTAAGCTTAAATTTGATAATGATAAAATCTGTGATGCTTGTGCTAAAGGAAAACAAAAACGAGTTTCTTTTAAATCTATTAATGATGTATCAACTAGTAGAGTATTACAATTGATCTATTTAGATCTTTTTGGGCCAACTAGAACTACTAGCTTGGGAGGAAAACAATATGCATTTGTCTTGGTAGATGACTATTCTAGATACACTTGGGTTCTATTCTTAAGTACTAAAGATGAAGCATTAGAAAATTTCATCACATTTTCAAAAATAATCCAAAATGAAAAAGGTTACTCTATCACTAGTGTTAGAAGTGATCATGGAACTAAATTTGAAAATCTTGGATTTATTGAGTTTTGTAATTCTAATGGTATTAGCCACAATTTTTCAGCACCTAGAACCCCTCAACAAAATGGAGTTGTTGAGAGGAAAAATCAAACTTTAGAAGAAATGGCTAGAACCACGCTTTGTGAAAATAATTTGCCAAAATATTTTTGGGCGGAAGCCACAAATACCGCTTGTTATGTTGTAAATCGAGTAATGATTAGGCCAATTTTAAAGAAAACTCCATATGAAATTCTCAAAAATAAAAAGCCTAACATTAGCTATTTTCATCCTTTTGGATGTAAATGTTTTGTTTTAAACAACGGTAAAGAAAATCTTGGTAAATTTGATGCTAAAAGCGATGAAGGAATTTTTCTGGGTTATTCCTTAAATTCTAAAGCTTATCGTGTATTTAATAAAAGAACTTTAGTTGTAGAAGAGTCTATACATGTTGTTTTCGATGATAATCCCCTTCCGAGGAAGGATTCTTCTGTTAATGATGATGTAGGTATTGTACAAGCAAATGACGTTAGACATGACGTTGGAGAATCATCATCAAAGGAAGAAACAAAAGATGAGGAAACTCATGATCCCCTCGAGAATCCAACCATTGAAGAAAGGGAAGTATCTTTTCCAAGAGAGTACAACTATGTCAAGGATGGTGAAATTATAGGTGATCCATCAAAAGGGGTAACTACTCGATCTTCTCTTAGAAATATCTGTAATTATGTTGCATTTATTTCATGCATAGAGCCTAAGAACATCAAAGAAGCATTAAAAGATGAACATTGGATTATGGCTATGCAAGAAGAATTAAATCAATTTGAGAGAAGTAAAGTATGGACATTAGTTGAAAGGCCTAGTAATAAATCTACTGTAGGTACTAGATGGGTTTTTAGAAATAAACTTGATGAAAGTGGTAATATAGTGAGGAACAAGGCTAGACTTGTTGCTCAAGGCTATACTCAAGAAGAAGGCATAGACTATGATGAAACATACGCTCCCGTAGCTAGGATGGAAGCAATTAGAATGTTATTAGCATTTGCATGTTTCAATGAATTTAAATTATATCAAATGGATGTTAAAAGTGCATTTTTAAATGGTTTTATAAAAGAAGAAGTGTACGTGGAACAACCTCCAGGTTTTGAAGATTCAAATTTTCCGGATCATGTTTTAAAATTGACAAAAGCTCTTTATGGTTTAAAACAAGCTCCTAGAGCTTGGTATGAAAGATTGTCAAATTTTTTAATTGAAAAAGGTTTTTTAAAAGGAAAGGTTGACACTACATTGTTTTTAAAAAGAAAAGGTAAAGATTTATTAGTAGTTCAAATTTATGTTGATGATATAATATTTGGTTCTACTAATGATGTTCTTTGTCAATAATTTTCTAAGCTAATGCAAAGTGAGTTTGAGATGAGCATGATGGGGGAGCTCTCATTTTTCTTGGGACTCCAAATCAAGCAAAGAAAAAATGGCATCTTCATTAATCAAGCTAAGTACGTTAAAGATATGCTCAAGAAGTTTGGACTGGAAAATGGGAAACCTCATGACACTCCAATGAGCTCTTCAACAAAGCTTGACTTAGATGAAGGAGGTAAATATGTAGATGTTAAATTATATAGGTCAATGATTGGCTCTTTGCTTTATCTAACCGCAAGTAGACCGGATATTATGTTTAGTGTTTGCTTGTGTGCTAGGTTTCAATCATGTCCTAAAGAATCACATTTACTAGCTGTTAAGAGAATCTTTAGATACCTTAAGGACACTCCTAGTTTAGGACTTTGGTATCCTAGAGACTCTAGTTTTAGCTTGCATGCTTTTTCTGATGCGGATTATGGAGGATACAAATTAGATAGGAAAAGCACCTCCGGTACTTGCCAATTCCTTGGAAATATGCTGATTTCTTGGTTTTCAAAGAAACAAAATTGTGTTGCATTATCTACCACTGAAGCCGAATACATTTCAGCTGGTAGTTGTTGTGCACAAGTTTTATGGATGAAACAACAACTTTTTGATTATGGAATTGAAGTAGGTACTATTCCTATCAAGTGTGACAATACTAGTGCTATTTGTCTCACTAAAAATCCCATCCAACACTCTAGAACTAAGCATATTGAAATAAGACATCACTTCATTAGAGACCATGTCACTAAGGAAGATGTAGTTCTAGAATTTGTTGATACTTTGCATCAATTAGAGGATATCTTTACAAAACCCTTAGACAAGGAAAGATTTTGGACACTTAGGAGAGAATTAGGTTTAACTGACCTATCTTCACTTAGTGTTTAAAATGATTTTAGCACTTTTAATAAATCTTAAAAAAATGCTTATAATAATAATTTTTGATTGCATTCTTGCTATTAGTTAGGGGGAGTTTGTGATTCTTAGTGAAAATTAATTTTATGTTCAAAAATTGATTAAAGATTAATTTAATTGTTTGAACATAATTAATTTTTGATATATGAGTTGCCAATACCACTAGAAAAGATTAATTTAGCATTTTGTGCTTAAAAAATTGGATTTTAGCATTTTGGTGCAGAGGGAATCGATCCCCCCTTGAGGGAACCGATTCCCCCTTTGAAGGGGAACCGATTCCCCCCACAGGGGAATCGATACCCCCCTGGGGTTCTGTTAAAATCGAACAGAACACCCCAAAATCCCAAACCCTCATTTTCTTCTCTCTTCCGCCGTTCTTCATCTTCTACACCCTCAAATCTCCATTTTTGCCTCAAATCAACGATATTAATCGGAATTTGCTTCATAAATCATCTTCTAAACCTGTTGGAATCATTAAAATCGTGCAAACAACATCTAAATCCCCTCAATCTTCATCTTTCAAGGTAAATTTTTCTAAACTCTTTATTTCATTATTTTTGAACATAGGATTAGTTTCAATTAGTTCTAGGTTGAAATAGTGATCGGGCATTGATTATTTAGTGATTAGAAACTAGATGTTACAACTAATTTCATCAAAAACACAAGAATTTTTCAATTTTTTTAAAAATTTTCGAAATAATAAAAAAAAATTGTTATTTTTCAAATTATTGTGTTTTGATTAAATTATGTTGTTGTTATGAAAAACTATACATATATTGTTTCTCAAAACCATATTTTTCAAAAGTTTTTCAAAAACTTTGCCCATTAGGATTGATTTAGAGAATCTTGAAATATTGAGGACTCATTTGAGTTTTGGGATTAATTGAATTGCATACATTTGTTTTAAAATTGCAGGTTATTCTATCTATTCCGATTTCCTTCACCATGTCAAATCCTAAACGTCCTAGGTCTTCATCTAGTCGTTCTAGTCGTCAACCAAATCCACCTCCAAATCCTCCTTCTATTCCAATTTCTAATCCCAATCCCACTGATCCTAACTTGACTATCCAAAATTCGTGTTTCAATCATCCTGGGTCTAGAAATCACCGATTTTGGTATTATCAATATTTCGATTCTTACAAAATCCGGGAAGAACATATTCCTTCTCGTCAAGCTATGTTAGCTATCGATTTTAAATATCTTCCCATTTTACAAGAATGTAAATTTGATAAACTATTTGATCTTGAACCCATCGTTTACCATCAACTTGTTCGTATATTCTACTCTAATGTCGTATGTGTTAAAAACCAAGCTGAAACCGAAACCATAGGAATTCGTTCCTACCTCCTAGGACAATTCTTATATATTGACCCGGCATATATAGCCAATACATTTGGATTAGATAATGATGGTATTTCGAATGAAAAACAAATTTTAGGTTCTCGTTATAAAAGAAGAGATAGTGCGAGTGTCTTAGACCTACATGAGCGTTTTCTTCATCTAATGATTTCTTGGTGGTTTCGACCATCCGGAGGTCGTTATTCTACTCTTAGAGCTTTGGATCTTTGGTGGTTACATTGTTTCGAAAACCGTATTAAAATTAACCTACCTCAGATTATTTTTGCTGAAATTGTTGAAACCGTAAATCTTGTTCCTAACAAGAAACACTGTTCATCTCTAGTTTACGGTTGCTTTTTGAGTAATCTGTTTTCCAAAGCTGGGCTTAGAGTCGGTCTAGATGCCGTTTTTCCTCTTAAGAAACAAATAAATCTTCTTTCCTTAACGAGAGCGGGATGGGTAAAGAACAAAGAAACCGGTGAATGGGTTCGATCTTCTACTCCGGGAGCTAGTTCTTCACAAGCTCCACCCGAAGGTGACGAAGATCCCGAGCTTGAGTAATTAATGCAAGATATTGATGAAGCCGAAGATGAGCCTGATCAGCCCGAAGAGCAGCCCGAGGAGCAAGCACAACAAACGCATCAAATGCCTCCATATTTTCAATCCTTTATGGAGACATTCGATTTCCGATACGCTACCATGGACTCGCGCTTTTCCTCTATAGAGTCTCATTTATCCACAATGGGAGCTCAACAATTAGAGATTCTTCGGGAGATGCGTGCGAACAATGAATCTACCAACGCTCGTATCAATGAACTAACTCATGAAATGGCTGCTATGCGAGCCCGTTTTCCTCCTACCGATCCGGATGCTTGATTTTATGTTTAGCTTTAAAACTTTGAACAAAATGAATATTGTTTCAACATTTTGAATTGTTTGATTTTGTGGATTGTTGGATTTTGGATTTATGAATGGTGTGAACTTATATGTTTGGTGTTTTATTCATTTTTGCATCATTTACATTATCATTAGCAATATGACCAATTTTGCCATATCACATTATTTATGAATATTGATTTATGAAACTAATGGCTAACCTCTCTTTTGATTGTGATCTTAGCATCTTAAGCTTATAATTAATAAATCAATTGGCTAAATGATTTTCAAAACCTTGTTTTACAATGTCTTTTTGATTTAACAAAAAGGGGGAGAAGAATAAGTGTTAAATGTTTTACATGATAAATTGAAGAAGTGTTAAAATAAGGGAGAGTAATTTCAAAACTTGATTTCAAAAATCTTAAAATTACTAAAATGTTTTGTTATATCAAAAAGGGGGAGATTTTTGAAACATTTTAATATTTCGATATAACAAATTAAGTTAAATGGATTTTAAGATTTTCCAAATGATTTTCTAAGTATATTCGATATAACTATTCGAATATCAAAACATTACTCCAAATATTTCAAAAATCATTTTTGATCCTTACTTAAGTGTAAAATTAAGTTTTAATCATAAAACAATTTCAAAATAATTTTACAAAGTATTTCGAACCAATTCAAAGCCAAAAATTCCAGATTGCTCAGAGGGAACCGATTCCCCCCTGAATGGTTTGGCTCCGAGATTTCCAGAATGCTCGGAGGGAACCGATTCCCCCCAAGGGGGTACTGATTCCCCCTATTCAACGGTCAAAATATTTGAATTTTACACTTAGGGAACCGATTCCCTATGAGGGGGAACCGATTCCCCCCACGCTCCAAGCTGTTTTATTAAATGTTTTCACACTAAAACGGCTATAATATCTTATATAATCATCCCCAACGTTCAGAAGTCATCCAAGGTGTATTTAAGCAAGCTTAGAAGCCATTGATCAATAACAAGAAACATCAAGCAACTAGAATCAAGAGAGAATCAAAGAGAAAGCATCAAACCTCAAGTTTGAGCATTTCAAGCCTATTTTCATTCAATATTCATTTTGCTTTCAAGAACACTTTTTGTGCTCAATTGTATTCATCTTTGAGTGTTCTTTTCTTTGTTCTAGAATTGTGCAAACATCTTACCTTGTGAGGTTTTCTTGTAAGTTTGCAAATTTGTAATCTTCTCTTTGAGAAAAGAGTGTTCTCAAGAGTTGGGGTATACTCTTGAGGGAATTGTAAGGTTATCTCTTTGGCCTCAAAAGAAAGAACAAATTAGTGAATTTGTTGGAAAATCCTTAGTGTGGATAGCTAAGGTAGTGGACGTAGACTTTGTTTGAGAAAGTCGAACCACTGTAAATCGCTGTGCAATTACTTTCAATTTTCTGCAAAAGCTTCCACAAAATTTTTTTATTGCCAATTCACCCCCCTCTTGGCCAATTTCGTCATTCGATTAACTCAACAAAATGCATATTGTTTTCCTCCCAAGCTAGTAGTTCTAGTTGGCCCAAAAAGATCTAAATGGATCAATTGTAATACTCTACTAGTTGATACATCATTAATAGATTTAAAAGAAACTCGTTTTTGTTTTCCTTTAGCACAAGCATCACAGATTTTATCATTATCAAATTTAAGCTTAGGCAACCCTCTTACTAAGTCTCCTTGAATTAACCGTTGCAAAACACTCATACTAGCATGACCTAGTCTCCTATGCCATAACCAACTATCATGCTCATCCTTAGCAACTAGGCATAAATTAGTCATATCAATAGAATCTAAATGCACCATGTAAATGTTTCCTATTCTATGACCAACAAGCATAATCCGATTAGATGCAATGTCAATGACTTTACAACCATTAATTTCAAATAAGACATTGAATCCTTTATCGCATAATTGACTAATACTCAATAGATTATGCTTTAATCCATTCACATATAAAACATTCTTAATTTGTATGGAAGAGGTATTACCTATTGTACCAATACCTTCAATGTAACCTTTTGAATTGTCTCCAAAAGTCACTTCTCCTCCATTTTTGGCGTTAAGCTCAATGAACCGGCTTTTGTCTCCGGTCATATGTCTTGAGCATCCACTATCAAGGTACCATGAATTTGAATTTGTTTCCCGTGCCTTGTAGCAATGCTCCTTTCCCTACAAACATAGATTAATTTTTTATTTTTGGTACCCAAATTCTTTTGGGTCCATATTCATTAGTTTCCAAAATCCTAGTTCCCTTAGGTATCCATTTGTGTAGGATATCTTTATCTTTAGTAGTAATGAGTCCTTTAGGAACCCATATACTTCTAAAGATTTTACCATTTAAGGTTCGTTGAGGATTTCTATGATTGTAGTTTCTAAAATCTTTTCTAACAAAGTTGGATTTTGAATTTTCTCCTTTTTCAAAACGCTTTGTTCCAACTTTATCAAAAGAAGTTTTAAGATCATCAATTTTCTTTTGATGATCATCATTGACCTTTGAAAGTAAATTTTGCAAATCTAAATTTTTCTTTTCAAACTCTTCTAGTTTGATTTGAAAATCTTTGATTTTACTTTCAAGATCATTGTTGGTTTTGGATATGAGTTTATTTTCATTTTTCAACTTTGAAACATCATTTTTATATTTTAAAAATAATTTCTCATAATCCGAAGCCAACCCATTATATTCCTCTAATAGCTCATCATAAGATAAATCATCAAAATCAGATGAGTTAGAGGTTACCTTAGAATCTTCCCCAAATGCCATTAAGCACAAGTTTGCTACTTCTTGTTCTTCTTCATCGGAACCTTCTTCATCGCTCCATGTAGCCACATGAGCCTTGTGCTTATTCTTTGATTGACCCTTCTTCTTCAATTGTGGGCAATCATATTTGACATGCCCTGGCTTTTTGCATTCATAGCAAATGATCGGGTCCTTCTCTTTTGGTTCATCTTTGAGGCCTTCATTTCGTTTGAATTTTCTTCCTCGGTAAGGTCTCATCATTTTTCTGAACCGTTTGGCAAACAATGCCATTTCCTCGTCATCATCATCATCATTAGAATCACTCTCATCTTTTGTGGATTTGAGAGCAACTCCAATGTTTTTATTCTTCTCCTTCTCCTTTGGTGTCTCTTCAACTTTATCAAGATCCACCTCATCTTCAAGCATCATCTCATGAGTGAGGAGTGAACCGATAAGTTCTTCAAGAGTTAAGGACGATAGGTCCTTAGACTCGATGATTGCCGTCTTCTTTGATTGCCATGATTTTGGGAGGGAGTAGACTAACTTCCTCACAAGCTTTTCATTTGAGATGATCTCTCCATATGATTTGAGACCATTG
The DNA here is from genome assembly GCF_006381635.1 of Hibiscus syriacus. Lineage (NCBI taxonomy): Eukaryota > Viridiplantae > Streptophyta > Magnoliopsida > Malvales > Malvaceae > Hibiscus > Hibiscus syriacus. The sequence continues at coordinate 1,399,730 of NW_024062312.1, read as the reverse complement.
ACAATCGTTGAAAATCTATCCGTCATAGCTTTGATGTCTTCATTTGGTTTCATCCTGAAATTTTCATAGCTATGCGTTAGAATACTAATTTTTGATTTCTTTACCTCATCGGTACCTTCATGTGTGACTTGAAGCTTGTCCCATATTTCTTTGGCGGTTGTACACGATGAAACTCTTCCGTATTCATCTGGTCCAAGAGCACAAAAGATAATATGGATGGCTTTGGAGTTGAGCTGGAACATTTTTGTATCTCCTTCACTCCACAACCTTGTATGAGTGATAGGCTTAATGTATCCTTCTTCTACGGCATTCCATGCTCCCATGTCACTTGCTTGAATGAAGTACATCATTCTATTCTTCCAATAGGCGTAGTTAGCTCCATTGAAGAAAGGAGGCTTGTTGACGGGCATCGAATCGAGACCGGAGTCGAAGTTTGAAGCGGAGGCCATTGATGACTTTAATAATCGATATAACTCTTCCCGAATCGACTCAAGAGGCGATAAAACCTTCAAATGAGTTAGGCTCTGATGCCAATTGTTGAGTTAATCGAATGACGAAATTGGCCAAGAGGGGGGTGAATTGGCAATAAAAATTTTGTCATTCGATTAACTCAACACGAATGTCATAACAGATGGAGTAAATTAGTTTTTTGGTTTCATTCGAGGGTCAAATTATTTTTAAAAAAATTCAAGGACTTATTTATTTTTTAAATAGAATAAAAGTTATTTTAAATTATAAATATAAAATTATTCAGATATTCAAAAAAAATTAAATTACTAAAAATAAAAATTAAATTACTAAAAAATTGAATATATGTATTAAAAATACTAAAATTATTATCAAAAAGTTAAAAAAAATTATTATACATTAAAATATACATGTAACATACAAGTATATCATCAACACTTATATAAAGTATTCTTATTGGATTAATCGATAATTACAAAATTTAAATTAGTCGTGACTTGTAATGTTTAGATTAGTCGAAACTTATTATGTTTTCTAATTATCTTTTTGTATGTCTCGACTAATTTAAATTTTGTAAGTATTGATTAATCCAGCAAAAATATTTTGTAGTGTAGATGATATGCTATATATATATATATATTATATAGGCATAATGCAACAAAATAACCCTAACGTTTGACAGTAGTATCAAACTTGTCCGTATTGTTTTTTTGGAACATTTGACCACTGAACGTTTAACATTGGGTCAAAAATCACCCTTGATGGATGGAAACCGTCAGTCAACTGACGGTCAACGTCATATGCTGACGGAGCAAGCACACATGGAAGTGGAAACTGACTTGGCATGTCCATGTCGGAGATCATGATGACGTGACGTTAGAATTTTTTAAAATAAAATAAATAACTTTATGATTAAGATTATTTATGACCAATCAGACATCTCCAATAAAAATAACATTCCATGCAGCCACTGATGTTGCTTAATGGTTCTAAACAAGAGAATTATTGGATATACTATTAGTGAAAATGTATTTGATAACAACTCTTTACAAATACATATATATTACATTAAGTTAAATGAAATTTCGGATTTCAATTCTATAAAATTTATTTTGAGAATAAACGATTTTCAAATTATGTATTTGCATATTCAAGTCCAATAACTCAAATTTCCTAGCTAAAAGCCTTGCCCATAATTATTAGTAATTAGATAAACTTCCAAAAATTAATTTTATTTTACTATCAGCATCGAAGCGTTTGTAGTCCAACGGTTAGGATAATTGCCTTCCAAGCAATAGATCCGGGTTCGACTCCCGGCAAACGCATTTCTTTATTTTTTTGCATTATTCACTCCATAATGAAAAATCATAATAGCAGTCTATAACCCATAATCCATGTATTAGTATGAGTTGCTCGAGCAGATAGCATAAATTTTTGTTCTTTTTTCATTTAAATACTCATATAGAGCTTAACAAAAATGACCGACGTTTTGCTTGCTCGTGAGATGGTATTGTTTGTGATTTATCTGTATCCACGACGGATGAGAAACATGTTCGTCGTATGATTTCGTCCACATCGGAGTTGCGTCTTTGTTCAGCTCCGTCTTTTTTACCGGGCGTCAAATGTGAACACACAAAGCACGGCCTGGATTGGAGAAGATTCATACTAACAGAAACAGATCCCTGCAAAAGATTTCTAGAATGGTTGAATGGAACATCAGATGTCTATCCGACAGGGAAGTGAAATACCAACCGGTAACGTAAATATCTACCGGCTCTTCGGTACAGAGCCAGTCATCCGATCTGAAATCATCACATGGAAGTCTTTCAGCAACATTCCAAGTGCCTATTTTCACCCTATAGGCAACCATGATATGTTTCAAATAAATTTAAAACAGCAACACCTTAAAGGCTTACACTTTTTAAGCAAAAGCATCTTGCAGGCAAACCTCACATCCTTCGAGTTTATGTACTGTACGTGCAGCGTTTCCGATTATCTCCTCCGGTGTCTCAACCGATAACCCGTAATCTGAACGAAGAAACATCAATATCAGGACCACAGATGGAGAAAGCGAATATCGCCAGATATTCGGCTGCTGCAATCTTGGTTTCGCAGCAGGCTATGGTTCTGATCTGCGGCACCATGCAATCTTGAATCTTCGATGGAGAAAGCTAGTGGAAATTGAAGAAACAAGCTACAACTGTAAGGAAACATATGTTGTAGAATATGATATGATCTCAGTTTCGGTTTCGACCTTGTCTTTGCTAAAATCATATACCTTCGGCTTTATGTCGAACCATTTCTTCGTCACAATGGATGGCCGAAGGGCCTGAAATCGAAACATTTTGACCAAAGTTCATCATTAAAGCATTGCAGTTTAGATACAAGTTTATATGTACGATGGTTTATGCTCAAAATATTTCACTGTTTTGGACTTCCATCCTTAAATCTTATAGTTGGGGAACATGAACAAGCCAGCTCAACTTCAAAGTATTGCAAAACTTTCTTTCTCCTGCATTGCTTCTTTTGTTCTTGGTGTATCGACATTGGCTCGATGTGTAGTATCGATACTTGAATATATATATTATGAGAAGGAACAGATAAGTACAAGGCAGAGTTGCAATTGACTCGGGATTCAACTCATTGCCAAACCTTAATGTTGCAGTCAATTTTTTACACACGAAATGGTTATGCATTTTTTAAACATTTGTTTTCTAAAGAAATCAATGAGTGGGAAACACAAATTAAGACTGTCATCTGAAAAATCTGAAGCCGTCGCCCAATCGACAACGCAATAGCCCTCAGAAGCCGAACCAACCGGATGATCGTCACATAATGGTGCAACGGCTGCTTTCTTCTGTTGGTTGAGGGGCCATCTGTTGATACCTATTCGACTCCGAAGGATTGTATGTGAATTCGGACGTATCCAGACCGTACTGATATACATCCAGTGAAAAACAGTGTTAGAGCAACAAATAAGGAGAAAGGTCAAGAGAATAAAGACGAGATAAAGGGTTATGTAATAAGGAGAACAAAATGTGGGAATAGAAGAAGGAGAAGAGGGGCAGTGTTCGGGTTGGACCAGTTTGTAGTTTGGGGTATATGTTCAATCAGACCATATAATTCAAGATTTTTACCATTCAAATTACATGATAATCCTAAATCCTAGATGTTTAGCTGATTACTTGATTCGATGTCGAGATTTGAAGCCTCGAGGAAATCAAGATATGATGTAAGAATTGGTCTAAGCAAAGATTTACCGGACAGGACAACTATATGTTTATATCAAAGAGAAGGAATTTATGGAAAAGAAATCACCTTTTCCCTCATACGTGCACTCCAAGCATCAGTCCTGCCAGGCCGTTGATCAAAGCCACCAGCAACAGGTACATCTGTAACTGGAAATGGTTGCCTGTGGATCAGAGGCTGTCTGATTTTCTGCCTTGGTGCAATGAACTCGTCGTCACTGTCATAATCGGCTGGTACATTGGCAGCCCTAACCATAAGGGCTAACAAGAAAATAAGAACCTGCAAGTTGAAGTTGATTTTGAACACAAATCAGTTAAAGCCTAGAGAAACTATACCAGTACCATCCAGCAGATAAACAAGTCATCATCCTTTTCGTCGATCTAAAGTACTACGTGGTGCAATTTGTCAACTAATTTTTCCCTCGGATTAACCCAACAGTTTTCTCCATATGCAATCATCTTAACCATAATAAATACCGAAAAGAAACGGGCACGAGACATTCCAAATTTTACTATAGTTGAAGTTTTCAAGTTCCCTTCCGTACGGTTAAATTGAATATTTTTCAACTTTAAGCCTTGATTATGGAATTTAAATAAGATCGTATCTCTTTCCGTATGTCGAATTTATTTGGCAACAGACAGACATCCAAGACTAAATTGTATCTTCTCAGTAAGGATAAGAACGCCCTGGACTCTTATGTGCATTGTTATCACAAAGAACCATATGTCCGAATCTAAATGACGCTACGAAAAAAAACTACTCCATTTATTTAACCTCTGTCAGTCTATTAGATTGTTGCTCGGTTTTTTCGCATATAGACGAACGTGATTGTTCATGAATGTGAAGTAACATGTAAGTTCTCAGGATAAGGATCACAATCACGTTACACTTACCTCTAGGACAACAATTCCAAGAGCTACCCATCTGGCAATACTCCAGTTTTCTTGCAGAAAATGATATATCATATCGAAGTATCCTGTTTTATCCGCTGGAATTTCCTAAAGAAATTAGCACCGATTAGATAATCAAGCACACTAACTTTGATTAAATAGAAGGGACCAAAAAGTAAGCAAAAGTCACATGTTTCCAGCTTTTGTCGAAGACTATGAAAGCTGCACATCCCAGCTCCACCAAGATCAACAGAAACACCAACACCGAATACTAGGTTGCCTTAAGGAAACCGATCATCGTGAAAGAGAAGAAATTGACTGGGATAAAATAAAATTAACAACTACTAGATATTAATTTTCTATGTCCAAATTACCAGTGTCGAAAATATCAAACAGATAATTAGGATACACAAGACAAACAGCATAAACTCCGAGTTGAAGCTCCAATACAACCACAACAAGATATAACAAATAGAACCACACCTACTCCAATGAATAAATATATAAACCTGCAAAATCGAGGTTGAAAACTTAAAAACACATGAAAACATGCAGAAGGTTCTTCAGCAATACACATGACCACGAGAAAAACAAGCGGTTAACATGTTATGAACTAGAAAATATAACATGAGATAGAAGACGACGATCAAATTACAGATGCTCAAACTCCAGCTTAGCTGGCCTTGAACTGTGAACCAAGATCTACCCAGTCTCCACTCTCAACCCAAAATTATCTAACATGCTTGAGGCTCTTTCTCGCATGAGTTATAGAAAAACCAGACGAGAGAATATTTAGCATTGCTTCTTGCTGCCTCGGAATTGTCCTAACTATACTTACAAGGAATCACCAAATGACATTTCAAATACTGATTTGTCCTACAAGAGAGTATCTGGGGATCTTGGAAGCAGATTTCATTCAAGCTGGTATGACTCGAATTCAAGTGCACCGTGAAACGGTATAGTACGTATCGATATTTCACTAAAGAAATGGGGAAATATCACAAATGCTACATGAACACACTTTTAATTCAACTAATGCAAGCATTACCAAACTAATAAGGAAATATAAGAAGTAACAACATCAAACATTCAAACTAAAAGCAAATGAAAAAAACCAATACCATTCTTTCGGAAGACGATCAAAAATATCAGACGAAAAGGACTCGGCCACCATGAGCATGGGTCGGCCGAGCTGTACCAAATGCTGATCACTGCCCGCCAGCGACAAAAGCGTGGCGACATCGGCAGCTCTTTGGTACTCGACAAACAAGTAGATCCCATATCCAACCATTGCCAAACCAGCAACAGTCATCAAAAAGTTCAAGAGCTTCAACAAGCATTCTAAGCATCCTCTACAAGCCATCCTCTACAAACAAATAAACAAAAATTCTCATTTTTTTTCTGGGTAATGTAAGGAAACAAAAAATGGGTTCCCTGAATTATTGGTATCGTCGAATCCCCATGGAATTGCTTGAAGAAATCATCTCATTTATGCAATAATATTTACAAGTGAAATCAAAAACAAACCAATGCTCAAAATATATATAATTTCTAGCTAAGATCGCATGAACCAAAAGGAAGAAAAAAACAAATTGAATCGATCACTTACTTGCCGACTGAATGAATTTTTGTGAATTAAGAGAGGAAGAGATTCGATAGGGACAAAATATCAAAGCCTTGCTATTTCCTTACAGGATGGCAACCTTAATTCTTGCCATTATTGCCCTTTCGGTTAAAGTTGTTGGGTTACTAAAATTAGGACTAATAATATTACAAGTCCCTGATTTATATGTTAAATTTGAAATTGATCTTCATATTTTAAATCATTCTGATTCAGTCCTCAAAATTAAAATAGTGTTTCAATCAAATCATTCCGTAAATCTAATAATCTACTGATTTGATTTTTTTAAATGACTTGTGGATTAATAAGTAGTTTTTAATTTATTAGATGTAAGTTAGTAGTATTTACTGTCGAGCCTACATCTAAAGTACCTAATTTAAAGATATTTTATATTGAATTAAAGGTCATTTTTATCTTTGTAGTAGACTAAATTTATCAATTTTATTTCTATCATATTTTTAAATCAAATTAACCCTCAAAGTTGTTTAATTACATTATTCTATACCCTTCTTCTAACTTAAAATCCTAAATTATAAATCTTAAATTAGTATTTAGGATTTAGAGGTAATGGGATTATGATTTATAATTTAAGGTTTTAAGTTGGTGGTAGGGTATAGAATAATGCAATTGAACAACTTCGAATACTAAATTAATGTGAAAATATAATAAAGTCGAAAGTGATAAAGTATGTCTACTACATAGGACTAGAGGCAAAAGCAGGCAGAATCTTGTAGTTTTGGAGCCATCGCCGGTCAAAGCCATGAACGATCCGCAAAAGGAAAACATGACCGAAAATAGGCAGGCGCTGAAGGCATTTTCATGTCCGTGGAAGAGCACCAGAACTTTATTCGTTCCTATGTTTTCAGCTTGAAGAAAGCAAAGGATCATACCAAGGATCATACCAAGGACGGTGGAGAAATTGATATTATACCTCACCGCCGGGGATAAATTGACGGCGCTGAGAGCAGGCAGTTTCTGTTTCATCCTTCTCATCATCTCCATTGCGCTTGAGAATTGTGTTGACGAAACAAAGAGAAAGATGAAGTTTATTTAAGGATTAATACAAAAGTAAGTACCTAAACTTTGTCCTGATAAATATTTTAATGCGTAGAGAATTTTTTGCTAAAATTTGTAGTTTAATGTATTCATCGGAGCACTTTTAGGTATCTGGATCATAATTCCGTTAAATTTGATTGTTTAGTGACACATGTCAAGCTTTCGTAATTTTAAAAATTAAAAAACCCAACAACCCTCACGTGCAACCCCCTTTTCCCTTCCCCTTTCCCTAGGGTTGTTCATGGACGGTATCGTTTAGCCTAAACGGTCGGTTAACCGTTATAACAATTATAAGATTTTTCTAATCGTAATATAACCATTAAGAAATTGTTAACCACTAAAGGTTAACCGCTACTAATGGTTCGGTTACAGATTAACCGTTTAGTATTAATGATTCTGTTAATTAACCTGTTAAATATAACGGTTATACTAGTTAATGGTTACGGATAACGATTTCGAGTTTTTTTTAACACCTCTACCTTTCCCCCTTCCATGGTTGGCAGCCAACAAGTGTGACCCTCAATGCCACCGACATCGACCCCCAGTCAAACCCCAATGACCTTTCATCGTAAGTTGTCATTGTTTGCCCTGGAAAAGCGATCAAATGTTCGTCGGATTTTCATTATTTTTCGTCAATTTCGGTCGATCTCGACATCCGTAAGCCACACCTCCACCACTATTCGAACCACCGTGTAATTCCACTCAAAACTCATCCTCCTCGTCGCTCCGTCAATGATCCTTCGACGTTTCTATCGTGGAGATTAAGATTTTAAAGGTTAGGGATTTGGGTACTGGAGATATTATAGAGTTAGGGGATTTGGGTAACATTAAGGGTAAATATTGATTAATGGATGGTCGATGACGGGTGGATGGTCATTTAGCGATGTGGGTGGATGGTCATTTGGTGATGACGATGGTGATCGGAGATGGCCAATGAATGTTGGTAACATGGTTGAAATGAGATATTTTAATTTTTTTAGAGTTTTTTTTAATTTTAGTACATTTTTGGGGGTTTTATAAATAAATTGTTTTTTTTACTATTTGTTTACTTTAAAAATAATATTTTTATTAAAAATTCAAAAATATAACGATATTTATCTAAAAGTGCAAGTAAAAAAACGTTAGACATCAATTTTTAACAAAATTTTTTTAAACACAAACATTTTTTGAGACAAAATTCAGATACTTATTTTTCTATTAAGCCTTTATTTAAATACAAGTATGAACTGGGGGCCATCTCTCCCAATCACCCGTTTAATGAGAAAATCTTTTGAATAAATTAGATTATTAATTTTGATTCATTTTAATATTTAATCTTTAGGTAAACTATGCGTGTGGTTTTCCTTCTTATTTTTTACGAGTTTTATTTCCTTTTAACCTTTTATCATATACTATATGTTTTTACTTACATTTATAATCGTTTGTTTATTTATATATTATTTTATTCTTTTTGAATTTATTTGTTTCATATTTCCTTCCAATTCGATATTTTTTATTTTTTAATTCTGTAAACCTTGATATGTCATCTTTTGTAATATTTAGCCCTAAATTTAAGTTTTTTTTTTGTCGAAATAGGTACTTAGTTTTTTTTTAATCAGAATAAGAATCTAAAATATTCAAATATTTTCATCTAAATACCTAAAATATTTTTTAATTAATGTCACGCGTCAACTTTTAAAAGTTTAAATGAAAATAGATTGAATGCTTTCTTTATCTATTTTGACCAAAAAATACTTTAGATGATTATTATGATAATAAAAAAAATAAGTTTAGGTACTTACCTTGATACAAAAGTAACTTTAGGTACTTAAAAAATACTTTAAGTATGTAGATAAAATTGATGATATATTTTGGATATTTATTTGTAATATAAGTCTAAATTAATCGTATAACAATTTAATTTAAAAGTAAATAAATAAAAATTTATATGTATTAAATATTGTATTAGTATGATTATATAAGTAATCTATTTTTAAAAAATGAAAAATAATATCCTATTTTGACTCGTATAGTTTTTTAATTAAAATTATTTAAAATTTTAATCACCATATCAATCAGTATTAATTCCATAAAAATAATTAGCACTTTTTCTTGAATAGGAAAAATAATTATTACTTAAATATTTGTTTTTTCACTAACATAATAAATGCATTGTAGCACTACTACAAACATAAGGGTAAACTACTCATTTAGTACCTAAACTATTAATTTTATCTATTTTATTACCTAAATTTTTAATTTTTTTAAAATCATACCTTAGTTTTTGTTTTATTTTAATACTCGCATTTAAAAATTGAACGAAACTTTGGAAGTAGGGATGGCAAACGGGAGGGTCGGGTGCGGATACGCCCTCCCCATCCCCATACACACCTAATATTTTTTAATCCACCACCCCCCACCACCCATGATAGATACAAATTTTCAAATCCACACCCGCCCACGCGGGTACATTCTCAAATCCATCTCCACACCCACTACCCATTAGTGACGTACCCGTCTGAAAGCAAACTTAAGTTATATATAAGCAACAAACATAAAAAAATGTCCACTAAGAAACATAATAAAATAATCCAAGGATTATCTGAGTTAAGTGTTAATATAGATCTTAAAGTACAAAAAACACCATAATAAAAGACATAATTAAAGTTTAGAAACATAAATGACAAACACATAATGTTTTTGTTCTTTTGCACAACATTCTAAAATTTCAGGCAATACTTATGACATCTGATACTCCAGTATTACAATCATCAATCTCTATTTCCTCCAATTAATAGCGCTCCAATTTAAATTCACTACTACCTACATATATAATAGAAAGTGGGCGGGCGGGCAGATATTTAGCTGGGCGGGAGGATGTGGGGCGGGCGGATGCGGGGCGGGTAATGTCTCAAACCCATTACCCGCCCACTACCCGCGACGGGTATCACTTTCTAAATCCACACCCGCCCACTACCCGCTAAAATTATACCCATCCCCGCCCCAATTGGAGTGGGTGCGGTGCAGAATCCACGAAACTATACCCGTTTGCTATCTCTATTTGGAAGTGACATTTTTCATGGGTAAATTACATCATGTATCCCTTAACTATTTTCTCACTCCTATTATGGACCATATTTACATACATACATATTAAGCTTTTTCTCAAGGAAGCTTCGTATATAGGAAAAAGACACGGTGATAATAAATGGGAAACAAAAAACGAAGAAGCTTGAGATTTAGTTGATAAGATAAGATCACATACATGGAAGAAACCAGGAGACAGGAGAGTCATTGCTCCCCTTGATTAAATGGGTGAATTCCAGTTTTAGTCCCTCCAAAACATTAATAGTTTAATTTTAGCCTTTTAACCTTGATTGAGGGACAAAGGGCTTGTGTTGTGAATTATATGTCAAGAAATGGTTGTGTGAGACAGCAGCTTTACAAGGAACAAAGATTGTTGCAAGTGTTGATGAGAATAAGAGTTCTCATTTGTATTATTAATGTTGATGGGGATTCTTTCCTGGTCCACCCAATGGTGCTCACAAGACTGGGGTTCTCCCACCATTTCATGGCCATTTTATAAGCTTGCATCCCTTACATTTTTAATATAACTTCTTAAGTCCACACCTCTAATATAAAAATTTTGAGTTTGTCCTTGTTCCTCGTATTTCTCAACCAAAAAAATCGAGGCTTTGGGTTGGATATGGTAATCTCGTTGTTCTTATTGCAATCATCTCCAACACCGACAACTGGAATAGATTACGGGTGTGATCAGGGATGGACTGAGCCTAAAAATTTCAACTTTCTATATAGTTTATATATTTTCTTTGTACTCTTGATTGAAAATATATTTCCGTCTTCCTAAAATTTTATAAGTTCACCCCTCTTAAGAATTTTTATAAATTAACTCATTCACATAAAATCATGTGCCTATCCCTGGGTGTGATTCCTAAATTTATAATATGAGTTCCTAAGTTCACAACTCTAGTATAAAATTATGTGTTTGTCCCTGTTCCTCAAGTTGTTTAATTAGGAAATTGAGACTTTAGGGTTAGACATGGTAACAGGGACGGAGCCATAACTTGATCTTAACAGAGGTCGAATCTTTTTAAAGGCTTTAAATTTTATACATAATTTTAATTTTTATTAGTTATTTATTTTAAAAATATAAATGATATCATCAAATATGCATACTAGATCTATCATTTCTATGAAATAACAAGGTAGAAAATTAGAAATAAAATTAAAGTAAATAAAAAAAAAATACATGATTTTAAAGGTGTCAAAGACATAATTATCACATAATCATAATAAAGCACGTTGCTCCTTCAAAATCTCGAAATGCATCTACGAGTGATATTATACTAAATATACTAAACTTTAAATATAAGATCAAACAATTCCAATTAATAAATACAATATTATTTAATTGATTTCCTTTAAACATCTGACAATCATAGTAGAAGGGACTTTTGTTGTGGAGCTGATGGTTCTATCACAATATTTTATGATGGAAGAACAAAGACTTTACAACTAATTATATTATGTTTTGGACAAAAAATCTACATTTTTAGGGTAAATTGCAAGTTTAGTACCTAAATTGTTACTTTTGTTATGTTTAGGTACCAAACTTTATTTTTTTCAAAAATCATATCTAATGTTTAGTTTTGGCTTCATTTGATATCCCGTCGTTAAAAACTTAACGGTGACATTGATGTGTCACCATAAGATAATGTTCACGTCATCATTGAAAATAAAACATGTATGTTCAACAATCATGTTAATTTTTTAATGATGGGTACCAAATTGAAACTTAAACTAAATGTTAGGTACGATTTTGAAAAATAAAATAAAATTTAAGGACCAAAATATAACAAAATAATAGTATAGGTACTAAATTTATAATTTATCTAATTTTTAATCATTCTTATACTAGTGTAAAACTTAAATTTATAAATTACAACAGGGGTCAGGGCCCTTTGGGCACCAATGGCCCCCCTACCCAGCATGGTAATGTCGTTGCTCTTATCGACAAACATCTCCAATACACCAGTAGTCGAAATAGACCGACAAATTGAATCCTTAAATTTTAATATATTTTATATTTTTAACATAAAATTATATGTTCGTCCAGACCGATAAAAGACAAGACATCAACTAATTGTGATAGAAACAAAAGCTAAGAATCTCAATTATACACCCATCAAGTAGCTTCTGTAGTTAAAAGAGATTGTTGTTCTCACAAGAGATCCTGAATTTAAACAGTTACATTTGTAATATGTATATATTGTCAATAATTAAAAAAAAAATTCTGAACAGATACTACTTATAATCATTATAGAATATTTTAGAAAATTAGCCCTTACACCACTATGTATTTAATAAATGTCTTTATGGAGAACCAAAGGTTACTTGGGAGGGATGACCATGGTCAGGTTGGGTCGAGTTTTTGGTTCACCCGATCCGACTCGAGAACAATGATTCCTCCACCCGAGATCCGACTCAACCCGCATGAAACAAGATTTCACTCGACCCGAACCCGACCCGATATATAATTTAAAAATTCGACCCGACCCGAAATAATGAAAAATATTTTTTTATTCAATAATAACAGTGACTTAATTGAAAAAATAATATATAGAGGAGTATTATTGTAATTATACCTAAATAAATAAGATAAAATTATATTTTTTTGGTCGAGTCGAATATTTTTCACCCTAAACCCGAACTTGTCCCAATCCGAACCTAAAAATTTAAAAAAAATCCGACTCGATCGAATCGGATCGGATCAAACCCATCAAATTCGGTCCTATGCCCATCCCTAACTTGGGAGGGATGCCATGTTGCCATGCTACCTTAAAAATAGACACTATAAAAATATTTTTTCCGAATAATATAGGAACATGGGATACGCACGTGGGACTAAACGATTGTTCCACGTGGATAAGCATCTGTTTGGACTGCCTCGGTGTTTGAGCTAGAAAATATAATATCTTTTACTGCCACTATAACTCCATAAGCCATCTGTTTACGCCTGTTAATATATGAAGCAGCCACTATAAGTCAAGATAAACCTCATGGTGGAATTTGGTGTCCACCGACGACAGGTGATTGGCGGCGGCGACTGGCTACGGACGGTTGCGGTTCTCGACAACGACGACCGAACGATGGGTGAATTCTAAAGAGAAGCCAGAGGATTCTCAACTAGAGAGAGAAGATGCCGAAACAAAGTAAAATGGAAAATAAGAGAAAAGGGAGAAAAAAAAAAAGAGAAAAGAAACGAGTTTTTATACCTTAACCTAAACGACAATGTCTTGGTGTAGAAGATCCGCACTCCTCAGCGGATTTAGTCTAACTATTTTCTTCGTCTTTCAAATGTTTTGGATTCGAAAATCGGTTACGTGTGAAGAAATATGAGCACCCCATAACGTCAAAATTGATACCCTTGATGATATGTTGTTTAAAATAGTAGAATTTTACACATTTGAACTCAAAATTTAAGTTACGATTCTTTTATTTATACGAATTAAAAAAGAGTGAATATCTTTTTTTTTTTTAATTATTTGACTCGATGAAAATGATTTAATTCACTCAGTTTTATTTGAAAATGATGTTCTTTTGCTACGTGAATTCATGGAAATTGAAATTCAATTATGTCGGATGTAATTTCATTAACCCACGACTCAAGACAGCATTGTCTTCAAATATTTTAGAAAACGAATGCATGTTTTATGAATGCAACATTAGTATATATCATGTATAAAATGAATGAAATATCAATGCAACATAACGAATACTAAAAAAATAAATAAATAATAAAAAGGCACACATATTCATATTTATTAAAATTTGGTGGAATATCTCTTACTCTTAGGGTGCGTTTGGTTCATTGAATGTAGCATTATATCCGACAATAGGATTACCAGAATGTAACATTACTCAACACATTACTGGAATGTTGCATTGTTGTGTTTGGTTCGTTTAACATGAATGTAAGATTACATTGTTTGGTTAAAGGAATAAAAGATTATTGTAATGTATATTTTACCAAATTACCCTTATTATATTGTTTTTTAACAAGTTGAATTCTAAATATTCAAATGAAAATATTTGTATAAAAGATCATAAAAAATTTACAATTTTTAATTTATATATTTTCTTTAAAAAATTAAATTCATAATAATTTTTTTACAAAATTAAAAGATAAATAAGTTTAAAGAAAGGGCTTAATTTTATTTTAACCCCTGAACTTCATATAAAATTCTAATTATGGGTTTTTTTTGTAAATCTAAAATAGTTTAAGGATAAATTTGTAATTTAACCTTCGTAGAATTTTTTTTATTCAACGACAGAAGAATGATATTTTTGAAAAAATAAATTTTAAGGGTATTTTAGTCTAAAACGCCGGGAAATGACAAATACCTAAGGAATTGGGGGAATCACATTCACATTAATAAGCTGTCACAGTACACTGTTGAGAATGATTTATTACCGGGGTTGAAAATCTTTGCAATCCAAACGGAGGAATCACATTCGGGGAAAAAATTCCCCCCCCGGTGATCTCACAATCCCGCATCCAAATACCCTTACGTCTTAAGGAAAGACAATCCAATTTTTTTTTTAATGTTTTCTCACGTGAAAGTCATGTTCTATAGTTGTTACCAACCCCTTGAAAACTTTTGGAAGGCGGCGGGAGACTTTGGAAATTAGGTTTTCAAACCTAACTAATGTCAAATATGGACTGTTAGATCTAGGAAAGATCCAACGGCTCGTGCTGGGAGGCGCTGAAGGGAAAAGATAGAACCCTAGCTATTTGAGTTACCATGCGGGCCTCCACCGGGTCTTTAGCTGTGTATGGGGTTTGACTTGTAAATTGGGCTTAAAACTTGAGTCTTGATTTTGTAAACCTGAAAAATGAAATGAAATAAAATTTTAATATTTATTAAATATGTATACTATGTATTTAATATTAGAAATTCTACGGCGCTTGACGAGTAGCGATGAGCACCACTAACAATGAACACCATTAATTTAATTTATAAAAAATTAAATTTTAGAGGACTCAACGTATAATTATAAATTAGATAAAAATTTAAAGATAAATTAATTAAAATAAAATGTAAAATATACCAATGACCGCCTAACTATTGCCCATTTTCATTTTGAACAATATTTTTGAAAAATTTTCCAATCAGGTCACTCAACTACTTAAATGCATTCAATTAAACTACTTGTCATTGATATTTAAAGTAGAAGTTGATGTGGCAGTAAAACTAATTGGTATAATTACACATTTGGTCAATATTATTTATATATTCTATTAATTTAGTCATAATTTCAATAAATTAAAATAAACTTAACTCTCAAATCAAAACATACATATAAATAATTATATAATAATAAAATAATAATAATAATAGACCATAATAAATTATAATTAATGACATATAATAATTATAACTAATAATAATACTAATTAAACTAGTATAAAACCAAAATAAAATTTGAAATCAGACTCGAACGAAAACGAGTATCTACAATAATCTCTTAAAAATGAAAAATATAATTGATAAAATCCAAACGAAAATTAAATTATTTGAACTTGGATTCGATTAGTTCAACGCTAGATGAATGTGGACCTCCTAGCTACCGATTAAATAAAAGACTAACTCAAAATATTTATTGATAACTAACGGGTTGGTTTAAATGGTAAACGACTTAATATCACTTAAACAAAGTCTTAGGTACGAGTCATTGTGTATTCAAAAATCTCCGCTGAAAGACTCACCAACCAAAACTAAATGTGTGATTCGAGTCGATTCAGATTAATCAAGGTAAAAACCTTGGAACCAGAGGACAAAAACAAAATCTATTGATGAATAAGACTATAAAATAGAGTATTTGCTGGCTAGGAAACAAGATATAAAATAATTCCGTAGAAAATTAGGTAGCCCCATGGTTCAGATTAACTAAATCTATGGGTACTCCCAGATTCAAAGGAATCAAACAACAAAATATAAACAAAAGGAAAAGCAGAAATTAATTTGAGACTATAAACAGTTGTAAACAAATAATTTTGTAAATGAGTGTACTTCATTGTTACAGTTGTTATTACTTGTTATATGGAAAGTTCTACGGTGCCGGTTAAAAAAAATGTGTTATCGATTTTGTTATTATTTTTTTAATAAAATTGATAAAAAATTTATCTAAAACATTATTATTTCTACCGATTTTTTATTATTATTAATTATCGATATTGGTAAACGCAACAGAAAAACCCGGTAAAAAAATAATGTTTTAGGTAGCGTTATCCGATAAAACGTCTAATAATAATAAAATCGGTAGAAATAATAACGTTTCTATTAATTTTTTACCGGTTTTGTTAAAAAATAATAATAACAAATTCTGTAGCGCTTTTTTTTAACTGTATATTAAGGCTGCCGCACGTGATCATTTCTTTTATTATACAAGGTGGGGGAAAAATATTTTCTAGTACCATCCATTGAGATTTAATTTTCATTCATCTTAAATCAATAGAGTGATATTAGTGGTAAAATAGAATATTAATTCTTATAGAGGTATTGTCCAAAAATTGAACAGATACTTCTGTAAGGTGTGTATGCATTATCAATAGCTAAAAAAGATTATGAACATATATTATATTGTAATCATCTCATACTGTTAAGAAAATAAAGTATTCTCCTTAGAAATTTCGGGTTTGAACAGCGTCGTCTATAGGATGCACATACATTGTCAATAACTAAGAAAAAAATCTAAACAAATATTATCTTGTAATCATTCTAGACTATTCAAAAAAAAGTATCATCTTGGTCTTCAAAAAATAACAGGGTAAACTACATAAATGGTCACTTTCGTTTGAGTTGTATAAAATTTTCCTCACTGAATTCAATAAACATGATATTTGGTCATTTTCGTTTCGTTTTAATTATGATGTGGTTACTGAATGTTAATGCATGTTAAACCTTTAATAATTTGATGACGTGACACGATAAATATATAAAATTAAAATTACATCATTTATACGTAGATAATGAGTGGATTAAGTTTTGGTCACTTTCCTTTCATATTTGTACACTTTTGTCAATAAATTTTAAAAACATAAGTTTCGGTCACTTATGTTATCGTTTTATTAATTTTTGATCACTTGGACGTTAAATATCGTTAGTTTGATTATGTCACCCGTTAATAAAATTGTTTAATTTTTATTTTAAACCCTACACTTTAAACACAATATTGATTATGGGTCATTTTGTAAATTCAAATTAGTTTAGGGACAACATTTCAATTTATCTATTTTTAATAGATTTTCTTCCTAGTCTCATTGTTGTTCATCTTCTCCATGCTTCTTATTTAGACATCTCTGTTCCATTTGCCTTCTTTCAAGGATTCATGATGCATTTCAAGAATGATGCAAGATTTTCAACTTTCGATAACAAATAATAACACCACAATTTCAGAGAAAAATGAGAGGGTATATATCTAGAGATAAAATGAAGCTGAGTAATCTCAGTTATACAAATTAAAATTCAATTTCCAAGAATTGAGATTGCAAAATGTCAAATCAACAAGGAACAAGAAGACAAATCAATTGATCCAAATAACTCGATAATCGGATATCACTCTCCGTGGTGATTTTCCCTTGAGAAAGCGTATTTGATGAAACATAATCAATGGATATAAACAACCGGATAATTAGATCTATGAATTCATCCACTGAACTCAATCCAAAATCCATGATCTTCAACATCGAATCTTTATTTTTTTTTCTCAAGAACAAGCAATATTCTGATTCTAGATCCTTATGAACAATGTTCGCCTTATGAATCACCTTTAACCCCTACGGCTTGTGCGATCTGTTGCACCACCGCCATCGTGCCAGCCTCTGAGTACCTCATTTCTACGATGACTCGATCGAATAACTCACCGTCGGAGGAAAGCTCTAGTACTAAATGAACGTCGATTTGATCTTCGTAAACGTCGTGGAGGTCGATCACATTCAGATGCAACGAAACGTTCTCGGCGATCTTTCACACCAGAGAGATTTTATTGGTCAATAATGCATTGGAGATTGAAACATGTTACTGTGTCATCAATGGCGAGTTCTTTGCATTTTTTATTATCTTCACTACTTGTTTTTATACCATTTCTTACAAATGAGAACTCACCTAATTTGACTACAAATAATTACAACTAATAATTAGAAACAATAAGCCTATTGCAATGGATCAGAGATGTCTGAAGAAGAAGCAGTAAGAAGATGAGCAATATTGGGGGTTTGGGAGACAAAATATTAAAAAATGGGTAAATTGAAATGTTGTTCCTAAACTAATTTGAATTTTCAAAATGACTCATAATCAATAATTTGTCTAAAGTTTAGGGGTTAAAATAAAAAATTAAACCATTTTACTAACTGGTCACATCATCAAAATAACGTCAATCAAAATCCAAGTGACTATAACTTAATAAAACGATAATATAAGTGACCAGAACTTAATAAAACAATATCGTAAGTGACCAAAACTTGTGTTTTTGAATTTGGTGAATAAAAGTGTAAAAATATGAAAGGAATGTGACAAAAACTTAATCAACATATTATCTACATGGAAATGATATAATTTTAATTTTATATATTTACCATGTCATATCAGTAACTCATTAATCTTCAGTAACCATATTTTAATTAAAACGAAACCATAATAATCAAATATTTCTTTGTAATCATTTTAGATTATTAAAAAACGTTATTATCTTGGTCTTAAAAAAAATAATAGGGTAAACTACGTAATTGTGACATAAGATATTTCAAAAAAAATTGTAACATAAGAAGACTTGAATCTATATATTATTTTTGTTTTTAAAAGGTATTACAAATTATGAAATTTGAATCTGTCAATTTAGTCTTAATGATAAAAAGGAATGATGATCTTCTTAGAGATTTGGGTTCGAATAATTGTTATGTTTTTAATGTGTATATGTTGTCAATAAGTTAAGAAACTTCTCGACATATGCTATCTTGTAATCACTTTAAACTATTAAATTTAAAATTTAATATTTTGTATTCTAATTTAACATAATTGAATTTTTATAACATTTTTATTTACTTTAATTGATAATATTATTAATTAATATTTTAGTATATTTTAGTACTTAAACTTTCAAAAAAAAATTAAATCATACCAAATATTTAGTTTTTATTTCATTTTAGTAACTCACCGTTAAAAATTTAATGCGTTTAGTACTTAAAATATCAGTTTTGACCTGTTTTAGTAGTTAATCTTTCAACTTTTTTAAAAATTTAACATTAAATTTTGAACCAATGTGTTAAAATGAAATAAAAATTGAAGTTTTTAACCGTAGAGTAACAAAATGAAATAAAAACTAAACTTTAAATATATTTTAAAAAATAAAAATATTAAATATTAAAACGGATCAAAATTGATGATTTAAATATTAAACAAATTATTTATCTTAAGAATATTTTAATTTTAAAGATAAAAAAAAAAGGTAAGCACACGGTTAACAGTATCGCAACACAGAGCTGACAAAAAGATGAATTATTCCTTTGAATTTTGATTTTGTTTAATACGAATCGGCAACTATGCTTAGACCAAATGAAATGAACCGGCCTAATCAATGTTGCCAAAAGTTATAAAAATGTCCGTAAATTCTTTATTTAATTAATTAAATAATTTTAAATAAAATTAAATCTACTTTTTACACTTTATACAATTATAAAAACCTTCCGTTGCACTAATTAATTTACTCATCAGTTAAAAAATTATTATTATTCTTAAAGATCATACGTTCAAATATCATCAATTGTAACATGATGATTTAACATTTAATATCGAATAATTAAAAATATTTATAACATATATTATTTTATAATCCTTTTAACTTGATAAAAAAAAGGTTAATCTTTCGAGGATTCTTGTAAACCTCTCGTGCCATCATGCACCATTATGACCCATGATTCCTCCCAT
Organism: Hibiscus syriacus; assembly: GCF_006381635.1. Taxonomy (NCBI): domain Eukaryota; kingdom Viridiplantae; phylum Streptophyta; class Magnoliopsida; order Malvales; family Malvaceae; genus Hibiscus; species Hibiscus syriacus. Next base: position 1,379,460 of record NW_024062312.1, on the reverse strand, counting down.
GTGAGGCCCTTTGTTTAATCAATAATTTATGGCATATAAGTAAATTGGGTTTTGATAAATGAATTTTAAAAATCAAACCATTAAAATAATAATTCGTTTAATAATACCATTCGAAGCTTTTGGGAACACATTATGATTGAAATTAATAATGTGGTTGCTTTCACGTAGCAAATACATCAAATTTTAATTTAAAAATAGTCACTAATATCATTGCAGATAAAGTCTAATTACTTGTTAAGGAGATTAATAATTTTTGCAAGATTTCGAATAAATAACACTTCAAATATTTTATTATAATGGTGAGACCTTGTTTAAACTAAAATATAATAATATTTATATAATATCAAACACCGTATTTATATGGGTTTTGAGTATTTTAGAAGACATGTACTAATATAAAAATTTGAGCATCTTGAATGATTGAATATTAAACCTACCAGCGGCAGTGGAGGATCTAGAAATTAAAAAATGATGGTCTAAAATAAATTTTATAATATTCATTGGTTTAGGCTCAAACAAGAAACCGACAGTTGAGTAGCAGTGGGGTTCGGGCATGTGTGGGTTTGAACTAAAACACAAAACAAAAACTTTAATAATAGGTGAAATGAATGATTAAAAATGATATATATTATTTTAATCAATAGTTTTTTAATTTAAAAATATTGAATAGAAGGTTGATACTTGATATTAACTTCCTACTCACGTTATTTGAGCACAAATTAAAAAAAAAAAAGTGTGCAGAAAAGTAAAAAAAAGTGTGCAGAGTTTTTAAGTCTTGATATAATACATTAAGTGTTGATATTTTTTTTAAGAAAAATGGGTATGCAACTGCTACCTCTTGGGCCATATAGGTTAGCCACTGACCAGCGGGTTGGTTTAAGTATTAAGCAGCTCGATATCACTTAAGCAAGATCTCGTGTGTCAAGTCATTGTGTATGTAGAAAATCCCTGCTAGGAGATTCACCCACCAAAATCAGGTGTGCAACAAAAAAAAAGATAGGTGTGCAATACGGGTCGGACCAGATTAGTTAAGGTGAAGCCTCGAAACTGAAGGGCAACAAAAAAAAAAAGATTAAACCTACATAACCCAAAAATATATATCCTACATTGGACTCCCACCCGACTCAAATTTTTAGAGTATAGATCCGATTTGACCAGATAAAAAAAGGATTTAATTTAAAAAATAACATTTTTTAAGAAAAAATATATTATTATCCTTGGATCAGAGTTTTTTACCTTCACCTGAACCTGATCTGACCTGACCTCACTCTTTAAAAAATTTGACCTAACTTCACTCATTCAAAAAATCTAATATGTCCTGACTTGACTTGAATTCAATTTTTTTTTATAAAAACATATAATTCTATCAAATCGAGTTAGATCAAAATTCATTGAATTCTGGTTACATTGCGGTCCCAATTATAACTACATATTAAAATTAAAAATTGCAATATATTCGACCGGTCCACACATGACTCTTATGTTGGATGCAATCCGAGCCGTCAATTCGCAAAATAAAAAACTAGATCGTGGCGTAGGAGATCGCTACTCGTGGCACCGTCAAAATTGAATGAATTCTGTTATTTTCAGTTACGACGGATTAATGCACAGATGGTAATAAAGTTTTTTGTCGTGTAGAAATATGCCACGTGGAAGGATAAAGGTGGGGTATGTGCACCGGTGGTGAGAAGCACTAAGGCACACGTGTGCAGTCGAAGATCACGAGCAGACGATGGCAGTGGTGGGCTGACCTAGGGTTTCGGGACAGCGGCAGCTCTGGTTGGGGAAACAATGGACATCGGAACAAGTGCCGAGGTTTTAAACTAATGACCGCATCATGCGTTCATTCATGCCACCTCTTATTAATAACTAGTGATGTTAAAATATATACATGGCAGAATACTCGCCTATTAAAATTAGGTGATAAATACGGGTCGATATAGATTAATTAAGACAAAATCTTAAAATTACAAAAATATCAAAAGAAAAATATCGTCAAAAATCAATAGCTCTTTCTTTTTCACATGGAAAATCATTGATTAGTGATCGATCTTACTCTAATTACAGCTCTACTTTCGAATCAAAATGGGTGAACTGTCAATGACAAACATAATATATTTGTCCCGATCAATAATTGATACGATGAATATGGGGTGAACTGCCAACGACCTCACATAATTACATTGACCTCACAAAGGATAATAGAAACATACATTCGCCTAAGCGTCAAGTTTTCATGTATGCTCCATTATCCTCTATTGTGTTGTTGTAACAGAGATGCATGCATGCAATGTGTTGTCATAGTGGGGATTCTCCCTAATCTCTCATGTGAGACGACACCCTCCACACGAGACATTATACATGGCATAGAGAATGAAGATACTCCGCAACCTAAAATTTTAATATAAGTCCATAAAAGCGTAGAGATCCTCCGCAACATAAGCATTGACATGCCTCCGTCAACTGTACGGGTTGTGGTCATCAAGCGCCGCTGCAATCAGGCCACTGGTTTGTGGCCAAGGGTGATTCAAGCGGATAAGATGCATGCCTTCCTCTCCTCTCCTTGTCGTGAGTGGATCAATATGAATATATAGTCACCAGGTATGTTTTTTTATGTCGACAACTGGCCTACTCAGTTTGTTATATACCGCTGGCAGCTTTGGAAACACAGATGTCGAGTCGTTACTTCTTGTTGAAATTGCGAGAGCTAATGAGCATGAAGGTAGGCGGAGATTGCAGGTTGTTCCCATCCCGTTGAAGTGGAGACGGCCTCCTAATCAAGGTTTTAAATGGTATTTACAGTTACGTTTTCGGTCGCGTTGCGTTTATCATAGTTGTGGACATAACGGATGTCATTACAGTCATTACAGATATCGGGTCATGATTTTTTTAAATGTCGTCCAATTTACCATAAAATGACTAAATTAAATATAATTAAAATAAAATTATAAAATTTAAATCGCAGAAATTTAGATTACAGAATTTAAGACTATATTAAATAAAAGTTAAAGTTTACATTTTAAACTATGGATTAAATTATAAATTTTAAAAGTTAGAGAGATGTCAAATTAATATATCCTTTAAAATTATATTTTAAAAATTACTAAAAAAAAGAAAGAAATAAAACACCACCTCCCCTCCCCTCCCCTCGATCTCCGACCTTTCTTCTCTTACCCTCCCCTTCCTCCTCCCCTTCCTTATGCATATTTATTATCGTCACCGATTACACTATATTTCCTAGGGGAAGATTACTTTAGAAGATCAACAATCTAGCCTAGTTGCTTTCCTTTTAGTTGTTTCCTCGGATTTTGGATCCCTCTCTCAGCTTCGTCAATCCTCTCAAATTTCTTATCCTTCTCCCCTTTCTCTCCCGATTTCATTGTCTGAAACAAAAAAAATGTTTTCACTCTCAACTCCCCCTCCATCCTCTCCTACCTTTCATTTTTTGAAACAAAAAAATTTACGGTTGAAAATTAAAATCACAGTTGAAATAACGCTTATAGCATATCGTGATCAGTACAATTCACCGTTATCCGTTAAATTACGGGCGTGACATATCATAATTACTGTGAATCCGTAATCCACCGTAAAAATCATAAAAATCGATTTCGAACGATGACACGATAGCAATATCACAACTGCTATCTAGTTCTCAAAACGCTATTTGATACCTACTCCTAATGGCTGGGTTAAAGCCAACCCTGATGGAAGGTTTAGGGAGGGGAGGTGGGTCCCGGGTTAAGTTAAAAAGCAAAGAAAACGACAAAAGAATAATTGGAGAGCATCCAGAAAAGCGAAAGCGAGTGACGTAAAGAGGTTGGAGTTAAAGTGAGCGCCGAAGCAAGCAGATCGTAACCGTCCGCTCTCCTCTTTCCTTTTCCCTAAAAACCAAAGGCTTTTTAATTTCTAGAGAGTTTCTAGGGTTTTTCTTTGGACGACTCGTACATGCAATCATGGCGCGTGGGATGTACATTCCATCTTAATCATTTTACTTTGAACTGTTATTAATTATAAAGAAAATAATATTTCACATATTATTCTACAACCGGTGAACTATTATGTGTTTTTATTAAATTAGTTTATTTATTATTGTTTAATGCAAATTTAATCATTATTTACCAATATTTATTGGTATAATTTATACAGTCAATAAATGAATTCTACACATATACAATAATATATATTACTCTTTCTATCCTAATAAATATATCAATTATTAAATTTTTTAGTCAATTTTTTAAATTTTGACTAGTTATTATTAAAAATTTATTGTTGATACAAATATATTTTAAAAATCTTCAGTTATGTAATTTCTAAATATATATTTTATAAAATTTAATTATTTAAAAAAAATAACGGTCAAAGTTTTTAAAATTTGATTTTCAAAAAGTCAATACGAGACATATTTTGTAGGATGGAGGGAATATAAAATCATGAACAAAAAAATAATTGAATATTTACCTAATTTATTAATAATCAATTGGTCTAATAAAGTGAAACTATAATACACTTGTTCACTTAAGATCAAAAATTTAAATCTCGATATTATAAATAAAATTTTATAATATCCAATATGAATTAACCAATTAACGAATTAAACATTAGTAAAAAATATTCTTTAACTTATTTAACCTAATAAAGGATAATAGAAACATACATTCGCCTAAACGTCAAGTTTTCATGTATGCTCCATTATCCTCTATTGTGTTGTTGTAACAGAGATACATGCATGCAATGTGTTGTCATAGTGGGGATTCTCCCTAATCTCTCATGTGAGACGACACCCTCCACACGAGACATTATACATGGCATGGAGAATGAAGATACTCCGCAACCTAAAATTTTAATATAAGTCCATAAAAGCGTAGAGATCCTCCGCAACATAAGCATTTACATGTCTCCGTCAACTGTACGGGTTGTGGTCATCAAGCGCCGCTGCAATCAGGCCACTGGTTTGTGGCCAAGGGTGATTCAAGCGGATAAGATGCATGCCTTCCTCTCCTCTCCTTGTCGTGAGTGGATCAATATGAATATATAGTCACCAGGTATGTTTTTTTATGTCGACAACTGGCCTACTCAGTTTGTTATATACCGCTGGCAGCTTTGGAAACACAGATGTCGAGTCGTTACTTCTTGATGAAATTGCGAGAGCTAATGAGCATGAAGGTAGGCGGAGATTGCAGGTTGTTCCCATCCCGTTGAAGTGGAGACGGCCTCCTAATCAAGGTTTTAAATGGTATTTACAGTTACGTTTTCGGTCGCGTCGCGTTTATCATAGTTGTGGACATAACGGATGTCATTACAGTCATTACAGATATCGGGTCATGATTTTTTAAAATGTCGTCCAATTTACCCTAAAATGACTAAATTAAATATAATTAAAATAAAATTGTAAAATTTAAATTGCAGAAATTTAGATTATTGAATTTAAGACTATATTAAATAAAAGTTAAAGTTTACATTTTAAACTATGGATTAAATTATAAATTTTAAAAGTTAGAGGGATGTCAAATTAATATATCATTTAAAATTATATTTTAAAAATTATTAAAAAGAAAGAAAGAAATAAAACACCACATCCCCTCCCCTCCCCTCGATCTCCGACCTTTCTTCTTTTACCCTCCCCTTCCTCCTCCCCTTCCTTATGCATATTTATTATCGTCGGCGATTACACTATATTTCCTAGGGGAAGATTACTTCAGAAGATCAACAATCTAGCCCAGTTGCTTTCCCTTTAGTTGTTTCCTCGGATTCTGGATCCCTCTCTCAGGTTCGTCCATCCTCTCAAATTTCTTATCCTTCTCCCCTTCCTCTCCCGATTTCATTGTCTGAAACAAAAAAAAAATGTTTTCGCTCTCAACTCCCCCCTCCATCCTCTCCTACTTTTCATTTTTTGAAACAAAAAAAAATTACGGTTGAAAATTAAAATCACAGTTGGAATAACGCTTATAGCATATTGTGATCGACATAATTCACCGTTATCCGTTAAATTGCGGGCGTGACATACCATAATTACTGTGAATCCGTGACCCACCGCAAAAACCATAAAAATCGATTTCGAACGATGACGCGATCGCAATATCACAACCGCTATCACGTTCTCAAAACGCTATTTAATACCCTACTCCTAATGGCTGGGTTAAAGCCAACCCTGATGGAAGGTTTAGGGAGGAAAGGTGGGTCCCGGGTTAAGTTAAAAAGCAAAGAAAACGACAAAAGAATAATTGGAGAGCACCCAGAAAAGCGAAAGCGAGTGACGTAAAGAGGTTGGAGTTAAAGTGAGCGCCGAAGCAAGTAGATCGTAACCGTCCGCTCTCCTCTTTCATTTTCCCTAAAAACCAAAGGCTTTTTAATTTCTAGAGAGTTTCTAGGGTTTTTCTTTGGACGACTCATACATGCAACCATGGCGCGTGGGATGTACATGCAATCATGGTGTTCCGCGTACGCCACGGGCGGAACACTCATAAAAGGACTAAACTAGGTAATCCAAAGATACTTTGGAAGAACTTACATGGAGCGACAGCTGATGACTTTAAGAGTAAAGTTTTGTCTCATACAGGTTTTGGGACTACAAACTCAAATAATGCAGATATGTTATGGAAAAATATGGCAAATTCCATCAGAGAGGTGGGTAAAAACACCCTTGGGTTGTCGACAGGGAGGGTCAAGGAACATAAAGAATCGTGGTGGTGGAACGACGAAGTACAAACTAAGGTGAAGACAAAGCAAATTTGCTTCAAGGAGTTTCTACAATGCAATGACAACGAAGAAAGATTGAGAGCTAAACAAAGATACAAGAAGGCAAAGCGGGAAGCCAATAATACAGTGGCTAAAGCAAAGGATAAGGCATACGAGGAAATGTACAAGAGATTAAACACCAAGGAAGGACAAAACGACATTTTCAGGCTTGCAAAATCCAGGGAGAATAGGAAAAAGGAACTAGGTAGCATTAGGTTTATCAAGGATAACAATGGTGTTCTTTTAGTGAAAGATCATGATATTAAGAGGGTTTAGGGTAATTACTTCCTCGGATTATTTAATGACGGTGCCTCTCCCTGTAGAGAAAATACCGTTGATGGATCAGCCGACCATCATACTACGGCCAATGACTTCCCTGTAAGTAGGATTGAGATTGAGGAAGTCAAAATGGCTCTTAGAAAGATGGGGAGGGACAAAGCTGTCGGTCCAGATCAAATTCCTATCACTGTGTGGTTAGCCCTAGGAGAAGATGGAGTTAAGTGGTTGACCAATATCTTTAATTTTATTTTAGAGATTGCCAAGATGCCAGAGGAGTGGAGAGAGTCTACGGTGATACCAATCTATAAGAATAAAGGAGATCCCCAACGTTGTGGTAACTACAGAGGTATTAAACTACTCAGTCATACCATGAAGCTATGGGAAAGGGTGATAGAGGCTAGGTTGAGACAGATTACTAGGATTTCGAAAAACCAATTTGGCTTTATGCCAGACAGGTCTACTACGGAGGCGATTCATCTACTTCGACGGCTTATGGAGAAATATAGGGGAAAAAATAGAGATCTTCACATGGCGTTTATTGACCTTGAGAAGGCGTATGATAGCGTTCCCCGCGATACGATATGGAAGACCTTGGAAACGAGACAGATCCCAACTGCTTATATCCGGGTGATTCGTGGTATGTACTGTAGATCTACTACATACGTCAGGACTACAGTTGGCAACACCGAGGCTTTCCCAGTGGAAATCGGACTCCACCAGGGGTCTGCTCTTAGCCCTTACATCTTCGCCTTGATTATGGACGACATCTTTTGTGCGACACCAGATGGTGTTCCATGGTGTATGCTTTTCGCTGACAACATTGTCCTAGTTGCTGAAACAAAAACTGAACTGAATAGTAGACTGACTTCCTGGAAGACTGATTTGGAAGAAAAAGGTCTAAGGATCAATATTGAAAAGACAGAGTATTTATGTTCAAACTTTAGTGGGAACCAAAACGATGAAGATCTAGAAGTATGCATAGAAGGACACGTTCTCCCCACAAGGGATTGTTTCAAGTACCTGGGATCTATGATACATAAAGATGGGGGTATAGATGATGACGTTACACACCGTATAAAGGCGGGATGGCTAAAGTGGAGGACTGCAACTGGAGTTTTGTGTGACAAGAAGGTGCCTCTAAAACTTAAGGGAAAATTTTATAGAATGGCAATAAGACCAGCGCTGCTGTATGGATCAGAATGTTGGGCAATCAAGAAGGATCATGTAAGGAGGATGGAGGCCGCATAAATGAGAATGCTTCGATGAACATGTGGTAAAACTCTGTGGGACATGACACCAAACTCTACAATTAGGATGTCCTTGGGGTGGTTCCTGTATCCGAAAAAAATAGAGAGGGAAGACTACGGTGGTTTGGGCATGTCCTTAGGCGACAAACGTCGGATACGGTCAGGAGGGTAGAGTCGATTACACTCGACGGTGCCAGAAAGAGAGGACGACCAAGGAGGAAGTGGGTAGACTGCTTGAGATCTGATTTGAAGAAATTAGCCCTTACCGAGGACATGACCTCTGATAGAAAAGTATGGAGACTTAAGACCAGGGTAGTCGAGTAGTGTGGGTCACAACCATAGGGTGTAGCATCTCTGTCTCCTTTTAATGCCTTCGTAGTAATCTCCATGACTTCTACTTTTTATACGTTTCTGTTATTAGATTTTATGAAGGCTTAGAACTAGGATAACTGAGTAGTGTTGCCTTAGTTTAGGTTTTGAACCATTTGACTTTATTCCTTCTCATAGCTTGCTATCGCTGACTCCTGTGTATCCTTATCTTCACTTTTCCTCTTTTTATATTTAACCGGGACTTACGTTTCTGTCTATAAGCAGAGATTTTTACGCAGGGATTTATTTGCAGGGATTTACTAACCATTACAGACGCAGATATGAAGACAGCATATGAAGACTATTCAACTATGTATTTATTGATTTATTTATGCAGGCATTGTATCTTATCTTTATTTTTAATTTTCTTACTGCCGGAGGTCTTCCACGGAAGCTGCTCTCAATCTGGCGTTGGGGGCACCCTACTACCCCACCTCCCCCTTATCTCATTGCATATGGGAACAGGGTTCTGTTGTTGTTGTTGTTGTTGTTATTAATTATAAAGAAAATAATATTTCACATATTATTCTACAATCGGTGAACTATTATGTGTTTTTATTAAATTAGTTTATTTATTATTGTTTAATGCAAATTTAATCATTATTTACCAATATTTATTGGTATAATTTATGCAGTCAATAAATGAATTCTACACATATACAATAATAAATATTACTCTTTCTATCCTAATAAATATATCAATTATTAAAATTTTTAGTCAATTTTTTAAATTTTGACTAGTTATTGTTAAAAATTTATTGTTGATAAAAATATATTTTAAAAATCTTCAATTATGTAATTTCTAAATATATATTTCATAAAATTTAATTATTTAAAAAAATCATGGTCAAAGTTTTTAAAATTTGATTTTCAAAAAGTCAATAAGAGACATATTTTATAGGATGGAGGGAATATAAAATCATGAACGAAAAAATAATTGAATATTTACCTAATTTATTAATAATCAATTGGTCTAATAAAGTGAAACTATAATACACTTGTTCACTTAAGATCAAAAATTTAAATCTCGATATTATAAATAAAATTTTATAATATCCAATATGAATTAACCAATTAACGAATTAAACATTAGTAAAAAATATTCTTTAACTTATTTTTTTGCTACACTAATCTTAATTCATTTTTTATATTTATTGTTATGATTTAATTTTTTAAAAAATTATAATTTCAATTCAATCTTTAAAACATCAGTATATAATATGAGAAAATTTTAAATTGGTTTGAATTAACAATATTAAAAATAATATTTTAATTTATTTTATTTTTATAATCCTAGTTTAATTTTTGTGTAATATTTTCAATATTACGGTACAATATATTTCCTAATAACCAATTCAATTATATATTACAATAATATATGAAAGATCAAATAAAGATATCACAATAGAATATAGGGTAAACTATACAATTGACCACTTAACTATTTAGTCTTTTTACTTTTGTCACCGAGCTTTCAATTTGTTGTAGGACATGTAACACCCCCAACCTGTATCTGACCCAGATACGAACCCGAGGTGTCACATTGACTTTTCAAACATTTACATTTATAAAAAAACTATGAGAAATTTAAACTTTTATTAACATAAACTTGTAAGTACATACTGAAGTTTAAACCATTACAAAATTGGTCAGAGCATGCGCACTTTACAACTCTATTTACATGCCAGCATATCTATTACATAACCAAAACATACTGTGTAAAGTACTTCTGATCTGATCGTCACGCGGAGATATGCTACTCTATTGCTCCTATAGCTGATCTTCTTGTTTTCTGATACCTACGTGTAAACCACTTACACGCTAAGTCATAGACTTAGTGAGACATAAACATATAATAAATATTTTCTATAAATATAAACATGTAACTATTATTTAAATGCCATTATGTTCGTCATATCATAAATTAATCATACAATATATAAATCAATGTAAATGATGATATCTTATTAGGTTGCAATCATGTACATGCTTTTTATGTCCTTTATAAGCCCATGTGCACTATCTAGAACTCAAGGTATATGAGTACTATGAGGTTGTGCACACATATGTTGTCACCACAGCTCGTATGAAATCCACTAAGTGGCATATGAGATATGTGTCCCAAATGACATATCCATATGTTCTGAAGAACATAGATAATTATCCATGTGTCCCAAAGGATATAGGTAAACTGTCCATATGTCTCGAAAGACATAGGTAACCCTCGACTCTTGGCATGTCAACTATACCTATAGCTCTCAAATCACATAACATGGGCATTCTCTTTCATATCATTTCACTTATTCACATGTGTTTTTCACTTTTCATATGATTGCATAATCATATATCACGTAGCTTATAACACTTCTGTTGTGTTCCTATGACATATATATCAAATAATTCCTTAGCTTATAACTTATGTCACCTGTTCATTTCATTCATTATGTCCTTATCTTATAACTTATTTCATGTGCTTATATGTTCTTATCTTATAACGTATATTACCTATGCATGTAGCCTTATGACTTATTATTAAGTAACTCAATTAATATTCTTGTATGGTTTCACATATTATTATCCTATAATACATATCTCATTTTCATATCATATCACATACCCTATTCGCAAATATACACTTAAATCAAATAGCATATAACATATCATATAAACATATATATATATTAATGCATGTATATGTACATAGTAATTATCTCATATGCATGTCCATAATTACCCTACCATGAAAAACTAATATAAAAAATAAACTTATCACAAGTCTTATTTCCATTGGATTAGATCTATAGTATGGACTCACCTATATTTCCTTGTCTTTCCCTCAATCGATCCTACTTGTCAATTGTTCTGGAACTTGTTTAGGCTCAGTATCTATATAAATATAATTTCCAAGACGATTATCAGAAGCATAGACCTTATAATTCGATGCTAATAACTGAAGCTAATTTAATGAACCAAAATTCATTTTCCCCTTTAGGAGGGTATCAGTACACTACGAATATATCGATACCCAAATTACTTTCGAAATTTACAGGTATTGCTACATGCATGTGTGTATCGATACATAGGTTTCGGTACACTCTTTAATGTATCGATACACCATGAAGATATTCTTCAAAATTGGTCTTAGTGTATTGGTACCTATTCATAGTGTACCGATACACCCTGCTTAGAACAGACTTTTCACCCGAAAATTCAACAACTCTTCATTAAATTTCATCATATAAAGTCCTTTTATACTACCAAACTCAACTATAAACACTTTAAATAATGTCTATCATTTCCATATCTTATTATCTCTCATATCTCATCCAAATTCTTAAAACCAAGAATCTTACTAATTTTTTCATGCAATCCAAACTCAGTTTCAACACTTGTTATTTCTTATTTACCCTTATGGCAAGTTGAATTCAGCTCCTAAACTCATTTGAACCTTCTTATTCTAATTTTCACTCAAACACTTCATATTTGAAATCATCTATAACTCAAAACTCTTTGAGTTTTTAAGTCCCTTTTTATCTCCATCATCTTTCCTAAAGCTTCATTAACCAAACCTCACTTAAATCTTAACGATTAACCAAAAGAAATCCAACTCACCTTGGCTTGGGGTGCTTCACAGTTGAAGAAGGAAAGGTTGAAGAAGAAATGTCTAAAAACATTTGTTTCCTACACATGCCCCACGTAGGTTATAAAATACCCACAACAATTATTTAATTAATTCCCTTGCTCAATAACCCATTTGTCCCTTTAATCTTCATTCTCTTGCTAAATCATCATACACAATATATTTCAATTAAGTCCTAGAACTTTTTAATTTATTTAATTTGGTCATTAAATTTTAAAATCTCTCAATTTGGTCACTAACCCGATATTGAGGATGTTATAAGACACCACTTAACTATTTAATTTGTTCAATCAGACCACTTATCATTAATATTTGACGGAAGTAATGACGTGACAGTTAAAAGAATTGGTATATTTATACATTTAGTGCTTAATATTTACACATTCTCTAAAATTAGTCCTAATTTAAATTCAATTTAATAAAAGTAACCATTTAACCAGGATCTGACACATGTCAACACATGATCATGACATGTGTCGTTAGTGACACATGTCAATACATGATTGGAATATATTTTTATTAATTTTAATTTATTTAATAAAAAGAAATTAAAATTAAAACCTAGACAAATTATACAAAAATAAAACACATAAAAATCTAATGATTTCATTTTATATATTTTAAAATTAAATATTTTATAATATTTTTATATTTTAAAATTTACATGTATCATCACCTAATTGGTTTTAAAATATAAAAATCTTAAGTTTAAAAATATTTAATTTCAAAATATAAAAACACACATAAAAATCTAATAATTTCATTTTTATATTATGAAATTAAAATATTAAAAAAATAAAAATATATTAGAATCATGCATTGACACGTGTCACTAACGACACGTGTCATGATCATGTGTTGACATATGTCAGATCCTGATTGAATGGTTAATTTATTAAATTAAATATAAGTAATGACAAAATTTAGAGAATGTGTAAATATTAAGGACTAAATGTATAAATATACCAATTCTTTTAACTATAAGGCCATCACTTCCGTCAAATATTAATGACAAGTGGTCTAATTGAATAAATTAAATAGTTAAGTGGTGTCCTACACCAGATTAAAAGATCGATGACAAAAGTATATGAAATTAAAATATTAAAAAAATAAAAATATATTACAATCATGTATTGACACGTGTCAGATCCTGATTGAATGATTAATTTATTAAATTAAATATAAGTAATGACAAAATTGAGAGAATGTGTAAATATTAAGGACTAAATGTATAAATATACCAATTCTTTTAACTACTAGGCCATCACTTCCGTCAAATACTAATGACAAGTGGTCTAATTGAACAAATTAAATAGTTAAGTGGTGTCCTACACCAGATTAAAAGATCGATGACAAAAGTAAAAGAGTTAAATATTTAAGTGATCAACTGTATAGTTTACCCTAAAATATAAATACATAAAAAAATAAATAAAATAAAGATTCTCTAATTTCAATTAAGAATTCATTAGAAGTGTAGTACAACAAAAAAAAATTAGAACTGGTGCTATTATTTTGTACTATATATAACTTTTGATTCACTATAATGAAATTATTTTACTTTATATTAATTTTAATATATAAAAATATACAAATATTGTACCTACATAAATCTTATAAATATAATTCACAAAATTCTCGTACTTTTGCATAATTTTTAAAATAAAATAATTAAAAATATAAAATTATTAAGAATTTAAGTTAACTTTTTATAAATATATTGAATAGCTTATAAATATATTTTTAACATAAAATATTTTTCCCATACATCAATAAACGGAACATGATATAATTAATAAATTAAATTTTATTAAAATTATTTATTATATTTTAAATTTGTCATTTTTCGTAAAAATAATTTATGGTAATATGAGCTAAATGTTAACCTGCTGACTGTGATATGATAAAATCTAATCTTAAAATCTCAATCATATTTCAGTCATCATGCTACCGTCCAACTTTTAACGACTGTCAATCTTTAAACAAAAAAATAATAATTTTAAATCATAATGAATAGTCGAGTGATTATTTTGTAACTTTTAATATTCGAAATACTTAATAAAATAACATTTTATAGTTAAATGATCTTATAAATTTAATAATCAAATAATTTAATAAAATAATATCATATAATCGTGAGATAATTTATATACTTTATCTTTATATTTCATGTAAATCTAATTTTAAAAATTAAAAAAAAAAGGTTGTTGCTCGTTTTTAGTACAACTAATAGTACTGTTCTTTGGAGAGACCCACCATAATTACGGTGGGGTTCGTTTTATGTTAACGCGCTAATGCACGAGCGTGGGGCTTCCCTTTATTTATTACCATTTGAATATGGACACCAGAATTTGTGGGACTTTTGCTGTTTTTTTTAATGATTTATTATTATTAGTCCCCGAATAAGATTGTTGCTCTTTTCTTCTTTGTCGCCCCCACTTCTTTCCCAAATCACGAAATTGCCATTTCCTCTCTTATATTTCACCATTTAATCATTATAATAGCTTCTAATAAGATGAAACATTATATATTATTTAAATAAAGTTATGAGTTTGAATTTTAATATTGTGAATGAAATAATTTAGGTTAAAAGGATCGTCCCACGATGAATATCTGCAATACTCCATTTTAATTAATTAACCAATAAATGGCTTAAAGGTCACTTTTACCCTTGTATTAGACTTAATTTATCACTTTTGCTCGTATCGTATTTTCGCATTAATTTAACACTAGAAGTTGTGCAGTTCCATCATTCTATATCATCTTCCTAACTTAAAACCCTAATTTATAAACTATAAGCTAGTGTTAAGGGTTCAAGGTGTATGGTTTAGAGGTAACGAGTTATGATTTAGGGTTTTAAGTAATGGATAAGGTATAGAATGTTGCAATCAAACAATTTCGAGGGCTAAATTGATGTGAAAAATACGATATTGACAAAAGTGATAAATTGAATTTACTATAGGGGCAAAAATTATCCTTTTTGCCATAAATCAAATGCCGATGTAATTTACGAGAAAAATATTATTTAATGTGTTAATGATGAATTTTGCATATATAATTTTAATTTATAATTATGTATTTTATTTGTTTTTATTTAAATATAAATAACATTTAAAATACACTATAATAAATAAATGTGAATTGATTTATTAAATAATTGTAATTATCTTAATGTGAATTAATGTTGTATTAAACCTATTTTTTTCAAAAATAAAAATGAGCCCAGATGAAGGGCAAACATGTAAATATGAATAAATTGGGATGCAGGTATTTTGAGCCAATAGATTCACTAGCACGGATTCTTGAAAACCTGCAGAATTATTATTCTCACAACAAAGAACAAAGCTTTGAGCTTTCCCCCAACTATAAAATCAACCCACCCACCATTCATGCATCCACCTGCCAACAAAGAACCCTAAAGCTCGAAGCTTTCTTCCCCATAAAGAAAAAGAAAACACAAAAAATGGACTCATCTGGACGTTCAAGGAGGCATTGTTTCATTGAGCAAGATCAAGGCTTGGCTTCTATTGCAATAATGGAGGCTGGATATTCGGGCACCCGTTACCAAACCGGGATTCAAAATGGGTTTTTTCAAAGACCTCTTTGTTACACAAGGAGAGCCAGTTTAAGGAATCTATCTTCTTCTTCTTCTTTATGTTTATCACCAAGATTTGAGGATCAAGTCCGTCAACCCCATTTCTTGGATTCCTGTTTCCTTTGCAGGAAGCCTCTTGGGGGCAACAAAGACATCTTCATGTACAGGTCAGTGTTGAAAAAGATCTGATGAATCTTTTGTTGCTTTTTGTCTCCTGATTTGGGGGTTTCAAATTGGTATTTTGATTTGGTTTCTGATTGGGGTTTTTGTTGTTGTTGTTGCAGAGGGGATACTGCTTTTTGCAGTGAAGAGTGTAGACAAGAGCAAATAGACATTGATGAGGCTAAGGAGAAAAGCAATAGCCTTTGTTCCTCCGTGAAAGCTCCGAGGAAGAAGGATCAAAGGAAAGCTACAACTTCTGCAAAAACCCAGAGCTATCCTTTTCGACCAGGCACTGTTGCAGCTGCGTAAATATAATCGTTTCACAAACGAAATAGAGAGAGAGAGAGAGAGAGAGAGAGAGAGAGAGAGGAAAAACATATAACTACCCTTTTGTATAAACTGTTGGAAAAAGGACAAAGGAGGAGGGCCAAGGAGAGAGGATGAAGAAGAAAGCATGTTTGAGACTCGACTGTGAATGTTATGTGGATTTGCTCTGTGATATGGCTCTTTTTTTGGGGTGTTTTTGGTGGGATAATTTTGTTAACAAGTTCCTATGAATGAAATGAAGTTCTTATGGGTTCTTCATGGGCTATTTTTGTACTAATTTTCTTCTTGCTGATATTTTCATTTACCATGAATGATGAAAGAGAGATGAACATGAATGGAACTTGCTGGAAATTGGAAAATCCGTCTTTTTTCTGGGTTGATTTATGGTATTCATTGTTGTTGCACTTGGTTCCTTCACCCTTTAATAAGGTACAAAGAGAAGTAAAGGTTGGAATTTTAGGTGGGAAAGGAGGCTGGAATTTGTGGCCATTGCCAGTGCTGCAAACACACCAGCTCCCACTTGGGAAACAATGACAATTTTCAAGTATGAGGCTTTCATCATCGTCAGTTCTACACACTACTGTACTGTTTGATGGTTCACACTTCCCAGACAGCTGCATAACATAAATGCTTAATATAAAAATAAGTATTTAGAGAATACTTTTAAAATTATTTTACTACATAAATTTCTTTTTTGTTAAAAATAAATATAAAATTTATTTTATTATATTTTTAGGTGTTTATCGTTACAAATTATTAAATGACATATGTTTTATTTATATATTTTAAAAAATTTAGACGTGACATGTAATCCATTAAAATAATGTCATTAGACTATATGTTATAGGTTAGTAGTAGATTTTACCATACATTCATTTTTTTCCCCAGTAAATATGTATAAATATAAGATAGTAAATTATATCAGATATTTATGTTTTTCAATAAATTTGTATGAATATAAGTTAGTAAATTATATTAGATATTCATGTTTTTTTTAATAAATCTGTATGAATATAAGATAATATGTGTTTAAATTTTTTTAATTATTTTAAAAAATATATCTTGATTTGTATATATGTAATGTTGAAATTTAAAATTTCAAAAGATATTAATAAATGTATTAACCATCTAGATAATTTAATTTGTGTATACTTCGAAAAAAAATCCAGAGATAATTAGGGATGGGTATGGATCGGGTTGGGTCGGGTTTTTGGTCCATCCGACCCGACTCGAGAACAAGAGAGCCTCTACCCGAGACCCGACCTTATCAAAACAAGGTTTCACCCGACCAACCCGACCCAAATATATGACATAGAAATCCGACCCGATCCGAAATAATAAAAAATTATTTTTATTCAATAAAAATAGTAACTTAATTGAATAAAATTATATATAGAGGGATATAATTGTAATTATCCCTAAATATATATGGTAAAATTATATATATTTTCGGGACGGGTCGGTCGGATTTTTTTCACCCAAAATCCGAACCCGACCCAAACACCACATAAAAAAACCAGACCAAACCCGATTTTTTAAAGAAAAATCCGACTCGATCGGGTCGGATTTAAATGCCCATCCCTATATAATATGCAATGGTGAGCATTAGCAGTACCCGTATGACCGACGCTATAACTTGGTCTATTCTTATAAGGGTAAATTACACAATGGTCATTCGATTATATGATATTATTTTATTTAGTCTTTTGACAATTAAAAGTTATAAAATAGCCTCTAACTAAATGGAATCTCTGTTGAGTCTCTTGACTATTAAAAGTTACAAAATGGTCACCCAAATATTCATTATATTCCAAACTTGTTCCGTTACATTAAAAAAATGACGGCAATTTATACGTTAACTTATTGATTGAGATATGATAAAATTTGATCTCATAATCTCAATGACTATTATATCTCAGTCAACATGTTAACGTCTAGCTTAGACGACCGTTAATTTTTTAACAGAGAAAGATGAGTTTGGAACATAATGAATAGTCGAGTAACCATTTTGTAACTTTTCACAGTTAAGAGACTCACCGAAGCAACTCCTTATAGTTGAGGGACCATTTTATTATTTTTAAAAATTAAATAACTCAATAAAACAATATCATATAGTCGGGAGACCATTTATATACTTTACCCTTCTAAGAACCTATGACTTATAAGAACAATAACGATTCTTTTAACAACTAAGGTAAGTTGATTCAGGCAAGAAATGAAAAATCTTAAATGAAACTGAACTAATATTCAATATATATAATCTAATGCTCGAATCCAAATAACATAAGTTTCCATAACATCAGACGTTATAATAGCACCAACCTTGATGCCTTCTCCTATCTTAGATATGACACCAGTAAAGATGATGAATTTGGTACGACCCGTTAACTCATATAGGGTTAATTTATTATTTATTTATCATTAAAAATATTTTAAAATAATTATATTAATATGTAAGCAATTTTAAAGGTAAAGTACACAAATGGTCTCTCGACTATAGGGTATTGCTTTATTAATTCTCTTAGCTATTAAAAGCTACAAAACGATCCTCCGATTATAAAATGTTGCTTTGTTAAGTCCCCGATCATTAAAAATTACAAAAATAGTCACTCGACTATCCATTAAGTTCCAAACTCGTTCCTTCCCGTTAAAAAAATTGATAGTTTTCAAAGCTGAACGTTAACATGATGGCTGAGATATGATAGTTGTTTAAGATTCTGGGATCATATTTTATCATATCACGATTAGCAGGTTAACGCTCAACTCAAAATACTGTCAAATTTTTAACAAAAAATGACAAATATTAAACATAATAAATAGTCGGGTGACCATTTTGTAACTCTTAATAGTCTATGGACTCAACAAAGCATTACTATATAGTCGGAGGATTATTTTATTACTTTTAATAGTTGAGGGACTTATAATTAGGGGATCATTTATGTACTTTACCCTAGTTTTAATTAGTTAAATAAAAATAGCTTAATACAAAAATAAGTGCCTAAAGAATGTCTCGAAAAATGTTTTAATACCTAAAGAATTTTTCGTTAAGAATATGTACCTAAAGTTTTCTTTATTACATTTTAAGGTGACTATCGTTAAAAAAATCGTTAAGTGTCCTCACTTAACGATTTTTTAACGATAAATACCTAAAAGTGTAACAAAAAAAGTTGAGCACTAAAAAATTAATTTTAATTATAATTTAGACACTTTTTTATATTAAGCAAATAAAAATCTATTTTTGGAAATATGCGGATGGATAGTCCACGGCCCATGATTTGTTGTAGGTTAGTTTAGATCACTACCCGATTTACTTGACCCAGTCGCTTCCAGTTTCTATGAAAACTCGAACCAGAATACCCTAATTCCTCGTTGTAGGTTTCCTCTCGAAGAGCGGCTCCTCACCTTTTCCGAACCAGACACACACACAAATCGTCTCAACAATCCCACCATGGTATTCTCTTCTTTCTCGCTTTTGAATTTCGTTTCTTGTGTATTATCTATTTACGTGTTTGTTTCCTGAGAAAAATATTCATCCTAAAATTTCTGGTTAGTTGTGTTGCACCAATGTTGAAATAAGATATCATTCCGATCTGTAGCTGAATATCATTCGTGTTATGGCAATGTTAGCATTTGTTTTATTTTATTTTTGTGCAACGTAGAAGGAAAGAGAAATGGGATGGATGTTTGACAATCGTATTTCAGTTTTAGGGTTCAAAGTGTTAATGGGTTACTCATAAATTCGCCTTAGGGTCAATTTCGCTCCCCTTATACTAATTTCTGCATTTGTTTCAAATTAGAATGTGGACGCTAAAATGCTGAGTAGCAATTACGCATCTCTTAGGATTAGGGATTAAAATTGTGTTTGTGGTTGTGTTGCGATTATTGCGATTGTGGCAACAGCAGGTACTATTGCGGTCATTGCCGGTATTGTGGTTGTGCTTCGGATGGCACCTTTACCCCTTGTGATAGTGAACTGCTACTTAATTCCCTGCTTAGGATTGATTGGTTGGTTTGTATAGTTTCGTGATTTGATTCATGCTTTTATCAACGTGCAGACAAAGAGAACAAAGAAGGCTGGAATTGTTGGAAAATACGGTTTGTGTTGCTTTATTTTATGAAGTATTATTTTTCTTTGAGAATTTCTGCATAGAAAGGTTTGATATTGTATTTAAGATTGGTATTCGATAGCCATTTGAATGTAGTGGGAATAGTTGTCTTTCCAATTTTTATCTAAATTGCTTGAAGTTTTTAACCATTATAGTTTTACACTTAAAATGATTCTAGATTTAAATTTAATTTAATGTTTTCCCTCTTAATGAAGGTACCCGTTATGGTGCCAGTTTGAGGAAGCAAATTAAGAAGATGGAAGTGAGTCAACACAGCAAGTACTTCTGCGAGTTCTGTGGAAAGGTACGACACATTTGGTTATCTTCATGATCCTATTTCTGTGTTGCTAAGCTTGTGTTCATTTCTTTGCTTCTCTATTGCTGCACTTGTTTATATGATTTGCGTTATTTTTTTTAACTATCTTCTGCTGCTACAGTATGCAGTGAAGAGAAAGGCTGTCGGAATATGGGGCTGCAAGGATTGCGGCAAAGTTAAAGCCGGTGGTGCATATACTATGAAGTAAGTGTCTGCACTGTACCTCATTTCAATATCATTTCTTTGTATGTCCATGTAATTAACAAGGTACTTCGTTTGTTATTTTACAGCACCGCCAGTGCTGTTACTGTGAGGAGTACTATTAGGAGGTTGAGGGAGCAAACTGAGAGCTGAGCTTACAGTGACGGCATATTCAACTTCGGTATGATGTTTTTGCATGTTTTGGCCACAAACAAATTAAGAAACATTTTGTTGAAAGTAATGTGTTATGTGTGCTTAATTCTCAATTTTATATCTCGACTCATAACTCTGGTGTTGGAACTTTATTAAAATATTTGAATACTTTATTTCTTACTCATCTTGTTACTTTGTATCAAATTATGTTCTGCCAGCTCTGCGATTATAGTTATAGTAGAAAATCATAGAATTCACTGATAAACGAAGCCTATATACATATGCAATTGAAAGAAAGAGGAAAGAGGCACAGCTTAGATGGAAACATGGTTCCAAGTGGGAACCTTGCTGTTTTCATTTCAAAAATTAGGAAGAGAACTGAAGAAGAAAATGCCTAGATGGTGAGAAATTGTTTACCAAAACATCATTTTTTAAGCCTCCATACTAGGCAATTGCAGTCGGTATTTCATGATGATGCATCTGTTGTTGCACGGCTTTAACAGCCACCACTCTGGCAGCGTTGGCTGCTTTGTTTGCGGCTGACACAGCTTTATTCACTCTCTCATCGATCTTTGCAATGTCTCGAGCTTTCTCAGCAGCTCGTCTTGCTTCCTGTACACAGAACAGCAAATTGTAAGAAAAATCTTAGTGGTTCTTTGTGCTAGAAAAAACACAGAAGCTTTTATTACAAGGCACCTGAAACCTTAAGGTTGCTAGCATATTGTACATACGAATGATACCTGAACAGCATGAAGGACTCTGGACCGAGTGTTTTCTGTTTCTCCGCTAAGAACATCCAGAGCACCATTTTTCTGGTGATCGGATTGTGTCTCACCATTCTGAAAGTGTATGTTCCGAATCCCTGCCTTCTTCCTTCATGCCAGGCTCCCTTGTATCGATGCCCGTTTCCAAACTGATAAACACCAAAACCATGAATCTTGACGGAAAAATACTCCCCACAATATACGTCCCCATTCCTGCTTTTCGAAGTACAAAACTCAACAGTCATTGAGATATAAAAATATCAGCATTCTAAGCTTGGACATGTATATGATCAAATATTGTGAAACACAATGAAGAAATCACCTGAAATTGTATTGGCCAACCCCATGCTTGAGACCCCATCTGAACTCCCCTACATGCTCGCTACCATCCTCGTAACTATGAACTCCACATCCATGGCACTGCCCGTTAGACCACTCTCTGGCATAAACTTCGCCGGTATAAAACCTGTAAACTCGTGTTCCATTCTTCAATCCTTACCGATATTGACCTATATATCAGCTCCCTTTTGCCCATGTTTCGACACCATAACCATCATACTTCCCATCAATCCAATACCCTCATACCTCCCTTTCGTATGGTAGTAATACACTCCACTCCCTGAACATTTTCCCTTGTACATCCCCGTTACTGTAAACCTGTACCCAAGTTCCGGAATTCGCCTTCTTCTCGGATTTCAGCTTTGACCCAATCGACCAGAACAGCTTTCGAAGATATAGGAGATGAACCGAGTTGACTGGCCGGCAGAGAACGGGCAAGAAGTAATCGAATCGAAGGCAATCGAGGGAGTGCAAAGTTGAGAGAAACCAAAAGGGTGCGCAACAAAGCAAGCAAACCGACAAGATTCAAAGCGAGAAACCGCCATGGGTAAGAAACCAAGAAGTATAACGAAGGAAGAGAGAAGAAAACAAGAAAACGCAAGCGGAAGCAAAGCAAACGCCCACGGCTGAGATGATGAACAAGTTTCCTGGCAAGTTGTTGAGCATCGACAGGCTCGACCCTCTGGCGATGGCTCTTGAAAGAAGACAGTCGTGGGACGAGAAAGGGATTATGGTTCATTATAGACCTCCTCTTTGGTGGGGTTGAGAAAAGGGTATTGGAGTTGGAGAAAGGAGGTTCATTGGGTGTTCAGTGGAGTAGTAGTAGTTTGGTTGGAATCGGACCGAGGTGCTTACTTTTCCGATCTTATGATGTTTCCTAGATTTCTTTTGATGCATTTAACGTGAAAACGAGAACTGAATCCCCTATTTTTTTTCTCTGAAATTTTCTCTGTGAAATTTGTTTTTGTTTTTTCCCTTGTTGAGGGACGAAAGGTTGAAAAAGCCAAAGCAACAAATGTATCTGTTGGCGGTTACACCTGAATTCTCATATATTTTCTTAATTGCCACTGTCTGGTTCCCTCTTTTCTTATAGAAAAAAACTATATGATAATGTTGAATTGTTTTTCCATTGAACAACCGATACTAAGGAGATGGTAAAATTTATGGTAAACTGTCAAAACGACCACTTCAGTTTTAATTTTGTTCACTTTTTGTCACCATTTTTTTTAAAAAAATTACATTTTAATTATTTATGTTATTGGTTTGTCACTTTAATTATATAATTTTAATTTTTTTAAAATATATAATATTTCGACATAAACGTATTTTCTTCTTCTTTTCGTATTGAATTTAATTTCAATACTGTTCTATTTCAAATTCAAATATATTTTGATTATTGATTTAATAATATACTAAATAATTAATTTTATGGATACTATTTACTCAATTTTCGACTTACCCTTTTCTTAGATACTATTTAATTTTATTTCACTCGTATCAATTTAATTTAATATTATTTTTTATTTTATAATTATACTCTTTTTATATTGATTTAGAATCATCTATATTCAAATATGTTGATGAATCACCGCATCCAACGGTTAGTATTTGTTGTATTATTTATTCATTTATTTAAGTGCATACGTAAAGTGATATTAATTATAATCTTATCTTAATGTTCCTTTGTCTGGCTACAAACTTGTGTTGATCCTATTAAAAAAATGCTCATATTCCATTAATTATTAGAAATTAACTAATTTATATACTTAGAGAGTGAGATTCTTTATATGATTGGTGTGTATATATATATAACACAATTATTAAATTATATTTTCAAAAACTAATAATATGTTAATCCAAGAATGAGACACTATAATATTTTAAGTAATATCAAAAATTCAAATTTTGATATTCAAAACTAAAGTAAACTGAGTTGAGAGGATCACTGCAGTAATAATTTATGTAAAATTTGATTTGAAATAATCAAACAATAAACCAAATATCAATAGTTAAAAAATTGTATTTTTCAAAAGATTAAAATGTAAATATTTATCTTATTTAAAATTATTAATTTGAGATGAAGATTCTATATTAATGGACAGCAAATGGATAGCCCTTCTGCTTGGTTCTTATTAGGGATGGGGATGAGACTTAAACCCCATGAGTTTCGACCCGACCTGATTCGATCGGGTTGATTTTTTTTTAATTTTAGGTTTAGGTCGGGTTGGATTCGGGTTTATGGTGAAAAATACCAGACTCGATCCGACCCAGAAAAATATAATTTTATCTTATATATTTATAAATAATTATAATAATACCCCTCTATATATTATTTTTTCAATTAAATCACTGTTCTTATTGAATAAAAATCATATTTTTATTATTTTGGGTCGGGTCGGATCGAATTCAAATTTTGTCTCAACAAATCGAGTCGAGTGAAGGATGTAAAATATTCAGATCAGGTCGGGTTGACCGAAACCCGACCCATGCCCATCCCTAGTTCTTATCCACGACCACCTTTGCCTTTGCTTTCTTACGCAGTTATTTAATTAATAATTTTAAATTTATTACACTTCTTCAATATTTTTATACTGAAATCACATTTTTATTATTAATTTTTTTGTCTATTAAATTTTTAAAAATTTTATGTTCTTGTTGTTAAATCTATCACCGATTAAATTTATTATATAGTAATTATATTTACTACAGCATAACTTTATATATAATTCTAAAAATAATAATAGTTGTAATGAAGAAAAAATAAAAGTGATAATTGAGTACTAAACGTTCTATTTATCCTATAAAAAATAGGATTAAAATGAAATTTCGATTAACATAAAATCTTTAATCGAAACCCTAATTAATCAAAGGGCTCCACTAGTTAGCATGTAATGCAAATAAGCACAAAGCTAAGCTCAATAAGATTACATCGATTTGGAGATTGTAGGGGACCATTAATTCAACTATTGTTAGGAATTTATAAAGGACAAAATGTGGATTATATTTTTTATCCGTGTCGTAAATCGTAAAACTTTCGATCAATAATCAATCCGCTTCGATCCGAACCCGAATTTCAAAAAAAAAAAAAGTAAAAGAATCCTATAGGATAGGGTTAGAACCCAAGGACGGGTTATTTTGCTGACCCTGTACACCTATGATATTTTTACCTGCTACCCTTGTAGAAGTATTCCAGGCATTTCTTCCTAACCCAAGCACGTTTTCTCCGTCCACGGCGAAACCTCGTCTACTTCGGTGTTGAAAACGAAGCTCGGAAACGCCGTCGTTATGTCCCTGCATAATGGTTCGTGTAACGAAATCGGTTTCTAAGTAAGCGAGCTCGGTATAAACATCGGTGTCGCGTACCTCAAGTACGGGAGGGTCATGACTTTCAACAACGATCGGTTTCGGTATGCCAAGGTCTTCCATTCGTTTATGTCTATCTTTCCGTCCCCATCAGTGTCGGCATCCATGAACGTCTGCTCGAAATCACCGAGTCACACCGCGGAGTTAGCGTACAGAATCACCAATGGTACCATGCACAATCGATTCTAGGCAGGCCATAATACAGCAAGCTCTCACCTTATCGAGAATCTCCTCGATGACTTCATCAGATAGCTTCATTTCACAGTCACTTAGAAGCGCAGTCAACATTTGCTTGACCTGACAAAATCACCAGAACGATACATATAATAGCCTGATACACAAGTAACAAAATTACAAGGCCCAACCTACCTCGTAGCGCTCGATAAAACCAGTTCCTTCGCTGTCGTAAAGTTTAAATGCGACTGCAACGTAAAACGACCCGACTTAGAAAAAAGAGACGAAATAGTAGCATAATTCGGATTCGGGGACTGTTTACTTACAGGTCACTTTTTCCTCCCGTGGTGTGTTCGGATGGAAGACGTTGAGTGCTCGAACGAAGTCCGAAAAATCAATGACTCCCTTCTTATCAGCATCGAATAAATCAAAGATCTGCATGTATCAGAAGGTTACATGAGTAAACTGATTCAAATACTTGTTCCCAAGAACACACAATTCCTACATCTCATATCGGTATTGCATTAATGGTTTATAGAAGGAAACCGATATACCGAGTAAACTGCTGACGATGTTAAAGATAGCCGGAAAACGTCCGAACTCGAACGTTTCGATCATAACAAAACAAGATTAAGCTTTTGAATTCTATAGATGGTATTTCTACAAGATAGATGTGATAAACATGCCCTCAAAACAAACTTCAGCAACTCTATCGATAAACATGCATCCGGATCGCCCCGTAGCTAGCACACCGCATGCCCATCGAGCGAAATTTAGACTAGGAAAAGCAACACAAAACTCGAAACTTGGAAGTAATATTCGATTTGCCATAAGAGTATAAAGCAACAAAATACAATACCCTGTCTGCAAAAATGTTTTTCTTGTTGTTTTGAAGCAGAGCTAACTGAAACTCCTCCTGCAGAGCGGCAGAAAACATTAGATGGGCGTCGAATTGTGCACATAACCTTTCGAATTCGACCGAAACGGAACGAAGACAAACTAATAGTAAGTCGTGAGAACTGTGCAAAACATCTCGAGCTCGCACATGATAACATAAGCAGATATGTGATAATTATGTGATAATCCTAGTTCTGGACCACATTAAAGGAAAGCCGAAAGAGCCTGTGGATACCGAGGAATCAAGGAAAGTTCACCTTGCTAATAAGCCCATCGTCAACCAACGAACTGCTGATAATCTTGTATAGCTCAAAGAGTGCTTCGACTTCACTAACACTAACTGCAGATACAACGAAAGACAACCGAGCAGTTAAATCGACCGAATTATCAAATCCGAGCGGATCGCGACGATCCGATATAGTGGTTTTTCTACTCATTTGGCTGAAAGGCTATGCTTCTGAAACCCAGAACAAATTGCATTCACACAAACACATCAGGAACATGCAATGAACAAAAAACTGTAACAATTTGCAGAACTTACAAGCTGTTTCTGCAGCGAGTGTCACCGGGTCATCGCGTTTGATGCTTCGGATTTTCTTCACCTTAGATTGAGAGCAACCCATTTACTGGGGAAAAAAAAGATCAAACATTGAAATCAAAACAAGGACGCAAGCTAAATCACAGTCTCACAGCCTAAAATGAAATGTTTCAACGACGACGACAAGATGAGGAAATAATCACAATTGAATTAAGAATCATAAATCACAAGAATTTTCTAAATGCAATTTGAATTAATCAATCAGACCCCAAACCCAAATCCAAATTAACAACATTAGAATTAATCAATCAATTAAAGAAAAAAAACATAAACCCAGATTACCAATCTTCACAAACGACGAGAAAAAAAAACAAATAAAAACGCAGGGATTTGATAAGCTTACCGACGGAGAATTCGTTTGGTCTGAAGAGAAAAGCGTCGCTTTTAAATGACAGAGGAACGAAGCTTCTGATAGAACTTCAGATTCCTATGTCCTTCCAAAAGGAACGACGAAAACAAGACGAAGATGGATCGATCCAGGGTGAAGGCTGATATAAAGGAAGAAAAGGGCTTTATCGGAATAAAAACGACTTCGACGGCTTAATCCGACAGTTAAAGATCCCATTTTTACGCTGTTGTTGTTATTAATCTTTTTTTTTCTTTTTTTTTTTATCCTTTTTTTGAAACAATTTTTCTTTCGTTTGTTGAATGTCAGAATGTTGGGATGAAACCGAAGAGAATTACGTTTTTGTGTTCGCGCCGTTTTTTAAAATGTTTAGGGTAAACTATACAAATGATCCCCGAATATAAGTTTATGCTTTATTAAGTCATTCGACTATTAAAAGTTACAAAGTTATCCTTTGACTATAGAATGTTGCTTTGTTGAATCCTTCGACTATTAAACGTTACAAAATAATCTCTCAAGTATTCATTGTGTTCCAAACTCATCATTTTTTGTTAAAAAATTGATAACACTCTGAGTTGAACGTTAATCTATTGACTGTGATATGATAAAATATGATCCTAAAATGTCAACCAACTATCATATTTCAGTCACCATGTTAACGTTCAACTTAGACGAACGTCAATTTTTAACGAAAAATGACAAGTTTAAAATATAATGAATAGTCGTGTTACCAGTTTATAACTTTTAATAGTTGACGGACTCAACAAAGCAACACTTTATAGTCAAGGGACTTAATAAAGTAATATCCTATAGCATGAAGACCATTTGTGTATTTTATGCAAATATTTAATAATAAATGCTTTATTAAGAAATAGGGTAAACTGCATGTTTAGTATCTTAATTATCATTTTTGTTTCATTTTGGTCATCTAACTATTTTTTTATTTCAAAATCAATTCCAATGTTACGTCTTGATTTTATTTTGGTCACCCACTATTAGAAAATTAATAATGATATTGATGTGTCATCCTAAGATAATGTCAAATCATTATTGAATTTTTTTAAAATATCACATCAATAATTATATTATATTTTTAACGACGAACGATTGAAATGAAACCACAACATAAGGTTAAATATGAGTTTAAACCTCATCCAACTATTTTTACCCGGTCAAACTTAAATTTTTCCCACCGAATTCTTTAACATAAGACCAGCGGTGATAATTATTTTAACTTTGGGTTAATTCTCCAATTGGGTGGTAATTCCATTAACCTATTCATAAGACTGAATAACAAATGTAAACTTGAATATAGCATGAAACATATTCAAAACACATTATATATATACATATTAACTATTTAAATTTGATTTATTAAAATTTAAAGAATAATTTAAAATTTGGGTGAACTACAAAAATGGTTCCTTTCGTTTGAGTTTTATAAACTTTTCCCAATTGAATTAAAAAAAAAGATTTGATCATTTTCATTTCGTTTTAATTAAGATGTGGTCACTGAAGCTTAACAGTCATTAAACCTTCAACGATTTACTGACGTGTCACGATAAATATATAAAATTAAAATCACATCATTTCCATGTTGATGATACATGGATTAAGTTTTAGTCACTTTCCATTCATATTTTTACACTTTTGCTCACTAAATTTAAAAACATAAGTTTTGGTCACCTACATTATCGTTTTATTAAGTTTTGATCATTCACGTTATCGTTTTATTAAGTTTTAGTCACTTGGACGTTGAATGCCATTAGTTTTATGATGTGACCCGTTAGTAAAATGATTTAATTTTGATTTTAAACCCTACACTTTAGACAAAATACTGATAATGAGTCTTTTTGTAAATTCAAATTAGTTTAGGGATACCATTTCAATTTATCCATTTTTAATAGGTTTTCTTTCCAACCTCATTGTTGTTCATCTTCTCCTTGATTCTTTTTCAGACATCTCTACTCCATTGCTTCATTTGCCTTCTTTCAAGGACTCATGCTTCATTTCAAGAATAATAAAAGATTCTCAACTTCCGATAACAAATAATAACACTACAAGTTCATAGAAAAATGAGAGGGTAGACACTTAGAGATAAAATGAAGTTGGGTAATCTTAGTTATACAAACTAAAATTCAATTTCCAAAGAGGGTAGACAAATCAATGGATCCAAATAACCTGATAACTAGATATCACTCTTCGTTGCGCTTTTCCCTTGAGAAAGTGCCTCCAGTGAAACATAATCAATGGACCAAATAACCGGTAACTGGATCTATCCTCTAAACTCAATCCAAAACCAAGGATCTTCAACGTCGAATCTTTTTTTTGCTCAAGAACAAACAATTTTTCGATTCTAGATCCCTATGAATCACTGTTACCCTATACGGCCTGTGCAATTTGTCGGTCCACCGCCACTACATCGGTCTTCGAGTACCTCATTTTTGGGACGATCCAATCGAACAACTCATTGCCAAAGTAGAGCTTCAGTACTAAGTGAACGCTAGTTTGATCTTAGTAAACGTCGTGGAGGTCAATCTTAAACGTCGTGGAGGTCGATCATGTTCAGATACGACGAAACGTTATATACGATCTTTCTCATAACAAAGAATTTGTTGGTCAACAAGAAGTCAGAGATGGAAATCTAGTACTGTGTCGTCAATAACTATGCCATCGAAGAAGCTCTAGTTTTCTCGGTTCGAGGTGGTGGCATCGTGGTGGTGGTGAATCTTTTTAGAGTTTTAATGGCGAATTCTCTATCATTTTCACGATCTTCGTTATTTTTTTATACCTTTTCTTACAACTGAGAACCCGCCACCTAGTTTGACTTCAAGTAATTACAACTAATAATTAGAAACAATAAGTCTATTGCAGTGGAACATAAATGTTTGAAGAAGAAACAAGGAGAAGATGAGCAGTATTAGGGGTGAGGGAGAAAATATTAAAAATGGGTAAATGATAATGTTGTCCCTAAACTAATTGGAATTTATAAAAGACCCATAATTAGTATTTGTCTAAAGTGTAATGGTTAAAATTAAATAATTTTACTAACGGGTCACGTCGTCAAACTAACGACATTCAACATCCAAGTGACCACAACTTAATAAAACGACAACGTAAGTGGCCAAAACTTAATAAAACAGTAATATAAGTGATCAAAACTTAATAAAACGATAACGTAAGTGGCTAAAACTTATATATTTTTTAAATTAAGTGAGCAAAAGTGTACAAATATGAAAGGAAAATGACCAAAACTTAATCCATGTATTATCTATGTACAAATATGAAAGGAAAGTGTACAAATATTTACCGCACCATATCAGCAAACCGTTAAAGGTTTAACAGTCGTTAACCTTCAGTGACCGCATCTTAATTAAAACAAAATGAAAGTGACCAAATCTTATGTTTTTTGAATTCAGTGAGGAAAAATTTATAAAACTCAAATGAAAGTGACCATTTAAATAGTTTACCCTTTAAAATTTTGAATCATAATTTGAAAAACTTTTTGACTAAGTTCAAATACCTAATTGAACAAAAAAAAAGATACTAAATTTAACCTGGAGACCAAGTTCAGGCACTAAAATGTATATTTACACAAAATTAGAGTATTGGGATTAAGTATCGAATTTGAGCATAATGGAGGGGGCCAACACCATAATTTAACCATTGATAGTAGACATTGACTTGGAGGCTTACCCTCAACCAAGGGGAATGTCTCAGGAAAGACGGGTTAATATACGGCTAATATACAGCATTACCGGATACATTAAAATGTATTTAATAAATTCGGTTTAGCGGTACCTATTATGTTGACAACTAATAATGTTTTAGGTAGAAAATATGAAAAACTATTAAAAAATTTGGTAACCGGTAAACTTTGGTTATCGGTAAGTATCTATCCTTTTTATAAAAGTGTCCATACTTTTAACATATCAAGTAAATTTTACCGGTTTTGTCATAATGAATCTGATTTTGTCATATTTTTACCTGTTATATTGTAAATTATCTATCCTTTTTATAAAAGTGTCCATACTTATTTCACTGTGAAAATATATTTATTATTATCTTTAGTTAATATTGTTAAATTTAAAATCTAAATAATATATTTTATAAAATATCAAAACAATCAAATAATTTTTTGTGTAAATGAAATTATTAAATTAATATTGTAGGTGGAAAACATGAAACACTGTTAAAAAAATTGAAACATAAATTACATAACTTTTAAAAAAAAGTATCGATCATTTTTATAAAAAGTATGGACACTTTCAATATAATAGGTAAACATATGATGTAATAGGTAGCGCTTATATAATGTAATAGGTATCGTTTATATAATGTAATAGGTAGTGGTTATATTGTAAAGTGTCTATCCTTTTTATAAAAGTGTCCATACTTTTTTCACTGTGGAAAACATTAATTTAATGTTATCTTTTGAGTGAGTTTTAAGATATTAATTTAGTAATTATAGGCGTCTAATGATTTTATTTTTTTCGTTACGATATATATTATTATTAAATTAAAAATTCTAAATATTATTTTATAAAATATCAAAACAATCAAATAATTTTTTGTGCAAAATAAATTATTAAATTAATATTGTAGGTGGAAAACATGAAACACTATTAAAAAAATTGAAACATAAATTACATAACTTTAAAAGAAGTATCGATCCTTTTTATAAAAAGTATGGACACTTTCAATATAATATAATGTAATAGGTAAATTTACAATGCTATCGGTATAAATATACCGGTTTACTTATAAAATAGGTAAATATAAGCGCTACCTATTACATTATATAAGCGCTACCTAGTATGTTATTGTACTTTATAATATTTCCAGTTAAATAATATAATATAACCGGTCTAAATTTTAACCGATCACTTGTTTAACCGGTCACACCGTATATTTGCCGTTTTTTAAGCCCTGCACCGCATAACTACCCTCAATCAAGTAGAAAAAAAAGTGTGTACTGGTAGTAGTTGATGAATAAATAATAATCAATCCTTGATGAGTACTTCTCCTCAGATTCTCCCCTGTTTTTCACCACCAACCGCCTTCTCCCCAACTCCAAATCTCTGCCTCATTCATCCAAATTCCTTTCTGGGTTTTCCTCTTCATCCCTCAATCTCCAATGGGTCGTCGGCTAAACGACCCAGAACACTCCCGTTTCGCCTCTCTCGGTGGCCCTGTTCTCCTGTGTTTTGGTCTATGCAGTTGTTTCATCACTCTTGAGCCCCAATGTGGGTTCCAAAGGTTCCATCTTTGAGCCTTTGGAAGTGGCGGTGAGTGATGGTTTGGTGGAAAAGAAGAAGGACGAGTGCTGTCGAGGCATCGACAATTTGGAGCTATGGGGTCCGGCTGTGAAGTGTGGGTCTGAGTTCAAGTTCAATTCATCTGTTGAATGTTGCCGGGCTTGCAAGACTCTGTGTAGTGGCAATGATGGACCTTGCTTGTGTGATACTTGGGTCTTTTGTGGGAACAAGGAGGCCTGTGGGTCCAGATTTGGGGAGGTCAATTTTCATTCTTTAATTTGATTTTTTTTATTGATTTTTCTCAAGGTTTTGTTGTAGTGAGTCTGAAAATACCAAATTGGATTATCCTTTTTCTTAATTGTTTCATTTTTTATGCTTCTACAGTGGTTGTTTTGATTTCATCTGTTGAATGTATTAGCTGATTGAGAATTGAATTTTGAGCATGCTAGATTCGAATATGCATACATATGTGTTATACCTTCGGAGATGGTCTCCGAAAACCTCGAAATCTCTCATCTTACTGGAACTTCTGACTAGCCTATACTCTTTGAATACAACTTCTAGTCGGTCATAGTACACAGACAGAATTGAATCTCACGCTTCTATGTGCATTTTACTTGACATTGTAGTGTTTTATTTGCATCCTTTGTCATCCTGTATCATGGCTTAATTCGATGGTGGAAAAGGTCGGTGCATAAGGCAATTCGAGTTTTTAAATCACGAGATCTATAGAGTCTTATATGCTTATCGTTTTGTTCCACCAGTGTTGGTTGAAGAAACAGAAGGATGCCTTGTCCCCTGATCGGCAGGACGCAGGGAAAAGCGTTATTTGGACTTCTGGGCTCATCTTCGGGAAAGGAGAGGTTAAGCTCAATGATTAATGTTACTAGCTGCATAATCTGATTAGTACTCTACTTTTTTTTGTTGATTATTTTCATGAGGACAATTCTTCTTTAAACCTTTTTATTGTAGAAATTCCATCTATCTATCATGTCAATAACGCTTCTTCAGCATCGATGATCGGTTTTGCGTCTTCTCCGTCCAGGGTGTCGTAATCAGTTTTCGCCCGGGCATAAAATTTTTGCTTCGGCGGGAAAAGTGATATGAATAAATGGTTTTAAAATATTTTGGGAGTCGCCATCGGCCTTTTGGGTCAGGTAGGTCGAATACCTAAAAATTATCTTTTAAAAGAGTTTCTAAGAAAACATCAGTTAAAAGATAAACTGATCTGCGTATAACCAAAAATTCATTCTTTTTAGAAATAAAAAGGGATTCGTGGTCGGTTACGTTTAGGGAAGGATTAGCACCCTTACAACGCCCAAAATTGGTACTTTATTAATTATAAGTTGTCTTTATTATTAGAAATTTAAAAATTCAAAGATATATTTAATTTATAATTTTGTTATTTTCAAATTTATAATTTTACAAAAATATATTAATATATAAATATAAGAGATATTTACTTATTTAGAAATATCAGAAAAGAGCTTCTAGGTGCTTTAAGAAAGCTCTTTTCTTTGATATTAAAAAATAAATAAATATCAATAAAACTTTTTTCTAAAAACATTAAAATAAATTAATATATAATTTAAAAAAATAGGATATTTATTTATTTAAGAATATAAGAAAATGACTTCCAGGTGTTTTAAGACAGCCCATTTTTTAATATTAAAAATAAAAAAAATATTAATAAAATATTTTTTATAAAAATAATTAAAATATATAGATTAATATATATAATTTATATTTATTTTAGAAATATCAGAAAATGGACATCCAGTTGTTTTAAGACTGTCCTTTCTTAATATTGAAAAATAAATATATATTAAAATATGATTAAAAGTTATTTATAAAATTAATTAAATATGATTAAAATAAAATAATAATTAAAACAATAATTAAAATATAAAAGTAATAAA
The DNA here is from genome assembly GCF_006381635.1 of Hibiscus syriacus. Taxonomy (NCBI): domain Eukaryota; kingdom Viridiplantae; phylum Streptophyta; class Magnoliopsida; order Malvales; family Malvaceae; genus Hibiscus; species Hibiscus syriacus. The sequence goes on along the minus strand of NW_024062312.1, from coordinate 1,344,672 downwards.
ATAACATTGCAAATAAATAATGATTAAAATAAAAGGTATTAAAAATATAGTGTTAAAATGTAAAATATTAAAAATTCATAGTCAAAAATGAAAATTAATGATTAAAATGTAAAATTATAAAACTAGAGTCCTAATTCGAAATATTATAAAACTTGAGTGCTAACAGTGTGATTTAACCTATATTAATTATTAGGTATTGAAATATTAAATATTAAAATCTGGGGGACTAATTATAATATTTACCCTAAATTATTAATCAGGATTAAAATGTAAAATATTAAAACTATAATTCTAAGTAATAATGTAATATGGACATTAATAATAATTCTAAATATATATGTAAACATATCTAATCAGTGACGAGAATATAAATAAAATAAAATTAAAATACCAAATTAAAAGACATATAAGTTGGTTTTAGTGGCTAAAATGGAAGTTTATAAACTTCTGGTGACTATGCATATGGTTTAACCATATATGAATTTACACAAATACCCTTCCCCCAAAACGATGTCGTATGGGAGAGGGTATTTAAACCCAAAATCGGTCCTTAAGGGCCATTCTTTCTTCATTTCTCATTTCATTTCTCTCTCTAACAGAGAGAAATAAAAATTTCTCTATGTCTTCTCTCTAAAACATCCGGCCGGCCATCTGCCGGCGGTTAAGTTTCGGCGCCGATCGCCACCTCCGACCACCACCCATGGTGGCCGGAAAATTACAAATACACCTAAAACGAAGCCCTCAATCTCCTAAGGCCAAATCCGACTTTATTTTTTCCTAAAACGCTCCATATTGGAGTAGATCTATAATAATACCTTCGGTATTTCGAAGGTTTTAGCGGTGTGTAGCATCTCCGATCACCGCGTAGTCTCCTCGGTAAGCTCCTTTCTTCTTATATTTTATTTGCTAATGTGGGTTGTTGTTGGGTTGGCTGTTTGTCTTCCTCTTGTTCTCCGTTTAGGTTGTCTTCTCTCGGGTTTTCTACTTTTTGTCTCCTCTCTTTTTATTTTACAGGTGTGGTAAGCCACCACCGAGACTTTCGTTGGACCGGTCCCTTAGGAAGCTTTCGGTGAGTCACCATAACTATGGTGGTGACTCACCATAGGCAACAACGTGGACGGTCAGAGTCGTGGCAGCAGAGCTTCTAGAGGCTTCGGCGGCGAGGTGGCGTGGCACTGGAGTGTCGGCAGCTGGACTTTGGACCACCTGGTAGAGGCGACGGCTGGCTTTCTAGAAGCATCAGAGGCGGTTGGAGTGCTAGGGTTTAGAAACCCTAATTGAAACCCTAAATGTTTAGGGTTTCATTTTGGTCTGTGCCAACAGTAAACGGGCCTTGTAAATGGGTTTAGGGTTTTGTAATATTTAATTTAATAATATTAATAATATATAATAATAATAATAATAATAATAATTTTAAAAATAATAATTTAAATAATTTAAGTAAAATGAAAAATTAGTGTTTACAGCTGCCCCTCTTTGCTCATTCTTGTGTTAACAAGAATAGAGTAAAGACGAAAAAAAACAATAATTTTTCATTTTTCTTCTTTTGAGTAAGACTGAAATGTTGAAAACATCATTCCAGAGGTCCTAAAAAACATCATGCACTAAAGGGCTTATAGATGACCCTAAGGTTTTGAAAACATCAAAAAGCTCCTGAAGGCTTTTTGGAAACATCATGCACTGCAGGACTTACAGATGACCCTAAGGCTTTGAAAACATCAAAAAGCTCCCGAAGGCTTTTTAGAAACATCATGCACTGCAGGACTTACAGATGACCCTAAGGCTTTGAAAACATCAAAAAGCTCCTGAAGGCTTTTTGGAAACATCATGCACTGCAGGACTTACAGATGACCCTAAGGCTTTGAAAACATCAAAAAGCTCCTGAAGGCTTTTTGGAAACATCATGCACTGCAGGACTTACAGATGACCCTAAGGCTTTGAAAACATCAAAAAGTTCTCGAAGGCTTTTTGGAAACATCATGCACTGCAGGACTTACAGATGACCCTAAGGCTTTGAAAACATCAAAAAGCTCCCGAAGGCTTTTTGGAAACATCATGCACTGCAGGACTTACAGATGACCCTAAGGCTTTGAAAACATCAAAAAGATCCCGAAGGCTTTTTGGAAACATCATGCACTACAAGACTTACAGATTACCCTAAGGCTTTGAAAGCATCAAAAAGCTCCCGAAGGCTTTTTGGAAACATCATGCACTGCAGGACTTACAGATGACCCTAAGGCTTTGAAAACATCAAAAAGCTCCCGAAGGCTTTTTGGAAACATCATGCTTTGCAGGACTTACAAATGTGGGAAATAGTTTACTAAGTAAAAAACTAAGGAAATCGTTTTCTTACTTTTCAACAATTTCATTTTTAGAAAAGATTGAATGAGAAACTATGGAAATCGTTTTTTTCATTATTTTTCAAAATAACAGGTTGATTGGGTAACATGCCCCAATCTCAAGATAAAGCTATTGGAAATAGTTTACTAAGTAAAAAAACTAAGGAAATCGTTTTCTTACTTTTCAACAATTTCATTTTAGAAAAGATAAAATGAGAAACTTATGGAAATCGTTTTCTCATTATTTTTTTTAAAATAACATGTTGATTGGGTAACATGTCCCAATCTTAAGATAATGCTCATTTTTGTGGATTACGTCCATCTCTTCTTCAGATATTTGCATGATTCATGTATTTGCGGTTTTGAATACATTCTTATTGTAAGGTATTTCTTACCATGAATCTTCTTGTTCTTCTGAAGATCTGTAAAACTTCATGTTTGAATGCACTCAGATGTATCAATGTAATGCATTGTCTATTGTGTAAATGATATTCTTATGAATGCATGAATGTTGATGCAATCTTCATTTGACTTCAAAGTGGTGAACTTGGTCTTCCTTCACTTCATCATTTATTGCCAGAGTTACCTCTGGAGTATAGCAATTTATGCTATCAAGCTTGCATTTCTGAAGAACCATCTGATCAACTTGTATCTTTGTGTCTTCTTTGCTTCATGAAAGCCTTAGAAGAAATGTTTCATTTATGGAACTCTTGTCGTAGTCAAAATTATGACCCTGATGCCCCATTTTGTCTTGGATAAAACCAACTTCATTTTCTTGGACTTGTGTATAAATCCCATAAAGCTTTCATCTTTGAAAAGAGAATTTATCATCTTTAAAAAGAGAATTTATCATCTTTGAAGAGTGTAGATGTAGATATGTCTGACTCAGCGGGGATTAGTTAGTGGAGTAGAGTCTGTTCTGATTTGATTCTTGAAACACATCATAAGGAGAATTTATCTCAATTCCTTTCATGTCTCCACATTTAAATGGTTCTCGAACAAGGCAACTTGGACCATATCATGTCGAGATGCTTAACAACAACCTGTCGTTCAACCTTAGTTGACTCCCCTAGTTTCTTGTTGTTAAAATTTCAGCTCTCCTTCTGCGGAAAGAAATCTTCATCATATCTCAACTTATAATCTTGAAGTTGAAGAATACAAACTTCATCTTGGATCAAAAATGGAAACCATATGATCACAACATTGGTTCAGCATCAGAATAACTGGTCCGTAAAACATTTGACAACACATGCATCATCTCATGTGGTTTCTGCTCAGATGTAAAACACTTGACAACACATTCATCCTTTTCTTTGGCTTCTGCTCAGATGTTCGTAAAGCATTTGACAACACATTCATCCTTTTCTGTGGCTTCTGCTCAGATTTCTCAATCGTTGAAGCTCTTTGCCTAGTGTTCAAAGTTTTTGTATGATGTCACAAGACCACTTGAGAACAAAACTCAATGGGAATACAAGTGAAATACTGGTATGACCAAAAAAGTTGGTCAAATTCACAAAATGTGCTGATGTCGAATTGAATAGGAGACACTAATTGCTCTTGATATCATCTCGGGCAAGGGCAAGTGTGATATTGATCATATTTTCTTCTGTAATGAGCATTGTAAGAAGTAGAAACACACCCACTATAAGAGCCATGTATAGAAAGATATCCGTAGAATTCTTGCTGCTGGGGATGAAACGAACATGATAAACCAAATAGATGAAAACTCAGTTTAGTCTAGCTGGCAATGATAACCCCAGTAACATCGGGAAAGAGCAATATACATGAGCTTCTCTCTTCAATGTCATCAAGTAAACAAAACTGATGTGAAAAACAGCTTCGTAACCTCAACAGTATGGTTGAAACTAACTGACAGGAATCTCAAAGAAATATTTTCAATTATCACCGACACATAAAAGGCCAAATTCAGAGTTCGAGATTTCGAGGAACTGATCCTTGGATCGTATGGTCTACAAGGGGACCATCTTTATTCATGCAACCGTGATGTAGCTTAACAAAGAACACACTATCATGTGAAACATGGTTTTAAGAAGATTGGGTATTTGAAACCATACTTGCTGAATAAATATTTGTTCAACAATACGACCTTAATGCAACTGCCTGATGAACGAAGCAATTATGTGTAGTCAGATTGACTGTCACTGTTTCATAATTTTCATTCTTCATATCTTTCTATCTCATTGGAAATATTTTCTCAAATCAATGATCTTTAACACATGATGATATGAGCCTTCAGCATGTCCCAACATTGCTAATACAAATATTCAAAAATGCATCAACAATCCTAATTCTGATTGAATGGGCTTTCATCCTGCCCTATCATTTGCTTCTTGTTGATATAAGCTTTCAAAATGCCCCAACATTTGCTGATACAGATGTTAAAAGTGTGCTCAACATTACTTCTTGTTGAGATGAGCCTCCAAGAATGCCCAAATATTCATATTGTTGTGAGCCTTCAAAATGCCCTAATATTCTATTTCTGGTTGAAATGGGCCCTCAAGATGTCCCTCTAGATCTGTTTGATTCACTCTCAATGTCTGTTTGACTGAAATGTCATGATCCCTACAAGGTTCAATTTTGACAATGCACTGTGGTGGATACTTGTGGCTTTATTCGTGCTCCAAATATGTTTATCTTGAATACTCTCATTCTGGTGTCACTAAACAGCAGTGTTGTCAGGTAACTGGAGGAATTCTCTTCATGTTGTCGCAAATTTAAGAAGACTCAATTATTCTGACAAAAACGTCTGAGATATGTGTCTTTTCTGAAGGAGTCTAGTCGAACAGAGCAGTATAAATAGCTTGGTAATCCATTCCAGGCTGACATAGTGAACCTTGTTTTCAGTGAAGGCTATTTCTGGAATATACTTTTCTGTGATAGAGAAACCAATTCATGTAAACAGTAATCTGATGCAATAGCAAGACTACATATACAGGCTCTTGAAAATCCACACCCATGCAACATGTTGATTATGATAACTACTCATCTAATTATGAAGCGATCTTTCAAGATGATTTCACAAATATTGATAGTTCTTCTGATACCGAGGAAATCCTGAATTCTGATGAGAATAATAAACTGTTATACTTGACGAAAATGGGATACTCAGATGTTGAGGCTTCAATAGCCATGGAGAGATGTGGTCCGGATTTATCAATTACAGAGTTGACAGATTTTATATGTGCTGATCAAATGGCTGAGGCTGCTGACACACTTCTTCCGGTAGAAGATAGGAATCCATTATGCCATGATCCTAATTACAAGAAAAGGTGAAACTCGGGCTATGATTTGTGGAAAAAGAAGAAGCAGAGGAAGCTTGAAAAGAAGCTTCTTAATGAAGATGATCATGCAGTTCATCTTTCAAATCCAATGATTGGTTTTATGGTTCATACCGAAACAGATCAGATAACTCAAAGAACACTTCCAGAAGATGCTATTGGGCCTCCTTATTTCTACTACGAGAAAGTGGCACTTGCTCCAGTTGGTGTTTGGACCGAAATGTCATGGTACTGATGTAGAGCCAGAATTTGTAGATTCGAAATATTTTTATGCTGCTACACAGGAAAGGGGCTATATTCATAATCTACCAATTGAGAATAGATTTCCTCTTTTTCTGCTTCCTCCATGTGCCATACATGATGTTTTTCCATTGACTAAACATGGTGGCCTTCTTGGGCTTCAAGAACAAAGTTAAACTGTTTACAAACATGTACAGGAAGTGCCAAATTGACAGAAAGGATCTATAAGGCTCTTGAAGCTTATGACGATGAGCCATCTTCGAGTGTCCAGAAGTATGTTCTTGATGAGTGCTGAAAATGGAATCTGGTATGGGTTGGAAGGGATAAAATTGTTCCACTTGAACCTGATAAGGTGGAAATGTTTTTAGATTTCCCTAAAAACCATACACGAGGAGTATGATCTGCTAGAGACATGTTCCCCGTTGTATCAATGTTCTGTCTCTTTTCTCTGGGATTAGTGATGGAGAGGTTGCCTTCTACTGTCTTGACATACCTTTGAAAGTAGATGTGTAAGAACTGAATAGTGATCAGTTGGAGCAATGGATGATTAGATTTGGCGAATTCGACCTTGTCGTCGATGGCATCCCATGTAACAACCTTACTGGAACAAATAAACATCATCAGGATGAACTAGAATATTTTTGTTGGTGCCTTGCAATGACTGCTACAACGACTTTTTTCTGTTTCTCCAAGATACGCACTGCCATATTCCACTATTCTCAATATGAAAGGTCTATAAGTGTAGAATCTGTTCCAATGTCTTATTCTGTGCCATATGTTCTCAAATTCAAATTCAGCAATCTTCTGAAGGACATAATGGATATCATCTTGACAAAAAAATGATCGGCATGGAAGAGGCAACAATGATGTATCAAGACTTGAGCCAGCATCACAGTATAACCAGAGTGCAGGTAGTGACTTGTTCATGGTTCTATGATGTAATTTTCTAGAGAACATGGATTAATGGCTAGGGAAAATAATTTGTCTGGTGATGCTAATCGACCTCAGCATGAGATAAACGATAATTTTCTTGATGAGCTGTTAATAATGTCATAGGATAGTGTCACAAGTTCAATTCTCCAGACTTTCTGGCTTCTTAGACCACTTGCCTTCAAAAATATGAAGTGCTTTATTATTCTGGCCTCGTTCATTCTTTTTCTACAACAGAGGTAGAATAAGCAACAATTGCTTCAAGGACCTTCCTCATTTGAGACTGTCCTGTTTGAAAATGTTTTTTCTCCTTTCTTTATCGAATAATGAAAGAATTTTGTAAAGTAATGCACTTCTCAAGTTCACAATAGAATCAAATCATAAACAATGAGTTTAATGAATATCAAATAAATCAACTACACTTTTAAATCATTCAAAAATCATATTCCTATAGCAAGTGTCAAAAATATTGACTGATTTAAGGTGTAGGTTAGTTCTGGTAAAGTAAGGTCTCTCAGGTTAATTCAGCATATATGTCTCTTTGGGCTTCTATTAACTTGAAGAAATGGTTGTTATGCTCATTTCGTAGAGATACTTCTTGATTCCAGAATATCATGAACGTCTTTGGGATGTGCGGTGCTTCATTAAGAGCTTAAGATCGTCTTTTATGTCGTTGTTGCACCATTCAATATTCGAGCCGCCTTTTCAGGTTTTCAACTCGAATCCTCCTTTGGTTCTAAGATGTTATTTAAAAATTTACATCTTGAACCCCCCCTTTTATCATTTTTCATATCATGCATTAAAGATTTTAAAAACCAATTTTTGCAAATAAAAATCAATCTTGAGAGGCGGAATGAATTCTAAATATATTCTCTTTTACTTAGAAATCCATGTATGATTAAAATGGACTTTTTAGGTACGTAACATAGGCCATGGCTTATGGTTATGAAAGAAAGGGATAAAAAGGCCCAAATAAGTGTTTAAGGGTAATCAAACCAAGGATCAATTCATTCTGATGCCATCAATCTTGCCTTGCATAACTTGGATCTGCTTTGTTGGGGATTTTTCCATTATCTGGATCCCTCTAGACTGCCAAATTTTGGATTCATTTCCATTTTCTCATATCTCCAGCATTTCTTGCTCTTCTTGTTTGTACTTGATCAACCTTGTAACTTGAGGCTCAATAAGTCACCCATCTTGATTCAATTTTCCCCATTTTTTTTCTTTTTTTTCCTTTTTGTTTTGTTTTTTTTTCTTTTTTTCCTTTTTCTTTTTTTTTTCTTTTTTCCTTATTCTTTCTTTGCTGGATGAGTATAATACTTCAATTGCTTTGAGCACCTCTTTTTCCTTTTGCATTTTGGAGATTTTCCATTATTCTTTATTGGATTGATCTTCAAGCACTCTGTATTTGACATACCTTGTAGTTCAAAACTTTCTTGACTTCATGGAAACTTGTCCTCGTAATAAAACTGTATTGACAATCTTTATTTTTGTGAGCCAATATCATTTACCTTGCCCCCCTAATGTGGAGGGTGATCCTTGGTTAGGGTTGAATCAGAAGAAAAATCATTCAGGCTCAAGTGGGGACAACAAAGGATATATATATATATATATATATATATATTTAAAAGGATAAATGAAACAATGCCGTTCGTCATCTCATACACAAAAACCTTTGTAACATGAAAACAATGTAATTAATGCATGATATATTTATTTCAATCAATCACATCTTCTTTGAGTATCTCCCAATCACTTGAAATCATCTTCGATAAGTTGGTCCATGATGCCTCATCTCATCTCTTCTTGCAGGAAAATTCACGGATAACTGAAAGTTTGGTTCTTTTGAGTTTTTTTTATGATGGCATTGTATTTGGAAGGTCAAATGTGTGACTTTTGAGGTCATATATATGGTGGAAGGGGTAATATCATAAACCAACCAACTCTATCCGAGAAGGTAAACATCTAGAGTTGGTGTCTCAAAAATAGGTAGAGACATTTCTTCAGAGTCTCAGATAAATGTACGGTCAAAATTTGGTTTTAGTAAGGATCAAGTAATTGGCATTCGATGGAAGGTATAATTTTATCACTTGCCAAAGATATATAATTCTTGAAAAATTAAAAGAATATTTAATCTACTTGATACTCAATAATCTCAAGATTAAAAATTGATTCCTTGCTCATAACCATAAAAGCAACACACATTTATTTATTGCACAAAAGCGGAGAAAAGAAACAAAAAACAAGTTCCAACAAGATGCTGAAAATAGAAAGTACTACAGTGGTAGATAACACTTCCACTTGTTTATGCATCATTACTCCTCTAATGTTGGGTGTGTACTTGGCCCAGGATTTTTATCCTTATTTGCCCCCTCATTTCTTGATCATTTCTTGTGTCAAGACTCCCTTGTCGACGAGCGTCTCTATTTCCTTTAAAAGTGACCAACAATTCCCTGTTGAATGTCCAGATACCACCCAAGTGAAAATTACAGAAGCTATTTTGATCATAACAATGGGCATAAGGCTTTGGTGACACCTTCACCAATCTTGGTGTAATATATTGACCTTTAACCAAATGAGGGTACAGGTCTGAGATAGATTCTTGATACACCTTCAGAGTTTTTCTCGCTCGCGAGGCTATCACCTTCTTTGATCGTTCTGAACGACTGAATGCTCTCATGTTATCGAGGGGGTTCTGGGTGCTCATTTCAGCTATAATTGGGGTAGTGTTCACCAGACTCCTTAGATTGCCCCTTGGGACCAAATCTTGAATCTGTCTTGAATTACCATGCTCTCTAATAGGTTCTTGATCATCAGACACTATCACATCGAACTCATCATTATTATTCAGAACCTTATTCACAGCCTTCACAGTGGGATCTTTTAAGAGTTTCTCTCCATGGAGTACAACATTTATCAGGTCCATCAGTTTTGTCATTTTCTCTTTTGAATCATTATGGAATTTTTTTTACTTGATCAATCATCTCTTGTTGAGTCTTGATAAGTTGCTCTTGTAGTTTCTCAATTCTACCAACCCTTACTAAAATCTCATTCATGGTCATTATCCTTGTTTAGGAAGACCAAGTTAGCTCCACTTTGATTTCAGAAATTCTGTCATGGAATCCTCCACGAAATACTCTCAAGTTTTCATGTTTAAATGTATGTAAAATAGTTTAAAACCAAATGTAATTATGTAAAGATGAAAATGTAAATACAAACGTAAAAAATGCAAATGTAAATATGTGAATGTAACAATAAAAATGCAAATTGTATAGCACAAAAGCAAATATAAAAGTATAAATGCACAATGAAAAATGCAAAGATGCAAAATACAAATGCATGTATGAAAAGGTGTTTACTCAAGAGTGATCATCTTAGAACAGATTTCATTGAACACAAAAGTTTCGGTACAACAAACAAAACTTTACATATAAGGATATCTTTCTCTCCTAACTTCTCCAAAGCCCAGTTAGTTTCCATTCATGCTCAAAAAGTTGAGTCTTCAGTCTGCTTCATCTCCTTGTAAAATCAGCTAAATCTATCACTTAAGAACCATATTATTTGTCTGGACTACAACTTCTTCCATGACATTCTCTTTCATCTTCTATGTCATTTCTCGGAGTTGCTCATTTTCCCTTGTAAGAGAACTTTTTTGTCCAAAAAGTTCTTGAACAAGATCTTCATATATGTTGCAGTTCTTTTTCAGCTTGGTGACCCCTGTGATCCACTCTTCTAGGGTGTTTCCTATGCCAACATTTCGAAAGGCTTGACTGATCTTCTGGAAATCTTCATGCATGGCTTCCATTTTTGTGCTCAATTTCTTGTTTTGATCCTTTAAACAACATGCTTGAGCTTCATAAAAGCCTTCTCTATTCTGCATGTCCCGACTGATACTCTTACTGTAGACTGCTTTTGGTATCAATCTAGCAGGATCTTTGTGGAGTACTTTTGGTATTAATATAACAGGATCTCTGTGTGCATTGCTTGCTTCTATCCTCAGAGTTTCATCAGGATGTCTTTCCTTGGCCGCATCATATTTTGTTTGATCATAAAACTTTTTGTCCATTTACGATTTCTTTCCAATTTGATGAATAGTCTTTCAAGTAAACACCTTTTGGTTATGTCATTATCATGCAATTCAAACAAAACAAATTAATGTAAACAGGTTAGAGTAATGTAAAATAAAAATGAGAAAGGAAAAAAATAAACTGGTTAGTACCAATTAATAAAAAGAGGAAAAAATCCTGTCTATCATGGTATATAAATCCTAACCTCATGTTTTCTAGTTCCATGCTTTGTTTGGAAAAATTAAGCTAACCACATGATTACCAATTCACATGCATTTATTCAGAAAAAAAAATCAATAAAAAACAAAAGTTAAAACTTATTTCTCCTTTGTGTACACCTATTTTGGACAAAATTTCGGCATGGTTTCAGATCGGGAGAGTTTCTAGGGTTTATTATATGCAAAGTTTCAGTTCTAGGAGTAAAGGTACTCGAATTGTCCTTGTTGATGCCCCATTAGGCTGCCAAACCCTCAAACCTGGTCCACTACAGACTTTAAACGGATCGAGTTCAATTCGAGGGGACACATTTCTCTATGCCTGACACGGAGAATAAATTCTCACGAAGACATAGAGCATATGAACCCCGAAAGCTACTTGCTAGGTCTGACACGGAGAATAAATTCTCACGAAGACGTCGCTTTCACTCCCACTTAAAAAGGGACAAGCTTGATTAGAAAGCTTATGTTATGCAATGCAAGTGTTGTGTGTGAGGAGAAATGTTCAAACCTCTGACAAACAAATAAATAAATTTTAATACTTGAAAATAAAATAATATACATATAAATATAATGAAAATAATAAGTATATATAAAAATTTTGAAAAGAAAGAATTATAAATTAAATATATGATTTTTTTTTCTAATTAATAGAGACAATTTATAATTAATTTCAAAGCATAACCAGTCCCTAGCGGAGTCGCCAAGCTGTCGTAATCGGTTTTCGCCCGGGCACGAAATTTTTGCTTCGGCGGGAAAAGTGGTATGAATAAATGGTTTTAAAATGTTTTGGGAGTCGCCATCGGCCTTTTGGGTCAGGTAGGTCGAATACCTAAAAATTATCTTTTAAAAGAGTTTTTAAGAAAACATTAGTTAAAAGATAAACTGATCTGCGTATAACCAAAAATTCATTCTTTTTAGAAATAAAAAGGGATTCGTGGTCGGTTACGTTTAGGGAAGGATTATCACCCCTACAATGCCCAAAATTGGTACTTTATTAATTATAAGTTGTCTCTATTATTAGAAATTTAAAAATTCAAAGATATATTTAATTTATAATTCTGTTATTTTCAAATTTATAATTTTACAAAAATATATTAATATATAAATATAAGAGATATTTACTTATTTAGAAATATCAGAAAAGGGCTTCTAGGTGCTTTAAGACAGCTCTTTTCTTTGATATTAAAAAATAAATAAATATCAATAAAACATTTTCTAAAAACATTGAAATAAATTAATATATAATTTAAAAAAATAGGATATTTATTTATTTGAGAATATAAGAAAATGACTTCTAGGTGCTTTAAGACAGCCCATTTCTTAATATTAAAAATAAAAAAATATTAATAAAATATTTTTTATAAAAATAATTAAAATATATAGATTAATATATATAATTTATATTTATTTTAGAAATATTAGAAAATGGACATCCAGTTGCTTTAAGACTGCCCTTTCTTAATATTGAAAAATAAATATATATTAAAATATGATTAAAAGTTATTTATAAAATTAATTAAATATGATTAAAATAAAATAATAATTAAATAATAATTAAAGCAATAATTAAAATATAAAAGTAATAAAATAACATTGCAAATAAATAATGATTAAAATAAAAGGTATTAAAAATATAGTGTTAAAATGTAAAATATTAAAAAGTCATAGTAAAAAATGAAAATTAATGATTAAAATGTAAAATTATAAAACTAGAGTCCTAATTCGAAATATTATAAAACTTGAGTGCTAACAATGTGATTTAACCTATATTAATTATTAGGTATTGAAATATTAAATATTAAAATCTGAGGGACTAATTATAATATTTACCCTAAATTATTAATCAGGATTAAAATGTAAAATATTAAAACTTAAAACTATAATTCTAAGTAATAATGTAATATGGACATTAATAATAATTCTAAATATATATGTAAACATATCTAATCAGTGACGAGAATATAAATAAAATAAAATTAAAATACCAAATTAAAAGACATATAAGTTGGTTTTAGTGGCTAAAATGGAAGTTTATAAACTTCTGGTGACTATGCGTATGGTTTAACCATACATGAATTTACACAAATACCCCTCCCCCAAAACGACGTCGTATGGGGGAGGGTATTTAAACCCAAAATCGGTCCTTAAGGGCCATTCTTTCTTCATTTCTCATTTCCTTTCTCTCTCTAACAGAGAGTAATAAAAATTTATCTTTGTCTTCTCTCTAAAACATCCGGCCGGCCATCTGTCGGCGGTTAAGTTCCGGCGCCGATCGCCACCTCCGGCCACCACCCATGGTGGCCGGAAAATTACAAATACACCTAAAACGAAGCCCTCAATCTCCCAAGGCCAAATCCGACTTTATTTTTTCCTAAAACGCTCCATATTGGAGTAGATCTATAATAATACCTTCGGTATTTCGAAGGTTTTAGCGGTGTGTAGCATCTCCGATCACTGCTTAGTCTCCTCGGTAAGCTCCTTTATTCTTATCTTTTATTTGCTAATGTGGGTTGTTGTTGGGTTGGTTGTTTGTCTTCCTCTTGTTCTCCGTTTAGGCTGTCTTCTCTCGGGTTTTCTACTTTTTGTCTCCTCTCTTTTTATTTTACAGGTGTGGTGGCTTTTATAGCCACCACCGAGGCTTTCGTTGGACCGGTCCCTTAGGAAGCTTTCGGTGAGTCACCATAACTATGGTGGTGACTCACCATAGGCAACAACGTGGACGATCAGAGTCGTGGCAGCAGAGTTTCTAGAGGCTTCGGCGGCGAGGTGGCGTGGCACTGGAGTGTCGGCAGCTGGACGTTGGACCACCTGGCAGAGGCGGCGGCTGGCTTTCTGGAAGCATCAGAGGTGGCTGGAGTGCTAGGGTTTAGAAACCCTAGTTGAAACCCCAAATGTTTAGAGTTTCATTTTAGTCTGGGCCAGCAGTAAACGGGCCTTGTAAACGGATTTAGGGTTTTGTAATATTTAATTTAATAATATTAATAATATATATAATAATAATAATAATAATTTTAAAAATAATAATTTAAGTAAAATAAAAAATTAGTGTTTACACAGGGCATTGTCAGGATGGAAATCGAATATGGTACTCTTCATATAAATGTGAGTACTTTTGTTTATAGAACACTAAGCTTCTCTTTTCTTTTCTTTTTTTGTTATTGTGAATTGTGTGCATCAGTGTCATAGAGTGTCGGACTTTTAGTTGACGCTCGTTCGGAAGCTATTATCTTCTATATTGTTTCATTCCTTTTAGCCCTTTTCGCAAATTACAGTGGGAACAAACGTAAACAAAAGATGAATATTTCTGATGGTAGAATTAGTACTGGTTAATGCGATCAGCACGTGCTGTTTTGAATTCGTTTAGTCCTGTTTCTTTATTTTTTTTTTCCTGGTTGACATGTTGAATGCACGATTAAGACGATCCGTTTTGAAGCCACCGAATTAGTAAGACCTTGAAACAATGTTGTGATCAATTATTATTTGTTTGATGCAGCTTTTCCCGGACTGTGCTCCGTATTCCGTGGCCTACATTCTCGAGTTCTTAAAATTGCGCCATTGTGCAGGTTGCCAATTTTATCGTGCAGAAGGCCGAGGACAATCTTGGGATTCAGAAGGAAATCACATAAAAGATGTATGGAAGTTTAAGGAGCATCTACCTGTTTCTTTTCTTTTGGTTTTTGGCCTGTAAACTTGGAGCCGGCAACATTCTACATTGAGCTTTAAGATAGATTCATTAGCTCACCGAGCTCGGTCTTGAACCCGAACTACGGAGAAGCAGACAGACCTTCAACTATGTTTCCGGCTCTTCATTTTTCTTGAAATACTTTTGTTCAACACATACCACACTCATACTCGAGTCTGAGTAACAGGAATCTTCGATCTCTTATATCTTACATTTTATAGCGATTAACTTTGCCTGATACAAGTGTTTCTAGCTATCGATGATTTTATATTTGTAATGTGGAATTCGCAGGCTCCTTATGGTCTGCCACTTGCACCGATTCAAGGGATTCTTGAAGCACAAGGAACCCCATAAAGATGCCAACAGAGGCTTGCCCTACCATAAGAAGGGGATCAGTTGCCTGGATCAGGTCTGGTCCGGAGTTCTTTATAAGCCTAGCTAACAACGGAGAATGGAAAAATTCGTACACCGTATTGTTCTTCCTGAAGACATGGAGATTGCGGAGAAAATCGTACAACTCCCGACCAAATCAGATGTGTGGGACAACATTAATGTGTCTGTCTTGGAAAAGCCTGTCCCTTTGATTCTGCGAAGAATGAAGAAGAGCATGGGAGATTTAAATTCGAATGCGAAATCAGAGTGAAACTGATATGTACATGTACTCTCCAATATATATATATATATATATTTGATTAGTTATTTATTTTAAAGAGGGTCAACTCTGAAATTTTATTTATATTTATCCCATTTAAAAATTTTATGTTTTATGTGTGCTCACTCTGAAAAATTAAATTTATAATGACCTAAATTATTATTATACAAAAAAAATTGAGAACATTTGAATTATCATTCTTTTTTTTTTGTATAACCATCGGTTTCCAATCTATTGGTCGATTAATTTGGATCAGGTATTGTAGAGGCGATGGCGCCTCTCTTAACCCAGTTTGTTCCATTCGCAATCACCAAGATTCGAACCCCTGACATTGCTTAAGGGATCTAGTGCCTCATTTCGCTAGACCAACCGGTTGTTGGTATTTGATTATCATTCTTCAGTTCGCCCCTACTTAATTAAATATCTAATAAATTCTTATATTTATTAATTTAAATACTTAGTTTTACATTAACCAAAATAATATTAAATCAAAATCTATCGAACATAAAATAATTTTACAGGGTCGGGCACTTTGGGCCCTAAGGGAGCTCCGCCCCTGCATCATCTTAAAGACATAAAAAAAAGGAGAAACGACACATTTAACACTTAAACCATCAGTTTTGGTCCGTTTTAGTACCTAAACTTTGAATTTTTTTTTCTTTAAAATCATGCCTAACGTTTAATTTATATTTTATTTTAATACCATGCCGTTAAAAAATTAATGCATTTAATACCTAAACTATCAATTTTAGTCCGTTTTGATATCTAAACTTTCAATTTTTTTCAAAACTTAATATTAAATTTTGAACATGGGTACTAAAATGAAACAAAACTATATTTTAGGTATGATCTTGATTTTTTTTTAAAAGTTTAAGTACTAAAATGGATCAAAACTGATAATTTAGATACTTAAGGAGTCATTCACCTTAAAAAAGAGGTTTGAAATTTGAAAGGAATGACATTACATATTCCATCAATAACAATGGATATTATTGTTTATTTTAAAATGTTATTTATCAATATTATTTCCTATGAATTTCACATTTTTTCTCGAAATTGACAACCTTCTTAAACATGAATTTTGACACCTTGTGATTGTGTCCCATTTTCAAGTCTAGGGACAAATGCGGATAAAAAAGATTTAGGGACGAAATTTGAATAGATTACTAAATTTAAGTACTAAATGATGTTTTATTTATAGATATGCTCTTCATTCTAGAAGCCCTGTGATCCTCAAAATCATCAGGTTCAACCCGAGCGCGAAGTGGGGTATAGTTTGCAAGTGTTCCTTTAGGGGTTGTTTGTTTGACTCTGAATGGAACCATTCAGCGTTAAATGCTGAACCGTCAAACATTCAGCGCGTTTGTTTCGCACCTCTGAATGATTCAGCAAAACAGTGCTGAATGATTCAGCACAGAAGTACATTCTGAATGATTCAGAGCCATTATCAAACAGCATGTCACATTCAGAGTCAATTCATACAGAGCCTCTTAATCATTCAGCGCTTAATCATTCTGAAATAAACAAACATCTCTGCCGTGAACCACGAGCATTGCACAATACCGGCTCCTCGGGAGGTCCATTGCGACAAAGAGGAGTGCCTAACACAGTGCATTGTTGTGTGTATAAAGATATTATAATTCGACAATGCTTATGACAAGTTGAATTGCAGTAGTTTGTGTAAACATACCGAGTTCTAAGGCTAATAAAAATTTTGAGTGCTTGAAGAATGATGCAACGAATTCAACAACATAGGCTCTGCACTCCCACATAATTCACACTTAAAAAACTCAAGTTCAAAGCTTTAATATGGATCAAGAAAAAGGATCCATCTTGTTCAAAATCCTTATACTACAAGAAGAACATAATTAACACAAAGAAGAGCATATTTGTCATCTTCAACCATCATGTGATCTTTTATTCAAGTGCATAATATCATACAAAAAAACCATACTGATTTCTAGAAAATGGTTGAGCATCTACATAAAATTCCAGGGCTCAAAATTCGTTTTCCTTTTTAAACTTTGTATCCAAAAGTTAACCGGGAAGCAAGAACTCACTTGTAACCCCACAATGACAGCAAGGTCCTTGCTTGGCCATGTCTCTCTCTTTTGCTCAAGACAGATAAATTAGAGAAAAAGGGAAATAGTTGAAAATAATAAGAGACTAAAAATTGAAACTTTGTATATATATTTGATTGGTTTCTTCAAATATGACGTAAGGGCAATAAAGGGTGTCCTGAAACAGCCCAGAAAGCTAGTTTAATTTGCAGAACAAAGCAAAAGCCAACAAAGGAAAAGCCAATAAACAAAAATCCTGAAGAAAATGGAAAATTTCAGAGAAATGGGTATTCGAGGTTGGAATTTGTACAGTCGGATGGAGATTTCAAATAGACAAAAAAAAAAAAAAAGAGGAAAAGATTATAGGAAGGAATCTATTAACGGGCAATGAAAAGCTGAAGGTTGAATTGGAAATAGGGATGGGTATGGGATCCAAATCTAACGGGTTTCGACCTGATCCGATCGGATGAGATCGAGTTCTGGGTGAAAAATACTTGACTTAACCCGAAAAAATATATAATTTTACCTTATATATTTAAGAATAATTACAATAATGTCACTCTATATATTATTTTTTCAATTAAGTCACTGTTTTTATTGAATAAAAATAATTTTTATTATTATTTCGGATCAGGTCGGGTTTTTAAGTTATATATAAGGTCGGGTTCGGGTCTGGTGAAATTTTGTTTTGGTCTGATCAGGTTGAATCTCGGGTGGAAGATTCTTTGTTCTCGGTTCGAGTCAGGTGAACCAAAAATCCGACCCACTCTCATCCCTAATTGGAAAAAGAAATGAGATAATAGCTTTGTTGTAACCTGTGTATGTATATTGACATTTTAACTAATAAAAGATTAATACTTTAATTTATTGGAAGAAGGATGAGGGAATATTGTTACGTATAACCCTTTTTCAACTTTGTTGATTTTTATTGAATAGAATTTCCCACAAAATTAATTTTTTTATTTGTTAGATGTATCGATTTTTATTTGAATTCGATCAATTTAAACCTAAATTTAATCTGATAGGGTTTTAATATTAAAAGTTAACGACTCTAACTAAATTTTTTAATTTAAAATTAATATGGATGAAAACAATTTAAATATGAAATAAGTTTTAATAAGTATTCCATAGTAAATCAAATTTAAATAGATTGTATTAAAAAATAATTTGATAAAAGAATCTTTTTAATTTATAACTTATAAATTATGATTATCATTTTGAATCAAATTATTGTTTCAAACTCGCTTCTGAGAAGGATATTTAAAATAAATAAATCAAAATTTAAACAAGTTGAATAAATCAAAATTTAATATATATATATATATATATATATATGCACAATCCACTTGCACAATATAATTTTTTTTAATTTTACACAAATTTAAAACCGTTAAATAAGTAAAAGTAAATAATCTAAATTAACAGTAGGATATGTAAAGATATTCACTTGGGGGAAAAAGTCAATCTAAACCATATATTTTCACTCTTATAACAGCTCTAAACCTGTGTAAAACTAAAAAAAACTTTACATTGTGCATGTAAATCCTAAACCCCTCTCTCTCTCTCCCCCTCTCTCTCTCTATATATATATATATTTACACTTTAGAGGCTATAACCTTAAAGAATGCAATGGTATAATTTTTTATTTCAAGAAAATAAATAATTTAATTTCTTAATATAAAGATATACTTGGGTGTGAAGAAAATTTAAAAGCTGAATTAAAAAACTAAAAAAAAGGAGCTTTTTCCACTTTTGGAACAAAAGCTTCAAAAATCTAGGTATGCTTACGCTGAAACATACCTTTGTTCCTTACATGAAGTATAAGATTGTGTTTTGAAAATATGCAGTAACCAATAGCACCGGCAGGACAAAGGCCAGAGACCCGACCTTCCGGTATCAGCCATTCCATCACCACCACAGGTAGGCAGAGACTTTTGTCAAGTGCAAAGGTATGACATTTAACACAATTACCAACAGGGGGAACTTTTAATGCCATTTAAGCTTCCCTTACATTTGCTAACATTTGAAAAACAAATCCCTATTGAAGCCAGGAGAACTTGAATCGTCAGTAAATAGAGATTTAAAAAGATAACATGAATGCCACGTCTCAAACTCGGACAGGACCGACTACACCGTCTTAACATAAATAGAATCAAAACTGAACTGATGCAGCTACTTCTCAGTCGTAATAATGAACTTTCTGTTCTAAGTTTAACCAAAAATAGTAAAACAAAACAATGTATGCATGCATGCACGTCAGGAAAAGGGCAAATTATCTAAATTTACACTTGAAAAACAGCAAAAGTTTGCAACTCCTGACTATCGAATAGATCACAATGAATTCACAAGTGAAAACCATTGTGATTGCAGGCTGTGGGGGGCTCACTTGCCACCCAATGAAGGGAAGTGCCCAGGGTCTTCGATTGAGGGGGCTGACACATTGCTTATTGCATTGCCTCCATATCCACCTCTAGGACCACCACGGCCACGGCCTCGACCACGACCAGGTCCATAGTACCTCTCCCCTTCAGCTGGCTTCAAGAACTCATTAATGCTGACAGACTACACCAAAACAAAAATCATGCATAGGTTTAATAAGATTAGAATGTGAAATGCATCATCAGCACCAATAATGGGGATTATGGCAGACAACTTAATGCAAAGACAACACTTCACATATTCAACTTAAACCAACAGAGAACTAGGCATGTCCTCAATCAGTTATCATTAATGACCACTTTAGTTATCATTAATAACACCTCATTGCATTGCCAAAGGAATATAGACCACAACAAGGGGACAGCAAATTAATACCCAAAGCCCAGCGATGCATTCATACTTCATTAAACAAAATGTATCACTATTACTTCATAAGACCTGGTTAAGTTACAAAGGTCGGATAGCATCCAAAGAAGGATAAATGTCAAATGCAAGACTCATCTATCCCAAAACAACTAATGAGCAATGACATGTAACGGAAACATGCAAACCTTTTTAGCTTTTTCTTCTTTGTCAGCATCTTTGCGCTTGTCCTTTTCAGAACCCTAAAAACCAGAAGCTAAATCAATATAACGTTATAAATTACATATGTGAAACCATACTTGTTGGAAAGAAGCTTTGAAATCTTGCCAGTTTGATAAAGATGTCATCATTGCTCTTCTTGTTGGAAAGTTGCTGCATGGACTCAAACTCTTTGGTATCAACTTTCCTTTGTTCACTTGTCTTGAGGGCAAGCAGAGCCTTCCTCTTCTCCTCCAGAATCTTCTCATATTCTTCCAAGGTCATCTCCTATAATTTAGAAAGAATTGCAACATTAACATCAAGCAAGGCTCACTAACTAAACCAAACCAAAATCTAATCTAAGCTGATCAACTATTAAAATTTAAAGTCATTGGATATAAAATTTAGCCAACATTTCAGAAACAAAATAATTTCATCCAACACATATTGCATAGTTTTAATTACAGTTCGACCACATATGCCATGCACTTTGAAAGGATTAATATTAGCAGTGATGTGTTATTAGACACATGGCCGGTATTTTAAAAAAAATGTTTTAATAGACAGCTAAGACAGTTCAAGTAAGATATCTCAATACAAGCTGCTCCCTAATCACTAAAAATTTTTGGGAAAACACAGCAAACCGTTTTGTTATTCCCTACCCACGTCTCCACGAAACAAAGGCAGTAACTGTGAAAAAGAAAAATACCTTATTTTCAGGCTCCTTCTCCTCAGCTTCATTTGCAGTATTCTCCTTGCTGGCATCCACAGCATCCTCCTCTCCAGGTTGCTTCTCAATGCCAATATTCTTTTCATTCTCCTGGATATTATCTTCTCTCTCCCTTATTTTTGACCAAAATAGAGCATAATATCATAAAGAGATTTATTGTGAAAAAAATTGTGTGTTAAGAGATTGGCAAAACAGATACTTACGGAGCAACTTCATCAGTAGGGCTACCCCAATTACCACGTCCAGCACCATCACGTTTGAACTCATTCCTGGTTATGTTTACAGGCAGATAAACAATGTGATGAATGACTAAAGAAAACAATGGAAATTCAAATAACAAAATAATACTCACCCACGTCCAGTCCCACTATAGCGATCATACATCCCGCGTTGACGTTCCCTTTCTCCAGATTCTTCAGCATTAAAACCACCACGGCGACCACCATGGAAGGAACCTCGAGGGCCACCATAGCCACCACGCCTTTCAGATTGCTTCCTTTCTTCTCCCTCTTCGGAAGGTCTGTACCCTCCTGAAAATGCATTGGAGTTATCACCAGCATTAGAATCACGATTGAACCCTCTGCCACCATATCCACGCCCACGTCCACCACCACGGCCTCCTCCACGTCCAGACTCATTCCTTGCCTCTCTCACTGCATAAAAGGCAAACATGAGGAAAAAAGATCCAAGATAAATGACTAACACACTGAAATAATGTGTCACGTTCTGCCTCATTTTCACTATCAAACCCCGTACAACTTCACAATTGATTTAACCAAAAGATTTCTTCTAATTACAGATAAAAAAAACTAATAAATTTCACAACCTTCTTTAATAAGTGAACACAACAACAGATCAGCTCTAATGACATATAAGAATATTCACAAGCGTCTTGCGTTTTACTTCAATTTTCAATCAAATAAACATTCATACATCAACCCCGCAACCAATCATAATATGAAATAGTACATGAAATCAGAAACCCAAAAATCTTATTCACTTTCTGGACATCACATTCAAAATAAAGCATAGAATCAAACGGATTTGCGACCAAAAAAAAAAGCAAAAGTCACCAGCTTGAGCAGGAGGAAGTGGCTTGCTGGGGAGCTTCGCAGACTTATCCGGCTGAGATTGAGCTTTCTTAGGCGAACCAGGAGCTTTCTTAGGCTTTTCAAGCTTCTTATGCTCGGCAGCGGCAATAACCAAACTTGGGTCCTCCGCGTCATCATCCAAGAGATCGAAAAGGTTCTGGGTTGCCATTGGTTAATTCAAAGAAAATGATTGAATATGGTTTAGCTTTTAAGTTTAAAAGAAAACGAAATATCAACCAAGGGAGAACTATTTTATGATTAAAGCCATAGAAGTGAACGTGAATGATAATTGAAAGAGATCCAAGGTTGGTGTTTGGGAGATGAGAAAACTGAGAGAAAATCGAGAGGGATCGCAAAACCCTAGCCAATGCGGCAGAGAACCGAGAGTGAGGCTAAACCTAATCTTAAAAACCCCTATTGGTTTTGCTACTGTATGGGCGAGATCATTTTAAGACTTAATCATTTTGATTGATAAGAATTAAGAAAGTCAAGATGACATAGTTACTAAAAAAGACAAAATGATATATACTCATATAAATAGCAGATTCATAAATATTTTTTAAAATTAATAAATATACATTAACGGTATAAATTTTTTAATGAGATAAGCATAAATAAAAATTTAGGATGAAAATCATCAATAAAATGGATAATAGAAGAAAATTTAAATTTTAAAATAAAAATAATAAAATTTTAAAGTAAATTCCATTAATAAAATAAATAATTAAACGAAGAAATCTTGGTTTCATAGTGGACACTGGATACTATCAATAGAATTTTTGAATGATTGCATATGCCACTGCTTGAGATTTTGATTGATAATAACAAATTTTGTTTAATTTCATTTTCGTCCTTTAAAGTTTAAATTAGTTTATTTAAAGATTATATAAATAAAAATAAAGTAAATTTTTTTAATAAGTTTTGTTACTTATTATTTAAAAAATATTTTTAATTTTTAAAATTAAGTTGATATTCAATCAATCATATTGACTTAATAAAAATTAAGTGTTAAAAAATAAATATCGAAATTAATTTTAAAATTAAATATTGTATATGATTAGATTATTTAATAAATATAACTTTTAAAATATAATATATTTAAAAAAAAGTGCTGAATAATATATAGGTCATTGGCTAAATAGTTCTTGCAAAAAAAATGTTGTTGAAAAATGCAGGTGTTTGAGAAATTAATTTGGGATTAAAATCATTTGTTATAGTATTCGTGAAATTCGTCACGAGAAAATAATGAGTTTCATAAAATATAATAAATAATTGAAACTAATCGTGACAAGTTTCATATAATTTTCTTAAAATCCATACGAGGAGTTCTACTTTTTTCATATATTTTATAAAACTCATCATTTTTTCATGAAGAGTTCCACGTGCATTGTAACAAGTAGTACAAAAATAATAAAAAAGGTAAAGTGTTTTTTTAAAAAGAAAAATAATAATAAGAGCAAAGAAACTAAAAATATAATGAAAATAAATAAAATAAATATAAAAATATAAAAATGTATGTATAATATAATAAAATACTAAATAGTAATAATAATAATAATAAATTAATGAAAAATAAATATACATATAATATTAACTAAAAAAATAGTAATCATAGAAATATAAAATAAAATAAAGTAAGAATATATATATATAACGTTAGGAAAATATAGTAAAAAATATATAGTAAATAAGTAAACATAGATAAAAAATAATAATATAATATATATATATATAATAATAGAAATATAATATAATATAACGCAAAGAAAAATGAAAAAAATTATAATAAATAAATAAATAAAATATAATTAAATTTATACATATATACATATAAATATAAGGGTTAAATTAAAAAAATGAATTAGGGGTCAAAATTAAAAGTCAATCGAAGAAAAAAACGATAAAACACGCGGATCCACACGACCCGTTTATAAAAATCCGAATAGTTTTTCAAAAACACAAGCCTCGGGGACTAGATCTACAAAAATAGATCTCGAAAACGCCCCCGTTCATCGGCCAAAAACACTTCTCTCAGTTTTCTTTCGAAATCAAAACACAGCAAGGGTAAGGAAAAATAACATGTGAAGGTATGAACTTTACCTTTCACAATATAAATGCTTCGAAAAATGGCTACGAGTTGCTTGTAATTTTTTGCTTGGTATTTCGTATATCCTCCTCCGAATCTGTTACAATAGTGAGTTACAATGACTATTTATAATGTTTGTGGATCCTATCTTTAGGAGTTTAAATAATAGTAGAACTCTATCATATTTTTAGGAGTTTTAATCATAGCAAAATTCTATCTTATTTTTAGGAGTTTGAATCCTAGTAGGACGAAAAGGTGTGTTAACAGCTGCCCCTCTTTGCCCATAGTCGTGTAACGAGGATAGGGCAAAGATTAAAAGACACACTTTTCGTTTAGTGGAGTTGAAAATTGACTCTAATGTTTCAATAACTCCCTGTCGAATTGAGTTACGGATGACTCCTCCATCGTGAAGTCGAGTTCATCTTGAAATGATATGAAATTGAAGTCGTAGTTCAGAATTTGAATCAGCACGTGGCTTCCTGTTGCCCTTCGGTCTTCTTCTCGGTTTAAAGACCTTGGATCGGAATTGAACTCAAAAATCTTCATTGACAGATAGTTTTTTCTTGACTTAAGCTATGCTGCTTGAAAATGGTTGCTTGTCACTCAGGAACGGCTAACCCAGGTCCTCTTCTCGACTTGAAAACCTCGACTGCAACCGAAAAGTAGTGCGATTGATGTGTCATCGAGTTGAATGGAATCGAACTCGACAATTTTGATGGCAGATAACCCTTCTAGCCTTGAGTTATGCTGTAAATGATGTGTCTTGGAGCTGAGCATAGTCGAACTCGAATGTCTTTGTTGACAGATAATCCTTTTTTGAGTTGGATATCCCTCGTCGTGAAGTTGAAATCCAATCTAAAGATGGATGATGCTTGTGTGCACGATTCCCTTCGTCGTGAAGTTGAAACTGCGGGTGGCCCATTCGTCGTGAAGTTAAGCCTGGAATTGGATATCCTTCGTCGTGAAGTTGAAATCCAAGTAAGTAGCATTGTTCTGAGTCCAATATCCTCCGTCGTGAAGTTGAAATTGGCTCTGAAATCGGGAAATTATTTGTTGACAACCAGCCGTCCCTTCGTTGTGAAGTTGAACTTGTGTTGTCTCGAGTCCAATATCTTTTGTTGTGAAGTTGAAATTGGCTCCGAAATTAGGAAATTGTTTGTTGACAACCAGCGGTCCCTTCGTCGTGAAGTTGAACTTGCGTTGTCTCGAGTCCAATATCCTTCGCTGTGAAGTTGAAATTGGCTCTGAAATTGGGAAGTTGTTTGTTGACAACCAGCAGTCCCTTCGTCGTGAAGTTGAACTTGCGTTGTCTGGAGTCCAATATCCTTCGTTGTGAAGTTGAAATTGGCTCTGAAATTGAGAAGTTGTTTGTTGACAACCAGCGGTCCCTTCGTCGTGAAGTTGAACTTGCGTTGTCTGGAGTCCAATATCCTTTGCTGTGAAATTGAAATTGGCTCCAAATTTGGGAAATTTTTTGTTGACAACCAGCGGTCCCTTCGTCGTGAAGTTGAACTTGCGTTGTCTGGAGTCCAATATCTTTCGCTGTGAAGTTGAAATTGGCTCCGAAATTGGGAAATTGTTTGTTGACACCCAGCGGTCCCTTCGTCGTGAAGTTGAACTTGCGTTGTCTTGAGTCCAATATTCTTCGCTATGAAGTTGAATTGGCTCTGAAATTGGGAAGTTGTTTGTTGACAACCAGCGGTCCTTGCGTTGTCTGGAGTCCAATATCCTTCGTTGTGAAGTTGAAATTGGCTCTGAAATTGAGAAGTTGTTTGTTGACAACCAGCGGTCCCTTCGTCGTGAAGTTGAACTTGCGTTGTTTGGAGTCCAATATCCTTCGCTGTGAAGTTGAAATTGGCTCTAAAATTGGGAAGTTGTTTATTGACAACTAGCGGTCCCTTCGTCATGAAGTTGAACTTGCGTTGTCTTGAGTCCAATATCCTTCGCTGTGAATTTGAAATTAGCTCTGAAATTGGGAAATTGTTTATTGACAACCAGCGGTCCCTTCGTCGTGAAGTTGAACTTGCGTTGTCTGGAGTCCAATATCCTTCATTGTGAAGTTGAAATTGGCTCTGAAATTGAGAAGTTGTTTGTTGACAACCAGCGGTCCCTTCGTCGTGAAGTTGAACTTGCGTTGTCTGGAGTCCAATATCCTTCGCTGTGAAGTTGAAATTGGCTCTGAATTTGGGAAGTTGTTTATTGACAACCAGCCGTCCCTTCGTTGTGAAGTTGAACTTGTGTTGTCTCTAGTGGCGCGATATCTTCCATCGTGGAGTTGAAATCGCGGATAGCCACTTCGTTGTGAAGTTGAGCCTTGACTTGAATATCCTTCGTCGTGAAGTTGAAATCCAAGTATTGTATGTTGCGGGTGGACACAATTCCCTTCGCCGTGAAGTTGAAATCGTGGAGACTCCTTTATTGTAAAGTTTGGCTTCGAGCTAGATATCCTTCGTCGTGAAGTTGAAATCCACTCTCGAGCAAATTGTGTTGTTTCGAGAGAAACTTTCAATCTGTCGAGTTGGTCCAAGTGTAGCTTCTTGCTGCTGAGTTAAGCAACAAACATAAATCTTTAAAGATGTTTTTGAATCGAGTATCCTTCGTCTTGAAGTTGAAACTTGACTCTAAAAGCTGAAAAAAATTATGTATGTGGAAAATGATAAATATGATGCTCTAAAATGTATGCATAAGATGCATGTAACATGAATTGGTTATATTTTATCTCTTGAGAAAGGTCCGATAATTTGCATTAGGATGTTGAATCCCCAAATGATACCCCAATATCCAAAAATACCCCAATATTTGATGTTGAATCTCCAAAGATGCCCCAAATGTTCCTCATTTCTTGCTTCAACATTGATTCTGAGCATGAGTTTTGTGTCTAAGAGTCACATGTCATTTACCAAGATCCATTCTAGAGAGACTGTCTTGTTTGAAAAAAAAATATTTTTCTTTCTCTTTTATTTTCAAAGTTATGAAAATATCAATAAAGAGTTTCGAAAAATGTTTAATCAAAAGTTTTGAAAATATTATCCTTTCACGGTTTTACAATTGAGACGAATCATAAAACTAGAGTTCATTGGATATCAAATGTTTAATTACAATGTTAATCCTTCAATAAATTATAGCTATTTGACATGTGCCAAGATCAAAGCTATCTTTGGGAAATGGTTAAGTAAGGAAATGATAAAAAGGTCTCAGGTTATTATGTTTGGTCAAAGGTTTGGCATTTGATGCTCAAAGGTTTGATGGGGTGATTGCATGCTCCTCTACTGGAAGTGTTCTCCGACTCCCAGCTTTCATAGTCACATTTGGATTGTGCGATGCCTTATCAAGGAATTTGTGTGATCGCCTCAGTTGCACAATTTTTATATTCGAGCCGCCTTTTCAGGTTTTCAACTCGAATCCTCTTTTGGTTTCAAGACGTTATTCAGGATTTACGTCTTGAACCCCCCTTTATTATTTTTCTCTACCATGCATTAATTACATTATTTTTTGCAAACAAAGATTAATCCTAATGTGCGGGATGAAATCTGAAGATATTCTCTTCTGTTTAGAAATCCATGTATGATTAGAATGGACTTTTAAGGCACGTAATATAGGCTAGGGTTCATGGTTATGAAAGAAAAGGATAAATAGGCCCAAACAAGTGTTTCAGGGTGTTGAACTAATGATCAATTCATTCTGATGCCTTCAATCTTGCTCAAAATGTTTCTCTCTCTTGATACTCTATGATCTTCGAGTGAAGTGATTCAGTGATTCGGGAATGATTGTGTTTAATCAATCTCATAGTTTGAACCTTGATGTACCATTTGTCTTTAGGGAATATTTGCATGTGCTTTTTTTGTCCCTTTTTCTTTTTGATTTTTGTTCTTTCTTTTTTTGTTCTTCTTTTTTGCTTCTTTTCTTTTTTGTTTTTGCCCTTTTTGTTCTGATTAAATCTTTGCACTTGGCATTTGGTTCACCTTTTGGTATCTCATCTGAATCAATGTCTTCGCTCATGTGAGCATATTTCTTCCACCTTGCCCCCCAGTGTGGAGGGTGATCCCTGGTTAGGGTTGAATCAGAAGAAAAATACTACACGCTCAAAAGGGGACACAAGGGATATATTTTTTCTCCTGTTGTGAAGGGATAAAGAAAGAAAGTCGTTCATCATTTCATACATATAAATCTTCATAGAGGAGGTATCCCTAGGGGGATAGATTTTCAAGATTAATTCTATTCACATGAAAACAGTGTAATTGATGTATGATAGAATTATTTCGAATGAATTCTTCTTCTTTTTTCCCAGATGTCTCAATGTTCAGGCTCCCCGCGAGATGCCCCAAGTTGGTTCTTTAGAAGAATGCTCATGTTAAAATGAACAACTCAATGCCTTGGGTTTTAATGGTAAGAAAGGTTATTTTTGAGTCTAAAAATGGCAGTGGTGTGATCTTATTGACTCAAAGAAAGGTATGAGTGTATCAAAAAGATAAAGGCAATGTTCAAGAATTTCAAAAGGAGGTAATGTCAAAATTTCATCTTTTGGTAATTACCACGATTTGTTTTGGGCAAAGAATCAAGGTATTTTATTCTGGGGTTTGAGACAGGGTAAGAAATGTCTAATCTTTCCATATGTCAAAAATCTATAATTCTTGAAGAATTAAAAGAATTATTAATTCATTTAATATTCGAAGAACTAAAGATTAAAATTTGTTCAATTGCTCCACCTTAGAAAGCAACATAAATTCAATCATTTAAAAGATTAATCAAACATGAAAGATCAAAGACGTGTTCAAACAAAACAATCCTCTAAGTGCAAATGGTATATGCCATGCCCCCTTCTTCGGCAAGCGCCTTACAGTTTTCACAGGAATGTTTGGGGCTTCTTATGTGGTAACAGCTAACAGCTTCAACATCGTAGCCCTTAGGATATGGGGATTTTTTTTCTTAGATCATCATGGCAGGCTTTGTCCTACAATCAGCTGATCAGGCTCCCACTGTATTGTTTTCATTTTTTTTCTTTTGATGTTACAATCTTGCTTCCATGTAGTGTCATGTGGTTAAAACCACTTCATCGAATCCTCCATGAAGAAATTTCATGTTTATGAAAATGCTTAAAAATGAAATGTAGATGCACAACGCAAAATGAAAAAAATGCATGAAATGTTCGAGGCATTGATCCAGAAAAATGCCCATTATTATAAATAATCCTTATTTCGACAAAAATGTTTTATCTTGTAAGAGACATAAAAACAATCAAAGGTACATTCGGACTAAATCCTCTAGACCCCGAACAGCTTCCAACAGGTTGACAAGTCTTCTGTTTTCATCTGTCACTGGTTATATGCCTTGTTGGACCACTCCAGCTTCCCTTGCTAGGCCGTGTAGATGGCGAGCTGCCTTCTGTACTCGATCCAGGAAATCTCGAATGATTACTTCTCTGGCCTTCACCCTTTGTTGTGCTTGCTCCCAACGGAAACGCCACTGCAAACCCCCGTCGAAGGGCACTATCTGAAGCTCACTCGCTTGTTTTTTGAAGCTATTGCTTTACCATCTTTCTCATGTTGTTTCTCCAGATCAACCATTTGGATTCTCAGGAGTTATCCTTGACTTTATCTTGGTACCCATTTCTCAAGTCTTCAAGCTCAAAATAGACTATTTTCTGCTCCCTTTCCAGTTTGTCTGCTCTATCTTTCTGAGAATCGACATCTAGTTTCCATTGATAACATTCGGCTTCAAATTCCTTAACTCTCTATTTCAGCTCATTATTCACAGCTTCAAACTCTTCCTTGACTATCTCAAGTTCAGAAGGGACAGGCCTGAGATGTTCCTCCATGGTCCGGGTGTCTTCACAGTCTGGCATCGGGATGCTATCATTCTTTCTCAATCTTCGCCACTCCATATAATCCGGAGTAAGCATATCTCTGGCAACCACGACATCCATTTGGGATACTTTCTTCCATGACTCGGTTGCCTCTTTGATCCTCTTCTTATAACTATCACTGTGATACACAAACTCTGATGTAGATAATCTGTATGTTACTGGGATAAATTGACGTGCCTCATACTGTCTAAGTGCCAACAACGGAGCATACCCAACTACACCCCAAAGTCCAAGTAAGATCATAGTGTCAGAATCCCCAAATCAGAAAAGAACGTCACTGAGGAACAACTAGGGGGCTCTCCAAGTAATATCCCGGTCTTGAAGATGAGTGAAGACCTTCATCCATTCTTCCTTCGAAACGCCTTCATGCCATTTCATAGTGATGAACTCTCCTAATGGTGAATATGTAGTGCTGAATCGGTGGTGCAACCCCATTAGTCTTCCAGAAGTGGTTGTGAATCCAGACTTGAATGAGTTGAACACATCCAATGAACATTCCTCCACCAGTTCTTCTGCAATGATTAAGAGACCGAAAGGTCTCGGCTAAGATGGTCGACGTTGGGTTGACTCGCCTTGGAAGTTGTTCAAATAGTTCTACTACGGCTGCGTTGATGCACCCCAAGGTCTTCGGAAAGATAATCAAACCGTACAGACCCAGTACAAAAAGATCTATAGTCTTCCATTCATCGGGGTGGTTCTTCATTAGTTTCTTTATATGGATCCACTCGATTCCTTCCCCACTACCTTTGTGTTGGAGTCTATCAGTCACCCACTTTTCATCAACCCCTACAATCTTGGTCAGTTCGTTCTTTAAAGGCTGACCCTTGATATGTTTGATATATGTCTTCTCTAGTCTGATGCTTTCACAGTGCAGTAGTGTGGTATACTCTTCGATAGTGGGCATCATGTCCTCCCGGTTAAAGGTTAAGCAACTATATCCCGGGTTCCAGAATTGAATCAGTGCTCGGAGCAGGGGCTCATCAGTCTTGACATGAAGTAAGAGGGCAATATCACCATATCGTTGGTTGAACTTCTGCTTTCTGTCATTCTTCCAACTGTCCCAAATGTTTCAAAACTCTTGGACATCATTTTGTTTCAGGCTGACAGAGGCATAGCTAACCAGCTCTGACACGTAGTTCCCCTGAAGAATGTCTCCCTTCTCTTTCTGAGTCATCTCGGACCATAGTCGTGCCTTGGAGTTCTTAATCTCTTGTATTACAACACCTTTGTCCATTAATTCAGATTATTTTGTGTGTAACAAACACTTTTTAAGGATCAATAGCCTCTTGTTATGATGCAAATGCTAAAAAAACCAAACGCAAAGGCAGAAATGTTAGTAAAATAAATAAATAAATAAATAAATAAATAACGAAAGGAAAAAAAGACATGGTTAAGGTAAAAATATCCTATGTTTCGGAAATGTGGTTTTGGGGTAGGCTCTGATTCTCCATGGTCTCCCAATTTAGGTTCTAAAAACGGTACCCGAGTTCTCCTTGCCGGTGCCCCTTTGGGCTTACCAGACCCTTAGTCCTAAACCCATCACAGGCTTGTGTGGACTAAGTTAAACTCAAGAGAACACATTCCCTTATGCCCGCACGGTGAATAAATTCACACGAAGACATAAGGTATATGAATCCCGAAGGCTACTTGCTAGGCCCGCACGGTGAATAAATTCACACGAAGGCGTCGCTTTTACCCCCACTTAAAATAGGGTTTGGAGCTCGGGTTTAGAGCCCTAGATGAAAAATCTTTAAGGACTGAAATCATTAAAAAAATGGTCAGTACAACTATTTACTCGAAAATATAATCAAAAGTAAGTAATAAGGATCGAAATGTTACCTTAAAATTTAAACTTACACTTTTCATTAAAAAGACAACTGGAAATTACCTTAGCCTGACTCACTTACCTGTGTCCCCAGCGGAGTCGCCAAGCTGTCGCCACCGTCTTTCGGTTGGGCCCCGGAATTGGGCTTCGACTTGAAAAATGTGGATTGGAGTCGCCACCGATCATTTATTTAAAACAAATGGGTTGATCGGATACCCTATTTCTTACCTGATCTGCGTCTTTCCAAAGATGTGTCGGGTTCGGGAGTCGGTTACGGTCAAGGAAGGATTAGCACCCTTGAACCGTCCTTTCGGTATTACGTAATTTCCAGTTGTCTTTGATTAAGAAATTTTCAAGTTAAATTAAAAGGTAAAATTTGATCCGAATTACTTACCCTTAATGAGTTTACGAAAATACCCTTAAAAAATAAGATTTTAAAAGAAAATAATAATAATAAAAGAAAGTAACAAAACTAAAGAGTAAACCAAGGAAATAAATGAAACCAATAATAATAAACATAAAATAATTGGATGACAAAAAATGAAATTGAATAAAATAAAATAAATGAAGATAAAATATATATACAAAAAGAATAAAAAAGGTAAAGTGTTTTTTTAAAAAGAAAAATAATAATAAGAGCAAAGAAACTAAAAATATAATGAAAATAAATAAAAAAAATAAAAAAAAATATAAAAATGTATGTATAATATAATAAAATACTAAATAGTAATAATAATAATAAATAAATGAAAAATAAATATACATATAATATTAACTAAAAAAATAGTAATCATAGAAATATAAAATAAAATAAAGTAAGAATATATATATATAACGTTAGGAAAATATAGTAAAAAAAATATAGTAAATAAGTAAACATAGATAAAAAAATAATAATATAATATATATATATATATATATATATATAATAATAGAAAAATAATATAATATAACGCAAAGAAAAATGAAAAAAAATTATAATAAATAAATAAATAAAATATAATTAAATTTATACATATATACATATAAATATAAGGGTTAAATTAAAATAAAAAATGAATTAGGGGTCAAAATTAAAAGCTAATCGAAGAAAAAAACGATAAAACACGCGGATCCACACGACCCGTTTATAAAAATCCAAATAGTTTTTCAAAAACACAAGCCTCGGGGACTAGATCTACAAAAATAGATCTTGAAAACTCCTCGTTCATCGGCCAAAAACACTTCTCTCAGTTTTCTTTCGAAATCAAAACACATCAAGGGTAAGGAAAAATAACATGTGAATGTATGAACTTTACCTTTCACAATATAAATGCTTCGAAAAATGGCTACGAGTTGCTTGTAATTTTTTGCTTGGTATTTCGTATATCCTCCTCTGAATCTGTTACAATAGTGAGTTACAATGACTATTTATAATGCTTGTGGATCCTATCTTTAGGAGTTTAAATAATAGTAGAACTCTATCATATTTTTAGGAGTTTGAATCCTAGCAAAATTCTATCCTATTTTTAGGAGTTTGAATCCTAGTATGACGAAAAGGTGTGTTGACAACAATATTTTCAAATTTTATCATAGGTCGTTATGTATCTATTATTTTTAAGATTTTTCTTAAAAAATCTATTTAATGATTTTCTATTTGGGATATCAAATCCATTTAAAAAAAATAAGTCATTGAGAATGTTAATTTTTATTGAATTTCTTCAATGATTGATCAAATAATATATTAATCAAATATTTAAATTAATTAAGATATATGTTTTTAAAATGGAAAATATAATTGAATTTATTAAGTGGTTTTTCAAAAGTGCGGGTTTAAATTTAACTGTTTGAGATTATTGTTAAAAAGTGATTTTTGAAAAGATAAAATGTCAAATTTAAATATTATGTTATAAATTAAAAATATAACATTTAAATTATATTTACACTTATTAATACTATCATATATAAAATATATCAACTTAAACTATAATAATATTTTACGATAATTCATTAATAATAATTTTATATATGAAATCTTTTATTATGTTCCCAATACTTTTTAATATTTGAATTTTATAATAGTATTTTAATTTATTTTTATTTAAGCATGACCTCTTATTTAAATTTTAAAATAAAATAATTTAAATGATATATTTATCTTTTTAATCATTTAAAAATAAAAAAATAAAAAATAATATATATATCTTCTAGGATCTTCTCAAGATGTGGTAAAATCTTCCAATGAGTCTCGCTCTAATACCAATTGTTGAGTCAATCGAATCAATGGAATGACCAAGAGTGGGTGAATTGGCAATTTGAGATGAAAACTTTTTGTAAGAAAATGAAAATTTGTCACAAACAATTTTAGAATGGTTCAATTTCTTCAATGAAATCTACATCCACTATCTTAGCTTCCACACTAAGGATTTCAACAAATTCACTAATTTATTATAACATTTTAGGACAAGTTGTAACTTTATAACACATTTAGACTCATACCCCAAAGTCTCAAGTGTACAACTCTTCCTAAGAAGAAATTACAAAGAAGCAAACTTTTGAATATCCTCAAAAGATATAATGTTTGCAAATTGAAGCTCTCACACACCCAAGAACACTAGAAAGAAAAATACCAAGAAAGATATTGTGTTCTATGTAAGAAAGACAAAGTTGAATACAATTTTGGCTCTAAATGCTCTTTGATTGTTGGAATAATTTTCTTGTCTTTTCTTAACTATTTGAAGACCCTTTTTATA
This sequence comes from Hibiscus syriacus, assembly GCF_006381635.1. Taxonomy (NCBI): domain Eukaryota; kingdom Viridiplantae; phylum Streptophyta; class Magnoliopsida; order Malvales; family Malvaceae; genus Hibiscus; species Hibiscus syriacus. The sequence goes on along the minus strand of NW_024062312.1, from coordinate 1,309,858 downwards.
TATCATCATTGATTTCTAGTCGCTTGGGGTTGTTAGAGGGAGTTTGAAGCCGTTTGGAGCAATAAATTCGAGCATTGAATGCAATCATGCACAAAGGTTTCGAAACCTGTAGGAGGGGTTTCGAAACTTGCCTTCAAAATTTTTTTACCGTTGCAGTAGGAGTTTCTAAATCTATAGAGTAGGTTTTGAAACCTTCAAGAGGGGGTTTTGAAACCAAACCCAAAAATTGCTTAAAATAGCTTTGTTTCATATTTAAAAAATATTTTAAAACCATTATAAAATGTATAAGCATTTTTAAATTTATTTTTGACATTTTGAACATTAAAACTCATTTTTACAAACTTAAATTTTTTTAAAACAAATAAAATATTAGCTTTACAAAATTTTTAATTTAATTTTTTGTTATATCAAAATATTTAACTACATTTATTATATGGTATATTATATATTTTTGAAATCATACGGTTTTTGAAGATATAATATATATTATATAACTTTTTAAAAAAATATATAGTTTTTAATATATTATTATTACTATTATTAATTTTCTTTTCTTTTTCTTTTTCTTTTTTATTTTTCAGGTCTAAAAATATGTTCAAAGTCTAGTTTAGGGTCCAAAGCATCAGGGACCAGTGCAAATGACCCAATCTACTAGGCCAGTCCAGGTACAAATGGATACGGTAAGTAGCAGGCCTGCCAAGCCTATTAGGGAACCCATTTGCTTGGCCCAGCAAATTAGGGTTCCCACTTTATTATTAGTGTTGCATACTCTAGAACCATCAGATCAAGGGAAATGAAAAGGCACAGATCGGTTTTGATTAGGGTTTTATAACCCTAAAGTATAAGGCATATGCGTAGCCGATCCACATTCGTTGGATCTGACTTTATGACCCAACAGACCACAGAGCATCACAGAAGCACAATTAACAAAAAATTTTGTTTGTTGTACAACTTTAGGCAAATAAATACCATGAATAAGATGTTCTTTGTTTCCTTCTAGGGAATTATCGCTCTACCTTATATTAGGTGGTGAGTCCCTCTCGGTTGGAAACAATGGAACGTCAATTAAAATTTTCGATGAAGAGATTACTGATTGATCGATTTAATTGAGAATGAAAGAGATGTCATTATTCCTCATATAAGGTGGTTAATTTTCCCAGTTAAATGCTCGAATCGTTAATTTTTTCTCTTGGATTTTAAATATCATGGTATGTATTTAACTAGATAAGGGATCATTAATTAAATTAAGTCTAAATCTATAAGTTCCATTGCAAGGACAATAATTAATCAATTAGGTACCGATTTTCGGACGTTGTGGGTGTGTTAACCCTTCACCACACGTAATCGACTCCAAAACTCATTTTCTGAAAAGTATACCAAATTATTTTAATAATTTTAAAATTAAGATTTTATTAAAATAACAAAACATTTATATTTATGTCCGATTGGACCTAAATTTAGTCCAATAATTTAAATTTCTTTTTTACATCAGTCCGTAAACCTTTAAAGTCAATTTATATCTTAAAAATTGAGGACCATACATGTAAATTTAACACTTATTGTTTATCTCTATCTATTTATTTTATTTGTTATAAAACTATACATAATTTACTATCCCATGGATTAGGACAAGGATAAGGACAATGTTAAACATTAAATACTAATCCATAATACTGTGTTTTTCTTGTTTACGTAGGATTTGTATTATTATATATATTTTAATTTCATAGTTTATTTAATAGTTTAATTATTTTATAATTTTTTGAAGGGTATCAGTTTAATGGTTTCAAACATAATACAAGCGAATCATTATAGAATTAATAGTTTAATTATTTTATAATTTTTGAAGGGTGTCAGCTTAATGATTTCAAACACAAAACATACTTTGACCATAGGTGTTATTTGTTAAGTCTTCGGACTATTGAAAGTTATAAAATGGTCCACTGTTATAGGGTGTTACTTTATTGACTTTTCTAATTATTAAGAGTTGTAAAATAATAACTCAACTATTTATATATTCTAAAGTCGTCATTTTCCGTTAAAAAATGACATCATTAAGTGCCATTTATTTTTGGGGCTGGTTGATTTGACAGGTGAGTTGTTACGCACTCCTTAGCGGATTTCGACTTCCATTACTACCGTCCTGTTGTCTTAATCGACCAACACCATTTGTGGGTTCTAGGTTAGCGCGTAGTTGGACACCGTAACCCAGCTTCCGGTTCATCCCGCATTGTCAATTCTGCTTACAAAAAATGGCCCACTTAGAGCTCTTGATTATGTGGCACGACTCAACGAAGCAGTATTGTCGTCCTACCTATTTTAAAGTTTAAGAATAGGTCGCGGGCGTTGCGCCCCCGATGCCTCTAATCATTGGTTTTATCCGATAGAACTCACTAAAGGCTCCAGCTATCCTGAGGGAAACTTTGGAGGGAACCAACTACTAGACGGTTCGATTAGTCTTTCGTCCCTATACCCAAGTCATACGAACGATTTACACGTCAGTATCGCTGCAGGCATCCACCAGAGTTTCATCTGACTCACACACATTTCATATATTCTAAACTACCCTAATAATTTTTAGAAGTCCAGCATAGTTATGGACCCTTTGTTTAAAGCCTCAATATTAGAGGTCAAATTTGTGTTTTCATTTAGGGTCTGTTTGTTTCCCGTAATTCGAATTACGGAATTGGTTTTCCCCGAATTCCAGTGTTTGCTTCACGTAATTCGTTTTCCGGAAAATGTTTTCCCGTGTTTGTTTCACGTAATTCGTTTTCCGGAAAACGTTTTCCCGTGTTTGTTTCACGTAATTCGTTTTCCGGAATGTAATTCATTTTCCTATTAACAGGATTTCCTTTGTGTTTTCTGTAAAATGACTTACGGATTCATTTTTCGTAAGTCATTTTCTGAATTTTTCACTTTAAAGCAAAAATACTCAAAATAATTTTATTTTATGAATTTAATATTAATAAAATATTTTAATATCATTTTCATCAAAATATTAATTATTAAAATATTTAAAAATATTTATTAATATTTATAATAATTATATTATATTTTAATATTATATAAAATAATCAATTATATTATAATAATATAAGATATTTTATTTTATTTTAATAATATAATAAATTTTTTATATATTTAATAATGAATAATATTATTTATATATTTCAATAATATTTTAGTAAAGATATTTAAAATATACTAATTAATATTTTTAAAATATAATATAACATTATTACTTTAATAAATAATGTTTAAATAATATTATTTTATTATATTTAATATTTGTAATAAATAATTTTAAAAAAACTCTTCGACTAGTGAAAAAAATGTTTAAATAACATCTTCCAAACATCATAAAACGTTTTTCAGATGTTTTCCAGAAATGTAATTCATTTTCCAGAAATGTAATTCATTTTCCAGAATTCAAATTCCAGTAATTCATTTTCCAGTAATTCAAATTCCAGTAATTCAAACTCCAGTAATTTATTTTTCGGAAAACCAATTACAGCCAAACAAATGTTTTCTATCTGCCCTCATAAATGAGATCGGCAGCAGAGTATCTGTTAACAAATTATTGGCGGTATTAACATCAAGCACCAAACTTATTAATGCAAATGGTGTCTGATTATGGAAACTAATTACTTTTTTAATTATAAGTTTTCAATATTTATGGATTACAATGGTTGTCCCTTATTCTCATATGTAATGGGGTAAGAGGAGATAAGATAATAGGCTGTCTCCAACACTAGGTTGAGAGCAACTTTCGTATGAGACCTCCAAATTATAAAATACCCTCCATGAGACTCAATCTCACGACCTCAAAATTAAGAACCTTGTGCTCTACCAACTGAGCTGGAGGGTCATTTTCATATTTATAGATTTCAATGGATAGCACTATATCAGGGTCGGCTTTAGGGGAGCACCCTAAGCAATCACGTCTCTAATTTTTTCGTATTTATAATCAGGACCTTTAATTTTTATATTTATAATTAATGCCCCTAATTTTTATAATTTCATTATTTTTTTAACTTTCACACTATTTTTTCATTTCTCTTATTAATTCATTTGATTTTGAATTAAATTTAATCGTTTTTTATTATTTATAATTAGGGTCCCTAAATTTTATAATTTCATAAAATATTTAGTTTTTGGCCCTCTTTTTCCATTTCTCTTGTTTATTCATTTATTTCTGAATTAAATCTAATCATTTTTCTCTTTTTTCAAATCTCTTACTCTTCAATTTAAAATATCATTTAATTTTTAGTCTTTTTCAATCTAAATCGAACAATAAAATAACATACAATTATTTTTATTTATTATTCAAAATCAAGCTATGCACCATACATGCATTCAACTTTTTGTTTTTTTTATATTTATTCCCTTTTAGTTGTGTTTAAGGTGTTTTCTTAATAAAATAATAAAAAAATTAATATATTTTCACAAAATTTAATCATTTTTCTATGACTTATTTATGTAATATTAAATTAATTGTTCAAAGTAACAAAATATATTTTCATTTTGTAAAGGCATATTTTTTAGTCTTTGCTCAGAGCCCTGAAAATATCTTAGACGTCTTTGCACCAACATAACAAAATTATAATTGATTGTATAAATATTAAAAATTACAATATAATATTATAAAAATATATTTAATTATGATATAAATTTATATTTTTTATGTTATTATTTTTAATGAATATTAATAATTTTTTTATTATTATAGTTTACTTTTAAAGGAAATTGAAGGATTCTAGGTTAGATTTGTTGAGTTAAAAATATTTTCTGATCAAACGGATATTAGATTTATGTTTACGATATTAAAAAGGTGTACACCGGAAATTTTGGGGTCTAACGGTTGTCATTGAGGAGACCGAAGATCGTGGTGAGTAGTGGCGAACTTCGATCTAATTTAGGGGGTAAATTGGTATTTTACCTAAAACTAAGAGGTTAAATGCTATTTTTCCAAGTTAATAATTTACTAAAGTTTAGGGGCTAAATTAAAAATTAACTCCTTTAATACAATGTTACGATGTAGAGCTCAGTTAGCAAAATATAATACATAAATAACGCAAAGGATTAAATAACCGAAACGTAATTCTTCAAAATTAATGACTATAAGTGAATAAAATTAAAATCCAAGTGCCTATTCTAATAGTTTACCCTTATTTTTTATTTCGTTATTTCCGAGAAATACACATATCCCGGCGTCTATAAATTTCACCTTTGTAATAATCGAAGCTTTAAATTACTCAGGGTGAAGAAAACTATAGTTCATTAAATTATATTTAAATATTTATTTTAATTTTTAACTTTTTTTAAAAAATATAAATTAATTATTAGATTTTATCAAATAATTATTAAATTACTATAAAATAGTTATTAAATTCAACAAATTTTATATTTATTATAATTTTATAATGATTATTTTATAATAATTTGATAAAATTAATGACTATTTTGTAATATTTTATAGTTAATTATCTAAAATGATTGTTTGAGTATAGTTTAATGACTTACTGTATTTACCCTATTATTAAATATATTTAAAAACCCTCCAAATACTATATTTGTATACTGGTGGTTATTTATGTTCAGTTCAGCTAGCAGCTGCTCTGTCGCTCAATTATTATTTTTTTCCATTTTTCTGCGCATTACTAAAAATCAAAATACAAATTCTCTGCTTTGTTTTGTTTGTTCCGTTTCTTCTTCTTTTTTGTTAATTTTCTGTTTGTGAAATTTCGATCGGAATCGAGAGAAAATGGAGCCGCTGGATTACCTTGCCGAGGAGAGGAACAAGGCGTCGTTCGATGTAGAAGAGATGAAGATCGTTTGGGCAGGTTCTCGTCACGCCTACGAGATGTCCGATCGAATGGCTCGTCTCGTCGCTAGTGATCCGGTGATCTACTTGTTCGTTTTCTCCTTTTTTCCCCCTTCTCATGTGATTTCTTGTCACGAGCATTGTGTCGGTGAAAAGTACATGTTTTAAGAATCTCGAGACTTTTGGATGATTGAGTTTATTATTTTTAATGTTATTGCACCTTTACCGTCTTGTTAATCGTTTATTTTTCTTTTGCTTTGTCTAGTTTAATTTTCTGTTTGGTTCCTGAGAACATGGGGGAAAGAATGAATTCTAGTTGTTAGTTGGATTGAAGAATACATTGTTCTGCTAATTGTGCATCAGCATTTGATGTTTTTAAGCGTTTTCAGCTACCGCCCGAAGTTTCCTTGTACTTGGGGTAACTTTCTCCTGTATCTTCAGTTGTTCTTAGAATTTTAGATTACTGAGTTCTGGTCAATGGTAGTTCCAAGGAATTGACATGATCGAAAAGTGAAATGATGCAAAGATATGATTTGCAGAGTTCTTTTCACTTGGTAGACTGGATCCCTCCCTGTGGTTCTTGTCATTATTTTAGTTTCTGTACTGATCGATGTTCGAGATTCTTAATCTTTCCCTCCTTCAGTAACCTAAACGAGTAGAGCCACTTTTCACTTTGGTATTTTTTTTCTAAAGATAATTCTTTCATATTTAAGAACACTTGTTTCTATTTTCTGTAGGTCTTTCGGAAGGATAACAGAACCATGCTAAGTAGGAAGGACTTGCTTAAAGATACTTTGAGAAAAACTGCTCATGCAGTGAAGCGGACAGTTGAGCTTAATCTCTCTGGTTTGTTTTCTGCTGGGCCCTTCATAGTGTTGTTGATTTTTCTTATAGTTATCTGAATAAATTACACTATTTTCTGACAGAAGAAGAGTCAATGACATTATGGTCTTATGTGGATCAGCCTTCTTACGCAAACCTTCACTGGGTAAGATATATTTTCTGATTCCCATTCTAAGTTTCAGTTCAGAAGTACTGCATATGCCACTTGTAATATAAGCAATAAATTTGGAAAACACAAGAAACCTTGGTTAACTTCATCATTCAAATCTAGTTTGCCAAATTTTATATAATATGATGGTCTCTTTGTGTTGATTTCTGGGTTTGAAGTTTTCATCATTGAAATCTACTTTTTATCCTACTAATATATATTTTCTTCATAGGCAATGTTTATACCCGCTATTGAAGGACAAGGGACTGAGGAGCAGAAACAGAAATGGCTGCCAATGGCATATAAGATGCAAATAATTGGATGCTATGCACAAACTGAACTTGGTCATGGCTCCAATGTCCAAGGGCTTGAGACTACTGCAACTTTTGATCCTGAGACTGATGAATTTGTCATTCATAGTCCCAAATTGACTTCGAGCAAAGTGAGTAAAATGGTTAAAAATCCTTTGATTCATTCAATCTTTGACATTGATCAACGATACATCATACTAAGCAATATATCATGAGAGGTGCTTCAATTGTCATTATCTGTATTTTTGTTTGGTTCAGACACCCTCAACTATTCCTCTCTTTCTCTTCTGCAACGTGTAGTACTTTTTATACTTTGTGGCATGTTGTAACCTTATGTTGATCCGTGCATTTTCTTGACTTAACATTCTATAAGGGGTTTTATTAATGATAGTGGTGGCCTGGTGGACTGGGTAAAGCATCCACACATGCTGTGGTTTATGCTCGTCTTAGAACAAATGGACAAGACTATGGAGTGCAAGGTAAGGCCAAATGCCTAAATTTACTTATTTATCTGGCAGTACAGGTACTAATTCAGATTTCTTTTATTAGCTTTTATCATCCAGCTACGTAGTCTGGATGACCATTCACCTCTCCCAGGCATTACAGTTGGTGATGTTGGAATGAAATTTGGAAGTGGGGCATATAACAGCATGGACAATGGTTTTCTGAGATTTGATCATGTGCGCATTCCGAGGAATCAAATGCTAATGCGGTTTGTTCAATAACCATGCCCCTCTAATTTTGTCTCTCTTGTTTTTCTGAAGGCTAACATTTCATCTGTCATTTGATGTTTTATCTGATTGGCCATGGTGTAGCCATGGTGGGAATTATATTTTGAAAAAAGGTCTTTCTAGGATGTTTCTTTAATGAACACCTTTTTTCTTGACTGAAGTTGCAAGGCTGCATAGTTTCTGCGACTTCAGTAAACAAAAGAGAGGTTTCAGAGTGCTCAGAAACCTAAAACTTAAAAAAAATATTTTTTCCCTCAATTGAAAAAGGCCACCAAAAAGGAAGCCAAAAAGTGATATAGGCTAAAATGTTGCTCCTATAATGTGAGCTTCATGGATAAACAAGTTGACTATTCTGATGCTTGCTTCTTTTTTTCCTCTCCAAATGTCTCAGTGTTTCGCAGGTTACAAGAGAAGGGAAATATGTGCGATCTGATGTTCCCCGCCAGCTGCTTTATGGTACTATGGTCTCTGTCCGACAAATAATTGTGTCTGAATCTTCTTGTGCCTTATCAAGGGCAGTTTGCATTGCAACAAGGTATAGTGCTGTTCGTAGACAATTTGGATCACAGAATGGTGGTCCAGAGACCCAGGTACTATTTTCTTTTGTATTGTATACACATATTATTTCACATACTGATTGCTGTACATTGCTACCTTTTATGATCACTTATAATGGCCTTCTGTTTCGTAGAAACTTTCAATAGTTCTGTGTAAGAGTATTTAGTTGCTGCTGCTGAAGTTTGAGACTAATTTTACATGTCCTCGAGGCTGATTCATCTATTGCTTTTACCTTTATTTATTTTGTTTTAGGTGATTAATTATAAAACTCAGCAAAGTAGACTCTTTCCTTTGCTTGCTTCAGCCTATGCTTTCAGATTTGCTGGTGAATGGCTGAAATGGCTATACACTGATGTGACCAAGAGATTGAAAGCCAATGATTTCTCAACATTACCCGAGGTTCATGCATGTACTGCAGGGTTAAAATCTATTACCACTTCTGCAACTGCGGTATGCCACTATTACTAACCTTCAATACTCTTCCTTCTCATAAATATATTGACTAGTTTTCCCCTCTGTCAAACATTGCTGTAGCTTAATATATTTTGGTTGGCCAGTTATTTTGCATAGTTCTTACTATATCACCACTTTGATGTCATAAATGGTCTCTCTTTACTTTTAAAAGTTGGTATTCATTACGAAATAACAATCAATGATGCTTTTAGCTTGGCTAAAATAAATATGTTTGCAGGATGCCATTGAAGAATGCCGGAAGTTGTGTGGTGGTCATGGTTATCTTTCTTGCAGTGGGCTTCCGGAGTTATTTGCAGTTTATATCCCTAACTGTACTTTTGAAGGAGACAATATTGTGCTGCTTTTGCAAGTATGAAAAAATGTGCAATACTGCAAGTTTTATTTTTTGAACCTTTCATCTTCTTCATTTTGTTCTGAATCGTTGACCACAATATCCTATCAGCTGTATTTCTGGTGCTAATTGGTAATTATGTAGATTTGATGAATCTATAGTGAAGAAAACAAAATAAATATCACATTTGAAAATAAGGAACCAATCTAGAATACTTGGATGTTGTGTTGATGACGATGATGAGGTGCCTCTATTGATTATGCAAGCGGAAATGTTTTTGTAGGTTGCAAGGATTCTAATGAAGACCGTTGCCCAGCTAGCGTCTGGAAAGAAACCTGTTGGGACAACGGCATACCTCGGACGAGTAGAGCACCTAATGCAATGCCATTGTGAAGTTCGAAGGGGTATCTTTTACATTTTTTTTTTCTCTTGAGCTTGTCTACAATTTGTATCTGCTTTGTGAATTTTATTTGGAAGATTAAAAATTGTCATTTTTACAATTGTTAATTATGATTTGCTCAATGCCTATGAGTAAGTTTGCTGGCTCTTATTGATTTCCAAACAATTTCGAGCTTATTTTAGTTCTTATCTACAAATCATTGCTCACTCTTATGGGTATTGTTTCATACTCCTTGACAAATAAATATTTAGTAAATAACAATATAATCGTTTCATTATTTGGTGGTTGACTTGCAGCTGAGGATTGGCTGAAACCTAGTGTTATATTGGAGGCATTTGAAGCGAGGGCTGCTCGGATGTCTGTTGCCTGTGCTCAAACCCTTAGCGGATTTTCAAATCCAGAAGAGGGTATCTTCTCTAGACGTTGATGGATGAATAAACACTCTTTTGCTTGTTAATTTTATTGTCATGTTACTCAACCAAGTCAACTCTTGCATGGTTAATAGTAGATGATCATGTTTGGGGTGTTAGCAAGACACTATTCCTCACAAACTACTCGAATTTGACTAGAAAAAACTTGAATTTGGCTCAGTCATTGTTGAGTTGAGGTATAATTCAAGTAGCTTGAACTATTGAGTAGGTCGACTTCGACTATCCTCATGCTTTACTGTGTAGCTCGTGAGCCTGGTATATATATATATATATATATATATATATTTTAATCGTTGAAAATTTTCAATGTGAACTCGAACTTGAGCACATATCATCAAGCTTGAAAGTGAGCATGGGAATTGAGCTCATTTTTCTCTAGATACTTGTCTAATCAAGCAAGCTCAAGCAGTTGAACCTTTAACTCGAATTGAGCTTGAACTTTGAAAGTTAAACTCAATCGAGCTCAAGCTTAAAAAAGTTGAACTCAATCAAGCTTGACCCAAACTTGGAGTCTCAAATTTCAAGTCGAGCTCTAGCTCAGCTCAGCTCGATTACACCTCTAGAAATGCTTTCAGTTCTTACCAAAACTATTATTTTTGAGCTTACACATTTAAAAAAAATTCAGGTTTTGCTGATATCTCATCTGATTTGGTTGAGGCTGCCGTTGCTCACTGCCAGTTAATTATCGTTTCCAAGTAAGCTTCTCCACTCTTATCCCTGCGTAAAGTCGGGGGCACAAAAAATAGAAATCAATGAAAAAATTTCATGGCTGCTTCATTTGGTTTTCAGGTTCATTGAGAAGCTGAAACAAGACATACCAGGAAAAGGAGTGAAAACACAGTTGGAGAACCTCTGCAATGTATATGCTTTGTCTCTTTTACACAAACATCTCGGTGATTTCGTCTCCACCGGCTGCATCACCCCGGAGCAAGGTGCACTAGTGAACGAACAGCTCAGATCCCTGTACTCCCTGGTTCGTTTCATGTATTTGACTTTGTTAACTAGGTCATCACAGGACAAACGTTTGCTGCTGCTGTCTCACTAGTTTTGATCTCATTTCAACCTTAGGTCCGTCCGAACGCGGTCGCCCTTGTCGATGCATTCAATCACACGGACCACTACCTTGGCTCGGTTCTCGGTCGGTATGACGGAAATGTGTACCAAAAACTCTATGAGGAAGCATGGAAGAGTCCGTTGAACGATACGGATGTGCCGGATGGTTACCGTGAGTACATTAGACCACTTTTGAAGCAACAAATCCGTACTGCAAGACTCTGAACGAAAACAGTTAAGTACCCCTCGGTTGAATGTTAACTGGACTTTGTTAGCTATCTGTCTTGTCTTGGATTATGGCTCTAATTTATTGTTATTTGGGGACTAAAACGTCGTCGTAGAAGACACCCTGATATGCACGTATCGATGTGTTCTATGTATTCTGTAATAGATAGGTTTAGACACGGATAGAGAAGTATCTGAATAAATTAATCGATCGAAGAGTAATTAAATTTGGTGACGTAATTTTACTCGATCGATTGATTAATTTTGGTTAAATTAATCATCAATCTTTATATTATGTATAAATTATGGATTTAGCCTATGTATTATGCTTATATTATGACCCTTATCGAAGAAGTCAATATGATCGAATCTGCCTAGTGGTCCAAGAAAAATCAAACCTCCTGGATTTGAGTACTAAGAATATCAGGGTATGAGCGTTTAATCTTAAATGATTGAGAATTATCTTTAAGCATATATTATCTTACATTTAACCCAGAGTAATAAGAAAAAATTTAATATCAAAATAAGTGTCCAAGTTATACCGGTTTTTTTAAATAGGCGCCTAAATTATTTTTGATTTATCTCAGAGCCTATCATTACAAATTTTACCGCTTTAGTTGTTCGGACTGTCAACCGTGTTAATTTTCCCGTCAAGTGACACGTGTCGCAAAATCTGGTAATTTTAAAAAATATTTAAAATAAAAATTGAAATTATATATATATATGTATACACATAAATATTTTAAAATAACCCCAAATCTTTAAAAATTTTCATTTCAACCCTTAAATCCACACCAATCCCATGGTGATCAAAACCCTTATGAAATCGTGTCGATCGAATGTGAATCGATGTTTTATACCCTATGAACCCTAAGATAAAAATTGTGATCCAACAAGATTCCGACGACCAATCAACGGTAACTACGACAACATATGATTAGAAAGATAGCAATGATTACGTTGACAGAGGTGGTCGTGGCCGGAAAGGGAAACGACGACGGATTAAGGTTAGGATTTGAGTTTTGGGGTTTTTTTTATAATTTAAGAGGAATTAGTTTTTTTTTTATAAATATAATAATATTAAAAAAAAAATTTTGAAATCACTATATTGTGACACGTGTCACTTAACAGAAAAATTAACGTCGTTGATTGTCCGAGTACTTAAAATAGTAACACTTGTAACGTTAAGCATCGAGATGAGTAAAAAATAGTTTATGCACCTATTTAATAAAATCAATATAGTTCGAACACATGTTTTGGTAACATTAAACTGTTTTATGCAGTGGACATCGCACCCCGTAGGGCTTGAATTCATCGGTCCTGACCTGCCTAGCAGAGTTTTAAAACGCTAACTTTGTGTTGTAAACTAAATTTTACGTGGTAATAAATAGTCATTTAATTAATAGATTGTTATATGTAAGTTATTGATTTTATCAACTTTTTACTAATAATTGAATGATTTATTTTTAATAATCAATAAATTTATAAATTTAATTATAATTATAATTAACATCAATTTTATTTTTAACAGTGAAGTAATTTGTTCGTATTAATAAATAAATAAATTAATAAATTTTAAAATTCAAGAATTTATTTGTAATTCTATGAACAATAATAATATGAGATGTATTTTACCCAAAATTTAAAGATAAAAGAAAAACAAATGAATTAAGTGACTTCGATGATAAAAAAAATTATTATTTTTTGAGATTTTGAATTTGACCGTTACAGATGTCAAGGTTATTAACGTTCAGTGTCAAATAATTCGACAGATTGCAACAATCAAATAATTTAAAAAATAAAATTTATAATTTTTTGTTATTTTTTATCTTTTAAGAAAATACCTAAAATCTATTAAATTTTAAAATATATTTTTAATTTCATCACTCGACCATTATTACCGTCGGCCATCACCAACTCGCTTGTCGATCGATTGGAATAAATGTGTGTCTTGGGATTTTGGAGATTGAGGCTACTTGTGACGATCAATGATAGTATAATTTAGGCATCTAAATGAGAAAAGAAGTTTAGTCGAAAGAAGCATAATTTAGACATTTTTTTACATAAGCTTAATTATTATATTCAATAAATAAAATAATTTGATTGTGAGTTTTCGTAATTATCATAAGCAATAAAAGGTTATTGCAAAACCAGGTAGGTTGTTTTGCTCTCTGTTATCATAAGCTTTTATATATATATATATATATATATATATATATATATTCAATGATCCTAAAGTCAAATGACACACTTGAAATGGCGTGCTAGACTTGCCAATTCATCCCCCACAAGAAAAACACCATTCATATATATATATATATATATATAGTCTTCAGTGATGGGTTGATCTCCACCAAACCCTAGCAAAAGTCTCCATTCTCTCTTTTCTCTTCCGTCGCAGAAAATGGAGGGTCTTATCCCTTTGGTTTATCGAACGCTGAAGAAGGCAAAAACCCGCCTTCGATACGAGCGTCTCTCGTCCGTCGCGGCAGCTCAACCTTACAACATTGCTGATTTCTACGTTCAGAGTCCGACTCTGGGTCAGACTCGTTTCTGTACGGAATCGAACAGTAATCCGGTACCCGAGGAGAACATCGGCCGTCACGGTCACCGTCGACGGATGTCCACGGGAAATATCCCCGAGGGAAGCATCGCTGTTACCGGCGGGTCTCGGACGCCGACGGGGCCGAAACTTACGAGGTTCAAGAGTCACAGGATGTTCTCATGTGTGACCGGTTGATAGAAAGATAGGCACCATCTTTTGCTTTCGTCTTAGGGACTACCAGAACATGGATTTGCTGTGCATATGGTATTTCTGGGTAATAATCATTATGGTTTTTTTCCCAAAGCGGGAGAAAGTTCATGAAAAACTCTAATTATTTGAACGATTGATCAAGTTGTTCTCTTCGGTTTCGATTTTAGTAATCATTTGACGTGTGTTAGTTCATTTTGATTCTTAGTTTCTATGTTGATCATTTCTATTCGAATTAAATTATTTATGATATTTAATTTGATTTTGATTCAAAAGATCATGCATGTGGCCACATGTAAAACGACATAGTTTTTAATTAAACACTACAAGACTGGGTTTTGATGTTCAAGTGGTTAAACAAAACAAGCAAATGAGTCGGATAAATATTATATTTTAATCCCATAAAATAATTATTTATATTGTGTATTAGTTAATCAGAGTTTATTTTATTTAAGTAATCCAGAATGGGTCCAATTACCTACTCCATATACCAATCTACCAACACAATACTCGATATGTTAATCTTAAGAAGAAAACCATTAATTAATTAATTAATTAATTAATTAATTAATTAATTAAACATACTATAATTCGTTTTAATAAAAATATACTGTAAATTGTTGAAGGGGTCGATAGAGTGAAATAAAAAAAAAACAAATTAGTTGAATTTCAAATTATTATTTTACCATTTAAATTTTATTTAAAACTTTTCTAATTGATTTTATAAAATTTGTATTAAATCGAATCAAATATATTTATTTAAATTTAAATATAATTATTTATATTGTTATGATACTATATATATATATATATATATATTTAAATTCTTTTCACATGTATAATCAAATACCCTCTAAAATTTATATAACATGTTTACGATACTTTTAAAGAAGAGATTTTGAGGACAAAGTATGGATGGAAAAAATTATAAAGAGTTATCATCAAAGGATCGAATTGTATAAAACATAAAATTGAAAGACTAAATTGTAAGAGAAATTTATAGTCAAAAGAGAAATTAAGATTATGCTAGATTGAAGAACATGTTATTCAAATTGATAAAAAAAAATGAATTAAAAAAAATAAGAAAATTAAAGACCAAAATAAGTTTGTATCATTTTTTATTTTTCAATTATTCAAACTTCAAAAATTTGGGCTCGGGTCTGGTCAGATTTTTTTAAAGATGTTATTTGGGTCGGATTCAGTTTAGGGTGAAAAATATCCGACCCAAAATTTTTTTACCTTATATATTTATGAATAATTACAATAATACCCCTGTATATATTATTTTTTTCAATTAAAACACTATTTTTATTGAATAAAAATAATATTTTTATTATTTTGGGCCAGGTTCGGGTCGGGTGAAAGGTATATATTATGTGGGTCGGGTCGGATTTCAGGTGGAGGTGTCATTGTTCTCGGGTCGAGTCGGGTGGACCAAAAATCCGACCCAACCCGACCCATGCCCATCCCTACTACATGCCTACCCTTTTATTTTTCTCTAAATTTTTGGTATTATTATTTATTATCGAAAGTTGGAAATCTTTTATTATTTTTGAAATGCAACACGAGTTCTTGAAAGAAGGCAAATGAAAGTAATGAAGAAATGGAGTAGGGATGAATGAAGAAGAAGTGGGTAGAAGATGAGTAATATTGTGAGTTAGGGGGAAAAATATTTAAAAATGGGTAAATTGAAATGTTATTCCTAAATTAATTTAAATTTACAAAATGGTCATAATTAGTATTTTGTCTAGAGTTTAACGATTAAAATAAAAATTAAATCATTTTACTAAAGGATCACGTCATCAAACTAACGGAATTCAACGACCAAATGACCAAAACTTAATAAAACGATAACGTTAGTAATCAAAACTTAATAAAATAATGACATAAGTGACCAAAACATGTTTTTCGAATCTGGTGAGCAAAAGAATACAAATATGAAATAAAAATGACCAAAATTTAATCCATGTATCATCTACGTAGAAATGATGTAATTTTATTTTTATATACTTATCGTGTCATGTTAGTAAACCTTTAAAGATTTAGCAGTCGTTAACCTTCGGTATAAATTAAAATAGTTACAAGTAATGTGGGTATTTAAATACTATAAAACTTGAACATAGAAGGGGTATAAAACATGTTTATTGAGAAAGGAAAAGAAAGAATTGTTGCAGCGCTAGAATTCAGCAGAACCAGGTGTTCTTGGGAAAGGTATTGCATCTCTTATATTCTCAACTCCGGTCGCAAACTGCACCAGCCTCTCGAACCCTAGTCCGAACCCCGCGTGAGGAACTGCCACACGATAATCAAACGGATTTTGATTCGTAAATAAGTGATCGAACTATACCGTTTCTTTAAGGTTTTATCGAAACAAAAAATGGTGAATGCAATGAAATGGTCATTAAACATAAACCATGACAACTTTTCCCGGATCAGAAGGTATTGTTATAGTTTTGTGAGAAGGATCATCCCTAACCTGAACCGTAACGACGCAGATCGAGATACCACCAGTAGCTCTCCTTACTAAGCTTCAGCTCATCTAAACGATTTTCCAGATAATCGAGTCGCTCTTCCCTTTGGCTTCCACCGATGAGCTCACCAACCTAACCAAATGTACACAAGAAACGGAACTTCAATGAGCTCACCAACCGAAGAAAAACGAAAATAACAGCAATAAGATTCTTATAGAAGTGCAACACAAGGTCATATTTACCCGAGGTACCAACATATCCATTGCTGCTACAGTCTTCCCATCATCGTTTTCCCGCATATAGAATGCCTTGATCTCCTGAGAGTTTTACATTCGAGCATTAAAAACAGAAAGTGGATAAAATGCCGACATAGAGAAGCGTGATAGAGACAAATCGCATGCCTTAGGATAGTCCCTGATGATAACGGGGCATCCGTTAAATGCTTGTTCGGTTATGTATCGTTCATGCTCGCTTTGCAAATCACATCCCCATTTCACCTACAAAAGAAACCAAGAGATATAAATCTCCGTATAAGGCCGTTATAGGATTATCTCTTAAAGGCGTGCTAACGAGCAGAAATTTAAGCAAGGTGTATTCATGACCAGGAAACGGTTATCTTTTCACTTAACCAGAAACTTTTTCTTTTATACGGCTAATGCAAGAGATGGTTTCCTCATAGATTTGAATCCGGAAAAGAAAATGCAATACCGGGAATTCGAATTTTTTGTTTGCTTCTAGAAGAAGTTCGATTGCATCGGTATAAGTCATCTGCACGAAGTCTTTCTCAGCCACATCCTGTTAATCAAATAAACGCTACCCTTTATCAGTACAATAACATTGCCGGTAATGGTGTCGAGCTCAATAGAAGAGCCGATCAAAATCTAGAAGAACAAATACAACATTGAGCTCATACATTCATTCGATCAATGACCCCTTTCTCGATCCAAGTGTTGAAAAATTCCATGTCTTCCTTGCAATTATCAAGTACGTGTCTCACCTTCGAAAGAAAAGATCGTAAATTACAGCAAATTCACTCAGAAAAATACAACTAAAGAAATTCATAAATAGATGTGAAGAGTAACATACTACATACTGGAGATATGCAGTAGCACAGGCCATGTCATCATCGAGATCAGCAAAAGCCAGCTCCGGCTCAATCATCTAAATAAACAAGGGTATAAGTTCTTCGAGACGATGTTTAGTAAGGTCAGACCAAATGCTCAAAAATAGGTAGGGACATGGAGAATGTTAAAACTTTACGAGGCTACCACGAATGCTTACCCAAAATTCGGCCAAGTGCCTGGATGTGTTTGAATTTTCCGCTCGAAAGGTGGGTCCAAATGTATACACCTAACAAAGTACAAGTATGCATTATTTCTTGACTGGTTACCTTCATATTTTGAATTACTATGAGAACAAGTGGAAGCATACATCGGTAAGAGCGGTTGCATATGTTTCAGCATTAAGTTGACCGGAAACTGTCAAGAATGCAGGTTTGCCAAAGAAATCCTGGCAAGTAAAAATAGGACGGTGAATACCATTAGTCGAATTCAAAAACACACTAATTCCGGAGAGACGTCAGACAATGAAAAAATTGCAATGGTTACAAATACATTTCCAGATAAAACATCTTATGAATTAATCCATCAATTGCACGGATGATGCACGGAGCAAAGCTATGAAACAACATGCACGAATGATGCATGGAGAAAGCTATGCAACTCTATGTAGTTGTATCCGAAGTAGTGTGAAGCGAAGTAGAACTAGCTCACCTGAGACCAATCAATTAACCCATCCTTTGTATTCGGAATGGCAGTCACAGGAGAATCAGCCGCTTCTCTGGAGCTTGGAATCTATTAATTACAAAAAACTTCACAAGTCAAAAGGATAAATGAAAAGCCCAAACATAATCGAGTCATAATTGATAACGAGTTCTTACTGAAACCATTTCACACACATCGGGATTCTAGAAATAAATAGATGCTCCAAGTAGACATGTCGACAAAAGCTTAACTTTACACAGTTAATTAAAATAATATGGAGCAGTAGGTTAACTTTCAATGATCAAAACCTAAAATAACAAAATAGCTATTAGAAGAAATAAACAGATTCATTATAGATACGGTTCATACCAAAGTAGTAACACAGAACTGTTCACCAGCTCCTTCACAATCTGAAGCCGTAATGATAGGACTTGAGATCCATACAAAACCGTTTTCTTGAAAAAATTTATGCGTCGCATAAGCCAAAGCATTCCTCACTCGTGCAACCTAAAGAGAAGTTATATCATCAAAAGAGAATACACACAGATAAAAAAAACAAGCAAAGAAAATCACCATGGTCTCGTTTGGAAGGCAAAGTAACCATGCTGACAAATAGCAAGTAGAAGTTACAGCTAATATAAAAGATGACGCCTTGCACAAACTATGGTGAGTGAACATACAACAGAATCATACCGCACCAAATGTGTTTGTTCTAGGACGAAGATGAGCTTTAGTTCTCAAAAATTCTCGACTGACCCTTTTCTTTTGAATGGGATAGGAAGGATCACTTTTTCCAACCTGCCAAAAGAACAAAGGATACATACAACTAGTAAAAAATACTGGAAGTTTAAAATATTTCCATCGATTAGGGGGAGAAATTTCAAGTAATAACCCAACAGAGGAACATGCAGTAACATCCATGTAATATGGCACAGTGATTTTCCCTTTTCCAAAGCATTTCTTGAAAAAGGACAGTGACAATAAGTCAAAAACCAATTGGGATTACAACATAGCAATGCATGGAGCAGTATGACAAGTTAGAATCGTTTTCTGATTTCATAAAGCTACTTTGATGGTTTGCAAATGCAGACCACTCGAACCAATTCTCGCCACAAAATGGATGAATAAACTCCTACATATCACAATAATCAACGAAACGTAAAGAAAGAGGGTACAATCTACCGTACCAAAACAACTTTTTCAACCTTCAGCTCCACCTTCTGCTTCGACCCTTGGCTAGCCACCAAGGTCCCTTGCACCCATATAGATGCGCCAGTAGAGATCAAGCCAGATTCCACCTACAAGCTTGAAACATATAAATAATTCGCAACTATAATACACAGTGTCTAGGAATATAAATTGCGGTTGAGGCCGCACTTTCGGTTGCATTGTGTTTATCGTGATTATTACAGGTATAGAGGTCGTGCAATAACGGCTCGGAAGACACCGTTACCGCCACATAAAACAGTTATTCATAGCGGACAGCTATTTAAATCCCTACACACGGTACTAAGGAAATCCAAAGAACAACAATAAATTGAAATATTTCCAGTTTTCCACTCTCAAACAACAAATGGTGGTAAGAAGACTAACAAACTAATATTGTATTACCTGATCATAACCTTCAGCATCCGAATTCATCACGCATTGCATGTTTGAAAGGGATGAACCATCATTTACCTACAAATAATAATAATATCAACCACATACATTAATTGAAATAAAAAAAGGAGACTGAAAAAAGTTTTGATTTTTACCTCAAGGAATGTAACGCTGCTTTGAACCCGGAGAGTCCGAACCCAACCCATAACCACCAGAGTCTGTCCGACCCGATTCAAACCTTCATCGTGTCCTCCTTTTATGTCAGCTATCTTCACTTTCTTCCTAAATTCGCCTACTTTATTCCCCATTTCTCCAACTTTCTTTTCTGGGAATTCCGTTTTCTTCACTTCCCCGGACTGCAGCGAGGCGGAAATAACGGAGCAGAAGCATCGCTGCCGATGGAAAGTCGAGTGGAAGTCGACCGGCCGGCGAGGAAGCGGCGGGAAAAGGCGTGGGGTTGTTGGGTTTTTGGAATAAAATGAAAGGAAACGAAGGGTAGAGTAGGGTTTGAATCGGAGAGGAGTGGCGGGTGTTAGAGCAGCAGCCATTTTTGCGCCACTCTTTGCTTTGCTTGGATTGGGCTCTTTGTTAACACTACTGCAGTGAATTCGACTTAAGTGCATGAATTCCCAAATTTTTTTAATATTTTGGATAAAGTGCACAAGTGATTCCTGATTATAGAATATTATTTTATCGTGTCGTTTGGTTTTTAAAATTTATAAAATCATCTTTTAATTATATTTATATGACGTTTTGTTAATTCTCTAACTGTTAAAAGTTATGAAATTATCAATCAATTATTCATATAATTCAGACTCGTTCTTTTTCATTGAAGAAATAACTTAAGTATGAATAAAAAAAATAAAGTTCACAAGTGATCCCAAATTATATTGTATTACTTGTAAAGTCTCATAACTATTAAAAGATATAAAATATTTCTTTGATTATATGATATTATTTTATTGAGTTTATCGACTATTAAAAGTCACAAAATTATCATCTAGCTAGTGGCAGATGTATGTAAAACTAGTGACAGCTACGTGAGTTAGACATTAATATGTTGATTAAAATATGATAAAATTTGATCGTAGAATTGTTTGAGTTATATTTTATGGTTCGACCCTCCATTTATATTATACCCTCGAGCCAATACTTGAAAGGAATAACAATATCAATAGACATCATTAAAATATAATTTTATCGTATTACAAATTAACGATGCATGGTGATTACTCAATAAGTAAACAAACAATCTAAATATAAAATTGACCCAAATTAGGCAATTTAACCAAAAATCACCGTATAGATAAAATATTACTTGTCAGTCACCGTTTTATAAATACTACTCGACCTAACACCTGAGAAAAGGTGACGCGTTCGGTGAAACGTGCTTTAGGAGTAAGGCGTTGTTGGTAGGAAGCGCCTTAGTCAAAAACAGTCAATACCCCTGCAAGGCGCATACCAAGGGGTGCGTCTTACCGAGGTTTTTGACAACCCTGGAAGGCACATCTCATGGGGCATGCCTTCCCCTCTCGCACCGATTTTCTATCAAATTCTCCCACCTATTTCCCTAACCGACTGTCTATATAAACCCCTCCCCCAACTCACATAAATATCACTTAAATATCTCTCATTCCTATCTATTTTCAATTTAATAAGGTATAATTGTTTTTATAAATTTATTATTTTATTCATTAAAATTTTTATTATTTAAGTAATTAATTATTTTATTATTATTTTATTTTAGTATTTATTTTTTATTTTTTATTTGATTATTTAATTTTAAACTTGTTTAGTTAATATTTATTAATTACAGTTAAAAAATGGAAGGTATGTTGTTTCCGCTGTTGCGATTGGATGCTGATCATATTTCGAGTCATTTTGCCGATATAGTAAGAATACAAACCTATATTCTTTTTAAATTTATGAATATTATGAAATTGGTTATATATTATTTAAATTATTAAATTTTATTTAGTTGAATTTATTTAAATAATTTTGAAATAGTAGTTCAAATTTTAATAGTTAGAATTTATTTGTTAGGAAAATGATCCTATATTAGAAGTTTTTTTTTTTCGCAACAAGAAGATGAAAACACTGAGGCGTATCTAATCATATTTGTCTATGGGTGGATTCAGTTACTTAACAAAAATTGAAGGAGGTTGTAAACTTGAACTCGCCATGATTTCTGCACTAAATAAGATATGGAGGCCAAAGGCACACACGTTTCATCTATCATGTAGGGAGTGTACCTTTACGCTAGAGGATGTTTCATTGCAACTGGGGCTCCCGATCGATGGAACTGCCATTTGTGGTGTGGCAGATGATAATTGGGGGGTTATGCAGGGAGTATCTTGGAAGTTGTCTGCCTAATTTCAACGGTGGTCGAATAACATTAGGGTGACTGAAAAGTAAATTTAAAGAGTTACACGAAAATTATTCAGAGGATGAGGCAAAAGCATTTTCCCGAGCATATATACTACAACTCATTGCAGGTATATTGATGCCTGAAAAATCTCAGAACCAGGTTCACTATATGTGGTTGAGGCACCTGATCGATTTTGAAGTAGTGACATATTGAGCTGGGGTTTGTAGTGTTGGTATTTTTGTTTAGAGAAATGTGTCGAGATACGAATTATAAGAAAATTGCTATTGGTGATTGTCTCATGCTTTTCCAATCGTGGTCATGGAACCACATGCCTTTTTTGCCCGATCGTGAATGAGTCATATATCTCTTCGTTACTTTCAAGGTATCAATAGTAAAATTATTTTTAAATAATGTTTTCGATTATTATAAAATGACATATATATATATATATATATATATATATATATATATATATATTAAATAGGTGGTCAAGTAATAGGAAAAATCATCGTGATATCCCACAAGAATTACAAGATATCTGATTACTCATTGACCAGAAAGTTGATGTAGAGGTACTTTTTAAATTTTAATTTTTTATTTAATTGTATTTATATAATTTGAATATAGTTTTAATTTTGATAAGAAATCTATATTTTTGTTTTAAATGGTTTCTATATTTGGACGACGAATTGAGGGATTGCATCTCATATAACCTTAGTGGGATATTGGATAAATGGGTGGTGGTTGTGCCCCTTATTTGTTATGCTATTATTGGGGGGCATCCGATTGATTGTGTGCTTCGTCAGTTTGAGTTTACATAATTTATTCCAGAAGCACCAAGGAACCTCGATAATATGTATAACATCGATAGACAAAGCAAGAAATAGGTAAATTGGTTGGTGAAACATACATACTGATTGGCGATGTGGGAGAACCGACATCAACGCTTACCCCATCGACAGTATATAACAGAAATTGGTTTGATGATTTTAGATGGTTATATTGAATGGTTAAACGCAAACAATAATACATTCTTACTTTAAACATAAGCACGATGTGGCAATTCATCGTCATCGACAAAAATGTACGACATCACAACATCATCATCCCCCCACTACTGGATGAAGAGCAGTTGCTTCCGGGTCATCCTCAGTTATGCCACCGAACCACCACACCAACAACTAGCGACGCTAGTTTACATCCCTAGCCCTCCAATTCACATGGGGACACCACCGTTTCATACACCATCATAATTAGTTCGGATGCCACATCTGCAAGTTTAGATGGCATATCTGTTGGTTCAGATGCCACTGTCGTTTGGTTACGCACAAAGCTTGTAGGGTTTTATAAAATTTAGTTCCTACGCGAATTATGTTATGGGTTGTCCTCCACCACATGCACCTCAACTGCAACATGCGTCACAAACATTGATGTCCGATTTTTTCACAATTTTGTAGTTCTCAACGAGTGATGGGATCGTCATACACCAACAGGATCCTTATTCTACAGAGGTCATATATCAGCATTCAACCCTTATCAAGACAATGTTGTTGAGAGTGATAATGACGATGAAGAAGAGGATAAGGAGGATGAGAATGAGAACGATGATGACAATGAGGAGAAAGATAAGGATGATGACAGTGGGGACGACGATGAGCATTATATAAGAAAAAACCCTCCTAGAAGTAGACGACCACCACCCTATGGAACACATTCCAAGAGATATCAATGAATCTGACTCTTTCAGAGCAATCTTTTTATTTATTGTGTGTTTACTATGATGTATTTGCCTCTTATTTTATTTTTTTATTATGTATTCATATGAACTAAGATTTTTCTTCTTAATTAGATTTTTTCTTTTATTTTGTTTCGTTATTCTGTATTTATATAAAGTAAGTTTTTGTTTGATGTTAAATGTCTTTTTGCGAACAAGGACAAACAAGACACAATAATTTGGGTAGGCTCGTTTTATAGGACAACTTCCTAAGGCCTATATATATATATGAGGTGAAAGGTAATTTTAATCTATTCAGGCAAAAACTTTAGTTGTTTAACTAGTATGGCTACTATTAACACAATTTTTTTATTGTAAATATTTAAGCATGTCTTTCAACAAAAAAAATAACTTGAGGAGTTGAAATTTAAAATAGAAATAAAGGTTAAACTTGGGAGGAAAACAAAATTTTCTTTGCTATATTAAAGATTGCCAGTATCATTTAAGAGGTTTCTTATAAGCAATGATGCCGACCTTGTTTGTAGAGTTTGAGGATGTTGTTGATGATGTTTTGAGTTTGATTACGCAACAAATTAAGCAAAATAAGTTCGGGAACACAAAGATAGATGTTGATGATTATATATATTTTTATTTACTATTTTAGGTGTATGTGTATATTTTTATTTATTGTTTAAGGTCTGGGAAATATGTGTGGTATTTCTAGTTCGTTGGTTTGGTATGCTTCATGTCATGTTTAATAGTTTGTTATTTAATGTAATGTTTATGGTTTATTGTTTTTATAGTTCACATCTATAACAAATCTCATATTGAATTTAATTAGTCATATTAAAAACAAAATCCATTACAATATTACTTTCACTATTCCATAAATAATAAAAGCAACCTCTAAACGTGTGATCACGTGAGCAATATGTTTATGAAATCTTTTCGATGTACGAAACTGAGAAAATTTTGGCAATTGTTGAGATAGTCATGCTTCTGTAGTGGAAAAGCTCTTTTTGCTTCATCTTTATATGTATTGGGTTTAGGCTGGACAACACTTTATATCCTTCTTACAACCTCTCTTTTATGTGAAACAATTGTATGTCTAAAGCATAAGTTGCTTCGATGACACCCATTGTAGAGGCTTGTTTCAAGATATGACAACCAACTTCAACATTGGCATAATATTTGGAAAAACACTGAACTATACATTCCCTAAACTATGCATCTGGATTTCTGGAAACATAAGCCTTTCGTACAAGCATTCATTCAGAACGATCCAAAGGTTTCAAGGTATACCGATGAAGTCGATTATTTGCAAATATGAATATGTAATTTGATGCCAAGTAAAAGTCCCAGCAAGTTAAATAAAGATGGAGAAAGTCCTCGATAGAATTAGAAACAATGCAATGTAAAATCTAAGCTAATATATCATTTGGCAGATAAGATAATGAATATTTAACTGTCATTGAAAACGAAGGAAAAATCTATGAAAATGATAGATAATATAATCAGAAAAAATACACAGAAGGCAAAGTAATGAGGACCACTTACTTCATATCTCATATATATAATGTTTGACGCCGGATAAGATAAAATCTTAAGAAAAAGAAAGACACGTTTCAATGGAAACGTTTTCCTCATTTTTAGATAATATATGTCATATCATAGTGTTTTCCATTATTATTCAGATAATCTCTGCCATATCATAGTGTTTCATCCCATCCGAAATGAAAGGTGTATTCTAAGGGAAGTGTTTTCTATTATTATTCAAAGAATCTCTGTCATGTCATAATGTTTCATCCCATCCGAAATGAAAGGTGCATTCCAAGGGAAACTCCATTATTATTTAGAGAATATATGTCATGTCATAGTGTTCCATCCCATCAGAAATAAAAGGCGCATTTCAGGGGAAACATTTTTCATTATTATTCAGAGAATCTTTGTCATGTCATAGTGTTTCATCACATCCGAAATGAAAGGCGCATGTTCCATTATTATTCAAATAATCTCTGCCATTTCACATAATTAACATGAATTGTTCCTCGACCCTCAATCTCTTAAACTCTTCAACCCTGAAACTTTGTATCTTTGAAATCTTAAACTCTCAAACTAAGAAAATAACTCATATTTCAATTGTTGTTTACTATGATAGAGAAATTAGGGAAGATGAATAGGGGTTGTTTTCCAATCAGATCATTATATCCTTTTGTCCTTCAGGAAAAACATCACTCTTCACGATTTAATCACAAAAAATCTCAAGGAATGCTATTTTTTGAAACAGTTGAAGACTGACTACACTGCAATACAGATTTTGACTGAAATTTTTCTGTTAACATATACATCGTTCAAGCTCTTAAACGACGATGACATTATTGTGATGGTTGATGTTTCCAATCAAAATTTGAACTCTGTTACAGAAATGTAAACTAATTTTGTTGATGTGCATCTAATTCGGGGTATGTCCTTATCCTCCTATTACGGATTGCATGAACCAGTTGACAGTCCAACTTAAATAATATGTAATGATTTCACGTCATTAATAGCTAACCCACCTTCTGTTAGCATACCATCAAGTTTTAGGGGAAGGCATTCATATGTCACTTTTTTCTACCTCAATATGGAGATGCCTTTCAGTTCCAGAGGAGACATTTATTTGGCAGTACCTTCGACCTTGATATGACAATGCCTTTCAAGCAACACTCAATTCATAACCCATATGGTGACATCCCTTCAAGCTCCAGATGAAGGCATTAATCTATGAACTTGTTCGAACTAAACATCAGAGTCATAAAAGAACCCTCATATCCTCCAAAAGAACCTCTTCGTAAGGCAGAAGCAGACGGTGCTGAAATTGGATTATTCATTGAACCCGAGTCACCGTAATTCAACATGAACTCTGATGATGATGCATATTAAGTTATTAAAAATATGGTACTATATGAACCTCCGACACACATGCATGAAGCTAACTATGATGCGATGTACGGTCTATAATTTCTTGATATGCCTTATCTTGAAGACTATAATAGGCATTCATCAGTTAATGATGGTGATTTATATTGTGGAATGGAGTCTGCATCTAAAGAAAAAACAATGATGGTAATTAATAATTATAAAATTCGTAATTCAATTCAGTCCAGGGTCGACAGATCTACCACAAAAAATATGTTCATTATTGTGTCCAACATGATAACGGCTACAACTAGATGGTTCATGTTTCAAAGAGAAATAAAATCGACAGATGGGAACTAACAAAATACATCAGTCTCTATATATGTTGTGCACAGGGGATCAACTAGGACCATTCAAACTTGGACTTCAACGTGATTTACCAAGCTATCATGCCATTGGTTAGAGCAAACTCCCACATACCTATTGCAGTGTTGATTTATGCAATACAATCTCAATATGGGTACATCGTCTCGTACACAAAAGCATGGAAAGCAAAACAGGATGTCATTATAAAACTACATGGCGAATATGATTCATCTTACAACGAACTACCCAGTTGGTTTAACCTGGTTCAACGACTGAATCCTGGGATAATAGTTGAGTTTGAAACTCGAAATTCCTACCATAATGATCGACTTCTTCGAGATCGATGCCAATTCCACCGTGTTTTTAGACTAACCCACAATGCATTAATGCAGTGAAATACTCTTAACATGTTGTCCAAATTGATGGTACATTATTGTATGGAACATACAATCAAGTTTTATTATTGACAATTGTTCAAGATGGTAATTGTAACATTCTTCCTGTTGTTTTTGCCCTTGTTGAAGGAGAAGATATATAATATTGGGTTTTTTTTCCTGAGAAATATACGGTTACATGTTATCACGAGGGAACATATTTGTATCATTTCAGACCGAGAAGCTAATATCAAAGCAACAATGGACTCTTTGAGTCCAATTTGGAAACCCTCACACGTCCAACATCGTCTCTGTATCCGATATATTGTTGCAAACTATCATGGCAGATATAAGAAGAATGATGAACAATAATTAATTATTTGCATGAGTATGTTACATTTTTCTCATTTTCATTTTTTATACTAACTCCTTCATTTCGCTTAGGTTACAAACTCTCACCTTAAACGTTTGAGGTTATGCTTCAAGAATTGTGAGAAAAAATGAACATAGATACAATTACATCAGTGAAATAAACAAAGAAAAATGGAAAAATGAATACGATGGTGGATATCGATATGGACATATGACAACCAACTTGGCTAAGACAATCAATTAAACCTTAAAAGGGCCCCGTTATTTACCAGTAATTATTTTGGCTAAAATGACATATTTTTATTTGGATAAACTTTTACTTGGATACAAAATAGTCATGTTTATCACCCACGATTAATAGTGGACCTGCAGCAAAAGGTTGCAGCATCAAACAACATGTTTGTAATAAGCTTTCTCGTACCCAAGAATTATTTCGGGTCACAGAAATGCCACAACCTCTGCAAGGGAATGAATCTAACTCTTTTAGAGTTAATATACGATATAAATGTTGTGACTGTGGATTTTTCAAGCTTTGAAGTATACATGCTCTCATGTCATAACAACTTGCTCATTTTCTCGTCAAGATTATAAGCGTTATGTGGATCTCGTATACCAACTTTCACAAGTATTCAAGGTATATGAATATGAGTTTCCCTCATAAGTACTGACAAAGACCCAAACGAGGTTCAGACTTGGGTTCCAATTATACCATATCCGAACTTATTAAAAGAGTCAGGTCATCCAAAATCCACTCGAATTCATTGCGATATGGATATTAGATAGACACCAGGATAAAACTTAAGATGTGACCATTGCATAAATCCCGGTCACAATAGGAGAAATTATATATCTCTTTCATCATCACGTAACTATTGACCACCACTCGTGTAATTATATTTTCTAATGTTTCAACTTACGTTATTTGATTTTCGTTTAATTTCGATTAATGTGATTTCAACTTGTTTATTTTACAAGATGACCTTTCCGTATATCTATATAATGTTCCAATTAAATGTTCAACGTTTATTTCTTACAATCTAACATACAATCAACTTTAATCATACCCTATTTTAAAAACATAAAGTTCTAACATACAATCAATTTTAACCCTAAATTTCTTTAAAAACCCTAAAACATACAAATATAACACCTTTAATCACTAAAAAAAAATTAAAACTAATTATAAAACCCTCAAATTAATTTAACGTAAAACCTTAAACCTAAAACTATTGGACATGAGAGGTGTGTCTCCTTCTCTCTCTTGAAAAATGTGTTGAATCGAAAGTGTTAGGAAAGTGTGTTTGGTAGATAATATTATTTTAATCGGATGATTTTTTTTTTGTCAAATTGCCCCCAAATTAACGATGGAGATATAAAACCGACCAATCCAATCATTTATGGTCGTTTCAAATGGTTTTAACTAATAATAACAATAAGAAAAAGAGTTTCTTTTTGAAGCAATCAATTTATAAAAGAGAACCAAAAAATGGGGAATCGAGTAGTTCAGTTGCCGATTCCAATAATAAAGGAAGAGATTGGATTCCTTCTCGTTTTCATTTCCTTTTCTCTCCTTCTAGAGATTAATCGAGTCCTCGAATTAACACCCATTGCTTCGAAATGAGCACGGGCGACTTTCTCAACGTCGACCCTGTAGAGCTCAAGTTTCCCTGTAAGTTTTCTGGGGCTCTCTTCCTCTTTTATCCCCCGATCTTGAATTTGTGTTTTTGTTTCTGGGTTTTTTTTATTTTGATTCGTTGTTGTTGTTATGGTGTTTCAATAGTTGAGCTGAAGAAACAGATCTCATGTTCTCTTCAATTGTCGAATAAAACCGATTATCATGTTGCTTTCAAGGTACCCTTTTGTTAATGTCGAACTGAATTGGTCTGTTTGGAAGCTGAGAAAATAAAACAAAATGTGAGTCGATATTTTATTTAGATTTTCTTTTCAGGTGAAAACAACCAATCCGAAGAAGTATTGTGTTCGTCCCAACACGGGGATCGTTTTACCAAATTCTACATGCGAGGTTATAGGTACAAATGCAATGAATCAATTACATTTCCCCCCCCCCCAGATTTTTATCATTGTTTAATTCTGGTAATCTTCAAAAGAATCATTTTTTTAATTTAGTTACCATGCAAGCGCAAAAGGAGTTCCCTGCTGATATGCAATGCAAGGACAAATTCCTCCTTCAAGGTGTAAAAGCCCCTGATGGTGCAATCCCAAAGGATATAACTGCAGAAATGGTATGATGTAATTGTTATTTCGGCCCGGACGCAGACCCATATCTGACATTTTCATTTATATTCGAATTCGAGTAAGGTAGTGTATAGTTTTGATTGATTGCGGGAATGTTCGGTTTTCTAGTTCAATAGAGAAGCTGGCAATGTGGTTGAAGAATGCAAGTTGAGAGTGGTTTATGTTTTTTCATCTCAACATACACCTGCACGTGATGGATCTGAAGTAGGGTCTTCAATGAGAGGCTCTGTTTCGGACAATGGCCAGGCAAACACTGCTGAGTTTGTTAATGTACCGAAACCAAGACATTGCTGCGTATATTTTTGTTATTGCCCTTGTTATGCTAATAGTTTGCATTTCGTCGGTGAATGCAGGCTGCAAGAACATTTACAGATGATGTTCAAGATAAATCTCCTGAGGTAAATTCTGGATTCTGTATCTTCTGTATCACCTTCCGCTGCTGCATATGCATGATTTATTCTTCATTTATTTTTCCGTTCCGATCTCTGTTGCTTCGACCCTTCATTTATCTAGAAATACTCATGTTCAACACTTATATCCTATGCATATCCAAATAGTGTTCTGAGAATATGACGTTCCAATAACCTCAGAATACATGAAAAACTTACTCGTGTCTGGAACTTACATCAAGTCTGAGTAACATAGTTTTGGATATGGTAAGAATCGTATTTTTCTAGGTAGATATTTACAGATGAAGTTCAAGGTAAATCTCCCAAGGTAAATTCTGAATTCTGCATGTTTTGTGTCACCCTATGCTGCTGCATACACGTGATTTGTTCATTTACTTTGGCATTTTGGATCTATGTTGCTTCGATTCTTCATTTTTCTTGAAATTCTTGTGTCTAACACCTATATCCGATATCGATATGCAAAATATGATCCTCCTAGAACATCCAAGTTCCTGGATATTTGCATTCCTTTCAACGCTTCCGGGTTGGGGCCCGAAGCTCTTTTATTGTATGTGATGGTGATATATTGAAGGTAATAATACTCAATAATGCTTTCTATAATTGCAGGCAAAAGCTCTTATAACAAAGCTGACTGAAGAAAAAAATAAAGCAATTCAACAAAATAACAAGCTTCGCCAAGAGCTGGTGAGTCGAACTGACCGTGATATATGCAACAGGAATCGTAGTAAATTCAACGAACCTTTATTTTCCGCTTAACCATCTCTCCGTAATTGCATCTAGTTATTGAAAATGTCGAGCCTTTTGTTTCCCTTTTACATCTCAGACCTCAGCAGGATCCCTACTCATCTTACCATCAAGCCATATATGATCTTGTTGTTAGTTACTTATGAAATGCAGTTAAAAAGCTTCCATCGCCTGATAGATTTGTGCTTTCGATATACTCGTGTCCGACCAGCTTATCATGTTCTGTCGATCTATACGAGCCATGCGAAATTCTCACATGTAAAAATCACAAATGTTTAGGAACTGCTGAAGCTCGAAACCAGCAGAAGTGGTGGCGGTCTGTCGTTCATGATCGTTATGTTGATCGGCTTGATTGGATTAATTACGGGATATATCATGAAGAGATCGTAAACATCGACCGATCTAGTTCGGCTCATCTGCATATTCTTCCTCTACTTTCCTTCCCTTGGTTAGCTTTAAGGTCTCATGGTGAGTATGCAGTGCACTCCCATTAATGTGTTGCATTCTTTCTGTAAACATCATTTTTTTTCAATTAAGATAATGGTAATTCCACAAGTGGTATCGATTGTTTAATGAATAAATGATTATATTTTTTATTTTTTAAAATATAAAAATATTGTTAAATTAACTATTGAAATATATTTAGACAATATATATCTTTATATAAATATATATTTATATATATAAACTATAATAAAATTTAAACTACTAAATTTTCAAGACCTCAAGTTTACTATTCACAAAACATAATTGTGATGTGCATTCCAAAATTATTTACATAATCGTTTTTTTCAATTCAATAAATGATGTAATTTTTTTATGTAAAATAATAATAATTAAATTATAGCTTACGAATGAGCGAAACCTCAATCCTTTTTTGAAAAAAAAAATCGATTAAATTAATAAATTATTTTATAGTCAATTAATTTTTCAAACTAAGAAATTTAATTAATTCTGTCCCGCTATATATATTATAATTCTATAACGTGACGTTTATAATATTTTTAAAAAAGTAAAAAAAAATTATTAAAATTTTAAAGGAACTCTAATTTTTTAATTTAAAAAAGTCTAAACGTTATTAAAAAATAATAATAAACTTTTAAAAATTACATATAGAAACACTTTGAGGTGACATAAAACCATATGATCTAAAAAATTATTAAATTTAATAACCAACATTGATCGAAGGAATGAATCAATAAAAATTTGAATAAACTACACTTTTAGTATATAAATTATCATTTTGATCCCTTTTAGTAGTTAAACTTTCATTTTTCAAAACCATAACTAACATTTAGTTTTTGTATCATTTTAGTACCCTATCATTAAAAACTTAATAGACTGGCTGACTTGACATAGCTCAATTGAACGGACGACTCATCCGATTGTGGATCACAAGAGAATGATGAGCCAACCAACATACTTCAGTTTCAGTCCCCCCATCAGACGGTGTACTATGGAGATTAGAGGATGAAGAAATCAAAGAATCCATAATCAATTTGGGAAGATTGAGACGTTTTTCGATATAACGGAGGCTGAATTTCATTTGGAGGGTCGAAAAGGCAAAACCTTAAATTATTCAACATAATCTTAAGGACTTGTCGAATGCCTTATCGAAACAGTCCTATATTAACTATTTGAACTATTGAATTATAATAATATAATTAATGTCAATCGTTCTATGTTTTTCTTTAGAAATTAATGTAAATGTTGGATGATAAGTCCATATATTTTTTTAATGTCTTGAAGATGCCAATAAGTGCAATCAGGCAGACTTATGCGCAGTTTTACAGGCAAACTAATCTTAAATTTACAAAGGCAAGGCCCCTTCCCCATAAACATTGCCACATTGCCAGCAGTCCGTTAGAAAATGAAGTCACTGAGCTGAACATGTTTCCCTTTCCCGGTGTTTCTACCGATCAAATACGATTGGTCCTCGATATCGGCGTTCGGGCAGTTCATTCTATGCCTGTGGCATCAGCGACGAACCGTTTAGTTATTTACGGATCCAAAGCAACAAAAAGGGTGTCAATGATGTTACAACACATACCAAGCAAAGTGATCTTCACAACAAATAGAACCCCAAATGATTGAAACTCCAGCTCCTTTCCTGCGGTCAGGCAACGTCGAGCAGTGCTTTCAAGTTCAACCAATTACAAAGTAAATTAAAAGTTGCAAGAACGATTGAATAAGCGGTATAGATAACATACCAAGTTGCCGTGAACATGTCGTAGAACTTGTCGAATGCCTTATCGAAACAGTAGTGGCAAATCAAAAGATCCCTAATGTCAGTCACCTCGCATGTAGACTTGCAGCATTTCACCTATACCGATTAAATGTTTTAGGCATTCATGCCATGAATTCGAAGTGATACAGCATCTAAAGTGCAGAGAATAGAAACACAAATTCTCACCAATCGCTTGAGTTTATGAGAGTAGTACTGTTTATGGGATGGATGGGTACAGATATGTTCATTCAAATGTCCTTCACTGCATTTCAAAATATCCAAGAGGAAATATCATAAACTTCCCTTTTTCGTTTTACAATACATCTCGAAGACAAACATGTAGTAATTGAATGTGAAAATGGCATGATAGAGGTTATACAGCTTACTTGTCACAAACAACAGTGCTGCAATGAAGGCATGTTGCTAGTCCAATCGAGCTACGACATGCATTACAGCTTGCAAGAGATAAGTTTTCACCTATCCGATGGCATCTGCAGATAGGGAGAAAGGCAAAGAGGAGAATCTAGCTCCCTAAGAATTGAAAGTAATTGCGACTTCAAACACAAGAAAGGTCATTCCCTTTTTTGACATTAACATAAAGCAAGAAATAAATCACATCTAATCGAACAGACTAAGACATGGGACATGGCGCAAATCTAGCTCGTTTAGCCAAATAAAAATTTTGAAACTCAAGAACCCAGATTAACATAAAAGTTTATGTCTATGAGCTATTTTTACGAACAAAACAAAGGATGAGCATGAACCCTACCCTAAAAAGCTAAACAAATAAATAAGAAAACAAAATGAAGCAATCACATGCTCGATAATTTTTAACGTTTGAAGTCTCTTCTTTTTAAAAAATACTTAATTTAGTATAAATACATGAAATAGATTTGTATAAACCTTCTGTACAGTTCAAGAAGATCTCTGGATAGAGAAGTGGGCTTGCTCCGCTTCGTCGCAGCCTAAAATAGAGAAAACAAATGAAAAACATGTTTTCACAGTTCATAATTGTAAAGGACCAAAGTACTTCCTCTAGCAGAAAATAAGTAATAGTAAACCTGCTCCGATGTGGTGACCAAGCAATCTTCAGCAAGGTGTCCCGGCCTCTCGCATTTCCAACTAAAATCAGAATCATTCATATAAGACTCAGTAGTAATCACTACTAAATAGTGGAACTTATTTTCAAACAACACAGAACCTATGGAGCTATGCTATCTCATGCTTGAATAAAATCTATTTATAAATGTTATTTCGAAATACAATAACTTAAACAAATTTGTACCATTTGTAGCTACAAAGATTAGACCCCCTTTGGAACCAGCGATGGTTACTGTAATCCCAAGCGTCTTCCTCAAGTTCAGGAGTACGATAGATGGATGTAAGTTCAGATGATGAAAGAGACGGATTTTGACTGCTCATGGTCACGGATTTCTGGAAACACAACACATAATACAGGCTTAATGTAGTGAATACAATATGAAAAGAGACATTCTTTTGTTACCGTGAAAAAAGTCGAGAGAGTGGGAACCTCAGTTATTTGAAGGCTACGCAAAAGAGCAGATTTGCACTCCATGCTGCAAATGTCGTCATCAGTCTACACAGAAACATCACATCCAAAGTTAGAGAGAGTCACAGAAGCAACTAAGAGAATGATGTAGCGAATTTTGAACAACAAGTCTCATATCATTTATCTCACCTTGTCACATATATATTCTCCATATCTGCCACAAATTACACAAACAGGTTCGCCTGGAAGAGGAAACCGTTGCTCACTTCTGCTCTTAATTCGATCTGCTTCATTCAAATCACCTACAATAAAATACAGTCAAAAACAGTGAAGGCCACATATGCAACAAATATATTTTACAGCTTCATCGATCATAAGCTATCAATAAGCAGAGAAAAAATGGGTGGTCTTTGAAATATTATAAGCAAAATAGTTATCGTAATTGAAGGAGACTCTAAAAGCCTAAAACAAACCAGAATCTGGAGGATCCTGAGTTTCTTTATCATCGGAAGAAGTACTTCCATCGCCTGAAATTTGAGGAACGCTGTATTCAGTAATTGCATACACATTCAATGGTAATTACAGAGTTGCAAGTCATCAAAGTTTCTAGTTGAATTTGATTATTAACCGAACCAACAATAAGTTCAAAATTTATGTACTGGATTCTGTTATCAAAAGTAGGATGAATGAAACTTACTTCCATAGTCTACCAAAGCTACACTCGAATTCGATGCTTGCTGCAACAAACAGAAGAAGAATAAGAATAACCAAAAGGGATAATCGAAATTCATTCAAAAATAAAACTAAAGCAATCAATTAATTACCAACATATCAGTACTCAGTTGGTCATAACCCTGAGATGAACTAACCTCTCTCCTGCTCAATCAAAAACCAGAAATCAAACAAAAATTGCAAAGCAAATTGACAATAAATGAAAAAAAAATTACACTTCAAAATGTGAAAATTACATTTAAAAAAGAAGAGAGAAATCTCGCCTTCTTTTAAGGATGTAATCGTGATGAGACATAGGTCCATCCTTGTCTTCAATTTCACGGCTACGGTGAGTCCGCGACAATGGCTGACGCTCCCTCGTGCGTTTCCTACACGCGCCTTTGTTTTCGACCTGAGATTGTTCTCCGATCGGCGGAGGAGCATTTCCGGTGGCGATATTATAGGCTGTGAATTGAAGTGAAAGTCTTGAAACTTGTTTGATAAAGAAGATTTCTATAAAAAAAACTCACCTTTTAGGTTTTGAAGAGCAGAGGAGAGATTTAAATCTTTCTTGTAAGAGAGGGAAGGGTTTTTGTAGAAATTCGATCTCGTCCCCATTTCCCCCACTCTTGCCAATGATTTGATTAAGAGAGGCAGAGAGAGAGCTTAATGAACGGCCATGGCGGCAGCCCAGTACCGAGATACCAAACGATGTCGTTCGAAAGGTGGTGTTATCACTGATACGGTTGAATTCAACGAAGGAAGGCCCAAACTTTTTTTAAAAACATATGTAATTAATTTTAGGGTAAAGTATACAAATGGTCCCTCAACTATAGAACATTTCTTTGTTGAATCTCTTGCCTATTAAAGTTATAAAATGATCTATTAACTATTAAAAGTTATAAAATGGTCCCCGAATATAGGGTATTATTATTTTTAGTCTCACGACTATCAAAAGTTACAAAATGGTCACTATTATATGTTTCAAACTCATCCTTTTTCTTTAAAAAAATTAGTGATTGTCTGAGTTGTACAATAACATGTTGACTGATATATGATAAAATTTGATCCCATAACTTTTTGAGCTGTATTTGTGGATCAATTCTTCATTTATATTATGTTATCGAGCTAGTGCTTGAAACATTAAATCATCGAGCCAGTTCTTGAAAACAATGATAGTATCAGTAGACATCATTAAAATATGATTTTATCATATCTCAATCAACATGTTAATGTCTAGTTCAAACGATCGTCGATATTTTAAAGAAAAAGAAGGAGTTTGAAACATATAATAGCTGAGTGATTGTTTTATAACTTCTCATAATCAGAAAGCTCAACAAAATAACATCATATTGCCGAATGATCATTTGTGTACTTTGCCCTTAATTTTACCTTTTATTCTCTTTTAGTCAAGAATACAAAAAAATGGTAAAATACACTAGTGGTCCTTTTGTTTTTGGTCTATCTTATTTTGGTTACTTATTTTGAAAACATTATATTTTGGTCACTTTTATTTAACTCCCATTAGTTTATTAACGTGACACTTTAGTGAAAATGATAAATTTTAGGGTAAACTTCACAAATAGTCATTAATGTTTGAGTAAATTTTTGTTTTCCGCTGAAGTTTTAAAAGCTACAAATTGATCGTTAACGTTATTGATTTATAACAAATCGGTCACTCAACTTTAACCACTGTTAATGTAGGTGACATAAAGCTTACTTTGTCCATTAAACAAGTAATTTGTTTATTTTTTTTTATCATTAACAAGCTTTTACAAATCAAATATAAATTGTTGTAAGTTAAAACCATTAGGGAGCTTTGGCCCAATGGTTTGGGTGCCTGGTCACTCTCCCCCAAAGACTTCGATTCTCTCTAAGTGCATCTTTGTTCTTCTATTTTCCATTTCAATTGGGTGGTGACACGTGTCACCACCTAATTGGTTAAAAATTATTTAATTAAATAATTTAAAATTCATAAATAAAACATTATAATCATGTATTGACACATGTCATGTTCTAATTGGATAGTTATATTTATTTAATTGAATTAAAACAATGACTAAATTGATAGAAATGTAAATATTAAGGACCAAATATATAATTATGACAATTTTATTAACGGACATGTCACCAACTCTGTTAAAAATTAACGGCCGGTGGCTTGATTGAATCAATTAAATAGTTTGATGGTCTGATTAAGACAAAAAATAGTTTGATGGTCACATTGACTTTTGACCATAATTTGGTGGTCTCCCGTATAGTTTACCCTAAATATTATCGTATTGATATGGCATACATTTGAATTAAACGTGATATCAATTCAAAACCGTTTATAATTGAATATTTTAATTAAAAAATTTATTAAAAATAATAATTTGACTTTTACTTAAAAGATTGAGAATTAAATTTTGTTTAAAACAAGAATTAATTTGACAAAAATTATTAAATAAAAACAAAATACACCATTTTATATATAAAAAATTAAACAACTGATTTCTATGGTAATTAAAATTTTATAATCTGAAAGCTTATTTCATCCATTAATCGAAGAACCAAATCGCGAACCTTGTAATTCACGAACTATCACCACCCAATGGGTATTTGCCGCGTACCCTCAAACCAAGAAAAAAAACATCCCAATGTTCAATCTTTGCTCAAGTGTCGTGTTAAAGATGGCCATTTAACCATAATTGGACGACCCGATAGGCTTGTATATTTAAAAAAAAAAATCAGGTTCGGGTCAAGTCAGGTCCGATTATTTAAGAGATATAATTGGGTCGAGTTGTATTCGGGTGAAGCGTAAAAAAAGTCTGACTCGACCTGACCTAAGGATAATAATATAGTTTCTTTAAATTTGTTTATTTATTTTTTAATTAAGTATTTATTTTATATTAGGTCGGATTGGATCAGATTTATATTATAAAAATTCGGTATGGTCAAAGTCGGGTGGATGATATATATTTTTTGAGTCGGATCAGATTAGATGAAGAATATAAAATTTTTAAGTCGAATTAAATTTAGGTAGAGGATATATATTTTCGGGTTGGTTGAATTAACATAAAAAAAACTGACCCTAACCCATTCTCGTTACCATATGCCCCAAAAATCCCATCCCTTTATGGTGTTCATTTTTCGGTTTTAACCAAATTAACCGAACGGAATTAGTTCGGTCAGGGAACGGTTAATAATTTTTTTAGAATTCGATTAACGGTTAATTCAGTTTGAAATCGATTAATTATCCGAACCGAAATTAAATTTTAAATTTTAAATATATTATATATAACATATGGGATTAGCCCAAACTATTTAAAATCCAATTAATAATTTAATATCCAATAAATTTTAAACATAAATCAATATTAATTAATTAAAAAAATCTATATAAAATTTTTATTTTATAATTATATATTATTTAAATTAATTATAAATTGAAAGAAAAATATTCAATTTTTATATAAATTAAAATTTTTTAAATGTTTTTATTAATTTAAAAATTAATCGAATTAATCAAAATTTATTTGGTTAGATTAATATTTTTTAAAAAAATTCAATTCAATTATCAATTAAAGAAATTTTTTATTAATTCGATTAATAATAATTCGGTTCCACATTAACACCCTACATCCCTTTCCCTTTGGATTGGATTTTGCAGAAAACAACAACAATGGTAGATAAATCAGATCATTGCATCTTACTATATATACTTCGTAGCCAAAAAAAATTAAGATTTTTCATTGTAGTTCCCTCAGATTTGGCAAAATTTTTGAGATAATGTTCTCACCCTATTTGAGCAATTAATCTGAGGAGTGCATTATCTCGTGAATTAATTTATTCGAGAACGTTATCTCGAGAGTTTAGCCCTCAGATGGCAAAATTTTTGAGATAATGTTCTCGAATTTTTTATTTAACGATATAACGTACTCCCAAGATTAATTACTCAAATAGGGTGAATTGCACAGTGTTGGCCGTAGGTCGCCATGCCTTCCGGGCGACCTACGGCGTGGCAGCTTCCCAGCATAGGTCGCCATGCACTCCGGGCGACCTTGTAGGTCGGCGACCTTGTAGGTCGGCGACCTTGTAGGTCGCCATGCACTCCTGGCGACCTTGTAGGTCGCCATGCACTCCTCCTGCTCCTCGCGTAATTCCTCTTGCCCTCGGATGCCCTCGCATAGCTCGCTCGAATGGTCTCGGTCGGATGCCTTCGGATGCCCAACGTGTTGAAACGTGCATGACACATGCAATCTCTCTCATAGCTCGCCGGGAAGACATGGCGACCTAGTAGGTCGTCCGGATGGCATGGCGACTTACGACCAACACTGTAGATTTCACCATATTTAAACAATTAATCTGATGAATGCATTATCTCGTGAATTAATTTATTCAAGAACGTTATCTCGAGAGTTTAGCCCTCAGATTTTGGTTGGCAAAATCGCCCAACTTTTTTTTTTGTACTTTTCTTTCCGTCTTCGTCCCCTCCAAAGATTTTGCATAAACTCATTGATTCTCTCTCTGTCTTCCATTTTCTGTTCTTTCGTTTCACATTCTAAAGATTCTAACTTGCCTTTTTTGGGCAAAATAAAGTTTCGAAATTTATATGGCCAATGCATCTGGGTTTTTCACGCCTTCGGTGCCGAAGCTGAGGACGAAGGTTCAGCCTTCAATCGGCATTTCTGGATCTGGGTTTGGCTTCTCTAGGAGAGTAGTGTGCTCAAGTGCCATTGAAGGTGCAGAGAAGCATGTTTCCCCTTTAGAATCTCGAGTCCCCAAGTAAATGTTTCTGCTTCTTTTTATGTAATTTCTTGCTTGATCTCGAATCTAGTTTATCAGATGAATATATTTGTGAAAAATGGTGTTGAATGAGCTTCCTTTATTGATGATAATTGTGTTGTGATTTTACTAGGGATTTCATAGTTTGCTTGTTGTAAGGTTGTAGGCTGAAGTGGTTCTTGCACTAGCTAGATGAAAGGGGTTCATTGCTTCATGCATTTGCATTTTCAGCTTTTTTTTATAGGGCAATTAACTTAAATTTTAAAGGTTGAAAGATTAGGATCTCATTTGATTGTAGTGCTCCCTTAGCTGTGTTTCTTGCTCTTGGATTACCGCTCTAGAACGGTTAATCGATTCGCCTAGTTTATCCGATGGTAGCTTTGCAGAAGTCTCTTGGACTTGGTATGAGCAATGTTTGGCTTAATGAACCTTGGTCTGGAGATATCTAGAATAACTTATTGTACCAAGCTTGATACCTGATAGGTATTGGTTATTATCTATTCATGGTTATGTTCGAGATTAATTCGGTCATACTTCAGATACTTTATGTTGGATAGTTGCTAGATACAATGATAAATCCTTTTTTTGGTTCATTTTGTCTCTAGGAGACCATCTTAGTGATTGATAATTCGACTTTAGTTTGGGAGACGCTTAACGATAGTCTGGCCTTTGGAGTTGAGATGCAGCCTCGTTTTTATTCGTATGTTTATACCTTTATTCTGTTTATACTTTGGAAAAACACAGGCTTGTGAGTAAGGGCTGCAAGTTAGTTGGCTGTGGGTCAGCAGTGCTATCTCTTTCGGTTTCCAACGATGATCTTTCGAAAATAGTTGATACTAATGATGAATGGATCTCTGTCCGCACTGGAATACGAAATCGACGGGTAATTTCAGGTCAGTCTTGTTTCATCCAGTGTGGACTGGTTATTACTCCATCAGGTAAACGATTTATGATTAGCATCAGCAACTGTTGTAGTCGTCTTGTTCCGGTTAACGCAGTCGATAATTCACACAACATCTTGTAGGCAAACCAAAGGATCATCGATGCAGTCGCGGCACGGTTAGAGTTCCCGCAGGAAAAAGTGATATCGAACCTGGCAAACTACGGTAACACGAGCGCCGCGTCGATTCCTTTGGCGTTGGACGAAGCCGTCCGGAGCGGAAATGTGAAGTCGGGGCATACGATCGCAACCGCGGGCTTCGCCCCAGGTCTAACTTGGGGTTCGGCAGTTATTAGGTGGGGATGAAAGAGGACCCTGCAGCCAAATTAACCATGTCTGAAAAGAACAGAAGCATTCTCATGAAGAAGAGCTCTGTCCAGTCCCGACATTCTGATCCAAAAATACACAGAAAACTGGAGTTTCGAATCACAAAAATCTCCATTATTGTTTGTTTTTATTTTATTTTATTTTTTATTAAGTTAAGATGATTATATATAGTTATATTTGTTCTAAATGTTTTCAATTATTTGACAGTAAACATTCAATCATCTTGTTATTGTCGTTGATGCTCGAACTCGTGACTTTTAGAAACAATTATGATTTCTTTAACCACTAAAATAAGTAGATTCGTGTTAATTTAAAAATCTTGATTTCATTTCAATGCATTATTTTAATACCAAATAAATAACTGAAGTTTTGAAAAATGGTGATAATCCAGACGGGGAAGAACCCATCGGCTTACAAATATCTAGAGGGTAAATTACAGATTTAATCCCTTAGCTTCTTTACTTTCACTCTTGTTTTGATCATTAAAATAAAAAAAAATCAATTGTCACTTGATTTTTGAATTACTTATGTTTTAGTCACATTGTCATTAAATCTTTAAGGGTAAATTACTTGCTTACTCACTAAACTTTACACTCTCTCCTATTTCACTCATTATACTTTTAATGTTTTCAATTTGCTCACTAAACTTTAAACATTAAACTTTTTTGGTCACTAGACCGTTAAATTTCTAACTGTGTTAAATTAAAATTGGAAACCTTAAAAGTACAGTGAGTGAAATAGGAGAGAGGGTAAAGTTCAATGAATAAACGCGTGGCGTGTTTTGTTATTATTAAGCACCTAGTTACTGAGTAAGCTATCGAGCGACCAAAGAATTCAATGTCTAAAGTTCAGTGAACAAATTAAAAAAATTAAAAATAAGGTGAGTGAAATAAGAGAGAGTAAAATTCAGTAAGTAATCGTATTATTTTCCCAATCTTTAATGATATTTTGACATGACAAACGATATTAAAAATGAAATCGGTTTGAAAAAGTTAAATATGTATCAAATTGATGTCGTTGTGTATCTTAGTAAAATAAACATGACATTAAATTTAAATAATTAAATTTAAAAAATAAATTTTAATGATTAAAATAAAATAATTACTAAAATTGATCGATGAAATTTATGATGATTTATCCAAATATATAATACGTCCATTCCGACAAAACTGGCAGCATTATATTAGAAATCCATTAACTATTTTTTTGAACATCAATCCCTTAATAGATTTGTTAGAAAAATAGCCTCAACTACTACGTGACTACTTCGCGTTCTATCATAGCGAGAACATGTATCGCATTTTATAGGATGCGAGATACTGTGCACTTTTTAGATTACTCAATTTAATATGGTTTTTAGTACCTCGAGTTTTTCAGAGCGCGATGTCTTCGAGATATTAAATCGTCCTGATAAATTTATCGCGAGAAGTATTCAACATACCTCGTGTTTTCCAAAAAGTGAGGTATTGATTTTTTCCAACAAACCACAAGTGTTTATAGACATGTTCGAGTATTTAATCTCAAAACTTTTGTAATTTATAAAATACTTCCCGCAGTATTGGAATTTATCTTTCAGTTGAGGTTAATATAAAGACATACAATATATCGCAAGCGGGTTAAAAATCGAGTTGAAAATTGTTCCAAAGCTTGTTTTGTGCATGAAGGAAATGCTAAAATGGTTTGGTAGACATATTTGAGG
This sequence comes from Hibiscus syriacus, assembly GCF_006381635.1. Lineage (NCBI taxonomy): Eukaryota > Viridiplantae > Streptophyta > Magnoliopsida > Malvales > Malvaceae > Hibiscus > Hibiscus syriacus. The sequence continues at coordinate 1,266,258 of NW_024062312.1, read as the reverse complement.
GTTTTTTCTGGTAGTGAATCTGACTAATTGCATAATTTATAAGAGTACATGTGCAGTAATGTAACTTATTTTTTGATTGAGAGTAATATCGGCACATACGAGTCATTTTAAGCGGCGTAATAATCGTGTTGAAAGTTCTTCGAAACAAAAGTAGTGCAATGAAAAAACACAATAAGGTTGAGGGAACGAGCGGAGGTGTGCCATCTTTGGGTTTGATGTCTCAAGTAGAGGATGCTACCGGAAGAGGATGCCTTCTGAGAAACATTGTGGGCTTGATGGAGAGTGGATTGGGTCGAGCACAAAAATGGAATTCGAAAGTCACACCCACCACTGTCAGATCCACGTCACGAGTGATAAGTCGATGGAGCAACCTAAAGATAATGCTTTTTTAAAAACGATTAGTTTCCCGAGCGATAAGACTAGTGAAGGTGTGCCATTTGTCATATTAGTGTCTCGAGCGAGAAAAGTCGTAAAGGATACTACTAGAAGAGGATGCCTTCGTAGAGTTTCCCAAAAAGGTCGGGTTACTCATGTTTAATCAACTTTACAAATATATTGTATAAAAGACAAGTTGTTGAGGAAGCTACCCGAAGAGAATATCTTTCATAAACATTGTTGTTTTGATGAAGAATATGAAATTTATGAAACAAACATTTTGTCGAGAAGGCCATATTTTTTTTATAAAAGGCATTCTCTTTGGGTAGCATAACTTATAGCACCAATATTGACATAAGTTTAGTGTCAAGTTGTGCTGCCAGATGAAAAGCCTCTTATAAGCATAGATCGTGTTAAAATTTACAATATAAGTACAAGGGGATATTTATTTATAGCAGGGTAATCTCGCATTGTGTAAAACACGAGTTTTGTAGAGATTCCTGAAGTGGCAGGAAACTCGCTCTCTGCAAAATGCGAGTTATTGAGGGATTTCTGACATGGCAGAGATTCCTGATGTGGAAGCAATATTTGTTTTGGCATGACAAATCTCACATTAAAAGGAGCGAGATAATATGTCTATAAAAACAAAATTGGTGTCCATTTTGCATGAAATATCTTCGTAAAACAAATATTAATGGCGATATTTTCTGCAACTATGTTTCATTCCGGAACTTATTTCTACACTTCCTTCAATGTCAAGATTAAGAAAGATGAGTTGTACGATTTGATTTCAATGGAGCTTAAAAAATCTACAACACGACAGATGTGTTCGTTGCAAACTAAAGTTCCCGTGGGAAATACCAGTACTGAAACACATTACATGTTGACCTTATCGAATACGAGCGACTTTCAGAAGATGTTTAAGGCTAACACACGCGTTGGTGGTAGGAACATCGAGTTAACTATAACGTTTGAGGAAGAACCATATTCAACAATCAATGAAGGAGTAACTCAGTTATCATAAACCCATGAGGACGAAGAGCCAGTTTTGCTATGTATTGCCCATGAACGTAGGAAGAGAGAGCTTTAAACAACTCATGTAGTTTGTTTTTTTATTATGTTTTTAAATTAGTATTAAAATAAATTTTGTGTGAGTATGATGATTCACAAGTTGTTTATGCATCAAACCAAACAACTAATTACCATATTATTAAAGGATAACTTAAACAAATTAATAATTCAAAGTTGTGAGTGTTTTCATCTACTCCAACTTGCTCCACGTTTGTCATGGGACGTTGCATAGGCGGGTGGTTTAGGGGAGGCCTATAAATTTCTCGTGCTCGCTCCTCCTCGATCAGTATATGTGATATCCCATTTTGCTCGTATCACAATATGTAATCATCTGAAACACCGTAAGCCAAGATGGGTTCAGAAACGACCTATCTAACGAGCCTCGCTATCCACTGCATCACCCAATCCACATGATACACTTCTCAATTAACATCATTCTTCCCCTGTCGTGTTAGGCGATGTAAAACATTGCCCAAGGTTGTTGGTGGTGGCAGAATTGTTTGGACACGACCAAATTGCCGCAACACGCGATCAACAGGATGCCACTCGACGATCTCATAGACTATCAACGGGACCACCGACATCCAAAGGTGCGAACTGTGACGTATCTCATCTAGAGTACAAATGTAATAGCACCGTCATTGTATGTCGTCCACACGAACTACACAAATATTTTTTAAACTATGTTAATAAAAAATTGGTATTTAATTTACAAATTAAAATTATAAAATCAATTACTTCATTTGTCATCTTATTGATCGACAGTCTAAAATCACGAAGACTTTTTGGTAGCTGGTAGTGACTAAGTGCGACGGTCCGCCTATCATTCATATAATAAAATATAATTATTTGTAAAACTAAAAAAAACATGTAGTAATAACTATATATAAACATAGGTTATTTTTTACCTTAGAAGTAGTGAAAATTCTAATGGTGTCTATTGTGTATAAATGACGCTAAAAAGTGCATTCGAAACCAAGCTAACGATTGTAACAACATCAAATAGCCTTCGAGTGTTTGTTTGTTTGAATTAACACCTTTACATAGCTCCCGGAACAAAAAGGCCAACATTGTCGATCCCTAACTCTTATTTTTAGAGGCCCGCATGTCATGTAGATGATACAACCACGTCAGATGTACTTTGTTTCGAGATTTATCAGGCATCAAGACCCCTAATAACTTGTAAAATATCAACACGAGCAAATTGTTGTAAAATAAAAATGGTGCGAATACATTAAAAATTTCTGGAGCAGTATAGATTACAATAACATAAACTAAAAACAAATTAAATATTATAAATAAATAAATTACAATAAATAGACATAGATTTAAATGTAGATATTCCCTCCATCTAAATTGTCCTCTATCGGAGTAACTTCGAGCAGTTCCTCACACAAGGTTCCCCAGTTCCTATGAGCCATACCAGTAATAAAATTTCCATCAATAGGCAGCCCAAGATGGTATGCGACATCTTCAAGGATAATAGTCGCCTCCCACAAGAAAAATGATATGTGTGCGTCTTCGGTCTCCACCTTTCAATCAATGTGTTTATCAATGGAGGGTGCAACTTCGTACCACCAGTTACGGTGCCAATGTAACCAAAACCGAATTCGTGCAAGTATGGAATAATATCGTCATTAGGGGACGAGAAACGGTTGATAAACTCGATAACGAACGTTCATATCCCTTCAAATTAATAAATAATTTCAAAATAAAAAAATAAATTTGAAATAACTAAATAAATAAATAATTCAAAATAAATAAATAAATAAATTTGAGTTGAATAAATAAATAAACCCAAAATAAATAAATTAAAAATAAATGAATACATAAATTCGAAATGAATAAATAAATAAACAAACAAATAAATAAACAAACAAATAAATCTAAAATAAATAAACAAATAAATCAATAAAAAAATTTAAAATAAAAAAATTGATGTTGTATTTTTCCGTTAGTAGGTGCATACATGTAGAAGATCAGTCCTCAATATTCCCGTTATAATAATATGAGAGAGAAAATATATAAGAGAGTTTTTTTGAATGAAAGTGTAAGGAATTTGTAAGGAATTCGGGTGGATGGGGGCCTATTTATAGTGCTCCATGCACCCCCGAAACGAGGGAAAAAATGTACCTCGCATTATATAAAGTCCGTGGTTTGAGGATTTTAAATCTCAAAACTTTTGCGAATGATAATTTCCTAATATTTTAGAGGTATCGTGTTCTAGAAAACTCGAGGTACTAAAAAGTCCTATTAAATTGTGTAATTTGAAAAGTGTACAATATCTCGCATCCTATAAAATGTGAGACGTTCTCACGTGGAATAGGATGCGAAGTAATCGTATTTATATAATTTAGGGTATTTTTTTAACCTATCTACTAAAAAATTAGTGTTAAAAAAAATATTTAAGGGTAAACTACTGTTTGGGTAAGTTTTCGTTTTCACCAGTGATGTTTCAAAAGTTACAAATCGGTCACTACCGTTATCGTTTGTTACAAATTGGTCACTCACCGTTAATATGTGTCCGCTATTTGTGAGTACTATAAATGGTACGGATATGTGTGCAAGTATACACAATCGAACAAGTAATAAAGTGATGATTGAGTATCGTTTTCCACAAGGATTGGGGGAAATCAAATAAGTTTGTCACGTCACTTTACTCTGTCACCTAAGTAAAGTTAGAGATGGTATATATACAAATAATAATGCTGTGGCAAAATGAATGGATGGTATGGAAATGGAACGATGACAATGTGGTAGCAAATGGATATGTTGTGGCAAAAGAATTGTGTGTACTGCAATCAAATAAAAATGTAAAGGCAAAATAAACTGCAAATACTGCATTTGATTATAAGGACTTTAGACTCCTCACACGACAAGCTATTATGGGAATGAGTGATAGGAGTTACTTAGGAAATTTAAGTCTACTTCTTAGAATGATCTTACTTCTATGTCTTCTCTGCCCGACAAAGTTTACTAAGGGTGCCCTATGCTATCTCTAGTAAGGGACTCGACAGATTGAAGATGCCTTGGAAAAACCGATTGGCGTTAGCTACTGCAGGGATCCTATTGGTCCAGATAACAGGATATGTCTCGGCAATACCTTTTTGCGGCAGCATTAACATCTAACCTATCGCTCATACACAACTCCTTTTAGTCGAATGAAATCCTAGCCTTATCTCTAAGGTGGATTAGGCCTAGTTACTATCTAGAACCCCTTGCTTATGTGGTTCCTCCCTAGTTTCTCTCGAACACTAAAGACGTGCTACTTAGACATTCTCTCGAATAGTAAGTAATCTCCTAAGGAACGACTACTCTCGTAGCTCCTACAACCTTAAGGCGCTAAGCTTCATAAACAAAACAGAATATAGAAAAATAACCATTCATTAAAGCAAAACTTAAATATCCAAAATAAACTCCCACAAAATAGGATTAGTTCATGGTGGGGTTCGAAATAAGCAAGCACAAAGCAAGTTAATTCGTTCCTTACAACCCAAAAGATAAATATGAAAGCAAAGAGCAAAGGGAAGGAGGAAAAGCCTTCGACGTGAACTGTCGGAGCTTCCCTCGGCCACCACGAACTGTCCCAACGATCTAGCTCCTCTCAGACGCCTAGTTCGCCACTCCCTCTAGCTTGTCAACGGAGGAATGCCACGGCAAAAACAATTGACGGAAAAAAAAAAAGAAAACTTTTTCTCTGAATTTTTAGGCTCTTGGAGGCTGTCTAAAAATCTCCAAGTCTCCTAAAAAAGTCAGGCTTCATCTTCTATTTATAGGGGAGAATGAACCTAGGGTTTTGTGTTAAAATTACACTAGCACCCTAAAGTTCATTCCTTTTATGTGAGAGTCGGTGCAAAGATGGTAACTGACCCCTCCATTATGGTTGATTGCAGAAAGCACTTTTTATGCCATGACAGCTGACTCTTACTAAAAATATTCTTCTTTCGTTTTGATCGCTCTCGAAAAGCCAACTGGTTCGGCATTTGCATTCTGCTCAATAGTCTCCTTATGTCATGACATTTCCCTTTTGCTTTTCCTTGCTCCCAAATCCTGCACATCACCAAACAAAACATTCCCCATAAAGCAGCACTGATTACAAAATAAAATGTCGCGGCAAACAGAATTTCACCACATGCAACTATATGCTCCTAAATGCATCTATATGATCCTATATGAGCTCTAAGAGAGTCAATAACTTAAGTGAAAAGGTCCCAAATATGACCTTTTTACGGAGTTATCAACATGCGTGACGGAAAACACACGTGGCCTATTAACAACAGTTAACATGCTTACATAGATGGTATAATTACACAAATAGTCCATGTTATTTATATATTCTTTCAATTTGATCATAGTTTTAATAAATTAAAACATATTTATTTTTAATTCTTATAAATAATGATATATTTTTATACAAAATAATTAAATGTTTTTTTAGTTATAAAAACAAAAAAAAATTAACGTGATGAAATTATTATTATTAAATGTTTTTTTAAGAAAATGAATAGTTAAATTTTCATCATATCAATAATAATATCATCACAATTCATTTTTCCAAGAATTTAGGTTTGAAACCGGGTAAACATTTGCATGGCAACCAGCTTTTGACATTGCAGGTGCCAAAGTTGCCACAAAAATTGAACATACTACAGTTGTTGTTTGGCTCCCACCATATCAAGTTCCAACTTTTCATGTCTGTATCCAACTCCCAATACTGTAAATGTCCAGTAGAACTCAACACTGTTCTTTTATCTTGGTAAACTTGTGTTTTACTCATGCTGAAATTCCAGAAGTTGACTAATGTAGAAGGCAGTTCATCTGCTCTACTTGATCTCCAGTAAATGGTGCTCTTTTCCATGACAACAGGCCGCGATTGAGAATCTAGTCCCCGGTGATGGATCATCTTCACTGCGCCATGAAGTTACTAAGACATCGGCATTCATCTTCATACCATAAAGAAATGTATCCGTCGGATGCTCAAAGCTTTGCCAAAGATATAGTTTCGACCGATCGAGTAGAATCAAGTTACCGTTATCGCTAAGCTTCACCATCGGAGTTGAACGCTTAACCCCAGTCTGTGCAGACCAGTAAAGGTTCCCTTTGTCATCGGATAACTTCAGTGTGCCATCTGCAACAGATAGAACCCCAGTCCTATCTGGAACTGGATTTTTTCCATTGGCAACCCAAACAAGTATCTTTGGATTAGAGATATACCATATCCCCACATATCTCTTCACGTTGGAGATGCTTGATGGGATAAAGAACCCCAGTTCAAATCTATTTCCAGCTGAAACTAGAGTTTCCCCATCTGCGAGTCTACTTTTTACTGTTATGTTATCTCTAGCGAAACAGAACTGAGGGGAAGAAAACAGAATCAAAATTGTGTTGATAGATAAGAGGGAAGAAACGATGTTAGGTACTGACCAACTTGAAGCTGCTTTCATCTTCTGTGGAACATAGTTTTTCTTCAAAAATCGATGACTTTCTTCTTCAGGGATGATTAATTATGCGTGGACTAACACGAGTCGGTAGCTAAAATTGCTTTAAAATTGCTTTCATATATAGAGCATGATTCAGTATTAATTTTTCATCGTATCAATAATAATAATATCATCACGTTAATTTTTTATTTTTATAACTAAAAAAACATTTAATTATTTTGTGCAAAAAATATATCATTATTTATAAGAATTAAAAATAAATATATTTTAATTTATTAAAACTACGATCAAATTGAAAGAATATATAAATAATATAAACTATTTGTGTAATTATACCATCCAGGTAAGCATGTTAACTTCTGTTCACAGGCCACGTGTGTTTTCCGTCACGCCTGTTAACGGCGAGTGACCAATTTGTAACAAACGATAACGGTAGTGACCGATTTATAACTTTCAAAACATAAGTGATGAAAAAGAAAACTTACTAAAAAATTAGTGACCACCGGAGTAGTTTACGCAATATTTAATGAGAGTTTTTAATATAATATTATTGGCAAAACTCTTACCATCACGCGAAAAGTAATTTTAAACAAAAAAAATGTCACTCTCCTTGCAATCTCCGCCATCACCATTTCTCTCTTCTTCTTCTTCTACTTTGCAAAAATCAAGACTGAGATTTGCAAATGGGTGTTGTTCTTCGAATCTACTCTTCAGATTCAACTCATCTTTCCCAGCTACCCGAGCTTCCTCCTCGGGCTTCTCTCCTCTCGACACTGGTTATCTTCCTCCCTTTCATATTTTTTTATTGAATCTGTAACCATTTTAGTTATTTCTTTGGATTTTAATTCATGGGTTTTTTTTAAAATTTGTTTTTTTCTGCTTTGGGAAAATCCAGGGTTGTCTACTGAATTGGATGCTGTGTCTACTTTCAGTGAGATTGTTCCAGACACTGTCATCTTTGATGATTTTGAGAAGTAAAGATTGTTTTATTTTGGACTTTTGCGTTCTTTTAATGAAAAATTTAGTCTAAAAGGACTTTTATTTATACTAATCAATTGAAATTTATAGGTTTCCACCTACTGCTGCAACTGTTAGCTCTTCACTGCTGTTGGGTATATTGGGCCTTCCGGATACCATTTTTAGAGTAAGCATTGTCATATGAAATTGATATATACAAAGTAGGGGTGCTAACTGAGTTGAGCATTTCGCGAGCGGCTCAAGTTCGACTTGAGTTGATTTGACTCTATATCTTAATAAGTCGATTTCGAAAGAATGATTGTAATATGTTAGTTTAGTGTGTGGATTGTTACTTTGAAGTCTAGACTTTGGAATTGCTTTTTGCACTATTTTGATAATTTTTTTGTTAAATTTATTAATTTATATTAATCTCTATATAGTATTACTAGATTTTTCATATATTTCGAAGAAAAAAAACAAGGCAAAAATTATGACTAGCTTAACGAGCAAGGAGTCGAGTCGAGTCTAACAAGTCATGAGTCGAGCAAAATTTTCTCGAACTTATCGACTATCAAGTAGAGTCAAGCACTGCTCAACGCATGATCGATACGCTCGATAAGCACCCCTAACACAAAGTATATATATATATATATATTAACTAGTTAATTTTCGTTATTGTTTTTGTTTAGAATGCTGTGGATATGGCCTTGGCGGATTCAACATGTTCCAGACTTGACAATCCTGAACTGAGGTTGTCTTGTTTCTTTAATAAGGTTTGTATCTTATGTTCTGTTAAGTAATAATGCATGAATTTGTGGTGTTATGCAATCTAATGTTCATTTTCATTGACAAATAAGGGAAGAAAAACTAGAATTGGATTGTTAATATGCTCGAGTTTTGGTTGTTCAATAAGTGTAGGCTTTAGTAAATGTTGGTGGCGACTTGGCAAAGCTAGTTCCCGGTCGAGTTTCGACTGAAGTGGATGCTCGTCTGGCTTATGACACACATGGTATTATTAGGAGGGTACTGACTTTTCTTATGTCTCCATTATATTGCTCGCAATTTTTCTTTTGAGTTTGTTGTATGATTGCTGTTCGCTATCCAATTTTATTGTTGAAAATCGTTTCGGATATGCTGCCGGATGTTAAAAGCTTATTGGGGGATCTGCAGGTTTATGACTTACTGAAGTTGTATAATGAGATTGATGTTCCTCCTGAGCGTTTATTGTTTAAAATTCCTTCAACTTGGCAAGTGAGTAATCTCAATTAGCTGTGTAAATACTCGCTTGTGAAGGCAGTAAGTCTTGACAGTCGTCGGACATAAAGACTTAAAGGGTTCTTACTATTGCTTGATGGTTATACAGGGAATCGAGGCCTCAAGACTGCTTGAATATGAGGGTATACAAACACATTTGACTTTTGTTTATAGGTACACGATTAAGTTGACAATCGATATTGCCCGTCTTACTTCAGATTTTACCTGATTTTACTTTTCTTTTTTCTTATCGTTGCTTGTTTTGCCTCAGCTTTGCTCAAGCTGCAGCTGCAACCCAAGCTGGTGCTTCTGTTATCCAGATTTTCGTTGGCCGTGTTAGGGTAATCCCCCCCTCTCTGCGCGCGGGCACAAACCTTTGGTGACTTTCGTCTGCAAACCTTGATCATTTATTATCCGTGAAACACATTGTTTTTCTTTCTTCAGGATTGGGCACGCAATCATTCCGGCGACCCTGAGATTGAAGCTGCCATTCAAAGAGGAGAGGATCCTGGGTTGGCTCTGGTTAGTTAAACAACCTTTGATTTTACAGTGTAGCCTTAACTTGTTTTAGTTTATAGGTTTTTGGTCGAGTAATTCGATCTGGACAACTGTTTCTATGAGCAGTCGCATTACGTATTTGTGATTTCTGAAGTGCATTGAAGTCTATCTGTAGTTTTGAAGTTGATTTACTTTTGTTCGTCGTTGCAGGTGACAAAAGCTTATAACTACATTCACAAATACGGACATAAATCAAAGCTGATGGCTGCTGCAGTTCGAAACAAGCAGGATTTATTCAGTCTGCTGGGGTATCATATGACCCGAACAATCAATCGTTATCTGTTTAATCAGAAACCATTACAAATCAAGAATCGAATATTTATCTTCTCTTGTTCTTAAACATCTTTTATGATTTATTTCATTCAGGGTTGACTATATCATAGCACCCTTGAAGATATTGCAGTCACTGAAAGAATCAATTACCTCACCCGATGAGAAGTATACTTATGTGAGGAGGCTTTCGCCACAGTCTGCTGCCAACTATGATTTCACTGCTGAAGAGGTACGCTCTTTTCCCGTATTGTCAATTGCCGGAACTTAAAAGAAAACGGGGAAAAGGAAAGCGAAACTCACTGCTCTTTATAATGAAATAATTGATGTCGATATAGTGATTTCACCGAGAAAGTAAAGGAGTCAAGCCTGAATATTCTGTTCCATGTACTGGTTTGGTTTACTTATAATTCCTTGTTGGAAAATAGAAAACTGAAACAGCTTTTATACGTCCCTTTTACCATTCATCGGTCCATGGTTGCTGCTTGACCAGCTGTTTGCTGCAATTTTTGTTATAATTAGGCCATGTACCTCTGTATTGAACTCATCACCACTTAGTATCGAGTTAAGTTCCCGATCGGGTCCCAAACAGGGAGAAAGCTCTCTGAACGCTTATCTTTTCCGTTCATAAGATTTGAACCCGAGACCATACTTAAAACAACACTTGACTCCTTACTTCTAGGGTGAAGAGGCATTGGTTAAGGTCTTTGAAACTGTGTTGATTGATATTCGTCTCTATGTTCAGCTCACAAAGTGGGGCCAATTAAGCCTTGGAGAAGCTATGGGACCTGCATCTGTGGAGCTTCTGGCTGCCGGACTGGACGGATACGTTAAGCAAACGAAGCGAGTCGAGGAATTACTCAACAAGATTTGGCCACCTCCGAATGTCTAAAATGGCTTCTCCGGTTTGTTCCACATCTCATAGGGCATAATATAAGGTGATTTTTCTTTTCCCTGCAGAGCAGCATAGCTGATCTTATCCTCTATGTTTTCATGTTATCAATGAACGTAATGCTGATTTATGACTGTTACATTCAAGCACATGGCATGATAATGTTAATGGCACAATTGAAAAATAAGTAAATGTTGGGAGTTTTCTTTTATTATTTTGTATTTTTTTACCCTTCATTTTATAATTTTATTTTAAATATGCGAGATCATTTTATTGCATCATTTGTTTATAAGGTAAAGGACACATATGGTTTCTCGAATATAGGGTGATGTTTTGTTAAATTTTCAGCTATTAGAATTTACAAAATGGTCCCTTGACTATAGGATGGTGCTTTGTTGAGTCCATCGAGTATTAAAGTTAACCTGACTATTTGTATGTTTCAAACTCATTCTTGTTTTGTTAAAAATTTGACGATCGTTTAAGTCGGACGTTAATATGTTCATTGAGATATGATAGATTTTTTGAGATACTGATATCATATCTTATTCAACGTGTAACATTCAACTTAGGATGTAGTCAATTTTGTAATGGAAAATGACTAGTTTGGAATAAATGAATAGTCAAATGACTATTTTGTTACTTTTAATGGTCATAGGATTCAACAAAACAATATCATATAGTCAAAGATGTTTTATAACTTTTAATAGTCGCAATACTCAATAAAATATCGCTCTATAATCAGAGGATTATTTGTGTACCTTACCCTCGTTTATATTAAGCAATATTATTTGAATGGTTATAAAATATGAAAAATATAAATTAAAATGAATGAAGTACGAGATTATAAGCAAATATATATATAATTTATAAGTGATTAGCGTACCACATTTTACAGAATTTTAAAATTAAATGTGAGTGAAAAAATATTGTATATAAAATTATATGGGTAAATTATTAATATGCTACTCAACATTGCTATTTTTTCTTATTTTATTTATTATACTTTCAATTTTTTTAATTTACTCACTTAACTTTAACATTGTTCGTTCCTATTTTGGTCACTTCACTGTTAAATAATTAACGGCGTTATGATATGATATACGACCTACAAATAAAGTCAAAATAAAAGTGACCAATATATAGCCAAAAGAATATTAATACCAATAAAAAATTTAGGCAAAAACACATCAATCTCATATCATAAATAAAAAATAATATACTATTTAATATTTAAACTTGACATCAATGTTCAAATTGCGGGAAAGTCTAAAAAAAACCAACTTAATTTAAGATTAAAAAACGACGAAAATGAGCTCGACAAAAAATATGATAAAATAATAAATTTTAGATTGAACGTAACTTAAAATGTGACATTCTTCACAACATTTTCGATTGTAACCTAAAATGTTACGAAAAATGTTATGAAAATATCACATTTTAGATTACAAAAAAAAAATATTATAAAGAATGTCACATTTTAAATTGCCTTCAACCTAAAATTTACTATTTTTATTATATTGTCGAGCATATTTTCATCGTTTTTTAATCTTAAATCAGTAGGTTGTACCGCATAACTACCCTCAATTTAGTAATTAACAATAACCATTGTAATGAGAGCATCATTAGAATGAATTCGATATGTGTGGACAATAAACAAGAAGAATCACTATAACGAGAGGCGATCGAATGAAATGAATATCAATGTCATGTTGTATGATTGAATGAAAAGCACAAATCAATTTACTTCAGTTGTTAAAAGAATCGTTGTTGTTCTCAGAGGTTACGATTCGAGCATCAACGGCTGCAGAAGGGTGACTGAGTGTTCATTGTTAAATGATTAAAATTATTTAGAATATATATTACTTTATAATCACCACAGTGTCTTCCTCGTCACCAACTATTTTTTTTTCTTTGTTTCATATTTTTATGGATGTTTGGAAAAAACTGAAGACACATGGTAATCAATACGTCTTTCATCGAAAAACTGAAGTCGCATGGTGTATGTATTATTAGGGTAAACTACATGTTTAATACCTAAAACATCGCTTTTGTTCTATTTTAGTACCTAAATTTTTAATTTTTTCAAAATCATATCTAACATTTACTTTTTGTTTCATTTTAGTATCCGGCGTTTACTTTTTGTTCATTTTAGTACCTAAATTTTTAACGATAGTACTAAAATGAAACAAAAAGTAAACTTTAAGTATGATTTTAAAAATAAAAATAAAAATTTAGGTACTAAAGTAAAACAAAAGTGATAATTTAGGTACTAAACATGTAGTTTACCCTAATTGTACTAAAAATTAGAGGGTTCAAGCTAGTGGAGGCTTTTAAGTGGATAATCCGACCCGGAAGTAGAAATTCCGATGATGGGTCACTGGGAAAGCAGACGACGACGAGAAGCCATGACCCGTTTTCCAAGATCCACTCTTTCGCCCGGTTTCTTCGACGTTGTCTTTGTGATTCGGATTTGGGTCCCGGCCATATCCGATTGGGTGAGGAGGGGACTCAGAGAGTCGGGGTACCAAAGGGGCATCTTGCCGGGTACCTGGGCGGCGAATCAGAAAGCGACACAAGGAGGGTGGTAGTGCCTGTGATATACTTGAATCAGAGCTGTTGAATGATTCGAAGCGGGCGTATGAGATCGGTCAATCGGCCGGGATCATGTTGCCTTGTGGGATTTCGGAGTTCGAGAGGGTTGAGAATCGCGGATTGCCGACGGCAAACACACCGTCGCTGTTAAATGATCTCTTCCACTGGTGTACCAAATTGGATAAATTTCCTGTGAATATAAATGTGATAGGTGCTTGGCATAATTTTTGTTACAATAAATCGACCCATTTCTTAGTAGAACCAAATTGATATAATAAGAGATGAAACTCCTCGATTGTTTCATAGTTTTAATTGCTCAAAGAAAGTTGCAAGCTTTGACTTGATTGGAAAATTTAACACGACAAAAGTACAGATTTACTGAAATGGGACAAAAGAGTATTGGGTCACATTTATCTCATCTGGACAATACCGGCAGAGATGAGCTTTTGAATCTTGCTCATCACCATAGTGTTCTTCGTGTGCTCCTGTGCTGCCTTTGGGTTCTCCTGGAAATCAACCAGCACCTGCCCACACCCCAAATATTTCTCAAACACAAATAATTACATATATCCAATTGTTTTTGTTTTTCAATTGTAGCCAAAATCAAGGTTTTTATTTGTATTATTGTACATAATCAAAGTTCATGTTTAGTTTTCGTATTTATCGCTAAACAAAAAAGAACCCGAATACAATAAACTTACAGGCCATGCGCTGCAAAACCAACGAATTTTCAGTCCTTACCTGTCTCATGACTGGATCCGAGAGAATGTTTTGAATTTCTGGATCTTACATTGCCTTGGCCTGCAACATTGCACCGATTTAACATCATTGTGGTCTCCTAAACAGCTTTTAATGCGTCAGCGTAAACAACATAAAAGAAGATTGAAATACTTACCTGTCTTTCCTTCAACTCTTCAGGGCTCAAATCACCTCGAGTAGCTTTGTTAATCTGTTCTACACATCTGCAAAATGATTGGGAGAAGCACAGTTATATATGACACTGCTGAAAATACAAACATGGGACCAAACACCTGAAGCGGAAAGTCGCACACCTTCTAACACCATCAAGCAATTCCTGGTTATTTGGGTCGTGTTTCAGACCTTCCTGGTATGTTTCTAAAGCTCTGTCATACTCCTTCATGAAGAACTGAACAGCTCCCTTTCTTGTGTAACCCTTAGAAAATGTTGGATCAAGCTCGATGCACTTCTCAGCATCTTTCAATCCCTCGGGCAAAGCACCCAACTTCGTGTAGCATGCAGCTCTATTGCTGTATGCCTGAAAGTGCCAAAATGCATTTCAACAGTCCATATGATGCCATCTTGTGTGCATTTGTTACCGAAAAACTCGCAAAAACAGAATTAAGAGTTCTTACCTTGGGATCTTTGGGGTTTCTTCTCAAAGACTCTGTATAATGCTTTACAGCCTCTGGATACTTCTGCTGCTTGAAACATTCATTCCCTGCGTATAAATATATTCAAGAAGTCAGCAAATAAACATGTTAGGGGGACTACTATTTTTGCCCACTCCGGCATGAATATTACACATTGATTTGGACCAAACTTAAATGAGTATGACAGTAAGATGCTGCATAACCTAGGAAATATCGGTAACAAGACACACAAAGCAGAGAAAATAATAAACAACAACAAAGATACCATCGAATGCAACACAAACTGATAATGAATACCTTTCTCACGCTCCTCGTCTGCTATCTTTGGATCAAAATATTCTTGCTGCTCTAGTTCTTTCTTGGCCTTTTCAGCATCATTTAGCTTCTTCAATGTGTCTGGATTGCGATGCTCTGTAAGAGCTTTCTGGAAAGTCTCAATAGCTGCTTCATAATCTTTTGAGCATTTAGCCATCTTCACCAAAGCAGTTCCCTTCCTTGTCAAAGCTTTCGCAATCATTTTGTAATCTGCTCTAAGATCTCTACCTCTTTCAACAGCCTTGTCACAATCCTTAATGCAATTCTCATACTGCATTCTACAAGGACAGAAAACAAGAAGAGGGATTGAAGTTAGATATACATATAACCTATAGTGAACAAATGGGAGTATTATCTTATTAGGTGCAGTAGAAATAATGGGAGCCAAAAAATAATAAATTAAAAATGATAACACTCGACATCTTTCCAGACAAAAAAAATTCAAACATCTTGTGGCCAGAAAGAAGAAAATGAAGGAAAATCCTTATTCAGGAAGAGGAGCTAGGCATTTCCTTACCCATCCGTGCCCACCTCATGTGTCTTTTGAAGAACAAAAAATTTGTTTGTGCATGTATAAAACTCATGCTCAATACCAACATAATTAAGCAGATTTATACATTCCGTGCACTACACATGACAGACAGAACATAATAAAACCATCATAAATTGACAGTTTAAAATCATGCTAAAATACCATTCGAGATATGATTTTATAAGTTCAACCACTATTAAAGTGCTTGTAAAAACAGGGAATCATCTTCTAGAGTTGAAGAAGCCCAAAAGTGAAAATAATCTGTTAAAAGTAAATATGTAGTCATTAATTATTTTGTACTCTGAAGTCTGAAATGATATTAGCATGAATGTTAATCAACCAACAAAATCCACATTTATACAAAGCAATAATTACAATTAAAGAAGTATTATTTTAGTTTTTAAAAGCATATATTATACATTCCGAACACTCATAAATGAATGGCAACATACACAATCATGCCTTAGTAAATCAATACTCGATAATAATGCAAAGCAACCATTCAAGATGTAATTTTATAACCACTATTACAGTGCTTGTAGAAACAGGGAATCATCTTAAAGCAGAAGGGTTGTAAACGAGTCGAGCTTGAGTATTGCTAAGCTTGACTCTAGTCGAAAAGTTCATAGCAATAAGTAAATTTTATGGTAGTAAATAATCATACCTTACCCATTTCCAAATAAACAGCAGCTCGATTGGTGATATATGAAATATCTTCATCATCAATCTCCACTGCTTTTGTGTAATGTTGAATAGCCGTTTCAAAGTCTTTCTTTTTGTATGCAGCATTTCCAGTCTCCTTTTCCTTCAAAGCTTTCTCCTTCTTCTCCTTCCTCTCCTTATCTTCTTCCGTGATTTCCATCGGTTCCGGTTCAGGTACAGGCTCCGGCTTCTTCGCCTCATCCTTAGAAGGCTGTGGAGGCTTCGGAGGTGAAGGTGTCTCCGCCTCTGGAACCTCCATGTCATCCCCACCACCATGTGCAAACTTAACATTCAACAAAACACCCAAAGCTTGCATAACTCTCTGATCTTTCAAATGCTCATTCAATTTGCTAGGATTCCTCTGAATCCCCTGCATCGCTTTAACAAAATCCGGCTGCTGTAAAATGCCCTAGTAGTCGGATCCGCCGTCAATTTAGCCCACATCTCCGGCCCCTGAAAAGCGTCATCGAATGGGTTCGGCGGCTGCGCTGACCTAGCTCGAGAAGCCGAAGCCGTGGCCACCGATTGAGCATCAGCCAAGCCGGATTTCAATGCTTCATTACTAGGATCGATCTCGAGGCCCTTTTTGTATGCCGAAACAGCTTCTTGGTATTGGTGCAAACCAATGTGAGCCGCGCCGAGCCTGCTGTAACCTTTGGACCAGTCCGGTTTAAGATCGACAGTTTTCTTGGCGTCGGATAACGCGACATCGTATTGGTGGAGGGAAGCGTAAGCGGTTGGAGTAAAGGACGTGGCTGGTCGGAGAAAGGTTTATAGCGTCGATGAAGTGTTTGACGGCGGCGTTGAAATCGCCGGAAGAAAAGGCGGCGTTACCTTTCACTTTTGCTTCATCGGCCATTGTAAAACAAACTTAGAAGCTTTGATTTTTGGTTTTGGGGTCTGGGATTGGATTCTAGAGGATACACAAGAGATGACTGTTTTAGTAATGGTTAATTGCTTGATCGGTACTTGTGCTATACCATAAACCTAATAAATTATTACGTAAACTATAGCCTCCTTTTATTTGATCACTATTTTTAATTTTTTTTCAATCAGGTCATCCAATTATATAAATACATTTAATAAAGTCAAATGTAGTTAACATTTAACGGAAGTGTTAGCGTGACAGTTAATAAAATTAGTATAATTACACATTTGATCCTCAATATTTATATATTTTATTAATCTGGTCATAATTTAATTTAATTCTCATCTCCATAGTTTTTTGGATAACCTACACGTTTAGTACCTAAATTGTTATTATTTTTGTGTTTTGGTATTTAAACATTTTTTTTAAAATCATACCTAACGTTTAATTTAAGTTTCATTCTTAGTAGAGGTTAAACACTTAAAGGTGATGTTAACGTATCATCATTGGAAAAAATTTAAAATATAATGTCAACAATTCTATTATTTTTTAATACCAGGATACCAAATTGAAATATAAACTAAATGTTAAGTATAATTTTTTTTAAAAAAATACCAAAACAAAACAAAAGTAATAGCTTAAGAATTAAATGCATAATTTCATCAAAATAAAAATTAAAAATAACATTCATTTAAGATTATTTTTTTAATTAATACTTGTTTTTGTAATGTAAGGTAAATTCACAAATATGCACAACCAATCAATGATGTGTTTATTTAGTCTTATTTTCAATAAAGTAATAAATCTATATTTAAAATATCATATTTAAATACTTAGAAAATTCAATATCTAAATAATGTGAATTTCTTAAATATCGTATAACGGAGATGATTTTTCAAGTGTTTAATATATCCTTTTAAACATACAATTATTGAGTGATTCGAGATAAGACTAAAATATGTGTGTTACTTTCGTTGTTTACTTTATGCTCGTACAAATATTTGTCTTTGACACACATTGCATGTATTTGTTCTTTTTGTACAATTCCACCTTTAAAGCTCGGACCGACTTCTACCACATAAAGGGAAGACGCTTTCTACAATATATATCGTTCTAAAAGTACTTTTCACGTAACATGTCTTTATCTTATATAATAAAAAATGATGTTAACCCATAAAATAATTTGAAACATGTGTTATTTTTAACATTAATTTATTTTTATGATATTTGGGTAAAAACCCTCATAATTTAATCTTGTGTATTTAATTAGAATGGTATCATAGAAAATGTTTTAGGTAAAATGTGTATCTAAACAACTCAAATTAATAAATAAATACAAGTTAGGTTAATAAAATATATACAAAACCTTTAAGTATATGTTTGAATAATTGAATTTCAATTCAGATATAAAATATTATTTATAATCTAACAGGATAAATGGATTTGATTAATGTAATGAGATAAAGATGAACTTTTCATTTATCTTCTAAAATTGAGTAACTAATTCAAAATCCGATAATAGTTTAAGGACATGCAAAGAAATTAACCGAAAAGGTTTTTTTAAAAAATAAAACCGAAGTAATCTAAAAACATGCAAGACGAACGTAAAAAAAAGAAAGGTTTCTTGGAGGACAGTTATCCCGTGTAATTTTTTTGAGTAAATTACTTATTAAGTATATAAACTATCAGATTTATCTGTTTCAGTATCTAAATATTTAATTTTTTTAAAATCATACCTAAAGTTCAGTTTTTGTTTCATTTTAATATACCTTTTAAATTTTGAATTTATTTTTGAAAATTTAGGTACTAAAATATATCAAAATCGATACCTCCATCAAAGGGGTTTCAGAATTATTATTAGTATCCGTTTTAGATATAGAGTCATGATATACATATATAATTTAACAAAATATATAAATTTGATTAGTTATTAATTAATTTTTTCAAACCACGTGAGATTTGTCTATCAGAGATCATGTCAGAGAGTTGTGACTTTTCGATAGTATTCGATGTTTCTTTTTTGATGACAATGAAAAATCGCCTCAAGATGAAATTTCCATTTCTCTTTTTAAAATTCAGTGACTAATTCAAAGTTAGGCAGTAATTAAAGGACATTCGAAGAAATTAACCAAACAATTTTCTTGAAGAAAAAGAAAAATGAGGAAAACGAAGAAGGAATGAGGTTTGATGTCACTTGGCAACCATCCTGGCAATAAAATCATCGTATTTGAGCTTGCCGTCGGCGCCGACGTCAACTCCTTTGATCCAATCGTCGAATTCCGCCGGCTCCAGCTTCTCGCCGATGCTGGTCAATATGTGTTTAAGATCCGACACCAAGACGAAGCCGCTCCCCTCCTTGTCCAGCACCTTGAACGCATCGCGCAGCTGCTGATCGAACGGCTCCGTCTTCAGGTGCTTCTCCATCAGCTCCAGGAACCGTTTGAAATCAAACGGCGACGTTAGCTTCTCTTGAGCCACGATCTCTTTGAGCTGGGCTTGGGTCGGGTTTCCGCCCAGTGATCTCATCAACACCCCCAGCTCCGTCGGAGCTATCTTGCCGTCGCCGTCTGTGTCGAAGAGCGTGAACGCTTCTTTCATCGCGTTTTTCTGGTCCTCGCTTAGGCCCATTTTTGGCGGTGGTCGTGGGTTCGAGACCGCTGTAGCGGTTCTTTTAGAGTTTTTTTATTATAATGATTTTCCATTGATGTTTAGGTGCCTTTTTAACTGGAGAAACGGTAAAACACAAGGGAGATGATGAGGAAGAAGGGAAAAAGTATACGTTTTGACTGTTTCTTTCGCATTTTTCTCATCTGAAAACCCCCCCAACGCCATACATGCTTTTGTGTTTCCCCGACTTGTACTCAAATGGTCAAACTATTAGATTTTTGGGTAAACTCTAAAAATAGTCATCCAACTATTAGAAGTTAAAACATGGTCCCTCAATTATAAGGTATTGATTTTTGTAGTCCTCTAACTATTAAAAATTACAAAATGGTCACTCAACTATCAATTTGTACCAAAATTGTTATTTTTTTATTAAAAAATTGATGATCGTTTGAATTGGATGTTAACCTGTTAACTGAGATATGATAAAATCTGATCTCAGAATCTTAAACGACTATACAATTGAAATGGTTTTGGGATAAGATTTTATCATATCTCAGTCAACGAATTAACGTTCAGCTCAGCGATCGTCAGTTTTTAACAGAAAATGATGAGTTTGAAAAATATATATAGTTGGGTGACCATTTTGTAACTTTTAATAATTGAGATACTCAATACAACAATGCCCTGAGACTATTTGAAATTTTTGATATGGGTAAATTACATGGATCATCACTTGCTTTATTTCCTATTTCACTCATTGTACTTTAAAACTGATTAATTTCATCACTAAACTTTATACATTTAGCATTTTTGGTCATTGAATTTAATAAAAATTAGTTTTTGGGTCACTGAGCTGTTACCACTGTCATTTTCCCCATCATCCCTCCAGTCTCTGAAAACTTACCCACAACGCAAGTAAGACGCATGATGATAGAACGACGAATAAGGGATACTACCACCTGGGTTTCAGTCGGATCTGGACAAAGAACTCATTGGTGAAGGCAATGAGGTGCAACGGCGAAGGAATCAACCGAAAATCGCAAAAATCATCAATGAAATCTTTATGTGTTTTTTATGAAACTTCGATCAGTCCTCGGCGGCGAACCGACACTTCACGGAGGGGGGTCGGTAAGGGTTTTACTGAGCACGAAGACGCTTTCGATGCCATAGGCGATGACACTCACCGACGAGTTTTACCGAACGACGTCATAACGCCGTTTGTGGGGGAAACAACTGAGTGACCAAATTTGTCAATTATATTAAGTTCAGTGATGAAATTGACCAATTTTAAAGCACATTGAGTGAAATTGGAAATAAATCAAAGTATAGTCATGATCCGTGTAATTTACCCTTTTGATAATTAGGGGCTCAACAAAGTAACATCCTATAATTGGGGACCATTTGTATACTTTACCTTAGATTCTTTTAGTCCTCATATTATAGAAATTAACAAAACGATCAATTGAGCTTTGAAAGGTTAAATGGTGATCTTTCCCTCTTAAGAAAATTAGAGGACCGTTAACAAAGTTAGTATAATAATAAATTTAAACCTCCATTTTTCATCTTTAATTTAATTTTAATTTTAAAATTAATTAAATTATAAATTTAGATAACTATTTGAATAAATAAATTTAAATACTAAATTACACCTTAAAGTCAAATTAAGTACCAATATATATATATATATATATATATATATAAAGATTAAAAATTGTTAAAATTATCCAAAGATTAAAAGAATGTTAAAATTGTTTTTATTTTAAGTTATAATAAAAATATAAAATTATTTTTTTGAAAGCATGACTATGATATATTCATTTGTCAAAATCATCAACAATAGCGTCTAGTCAAATACATATTGATCAAATACGTTTATGATAATCATAACTAAAATATAACAATTAAAATATAACAATGATCGACTAATGATAATCTGATAAGTAAATGATTAAGCAATTGAGGCAACGACATACGAAAATGGATCACTTTAATGTCCTCGAGCACCAAATATGAAGGAGAAAAACCAGAAGAATATCCAAAGCGGAGGAATTAAAAATTGATCTCCCCATAAAGGCAATCCCATCCGATACAGATATCCTACAACTAACGGAACGCCATATACAAACGAACGGGGAAACCAGACATCGAAAAAGCAACCAACCAAAAAATTATGTAAAATCACATAGAAAAAGACCAATCCAGATTGTGTAATGTGTGAAAGAAGAGATATTTCTGAAAGTTCTAATCATTGGCTTAATGCAATGAAAACTGAATATATAGACAATACAATGTTTCTTATGAAGAGATTACATATGGTGATTGGCAAGAGGGAAAATCAAAGAAAATATTGAGCTCTCACCAGGCCATTCTTTAAGGAACAATTAATTACCATGAAATCTAATGTAATCACTTCAAAATCACAAGGATACAGATATATATATATGTACATAAGATGAAACCCAGATTTTCCTTGTTTTATGAGTGATTGAAACTTGATAGCTTTGCTCTTGTTCCGTAGTTAGTGCCGCTGGGGCAGCTCCCAGTCGGGCCTCGTTGGATATTCGAAACCTCGAAGGGTCGTCATTCGTTTTAAATCTTCTTCGGAATAGGCCGGGATGAACCAGAACTTCTTCTCTAGTCCAAATACCTGAATTCACAAAAAGAGTTGAATCATTTCGGGTGAAGTTTTCATTTGGAATCTATAATTTTCTCGAGGACATAACTATATATGAACTTATTGCACAAATGTTCATAGTTCATAGTCCATTGCAGCAATGGTGTGATATGCATTTATGCGTCCTGGAAGTGTGTCATTGTCGGACCAATGCTACGAGTGGCGGATTAATGAAGCTAACGAGTAAAGGGAAGTATATATATATCTACATAAGTAAACACGGAATGGTCGAGCAACGTGTACGAGGCCCGAAGATGAAGATTCAACTACATTTCCAATCTTTGATATGTTCAAGTGTCGAGCAGGAGACAGAGCACTTTGAGGAATTTGTCGGAAAGGAAACCTTCAAAATCCGATCTTATAAGTTTGATAGACAAGCACTCGAAAAGAAGCCCAGAGATTGATGCAACACACAAACATCGGATAATTATCGACGCAGAAAGCAAGAAAATTAACCTGTTGAAAATTCTTCTTCCAACCAAGGTCGTAACGCCACTTAGGACTGGTTTTCTTCTCATATGCCTGGAATTAAAACATGAAACAGTGAGACCTTTACTTATTACTCCGGCAACGACGAGAAACATGATCATTTAAGAAATTACCTCAATAGTTGTGGTATTGGCTCCAACCAATGTTATGTGCATAATCAGAAAGCCCAGAATACTCAGTGCAAATGCTAAGTTCAAAACTGAAACGTTCGGGTTACAATTCATTAAAAATATCGACAAACTGATTAGATGGAAGATGCTTAAACCCTCAAGACACTTACCAAAGGTGATGAAAGTAGCTGCAAGTGTTCCTGGTGTTTCATCTATCTCACCATCATTAAAGAACTCCATAAAAACCCGCAGTAACAATAAACAGACGAGTGTTGTCTCAAGAAATGTGTAAAACTGCATCAAATTTAAGAACAAAAAATCAAAATACAGCTCAATTTCCCCTTGGTATATGTCCACAAATCGCGTGTCAAACAATGATGTCTAGTTGGCATAAGAGTCTATTTAATATATAAGTCTCGATATGCCAACTGCCAGCAGAAAGAAGCTTGTAGCAGGATAGCAATGCTGAAAAGTGCAGAAAGTATAAAGCTATAAATGGAGCATATCGATCACTAATTCACTATTATGGCTGATCGGATAAAATTTAGAATACGGTACCCCAACCAGGTGCATGTATTATCAGAAAAAAAAGTATAGAAAGACATGAATTTTAGAATTCTACATGGAAGAAGGCCATCTTTCTCAATAGATTCTTGCATCATAATGGTGTTAAAGTAATTCAAACTACAGAAGACAACTTCATCATACTAAGGTTCATATGTAAATCGATGAACAACAGACAAAGTGCGCATACAACAGTCAGAATGAGCATTCATGTTGGTGCCAGCTTCCCAAACTAATCAAGGTAATATACGATAACGTTTTCCTTGAGAAATAAACTATTAATCTTATGAGCAATAAATCAGGGGATTCTTATGAGGCTTAAAGCTTAAATAGTCTGAAAATATATGGCGGAAAACAACCATACATAGAGCACCCGAAGTTCAGCTGTTCCATCTATTCACTTTTCCACCGGTCTGTATCATGTTTTCAATGTTCATATTGGCGGTCACTGGAAATCCACTATTATGGCCATTGCCCGACTAAGTACCATATCACCAATAGCATGCAGCTACAAGATTAGAAATAGATGCTGAAAGTTAACATACCAAAAACAGAAGGAAATACTTGTAGTTCAATGCCCCAACACAGTTGACAACCCAAACACAGTGATGGTCCATTTTTAGTATACACCTTCTACCTGAAATCAATTAATAAACGAGGGTTTCTTTCACTAAAGTCGGCATAACAAAAAAGCTACAACCGAAGAATTTATCGTAGGTTACTCACAAACAGAGCAGTGGTGGGTGCGAGGAGGTTTAAACTGTTTGCACTTATGACAGAAACGTATGTCTTGGCTCATGTAATCACCGGCCATAACTAACTGCTTTGAGTATAATTCTGCACTTCCGTAACCAGAACCGACCAATGGATCGGCATCACCTTTCTCCTCATCAGTGAGGGGCCTCCAATCTGGCGGGACACCCCCGGGATCCGTTACAACAGCAGAAGAATAACACCATGTAACCATTACAAGCTGAAAAAACCAGGAAAGCTTACTTCAAAATGCAGCTATGCCATCTAAAAAAACCAATCACAACACAAACCAGGAAACAAAACCATAAATATTATGATAATTAATCCCAGATTTCAATCCTTTTCTCCCCTTCAAATTCAGCAAAACCCCATCAATCCAAAACTCCAATAACAACAATTAGCTTCTCATATCATTTACCATAACCAATTAACCTGGCATTTGATCACCTACAAAAACTTGAGCTAAAAATAAATCATCTTCATCATAAAACCACCAAAATTTTATCTTCTAAAATCACTTAAATTCAATCTCCTTCATGATCAAACAACCTATGTTTCATAAAAAATCAAACAAAAGGAACAACTAAAGCTAAGATCTTTGTTCTTCACAGGACCATTACATGTATAAAGCAAATCATGAGAAAAGATGGACTGAGAAAAAAAAGGTTATTACCAGGGAATGAAAGAAGAAGAGAACTACAATGGAAAAAACCGTATCAAAGCCTCCAAGAAAGATACTCGGACCATAATGAGCGATGACTACTGAATAGTAAGTGACACCAATGATCGTAAGAACGAAAACGATCATAATCGAACCCAAAGCACGTAGTGCCGTGCAGAATTTGAACACGTTCCATGCCATAAAATTAAATATTTTTTTTATTTATTTTTGTAAAACAAAGATGAGATTTTGAAAGGGGGATTTGGAACTCCGATGAAGAAAGGAATTCCGATCCCCGGAATTTGGGTCAATCAATGAATTTGATGACGCGGTTAGTACTTCCGTTGCTAAATTTGGATTAGAACTTGAAATTTTCCTTTTATAATAGCATTATATATATATATATATATATAATTTAGGCTTAATACCAAAATAAGTGCGCGAACTATACCTAAATTCTCGACTAGGTGCCTAAACTATTTTTTGACCCATTCTCGAATAAGTTTATGCCATCCTCCGAGTCATACGCGGTCGTAGTTGTCGTCAATTAACCGTCGAGATCGTTTGGGATTGCAATTTTAATCTTAGCGTTCGTAGAGAATAAATTGTCGATTCGACGTCGATCGATCATAATTTCATAGAGGTTTTAGTTGTCGAGGGGAGATGAGATCGGGTTGAGCTTCGTCGACGACAAAGGATGACGACCGACGTGGGTTTAGGGGCTAAAATGAATATTTTCAAAGTTTTTGAATTATTTCAAAATGTTTATGTTTTTCTTTAAAAATATATATAATTTTATTTAAAATCATTAGATTGTGACATGTGTCACTTAACGGGAAAATTAACGTTGTTGATGGTTCGGACACCTAAATGGATAACGTTTGTAACGTTAGGTACCTAAATGGGTCAAAAAATAGTTTAGACACTTATTCATGAATTTAGATATAATTTGAACACTTATTTTGATATTAAGCCTATAATTTAATTCTAATGTACTAGAAGTAATTATTTTCATTCAACACGGTTTTCTCGGGAAGCCTAGAAAATATTTTCCCGGAAATTGATGGGTGGGTCTCGGTTCCATTTTCTTCCCGGCCTTAAGACTAATCGGCTCTTGAGCCAATCTTTTAAAATATCTAAACAATACTCTCTTTTGGTATTTATGTTTAGCAGTGTAAATGAATCGGATTTAAAAGAATAAAGTTATATTTGTGTTCTTTTGTTTATTTTTAAAGATGTTCATGTTTAATTTGTTTCATTTAAACTTTTAGTATCATGTTCGTATTTATTTATTTATTTTAAAAATATTTATCTTCATTTATATAATGTTCACGAATATACTCATCTAACTTTCATTATTTGTTTAACGTCAACATGCTCATTTACTGTTTTGTGAATATTTGTTGAAAGTTTGACGACCAACACTCTCCTTATATATATTTTAATTAGAGATAGGCATGGGACCCGATCGGGTCGGGTTATTTTAAAAAAAAATTAGATTCGGGTTAGGTCATATCAAGTTTTTTAAATATGATGTTCAGGTCGGGTCGGAGTCGGGTTTTGGGTGAAAAATACCCGACCCGACCCGAATTTTTTAATATAATTTTACCATATATATATTTAGGAATAATTATAATAATACCCCTCTATATATTATTTTTTTCAATTAAGTCACTATTTTTATTTAATACAAATTATATTTTTATTATTATTTTGGTTCGGGTCAGGTCAAATTTTTAAATTATATATCGGGTCGGGTGAAATCTTGTTTTGGTCGGGTCGGGTTGGGTGGACCAAAAACCCGACCCATGCCCATCCCTAATTTTAATTGACAAAGCTAAAAAAAAATAGTGAAATTATATCACTAGTCCTTGAATCTTTTTATATTTCATAGTTCGAGCTTCAAACTTCACCTTATGTTCAATAATCCAAAATGAAAAGAAGAATAGAATAAACGAGCTTATAAATGATCCAATAATTGTACATATTCGTGAATATAAACAAACCAAACGCACGCCCGTTCGTATTTGTTCGTTTATTAAATGAACATAAAATTTTTTGTTCAAAATTATTTATTTATACTTAATGAACGAATATAAACATACATTTCACAAATAATTCGTCGAATGCTCTGTTCATTTACAACCCTATTCATGTTAGGTTGTAATAATATCGTTTTCAAAGTTCGAACATAAGTTCTTTTATTTAAGTGCAATAGGTTTTATGTTCGATTCTATATAAAGAGGCCTTTTGGGGTCATATCTCATATCAATATATGTTTTATTTTGTTGGATTAATCTGAAGTAAGTATAAGATTGTATCCATTTAAAGATAATTCTCGACTATTTGACATTAAACGCACGTACTCCTAACATTATCAATGCTTGAACTCGAGACCTCAAGCAACGCATCAATATATGTTAAATACGATTGTTGAATACAAATACTTTTGGAAAATAAAGAATCGGAGCAACAAAGAACCGAAGAACAACATTGCAGATTCTATACTTCAACTAGTTAACGAATTCAAAGACAACTGAAATTAAACACACCATGATTTCTGATATGCAGCTTCTTAGTTTAAACCAAAAAGACTAAGTTACTTTTATCATACTAACGATGATGTCGACTCGAACTCAGATTTCCTCGAGAGTTATCGCAAGCAACGCGAGAGGCAGACCGAAGAGGCTGCTCGATAGATTTGCTCCATCGACACGGGGCTATTCTGATTTAGGATCTTGAGTAGGATCATAGTACGAGCCTCCGTTTTGAGCACCGTCGGTCTTAGATCCCTCTTTCAACTGAATTACACCAGCAATGAACACATTAGTGCAAAAAAGAAACGGAAATCTTGAGCCGTAAGACGTGATATGCGAGGCTATGCACATTAACCCCTCATCTTAAGACTTGATGAAGCATATAATAAGCAAGAAAAATTACTAGGAAACAATAGTTTAAGCATTCTACATTGTCTTTCAATCAAGCTTTTAAGTGACATCAACCATGATATATAAGCAGGTGTTCGGGAAAAAACTCGGTTTAACCCGTAATGATCCGCTCACATTTTATGGCAGTGTATATTTGTAGATAGTCTCATTTCCCCCATTAGCTAAAGTGTAAAACATGCCAAGGCAACTGATAAAGGATACAGATAAAAGGAAATGAGTGATTTACCTTCTTTAGGACCTTCTTATGATATCGGTAGCCCTAATCACACAAGAAAAAGATTTATCACACAAGAGAAGTTATCAGTTGATTACGCGAGAAATCAAGCATTGTGTGATTACCTTGTCGGTGCCATAGATATAATCACAATAAGTGAAAATCGAAGCGAAGTTGCTCTGGCTCTGTTCTCCAACATAGTGGTGATAATCATGGTAATCTGCGCCCCCATAAAACGGGACAAATCTTGTGGGAGTCCAGGGGAAGTCATATCTGCATTTACACAACTTATACCTTAATCAGCCTACTTTTGCAGCAGAAATCACTGACTAGATTTCATTAAACAAAACACTGACAAACAAACCGCATTAAGCCTTAATACAAAACTATATCCGTGTCAAACACGTACCCATATCCGACACTCACGCTCTAGTATGAGTAACATAGGTCATTTGGTTAACTCTATGTACCCAATTAATGCTACACATATCTTAAATTCAAATTCATGATACTTGGAAAGAAGGTATCATAGCAAAAATAGATCCAAAACCAATTATACCAGATTAAGTATTTATTAGGCAACATCTGTGGTAGACCGGTATGCATGTGATTTTCTTTTAAATGCTTTGACAATCATTATTAAGAAAAATTCAGCCCTCCTCTTCTCTATATGAAGCTTGATCGGATATCAAATACGAATATTTTGAGCTCCAATTATTGCCTAAAATAGCTACCTAGCAGAAGCTCCTACAACGAACTCCTATTTCGACATAATCACAGCTTCCTTCGGTAGCCCTGTTAACTAAAAACGTGAGTATATGACTTCCCATCATCAGCAGAGAGTGGTTATGGACATGCATAATCAATTTCGAACTATAGGAATTATTTCTTTATCCTCGTTTTAATAATGTAATGACATCATGTCCTCCCCCCCCCCCCCTTTTTTTTTAAATTCAGCTAAAATTTAGCCAGCAGACATGATAGGTGCACATAAGGTCAAAACCGATGTGGGAAAATACAGATGCTGCTTTACCAACAAAAAATTTGAATTACTGAATGCTAAGTCAGCATCATACCAGGTTAATCTCCATCAAATGAGACTGGATAAAAAGCATAAATTGTCGAAGAATGTGATGAAGAGTAATAATCAATTTTTAAAAATCGATGAAAAAGAATGCCTCGGGAACACTTGGAAAAAGTAGAAATGGATGTAACTATTAACAGAATAACATGATAGCAGGCAAAAGAAACCATTGAACTATATATATATATATATATATAGAATTACTGCATTCCACATTTTAAGGGGTAATTCTATGCAAAACAGAGTTAAGCTTATGAAAAAGAACATATCAAGCAAAAGTTAGCCACTGTTAAAAGATACCTAAAAATCCAAGCAATTTGATATAGAAACGTGGCTTTGAAAAGTACTGAAAATTTCTAAAGTTGGTATCATTCAGTCACAAGATTAAAGCAACAAAGGGCATTGAGCAAAATGGAAAAGTAAATCAACATAACAAAAAGGTTAAGCTCTAGCATGCATACCCACTGTGTGTCTCAATTGCTTCAATTTGCCGTAAAGCTATCCACAACCAAAACGTGATCATATGCCCCGGAGCAATTGCTGGCCCAAGAAAAGACGGAATCCCGAGGATCAAAACTTCCAACCAGTGCGCATACGGTGCGGCAAAGCAGATTGGAGCGGCGTATTCGTGGTGAACCCGGTGGATTTTCTCATAGCCCCATTTACCATGGAGAAACCTGTGAATCCAGTAATTGGTATAATCTTCTATCATGAAATATACAGTCAACTGTGCCACAATCTCCCACAGTGACGGCAATGGCAGCCCTGTTCGGATCCCGATCATCTGTCGAGAATGGACTTGTGTTAGTAGATCAAGTCCATTGTTCTTGCAATAATAAGATTACAGATTCAAAATCATTGGAATTAAGTGTAAAAATAAACAGATGAATCTAAATGTTCAAATCTTCAAGAATCTTACTAATGAGACTTCAAGACTATTAAACAAATTTCCCAGAAAACTAATCAACCAAATTTTTATATGCAATCATATTGACAGTGATTTGACACCAATCTACCTTGTTGAAAATGAAAATCACATCAAGTCCATAAAATTGAAGTCGGAGAGTTCAAGAAATCTTCATATTAACACAATTATATCCCATGAATAAACAAATTTCTCAATATGATAAATCACATTCTCCAAAAACATCAATCTTTCACCAAAATGGCATCCCAAACGAAACGTTAAAAAAAAAACAACCCAAACCCATAAAAATCCTGGAAGATTGAATGAGTTTTTACCTTGATTGAAGGATAAGACACCAACTGCAAAGGACCCACAACGAGAATGAACATCCGCATCACATCCTTATAACACTGGAACATCTCAGACAACGACAGGCTAACTTTGGGTTGAATCTTGTACTTGTCGAATTCCAAAGATCTAATCATCTCGACGAGTACGAGGGGCAAAGGAACCAAAGAAAATATCAGGAACAAAAAGAGGATGTTGTGGCAGTAGAGATAGTAATCAGATTTTTTGGCCGAGTAATTGAACCACAACGTCTCGGCCACCGTCAGGTTCCGTCCGATGAATGTGGCAGCCTCCTCGATTGTGTCGAACGGCAACATTTTTCAGTGTTTCGCCGCCGCGAACGACTGGTGGCGGATTTGTCGCTTAGTCAAAAGATGCCGCTATCTAAGAAGAATCTTTAGCTTGCATGAATTAATCTCCTTTAAGACTGTGGTTTACTTTGTTTTTTTGCATGGAGATTTGGAAATGGAGGGGGGGGGGGGAATAAATATACGAGGATTCATTTAATAATCCATATTTGGAAGTCTCACGTGGCACAACTTGATATACGGTTAAGAAAATACATTATTGGTTTTATTATTATTTTTATCAAAATTAGTAAAAATTACCGAAAATATTATTATCTCTACCGGTTTTGTTATTATTGAACGCTTTATCGGGTTTTGTAATATATCCGATAAAAAAAATAATATTTTAGGTAGCGCTTTACCAGATATATTATCAAGCTCGGTAAAGCGCCCAATAATAACAAAACCGATAAAAATAATAATATTTTAGGTAATTTTTTTTATCGATTTTGTTAAAAATAATAATAAAACCGATAGTGTATTTCCTTAGTTGTATATTAAGACTATCATACGGTAGAACTTTCTATAATCATATTAAATGATATAATTTTTATTTAATTGTACAATATATTTTTAATATTGGGTAAAGTACACAATGGTCCTCTGACAATAGCATGCTATTTTGTTAAGTCTTTCAACTGTTAAAAGTTACAAATTAATCTATCAACTATATGACGTTGTTTTTTTGAGTTTTTTTTGTTCAAAATTGGTGGTTGTTTATATTGGATGTTAACCTATTGGTTGAGATATGATAAAACCTGATCTCATAATCATTTAATATATATTTTGTGGATAAACTCTTCGTTTTCATTATGTCATCGAGTTAGTGTTTGAAACATCATGTCAAGTCAGTGCTTGAAAGCAACGACATTGTCAATATACATCATTAAAATATGATTTTATCATTTTTACAATCAACATGTTATCGTCTAGCTTAGAATATTGTTCATTTTAACGAAAAAAGGACAAATTTGAAACATATGAATAATCGGTGACCATTTTGTAACTTTTAGTAGTATGAGGACTTAACAAAACAACACTCTATAATTAGTGGATCATTTGTATACTTTATCCTTTAATATTATACCAAATTTATTAATTAAATTTTAGGGTAAAGTATACCATTCATCACTCAGTTATCTCCTTATTCCTAGTTTGGTCAATGAGGTTTAATTTTTTTAATTTAATCACTCAACTTTTGAATTGTTTCCGTTTTGATCATTCTATCGTTAAATAATTAACGATGTTATGACAATGCAACCAACACTAAAATGACGTAGTTTGGATCCTACAAAAAATTAAATTTAAAATAAAACAACGTCGTTTTGACTTAAATAAAAAATTTGTCTCATTCTCTCCTTTCTTCTTCTTCTTCTTCTTCTTCTTCTTCTTCTTCTTCTTCTTCTTCTTCTTCTTCTTCTTCTTCTTCTTCTTCTTCTTCTTCTTCTTCTTCTTCTTCTTCTTCTTCCATTAATAAACTCATATCTTGTTCACCATGTGATCTCTAATATTTATTTAATAAAAAAAACCCTAAACTTTTCTTTTATCACCATACACATATTACATTCTTAAACCTTGAAAATTAAATCTACATGTCTGTGGCTTGAAATTTATTTGACCCCCCATCGACCACCATCGTCGATCGAAGGCCAATGACTCTCAAAATTTCTCATCGTACTTGTCTCTCTATTCTAAACATAAATATAATATTTATTTAATAAAAAAACCCTAAACTTTTCTTTTATCACCATACACATATTACATTCTTAAACCTTGAAAATTAAATCTACATGTCTTTGGCTTGAAATTTATTTGACCCCCCATTTGCAACAAGTATACGCAGTGCAAATAAGGGTGATGAATCTACCGTTGGTGTTCACATGACAGTTATTCTAGAAAAATGTATTGTGTTTGATAATTGTATTGTGTCATATGTCAGTCGGAAAGCAAATAAGGTTGCTCATAAGTTAGTTAAAAGTGCCCTTGATTGTAATGTGTCCTATTTTTTTAGTCTGATATCCCGACATTCATTGCGTCTGATGTAAGACATGATTGTTTGATGGTTGATTAATGGATTTTAGGCACTTTTTTCCCTTTCAGGAATCCAACCTCTAAGTTGGTAGAATACTTTTTTAACGAGTCTCGTCTTTCTTTAAAAAGAATACACAGTGCTAGGTTTATAACTCTTATATGTAGGCTTTATGCAATTCCCATGTATATTTGCATGGTAGACCGGTGGTTTGTCTAACCCTTTATTAGAAGTAGGATCGTAAATGAGACAAGATAGATCGTGAGTTATTCGAGATCAACTTAACCGAAACTTGATAAATACTTGATTCAAATGACAACTCAAGCTCGGTTCGAGTTCTTAACGCTTGATACTCGACTCGATGCTTTATTGGAAGGGAACTCAAGTAATCTTTGAATCTACAAACCATATGAAGAGCAATACATATAATTATTCAGATTGGACCTAAACGATGCATTATATTTTAGGTTAAACACTAAACGATAAAGTAGCAATTATTTACTAAGCATTGAAAACAAATTATGTATTTATAAATGATTGTAGGGTAGGGGTCTAATTCAACTTTCACAATGGGGCACTATCATAAGTCATAGGAACAGGAGACCTCTAATAATTACGAGTTGTTCATACAGAACAAATAACTAAGTGACACGAACCAATCGACCTAATTAATTAAATGATTGATTTTTTTAGAGGTTTTAAATTTGAGCATGACGCTCTTAGTAATGTTTGAGCGTTAATTGAGATATGATCAGTGAGAGTTAATTACTGTTAGATCTTTATCGAATTACTAACGTCATATGATGAATTTATTTTTTTTAAAAATAATAAATTAGTGATTAAAACATCAAACGAATCCTCTAACAATATTAGTAATACGAAAAATAAACGCAATTCACCAACCCTTTTTAATATTGTCTCATAATTAGTCGTTTCACGCTACTTATTTTACCTTGAGTCATTGACCTTACCTACTCCACACGTAACAGTGACGGATTTAGAAATTTTTTTAAATAGATAAATATATTAATAATATGAATATTTTGATACGATAAAATTTTAGAGTGGACACTATAGAATATCATGATGACATACATACACTAATAAATAAAATTTTAATTTTTTAAAGAAAAAAATTGACCCTTCAATAGTTTAAAAAAATTATATCATATATATTATATTTTATAATTATTTTTATCAACAACATTGATTCATAACTCGAAAATAATAGTATTAATAGTATTATACACATAATATATATATATATATGGGTAAATTATGTGTTTAGTATCTAAACTATCAGTTTTGATCCGTTTTAATACATAAACTTTTAATTTTTTCAAAACCATACCTATATTTTAATTTTTGTATCATTTTAGCACCCATAAAAACTTAACACGTTTAGAACCTAAACTATTAGTTTTGGTCCGTTTTAATACTCAAACTTTCAAATGAACAAAATTAGCAGACTTCTCCACTTGAAGTGTGGAATGCATGATAATGTCAGTGATATCATGCCATGGCTAGTGATCAAATCATCATTATCAGAAAAAAAAGGTTGAAACAAGGCAATAAAGAAATAAGATTTCTGTGTTTCTCTCAAGTGAAAATGGAAAGCTAAAACAGTAGTGCTGGATTTTAACTTTTACGCCGAAAAAAAGGGGAAGAACTCTCCAGTGATCACTTTGACATCGTATGATGAATCTAGAAATATTTTAACATAAACCTGACTCTGTTACTGTGTCCGACTGATGATTTTGGTCCAACGGTGGCGAATGACGATGATGATCAATGACGGATGCAGAACTTGTTCATGGTTGGTACGTGTTTATCATAGAATTGGATTTTTTTTATTTTAGCCGTTTATTTTATTATCGGTATTTATTCTGAAATTTTATTTACGGTCGCTTTATATAATTGTTTTTATTATTAATATACATGTGTCTAGTCTAAAAAAAATATTTCTGAATCCGTATGATGATGATTGTGATGTGTGTTAATGATTTGGTGATTTGGTGCGTTTTAACCTACTATGCCTTAGGGGTGTGTAAAATTATCCGACCCGGTTGACCCGACCCGCCGATCCGAATATAAAAAACCAGGTAATTCTCTAAAAAAAATTACCCGGCCGTGTCGGGTACCCGGCCCGACATTTCCCGGGTCGGGCCCGGGTCACAAAATCTAATTTTTCCGGGTACCCAGTTACCCGAGTACCCGGTTAGTTTTTATTTTTTTTATATATAATTATATAAAATATAATGAATTATTTATATTATGGATTATTATATTTTGTATTTCGAACTTTTAAATTTTATGTTCGGATATTAGAGTATGTAATTCGAAGTTTCGAATATTTAAATTTGTGTATATATATTTTTTTAAATTAATAATTTGAAAATAAAAAATTAAAAATTGGGTATCAGGTACCCGATTCCCGGATACCCACAAAATCCGGATATCCGATTACCGGGTACCCGTAACATCCGAGTCGAGAAACGGGCCGAGAAATCGTCGACCCGAAAATTTCAGGTACCCGAAAATCCGAGTACCCGGATTTGCACACCCCTACTATGCCTTATCAGATGTTGCAATTAGCAGTTTTCTCTTCACTCATAAAATTATTGTCAATTAAGGATATGAACGGACATAAAAAAAAATTATATTAAAAGTGGATTTATAAATTTATAAATTTTAAAGGCGAAATTATATTATCAAAAAGATGTCAAAATATTAAAATATATACAAATTTAAAATTTTTAGGGACAATTGTCTCTACTTGCTCTTCCTTCGGTATATTTATGAATGCTTGTGTTTATGAGTATAAATGAACATAGTGTTCGACGAAATGTTCGTAAAATGTTCGTTTGTATTTGTTTATTAAGCTAAATAAATGAGTTTGAATAAAATTTTCATGTTCGTTTAATAAACGAATAGAGGTATGTTCAGTTCTTTTATATTCACGAACAAACTCGTTTATTGCTTCGTTTATAGGCTCGCTTATGAGCTCATTTATTTAGCTCTCTTTTTTTTTAATATTTTAAATATTAATGAAGGTAAAGATTAAATTGAGCACACTATAAATTCAGGAGTTTAAACTGTGAAACCTAAGAAGCTTAAAGATTAGCGGTATAACTTTACTATTTTTTTTTGGTTTGCGAGTAAAATGTTAAGAAGAGAGTGTTGGTTACCAAACGTGTTCGCTAACGTTAAACGAACGTGTTCGCTAACGTTAAACGAACATGCTCGTAAGTGTCAAACTAACTGAACACGAACAAATAGGCTAAACGAGCCCAATGTGTAATGTAGATAACACCCTAATAGAATCCTTGGGGGTTTTGGGCGTCGTCTCCTTGTTTCTTTCTCTCATCAACCAAGCAATAGAAGCCATGAGAGACATCTTTGTATGGCTCACGTCCTTCTTCATCCTCATTTCCCTTGTTATTCTCATTGCTTATCAGGTCGATTCGAGTTCGAGTTCGAGTTCGAGAAACGTAATTATGTAGCACATTAGTGATGTTGTTTGTTCATCTTTAGTAAATGGATCGTAACATGCTTGATGATTTTGCTGCAGCTCATGTGTTTGGATGATTTAGAGTTCGATTTCATCGATCCTTACGATTACTCGTCGCGGATGAATATTCTGGTCCTCCTGTAATTCATGGGAGAAGGGATTTTGTGTTTGTTCTATCTAGTAACAGGGCATTGGGTCATGTCCATGTTATGTGTTCCCTATTCATACTTCAATGTGAGACTGTAAGTTCTTCTCTCTTCCTATTAGGCTCCTTATCATTACATTAGCGTAGTCGATTTCGAGGCAAAGCGTTGTTCTTGGTCAGATTTAAGCTCCGGTCCGCTTGATCTACGTTGTTTAGTTCCAGGGGATTGCAGATGATGTGAATGATTGGTTAGGGGCCTTGAGGCACCAATGGATAGTTAATAACCTAATATCGAGTAGCATTCGAACTTTACGACAATAATCATCGTCGTTCGCTTATGTTTCACCGGAATGTGAACCTCGTTGTAGTTACCAGACAGCTTATTGTGTGATTTGTTTATTTTGGTTTGGTTTTGCAGCACTAATTGTAAAGAAGAATTGATTTAGTTTACGGTGGATTTTCGTGAGAGGTCGGGATCGGATTGATTCGAGGTAGTTATCGGAGGCGCCGGACGAACATTAGCACTGCTGCATTGCATAATTGAAGTTAACATCAGCGCCATTCGAATTCTATATGCTTATGGCCAATTTGCTGATTTTCTCTTCTTATCAGCTACACAACGGGAGAGCATCTAGTAGATGTGACCGAGGTATTTCTCTTGCTTCGTAGGGAGAAAAACCTACGCCTTTTGAAGCTCGCTTACCTCGCTATCCTTCCCTTTCTCGATATATTCTGGTACGTTTCGATTTTTCGACGATGCAGAGCTCGCTCGCTCTAGCTAAACATGTTTCTTTCGATTGAGTTTAGCAGCTGCTGACTTGAGATCTCGTGTGTGTTCATTAGGATGATATGTTCTGCGATCGAAAACGACGACGATGACGGAGACGACGACTTTCTCGACTAGATTTAAGAATTTCTGTCTCTAAACAACAATACCTCTTTGTAGGAAAGAAAATTTGATCACCATAAGTGTTGGGTACAGATAAAATCATCATGGCCCATTCAATAAAAGTATGGGCTTTCTTTTGTTAAAGCCACAAAAATGGGTTAGTGGGCCTAAAATTAGTCGATGTCGAAGGTTAAATTTGTTAAATTATTTAAAATTTGAAAAAATACGATATGATTTTTTAGAATTGAAGATTAAATATGTTATTATATCAATTAAAAAAATATATATGTCATGAAATTTTGGGTCTTGCGACGTATCACATGTTGTACTTGTCAATGGACGGGTATGGCGTGGAGATTGAGAAACTTAGTTGATAGGTTGCTTTGTGAACGGTTTTAAATGTATCAATAAACTGCTGTAAAAAAGGATCTAACTATATAAGATCGTTGATATTTGTTAAATCATATGCTCGATTGCTTGTTACAAGGCACATCTTGTTGCCAAAAATTCCGCTCAAGTTTCACGGTGAGAATCAAAACGGTTATAAAAACAAACAACAGTGTTATAAAAGTTAACGAACAATCGTGTCATAAAAACAGACAAAAATAAATGATTTAAAAATATATGAAAATAAATAAATCAAAACGTTGAGAATATTTATTTAAAAGTTAAAAAAAAAGACAATTACACTATATCATCGTCAAAAACGATACTTCAAAAGAAAATTTTAAAAAAAATACCATAAATCTACCAACGATGGTTGGTTTAAGTAGTAAGCAGTTTGATATCACTTAAGTAAATTCTCGCGTTCGAGTCCTTGTGTATGTAGAAAATTCTCGTTGGGTGACTCGCTTACCAAAACTAGGTGTGCGACCCGAGTCGGTCCAGATTAATCAAGCCGAAGCCTTACAACCGGAGGACAACCTAAAAAAATCCTAAATCCCTTCACCCTTATTTATTAGTTGCATCTCTTTTCCAACGAACTTATAATTGAATCACTACAGTGAAAGTGTTATGTATCGGCACTTTTAGAGGCGTTTGGAGAGTAAATGTCACAAAATTTTTACATATAGCGGCGTTTATAATCCAAATGCCACAAAAAAGATATTTAGGTGCATTTTCCCAACAAACACCGCAATAGAGTAGTAATTTAGTGGCGTTTATAGCACAAATGTCGGAATAGGGCTGTTTATAGTGGCGTTTTTCAAACAAACGCCGCAATAGAGTGGTAATCTAGCGGCGTTTATAACAATTATAGTGGCGTTTTTCCAACAAACACCGCTATATAACAGACTTTTTGCGACATTTGTATCCGAAAAAGCCGCTAAATATCTTAACCATTTGCGTAGGGGTGTTCATTCGGTTAATTCGGTGGCCGAACCGACCGAACTACCATTTTCGAATTAACCGAACTTTTTTTTTCTTTAACCGTTAACCGAACCGAACTTTTTTTCAAAAATATTAACCGAACCGAATAAATTTCGGTTAATTCGGTTAATTTTCGAATTAACCGAATTTTTTTAGAATTTTAGAATTTAATATTTTTTTTAATTAAAAAAACAATTTACAATTAATTTAAATAATATCTAATTATAAATAATATCTAATTAATTTGATTCAAACATTTTGCATTTAGTTTTGATATTATTTTAATTAATTAATATTGATTTGGGTTTTAAATGGATTTTAAATGGATTGGGCCTCTTAATATAATTATATTTAAAGATTAATTCGGTTAATTTGGTTAATTAACCGATTTCGAACCGAATTAACCGTTAACCGAATTCTAAAAAAATCTTTAACCGTTCCCCGACCGAATTAATTCGGTGACCGACCGAATTAACCGAACTAATTCGGTTCAGTCGGTTAATTCGGTTAAAACCGAATTTTGAACACCCCTACATTTGCGGCGTAAACGCCGCTATAGATGTAGACATTTTGCGGCGTTTTATCCAAAAAAAACCCGTTAAATATCTACACTTTTGCCGGTGTTTGCGAGACAAATACCACTAAATCGCAACACATATTGCGACGTTTATGAGACAAGCGTCGCTAAATAACAACACCTATTGCGGTGTTTATTCAAGAAACGCGGCTATATATCTTCACCTATTGCGGCGTTTTTTGTTGACAAACGCCGCAAATTTTAGCGGCGCTTCTTGCGGCGTTTTTTATATCGTCGTAAACCTTTTGACGGCGCTTTAAAGCGCCACTATAAGTAAAAAAACACGGCAAATGTAAAGATAAATCGCTTTAAATCATTGAAATCATCAACGGAGTAAAAAGAAATCTAAAATGTAATTTCAAAATCTAAATTGGTGAGAACAAAAAAATAATATTAAATATTTTTAAAGTGATGTTAAATTTACTTTCAATATCATTTTAAACAAAAAATTTAAAAAACGAATGTCATTCTCTTGCATTATTTAGTATGATTATAAGGTATTATCCATTTATAATTTTTTTAATTATTAATAACTAAATTCTATTTGAATGAGATGACTTTGCCATAATCGAGATTTATTTTTTTAATAGTCTGGAGTGATTATGTGTAGTATCTATTTATAATCTTTCTTAATTATTGATAACGCACACACACCCATACAGACGCAACTACTCGAGCTCGAAACTTCAAAAGAGAATAGCACTTCGTTTAATCACTCGGGTTACTTGATGGGTTAACCTAGATCGGTTTAATACTTTAATTCATGATTATTTTTGGATTGTAATGGAAGAGATAAGTTTAAATAAACACAAAATCAAGGGGTCCGAGGCATGGAAACCCTAAAGGAGGAACAGCAACAAAAGGGTGGTTTGGTGTCAGCGGCTCCGACGAGTGTGTTCACGCCCCCGACACCCAGGATTATTCGGTCAATTGTCAAACCTGTTCATGGATTTTATAAAAGCAGTGCCCTGTGGGTAATAATATATACACAAACCTTCGTTTTTATGGTTTATTTTATTGCTGCGATCTCTGTGTTTATCAATGAACACAAGCAATGCGACAAAGATTGAACGTGTTAGCCCGCAATGATAGGACTTCTGTTTATTGTTTTTATTTATCTCAGGGTCGCACGTCTAGTTTTAGTAGATGAGTCTCTTAGTGGGGACTTTCTACACACAAGAACACGAACCTAAGACATTGCTTAATCGATATCACGTTGTTTACAGCTTGAACCAACCTCCGTTGGTTATGTTTCCCCTGCTTTATGATCATATATAATTTATATTTAGTTTCGTTCTAGTTTCTTTGTAGATTTATATCTTGTTAACTACACGAACGATCGTTTATGTTTGTGTTTTGTTCATTTTTGGTAACCGATTTCAAAATGCATAAGATATTGTCACATTCGTTCTTATTTAATTAAGATGTGACCACCGCGAGTTAACTGCATTTAAATATTTTGGTACAATCACACATTTGTTCTCTACTATTTACATATTCTCTCAATGTAGTCATACTTTTAATAAATTAAAATAAATTTATTCCTCAGATCGAATGATGCCACATGTCATTGGTACTACTTGTCGTGTCGTGTGTCATCATTCGGTTGGAAGACTAACTTTATTTTATTTTAATTTAACAAAGCAAAAAAAATTGGTCGAAAATAAATCTATTAAATTAAAATAAAGTTAGTCTTCCAACCGAATGGTAAAACTTGGCGCGATACATGCCACTAGTGACATGTGACATCAATCGATTAGATGATTAATTTTATTTTAATTTATTAAAAGTATGACTAAATTGAGAGAATATGTAAATAATAAAGATTAAATGTGTAATTATAGTAAAATACCATGTCAATGTGAATAGAAGTTGATCTATAGTGACCACGTCCTAAATTATTTATTTTTCGTAATTATTTATGGATTATTATTATGAAATGATTTTAGATAGAGAAGTGGGGGCCTTACTAACACCACCGCCCACAACCAGACTTTGCGGAAACCAAGTTGACCAAATTCTCTCTCTATCTTCGGGTAAATAAGGGTTTAGTCCTTCAAATTTAGATTCCAATGGTAAAAAGTCTCTCTATTTTTCAAGAAAAACATTTTAAAATATTAGCATTTGGTCCCTCAAATTTAGAATCAATGGTAAAAAGTCTCTATTATCAAGAAAAGCAAATTCGTCTTTTATTTGGAAAACATTTTTAAAAAAATTATATTAAAATATATCAAATAAATATTTTCATTAATAAAATCGGTTTATCAACGTAACATCATTAATATAATCATTAAATTTGTTGACGTGGTAGTTCATGTATCAGGTGACATAGTAAAATAATTTATTTATTTTTTTGAAAAAATTGAGGATCTATTTAATTTAAAAAATATTTTAAAAAATAAAAAAAATTAAAATATTAAGTATCAGCTCATTTAAAAACCCAAAAATAAATTAAAAGCTAGGAAGAAGTTTGAAAATTTATTTAAATTTAATCTATATACTTTAAATTGACATAATTTAATCTTTCACTTTTATAATTATTAGTTTATCTAAATAAAATAAACACTTAAAATTTCAAAGTAGATTTTCTTATTAAAGAATTAATTTTAACAAAACAATATTTTAATATACTGAGTTGGAAGTGTGATTTCTTTTAAAAATACTCAAATCATCATTTTAGTCAAAATAATTATCAATATTATTAAACAATGATCTAATAGTATTAAATTAGAATACATAAACTAAAATTTAAATTTAAGAAAAATAAACGGACTAAAATTATAATTTAACCATGTACTTTCATCTTTCAATATATACAGTTTTAGTAGCCCCATATTCTCTCTCTCTAAGAATACATAAAGATTTCTTATATACAGAAGAAGAAGAAGAAAGATGGAGAATTCAAATGAAAACTCCTCTTCGAAACCCCAAAATCAACACAGTTTTCTGGGTTCTGGTTTAGGGTTTGCTGTGTGTTAATGCTTGCTAGTTCTTCCTTTAATTGGTGCTTTTCATTGCTTCTTCTGGGTCTTTTAATCATTGCTTTAAGCTGAGTTTCTTCCCCCGTTTGAGCTTCGAGTAATGGATCCAGTTACATCTCATGGTCTGTCTCTTCCGCCGCCATTTAACATAAGAGATTTCAATCTTCACCACCAGCTGCAGCAGCAAGAACACCATCAATTCCACCGCCAAAACTCGGAAGAAAACGAGCAAAGCAGCAGCAGCAGCGGCCTAAAGAAACGGGATCGCGAAGAAGACGGCGGAAGCCGCGGTGGAGAAGAAGGCAGAGAGCTCGACATCCATGGTGGTGGTGGTGAAGGTGAGATGAATAGAAGGCCACGAGGTAGGCCTGCCGGATCCAAGAACAAGCCCAGACAACCCATCATTATCACTCAAGACAGCGCCAACGCTTTGCGCTCCCACGTGATGGAGATCGGCGACGGATACGATGTCGTCGAGAGCGTCGCCACGTTCGCCAGACGACGCCAGAGGGGCGTTTGCATCATGAGTGGGACTGGGAACGTCACCAACGTTACGCTTCGGCAACCGGCCTCGGCTGGTGCAATCATGAGCTTACACGGGCGCTTCGAGATATTATCGTTGTCGGGTTCGTTCTTGCCTCCCCCGGCACCTCCTTCGGCGACGGGGCTAACCATATATCTGTCCGGCGGACAAGGCCAGGTCGTAGGTGGCAACGTTGTGGGGACACTAACATGTTCAGGTCCTGTCGTGATCATGGCAGCTTCTTTTAGTAACGCAGCTTATGAGCGTCTTCCATTGGAAGAAGAAGAACCACCGCAGCTCCCGATGCAAGGCGGCGTAACCGAATCACCGCCGGATGTAATGGGCGGACAACAACAACAACAACAA
Organism: Hibiscus syriacus; assembly: GCF_006381635.1. Classification (NCBI taxonomy): domain Eukaryota; kingdom Viridiplantae; phylum Streptophyta; class Magnoliopsida; order Malvales; family Malvaceae; genus Hibiscus; species Hibiscus syriacus. The sequence goes on along the minus strand of NW_024062312.1, from coordinate 1,222,945 downwards.
GTGCCGTCCGAGTCAAATGCACCGTTTTTTCATGGACTGGCACCAAATCTTCTCAGTTCCTTACCAAACGAGTCATTTTGGGCAAGTGGTGGTCGTCCTCCATTCTAGCTAACAATTTCCAGAAAGAAGTTCATTTATAGCTAGAAAATCTGGGTTTGTGGAGCAACATTTTCCAGGTCTTGTTTCCATTTTTTCTTCTTTTCGAATTGAATTTGATGAGTAGAAGATAAATGCTTGCATGTTGATTGAATGACTGTAAATTCATGGATTCTTGATGCATTTTGATTTTATGAGAATAAGCATTTACAGTATGTTTCGAATTAGATCACACACACACACACACATAAAGAGAGAGAGAGAGATGTTGTTAGGGTTTTCTTTTGTATTGTGGGGGAGACAAGGAGTTTGGGGTACTGCTGCTTCACACGTGCATGCCTGCTGTGAAGGTCGGGATCAATATCATATCGATCAATTTTTAAATCGAATCAATATAAGATCGATCAATTTTTAAAGCGTGTCAATATAATATTATGTTTTGATTCTATTTTGATCACTTACTGTAAAATATTATACAAAATTGTCGACGTGCTAATTTATTTTATTTTATCTTTTCAATATAATATTTTTTTTATTGTAACACATCATCATCACTATTGATTTTTTAACAGTGAGTAATCAAAACAAAACCTAAACATAGCATTACGATTTATAGAAAATAGTTGAGTGACCAAAATGAAACCAAATGATAGTTGAGTAACCGATACATAATTTATCCTATCTTGTATGATGCCCTCATTACTAATATCGTCATCGTTGATCCATTCTATCTCAATAGACTAAGGTGATTATAAATACGTTCAATCATTTGACAATAAACGCTCAAACGTATGACCTCTAAGAACATCAACTATTCCTCCTTTAATCACTGAAATAAGTTTATTCATATAATTCAACATAAAATTAGACTGTTAAAAGTTATTGTAATATCATTTACCACCGAACTATTTCTTTTTTTTGTGACACTAGCCCATGTCAACATAAATATAGTCAGTATACAAAAAATTAAAAAAAAAATTAATAGCCTAAGACGATTATAATCATTATAATGACACGCGTATGCAATTATTTGAACTCGATCGGTAAGAACAACACTAAACTAATGACAAACTATACATCTGTACGTGAATTCTCTAGTTTTTATCTCATTGGTGTGTACATATGATTTACTCCGGGTTATATAGATCCGATGAACACGAATACGAGATTATACGACAACAATTTGATCGAACATACTCCGACTGCAAACTGATTTCGGCCTCCGATTTCACTACGAACTTCAACAGAAGCACAGCTGTTCGGACTCCGATTTCAAACCGGAGTTTCAGTCCTCTATAGTCTGAAACGGTTCCAGGAACGGACATTGTTCCTACACTTCAACTCCATCACTCCAATTAGATCTTCCAAAATTTCATTAATAGTCTATTCGTAGTCGCCTCAACTCGGCTACGAAGGTGGGGCTCGAAGTAAGCGTCCGATGCGCAAGATTTCTTATATCTTCGCGGGAACAGTCTCGGGAGATGCGGACCAATTCCCATAAGGCACCTCCGGTGATCATGTCTTTGGCATTCACTTCTGCAATGGGGTGAAATGGAGTTTCATTATATAAAGATTTTAGAAGAGAGAAACCTTGGGAAATTTACAGAAGATAAAACAAGGTTACCGTGTTGTGCTAAGTGGCAGAGTGCAAGCTCGATATGCCGCCGGATTGGCGAGGCGTCGTTGTTAGCATTCTGTACAATCCATGGAAGCGCTCCATCCTCGATCAGAAGAGATCTTCCGGTTTTGTTTCCTGTACAATTTGAGAATCAAATTAACCCCAAAGGTCAAAGAAATCATACATACGTAAATTACGGTAACAAGGCATCGATGGGCTAGAAAAGGCTACGTAAGAAATGTACCTTGAGTCGATGCTCTCGACTCGCATTTAGCAAAGTTCGCTATGCCACGAGCAACTTGAGCAAGAACATCGGGATGTCCGCATTTTACCATTCTCAACAATGCCTTGATGCCACCTTCACCTCTTAGCTTATTCTGCAGCTTATCTGGAGAAGGTAATCGAAAATTACCAGTCGAAAAGGTAAACCAACCGATAAATTTACATGAAACTTTTAAGAACGCAATCAGTAGAAAGACACATTCATTTAAGCCCTACGCTGATAATGTTCTTCATCAAGAAAACACATTGTAAAGTGCTCCAAATGCAACATCAAAAAAGCTTATTATTTAGAGTTTCTCGCCATTCGAAGTTGATCAACACACAGAAACTTCTCGTGAGCTTAACAACGAAGTCAAATACGAGGATTGCTGCAGATGAAAATCAAAGAGGTCGAGTGATTTACCATTGCCACAGAGATTGGCGATGGCGCCAGCAACCATTCTAAATGTTTGAGGATCCTCGGCGTTAGCTGCTGTCATTGATAACGAGTGAATGCCCCCTTCAGACATTATGAGTTCCTGATTGGTTTCTAACAAAATAAAAGGTGTACCATGTAAAAGAAAGAGCAATCGAAAGCAAAAAGGACTTCATAGGCCAATAAACGGAGCGAAATATTTTACCATTCATCGCAAGATTGGCAATTGCACCAGCTGCGACTCTATGAACGGTCTCATCCTCGGAGCTTCCAAGCAGCGCCAGCAAGGATGTTAGACCTCCAGCTTCTACAATCTTCTGCTGATTTGATTCTGCACAATGCAGGTCAAGTTTTACGGTCATTGACCGATGAATAGGAAACAACACAAAGTAATTACTATTATCTGAAAAGAAGAAACCGGGGAAACATATACTACATCTGTACGGAAATCCTCGATAATCTAGAACTAACAATTTTAGTCCTAAAATGCTTCCTACAAGATTCACAGTACTTAAAAAACTCTATTTTAATCAAATCAAATTTAGAGCAAAGTTCGTCCATGGTACAACAAAAAGTGAATGAGGATCAAACAGGCAGAAACGATACCCTCGGCAGCTAAATTCGCTACCACTTTCACAGCATGAACCCGCACATCAGCATCTTCTGCTTCAAGCAATGACAAGATCTTTTGCAATCCCACTATAAGAGAAAGCAAAGAGATTCACTATAAATATATTATCATCTATTAAAGTTTTGATCAATAAATACCAGCTCAGGAGTTACTACAACCTTGTTCGAAGAGGCTTGCTATCGAGGCCTTTTCTCCATTTCCCAAATCATTTACCTGTGGTCTAGCTTGAGAAATGAGAGATTCTAGACTTCCCGGCACTTTTTCGGGACCACCTAAGTCAAGCCTTCTTCTAGTCTATAAAAAAGAATGCACGTCTGGTTAAAATTTGATATATAATGCAATTAAAGCAATTACAAGCCCCACCTTCTACCACAATTTAATCTCATAAATTTCATTAATATTTAGGTTGTTAATTACAATGACATGGACAAAGTTTAAAAATTTTAACATTTACCATATGCTCCATTTATACAATTTCCTCATGAGACGGGCACTTATCAGCGATTAAGCAAGAGATACGAAAGACGGACACGGTTGAAATTTGATAACATACCTCATCAGCTTCAAAACTTAGTTGCAATAACTGCGTTTGTAGCGTTGATATTTCCCCTTCAAGTTTTTCCTTTTGATATGCCTCATCTTCAAGCATCTTTCGCAGTTTCAAGACCTCAGAACTTGCTGATGCCTATACAACGGAAGTGCGGCAATATAAGATAGCGGTCTATACGCGAAATAAGTAGCAGCAAAATTTGCTTAAAGACGAAAGAAAAAGGTAAACGAGATATGCCTCGGATATTTTCAATTGAGCAATTTGACTTTTATGGCTATGGACTTCCTCTTCAGCAACTTTCCTTAGAGAAATTTCTTTGTTAAGTAACCTTTTTAGCTCAGCAACTTCCTCAGCAGAAGAGGCCATCTGGTCCTAGGTGGAACGAAAATGGCAGATATTATAAGTGAGTTTCAAGTTAGCTGTAATAGAAACTAAAGTAACAAAGAGGATGAAGAAAAGTATGAGAAATCAATATCATGCAATAAGAGGGAGATAGTTCTGTAAAAGATTATATTTCCACCTTTTTTTCATTGTGCTTTTGTTGATTCATCATCCATTTCTCCTCGAGCTTCTTTATTGATTCCTTATATTCCTTCTGATACTTCAATCTTTCCTTCTGCAACAAGAAGAAGAAGATATGAATCAATACACATTCAATAGAAAGTAGATTAAAGGGTCCACCAATAACCGTTCGCTTAGCTCCACCCCACCTAAACCCCTTTCATTTCCCTTCATACCATTCATCCAGGATCGTATGACAATTGAGAAGGATCAAGTGTTACAAATTTGATAGATTCATGTTCTGAGAAACAATGCAGAAATTTAAATAAAGTGCTACAAGTTTATGTAAATTATGGTTGATTGGTCGTGATAAGCTTTATGGCATTAACCATATTAGTGCAGTAGACACTACTTTCCAGCTAAAGTTAGAATACGCATAAAGTTACAGTGAATTTTGAGGGGTCAGAAGCTTACCTCCATTAAATTTGCACAATTTCGTTCAGACTCAGAAATTTGGATTTGCGCATCCATGGTTATTCTTTCAATCTCATCTTCGAGTGCTTTCTGTTTCCTTTCGTGCTCCATAATCAGTTGGTCTAACTGTATGTCGAGCTTTCTAGCCAAACTTTTATAATCAAATTCTTCCTTGAGCTTCAACATATTCTCCACTTTCATAGCCTATACAAAGTAATAAAAAGGGGGTTCATATCTTGAGCAATCGAATGGCTGTATAAATATAATCCCTTACGCTCTTGGTGAAGTTTTGATTCCATTATATGTTAGCCGAAAATAATATCGTTGAATACATGGAAACCCAACCAACTAGTCCATAGGTGCTTCTTTAAACCATAAATTAAGATAAAATGAGTAAAACAATGGAATTTGTTACCCACCCTTTGTCCAAACATTATAGTACTAGCTGTTTCTCCGCGGTGACGTGGTGACAGACCAATAGTTATAACCAGCGATGTTCTTGCTGTTCCTGTTAAAGAAACGATTTTTTAAAAAAAATGTTATATTTTTTCAACGCATTGAAAAGGTTTGATACTTTATCGAACACACTTAGTGATATAACAAATAACACATAATGAAAAAGCTATTGCATCAAATTCACCTCCGAATGAATCTCGAAGTAACCTAGTAAGCTTTGAATCACGAATTGGAACATGGGCACTATTCTCCGCCAGTGCATTGATGCACTTCCCTAATGCACTCAAAGAAAGATTGATAGATTTCGCTTCCTCTAGAGTGTGACCTTCACTCCCTGCAAAATAACAAAGTTATGCTTGAAGGAGAAACATTCAAACCAAGGGGAGGAAGCTTAGTGCTTCCAGTTTAATTACCTGACTTATCAATTCGCTCAGAGCCAGCGAGATCTACGACGACTAGCTTTGCCTTTCGAACGAGTGTAGGCCTAAGAGATTTAGCCATGCTTGTTGTGTTACCATTTTGACTTGAATGAGTAAGATCTCCTCCTTTGACAGACCTCTTTACATGTACCTATAACGGAAAGAGATCAATTGATGGCATGATAAGATAACTCGTACAAGAACAGCTTAATTCAATGGATTCACCATCAAAAGAGCATGACTACGAGAAGATTCAGTATTCAATCTTGTGTTCGCAGCATAGCGATGAGCTTCGCCTAACCGGAGTAATTCCAAGAAACTCTGCTGATCTCTTATTTCAAATAGGGTAGCCCCAGGTAGTGAAACATCTCCGGACCTAGGGTCTTCCACAATCGAAATGTTGTCATTCGTAGGATCAAGAAGATCCTGCAAGCTCTCCATGTAAAGCTGCACAAATTTTCCATTAGCAGAACTATTAGGCATATTAAAATGACTATTAATTTAAAGAAATGATAATACATTTCTAGAAGAAATTTCGTAACGGTATGATAATAATCATAAATCAAACACCAGGATCTGCATTAAAATGCAACAACCTGCAAATAGGAGACTGAAACAGAATCAGTTTCCAACGAAACATCTGCTAAGATATCCTCCATAGCACGGACTATTATGCCACGATCAGCTGTATCTTCCTCCCCAAGTCGTCCAAGCGTATATGTTTTGCCGGTACCAGTCTGACCATAAGCCATGACTGTACCATTATAGCCGTCCAAAACACTCTATAAAGAAAAATTGCACAAGGATCTTGTTAATAAAATTAGAATCACACGCCTAAAATATGTTACGGAGAAAAAGTAACAGAAAAAATTTGATAACTTGGGGAAAAGCCAAACAATGAAACACAATGAAAGGCTGAAATTTTGACGTGTAGCAGGAAAGGAAAATAACTAACTGCAAGTGATTCGGACAAATTTTGGTAGAATTATGTATGTCATGTACACAAACCTCCACAACCGGCTTTGCAACAACTTCATACACCCGCTTTTGTGATGCAAACTCTGTGAGCACTTCATCAAACTCATACGTGTCTGTGTGCCAATTATTTTTCCGAAGCTTTAACCTCTTAAACTGCAATAAATGAACAAAGCATCAGTGCCCCTTTAAAAGGAAACTTGCACAAATCAGATTGGACCTAAATCTAAGTAATTATAAAACTAACTGGATAAGCCACGGCATGCAAAAGCAATGGCCCACAAGCACATATAACCATCGAAAGGAATCAAAATACCTCAGGTTGAAGTTCTACACAATCAGCAAAATCAGCATCTGCCGCTGACTCTTCTGCATTGCGTGGTCGTAATCTCACAGCCACTCGAACTCTTCCAGGAACTGAAGACGAACGTAAACACAGCAAATTAACAACTCAAAGTACAGAACCGGCAAAAAGATTACATATAGATTGCAATTGTCAAGAAGAGCTCAATACCATACAAGTCGGAATCTTCAGTCTAATCCCTATTTCGTTGCAAAGAATAAAATTCCTATGAATCTAACGTTTGACATCTCTAACTGAGAGCACTGAAAGATCAACAAGCACCATACTGTCTATACTTTCAACACTTTCAAGATTTTCACAATAAAATATAAAAATACTAAAATAAAATCAGATTCCCATAGTTAAAATTGAGTAAAGCTAAACCTTGGCGACAACCAGCACTCCATTTAACTACCAATGAACTGTTAAAGCGATCAGATGCAGGGATTTAAATTGCAGTTGCGTTCATCGCAATTGCGGACACAATGGGTGCTATTGCGGTAATTGTGGGTATCGCGGTCATGCAATAACGGTTTCGGATGACACCACCCATAATCAGAGGACATTGCTATAGAATCAGATTTAGATTGCATAAATTATCAAATTTCTTTAGTCGGAAACAATCTAAGAAATTAAGTTCTATGATCTATCATGTCTCAAGCCTAAGATAAATCACACATGTAACCATCCAAAAACACACATAAAAATGACTTACAAGATGCAATATCAGAATATGCATGTTATAATCATCGTCTATCAAAAGAAGAAGCCCGACAACCTCAATTGAAAAACCAGACATCCGACACTCCAAAAGCAAACAAACATGAAACAACAAAAACGAAGAAAAAATATATATCATCGAAGATCTAAAAAAAAACCCAGAATAAAATAAACAAAAGCAACTAACCCCCAGCATCGTCTTTGGCAGTTCCACCCCCTCCAAGTGACCCAGGGCTACTCTTCCTTAGCCCAGAAGATGCACCAACGGAAGACAAAGACTTGTTTTTTAGTGCAGCTGTTGTTGTTCCTTTGAGAGAGTTTTTGTGAGTACCATTCCTATAATTTCCACCACCGCTTGCCATTCTTTATGAAAAAAAAGAGCCAATACCAAAGATTCAATCTTTAGAATGCCCACTTCTCCATTCCAACTTTAACTCCAATTTCCTTGCTTATATTGTGTTTGCTTTCCGAGAAAATGTAAGTTAACAGGAAGAGTGCGAGCAATGGAGGAGTTTTTCTTTCGGGGGGCGGGGGGGTTTGTGTTTGAGAGAGTGGACCAGAGGACGTGACTTGTAAGATAAAACGGAGTGGGGTAGGAGAGAGGGAAATTATTATTATTTTTTTAATAACGACAATTGATTTTTATTAACCAAAATAAAAAAATTCAAATTATAAACATATTTAAAGAGTTAATTAAGGATAGTAATCACAAAAAATTCATTCATAAAATTAAAATATTAAACCTAAAGATATGAAGAGAATTAAACCTTTCAAATATTAAAATAATCTAGTAATCTTCATAAAATTATTTGTCTCTGTCGAACGAGACGTTTTACGATGTAATAAAAGAGTAATGAGCGAACCAAACAATTTGATAGACTCATTCACTACACAATTCTGATTATATCGACAAATGACTGTTTACAAAAGAATGGATCTGACAATACATGACCACCAACAAACCAATCAGAAAACAAATATCATGAGGATCTTTGTAGAAGCACCAACACGACCGCATAAGTATACGAAAAACTTACCGAAAACCATAAGAAACGTACCACAAGAGCATAGAAAAGCTTGCCACACGAGCATAGAAAATAGTATCACAAGGACATAGATTCTTAATTAAAAGTGAAAAAAAAATTTAAAAATAAATACATAATATGAAAAAGAAAAAGAAAAATAATAATCATCGACGATCGATAACTAATATTAAGATTAGAGTCATCACGGTTAAACAAAAAAACAAAGGAAATAAAACCGCTCAAAAATAGTAAGAGAAAAAATTAGTTTAAAGATAACTAGTATGATTATTTTATTATTATTATTCTTTTAAAGAAAGAATTTAAATTGAAACTTTTAAAATATCATTAACTTAAATTGAAACTTTTAAAATATCATTAGAGAGGAAAATTATTAGATGGATCGTGATCTCAATCAATAATATTTTTTTGAGATAAATCTTTATCTTTTTCTTACGTGTAAATAAACCGTAAATAATTATTTATAAGTTTTTTTAAAAAAATTAATGGATTAACTGGGATCATGAATGATATAATGAGTCGGATTCATAAAATAATATTTTTTGATAGAAGGGTATAGTATTGATTTTACTCAAATGCCCTTTTGGAACGTTAGTGGTACGTTTATTTATTCCTCGCTTCACTTTCTACGTGCGCCTCGTGACGGTGTTTAAATGCGGAAAATGAGCGCGTCGGGTAACCCTAAATTACTTTTATGCCCCTTATATCCAGGTTGCCCCCTGTTTGATAATTTATTTCTATGGTAAGTTACATATCTAGTCACCCATATATTCTCATAGTTTCATTTTGGTGACTCAACTATTTATTTTTTCAAAAGCATACCTAATATTATGTTTTCGATCTGTTTTGGTTACCTATCGTTAAAAAATAAATAAAACTACAGACTTGGCATTTTCTTTATTTTTCAGTGACGATGGTATTATCTTATGGTGATATGATATCATCACTGTAACATCCCAAATCAGGGTCAGTGACTAAATTGCAAATTTTGAAAGTTTTGTGTTCAATTTAGAAATGAAATTTAAAAGTCTTGGGATTTAAGTAAAGAATTTTAATATTAGATTAAATAGCAAAGATGGATGAACTAAAGGGGCAAAATGGTATTTTCATGGGAAAGATTTTTATCTTCCTTTTTGAGTATTATAAACGTGGGAAATATGAGAGAGTTTCAGACTTCTCTTCTTCATTCTCTTCTTTTCCACCGTGAAGCCATAAGCAAAGGTAAGTTTCTTCATTAGTTGATTATTTGTTCAACTAAAGGTTTGGTTATGATTATTGGATGATAATTAAGCTTAAGGAAAGCTTAAATCATCTTAAAAACAAAGGATGGTGGAATTAGGAGAGATTAAAGATTAAGAGTTTTTGAATGAAATTCTGGAATAGAGTTCTTTACTCAAATTGGAAGATAAATTTGACTTGTCAATGGTTTAATTAAGAGATAATGAAGTGATGGAATTGAATTTAGAACAAGAATAAAAATTAGTGTGATTCTTGAATTCTATGTAGAGAATTAGATTTTTAAGTTAAAGATGTATTGAATGAGTAGTAATGAGTTTAAGCATGTATATGTAAGTTAAGAATAAGAAAGGGGATGATATATGAAGTGTTTGAGAGGAAATGAAGTAATTTTCGTGTTGAAAAATGATTTCTGGGTTAGGGGAATCGGTACCCATTCAAAGGGGTACCGATACCCTCTCAAACGACAGAATTCCAGAATGTCATGAGGGTATCGATACCCCCAGTAGGGAATCGATACCCCCTAAAGGAAAATTGTAAATATTGGTTTAATAAGTTCGTTTAAGTTGCTAGTATCAAATTACAAGGTGTAGGTATCTAATAATTGTCTTAAAATGTATAATTATGTAGATTCAGAGCCTAAACGAGTTCCGGAATCATTGACAAGTAAGATCGATAAAAAGGGAAGATAAGAGATTGGAATGGACTAGTGAGGCCAGGTGAGTGCATATTAGTATTATATGATGTTAAATGGAAATAAGACTTGCGACAAGTCTATTTCCATAGTAAAATGCATGAATTCATAAATAGAAGTATATATGTGTATGATTTATATGTGTTGACATGTTATTGTATATATGTATTATATGGTTGATGTGAATATGTGATATGTTATGATGATATAAACCATATGATATGATAATAAATTATATGAATATAAAAGATAAGTTATGTGATAAGATCTTTGATATATATATATATATATATATATAAATGAAATATTACTACGTGAATACATGTTATGAGATAATTTAAGTAATAATATGAGAATATGGTAAAAGTGAGTTTATGAGAAATGATATGAACTAAGTAAGAAAAGGTTACATAAATAATATATTAACTAGGAGACTTGAACTTCAGTGATACTATGAGCATATAAGATAAGATAGAGGATAAAGATTCATATGCTTAAATAAAATTATGATACATTAGTTGTATAATAGAAGCTATGGAGTGATATGAAATGATTATAGGAGTTGTGCGGAATTGAATTAAGTAAATAGATTAAATTGTACATAAAAGAAATTATAGAAGTAATATATTCAGGTTTATAAGTATAATGTAGGTTAGGTAATGTAAGTGTATACTAAGAAATACAGAATAAGGTAGATGATATGATGTAAATTATATTATGAATTAGTGATGTAGGAATGAGATATAAATATGCAATAAAACTTATGTGTTATATGATAAATATGAACATATGAGAATAAGAGATTAGATAAGTGACTTGGTGATAAAAGCTATATGACCATGGATTAGGTAAATATGAATAATTTAAGTGATATGTAACTATGAGTATTTGAGTATGTATCCATGTGAGTTGTTTCATGAGGTTATATGAAATATTATACTATATGACTATGTGAGTATATGAAAAAGAATATAGGTACATGCAAGTTATATCGAAAGGAGTTGTGTAACCATGCTTGATATGTATTACATGTATGGGAATATAAGAGAATAAAGTATAAACTATATGAAAAGATATGATTCATGTGATGTGAACCATGTGAACATATGAGAAAGTGTATAAGTTATATGTATTACATGATATACGTGATTTTACAAGAAATGATAATGCCCATGTTATGTGTCATGAGAGCTAGGGGTATAGTTGGCATGCCAAGAGTCGAGGGTCTATGTGGTTTTTCGGGACATATATGTATTCTTTGGAATATGTGTGAAGTCTGGTGAGACACATACTTGATCCCTAATATATGTATATGATTCTTAAGAAATGATATGTGGTCCTTCGGGACATATATGTATTCTTTGGAACTTGTGTGAAGTCTGGTGAGACACATACTTGATCCCTAGTATATGTATATGATTCTTAAGGAATGATATGTGGTCCTTCGGGACATATATGTATTATTTGGAACATGTGTGAAGTCTGGTGAGACACATACTTGATCCCTAGTATATGTATATGATTCTTAAGGAATGATATGTGGTCCTTATGGACATTATTATATGGCACTACGGTGCAATTCTACGCGGCACTACGGTGCAATTCTATGTGGCACTTCGGTGCATTTATATGAGCTGTGGTGACAGCATTAGTGCACAACCTCCATAAACTCACATATCTATGGTTCTCACATATGTACATGGGCTAATCAAGAGATATAAACAAATATATGTTAGTGATATGATAAATGTTATAGAAATGATATGATGTTGTGTGTGTAGTGTTTGATTGAGAAGGTTAAGCATAAAAGTATGTGATTACATGATAAAATGTTAATGATGAGTTATGTGTATGTATGTATTTACTGTAATTAATCTGATATGATTTTATATGATACGAGGAAATCATGTAATTTGGTATAACATGATAGAACAGAACATGCATGTATTGATATATGTTATAAAGTGCATTATAAGTTTTTATGCCTCACTAAGTCTTCGACTTAGCGTGTGATTGTTTCGCACGTAGGGTACAGAAGCAAGAAGAGAAGATAAGAAGAGTAAGACAGGTCAACACCTCCCTTACAAAATTTCAGATCAGAAAATAGATGATTTAAATGTTTTTGGTTATTTTGAGTATAGTTGGCATGTACTAATTGGTTGAATTAAATATGCTCTGATTAATTTTGGTTATTGTGGTCAGTTTATATAACTAAACCGCTTTTACTTTAATGAAATGTTTAAAAATTCTTTGAATTTTGTCAAGAGTCAAAGTTTGAAAAGTCAATGTGACATCTCATACTCGTATCCGGATCGGCTACGGGTTGGGGGTGTTACAATCACTGTTAACTTTTTAATAGCGAGCAATCAAAATAAAACCGTAAGAATAAATGGATGAATAAACACGCATTTTACTCTTTTTCTATTTAATGTCTTTCTAATTTAGTCCTTCAACTTTTTTGTACACTCTGGTAGCTAAATTTTGTAGCATTTGTATTTAATTCTTTTGATGATATACGTTCAAAAAAATCTTTTGATAATAGAATATTTTATTTTTGGTCCACATTAAATTTTGTATTATAATATCAAAATAAAAAAATTAAATGGGCTAATATAGAAAAGAAATTAAGAACCAAATTGTAGATTTTATTAGATTAATGGTTCGATTTTGGTTAATATTAAGTTAAGTTTTTTTTAATAATTTAGTGTGATTATAAGATAATACGTATTTATAATTTTTCTATGTTTATGATAATGTACACACGCAAACATGATTGCTCGGACTCGAATCTTCTAAGAAGAAAAATATTCAATTTTATTATTGAGATCATTCATCGGGTTCAAATAAAAATTTAAATTTGAGTATGGAAAATTAAATTTGAATTCAGACAATATTTTACTTACTCAAAAACTTTAAATAAAAACTCGGGTTAGACAATCTTTTACTTTGAAACTTATTTAATTATTGTTCAATTGTCGGGATCCGAACCTTACTTAAGAGATATAATATCTCGTCTCGCTATATTAATATGTTATTGGTATAACTATGTGTTATATATATATATATTGAAAAGATAATGTGTGAAAAATTAATATTATATCATTAAAAAAACACACCATAAAAGAGAGTTTGAAATGAAAGTGAAGGCAAAGGCTGCTTAGTAAAATTATGAGGAAAAAAGAGAGACAGAGAGACAGTGGAAGTAAGCTTTAGTGGGTAAAAGAAAAGCAAATAAACTTACGTAATTATTTGTTTGAATAATAAACTCAATGTTAGAACACGAATCAAGCGATCTTGACGGTTAATTGATTTGTTTTTCTCTCTTCATGTCTCGGATTTAAGCACCGCAAATGTCAAGAATACGAACGTTCCTCGTCAAATAGTTGAGAGTCTTTAAACAAAAATACTATCTTATATTTATCTGAGATTTATAAAGTATTCGTAGCCAGTTTTGTAGAGCTACGAGCAGCTAAGATATACCGCAATAAATTTAAACTTCTATACACAATATCATTATTATTATTATTATTATTATATTTTAGAGGTTATGTATTCAAATGTAGTTAAACATGTAATGATTTTTAATTTATTTTTTTTAGAAATTATAAATTATTTATATACTATTATATATATATATATAACAACAAATTCAAATTCCTTATTCTCTAGTGTATTTGACTTTAAAAGAAGGGTTGGAAAAGAGGCCAAGAAAAAAAAAGTATAGTTTGCTTAAATCTTGGGTGAACCTAACCCACCAAAGGTATAGTGCTTTAAATTAATTTTATAAAAGTGAAATTCTGAGTAATCATTTTTCCATTCTTTCAATTCATGATTTGATTAATACGGAATAAGTATAAGACAATAGCTATTCGATAACTCTTCACCATTTGATATTGAACGCTCATACTCTCGACAATCCTGATGCTCAAATTCGGAATCTTAAGGAATAACAACAATTCTTTTATCACAGAATCACTTGGTTCGTGCATCTTATCCCTCTTTGAAATTAAGAAACAATTACGTGTTGATTTTATTTTTTATGAATCAATCAAAGTCTGGAACTGAAATATTATTATACGATACGAACACTGAAACAACAAAAAGTGGTACAAGGTGGGGAAGGGTCCCCAAGAACATAAATTTTCAGTGGAACTATCTTTTATGACTCCAATGAATTGACGGAAAGTGAAACGGTCTTTATCCAAAAGAGAAATGGACAGTGGAACCGCGCAAAACATAGCAGTGAAGCCTCTCAATTTGATAGGCTACTGAATGCCATTACAAAATCATGGAACCTACCAAGTGTTTGTTGAATTCACTGAATGAAAAAGAAAGAAAAGCTATAATGCTCCACCACTGCGGGCCTTACGGCGAGGGCCTTAGTCAGTCGTCCCCCACCCCATCTCTCTTCTGATTAAGACTCTTCAATGGGAGGCTCACGCAAATGATGGTCCTGAAATGCCCCTCCAATGGACTACAACCTGCATTCAACATGAATAGGCCTGTAAAAGAATCGTTTAGCGAAAAGTTGATTTATGTTCGTTTATTTATTAAACGAAAGAATATGAATAAAATTTCATGTTCGTTTACTTAAATGATGATCCTAAAATGCCCCTCCGATGGACTGAAACCTGCATTCAACATGAACACCAAAATATTGTTCCGTCGATGTTTTAATGAGAAGTAATGGACACGTGCGGAGCACATGGTGTGACATGAATAGCAGGCGCCTGTTCCGAGTAGTCCAGTTGGGTTCGATCCATGCTTTTAGTTCTGCCCTACAAGTGCTCCTCGCATGCAAGGCAAGCAACACTATTTGTCTTTGACTTTCAACTTTCATGCCAAGTGGAACTTATAATATTTAAAGTTCGAATTCGAATATCAAATTTTGATTTCAACTTGAATTAAGGTTTGTTTGATTTATGAAAATATTTTTTGAAAAATGTTTTCATCATTTTTTTTGTGTTTGATAATTGAAAAATATATTTTTTTAAATATGTTTTTGTGTTTGATAGTTATAATTGATTTTATAGAAAATACTTTTCAACGTTTAATAGATATAATTAATTTTCCCAATGTAAATAATTTTCATGGTTCCTTTCTATTTTATATACAAAGTTTTATTATTTGATTTTCCGCAAAACATTTTCCTAAAATTTTACTTTAGAGTATAAACCCTAAAAAAATATTAATTATTAAAATATTTAATATATATATATATAATTTTAATAATATTATATTTTTAAATATTAATATGAACTCAGATTTATTATAATAGCATATGATATTATATGTTTAATTTAATAATATATAATAATTTATTAATGTAGTTAATATTATCTATTATTTTTATAAATATAATATTATTAAATTATTAATAATAATTAATATTAATTTATATATTTAATATTAATATAAGAATTTAGTATTATGCTAATAAAATACTAATAATAAAAATTAAGAGGGTTCAAATGGTTAATTTGGTTACTATCTAATTGAATTATCATTAACCGAATTAACCGAACTTTTTTTTTAATCGTTAATCAAATCGTTTTTTAAAATATTAACCTAACCAAACTTTATTCATTTTATGTAAATAATTTTCTATAAAATTAATTAGTGTATCAAACAATTAGTGAAAATAGTTTACACAATCATCAAAACACCGTAAAAATAGTTTCTGAAAACTATTTTCTAGAAAATATTTATTTCATGTAAATTATTTTCTAGAAAACCAATTACAATCTATTAATT
The DNA here is from genome assembly GCF_006381635.1 of Hibiscus syriacus. NCBI lineage: Eukaryota > Viridiplantae > Streptophyta > Magnoliopsida > Malvales > Malvaceae > Hibiscus > Hibiscus syriacus. Next base: position 1,206,738 of record NW_024062312.1, on the reverse strand, counting down.
TACCAGAAAACCAATTACAATCTATCAAACAAACCCTAAGCTTTGATTCAAAACCAGCTTCTTACTATAACAAATATAAATAGGTGATTTTCGTAATGAATGTTGGAAAATCCAATTCTGTTCCAGTAATTATAGAGCAAAAATTTCAGAAGCTTTCATGAATGAGAAATTACAATAGGCACAAAACAGAATGCAGGTTCCAGTACAGAAACATAGAACAGTAAAAGGAGTTTAACAAACATTCATTACTCAGATTCATGTGAGTGTCGGATGCGATATCCGTCCAACATATGTTCACATAATCATGTTCATATATGCGTCGAACATACATCGAACGAAACAACATCCACTAGGATCAGAACAGGCACAAAACAAAATGCAGGTTCCAGTACAGAAACATAGAACAGTAAAAGGAGAGTCCAAAACCTATGTTACTCGGATTCATGTGTGTGTGTAGGATGTGATATCCGTCCAACATATGTTCTCGTAATCATGTTCATATATGCATCGAACGTACACTAAACGAAACAACATCCGCTAGGATTACAACAGGCACAAAACAAAATGCAGGTTCCAGTACAGAAACATAGAACAGTGAAAGGAGAGTCCAAAACCTATGTTACTCGGATTCATGTGTGAGTGTAGGATGCGATATCCGTCCAACATATATTTTCTCATAATCATGTTCGTATATGCATCGAACATACATTGAACGAAACAACATCCACTAGGATTACAACAGGCACAAAACAAAATGCAGGTTCCAGTACAGAAACATGGAACAGTAAAAGGAGAGTCCGAAACCTATGTTACTCAAATTCATGTGTGACTGACTGTAGGATGCAATATCCGTCCAACATATATTTTCTCATAATCATGTTTGTATATGCATCGAACGTACATTGAACGAAACAACATCCACTAGGATCACAACAGGCACAAAACAAAATGCAGGTTCCAGTACAGAAACATAGAACAGTAAAAGGAGAGTCCAAAACCTATGTTACTCAGATTCATGTGTGAGTGTAGGATGCAATATCCGTCCAACATATATTTTCTCATAATCATGTTCGTACATGCATCGGACTCGAATGACAGAGCAACAAACATACTTCGAACTAAACAACATTTGCAGATTAATGCAATTGAAGAGTGGTAGACGACAGATATACATAACCAGAGAACAGACATGGCAAGCTGTTCATGAGAACTACAACCTATTATCAGTCGAGTAATAGGGATTTTGCAAAGATTTCAATCCAAGCATTCGACAAGCATATAAAATAGATGGCTTCAATATATATTATATAACAAATATGGATATGATGAAGATCAAGCCAGAACATTCATTGAGCCATTTTTATTATGAATCAACCTAAGCCAACCCCAATACTTGCCCAAATCATTTCAACTCCCCCACAGAACACTAGCAAGAACATTGAAAACACCCATTTTTTTCTACTGACTTTAAACCCTAATAGAACTCTCAAAAGGTTGTGAGGGAAAGAAGATGAAGGAAAACTTTCAGAACCTCTCCCTTGGTCGGATTTAATGACGGGATTGGCAATGAAGATCGCATCACGCCCGGTGACCTTGAAATCGAAAGAGCACTCATGTTTTTCCGGGTACCGATGCTCGCCGCAGAATGTACTCCCGCAGCGGCACTTGAACCCAGTCAACCCCACCTTCTTTCTGCAGATGAAACACCCAGACAACGGCCGGTTGTTGTTCGACCACAGATGCTGAAGAACCCTCGCTAGGCAGCTCCTCGTGGGGCTTAATCGCTTCAACGACGACCTCAACTTTCGCTTGGACGCCGAGAGATTTCTCCATGGCTGCTTTCGCCTTCGCCGCTTGCTCCTCCCCGGCACGCAGGTCGCGGTAACACTTGGAGCAGAGGTTCATATTCGCCGCCGTGCCGAAAAACCCGCAACCGTTGGCGCAAAGCTTCGGCTCCGATGGGGCAAGGCCTGTTCCTTGATTCTGTTCAGAACCCATGTCGTCGAGATAAGAATTTCCTTCGATTTCTACGGTCAAAGACGAAGGTACAGGATTAGGGATTAGGGTTTTTGTTTTCAATTTTCTTCTTGATTTTTCACGGAAAATCTGAAACAGTCAAAGTAGAATAAGCGAACTTCGAATCAAAATATATAGATTTTTTTCCTACTAATCTCCTTATTTATATTGACGAATATAACCCTACCTAGTATGTTATTGACTACGGCCTACGCCGACCTAAAAGGGTACTTTGGACCTTTACTGCATACATAAGATTTTTTTGGAGATAAAATTTATATACAAGATTTTAATTGAACTTGTATGGAAAGAAACGTAAGATATTTGCAGAAAATTTATATTTCTTTAAAATTTGAAATAAAAAAAATATTTGTTCTTGTTTTAAACACATTGTCTACAGTTAACACACGATTGATTCAAGTAGTAATCAATTTAATATCATTTAAGTAAAATCTCGGATTTAAGTCATTCTGTATGTAAAAAATCTTCACTGAGAGACTCCCAGATATGTTACCAAATAGGTTTAGATTAATCAGTGCGAAGCTCAGAACCGGGAGGGTAACAAAAAAAAATTACATTGCCTATAGTTTATTAAGATATGATTTCTAATAATACATTTTATTAGTAAGATTTTATTTTTTTTATTAGAATTAAGATTTTATGTAACATTTAACTTTTATGCAGATAAATATATAATTGAAAAAGTATTGGAAATTTCAGATATTGTATTCTATGGTGTGAGTAAGAATAAAAAATATATTAAAATATTTATAAATTATTTGAAGTGAGTATTTTTAATAGAAAAGTAAAGAGGTAATTAGAATTTTGTGGTTGTTTTTATTAAATGGGTTACTTGAATAAGGCTAAAACAAAATTAATTGAGATTAAAAGGCTGTTTGGTATTATTCTTAGAAAATATATAAAAAGGGTATTTTTAAAAAAAAGTATGTATGAGGGCTAATTTGCTGCTGTAGAGTTATTGAAAAAATATTGGTTGAATTAGGGTATCGCTGAAATTATTTCTCGAGATGGTGTGAATGCTACAGTAGCCAGAGAGTTTTCGACAATACAGTGCGACTTTGACGTGTAATGCGAGGACTACCATGCGACTTTAAATGAATTGGGGGGAGAGATGCACTTAAATTGAAATGTAGAGGGGGTTGCAAATGTAGACTTCGAATATATTTTGGGAGGGGGAGACGCACTGACTGTAGTGCGACTTTCGGGTGACTTTTCGAAGTCGCATTGTGTTCCCGGTGACTTTCGACGAGTATTGTAGTATTCACACTAGACCAGAAAATAATTCTGATGAGACCCTATTTCAACCAATAAATTTTTTCACAATACCATAGGAGCAATTCAGCCATGTTAGATTGATTAATTTAAAATTTAAAATTTAAAATTACAATTGAAAACTAATTTTAAATGGATAAATGTCTATTTTATATATTATTTTCAAAAGTATGAAAGAAATTATGAAATAAATGAAGATAAATATATATTTTTACTCAAAAATACTTTTAAAAGAGTTAAAAACTAAAAGCTTCAGCTTTCTAAAAATTCATTTTTAACTAAATTAAAAACACTTTTAACCTTAAAAATTATATTTTAACTCCAAAAAGATGTTGTCAGGAGGGTAAAGTCGATTACAGTCGACGGTGCCAGAAGGAAAAGAAGACCAAGGCGGAAGTGGGAAGACTGTTTGAGAGCTAATTTAAAGGATTTAACCATTATCGAGGACATGACCTCTGATAGGAAAGTATGTAGACTTAAATCCAGTGTAGCCGAGTAGTGCGGGTAACAGACATAGGGTGTAACATCTTTATCTTCTTTTTAATGTCTTTGTAATAATTTACATGACTTATACTTTATATACGTTTCTATCTAAAGAATTTATGAAGGCTTAGAACAATGGTAGCGGAGTAGTGTTGCCTTAGTTTAGGTTTTTAACCCATTAGACTTTATTCATTCTCGTAGCTTGCTACCGTTGACTATTGTGTATCCTTCTCTTCAGGTTCTCTCTTTTTAAATTTAGTCGGGTCTTACGTTTCTGTCTATATGCGATATTTTAATGCAGAGATTTATTTACAATGATTACTTCCCATTATAGACGTGCATATGAGGATTGCATATGAAGATTGTTCAACTATGCATTTATTTATTTATATATGTATTGCATTTTATCTTTATCTTTAATTTGCTGAATGTCGGAGGTCTTCCACGGAAACTGTTCTCAACCCTAGCATTGGGACAGTCTACTACCCTACCTCCCCTTACCCCTAGGGATGACAACTCAACCCGAATCCGACGGGTTCCGACCCCTTACCCCTTACCTCATTACACATTAGAATAATATTTTATTGGTGTTGAATATGAATAAAGTCTAAAGAATCTATTTCAACAACCACGTTTAGTATTTCTTTTTGAAAAGTAATTTTGACTTCAAAAAGTGATTTTAACTTTCATATGATATTGTTTTTAAAAAAATAAATTTTAAAATATTGTAGAAAAGTAATTTTAAAAGTAAAATTTAAAATTTAACTTAGAATTATGGTTAAAAAATAATTTTAAAAAGATAAAATGTCTTTTATATATATTATGTTGTAAACTAAAAATATTGTATTTAAGTTATATTTACATTTATTAATATTATATATATATATATAATATCAACTTAAACTATAATATAAATATAAAAAATAACTTAAACTATAATAAAAATATAAAAATTTACCCCGCTCTCTCATTTGTCTTTCTTTTTTTCTTCCTTTTTCTTTGAGTTTGTATTGTTTTTCATAGATCATATCAATTTTTTCTTCTTTGATTTTCTTTAGCCGACGGCAGCATCGACTTTGATGTTGGTTGTCGACCGTCAATTTTATTTTCTCTTTGTTTTTTAATAAGAATAATTTTGTATGTGTTGCACGTTTATATATGTCTTTGTGGCACATTTATTTATGTCTTTGTGATTTTTTTTTGATTTTTCCCAGTCGTTTGTCTGTTATTTTATTTATGTTTTCTCGGGGTTGGATTTGACGATGTTACAACTAATCAAGATGACCCTTATTCGAAATCTTGTTGATCATCCCTACTATATATATTTGGATTTAATTTGGATACGTGATTTTATGTTTGTGAATAGTTTATCACGACGCTCGGCTCTGATCTGCAATTCTCGGTAGTCTTTCAATAACTTAATTTCATTTTATTATTCGTTTGCCGATGCAATCAGATTTATTCGTATTTATTTTTGTTCAAGTCTCTTGGTTGGGTTTTTAAACTTTTCCATGTATAGTCCTTATACGATCTAAAGTAGCTTGTTTTAGTATTATAGGAAAAATTCAAATTATGTGTTTAATTTACGATGATAATCGTAAACTCTTATTACCTAATAAACTTAGACACTGAGAGCAGGTTCTTTGTTACCTTAGATACATGTAAAAGATCATTTAATAGTAAAACTTGAGAAGTTGAGGGCAACAAAGATTTACTGACCATGTTAACTCCAAAATACTGACTATTTGTTCACCGAAGATACCAGATTGTCACAAGATACAAGTGCATCACACACTTCTTCCATATGAGTAAGGTACAGTCTCATATTATCATCACCTTTTTTAAGCGATTGAAGCTTATAGTGTAGATTCATCACTGCTCAAAAGCTGCATTTGAAACAGATTCACCGTGCTCATCAACGACAGTTTCAGGCGAAGGCACCGTGGATCCATTCAACAAACGCTCAGGACGATGACTACGAATCGTGAGCAAGATCTGTTGTTTTTCACAAGAGAAAGTTTGTTTCATCAAGAATAACATTGACTACTAATCTTAGTGTTTATCGTTGATCGTCAGTATTTTTTCTTTATTTTTTGATATGTTATCTTTGTTCTTCTTTCATTTTTTAATAATTTATGACACGCTCTCTTTGTTTTTATGGCATATTTTCGATATTTTTATCAGCCATTCGACGGTTCTTTTCATTTCATTTTCTCGAGGTTAGAACTAACAACCCAAAAATTTCCCCTTTATTTTTCTGAATATTCTTTTTCTTAAAAATCATAAAGATTCATTTTTTTTTGGTAATTAGTCCCAAGAATTCATAATTGAGCATCAAAATCCAAGACAAATACAGTATCATCGGTTAAAGTACCACACAAGTCCCTATATTAGATAGCGGGTTTCGTTTTTGTCCCTTTACTTGAAAATGAACAACCTTGTCCTACATAATTTGTATTGAGCAAATTGATCCATCCATTTAAAATTTTGTCATTCACACAGTCGAATACTGACTTGGTAAAGAAGAAATGGTTAAATTATTAAATTGATCAATGTACTCTCAAGTTTTATCCACAATGGATAGTTGTCTTTTTGATAGACAGGCAAGAGTTATATTAGGAGTATCAGTGCCATTATGATCAATACAATTAGGTTTTTATTGCACGTGACCTAATTGCTATAATCGATTAATTGAGTGACTTGATTGTAACTTTTTAGATACGAAGAATTTTCATGATTAAAATATTCCATATTCATTTGTGATTTAATGGTACAATGATTTAGTTGTTACAATTGATCAATTGAGTGATTTAATTATAGATTTTTTTTTTTATAATTTCACGACTCATTTGACAAAAAAAGATAAAAAAAAATTAAATAGAGGGACTTAATTGTTTATGGATTGGATAAGAATTGATTTACTCATTATTAATATGTGGGTCAAAATGTAATCCATTAGTCATTACCTAATCAATAAAAAAATAGTAAGAAGACAAATGCAACCGTGTAAGATATTTTATACTTATAGTGGAAGACAACATAATCGTAAAGATAAACCTAAAATCACGAAGAAAATTAAAATATTCTATCGAAAATGACGATCAATATTAAAATGCAATAGCCTTTGTACAAAATTTTTATTTCTGTCGAATGAGACGCTTGACTAAGTGATATAGGAGTGGAGAGCGAACCAAATAATCTGACAGGCTGTTTCGCTATACAATTCTGATTACATCGGCAAACAACCTTTTACCAAAAGAGGTGATATGACTATAAGTGACCACCGACTAACTAATAAGTAAATAAATGTCGTGATGTTTTTTTGCGAGAACCAAAACGGCCGCAAATGTATGCGAAAAACGTATCGAAAACTACGGAAATCGTGTCACAAGAGCAAAGGAAACGCGTATCACAAGAGCATAGAAAAATCATGTCACAATAACATAAATTCTTATTCAAAAAATAAAAAAACTCAATGAAAAAAAAATTAAAGAGGTAATATAAGGAAAAAAGAACTAATATTCTTCGATGGTCGATAATTAATATTAAAATTAATATCGTCCTTAATTAAAAAAATCAAAGATAAAATGATAAAAAAAATATTAAAAAAAATAGACTGAGAGAAAGCAGAGTAAACAAAAATAAATAAATAAATGTATTTAAGATATATTTATAAGTCGCTTATTTCTATTTCACATTTTAATTTAAAGGTAAATTATGTGATTAATCATTTTTGTTTAATATTTATATATTTTTCTATTAAATTTAAAATTTTAAGTTTTTTTTTATTTATGGTATTATTGTATTAAGTTTTGATCACTGAAACGTAAACATTATTAATTCTTGTTAATCTCTTCCAATAGAGATTTTTTTTTTGCATAAATAAAGACCTCAATTATCACATTTATTCAATTTTGGTCGTCTAACTATTTCTTTTCAAAATCATATTAAACGTTTAATTTTGATTTTATTCTTGTCATTCGTTGTTTAAAAGTTAATAGTGATATTAACGTTTCATCATAAGATAATATCGTATCATCATTAAAATATAAAAATATCATAAAAATAATTCTATTATTTTTTTAACGATAAAAATCAATATCTAAAGTTTTCTATAATTAGAAGGACAAAACAAAAATAAATAAATGTATTTAAGATACGTTTGCGAATGGAGCAAATTGGGTTGAGAGAGTCGCCCTCGACTCTGCAGTACACTATCTGGATTAATCGGTCAATAAATCAAATACCAATGATTAATCGTCATATGTGATCGCATACATAACAATAATTATATTTTATTATATTATTTCATTTATTGTGATAATCAAGACTAATATCTTTATTTATAAACAAGAAGAGGGATTGCACGTAAAGGTTGTGCCATCTGAAGTGAGATCCCAAATTTCTCTTCCATGTTCATCTCATTTGGTGAGATTCCACCTTCAAGTTCCCAATCAAAGGAGTTTATAAGAGACCCTAACATCAAATGCAACATCCTATTCGCCAGAGGTAATCCCGGACATATCCGTCGTCCGCCTCCGAACGGGATGAGTCCGAAATCGTTACCTTTGACATCGATTTCGGACCCCAAAAACCTCTCCGGCGTGAACCTGTTGGGGTCCTCCCAAATGCTCGGATCTCTACCGATGGCCCAAACATTAACCAACACTGGTGAACCCTCTGGAACTTTGAACTCGCAAAGATAGGCATCGGAGCCGGCTCGACGAGGGAGTAACAGCGGGACAGCCGGGTGCATTCGAAAGGTCTCCTTAATGACCGCCTGCAAATATGGTAAACGATGAATGTCACATTCCTCGACCGGATTTCCTTTGCCGATTGCTTGTTCTAGCTCTTTCTTCGCTTTAAGTAAAACATGTGGGTTTTGAAGTAGTTCCGCCATTGCCCACTCTAATGTGCTCGATGTTGTATCAGTTCCGGCGACAAATAAAACCTGTCATACGACATGATTAAACCAAAGACCAAACATTTACCAAAACAAAAAGAAAGACAAAAAGATTACCAATAACAAATGGGACACATGAGTTTTATTGAACTCCTCGAATCCGCCTTCAAGAATGTCGAGAAGGGTATCCAAAACATCGTTCGATAGAGTAGAAATAGATTCCTGAGATTTTCTTGCTTGCCGTCTTTCGTCGAACATTTTATCGAAAAGATTAAGTACCTTCTCGAAATGAACACTCACCCGACGACGTATACCATGAGGATCAATCTTTCGAAGCAAAGGGAAATAATCGGCCAAATTAGGCTTCCCTGCATCTATCATGATCCCCCTGATTGTTTCCCTGAACTCTCGAGCGATAGATGAGTTTGGATCAACCAAATCCATAGAGAAAATAGTGTTGGACAGCAAATTAATCGTAGTATCGAAAGCAGCTTGGCCTACGTTAACTACTTCACCTTTAAGACAACTTTTTCGAACATTAGTAATCAGTTGTTGAATCTTGTCCCGACGTAGGTATCGATTGCCGTCTAGTTTTTGCTTACTGAAAATATGAGTAATACATACCTTGCGAAGAGTTCTCCAAAGCGGCGACACGGGTATCCATGGCAGCCCGAGTTCAGAGTGTTGGCTGGCTCGAACAGCATCCACGATGGTCCGGTTACAGAAGATGAGGTCCTGTTTCTGGAGGATCTCTTTGGCCGTGGCTTCCGATGAAACGACGACGGTGAACAAACTGCCGAGTTTGAGACTCATAACGGGGCCATGGATCTGAGCAAGTTTAGCCAAGGACCTGTGGGGTTTATCGCCGAGATCGAAGATATTGCCGATGATTGGCAGCCGCCTTGGACCAGGTGGGAGCTTGCTTTCATCACTTGATTTACTTCCGTTTCTGACTGAGTTGAAAGCTCGAAGAAGGAGCCAAGTCAATAGCAGACAAAGCAAGCAACTTGTAAAAAAATCCATGCTCTCTCCCCCCAACGACTAGAGCCATGTGATATATATGTATACACATGCACGATCTAAAAATATCCTTCATACTTTTTAGAATGGGTATATATATATATATATATTAATAATTTAAATTTTTTAAATGAGTGGATATAAATAAGATTTTAGAATGGGTATTGTTCGTAAATTGAATAACTAACAGAAAAAAATTTAAATTTTAGGATGGATACGAAAAATTTTAGGATTAACATCATTAATAAGATAAATAACTAATTGAAGAAATTCGAATTTTAAAATAAACACGTGCATGTTCTCACCAAGTCCGCGACAAAATCCCTATGCTCCTTTACCATGCCCCTCCACCTACCATTTCTTTCAATACTTGTATTTTTATAAATTGTCTTCAAAATTATTCATTCTCACCACAATATTGACTATTATTCGATTTTTTTTTTGATCAAACTCATATTGTTACGATAATTAATGACGATTTTTTATCTCAAATATTTCTCAAATATAACTGTTGTATTGATATAAGTTTGATCAAATTTAATAACTATCTTTAACAACTCAAAGTCGATAAGTTTTTTCTATTATATTCTCAAATATCATATTATATTTATATGAAATTTTTTAAAGTGTTTAAATATAATCTTTTAAGCATAGATTCATTGAGTGATTGAAGACCAACATACATATGTGTCGTGATTTTTGGTAAATTCAATTTTAGAGAATTCGTTTTGATTGTTGATCGGATTAACTGTTTAAATACCTCCAGGGGTATAAGAAAGATAAAAAAGAGATGAATGTTGATTGGATTAATCGTTCAAATGAGTTGATTAATTTTTTTTAAATAGTGATAAAATAACGTAATAACGGCACATTATCCTCTTGATTGTCCGCTATCCGTTAAATTGTGGCCGCAACCCCCACTATTGGTGTGAATCTGTTGTACGCTGCTATTTTTCGCGATAATGGTATCGGATGTCGCCACGACTGCATTATAGTGGCCGCTATACCATTATCTAGCCTCTATTAGATTCTCTGACTACAAGTTTGCAATCATTTTTAGAGCGTAGAATTGGAAACCGAAAGCTTTCGTTGATCGAAAGATATAATTCGACTATGGTGGCGACTTTGGATCATTATGGGACATATACTGTAAAATGATCTTGATTAATTTGTTATTTTTTAAATTTCAAGTGAGAACAAAAAAATTTACTCAAATATCAGTGATCATATAATTTACCCTTTTTAATATATATTCAGTGTTTCATGTCAATAATCCGTTAAAAATATACATTCAGTGTATCATGTCAATAATCCGTTAAAAATATATATTCAGTGTATCATGTCAATAATCCGTTAAAAGTCTAATAGCAATCAATCTTCGGTGACTATATCTTATAAAAATAAAAATGACCAACTATTATGTTTTTGAGAATTCAGTGAGATAACATATACAAAATTTAAACGAGAATATATAAGATAACATATACAAAAATTTAAACAAAAATATAAATCTTATAATTTATCTTAAAAAAAGTTAGGTATTAAATTTGTAAAAAGAAATAGGTATTAGTTAAGAAGCTTTTACACGTAATACCAAAAGAAAAGGCATTTGGTTTTCAAACTCGGTTCGAATTCGAAATGTTCAATTGAAGTTCGAAAAAACTTGAAATGAATTTTTTTTTTAAAATTAAACTCGATTGAAATCAAACTCAAACTCGAACCTTAATTTTAAATATATGAAAATCTTACACTACATTATTAAAAAAATCAACACATAAATATTAATATTATTAATATTTTTTTTAAATAAAATCTTAATATATTATATTTTCGAGCAGCTCACGAGTTCTTCGAGTCAATTATCAAGTAGCTTGTTTCTGTTTGTTAAGAACACTCGAGCTCGAGTATTTATCGAACTTTGACCGAGTGAATCTCGAGTAACTCAATATTTGTTTCGTCTAAAAAATATTGCTTATTTTAGCATTTTTTTATTAAAATTTAGATTACTATTATTTTCGATCACGTATGCAAAATGTATTTCTTGTTACAAACGTATTTGAAAGGTATTTTTTCAAAGACTCAACATATTCGAATCTCTGAAGGATGGCTTTGACATGCAGAGGGTTAAATATATTGATTTTTTTTTAAATTAGGACCAACTTGATAAAATTTGCAAATATTAAGGGCTAAATGGGTTTTTACACCGATATTTACCTATCATAATTTAACCCTATCCCAAAAAATTGGTCCCAATTTTAAATAACTTCTTTAATACCATAACTAATTTGCACACATCATTAAAATCCCGATTAAAAAAATGGTACCTTTTTTTCTTTTAATTTTTTAATGATATTTTTATTTTTTTAAAAAAAAATAAAATTTTAAGATTGTGACATGGGTCGTTTAACGGAATTTTTTAACGACCATTAGTACTAAAGTACCTAAATGGGTACGTTATGCTCCGGGATGTGTGAAAAAAATAGTTTAGGCACATATTCAAGATTTTAAGCATAGATGACACTTATTTTAGTATTAAGTCTTTGTTTTATATAATTATGAAGAACGGGAAATCTAACATTCTAATATTTTTGTGAATGTTTAAATTATTATAAATTTACAAAATTTTATAGGTTAATCTATTTTTTCCACGTATTTTATACAATTTATTATAATGTTAAATTTAGAAATTATATAATTTTTGTATAAATATTATCTTGGCTTAAGGGTCACAGTTGCCCCTATAGTATACAAAATTTATTAATTTCGTCCTATCAAATTTTCGTATCAATTTTACCCTCGAAGTTGTTTAATTACATCAATTTATACCTTTGACCGTGTTGACTAACAGAACTGTTTTTTTTTCTGATATAGACGCCAATTATTTCCACCTCAGATAATTTTGCTGACGTTTCAACTTGATGATGTGGCGATAATAAAAAATATAATTTTTTTTAGTGAACAAGTAATTAGACGGGCATGAACAAAAATCCCAGGAAAGTATTCAATCGTATTTTTGGGTTGGAGATAGATTTTGAGAATTTGTTTGTTATCTTCGTATTCTTAGGGATTATAAAAAAAATTGGGTTTTTTTTTTTTATTTTTGCCCGTAATTGTTTACTTAAAAAATAATATTTTTTTCGTTATTGCCACGTCAGTAAAATTATCTGAGGTGGAAACAGTTGGCATTCATAGGTTCTGTTAGTCAACACGGTCAAAGGTATAAATTAATGTAATTAAACAACTACAAGACAAAGTTGATGCTAAAATACAATAGGGGAGAAATCGATAAATTTGGTCTACTATAGGGCAACTATGACCCTTAAGTATATTATTTCTATAGCCAAAGTCTAAAGCGATGATTTAATTCCTAACGTGAGAATTGAAAAGCACCTCATACCCTTCGAGTTACATTTTTAGTTTTCTAAAATCAAGGATTGGTAATCGATCATCCTTTTATAATAAAAAACACTTTACTTCAAAAAGAGCTCGTTGGATCAATAGCGGTTTCGGTTAATAGTTGGAAGGAATGATTGGCCAGTGGCACATTCGACTTCCTGTGAACACACTTAGTTATGATCTGCTAAGAGAAACTGAAACCGGGTTAGATTCTCATTGAGACGGTACAATCTGATTCGGGTTTTTCCAGAACTAAAACGGAGTTAGTATTAACAAGCGATTGTCGCAGTTAGTCCACATAAGGACTGATATCTAAAAATTGATTTTGGATGATCGGGTCAATTGAGGATAAAACAAGTTGCAGGGATTGGGCCATGTAGACTGTAACTGACTTGAATTCGAAGCTAAAATCCTATTCAATGATCGATTGGAATTGAGGCAAAGCTTAAGCCTGCGAATGATTTAATTACATTGAATTCTTTTCATCTTTTAATTTCTTTCTTCATTTTACTTAGATTAAAATCTTTTACTTTCTTTTCTCTCTCAACAAACACTCCATTTTACTCTATTTTTGGAATTCACGCCAGATCAAGAATCAAGAACAAGTCTCGTCAGCAATTTCCTTCTTCTTTGTATCGCTGCACGACGTTACCTCTGCTTTGCGCCAACAACTCAAGATCATCCTTGCAAGATGTTGCATGGCGTTGCCTCTATTTTGCGTCAACAACTCAAGATCATCCTTGTAAGGTGCAACTTCCTGTCCTTGGAAATTTTGTTCCATGAACACAACCCCATTGGAACTGCAGTAGCTTGTGGGTTTACCAAAATTCGAACTGATTGACGTCCTTGGTATTGGTGTCCTTTCTTGTAAGTGTTTACATACATTTAAAACACAATGGAATTTGGGGTTTAACCATTTAACCACGTTAGAGATATTGGGTGCATTGCCTAGTACGTATAGTTTAATTTAATTTCTTTGTGTTTTTTTACGAATTCAATCTTGTTCTTGTTGAATTTAGGATGGAAGATAGCATGGATGACTAGTTTATGTAAATTTTTCTTGGTAATTTCATGAATTCGTTGATTGAATTGGATGCATGACTTAGTAATTGAACCTTTCATCCGAGTTTTACGCTTAATGAGCTTATCTTTTATTCTTGTTGTTTGTTTCAATTGTGTGTGATGAACTAATCGATTGCATTCTAGAACTTGTAACTCGGTGCTTGTTGAGACTACACATTTTGATTATGATGCTTTAATATGATAGGGGCATTAGTATTAAACCAATTTCTCTGCCCCTTAGTGAACCATTTTAAGCTTTATCATTTTCTTTGTCACACTTATTCTTGGTAGATTTTTTTTTATCTTTTATCTTTTATTTTGGATTATAAGATGTTATTATGTTTTGATTTAAATTATAATTAATAATTAAGATATATTTTAGTGTAATTTTTCATCTTATTTTCTTTCTTTTGATTTTTTGATTTTGGATTATAAGATGTTATTATGTTTTGATTTATTGTTGACTAAGAATGTGTGGATTATAATTTTTTTAAAATAAATAAATATAATTTTTGGATTATTTTTATTAGTAAACAATGCATAAAATAATTAACTTTATATGAACCTATTAGGTGTATTCCCTAAATAAATAGTGTTATTGAGATATTAAACACTTTTAGTAAACTCTGTCGAGTAGTATACTCACATAAGGCATAAATCATTAGGATTCCTTAGTAAATCTTACCATTTATCCCCATTGTAGTTTTTTTGTGTGAGAATGTCAGGTTATCTTATTTCATACCCGAATTCTCAATCAATTTACCTTAGCATTCTTTGACTTTACTTCAATGTTTGTTACAACATTTTAAACTCCATACTTCCCACTTTGCCACATATCTATACATTAGAGTTTATAGTTTTAGTGCATTAACTTAACTTGGAAATTCCTCCAATCCCTGTGGAGACGATACTCACTCACTACTATATTACTTGTTCGATTGTGTATACTTGCACATTCTTACGTGTCATATTATAGTACACCCACATAAGCAACAAATATATGACTACTTGCAAGAGTTGAGAGTCACAAATCCTAGAACAACAACAATTGCTCATCTAGATTGTAGATTGTTTCAGAGGTTGTGTGTGTGTCCACAAGCATGCAAAGATGGGTTCAAATTTGGACGTAGGAGGATGATCAACTTGGATGGTTTCTTTTTTAAAGGGGATTTTTCCATGGATACTTGTTGGCAGCTGTAAGGATTGATACAAATGATTGCATCTATCCTATTGCATATGCTGCTATGGAGAGTGAGAATTATGCTTCTTGGTACTGTTGTTTAGATATTTTAAGAACTAACTTGGAGGTTAAGAACTACAATACACCCACCACACTATAATACAACTATGGATCATCAAGAGGAGGACCACGAGCTCGAGATAACTTGGGAGATGGCAACATTGGCGTTGGAGCCAGACCGAGCAACACCCATATTCGTACGTTTTAACAATTCATGAATATACTTCCGTTGGCTTAACATCAAGGCACCCTCACAACGATCAACTTCAAGATCAAGAAAAAAACTCAATTCACCAAGATCCTTTAAGAAAAATTCATTGCCAAGCATACTGACAATATCCTCAACGAGATAGTCACAATCACTAGTGATCACAATATCATCAACATAAACAAAAACATAAACACACTTGATACCATCGCGTACAATATCATCACGTGATTTGTTACAATGATTTGGAACTCATCACATGAGCATGACGAGTTATAATGAAATATACTTTTTATTGGAACTTGTCACTCCAACGTGACAAAATCTAATAAAAAATTATATTTTTTGGAAGTGACGAGTTCGAATAAAAAATATTATTTGGGCAAACTCATCATGTCGACATAACGAATTTTCCCTGCACTGTGACATTTGTCATAGATCCCAAATTAATTTTGGAGATGGCCTAATGAGCCAAAATTTTTACCTGACTGGCTTTTTGGGTCAATTTTGTCTTTTTCCACCTTATAAATCTAGTGGAATGAGACACTAAATCCTTGAAATAAAGTTAGAAATTTTAATCTTAGTGTTTGTAAATGAAGTTAACTGAGTTGGAAGAGTCACAGTATCATGAATCTCTATAAAAACATGCTCCAGAATAGTCGATCAATAAATCGAATAACGATGATTAAAAAAAATTCTTTTCAGAATGATTGCCTGCAAAGTTTTCATTGGTTGCTATTGTGCCTGTAACTGTGAACAATGATTCTTTCGAGAATGGAAGCTTATGCGTTTTCTCAGGGTGTTCAACTTGCTGTCGAGAATGGATGGAGCAATGTCATAATCAAAGGAGATGCTATCTCGGTGGTAAATAGACTGGCCAACAAGATTCTAAACAAGACCCAGGACCTCTCTACAATCGGATTGTTGCTTAATGAGGCTCGCTCCCTCCTTGATGCTAATTCTACTTTCAAAATTCACTATGTTCGTAGGGAAGCAAATAGAATAGCACACACGCCGGCTTAATGGGCTTTATCGAACCCCAATCCGATTTGATTTTTCCTAGATGAAACAGAATGTATTAAGCAAATTGTAATCACTGATGCCATTGGAATATAAGTTCTTACTTTCCTCAAAAAAAAAAACTTTATTTCAGGTATGGAAGAACACAAAATTTTACGTTAAAATGAGTAAATTTATAAAATTTAAAAAATATTAAATTTATTATTATATCTAAACTATCAATTTTGATCAATTTTAATACCTAAACTTTCAATTATTTCAAAATCATACCTAATATTTAATTTTTGTTTTATTTTAATATCATCTGGTAAAACACGTTTAGTACTTAATTTTCTTTGACAAATCGGTTTAGTACACCTTGCAGAATAGATGATTTCCAGTAGCTTGACTATGGTTCTGTAAACACTTCTGTATAATAATGAATTTAAATGTTTTTTTTTCTCTACCGGCATAAGAAATGTGAATTTAGATAATAAAAAAATTAGATGTTAAAATCCAATAATAATTATGATAATCCGACTCTAATATAATCTAAATCCCCCATTATTCAAGCTCAAAGACAACACCTGAGAACATACAATCTGCCCCAACTCATGAGGGAAAGATCTGAACCAAAGAGAATTGCATTACTCAATAAAACTCAAACAAGGTGGTTCTGTATATCGCATTGGATAGGGGGTCAAAACATAAAACAAGTTTTTGTCAAAGAATAGGGAAGTACCATCTTCATGTATGAAGCAATGTTATTCCGTTATCCCGGGACCCGCATTCTCAACATCAACTTCTCCCATCCCCGTGTCTTCCTCTTCTTCGCTGTCTTCGTCACCACTGACCTCTTCGTTATCGTTACGCAACTTAGCCATGTGCTCGGCGAGCAATTTATCGTCCCGTTCACTCACCTAAATCAATGCACCATTCGAGACTCTCAGGAGAAGGGATGTAAAACAGAGAGAAAGTAAATTGGAAATTAAAGGGATAGACCATCACCGCTCTAGGCTGCTCCTTGACAACAAGTTTTCCCTTGTGATGCTCTATTGCTTCGGTGCAAGCTTTAATGGCTTTATTGAGGACAGCTATTCCTTGGTCCTGATCAATACAAATTTAAACAGACACAAAAATATGTTGGGGAAATATCAACATATAAATATAATGATGTAAATAAGTGTCAATGGTGATAACTCCAGCAGGGTAAAATTTTACAGTGGTCAACAAGATTAACAAACTCGTAAAACCATAGCATGTTCATGTGAATGCTTCCCAAAGCAACTTGTGAGGCGTGTTAGGCACATGGCACATTAAGCTTACCTTGTCAAGAGTTTGAGTGGTAAGAACATAAAGTGGAGGAGCCACAAGCTTGATTTTAACAGGACAGTCATCATTCCCAACAGCCTCGGCTTTGCGCGTGGCCTCCTGCAAATTTGACAACAAATATCTATGAACCAACAAGAGAGAGTAGAGAGAGAGATATAGAGAGAGAATTTCAGCAAACAGTACCTTAATGTGAAGAACGCCATCGAACTGGAAACATTTCATTTCAATATCAGCCCGAATCTTCAGAGGCTGAGGAGTCATTCTTCTCTTAATGTTTTTCACCAATGAATCTTTGACTTCCTCAGTCACAGCAGGAACCACTTCTGTCACCTAAAGAGAGATATCATTAGAGACTTAAATCTGCTGAACAAATAATGTTTCATGCATCTCACAAATTGAAAATTTACCTCCTGTCCGTCCGGGCCGGGCTTTTTGACTTCACAAGTGAGGGTGTTCAAGACAGTATCAGGATCAGTCACAATGATTTTAAAAGCCTGAAAAGCATTTTTTTTAAAAGAAAAAACTAATACTGTGATAAAAGATGAAACGAAACTTCAAGAGAAGACAGTTCCAGACCTCAAAAGCATGACCATATTTCCGGTATAGAGGCCACCCAATTTTAACATACAATTCCTGTCAGACATGATAAGTGTTAGCGAGTTGCAAGTTGATGACAAAATCCTTCTAATACCGGCTATTTCTAGATAATATGAATGAAACATACAGATTGTTGCTTCTCCTCATTAAACTCACCTCACAAGCTTTGAAATCTTCAGCTTGATCATAGAATTCTTATTTCTAGATGATTAAAACATACAGATACTCATTGCACTCACCTCACAAGCTTTGAAACCTTCACATTAATCCTTGAATTCTCAACTTTTTTCTTAATTGAAAAAAAAAGTAACAGGTTTCATATACATCATAACCCAAGTTGCCGGCTTTTCAATATTTCCCTCAGAAACTTAGGTAAAAATCTATCTGAAAGTCACCAAACTACCGCATTTTAGACTAAAACTACACTAAGGAAATCATCGTTCATTTTTGGTTGTTCTATTTCTGCTATAAAAACACACACAATTATCCATATAAGTTAACAAGTACCCTAGTATAATCATATTGGCCGAATCCGATCAGCGGAAGATCGATGCATTTCCTAGAGTGGACACAGTTTTATTAGGCTAATTACCTATTTTACTGATTGTGCCACACTGAAATTTTGTTTCCCTAAAAAATATTTTTGGATCAACACTAAATCCGATGAACCAAATTTCAGAACAAAAGACCCAAAGAAATAGTGACCAATTACCTTCAATCAATCAAAAGAGAAGAACAACAAATTTATTTCCAATTCATTACCAATAAACCATAGCTAAGCTTTAGAAATTCTTCATACCCAAATTATTAATTTTAAGCTCCATAAACATAGCAATCAAATTAACCCCCCAGTTTCAATAATAGAAATCAAAAGGAATAAAGAAGAAGAAGAAATCACCTCCAAATCAATATCCAAAGTCTCGGCGACATGTCGCATGATAGAGTGAACAAGTTTACTCTTATTGTACCTTTCTTCACAAGCCTGAATATCTTCCTCGCTAACTCTCCTCTTACTCAAATCGATGTAACCCTTTTCCTTATCGACACGGAGAACCATCACCGGCTCGGTTCGGCCGACCCTGATTAGACTGCTGACACTACGAATCCGACGGCGGGAAAGCTCGGAGAACAAGATCATGCCTTCGATGTTGTTGTATTCAAGGAGAGAAACGTACGCCCCCATGTCGGCGATGTTCTTCACCTGTATCATCACCGCCATGTCCACTTCGGGATATTTTGCTTCGTACATACGACACTCGAGGTTCGGCATCCTCGCGTAATCTGGCTTGGATCTTTGAGTTTTTGGGATTTCGTGTTTGAAGATTAGGGTTTTAAGACGAGCTTCACGAGTGATAAAGATATGTCGTTTTCTATCAACACTAAAAATGAGATTCTCCTAATTTAGGGTAAATTACAGTTATGACCACTTAATTATGAATAATTTTTATTTTAATTACTTATCTTTTAATTTTATCAAAACAATCACTTAATTATTTAAATATTATCAAGCAAGCTCTATGTGATTAGCAGGGGACACGGGTGAGCATTTGATCAAGTTGAAATTAAAAAATTTTGAGCTAATCGAGTTGACAAGTTATACTTTTATAACTCAAATTTATTTAAAATTTTCAAGTCAATTGAGTCGAGTTATTCTAGTTTATATTTAAATTTAATTGTAAATATTTATAAAGTTACAATACTAATCGATTCTAATTTAAATGACCTTATGCAACTATATATGATATAAATATTTTTTATATGTGATTTGCATATATCATGCAGAGTTGAGAAGTCAGCTTAAATTTGAAAATCAATCCACTAATAACTGGAAAAATTTGAGTACCAACGAGGTTGGTTCGAATGATAAGCAGTTTGATATTCCTTAAGCAGATCTCGAATTCTAGTCATTGTGTATGTAGAAAATCTCGCTGGAAAGCTAGATGTATGACTTGTCAGTCCGAATTTGTCAAAATAAAACCTTGAGAACATGGAAGATAACCAAAAAAAAAGTTTGAGTTAATCAAATATTATTTTATAACTCAAACTTTATTTAATTTTTTTAATCAAATAAATAGTTGAGATCGACTCCTTTTTTCAATAAATATCTTTATATTTTTTTTATTTTAATCTTAGTTATTTATTTTTACTCGTATAACTATATTAAACCTATATTAAAATTACCCCATCTTGACACGTGCAATGATTGATTAGGGCAAAATCAACGAGATAATGCGTTGAAATTTTTTTTTCACGAGATAGTGGGATCGCCAGATTAATTGCTCAGGTGGTGTCCTCTACAGTCCTGGGGGTAGGTCGCCATGCACGCCCAGCGACCTGGTAGGTCGCCATGCACGCCCAGCGACCTACCAGCACGCCCAGAGCACGCCCAACGACCTCCATGCACGCCCAGCTCGCCAAAGGTCACCATGCAATGCACTCCCAGCTCGCCAAAGGTCACCATGCAGTCCATGCTTGGACTGAACAATGTTGGTGGTTTAGACATGGCCCTGGGCGAGGTGGAGTCTCTGCAGGGCAACGTGGCATGTGTCTGGGCGAGGTTGGAGTCTCTGCATGGCCGTGCATGCATGCAACGTGGGTAGGTCGCCAGGGAATCCCAGCGACATTGTAGGTCGCCAGGGCATCCCAGCGACATTGTAGGTCGCCAAGGGATCCCAACGACCTATGCCTTTGCCCCACTTTGCTGCCTCTGCGTCTCTGCTCCCATGCAGCGTGAAATCAGCTGCATTATTGCCGCAACATGGGCGTGAAATCAACTGCATTATTGCAGCACTTATTGCTGCATTATTGCAGTCCATGAACGTGAATCGGCCACCTATAATTGAAGCAATACCGGTTGTTGTATTATATATTGGATGGATGGCAATTAAGAGAGAAAGAAAGGGAGAAAATAGCAAAGGAGAAGATAGCAGAGAAAAGAGGAGGAAGAAGAAAGGGAGAGCACAACATCGAGGTAAGTTTTTTTTAATTATTTTAATTAGTTTATTATTTTAAATTATTAGTTTGTTAGTTTATGGTTTAAGTTAAAACAAAATTTTAGTTAATTATTTAATTTGTTTGTTTGATGGTTATATATTAAAAAAAATAATTAATTAGTTTGTTAGTTAGTCTAATATTTAATTAGTTTGTAGTTAGTTAAATAGTTAAGTTATATTTTGGTTGTTGAATTTATATTATATAAAAAATTAGTTTATTAGTAGTTTAAGTTTTATTATAATAAAAAATAGTTTATTAGTTTAAGTTATATAAAAGAATAATTATTTAAATTAGTTTATTGTTATAAATTATTAGTTAATTAGTTTATTATTATAAATTAGGGTAAAACAAAAAATTAGTTAATTAGTTTGTTAGTTTAAGTAATATTATTGTTAGTTTAAGTTATATCATATATAAATAAAAAATTATGTAATTAGCATGTTTGATAGTTACATATTAATAAAAATATTTAGTTAGTTTGTTAGTCGTTAGTTATATATAAAAAATATGTAATTAGTTTGTGTTAGTTAAATAGTTAAGTTATATTTGTTTGTTGAATTTATATTATATAAAAAATTAGTTAATTAGTTTTTTAGTAGTAAATTATAATTAAAAATCATTTATTAGTTTAATTTATATTAAAGAATAGTTTATTAGTTAACGTTATATTAAAGAATAGTTTATTAGTTGTTTAAGGGAAAATTTACGTTTAATTTATATTTTAAAAAGTTTAGTTTGTTAGTTTATTAGTTTAATATATTATAAGTTATTATATTAAATTTTTTTGTTGTGTTGTAAAATAGTTAGTTAGTTAGATTATATTAGTTACATTAAATGAATTTTTAAATATTGTTGTTTACTTTTGTACAGATTCATTCCAATGGCTGACCAAATTCCACTGCTGAGACTTGACAATGAACATATTTCAAGTCATTTGGGAATAATGGTGAATAAAATATTTGTTTAATGAATTATAATTAATAAATATTTGAATATTATTTTATGATTGTGATAAATTTTTTGAAATATTTAATTGCAGGAGGACGAGCAGCGAGTCCTTCGTTATCGGCTACATAAAGTGCCCAAGCCACATAGATTGATAGAAGAAAACTTGCAGGAGGCTGGATTTTGGTATGTAACATTTGTGCGAGATTACAAGTTGGTCCCAGATTTGATCAGTGCCTTGATTGAGCGTTGGAGACCAGAAACGCACACGTTTCATTTGCCGTGTGGCGAATGTACCATAACTCTAGAGGATGTGTCATTGCAGCTCGGGGTCCAAACAAATGGGATGCCAGTGGTAATGTCACATGAGTTTAATAATGTGGCACAACTTTGTAGCTTGTTTCTTGGGAAAACGCCCGTACCACCAGAGTGTAAAGGGTGGCGTGTGAGGTTGTCATGGTTGAAGAATGAATTTCAGCTTCAACCAAATAGTACGGAGCACGAAATTATATATGCAACACGAACATATATATTACAGTTGATTGGGGGTATTTTAATGCCGGATAAATCCGGTAGTTATGTTCACACTCAATATCTTCTTTTTTTAAGAAATTTTGAGAATAGTAGGCAATATAGCTGGGGATCGGCGATATTGGCGTTCTTGTATCGTGAGATGTGCAAGGCGTCATTAGTCGTGAATGATAATAATACAACAGAAATCGGTGGATGTCTGCTGCTGCTACAGTCATGGGCTTGGCATAGACTTCCGTTTTTGACACCGATTAGTCGGACTGCGGTTGACTTTCCGCTTGCCGGAAGGTAATATGAATTCTCTATTTTAATATAAAATATTAATTATAAAATAAAAATGACCATATTTTTATATTGATTGATATACAGATGGAGGCATAAAATTGAAGGCACGGGGTTGGTGCACAACAACATTAAAGAGTTCAGGCTGAAGATCGACATTAAGGCAAAAAAGGAGGTATGTATAATCTGTTATTTTTAATTATTATTTAAATTAACTATATTATTTGATTTAAATAAATTTTATTGTTTTTGTAATTTTACAGTTTAATTGGAGACCATACATGAATGAAGAAATACTTGCGTTGATACCGCACGATATTTTAGATGGGTTTCAATATTGGTGTGCTGTTACACCATTGATCAATTTTGCGTTTGTTGAGATCCAATTTGGGGATAGAGTGTTGAGGCAATTCCACTTCCACCAACCTATTCCGCGGAGTCCATGGGATCATGACCTCCTCCAAATCTTAGATGGTCGTCGTCAGGTGAATTGGGTTGAGACGCATGACCAGCTGCACAGATTTGATGGTCGTCGTAAAGAAAATGTTAATTGGGTTGAGAATCATGCAATCTACATTAATGCTTGGAACAATAGGGCTTCATTCATGCCAACTCTTGACGACATTCAAGACGACGACTTTAATTTTGAGACTTCGGCTTACCTTGCTTATTTTTTGGATAATGGAAAGCCATTCTTGACAACAATTGTAGAGAGGCGACAATTTTTGAGGTTTAAGAAAAGATTTGGTAAAGCTGAATACTCTCTACCAAGTGGGAGTGAGAGTTCATCTCAACAACCTGAAGCGGAAATGACCGATGTGGATAATAGCGCACCACAACCGTTCGGCGATGCATACATACCAGAGTTTGTGCAGCCTGATGCATCCATCTACTCTCCCATGTTTTCGTCGACGTATGACTTTGAACACATGTCAGTTCAAATGCCCCCAACGAATGAGGAGGATGGGTACCATACTCCTGAGCAACCGCAACGGCCACAACGCATCAGACGTCCGCCCCAACATTATCATTCAACAACACCCCGACATCGGCAACAATTGTAAATTAGTTTGTTATTTGTTACAAATTTAATATTGACATTAGACTAGTTTTTTCAAATATTAACAAATTCGACATATTTATAATGATTTTTAGTATCAAATCATTATTATAATTTCATTACTAGTTATGTAACGAAAATATGGTTAATTGAATCAAACATTGTTCATTGTTCAAGTCGTAAATCATTACTATCAAATCATTACTAAATCATTAATATCAAATCATTAAATATTAATAATAAATTATTATTACTAATCATTACTAATCATTACTATCAAATCATTAAATATTAATAATAAATTATTATTACTAATCATTACTAATCATTACTATCAAATCATTAAAAATTAATAATAATTTCATTATTACTAATCATTACTAAATCATTACTATCAAATCATTAAAAATTAATAATAATTTCATTATTACTAATCATTACTAAATCATTAATATCAAATCATTAAAAATTAATAATAATTTCATTATTACTAATCATTATTAAATCATTAATATCAAATCATTAAAAATTAATAATAATTTCATTATTACTAATCATTACTAAATCATTAATATCAAATCATTAAAAATTAATAATAATTTCATTATTACTAATCATTACTAAATCATTAATATCAAATCATTAAAAATTAATAATAATTTCATTATTACTAATCATTACTAAATCATTAATATCAAATCATTAAAAATTAATAATAATTTCATTATTACTAATCATTACTATCAAATCATTAAAAATTAATAATAATTTCAATATTACTGATCATTACTAAATCATTAATATCAAATCATTAAATATTAATAATAATTTCATTATTACTAATCATTACTAAATCATTAATATCAAATCATTAAAAATTAATAATAATTTCATTATTACTAATCATTACTAAATCATTAATATCAAATCATTAAATATTAATAATAATTTCATTATTACTAATCATTACTATCAAATCATTAAAAATTAATAATAATTTCATTATTACTAATCATTACTAAATCATTACTATCAAATCATACCTAATTAATAATAATTTCATTATTACTAATCATTACTATCAAATTACTATTAAATAATTAAATATTAATAATAATTTCATCATTACTAATCATTACTAAATCTTATAAATACATAGAAATTCATAGAAATACATATATCATTACTAATGATGAGGCCTATATCTTGGTAAATTAGGACAATTGTTTTTTGAATGGCCTTCACCCCTACATAAATCGCATCTCTTTGTTTGACCTCTCTCTCTAGCATGGAAATCCATACTGGTATGAATACGAGTGGACTCAGGTCGATCCTTTGGACTTCTGCGAAGCATTGGATTTGGCAGCCATTCGTCATGATCTTTTCTGAGCCAATATGATTCATTTGGTATCTGTCTGAACTCATAGCTGTAGACATTTAATATCCTACGTAAGTGAAAGCACTCATCAACATAAGTGTATGCGCTTACACCAGCATACATACATGTTGCGACTGCATGAGCACATGGATATTTCCATGCCTGAAAACGACCACAATCACACCATTTATGTCGTAAATCAACTCTAAATGTTTGGTCTTCTCCTCCGACGTTACAGCGTATGCACGACACGACAAAAGTATGACCAACTTGGTCGAAATTATGAACAACCATTGATGTTGCCAATCGCTCATTTGCTTCCATTGATTCCACCACTGTAGGAGCCCAAGTTTTACCTCTATTTATAAGACTCTCTATTTCTTTGCCTTTGTCCGACCAAACTTTAGCCAATCTAAAGTACGTCTCTTTCATCACGCTCGCAATTGGGAGATGGCGTGTACCTTTTAGTACCGAATTAATGGCCTCAGCAAGGTTTGTGGTCATATGTCCGTATCTCCGACCTTCATCGTATGCTTGTGACCATTTTTTCCGCGGTATTTTTGAAGCCCACTTCCAAACACGCTGATCATCGTAAAATACCTTCAAATTCTCCAATCTCTTGTCAAAATTTGGTCGACGTAGTTCGTATCCTGTTTCATAATATACTGTGTTAAACCGCAATTAAAAAAACCATGTAAAAAATGCACAAATATTGAAAATAAAACTTACCCATACTGACTATCTCGTTACGAATGTGTGCGTTATGAAATTGGTCGATACTATTCTTGCCAATATGACAGATACAATATGTCGGATATGCATACGGAGGTATCCAACGACTTCCTGGTCGTTCAATTGCCGCCAAAATACCCGTTCCTCTATCGGATATCAAGCAAACTCCATCTTCACGAACGACATATTGACGTAGATTGGTCAGAAAGAAATCCCAAGCCTCTGTTGTCTCTCCCTCAACAATAGCGAATGCAATTGGGAAGATATTTCGCTCACCATCTTGAGCAACTGTCATCAAAAGTACATGCCTATATTGACCATACAGCCACGTACCATCTACTTGGATCATACGTTTACAAAATGGAAATCCTTCAATACATGCCTTGAATGCCCAAAAAAGTCTATGAAATATTTTCTTCCCTGGCAGAAGTTGACCTTCTTCGTCATATGCGGGCATGGTTTGAGACTTCACTATGGTTCCTGGGATAAATCGCTTCATTGCTTGTAGCAAATGTGGTAGCTCATTGTACGATGTATCCCAATCTCCATACGTCAGCTTCATTGCCTTCATCTTCGCATTCCACACCTTGCCATATTTTACTTGATATCCAAATTGGCTTCGAATAGATGCAGCTAACACTGAACAAGATATCCTTGGATCCTTTTCAACCATCGCCTTCACGTATTCACATATTACATCGGAGTCCAATAGTCGGTGGTCTTGTTCGATGAAGTTTCGCAAACACGTGTGCGGACCATTGTACCTCGTGATGACCCAAACATCGTGCCTTTGATTTTTCGACACTCTGATCTTCCACTTGCACTCTAGGCCATATTTTACACACTTCGCGTATAGGGTTTTCTGGTTGGACTCTGCAACATGGATATCAACATGGCATTTTATGCAGTACTCTTTAATCGCCATGGTAGCTTCATTTTTTCCTCTAAATTGCACCCCAACTAAAAATTCACCAGAATTATCGAATGATGCAGTCATTTGGAATGGAGGTAAATGTGGCATGTCTGGGAATTCAGGTGCCCTCATCGCATCATAGTCTATCTCGTACATGTGAGGAGTAGCTTCATACGGTGCCGGAACTTCATCAATTGCACCTCCACCAAAAATATTTTCGTCGCCGCCCAAAACGGGTTCTTCGGTTTCTTCATCTTCGCTTGAATCATCATGAATTTCTCCCCATCGATTTTCAGCGTCAATATCAACAACCAATTCCGGTATGTTTCTCGTCTCACACTCTTCTGTTGCAGATGTCCCCCCGACTTCATTTACACTTTCCAATAGTGTCATAAAACTGTTCGAGAACCTGTATGTCGGCTCCTCAAACTGACTATATAAAGTCATTTCAGATGGATTTTGAGCCACACCTCTTGATGACCCAGGAACATCACATATGTTATGCACATCAACAAATAACTCAATAACTGCTATATTAGTTAACTCATGTAATCGAACCATGGTTCCAATATCATCATATTCTTCAAGTGGAACTGCAGCATATTTGACTGGGTTGGGGCATATCATAAACCTATACCTCAAACCATCAACTGCAACTCGAATTTTTCTTTCTATCTTATGCTTCATTTCTATAAATGTGATGTCTTTTTTGAACATCATATTTATTGGTTTTTCAGACTGAAAAACTACTCCGATCTTATTTTCCATAATCTGTCCATTATAATGGACAATCGTGAAAAAGTTGTTGCTCATTTCCTTTCCTTTCCTTTCCTTTATTGTTTCTTTCTTCGAATCAATATGTACGTGGAAAAATGTTGTGGAATAATGCTCTGTACGTGTAAAAAAATTATTTCTTTAAACAACAATAAATTAAAAAAATTAAATTTATATAATATAATATATTATAATATAACTTAAACTAATAAACTATTTCTTTATTATAATATAATTTAGTTAAAATAACAAACTAACAAACTAATTAAGCACTAATTAACTTTTTTAATATTTTAACTTAAACTTCAACAAACAACCTAATATACGTTTAAACACACTAACAAATTAATTAAATATTTTTTACATTTAATAACTTAAACTAAGAAACTAATTAACTAATTTTTTATATAATCTAATATATAACTTAAACTAACAAATTAATATAATATAACTTAAACTAACAAACTAATAATTTATACTAACAAACTAATTAACTAAATTTCTGTTTTATCCTAAACCCTAAACTAACAAACTAATTATTTCATAATTTCATATTAATAAACTAAATTAAACAATTAAAAATTACCTCACAAACGATGTTTGAGCCTTTATCTCCATTTCCTCTTCTTCTTCTTTTCCTTTCATTTCCTTTCTCTCGCCAAATTTTCTTTCTTTCTTATGATTCTACCTAAACCCCTCATATCCAATATATAATGATATTTCAATGGTTGGTTAGCAGCAATCAATTTGAGCTGTATAATTCACGTTGAAAGCTATAAATTTTTCAACCGTTGAACGCTGCAATAATACAACACAACTGATTTTATGCTGCACCAATACAGCTATGATAACAAGAGTGAACAATCTCGAAGCTATGGCATGAGGGAGCAGCTATGGCTAGAAGCTAGGGCACGAAGCTATGACACTTTGCAGCTCAAATCATGCTGCAATAATACAGCTATTACAGCTGCATGCATGAGTCTCATGAGCAGATGTAAGAGGAATCACGCGAGGAGCAGAAGGAATAGGTTCTCCTGAGCAGCTGCAAGTGGAGAGGATTGTATGGCTACCTATCCTGCATGGCCCAACGTTGTTCAGTCCAAGCATGGACTGCATGGTGACCTTTGGCGAGCTGGGCGTGCATGGAGGTCGTTGGGCGTGCATGGAGGTCGTTGGGCGTGCTCTGGGCGTGCTGATAGGTCGTTGGGCGTGCATGGCGACCTACCCCCGGGACTGTAGAGGACACAACCTGAGCAATTAATCTGGCGATCCCACTATCTCATGAAAAAAAAATTTCAACGCATTATCTCGTTGATTTTGCCGATTGATTAGCTTATAACCAGCATGTGGAGGCACCATTAACCTTATAAACATGCATATATATATATATATATATATATATATATATATATATATATATATATATATATATATATATATATATAATTTGGTCCCAAAAAGGTCAAGAAATTCGTGGGACCCAGGTCACCAACAACGTGTAATGGGACGCGTGGCGAGTTCATGTGGTGAGTTCCATGAACTCGGAATCAGGTTCCTTTGGGTTGCCGGTCATATCCTGTCCTTTCTTTTTGTCTTTGTTGGAACTACAAAAGAAAAACTACAGAAAAAAACACCACCTTGAAAAAGAAAGTGCTTCCTTGTGTTCAAGATGATTGGGAAATGTGTGTTCTTTTGATGCATTTTTTTGTTTATATTGAAAAACTAAAAAGTTCCCAACTTCATGTTCTTTTATCTCATGTAATTTTTTTTCAGGGATTTCTTGTTGTTTTTGGTAGTTTCTAGGGTTATTATTGTGAACTACGTTGTTTTTCTCGCCTTCTTTCCCAGTTTAGATTCAACCAAGTTGTCTGAAATTCAAAATTGTATCTTCTTACATTGCAGGTCGTTAAGAAGCTCATGTTTGGTGAATAGGTTGTCTTCAGACATTTGATGTCTTGTCCGGCTATTTAAATCGCGGTTGTGGTTTCGCCATTGCAACAATAGCGGATGCTATTGCCGTCGGATAACACGGTTGTGCAATAACCGTTTCGGACGACACATTTATTCCTTTATAACGGCAACTATTCTGATAGCGGACCAATAATCCCTGGTGTTGCCTGGTCCAAGAAATTTCTGCAAATCCATGGATTAGATTGCAGAACTGAGAAGGAAAACATGTTAACTCAGTATTAGTTTGTCTAGTTGTAGTTTTTCCTTGTCCCTAATTGGAATGGGAATTGCCGCTGTCGGAAACATCCACCTCCCCGCAGGTAGGTTCTGCAACTGTTATAAGGCCGGAAGCCTTACGAACACGATTTTGGACACGACACAGATATCGAATCTACGAGATCGGTATGTTCTCGGAGGGCAATTAGGATGGGGACAGTTCGGTGTGATTCGGGTCTGTTCGGATAAGCTAACCGGCGATGTTTTCGCTTGTAAGTCGATCGCTAAAGATCGGTTGGTGACACCAGACGATTTGTGCAGCATTAAGCTCGAGATAGAAATAATGACCAAGTTATCGGGTCACCCTAACGTTGTGGACTTGAAAGCAGTCTATGAAGATGAAGACTCTGTGCACCTGATCATGGAGTTATGCGCAGGAGGTGAACTTTTCCACATGCTTGAGAAGCACGGAAGGTTTTCCGAGTCCGATGCTCGTGATCTGTTCAAGCATTTGATGGAAGTAGTCAAGTACTGTCACGACAACGGCATCGTCCACCGAGACTTAAAACCAGAAAACATCCTCTTATCGACGAAATCGTCGCCGTCTCCTATCAAACTCGCGGATTTCGGTCTCGCGACTTACGTCAAACAAGGTGAGGAATCGCGGATCTTGCACGGAACCGTTGGGAGCCCGTTTTATATAGCACCAGAGGTTTTAACAGGGGGATACAATGAAGCTGCTGATGTGTGGAGTGCTGGTGTTATTTTGTATATTCTTTTAAGTGGAATGCCTCCTTTTGGTGGGAAGACTAAATCAAAGATATTTGATGCTGTAAGAGCTGCTGAGCTAAGGTTCCCCAGTGATCCTTGGGATCACATCTCTTTATCTGCCCGGGATTTGATCATCGGAATGCTTTGTATCGATCCTTCTAAGCGGCTCTCCGCTGCTCAGGTTCTCGGTAAGTAGACCCATCACCATCGACGTTATTCCGAGTTGCACCCGACCGATACTGATATCGAAGTTACTGCTCTTCACAGATCATCCATGGGTGGAGGGTTGCAGAGAATTGGCTCAAGAAGCAAACAAGCACAATAGCCATAGTGATGGATCACTGCTTATCAAAAGAAATCAAGATTATAGCTTTAGTGATGAATCAATTGCATCTTTTAATGGCAAGTCATCTTTTTATTTCATTGTTGAAAGTGGCAGTCCTTGTGCAGCAGAGATGTTTTCGTCTCCGATTCCATCGATGCCGAGTTTTACTTTCTTCAGCTCAATATCTGCTGTTGAGCCACAAAACGCCAAGACATCGAAAACGAGTGACGAACACGGAGGTATTCGTTTACATTTCGTTCTTGCCATGGAATCGACGAGTATCAAATGTAGCATTATGCTGACTTGTTCTCTCTTTCACTCCACAGAATCCAACTTAGTGAAGTTATCTATATTATCGGATGCTTCGGATCCCATGGAACAAAAAACAGAACTTCGTAAGGGAGGACGGATCCCGGATTCCAGGCATTCGTAGTAAACGGAATCACACAATCGGTCTCGGGGAGTTAGATCAGTTTGATCACGAGGTGACCGAGTCAGTAAACCGTTGGGCATCCTGCACTCCTATTCCTACTGCACCATCACTTAGATTATCACTAGCTTGCTAGAAAGTGTTTATACAGAGATTGGCCATACTGCTGGGCATAACTGAAGGTCTCGGTTGGGATAAGAAAAAGGTGCAATGTAACATGAGAGAAACATTTTCGATTCGTTCGTAAATTCCGAATTTCCGATGAAAAAACCAGTTAGAATGACATTGCAGTAACATGGTAGCGGTAATCGATAACTTTATCCATTATGCAGCCTATTATGCAGTGGGTTCAGTAAGGAAATAAACAGAAAAAGATGAAAATTTTCACCTTATTGATCAGGGCAAGGGCTTGTTCTCTTCATTTTCAAGTTCTACACTTTCAGCTTCTTTGGAAGAGGTTTCCGGATGATGCTCGGCGTTTACATTCGATGTCGGAATCCTGGGTGCCGGTTTACTATCCGGCAACATCATTAAAATGATTCCCATGGCTATGTGTAGCAGCTTTCCTAGTAGTTGTTATCCGCAGGCAGATGAAACAAGAAATCTGGCAGCTAGATGAGATCATGAAAGAGTTCTGGGACAGCTCTTTTAACCGATATATCGAAAGAGATTATAAGAACGGTATTTTACCATGGCAGCCGTTGCAGCACCGAAGACAGGTACGAGCGATAAAAGCGACACTTGACCGATGAATGTGGCCATAGCTTCAAACCCCAACACTCCATACACGCAAGGATGCCGCAGTTAGTTGTTCAAGGCACCCGAAATCATTATAATATCGATGATGCTAAAATCCGGAGACGTTGGGGGCACCGGCTAAGGTGAAAAGGATGAGACCAATACAGTAACAAGAAATCTAGCAGAGAGTTTCACATATGTTTTACTTGGACTCACCATTTGCTTCATGGAAATGTCTTGAAGCCTTATCATTATCAGGTAAACAAATCCTTCAAATAAGCAAAGAAACACATCAATCATCACTCTGAAATTGAGTTCTTTTTATGAGATTGAAATGTAAACGGAAATTCTAATCCGATAAAACAATGAAATGTATTCATTGAATACTATTTTACCATATAATTCAAAGAAACTATTTGAAACCTGCTGCGAACTCTCTTCCTTTTCTATAATTTTCTCAGAAACCAAACAAAAACCCAGAAAAGAAAAAAAGGAAAAACCAGGCATGCATGGCTGGGAGTTGGTCACATGCAGAGTCGACAAAATGGATGAAAAAACTCAAACCCCTAAAAAAATAAATCGAATCTCCCCCATTCTAATGAAAAACATGAATAAAGCCAACAAAACAGATGAAAATCATGAAAATATTCATTTTTTTCGAACTTATTGTTTAGGATTTTTTTCGTTCATGCTCTCTTTCTTCTATTAGGGTCATGAGGGCCGACGACAGATAACTCTAGTTCTTTCGAGAGGGTAAAGGATTCTTCTCACCACCTCAACTCTGATACCAATCATCCGTGAGTCTCCTTTGTCGGAGTTCTCTCAACGACAATTTATTTCTCGACTCATCATTAATAGAAATATCCATTTCGGATATCCGATACTCGCACCCAAATTCCGAAATCCGAATAAGTTCTTTGAGGTAATGCTTAAAAGAGAAAATGGAAGTGCAAATTTATTAAACAAAATTTATACACAAGATCCTCTCTTTTTACGTCTCTAACCCTAAAAAAACCAGCTAGAATACTTAACCATACTCACCTTCAGTGTATATATATATTATGCACTGCCAAATATAAGCTAAACTACATAGGTTTAGAAGCACTTTAAAAACCCTTTGTGCTTTAACCTTTCCCTAAATTTACTTGGATATATGACAACAGAGTCTAAACAAAGACCACCCTTTGTATGTGTGCAATCGATTTGAGTCATTGATAGCTTGATCTTCGTCCATGAATTCGGGTTCTCGACGTTGAAGTCCCCCATATGGTAGTGAAACCATTTTCCGGGTTCGTTCAAAGTGCACTGTGATGTAGCGTACTGGCCATCTGAAGTCCATAGTTGAAACCTCACGGGTTTTATGGCCCAACCGTGGATGTTCTCGGAGTTGATGATTCTTCGACCAAACCTCTTAGAGGCACGACCTAGCTGCAGTCTGAAGAAAACGCTATAGCTTCCTGGTGGAAAGGGGAATTCCACTTCACCATCAACTTCGAACCACCAGATTTGCTGGAGATAAGCGATCGAATGGAACCTGAATCGCAAGAGGAAATGAGATTGAAATGAATATCCCGGCATTCTACTTCAACACTATCAATCACAACAATCATTCCCACTTCCAACCAAGTTAAAGCTCGATCCTCGTAGAAATATCGAAGAGGAAATAACGTACAAGTATGATGGGAAATGAGGCATTACGTAAT
Source organism: Hibiscus syriacus (assembly GCF_006381635.1). NCBI lineage: Eukaryota > Viridiplantae > Streptophyta > Magnoliopsida > Malvales > Malvaceae > Hibiscus > Hibiscus syriacus. The sequence continues at coordinate 1,172,447 of NW_024062312.1, read as the reverse complement.
TCTTGACTCTAGGTTGTCTCAATACTATTTTAACAGTATGGATGAATGAAATTATGCTTTGGCATACATACATAAACTACTAGCAACTGCAAGGACTATCATCATCATCATCTCATCATGCTGTATTAATGGAGATCGAATTACATCGAAATTTAACAGTCAAAACGAACAAGGAATATACTTTGGATCAATTCGGCACGAAATGCCTCCGAAAACCCTCGATTTTGATCAGCCGATCTAAAAAAACCATGATAAGAAACTAGAAAATCCTACCATTCTCAATCAATTTAACATGATAAATACATGGAAAAAAGGGGGATAAGCTCTTGAATCCTCACCTAGATTCATCAGTTGGAATATGGTTCCAGTATCTCCGATCATCAATCCCCGTTACATGTAATCCCTTTGAAGAAATGGCCATACATACACCGCCTGTGCTCTTATCTAGCCAAACTTTCTGCAAAAAAAAAAAAAAGAGTTAAATCAAGAACATAACTAGATTCCTACTAAGAACTGATATATTCTTTTAACAATTAATAAAAACAAATCCCAAAACGAATTTATCGAAGACTTGATGAAAAGAATCAGTTCACAAAAAAGGTAAAGATACCCAGTAATCAAAAACCCAGATTTTCTCGGCATCCAAACAAAAGCATACCTTGGTGCCACCTTCAAGAGTATTAACTCTACAGAGCCTTGAATAAATATCTCGTTTACCCAGATTTTCCGGCACAAAGGGTATAATTTTGTCAACAAGAATTTGATAATTTGGTGGAAGTTTCGATTCCCAAACAAAATCAGCCCAAGAAGCACCTCTAAATGCTCTGTTCAACTTGGCCAATTTACAAATCTCCGGCGGATCCAAATACCCAATAATTGATGCCACGCAGCTCTCCGGAAAATCTCCCAAACCGGGCGATGAAGAAGAAGAAAAAGAAGAATCAGATGATAAACAGTCGGTGAAGAACAAAGCAGAGAAACTGGCACCCATCAAGAGAAAAACAAAAGAAGAAATTAACAAAAGATACAACAGAGAACTAGAGAGTTCTAAGGCAGAGTATTTGATATTTTTATAAGATAATAAAAGAGAGTGAGAAACAGAGATACAGCAGACATGGACGAGTGCTTGGTTTTTTAGGTTCTTCGTTCTTTGTTTCTGTGTTTTGTATGTTATTTATATTTACAGATGAACAGGACAGGGAAGACATGTCTTTTCTTTCATTGACGGTCTATGGAGGAAAGCTGTTGGTATATTAATTAATAAAATACTGTAATAAAAAATTGAGTTAACTGCACGAATGATCATTTATATTTGTATGTTGTCTATTTTTAATAACTGATTTCAATAAATATAAACTATAGTCACCTTCGTTATTATTTAATTAAAACATAGTTACATTCTTTTATATTTAATTAAGATGTGATTATTAAGAGTTAAATTTTGTTAATAATTAAAAGAATATATGACGTGATAGTTAATATATTCACACATTTAGTCTCTGTTATTTACATAATCTCTCAATTTGGTCATATTTTTAAATAAATTTTAACATGAAATATATATTTTTAAAGGAAAATAAAAATAAATATTTTTAAATTAATTTAATAATAAAATATATTTATTAAGTTAATATAAAAATATTTTTTAAGTTAATATATATAAAATATTATGAATTGAAGTATTTATACATTAAGATACAAAATATATGCATCATGTTGTCTACTTTAGACCAAATAATGGCATGACATGTGGCATCATTTGATTGAATGATCAAATTTATTTTAATTTTTTAAAATTATTACTAAATTGAGAGTATAAGTAAATAACATAGATCAAATGTGTGATTATATCAAAATATTTAACTGTTGTTAACGACAATTAACTTAAAATGATCGCATCTTAATTAAATAAAAATAAAAATGATCATATCTTATGTTTTTTGAAATTAATGACCAAAAGTAAACAAAATACAAACATAAGTGATCATTTATGTAGTTAATCCTAAAAGATTGTAATGATAAAAATAATATTAAATGGAAAATGTGGATAAGAGTTCACCGTAAATTGTGATTAATATCTTGTTAATTTTATTATTTGTAATTCCAAGAATTTATAATTTCTTTTAGGATAACCCATATAACTATAGGTATTGCTCTGTTTCTAATCATTAAAATCCATAAAATGATATTTTTTATTATAAGGTATTATTTTGTTATATATCTCATAATTAAAAGTTAAATAATAGTCACGTAATTATTCATATGGTTTAAATTTGTCATTTTTGGTTAAAAATTGACAATTACCAAAACTTGACGTTAATCTGGTGATTGAGATACGATAAATTATGATCACAAAATTGTTTGAAATGTATTTTTTGGATCGATTCTAAGTTTGCATTATATCATCGAGTTAATACTTGAAATATTATGTTGTCGAGTCAATATTTGAAAGCAATAATTGTATCAATCAATGACAAAACTTGGTAATAGTGTTTGAGGGGGGCAACCTTTAATTTAAAACAATTAAAGGTTTAAATTAAAACAAAATTAAAATTTTGAAGAGCACAGTTTACGTTTTTTTTAAATCTAGTTTAACTAAATTTTTTTTTAAAATTTGAGAGGTTTAATGAGAATTTTTAAAAATTATGGAAGGGGTTTAATTAAGTTCATTTACAATTTTTAAAGCTTAATATGAATTTATAATAATTTTTTGGGGCCAAATTAAATTTCTTGAAAATTTTAAGGGTTTAAAATTGAAATTTTCAAAAATTTGAGGGGCCATGGCCCCCAATGTTCTCACTATGTTCCGCCGCCGTTGGTACTATTAATAAAAATTATTAAAATATAATTTTATCATATCTAAATTAACATGTTGACATTCGGATTAGGTAATTTTTTTTAACAAAAAGAACGAATTTAAAATATACGATTAGTTGAGCAACCATTAATAAAAAAATAAATAATTGAATGATCATTTTTAACTTTTAATAATTAAATAACTCAAAAAAATATAATCTTATAATTAATAAACAATTTTATAACTTTTAATAACTCATAACTATATAAAATCACATTCCATAATTAGGGACCATTTGTATTTTATACTCTCTCTCTTATATATATTTAGTTGTTAATTTGTATGCCTACGTTTTCCTTTTGAAAAATAAATTTAAAAAGCGCGTTTTTATTTTGAAATAATTATAAAAATGTGATAATTATATTTTTTATGTATAATAAATCTTATTTTTAATATATTTGGGCCAATTTAATATAATTTTTAAAAAATAACTTTTAAAAATGCCGTAAAAATGAGTTTTTAAAAGTGTCATACAAAAGTACAATTTAGCAATTAAAGATTGTTGATAAAAAGTGAGTTTGAAAATATAAAATGCTTATTATAGATGTTATGTTATAAATTAAAAATATAGTATTCAAATTATATTTACACTTATATATAAATCATATCAGCATGAATCAATTTACCTCAGTGGTTAAAGGAAACATTGTTGCTCCTAGAGATCACGGGTTTGAGCACCAGCGACTGCAACAGGATGATTAAACGTTCATTATCAAATTATTAAGAGTGTTTAGAACAAATACTACTTTATAATCACCTTAATTTAATAAAAAAATAATATATGAATTATATCAATTTAAACTATAATAAATTCAAAAAAAATTATTATATATGAATTATATACCAATTTAAACTATAACAAATATATAACACAAACTAACTTACCTCCATGGTTAAAGGACAGACCAATAATAAAATAGTATCATTTTCCCTTAAATTTTTTTCGATGACCAAAGTTGGTCAAGCCAATAACAAATAAGGACTATTGACTTAGTTTACCCTAAAAAAATATAACAAATATATAGAAAATACAAATAAAAAATATAATTATAATTATAATATGAATATATTTTATATAACTCACTATTAATATTTTAATATATATAATAAATTTTATTTATTTTTGAATAATTAAAATTAATTATTAAAAATAATAATTTATTTTTTAAAGATGTTAGTATTAAATTATTAAAATAAAATATAAATACATAATTGAGTAGAACCCAGTAAGGGTAAAATTATAATTTGTTTTCAAACACAAAGTTAAAAATGAAAAAGATAGAAATACTAGATTTTGCGACATTTTCACCGTAATTTTTATTTTTATTTTTTTTACCCGTTTGATATTGATTTTTCATTATTAACTAGTTAAGAATCTTTAAAATAGATAAATTACCCTAAATTAATTAAAAAAAATCAAAACCTATTATAAAGATAAATAAATAGATATTAAAAATTTTCATATAACTCTTGGATATCGTAATTAAAATACTAAAATACATAGGTTGGACTAAAAAGTCTTAATGCAATAATTTAAATTCAAACGGATGAGTTTCAAATTATTATTTCATTGTTTAAAAATTATAATTAAATTTCATTGTAAACCAATTTATCTCTCAATATTTTAATTATATCGAAAACAACCTTACAAGAGCAGAGAAAATTGTGTCACAAAGATAGACAAAACAACTTAATTTTCTCTCTCAATATTCTTGTGTCGTCTTCTTTTCTTTATTTGTTTTTTTAGTCGGCGGTGACACCAATCTTAATATTGGTTGCCAACCGTCGGCGATTATTATTTTTCTTGTTCTTTTTTATATTATATCTTTGTTTTTTTATTGAGTTTTTTCACTTTTAAATAAAAATCTCTGTCCTTGTGACATGTTTTCTCTTCTATTGTGGCACGTTCATTATGGTTTTCTGTAAGTTTTTCACATACTTTTGTGGTCGTGTTGGTGCTTCCACAAAGTTCTTCACGGTATTTTTTTCTGATTGGCTTGTCGGTGGTCACCTATTGTCAGATATCCTCTTTTGTAAATGGTCGTTTGCCGATATAATCAGAATTGTGTAACGAAACAATCTGCCAAATTGTTTGGTTCACTCACTATTCCTTTATCACATCGTAAAGCATCTCGTTCGACAGATACATGGAGTTTTATGAAGGTTACTAGATTGCTTTGATGTTTGAAATGTTTCATTCTCTTCATATCTTTGGGTTTAATATTTTAATTTTATGTATGAGTTTTTTTATGACTATTGTCTCCAATTTTCTCTTTAGACGCGTTGTAATTTTGATTCCTCCATTTATATTAATGAATTTAAGTTGCTATTGCTCAAAAAAAATTCAAGAAAAAAATGACATAATATGAAAAAGAATAAGAAAAATAATAATAATCAACGATCGACAACTAATATTAAGATTGAAGTTACCGTCGGTTAAACAAAAATCGAAGAAAAAGAGGAAAGAATATAAAAATATTAAGAAAAAACTCAAGAAAAATAGAAAAACCGTAATGCATTTTAGAATTATTTAACTTAAAATATTAAATTTAATAAAAAAATTAATAATAAAGATTACTTTAGTCTAAAGGAGCACTCCTGAATAAAATTAAAAATTAAAAGGTAAGCACATGGGATGAATGCGTTTCGAAAATCATCACCAACCCTTAATTAAAACAGATGTTTTAAAGGTCCACTAGTAGGATATAGCGTAACTAAAAAGACTGCTCCAAAGTCAACCAAGTTGGACTTTTTCCATTTGAGTTCACATTACCAAGGACCATATTAATAATAAGGGAAACTTACACATTTAGTATTTAAACTTTCATTTTTTTTTTCAAAATCATATTTAATATTTAGTTTTTATTTAGTATCTTACCGTTAATTGTTACTTGGTATTTTTTATGGGTAAATTACATCATTCATCACTCAACTGCATTTTCACTCCAATTTTGATCATTGAAGTTTAATTTTTTTAATTTAGTTAGTTAACTTTCAAATTACCCCTAACTTAATCACTCTAACTTTTAAATTTATTTTTTATTTTAATTATATATTAATGAAATAATAAAAATATCATGTCACAAAATATTATTAATAAAATAAATTAGAGTGATTAAAACATGAACAATTTGAAAGTTGACTAGTTTTTATCAAACTTTTTTATTTTTGACTCACTATTAAATTTATTATTGATAAAAATATGAAAAATATATTTTAAAACTTTAAATTAATTATTTTTTTAAATATATATTGTTCATTGCAAAAATGTTTTTAAATCAAGTTTTTAAAAAATTTAATATGGTTTATTATATATGAAATATATATTTTTAGAAATAAAAAAGGATTACTGTTGAAATGTGATAATGTGAATGGAGCAGCCGTATTCTGTCTTAGTTGGAGGTTGGACTCATTAGCTTTATCTGATCGAGACATATTTGTTCGCGTATATCTTTAGGGTAAATTATATATTCAGTACCTAAACTATTAGTTTTGATCTATTTTAGTATTTAAATTTTCAATTTTTTTAAAAATATATGTAGTATTTAGTTTTTATTTCATTTTAGTTTATTAAAAACTTAACTTGTTTAGTACTTAAACTATCAATTTGGTTCATTTTAGTAACTAAAATTTTAATTTTATTTAAAACTTAATGTTACATTTTTAACGAGGGTAATAAAATAATACAAAAACTCAACGTCATATATGATTTTAAAAAAAAATTAAGTATTAAAACATATCAAAATTGATAAATTAAGTATTAAATTAAGGAAAACTATAATTACGTTCATTTAATTATTTATAGATTCTAATTTATTTATCGATTTTTTGATTGTATCAATTAAATCACTTTACTATTTAAACGGTATATTCAAATGATCTATTGTTAACATTTGATGAAAAAGTTGACGTGATAATTAATAAATTTTGTATAATTACATATTTATTCTTCAATACTTACACATTATATCAATTTGATTATAATTTTATTTTAATTCAATAAATTTAATAAAAAAATGTCAACATCTAATCTAATCAGGGGATTAAGTTTATCAAATTAAATTAAAATCAATATCAAATTAATAGAATGTGCAAGTACTCAGAACCAAATATGTAATTATACTAATTTTGTTAACTACCACGCCAACTTCTTCGTCTAATGTTAATAACAAGTGACATGATTAATATTTATGATCCCACCAAGAATGACGGTAATAGGGTTCAAACTTGATCTTACAGGCTCAAATTTTTAAATCCCAACCACATGTGTCGATGGTGGTTAGCTCAATACAACAATATTTAAAATCAGATGTTAACTTAAACAGCATAAATGCATATATAAAATATGATATTGACATGATTTAATAAATAAAGGAAAGGTAAGGTGGAGATTTCTAGAGGAAAATATCTCTGGTTTGTTTACACTCATGTTGAAGATGACAGTAGTAATGATTTTGAGCAAGAAACAAGGTTAGCTTCATTTTGATGCCGACACCAGCGGCCATGCCCCAACTACAACTTGTTATTTGTTTCTTTTTGGACTACCATACCAATATAATGCAGGGATCGACCGAGAGAGGTGATGAGACTCTAATTTCACACCTGCTAAAGTTTTATAATTTCGCTCCTCTAAAATTTTTAATACAACTTCTTAAATTTATCACCACTCGATATAAATTTCTTCGTCCGTCCTTGATGTAAGACTCTATTTAAAGCGTGTGATAATCCTTTGAATATCCCCAAAGTTCAACTTCGAGCACGGAATAGATCCCCACTGCTTTAGTAAAATCCAGTATCCATTGCTGTCCCTTATCACTTTCACACGTTTAGAGGTGCACAAAAATTCTGAATATCTGATTTTACATAAAAAAAAATATTCGAAATTGGATTTGAGAAAAATCGATTTTTTTAAATAGGATCGGATATTTAAAAACTGGATAGTATAACCGATTCCGGTTTGAGAAAAAACTGGACGATCGATTTTTTACCGGATTAAAAATCAGTTTAAAAAAACGGATAAAAAACCGGTTTTTATCCGAGAAAAAATCCGGTCTGGGGTTTTAAAAACTAACCTTTAATATAGCCGTTGGGGTTTTTTGTGACTATTTTGTGACTGTTTTTTTCTTTAAAAAAATCATCATTTTATCACCCTAAACATGTATAAATAAATTGAGGATGTATTTGGTTGATTATAAATTTATCAAATCTTATTACACAATACCTAAACATCTCTCAAATCTTATTTTTGTAATTTTTTGTTCATCATGGCTACAAATACCGATCCTAACACAGCTGAATCTTCCGTCGGGAGAAACCTTGAAGTCGTTAGAGTGATCGAGCACACTCGAAACAAAGATATTTGGGATCACTACGATTTATGTGAGATGTCAAATGGCTCGAGGAGGGCGCGTTATAAACTTTGTCTAAAGTTTTTTGCATCGGAAGGAAACACAACGTTGAAGAACCATTTTACAAAATCATGCAAGGCACTTCGCTCAAGATCGGATCCAAGTCAATCGAATCTTACACCGCAATGTAATGTTTTTGTTTACCACTACCGATTTTTTTTAAAAACAGTTTTTTTTCAAACCGAAACCGGTTACACCATCCAGCCCTTCAAACCGAATTTTTTAAAATCCGATTTTTTGGCTAAGTAAAAAAATTGGATCGATTTTTTATCCGACTTTATGCATGTATAGTGAGGCCCGTATTTGAGCATGGGCAAGAAGGACACTTGCCCATGCCACTTCTTGCCCGAGACTCAAAATTGTGGAGTTTATATATAATTAAAAAAGAATAAATTATTTATTTAATTTTCTATTTATTATTTTATTTTTATTTTGATCATTCAATTATTATTATTTTAAAATTATATTTAGCGTTATATTTTAATTTTTTTTATTATCTATCGGTAAAACTGAACAATGATTTTGATGTGATATTTTTAAATTACTTTCTATTTCCCATTTAATTATATTTTTTTGACAAGTTGAAAAAATTAAAATTGAACTCGTATTTAATTTATGTGAGTAGTTAAATGTTTAATAATTTTTTTTCTATTTAAAATTTAATGTATTTGTTAGATAGTTTATTAAACATAAAAAAATTATTTATTTTTTCTTACTCTTATAATTTAATTTTTTTTATATTTATTATTAGAATCCTAATTTATATATTCATCCCGAGTCACTAAAATTTCATAAAATCTGTGTGTGGTCGTACATTCGTCCTGAGGTCTCTTGTCCCATCCGTATTGACCTTCACCCATTCATTCGAAGGAGCCACCCATCGAGTTATCATAGGTGGTCTCGGCAGCCCTGCCTGGCCGGAATTGCTTGACCCCATGGCTCGAATACCTTCCGATTGTAATATACTGTTAATATTTGATTAATTAAATTCTAAATTTAATTTGATTTTAATTATTAAATAATATTAAAATAGCTATTTAATAAATTATCGATGATATAATTATTTATAATAATTGTATATATTAAATATAAAATCATTAATCAAATGATAAGATAAGGACGCAGTTTTAGTGATAAGATAAGGATGATAATTAAGCTGATAACTTAAGGAAATGTCATGAAAAGACAACATTTTCATCAATATGTTTTAGCGGTCCAAAATTCGTAAAACTATCTTCTCAAAGCATTATCGTATGTATCTTGGAAATTAATAAAAGAGTAAACTATATTACTAGTCATTGAACTTTTAGGACACTTTCACTTAGGTCATCAAAATAAATAAAAAAATTTCGTTGGAATATTTCTGTTAAGATTTCTTTTATTTCAATCACTAGACCATTGAATCATTAACGATAATTAACGTTGCACATTAAAAACTTCTATAATTTTCTAACCAAACACACCTTTTCCTATTATTTGAATTAACTAACGATTGACTCATTCATCAAAAATTTGATCTTTACGACGATGGCCAATTTGAAACATTAAGATTTTTAAGCAAAAAGACTTTAATGTACCACATCATCTCTTCGAAAGTTTAGGGTTTGCAATTCAAGTTCGTACAAATTTGATGACTAAAATGAAAACATCCTAAAAGTTTAGTGACAATCAATGTAATTTACCCTAAATAAAAAAAATATCATGTTTAGAGGTTTGAATTTGATGGCTGATAAAAACAAACACACGCAAAACATCGAAACGAAAACAGGTTTGTTTGTTTACTAGTTATTTCTCAGTAGAGTAAAAACAAACTATGATGGTGTCAAGGAAGAATCAACGATAATCTGGGTTAAGAGGGTCGCCTTTACCTTTGTAGTACTCGACCCAGATTAGTTGAGCAATAGATCGGATACCGACGGTTATATAAAAAAAATGACTCAACGACGAGATTGATAAATCTGATGTAATTAAATATTGGAATCCGAATGCCATACGATTAATTTGCTTCATGGACAAATTCAATTCCGTCACTTGGATAATTTGGATCCTATAACCAAACAGAAACCCTGAAGAAATCTCCATAATTTCAATGAAGTAAACCTCCCTACTAGTTTTTCTATAATATTCATATAGTAGTTAAAGATGTTATTAGATCAACTCCAGAAATAGGGCTTCTTGCTTGTTTGTTAGGCCGAGTTCATCCAGTGTCGAACTGCTCTCCTCTTCGCCAAAAGCACGTCTCGGGTACGGCCTCACCTGTTGAAAAGGGTTAAAATGATATGGGAAATATTCCTTGCAAGAAGGCAAGTAGTCGATATCCATGTCTCGCGGTCTCGGACTCGAGTGTGTGTTGGACATAAGATCACATGGAAAGTTCAAAATCATCATATAATAATCCAAAAATAGAAAAGAAAATAAGGGAGGTTAATGATGATTTTAAAATCTTTTATACCCGGGAATCTAAATTCCTTATGCATGAAGATAATCAATTCGGTCAATATAATCAAATAGAGCCACTTTGAGGTTCCCTATGAAATACGGCATGAAACGGAGCTACTACTACGAAGTTCATATCCTTGTATGAAAAGGGAATTTCAGAAAAGAAGAAAAAGTGTAGGAGAAACATTGGTGAATATTGTCCTCAAATAATGAAAACAAACCATGCATGTATCTAGATTGACATGAATTCAAGAACAATACGGAAATTGGTAAAAAGCTTGGGATTAAAATCTTACCAGTCGATAAGTGCCCGGATTGACTCCTCTTCCAATATCTATGAAGTCATACAGAGACTGGAAAGCAGTAGTGCAGTACAAAATCAGGTCAAGTCTTCAGCCTACTGCACAAGGGGAGGTGGCAGAAAACTTTTATTCAGAAATTTACCTGCAGCTTGTCAGACTTGAGAAATAAACGGCCCCTACGACTGCCATCGGGCATTCGCACTAGAAGGTTTACGGCATTTTCCTCACTGGATGATGGCTCCCGTGGCAAAGAAGCTTCTTTAGCAGCTAATTGCCTCTCACATTCCTGCAAGTAAGAATCACAAATGATGTAATTCAGAACCAACAAAACTGAACATCAATAGTAATACTATTCAATCAAAGCCTTAATGCAGGAAGTTAGCTTGATATAACGGATGAATTATTTTTTTCTAGTAGAGAGAACCCTAAATTATCTGAAAAATAGAATGCAATTTGTATCGTCTTCCATAAAGATATCCATGGGATGACTTGAAAAAACTATTGACAACAACTTGTCCATTTACAAGCTTGTTTTACTTCCAATACAAGTTTACTGGTAAAATATTAATCACCCTTAAAAAACATAAAAGCAAACATATAGAGAATAAGCTTATTGGTAGAAGCTCAACCCAATTTACCGATGATTGGATCATAATTTAGTACCTGTTTTCTTTGTTCTTCTTCAAGGGCAGCTTTTCTAGCGGCTTCCTCCTCTAAACGGCAAGCTTCAGCTTCTTGAATTGCCTTCAACTCCTTTTCTCTATCAGCTTGCAATGCTGTATTATACTCATCATCCTGAAAGCACAACTATTAGACCATACTTCTGGCCCAAAATTAGAAATATATAACTTCCAGTTAGAGCACAAATAAAAGGGAGAAAAAGAAAAACTAACTTGCTGTTCCCGTATCAGGCGTTGAGCAGCCAAAGAGGGTGATGGAGGACGAGGGGTATGCCAGGGATTGGAGCCCTCAGGCCGAATGAACTGGTGAGGTGCATAGGGAAAACGATATCCATTTTCAGGTACTCCACCGAACATTGCAGCCTCAAGCATGACCGCCTCATCATGTTCCACAGAAGAGATACCTCCCCACTATGACATGGTACAGAATAAAAGACAAAATTTAATTTAGTAAAGGACATAGGTGAAAGGCATTAGTTAGAAAAGAAAGTCTTGGGCAAATAAATGGAATATAACATATATATAAATTCTCATTTGGCTTCCGCAAAAATTATACAAGGAGTAAACCTCATCAGAAGGGAACACATTTCCACTGTTCAATGGGAGACTCCCAATGCCTTGTTGTCCAGGACTTGATGGCGGGCTGGCCTCAACTCCAACTTCGTTTACAGATTCCCTTGAGCCATATGATATTTCTCTAGACCTGTGCCTATCTAGACACTGCTCATTCCTATTTTCAGCTTCATCTTGAATGGAAGAGCTTCCTTCCATTAACCTACATCAATTAATTCAGCCAGATATAGAATTAAGGCATATAAACTTACCAATTTGTAACAATAACACAACGCCTATCACTTAACCAGTGACAATGACTGTACCTCCCATTTGAGGCTGTCATGTTTACAAGATGCTGTTCAGCTGGTTTAGAAGCTTCTACTTCTGATGCTCCGGCACAAGAACCCTGCTCAAGGAATGCCTTCTCTTGCTCCGCTGTCTGAATTTTTACATGTTAGACAAAAAAAATAGATTATAGTAGCAATCTGTGACCTGAACGAAGTACAGCACAACAAACCTTCAAGGAATTTGAAACTGTTGCTTCAAGTATAGCATCCTCTGAATGAGACATATTATGCCAAGGCCCAGGATCACTCGACTCCTGCACAAACATGAAAAGGCAACCCGTAAACAAGCATTTACAGCAACTACAAGCCCGAAGGGCACTACAACAGTATCAAACTGGAAGCATTCTCTTTTTAAATGAAAAACTCACCTCGACATCCCGTTTGGAGGCCTCAATGGCAGCTCGAATCAGTAGTTCTTCAATGTCATTGCCATAGTCTAGCAAATTGTCAAAAGCAGGAGCACTAGGCCTCAATGGCTGCACAGTTGAATCCTCATCCAATTCATTAGTTACAACAGTCTCATGGGAATTAGGGCCATGAGCTTGTACAGTTTGAGAGACACCCTCACCGGCAGGAGCATTACTAGAAGGACCAGATGGCTCATTGCTATTCTTAATCTCTATCAGTGCCTCTCTCACCTCCCTTGGATGTGTAATCAATGGATCATTTGGTACAACTTCAACTGGATCATCTATATCCATGGCGTCATCTACATGAACTGCGGTTGATGTTGGCCTTTTGCAGGAAACATAAATATATAAAAAAAATGCTATAAACCTATAATTACACATCATAAAAAAAGATTAGCACATTCACAAACATATACCAATCTCCTTCACTGAAATGTGCATTTACAGCTGTATTGAGATCCCCAGCATACTCCTGAATCCAATTAAAAAAATGAGTAGATAACCAAGAGATGTTATAGGCTTATAGATGATTCGACTTTATTATAAGATGAAAATAATTAAACCTCAATTCAACCATCGGATCACTCAGGAGTTCAGATGCAAAAAGTGTACCAAAGACGCAGATGAGCTTTAAAACTTCTAAATCACTAACCACATTCAATTACACCTATATCTACCCGTGTTTATAAGAGCATGACTAAGGAATGGAGGTTCAATCAGCTTGGTCATTATCATCAATCAACATTGCATACATTTTTTTGAAACCATGAAAAAGAATACAACTCCAAATTAAAAACATTTACAACTTCAGCCTTTCCCCTTTTCTAGTGTCCACTCAACCATCCAAATTCTTTGTTCTTTTTCTTTTTTCCAAATAAACAAATTCATTTGACTAATACAAGTTGCATCCAAGTAGAACAACTAACTGAAAGAAAAAGAACAAACTTTTCAACTTAATTCATTCGAACCTTAAAGTAACCCTTTGATTAGTCATTGGCTAAAGCCCTAATCCATTTACAACCAATAAAAATTCAGTCATCTTCAACAAACGAATGAAGCGATGATCAGATAAATAAATCAACAAGTTAAAGAAATAAAAACAGAGGAAATTAGACGATCATTTGTTAACCTATAATCAGAAGCCAATTCGATAATCAAGTAACAAAATGTAAGTAAAACGAATTTAATATTTTCTAATTAAAAACTTCAGAAAAAAACTACCTCAAGTTTTGAAATGGCAACAGCTTCGGATGCCCTAGTGATGCTGATGAAAGTATCGATTGCTTCTTGATTAGGTCTCGCCATTGTGAAATTAGGGTTTCCTTCTCTTAATTTAGCCTCTTTTGCAGGTTATAATTTAAATTTAAAGTAGAGAGAAAGAAAAAAGAGAATTTGTTGTGCAAAACTTAGTTTGGAACAGTCATGAAGCAACAGGTCATTTTATATTAAAGTTTGTTTGGGGAAGAAGATAGTAATTTCCTTTTTGTTTCTAATTTAGGGTAAATGTATATTTTAGTATCTGAAATTAGATTTAATGTTCAATTTGGTATCTAATTTTTTTATCCAATTAGATATATGAACTTGACTTCAAGATTCATCTTGGAATCTATTTTTTTTTGTCTAATTAGGTACTTGAACTTAGCCTTTTGATTTAAATTAATACTTAAACTTAGTTTCTTTGTTCAAATTAATAAATGCAATTTTTAACTAATTTAAACCAAGAAATCAAATCAAGTACTGATTTAAACCAATAAAACTCAAATTTATGTACTGATTTGGGTCAAAAAAATTTGAATACCTAATTGGAAAAAATAATAATTTTGGTACCAAACTGAACTTCAAAGATAAATTTAGGAGCCAAAATGTAAATTAGCTCTAATTTATTCTTTTTCAAAGATATTAATTGTGAGCTTCTCCGATATTTTTGTTTTCTTGAACCATAAGAAATTAATTGTGTTTTTTTTCCTTTTTTTCTTTTCTTTTCAAAGACTATTTACGTAAAGCTGGCCACGGCATTTCGTGTTCATGATGAAGGCTATAAATGAGGTAACACATCGTTATTCGAGATCGATTTAATTAAAGTTTAATAAGTATTTAATTTGATTGGTCTCGACTCGAGTTTGACTCAAGTTCTTAATTAGTTGAAACGAGCTACTGGATACTCGATTCGAAAAGCTCGTGAGAAGCTCAAAATATAATATATTAAAATTTTATGTTTTTAAAAAATAAATTATTAATAATATTAATATTTATGTGTTGATTAAAGTTTTCATGTATTTAAGATTTATGATGGAGTTTGAACTTGAGACTTCAATTGAGTTAAGTTTAAAAAAAAAAATCATTTCAAGCCTTTTTGAGCTTTTATGAGCTTAAATTCATGATTTTGAGTCGAGCTTAAAAATTTTATGCTTGCGAATTTTTGAATCGAGTCGAGTTCAACAATACTTGAGTTCGACTCGGCTCGTTTACAATTCTATTCTTGCTGTTGAACATGAAACACGAAAATCAATAATATAAATATATTCTTTTATTAATTTAGAGTGAATATAAGGTACTATATATTCAAATATTCTTAATCATTTGACAATTGACGTTCATATATTCATACATACATGATGCTCGAACCTTAAATCATAAGGGATAACAACAATCTCTTAACCAATGAAATCACTCGACTTCATGTTCCAATAATATAAATATTAAAAATTCAAAACTATTCATATTTTACTTATTATGCTTTTGTGTATTTGTCTATATTTGATTTATTAATTGATTAGTTTAGATCGATATTTGTAGAAATCTATTATACGTATGACCCTCTTTATTCAGTTTAATATATTAACATTATTAGGATTTAAATTTCTAACATTACTTAAAGAATTTAGTATCTTACTGCATTAAACTAGCCAGTTGTTGGGTATTTATGATGATTTTTAATATACAGTAAACTAAAACTTATAAAAATATATTTTTTATTCTAAAGTTTAAAATTTTAACACAAAATTATAAATAAAAAAATCAAAATTTAGCCTTTATACCTTAAGTTCTAAACCTAAACTTCAAATTCTAAATAAAATAGATATTATTATATAATTTTAAATCTAAACTCTAAATTTTAAATAAAACGTATATAATTACAATGGTTTTTTACCCAAAAAAATCATCCTATAAATAAAATATTATTTATCAGTCACCATTTCTCAAATATTACCCGATCTAACACATGAGAGAAGGAGACGCGTTCGGTGAAACGCGTTTTAGGAGGATCGGAGAGTAACACGCGATTGGTGGGAAGCGTCTTAGTTGAAAACCGCCTAAAATGATACCCCTGGACGGCGCATCCCTAGTGGCGCGACTTACCATGGTTTTCTAACAACTCTGGAAAGCGCATCCCATGGAGTGCGCCTTCCACTTCCCGCCCCGAGCTCTTGCCAAATTCTCCCGCCTATTTCCTCTAACCGGCTGCCTATATAAATCCCCTTCCCTAACTCAAGTAAATCACACCTAAATATATTTCCTTCAAATCTATTTTCAATTTAGTAAGGTATAATTGTTTTTATAATTTATTTTTTTATTCATTAAAAATTTTATTATTTAAGTAATTAACTATTTTATTTTAGTATTTATTTTTATTTGATTATTTAATTGTAAACTTATTTAGTTAGTTAATATTTATTAATTGCAGTTAAAAATGGAAGGTGCTTTATTTCGATTGGATGTTGATCATATTTTTAGTCATTTTGTCGATACGGTAAGAATACAAAACTATATTTTTTTAAATTTTTAAATATTATGAAATCAATTATATATTATTTAAATTATTATAATTTATTTAAAATATTTTTGAAATAGTAGTTCACATTTTAATGGTTAGAATTTATTTGTTAGGAAAATGATCGTATATTAGAAGTTTTTTTTCACAACAAGAAGATGGAAACACCGAGGCGTATCTGGTCATATTTGTCTATGGTTGGATTCGGTTACGTAGCAAAAATTAAAGAAGGTTGTAAACTTGAACCACCCTTATTTATGCACTAATTGAGAGATAGAGGCCAGAGACACACATGTTCCATCTACAATGTGGGGAGTGTACCATTACGCTAGAAGATGTTTCAATGCCATTGGGACTCCCGGTCAATGGAACTTCCATTTGTGGTGTGGCAGATGATGATTGAGGGGTTTATGTAGGGAGTATCTTAGAAATTGTCCATCCAGTTTCAACAGTGACCAAATAACATTAGGGTGGCTGAAAAGTGAATTTAAAGAGTTGCGCAAAAATTGTTCGGAGGACGAGGCAAAAGCATTTGCCCAAGCATATATACTACAACTCATTGCAGGTATATTGATGCCTGAAAAAACTCGAAACTAGATTCATTCTATGTGGTTGAGACATCTGATCGATTTTGAAGTAGGTGACACATTGAGTTAGAGGTATGCAGTGTTGACATTTTTGTTTAGAGAAATGTGGCGTGCTACGAATTATAAGAAGACTGCTATTGGCAGTTATCTCATGCTTCTCCAATCGTGGGCATAATACATCATGTCTTTTTTGTGTCCGATCGTGAATGAGTCATATGTCTTTCCGTTACTTTCAAGGTATCAATAGTAAATTTATTTTTAAATAATGTTTTCGATTATTATAGAATGATATATATATATATATATATATATATATATATATTAAATATGTGGTCAAGTAATTGGAAAAATCATTGTGATATCCCACAAGAATTATAAGATATTTGATTACTCATTGACCAAAATGCTGGTGTAGAGGTACATTTTTTAATTTTAATTTTTTATTTAATTGTATTTATATAATTTGAATATCATTTTAATTTTTATAAGAAATCTATATATTTTTTAGTTCAAATGGTTGCCATATTTGGACGATGAATTAAGGGTTTGCATCTCACCTAACTTGAGTGGGATATTGGATGTTTGGGTGGCAGTTGTGCCCCTTATTTGTTATGTTATTGTTGAGTGACATTCGAATGATCGTGTGTTTCATCAGTTTGGGTTTACAAAATTTATTCCAGAAGCACCAAAGAACCTTAACAATATGCATAACATCGATAGACGGGGTAAGAAAGAGGTGAATTGGTTGGTGAAGCATAGAGAGTGGTTCGCGATGTGGGAGAACCGACATCAACGCCTGCCCTATCGACAATATACAACAGAAACTGGTTCGATGGTTTTAGATGACTATATTGAATGGTTCAATGCAAACGGGAAACCATTCTTAGTTTCAGCGGAAACACGAGGGTGACAATTCATCGTCGCTAACAAAAACGTCCGATGTCAAAACATCATCGTCCCTTCACTACTGGACGAAGAGTATGTCCTTCCGGGTCATCCTCAACTATGCCACCAGAACCATCACACCAACAACCATCGACACCGGTTTACATCCCTAACCCTCCAATTCACATGGGGACACCACTTAACTTTCAAACACCACCTTAGTCGGTTTAGATGTCACATTCGCAAGCCCATATGCCATATACATCGGTTCATATGCCATCACCGTTTGGTTACTCACAGAGCCTACAAGGTTTTTTGACACGCACTGGTGGATATTTTTCGACTATACTTACGATTCCAACATTTAGCTCCTACGAGAATTATGTTGTGAGTGGCCCTCCACCACAAACACCTCAACTGCAATATGCGTCACTGACAACGATATCCAATTTTTCATAATTTTTGTAGTTCTCAGCGAGTGGTGGGATCGTTAGTCATACACCTCTAGGGTCCTTATTCTACAAAGGTCATATATCGACATTAAGCCCTTATCGAGACAATATTGTTGAGAGTGATGATGACAGTGAGGACGATAAGGAGGACGATGATAACGATGAGAATGATGATGAGGATGACGCCGAGGAGCAACATATAAGAAAAAACCCTCCTAGACGTAGACGACCACCCTGTGGAACACATTCCTAGAGAAATCGATGAATCTGACAACCATGACAATATTTTTATTTATTGTGTGTTTATTATGTATTTTCCTCTTATTTTGTTTTTTATTATGTATATATATGAAATAAGATTTTTCCTCTTAATTGGTTTTTGCCTCTTATTTTGTTTTATTATTATGTATTTATATAAAGTAAGTTTTTGTATGATGTTTAACGTCTTTTTGCGAACAAGGACAAACAAGACACAATAATTAGTGTAGACTCATTTTATAGGACCGCTTCCTAAGACCTATATATGTATGTGCGCGTTTGTGTGCGTGCGCGAGGTAAAAGCTAATTTTAATATATTCAGGGAAAAGCTTTAGTTGTTTAGCTAGGATAGCTACTATTCAGGCAATTTTTTTTAATTGCAAATATTTAAGCATGCCTTTCAACAACAAAAATTCACTTGAGGAGTTGAAGCTTAAAATAGAAAGAAATGTTAAACTCGGGAGGAAAAGAAGAATCTCTTTGCTATATAGTAGATTGTCAATATCATTTAAGAGGTTTTTTCGAAGCGATGATGTCAACCTTTGTGGTATGATTGAGACATACTACTCTTATTTTATATCTTATATAGATTTGTTTGTAGAGTTTGAGAATATTGATGAGGATGCTTCGAGTTTGACTACCCAACAAATTAAGCAGAATGAGTTCGAGAACACAGAGGTAGATGATGTAGACCCGGAAGCATGGTTAAAATGCAATTGGGCATCGTAACATCATCAAGAAAAGTATGTTTTAGGTGTATGTGTATGCTTTTATTTACTGGGAAGCGTCTTAGTTGAAAACCGCCTAAAATGATACCCCTGGACGGCGCATCCCTAGTGGCGCGACTTACCATGGTTTTCTAACAACTCTGGAAAGCGCATCCCATGGAGCGCGCCTTCCACTTCCCGCCCCGAGCTCCTGCCAAATTCTCCCGCCTATTTCCTCTAACCGGCTGCCTATATAAACCCCCTTCCCTAACTCAAGTAAATCACACCTAAATATATTTCCTTCATATCTATTTTCAATTTAGTAAGGTATAATTGTTTTTATAATTTATTTTTTTATTCATTAAAAATTTTATCATTTAAGTAATTAACTATTTTATTTTAGTATTTATTTTTATTTGATTATTTAATTGTAAACTTATTTAGTTAGTTAATATTTATTAATTGCAGTTAAAAAATGGAAGGTGCTTTATTTTGATTGGATGTTGATCATATTTTTAGTCATTTTGTCGATACGGTAAGAATACAAAACTATATATTTTTTAAAATTTTTAAATATTATGAAATCAATTATATATTATTTAAATTATTATAATTTATTTAAAATATTTTTGAAATAGTAGTTCACATTTTAATTGTTAGAATTTATTTGTTAGGAAAATGATCGTATATTATAAGTTTTTATTCACAACAAGAAAATGGAAACGCCAAGGCGTATCTGGTCATATTTGTCTATGGTTGGATTCGGTTACGTAGCAAAAATTAAAGAAGGTTGTAAACTTAAACCACCCTTATTTATGCACTAATTGAGAGATAGAGGCCAGAGACACACACGTTCCATCTATAATGTGGGGAGTGTACCATTACGCTAGAAGATGTTTCAATGCCATTGGGACTCTCGGTCAATGGAACTTCCATTTGTGGTGTGGCAGATGATGATTGAGGGGTTTATGTTGGGAGTATCTTAGAAATTGTCCACCCAGATTCAACAGTGACCAAATAACATTAGGGTGGTTGAAAAGTGAATTTAAAGAGTTGCACAAAAATTGTTCGGAGGATGAGGCAAAAGCATTTGCCCAAGCATATATACTACAACTCATTGCAGGTATATTGATGCCTGAAAAAACTCAGAACTAGATTCATTCTATGTGGTTGAGACACCTGATCGATTTTGAAGTAGCTGACACATTGAGTTAGAGGTATGCAGTGTTGACATTTTTGTTTAGAGAAATGTGGCGTGCTACGAATTATAAGAAGACTGCTATTGGCAGTTATCTCATGCTTCTCCAATCGTGGGCATAATACATCATGTCTTTTTTGTGCCCGATCATGAATGAGTCATATGTCTTTTCGTTACTTTCAAGGTATCAATAGTAAATTTATTTTTAAATAATGTTTTCGATTATTATAGAATGATATATATATATATATATATATATATATATTAAATATGTGGTCAAGTAATAGGAAAAATCATTGTGATATCCCACAAGAATTATAAGATATTTGATTACTCATTGACCAAAATACTGGTGTAGAGGTACATTTTTTAATTTTAATTTTTTATTTAATTGTATTTATATAATTTGAATATCATTTTAATTTTTATAAGAAATCTATATATTTTTTAGTTCAAATGGTTGTCATATTTGGACGATGAATTAAGGGTTTGCATCTCACCTAACTTGAGTGGGATATTGGATGTCTGGGTGGCGGTTGTGCCCCTTATTTGTTATGTTATTGTTGAGTGACATTCGAATGATCGTGTGTTTCATCAGTTTGGGTTTACAAAATTTATTCCAGAAGCACCAAAGAACCTTAACAATATGCATAACATCGATAGACAGGGTAAAAAAGAGGTGAATTGGTTGGTGAAACATAGAGAGTGGTTCGCAATGTGGGAGAACCGACATCAACGCTTTCCCTATCGACAATATACAACAGAAATTGGTTCGATGGTTTTAGATGACTATATTGAATGGTTCAATGCTAATGGGAAACCATTTTTACTTTCAGCGGAAACACGAGGGGTGGCAATTCATCGTCGCTAACAAAAAATTCCGATGTCAAAACATCATCGTCCCTTCACTACTGGACGAAGAGTATCTCCTTCCGGGTCATCCTCAGCTATGCCACCAGAACCATCACACCAACAACCATCGACACCGGTTTACATCCCTAACCCTCCAATTCACATGGGGATACCACTTAACTTTCAGACACCACCTTAGTCGGTTTAGATGTCACATTCGCAAGCCCATATGCCATATACATCGGTTCATATGCCACCACCGTTTGGTTACGCACAGAGCCTACAAGGTTTTTTGACACGCACTGGTGGATATTTTTCGACTATACTTACGATTCCAACATTTAGCTCCTACGAGAATTATGTTGTGAGTGTCCCTCCACCACAAACACCTCAACTGCAATATGCGTCACTGACATCGATATCCAATTTTTCATAATTTTCGTAGTTCTCAGCGAGTGGTGGGATCGTTAGTCATACACCTCTAGGGTCCTTATTCTACAGAGGTCATATATCGACATTAAGCCCTTATCGAGACAATATTGCTGAGAGTGATGATGACGGTGAGGACGATAAGGAGGACGATGATAACGATGAGAACGATGATGAGGATGACGCCGAGGAGCAACATATAAGAAAAAACCCTCCTAGACGTAGACGACCACCCTGTGGAACACATTCCTGGAGACATCGATGAATCTGACAACCATGACAATATTTTTATTTATTGTGTGTTTATTATGTATTTTCCTCTTATTTTGTTTTTTATTATGTATATATATGAAGTAAGATTTTTCCTCTTAATTGGTTTTTGCCTCTTATTTTGTTTTATTATTATGTATTTATATAAAGTAAGTTTTTGTATGATGTTTAACGTCTTTTTGCGAACAAGGACAAACAAGACACAATAATTAGGGTATACTCATTTTATAGGACCGCTTCCTAAGACCTATATATGTATGTGCGCGTGCACGAGGTAAAAGCTAATTTTAATATATTCAGGCAAAAGCTT
The DNA here is from genome assembly GCF_006381635.1 of Hibiscus syriacus. Lineage (NCBI taxonomy): Eukaryota > Viridiplantae > Streptophyta > Magnoliopsida > Malvales > Malvaceae > Hibiscus > Hibiscus syriacus. The sequence goes on along the minus strand of NW_024062312.1, from coordinate 1,149,729 downwards.
TAGTTGTTTAGATAGGATAGCTACTATTCAGGCAAATTTTTTTTAATTGCAAATATTTAAGCATGCCTTTCAACAAAAAAAATACACTTGAGGAGTTAAAGCTTAAAATAGAAAGAAATGTTAAACTCGGGAGGAAAAGAAGAATCTCTTTGCTATATAGTAGATTGTCAATATCATTTAAGAGGTTTTTTCGAAGCGATGATGTCAACCTTTGTGGTATGATTGAGACATACTACTCTTATTCTATATCTCATATAGATTTGTTTGTAGAGTTTGAGAATGTTGATGAGGATGCTTTGAGTTTGACTACCCAACAAATTAAGCAGAATGAGTTCGAGAACACAGAGGTAGATGATGAAGACTCGGAAGCATGGTTAAAACGCAATTGGGCATCGTAACATCATAAAGAAAAGTCTGTTTTAGGTGTATGTGTATGCTTTTATTTACTGTTTTAGGTGTATGTGTATGCTTTTATTTACTATTTAAGGTCTGTGAAAGATGTGTGATATTTCTGGTTCGTTGATTTGGTATGCTTCATGCCATGTTTAATAGTTTGTTGTTTAATGTAATGTTTATGATTTTTTGTTTTTATAGTTCACATCTATAACAAATCTCATATTGAATTTAATTAGTCATACTAAAAACAAAATCCATTACATTATTGCTTTCACGATTCTATAAATAATAAAAGCAACTCTAAACGTGTCATCAATTGAGCAATATGTTTGTGGAATATCTTTTCAATGTACGAAACTGAGAAAATTTTGGCAATAGTTGAGATAATCATCCTTCTGCAGTGGAAAAGCTCCTTTTGCTTCATCTTTATATGCATTGGGTTTAGACTGGACAAAACTTGATATCCGTTTTACAACCTCTATTTTATGTGAAGCAATCGTATGCCTAAAGCGTAAGTTGCTTTGATTACACCCATAGTAGAGGCTTGCTTCAAGATATGACAACAAACTTCAACATTGGCACAATATTTGGAAAAACACTCAACTATACCTTCCCTGAACAATACATATGGATTTCTGGAAACATAAGCCTTTCATACGAGCAATCATTCAGAACGATCCAAAGGTTTCAAGGCATACCGATGAAGTCGAACATTTGCAAATATGAATTTGTAATTTATTGCCAAGCAAAAAGTCCCAACAAGTTAAACAAAGGTTGAGAAATTCCTGAATAGAATTAAAAACAACACAACGTAAAATCTCAGCTAATATATCATTTGGGAGATAAGATAATGAATATTTAGCTGCCATTGAAAATGATGGAAAGGTCTATGAAAATTATAGATAACATAATCAGAAAGATACATGGAAGGCAAAGTATTGAGGACCACTTGCTTCATCTCTCATATATATAGTGTTTGACGTTGGATAAGATAAAATCTGAAGAAAAAGAAATGTGCATTTCAATGGAAGCACTTTCCCCATTTTTAGAGAGTCTTCGCCATGTCATAGTGTTTTCCAGTATTATTTAGAGAATTTTTGTCATGTTATAGAGTTACATCCCATCCGAAATGAAAGGAGCATTCCAGGGAAAGCATTTTCTATTATTATTCAGAGAATCTTTGTCATGTCATAGTGTTTCATCCCATCCGAAATGAAAGACGCTTTCCAGGGAAAGCATTTTCCATTATTATTCAGAGAATCTTTGTCATGTCATTGTGTTCCATCCAATCCGAAATGAAAGGTGCATTCTAGGGGAAGCGTTTTCCATTATTATTCAGAGAATATATGTCATGTCATAGTGTTCAATCCCATCTGAAATGAAAAACACATTCCAAGGGAAACATTTTTTATTATTATTCAGAGAATCTCTACCATATCATAGTGTTCAATTCTATCCAAAATGAACGGTGCATTCCAGGGGAAACATTTTCCATTATTATTCAGAGAATCTCTGTCATGTCATAGTGTTCCATCCCATCCGAAATGAAATGCGCATTCCAGAGGAAACATTTTCCATTATTATTTAGAGAATCTCTGTCATTTCATATAATTTACATGAATTGTTCCTCTACCCTCAATATATTAAACTCTTCAATTCTAAAACTCTTTATCTTTGAATCTCATACTCTCAAATGTTCAAACTTTAAAACTCTAAAACTCTCAAACTAAGAAAATAACTCATATTTCAGTTGTTGTTTACTATGATGGAGAAATTGGGGAAGATGAATACGAGTTTTTTTTTGATCAAATCATTATATCCTTAAGGAAAACCGTCACTCTTCACGATTTAATCATAAAAATCTCAAGGAAAACTCGTGTTGGAAACAGTAGAAGACTGACTACACTTTAGAACAAATTTCTGACTACAATTTTTCCGTTAACATATACATCGTTCAATATCTCAAACGATGACGATGTTACTATAATATTTGATGCTTCCATTCAAAATTCAAACTATATTACAGAAATGTATTTCACTTTTGTTAACGTGCATCCAGTTTGGGGTATGTCCTTATCCTCCCACTAGGGCTTGCCTGAACCAGTTGATAGTCTAACTCAAACAATATGTAATGATTTCACGTCATTAATGGCTCCCACCTCCTGTTAGCATATAATCAAGTTCCAGGGGAAGACATTCATTTGCCACTTTTTCCGACCTCAATATGGAGTTATCTTCCAGTTCAAAGGGGAGACATTCATCTGCCAGCACCTTCGACCTCGATATGAAAATGTCTTCCTATAACACTCAATTCATAACCCATATGGTGACATCCCTTCAAGTTCCAGAGGAAGGCATTCATATGCGAACTTGTTCGAACTAGACATTAGAGTCACAAAATAACCCTCATCTCCTCTAGAAGAACCTATTCGTGAGCCAGTAGTAGATGGTGCTGAAACTAGATTATTCCTTGAACCCGAGTCACCGCAATTCAACATGGACTATGCACACATGTATGAAGCTGACTATGATGTGATGTACGGGCCATAATTTCCTGATATGCCTCATCTTAGAGACTATGAGAGGTATTCATCAGTTAATTATGGTGATTTATATCATGGAATGGAGTTCACATCTAAAGAAAAAACAATGATGGAAATTAAGAATTACAATATTCGTAATTCAGTTTATTCCAGAGTTGACCGATCTACAACTGAAAAGTATGTTTGTTATTGTGTCTAACGTGATAACGAGTGCAACTGAATGGTTCATGTTTCAAAAAGAAAGAAGATCAGCATATGGGAACTAACAAAATACAACAGTCCTCGTAATGTTGTGCACAGGGGATCAACTAGGACCATCAAAACTTGGACTCCAACGTGATTTGTCAAGCCATCATGCCCTTGGTTAGAGCAAGCTCCTACATACCTATTGCAGTTCTGATTTATGCAATACAATATCAATATGGGTACACTGTCTCCTACAAAAAAGCATGGAAGGCTAAACAGAATGACATTATAAAACTACACGGCGAATGGGATTCATGTTACAACAGACTAAGATTGAATCCTGGGATAGTAGTTGAGTTCAAAACTCGTCATGCCTACCATAATGATCGAGTTTTTTGAGATCGATGTTAATTATATCGTGTTTTTTAGACTTACCCACAATGCATTAATACAGTGAAATATTGTAAACTCATTGTTCAAATTGATGGTTTGTTGTATAAAAAATACAAGTAAGTTTTATTATTGGCAGTTGTCCAAGATTATAATCACAACATTCTTCCCGTTGCATTTTCCCTTGTTAAAAGAGAAGATAAAGAGTCTAGGGATTTTTTCCTGAGAAATCTACAGTTACATGTTATCATGAGGGAACGTATTTGTATCATTTTTTACCAAGGAGTTGGCATCAAAGCAACAATGGACTATTTGGGTCCAATGTGGAAACCCCCATACGTCCAACACCGTATTTGTATCTGACATATTGCTGCAAACTATAATGACAGATATAAGAAGAATGATGAACGACAATTAATTATACGTATGGGTATGTTACATTTTCCCCAATGTCATTTCTCACTCATTTTCATTTTTTATACTAACTACTTGATTTCGCTTAGGTTATGAACTCTTACCTCAAACGTTTGAGGTTATGCTTCAAGAATTGTGAGAAAAAAAATTAACATGGATACTATTACATCAATGAAATCAACAAAGAAAAGTGGACAAACGCATACGATGGTGGATATCGATATGGATATATGACAACTACCTTGGTTGAGGCAATCAATTCAACCTTAAAGGGTGCCCGTCATTTACCATTAATTGCTTTGGCTAAACCGACGTATTTTCATTTGGGTCAACTTTTTACCAAACTCGGGGGACAAACTCTTTCTTGGATACAAAACGGTCATATTTATCACCCACAATTTGTAGCATACTTGCAACAAAAGGTTGCAACAACAAACAACATGTCCGTAATAAGCTTTTCTCGCACCCAAGAATTATTTCGGGTCACAGAAATGCCACAACCTCTGCAAGGGATTGAATCTAACTCTTTTAGAGTTAATCTACTAGATGGATGTTGTGACTGTAGGTTTTTTCAAGCTTTGAAGTATTCATGCTCCCATGTCATAGCATTTTGCTCATTTTCTAATCAAGACTATAAGCGTTATGTGGATCCCGTATACCAACTTTCACAAGTATTCAAGGTATATGAATATGAGTTTCCCCGTTAGGTAATGACAAAGACCCAAATGAGGTTCAGACTTGGCTTCCAATTATACCAGATCCGAACTTATTAAAGGAGTCATGTCATCCAAAATCCACTCGAATTCATTGTGATATGGATATTCGAGAGACGTCAAGACAAAGCTTAAGCTGTGGCCATTGTAGAAACCCTGGTCACAATAGGAAATTGTCTATCTATTTCATCATCACGTAACCGTTAACCACCACTCATGTAATCATATTTTCTAATGTTTTAACTTATGTTATTTTATTTTAGTTTCAATTAATATGATTTCAACTTGTTTATTTTACAAGATGACCCTTTCGTATATCTATATATTTTTTCCAATTAAACGTTTAACGTTTATTTCTTACAATCTAACATACACTCAACTTTAACTCTAAACCCTACTTTAAAAACATAAAAAACTCTAACATTCAATCAATTTTAACCCTAAACTTCTTTAAAAACCTTAAACCATACAAATATAACACCCTAAACCACTAAAAAACCTAAAACCAATTACAAAACCCTAAAACTACTTTAACATAAAACCCTAAACCTAAAATTGCCAAGCATAAGAAGCGCGTTCTCTACGACGCGCCATTTAAGGGAAGCACATTGCGCATGTTTCATGTGACACGCATTCCCTCCCCTAGACTAAGGCACATCTCCTGCCGTGTACTTTTTAATAGGGTAATTTTTTTGGTCAAAAAGCCCATTACAATAGATAAACTCTTTTCTTTTTTTAATGCAGAAAGGCATCGAAGCTTATTCGATCTGTGTACGGTTGATCACCATGAGAGGCTCCACCTCCATCGGAACTTCTCTATACAGGACCACTCCAACTGAACGACCCCTCGCCATAGCACCATCTTATCAGCCACTTTGTTGGCTTCACAATAGACGTGAACAAACTGAACCTCCCAGCTTCTGTTAATGACGGTGCGAATCAATAACAAAACCATTACGCTAATATTTGACTGGCCTGGGTCATTCATAAGATCGACAACAAGCGCACTATCAGTTTCCACAATGATTTTCTTTATACCAAGATCCCACGCATGCAGGACCACGTCATAAATGGCCCAAAGCTCAGCGTTTAAGATCGAGCAAATACCGATACTACGTGAGAATCCAAAAATCCACTCCCTCCGAGCGTCCCTGATAACACCACCAGCCACATTCATTCTATCCGCTTCTCCAACAGCCCCATCAGTATTAGCTTTAACCCATCCAGCCGTAGGGCGTTGCCAATCAGCCTTCTTCCTCCGTAGTGTTCGGTCATTCTGGTTAGCTTCCTTCAATGCCACTATCTCATCTCGAAGCCGTAAACTTTGAGTAAGCAAATCCTCATACTCATTAAAGTCCGGTTGAAAATTCATCATACACCGACGTTTCCAAATCTTTCAACATAGGATTGTAAAAAGTTTGTCCCAGTGCAGATTATTCAACGGGAAATCACCTTGGTTATTTAGATTTGTGAGAATCCATACCTCATGGGGCATCGCCATGAAGCTTTGGAGCTTTTCTGTTTTAATTATTCTTCGCCATAAGTTAGCAGCCTCAGTACATCGCCGAAACACGTGGAAAGTGTCCTCTACTTCCATGTGGCAAATCGGACAGTTGCCATTCGCTACAAGGTGTCTACGTTGTCGTTCATCATTCGTTAGAATCTTTCCATGCAAAGCCAACAAAAGGAAAGTTTTGATTCTTTGTGGTACCTTTAACTTCCATACAAAACTCCATTGCTCCGATCTGTCAAGCTTCCACTCAGGAGAAAGAGCTACATATGTTGTTTTCTTGGTAAATCCCTTAGATGTGTCCCAACGCCACCCGGCTTTGTCATCCCAAAACCTGGAGAAGGAGGATGAATCACAGCTCGAAATTCGATTCCAATCCCACTCACCGGTTTCCCTGATCATTGAGCAAACCAGCAACGGCTGAGGATTATTACCCGATAAACAGTATGTGGCTAACGGTTCAGGGGTATCTAGCCAAATATCATACCAAAAATCAATCGTGACGTCATTTCAAATATTCTAAATGATGCTTCGTCGCAATCCATCCCATACAGAAATTAGTCCTTGCCAAAGCCTTGAGCACATTGGTCGCTTGAGATGTCTAACTTGAATCGTGCTACAATAGGTAAACTTATATAAACTAAAACTTTTCGTCACCGTTTTTCGCCTGGGTGAGAAAAAAACTAGTACGACTTAGGGGTTTTTCTTTGAAAAGATTTTGAAATGTGAGGAGTCGCCACCAACCATTTAAGGTGCGATTGAAACACCATAAAATTGTAGTGCTTTTAATAATACACGTGGGGAAGGGTTAGCACCCCTACAACGCCCTGAAATTGGTACATAGTTGTTTACCCTATTTTGAAATTTGGAAATTTTGAGTTCGAAGTCTTATTTAATTTAGAAATCACTATGGATGTTAAGTTAAGAAGTGTATTCGTTTATCAAAGCCAATAGCATTCGCCCCCAGCATGAATGCGAGAGATCAACTATTATGCCCAATAATCGAACATTGCCTCAAGATTTTAGATAATCATGATGCGGTCTTGAAAAAGAATGTCGACCTATTTCGGGAATCATCAGTAGTTGCTCCCTGAGCATGCTTGCGGGAGCTATACCGTTAACTCCCTAATAAGAGAACATTGCGTCTGGTTTCAAAAACAAATACAATCACATAATTGATTTAAAAACTCATTGTCTCTAGGTGTGTTAATTGAAGGAATTTCTAGCCTAAAGTGTCAAATTATTGAAAATTAAAGGACTTAAGAGATTAAGCTTAAGGTGAAGTCTTTAATAATTATCCTATTAATTTTTATTAACCAATTATTGGATCAAATAATTGATATGAGCACTCGGGCATTTTATGCAAAAGTCCAAACCAAACTATCCTTTAATTTAATGACTAAGGTGGTAAAAATCTAAAATCTTGAGGACCTAAGTGTAAAAAATCTAAAATATAGGGACTTAATCATAAAAAACTAAAGTCTGAGGTATAAAGTGTAAAGGCCTAAACTATTGGGACTAAGGTGTAAAAAATATAAAGTCTAGGGACTAAGGTTTAAAAATCTAAAGTCTAGGTACTAAGATAAAAATAGAATAATTCAGGGATCAAATTGTAATTAAATAAAGTTAGGGACTAAATAAAAAATGTATTAAAATTCTAGGGACAGAAACAAAAAATAGAATAGTTAAAAGACTAATTTGCAACTACACACATTAATTTAAAATTGTGGCTAAATTGTAATAAATATGAAATTAAACAATAAAATTGAAATTAGGACAGTGACTTGAGTGTAAAAATACGGTAAAATTTAGAGGACCTTAAAACAAATAAACCAATAGTTAGTATTAGGAAATAAAAATGAAAAATTACTAAATAAGGACAAAATTCAATTTAATTAAGTAATTAAAGCAAATCTGGTGACCAAAATTAACTCCGGGAAGAGTTGCGATGACCACGGAGAAGGTTTTCTCCTCGAGCCTTAAAACACGCGTTTAAGCCATACGATTTTAAGTCTATGGGCAATAAGGGTCAAAACGACGCAGTTTTAAGGCGCCTATAAATAGGCATATTTTGGGTTTTTTTTTATTTCCACATGAACTCCCTCTCTCTACACTTTATTTATCTCATCGCTCTCTCTAGAAGGTCAATCGGAGCTCAAAAACGTCGTCGCCATCCGTCGTCGGTGGCCATTGGCCACCAATTTCATGGCCAGCTCCGTGTAGGCACAGTGGTCTCGGATTTGGGGTCCGTTTTGCGAGAAATAACCTCAACCGTTACAAAAATGGGTCGAGAACCCCTGGACTTCCGACTTCCGATCCCCCACCGTCTGCCATCAGATCAAGTTGTTTATGAGGTATGTTGTTCACCAGCGTCTCCTCTCCCTTCTCAACAGTTGGATCCTTGAACGTACCTTCTGAATGTCGGTGAAGACTCCAGCTGAAGGTAACATCCATTCTCATATTCTCGACCCTTTTTTTTGTAATTGTTTAAAAAAAATTCAGAGAGAGGGTTCTCTTTAGTGGTTCTTTGCTCCGAATGAAAAGAAAAGAAAAAAAATTGTATTGTTTTATTCGAATTGCGTAAGAAGAGAATTTTTTAAGGAAACGCTTCTCTTTTTTATTGCTATGAAATGGTTTACAATGGTAGGGGATCCTCTGTTACAAGGATTTTTTTTTTGAGAGAGGGGGTTCCCTTGTTTACAATGTTTTGTTGGGTTTTATCGAACCCTTCCATGTTACAAAAGCAAAGTAAAAAATAAGGAAGCCTTTTCTGCTTTTTTTTTTCCCCTCTCACTTGCTTTTTTTCTTAGTCTTGCATACTGGTGGTTTTGGCGTAAAGCATGGCTTGCCGGTGCATGCAACAATGAGGCAATGGTGGCAACAATGGGCATGCAACCGGGGCATTCATATTAAGGGGATCCACTTACAATATGTATCGGCCTTAAATAATACATCATTCTCTAAGTGCTCCAAAACAAAGACCCAATTATAATAAATCAAGTTCAACAAAATGATTTCCATTCATGATTTCATTGAGCCAAAATCAAACTCAAAAAGATTTATTCGACTTCGGATTGAATTAAATTAGATAAATTCGAATAAGATAATCAAACTTAAGGATGTCATAGGTAATAAAAAGTGGTTCGAATTCAAATCCAAGTATTTTGGTGGTTCGGGCTTAGCTCATTATTTCATTACTGCCCTTGGTGGTCCAACCATGTCTCATGCAATCCTTGGCATTCGTATATACGTGTTAAAAGATCATTTAATCAGATCATCAAATTTATTATATGATACTGTTACCTCCGTATGGATATGTATAAAAACTATATCCAAAATTAACTTTTAGTGCTTAAAGAATTTTCCGTTAAAAATAGGTGTCTAAATTTTTATTTGTTTAGACACTTATTTTTAACGAAAAAATTTTTAGACACTAAAACGTTTTTTAAGACATTCTTTAAATACTTATTTTTGTATTAAGTCATATAGATAACATACACGTCACAATCATCACCATGTAGTAGTGTCAGTCATATAATTATCAAAAGCACCTAATTATATTAATCGTCATGGTAACAAGGTAGCTTGTAAATTAGTAAATTGGACATTTCGGTAAGATTCAACTATGTACTTTAACTCTATTTGTCTCGAGATTGTTAAGACTATTATATTGAAGGATTCTCGCAAGTAATATAATTTTTGTGGATACTTTTTTTTTCCTTATAAGATTAGAAGGGGTTTTTAAAGAGACTCGATTTAAAAAAACAACATATATATGTAATACAATATTCTATATCTTTAATTAGGAGTCAATTTAGAATAATTTAGACATCTATATGCAAAAAATGATATAGTGAACATTTATTTTTTATATTAAGCCTTTCTTTTAAAAATATTTTTGGATAAAAATATATCAAACTTTTAATATTATAGTATATAAAATATATCAAATTCTTATATACAAAATATTTGAAAATTATTAAATTTTAATATATTGTAAAAGATTATATAATTTACTTATTAAATTTAATTTGAGTATATAAATTATATTTTAAAAACTGAAATTACATATACAAATAATTATCATAAAATCAAATATATTTGTTTCATGCAAAATATTTTGCTGAGATTTTTTTTTTTAATTTTTTGACGTTTGGTTTAAATAAAATAAATTCATCAATATAAAACTAATTATAAAATTAATTATACACGAATCAATTTATCTCAATGGTTAACTTTATTGTTCTTGGAGGTCACTGGATTCATGCACCAGTAATTACAGTAAGGTGATTAATTGTTCATTGTCAAATGATTAAGAGTATTTAAAATAAATACTATTTTGTAATCACTTTAATTTAATAAAAAAATGTAAAATAAATCACATCACATACTTTTAAAGAATGATTCTCATTTTAAATTGATCATTAAATTTTTAAATATTTTAATTACGTCCTTAAACTAGGATTATCATTCTATTTTAATCTTTAAATTTTTAAGGATCTCAATTTAATCCCCCAACTACTACCTCCATTCTAGATTGAATTTTAATTTATGTATATAGTAATCACATTTATTGTTAATAAAATCGTTAAATTAAATTATATAATTATATGCTTTAAAATTACAAAATTTAAGTTAAACTAAAATTTAAGCTAATTATATATCTAGATGAATTCTAGGATTAAATTAAAAGATCTAAAATGAGTGTTATTCAACCAAAAGACTAATTTAAAATGAGTGTTATAGTGACAAACAAATTAAGGTTTCGGTCTTAAATGGTGAACCAAGAATTTGACTTTTACTTCGTCAGCTCTTGGAATTAAGGTAGCGTTTGGTTCGTGGGAATCTCTTGAAATTAGAAGGAATTGAAATCTAATTACATTATTTTTTTCATGTTTGGTTCAAGTTTTTAAAGGGAATTGGAATTGCTCATGACTTCAACTTTCCATTAAATGAGGGAAAGATTTGATGGAAAGTGAATTTCATCCATTATATGATGGAATTCAATTCTCTTATTGGAGTGAATTGAAATTTGATCATACTACCCTCATCAATCTTTTAGTAACTTATTCATATATTGAATAAAAATATTTTTTTATTATTTCGGGTCAGGTCGAGTCGGGTTTCTAATTCATATATTCGGGTCGGGTCGGGTGAAACTTTATTTTGGTCGGGTCGGATCGGTTTTTTTAAGTATGATATTCGGGTCGAGTTCGGGTTTAGGGTGAAAAATACTTAACCCGACCCGAAAATATATATAATTTTACCTTATATATTTAGGAATAATTACAATAATACCCCAGATATATAATTTTTTTCAATTAAGTCACTATTTTTATTGAATAAAAATAATTTTTTATTATATCGGGTCGGGTTTCTAATTTATATATTTGGGTCGGGTCGGGTGAAACTTTATTTTGGTCGGGTCACTTTTTTTTAAGTGTGATATTCGGGCTGGATCGGGGTCGGATTCGGGTTTAGAGTGAAAAATATCCGACCTGACTCTACCCAAAAAATATATAATTTTACCTTATATATTTAAGAATAATTACAATAATATCCCTCAATATATAATTTTTTTCGAATTAAATCATTGTTTTTATTGAATAAAAATAATATTTTTATTAGTTCAGGTCGGGTTTTTAATTCATATATCCAAGTCTAGTCGGGTGAAACTTTATTTTGATCGGATCGAATCTCATATAGAGATTCCCTTGTTCTCGGGTCAAGTAAGGTGAACCAAAAACCAAACCCAAAAACATCCCTAATTGAGATGATTTTAACTTATAATGTTTATTAACATAATTTTTATAATTTATTAAAATAAATAATCAATTAATAAAATTAAAAATTAATATTTTTTAATTTTTAATTTTTATAATATATTTAACATGTAATTTATAAAGCAAACTAAAATTAAACAAAACATAACAAAAAGAAAAATAATCTTGTTATTTTACATTACTGAAATCAAATTCATCTAACATATTTGCGAACTAAACATAATATAAAATTAGATTCCAATTCAATTTCATTCCAACTAGAATTAAATTCTAATGATTTCGATTCCTGAAAGATTTCAATAGATTTTAATTCCCTCATAAACATTTCAGCGAGCCAAACGCCACCTAAATGCCTTCGTTTTAGCTCTCAGAAAACGGGTCAATAGGTCGTGTCCCTTCTCCACCTGACCCGGAAGTCCGAAACGGATAATACCACATTGCCAGAGCACCACCGCCCCAGGCACGTGATTCCTCGAAAAACGCTCCTATCTTCATCATTCCCCATGATCTACAGTCATATCTGATCATTTCCCAAGCTCCAGACACGTGGAGCCTGATCATCCGTCTTTACATCCGACGGTTCTCCTTTAACTTCAGAACAAGACTTGACTTCCTGCCGCTGCACTTGATTATTGTCGAACTCCTCATCCTCACCCTCTCGCCTCATGCTTTTCAGCCCAATGGAAACTCCGAACAACATCGGCGTCGCATCCTCCGCCACCACCTCCACCTCCTCCTGCTCCCCATCCTCCGTATCGTTCGCCGCCTTCGATCCAACATCGACCGCCGCACTCGCCGGCAAAAGATCCAACGCCTTCTCTTCCCCCACGTTCCGATGATTCTCCGACTGACCCGAAGCATAGTTCGTTACCAAAGTGAGAATATTGTTATACAATCCCTTCAAACGAGTCAACTCCCGACTCAGCTGTACGTTTTCTTTCCTAAGCCTGTCGTTCTCCTCCAAAAGCTCGGGCGTCGTCGTGCAACTCGTGGTCCGCTGTAAAACGGTGGCGACTGGAGGCGTGCTCGACGAAACAACCTGCTCTTCCCCCGAATTAGACGGTGATGCCGATACCTTAGTACAATGAACCGCCGCCACGGTCACCGTCCCAGAAGCTGCAACAACGGTTGCAGTTATTTTCCGGCGTAGAATGTCTCGCAGAAGCCCTTTATCGCCTCTTCGAAAACAATCGTTAGCGAACTCCCATCGATCTGGAACTACCTTCCTGAAACCCTAAAATAATAAGAAAATAAAATAATTATTTACACGTTTAAATTAAAACCTGATTAAGCTAATTATTGTTACATCTAATGCTTAGTTGCTTACATATGTGTTGAGTTGGCGGACGAAACTAGAGAAATTGTTATGCTTGAAGTATTTGGGGAGCAAATCGCGGGCGAACTCAGCAGGGCGCCAAACGATGAAACTCGATCCATCATCGTTCCATGAAATCAACACATCAACAGAGGGATCATCGACGAGTTGATAGGTTTTGGTAAGGAACGGAGTAGGTAAGGATCGTGGCGACTCAATAGCAGTACCGGCACCGGCAGGGGAGTCGCCTGGTTGATCGGCAGGTAATGTGGTCATGTGGTTCGTTTTTGATATCCGAACCCTAGAAAACAAGATTTCTCCGGCTATACAGATTCTTCCGGCGTGCCTTAACTGGTCAGTAATTAAACTCCCAATTAGACTAAGTGAGTAAAAAAATAACAAGCCGTTTGGTATCCGAGAAAGTGCGAGAAAGAAAATAAATACTCCTACTCAGATGTTTCTAGCTGAACATACAGTCTAGCATAACTTATTTCATTTTCATTAGAACACTCAGAATTTCCCAAATACTATAAACAATTTATTACCATGTAATCTTTTTGACCTAAGTAATAATTATATACAAATATATTAACATTACTTCATTTATTTCTTAAATCATCAACCATATCAAAGTATTTAAATCTAACTGGAAATAATTAATAAGATATTACAGGGGTATTCGAAGCTAACAATTCTTACCTGAAAGAAAGCGAGAATTTTCCAAGCAACCAAACAAGTAAGAAAAGTGGCTCATTCGTTCAGAAACCGTTTCAACGTCGTAAACGGAATGGAGATGGCGCGCCGACGGCGGTTAGGTTTTGTTGTTAATTCTAGAAGGTTCAGTGCGGAGTAAATGATAAGGGGAAAAGGCAGAGAAAATGAGAGAGACAGACGGTGGATTCCAGAAGGAAAGGGAAATAAAAAAGGTTTTTTAAAAGTAATTTCTTTTTGGGTAAAATACATGTTCAGTATCTACATTATTACTTTTATTCTAATTTATAACCTAAACTTTTAATTTTTTTAAAATTATATCGAATGTTTACTTTTTATTTCATTTTGGTACCCTTTATTTACTTTTTGTTTCATTTTTAGTATCTAAATTTTTAAAGGTGGGATATTAAGATGAAACACAAAGTAAACTTTAAGTATAATTTTGAAAAATTGAAAGTTTAGGTATTAAAACGGAATAAAAGTATTAGTTTAGGTACTAAACATGTAGTTTACTCTTTTTATAAAGAAAGGAAAATACTTAGAGAAGAGGATAAGTACGTGGGACCCACGCGCACTGTCCGAAACGAAAGGAAGGCGCCAGAAGCAGAAGGAGGGTGCCATTTTCTATTTTTTTTTATTTGTTGAGTAAATTCACTTAATGGTCATCATATTATTATATTGTTTCTATTTTGATCACTAAATGACTTTTTTCAATTAAGACACTAGCATTAGCAAAATTGATCATAAAATATTAATTTATGATGAAGACTATATTGATTAAGTTGTTATATACGAAGGGTCGAATCAATTGATTTATCTTGAACTAGGACAAAATTAATAAAATATATAAATAATGAAAATTAAACATATTATTATATGAATTTTAGAACTTCCATGTCAATAATTTCACTAACCAGTTATTTTCTAGTGATTCGGTTGATCAATTTTGCTAAAATTAATGTATTAGTTGAAAACAACTTTAGTTTGGTCAATTTTGCCAACATTAATGTCTTAATTGAAAAACAACTTTAGTGTAGTGGCCATAATAGAGATATCCTAATAGTTGACTGACCAATAAATTAGTTGATCCTTTATTCTTTTAATTATGGTCTCTTCGAGAAACTTCCCGTTCCTTCTTTCATCACGTAGTTGTCTGGTAAAACAGTAAAAGGATGGATTTATTACAACGTGGTCACCTTGTCTCTCTCCGCGTCGGAATTAGTATGGTTGTCGGATTTTACAAGCTTTTTCTTAACCATGTAGAAAAGTTCCTTATTTTATATCGATCAGGTAGGAATAATACTCTAAATAATCAGTCAGATCAAATTTAGGTGAAGATATATATTTTTCGGATCGAGTCAGGTGGAGGATATAAAATTTTTAAGTTAGATTGGGTTCAGTGGAAGATATATATTTTCGGATTGGGCAGGCTGACAAAAAACCTAACCCTAACATGACTCGTTGCCATCCGTACTTTCCGTTTACATTTATAAAATTTTACTCACCAAATTTTAAAAATTTAAATTTTAGTCGTAGGTGTTATTGCTTTATTAAATTTTGATCATTTACATTATTGATTATTATATTTTAGTCGTTGAACAGTGAACTCATGTTAGCTTAATGACGAGCACATATTATTCAAAAGAGATTATTTTTTAATATTATCCCTAAACTTTAGATAAAATATTAGTTAGACCTTAAATTTTAGATAAATTATCATTTTAACCCCTAAATTTTAGATAAAATATCAATTTTACCATTAAATTTGACAAAAAATCTCTCGTCGGCACCATCCCTCCACCAATGTCATTGATGATCAAATCGTCGTCGTCGATTATTAGACTCCAAAATTTATTGTTCATTTCCTTTTTTAAATTTTGAATATGAATATAATATTATTTTCATTGAAAAATATCTTAAACTTAAGAATTGGACGAAAGTAAAAGAATTGATAAAAGTTTCTTTCCGTTTAAGGGTTAGAAAATTTTCCCATCAAAATCAAGAGGCAATGATCACGAGATATGTGTTTGAAAATCCATAGAATCCCACGTTTCTATGTGAATCCGTCCTACGGTTAAAGGTAGGGGTGTGTAAAAATATCCGATTCGATTGATCTAACCCGTCAACCTGAACATTAAAAAATCGAGTAATTTTATAAAAAAAAAATTACTCGACTGAGTTGGGTACCTGGCCAGACATTTCCCGGGTCGGGCCCGGGTCTCAAAATTGTGTTTTTTCGGATACGTGGTTACCCGAGTACCCGGTTAGTTATATATATAATGAATTATTTATATTATGAATTATTATATTTTTTATTTCGAACTTTTAAATTTTATGTTCGGATATTGGAGTATGTAATTCGAAGTTTCGAACATTTAAATTTGTGTATATATATATATATTTAAATTAATAATTTAAAAATGAAAAAAAGGGTACCGCAACATCCGGATCGAGACACGGGCCGATAAATCATTGACCCGGATATTTCGGATATCCGGTAATCGGGTACACGAAAATCCGGGTACTCGGATTTGCACACCCCTAGTTAAAGATAATAAATAAAATAAAATAGTAATGATTTTCCATGTTTTGCATTCTTGCAAGAATCACGACTGTCTGTAAAGTGTCTTTTCCAAGATGAGGCCCACGCTAAACATATACAGCCCATTGTTGGATAGCTTGAACACTTAAAAATAAAAACTTTATTTATTTTTACCCAATAATTAACACATCAACTTTTTATTTGTTGCAATTTATATATGAAATTGTTCTTTTAATTACTGTTTTTAATAAAAAAAAACTAACAATATTATTACGTGCAATGATTTTAAATTTTAATAATCATATAAATTTGGTTAAACGATCTACTATGCCCCAAACTACATCGTGTCTCTGACTGGTTATCGATAACCCAATCACAAAGTCCATGATCACCCTGTCCCATTCCCAATGAGATATCTAAATATGCTAAAGTAATTTTGAGGGAACTTGATGTTTCGCTTTAACCTACTGACATACTAAGCATCTAGCAACGAACTCAAACATTTTTCTTTTCATACCCTGCCACCAGTATAACTGTCGAGGCTCTTGGTAAATCTTGTTACTGCCTAGGTGAGCTGAGAGCGGACTGCAATGTGTCTCACGAAACTCTTGGTTTGGAGTGATTATTAGATGTCAAAATGATATTTATTTAAAAGTTTCTTAATCTACTGATATTGTAAATACACCCTACAAACACCGTTGATCGAATCTAGAAGTACTTTTAGCTTCTAGAGATTAATAGTTTGTATCAGCGAGGAAACTTTATGGCTTATAGAAAATGTGTATTATTTAATGAAATGGTTGTAATCAAGATGGTTCACCTTGTCAAGGGTGGGAGAATTAGGGATGTAAATGAACAGAGCATTAAGTGAACAATTCATGAATTGTTCGTATAATATTTGTTTGTTAAACTAAATAAATATATGAACAATATTTTTTAAGTTCATTTAATAAAAGAACGAACACGAACAAATGTGTGTTTTGTTCGTTTATGTTCGTGAATAAACTCGTTTATGAGCTCGTTAAGCTCATTTATCGGCTTGTTTACACAGTTTTCCTTTACCTTTTTTTACATTTTAAATATTAGTGAAAGAAGTAACTTAATTGAACACATGATAAAAATGGAAATTTAAACTATAAATTTTAAAGAGTTTAAGCACGGGTGGCATGATTTGAAAAGGAAAAACTAAAAATCGAACATATAAACAAACGATAAATGAACACTAAACGAATACTAAACAAATATTAAACGAACATTAAATGAACACGTTCGTGAGCGCTAAATGAACACGTTCGTAAACATATAAACGAACTTGTTCGCGAACAATAAATAAACGAACATGACCACCTTCAAAAATAATAAATAAACATGAACATGATATTAAAAATTTAAACGAACACGAACTAAACATGAATACTTTAAAAAATTAAAAAATAATAAAAAAACAAACATGAACGTAACCTTATTCACCGAAGCTCGATTCATTTACACCGCTGGGAGAATCTTTGTTGGTGTCACAATCATACTTGGGGTTCAACACGTGCCCTTGTTGTCCCAACGTCATTCTCCTTTTGCATCTGTGTCTGGTGTGGAGTCGATAGCTTTCTTGAAAAACAACCTTAGAACCAGGAAAGTCAAAGTAGCTTGTTTATGCCAAAAAACATGGGACCAACGCCCCTGGTTTCCCCTCAATCTCCTCTCCTGTGGCTATAAATACACAACCCTCCAAAAATTTTACCAGTATTTTTCATACACCTCCACCAAAGTTTCTTCCTTTCGTCACCTTCAAGCTCTACGTTTTCGTTTCAAATTTTCCGGGAATCGATAAGCTATCGTAAATGGACGTGTTTATTCCCGAGGAGTATGTTATTCGTCGAAGGATCGAGAAAAAAGCGGCGAAACGGCCACCCGACAAGAAGGCCAGCAGTAGAATGGAGAAGGAGGAGAGGAAGACGACGGAGCTGCAGCCGCCGTTTCGATTAAACGGTGGCGAGTTCTTGGTCTCCGGTGGGATTAGTGAAACCGTAGTTTTCAGTTGTTTGTCTGCCTAACTTGATGGACAATATATTTTGTGATGAGTTTAACTGGAGTTTATTTTCCATTTTTTAGACTTATTTTGGAGGTAGATAGCCGTTACTAGAGTTGATTATCTAACGAGTTGGTCGCGAGTTGCGTAATGCTCCACTCGTGGTCGTTAAAAAAATTTGTTACTCAACTCGGTATTCGTTAAAATTTTATTCGACTCGTGTTCATTAAGAAACCTTGTTGCTCGTTAAACTCATTAAACTCGTTACTCGTTAAGTTCGATGCTCATTGCTAGTCTCGATGTTCGTTAAGCTTACTGAAATTTTTACCTTATTTTCTTCTAGATAAAATCTACTAATACTCTATAGAATTTAATATAAACATAAATTAATAAATTTAACCAAAAAAAATGAAAACATTATATGAAGTAATTTTAAAGTTTAAACTCTAAAGAAACAATCCACAAATATATTAAAATAATAAATAAGGTTTGATTTTTGAGTGTATGAAATAGATTTTTTAGATAACTACTAAAAAATTATGTAAAAAAATATTAACGAGCTGCTCGCAAATTTATCTAGTCGAGTTAGACTTTGTTCGACTCCAACTCGTTAAGGTTTTAAGTCTAGTTCGAGTCGAGTCAATCTCAATTGAGTTTTTACCGAACTTTGACCTAGTTGAATTCAAACTACTCACTAGCTGCTAAACTCATTAAGCACTCCTAGTCGTCTCCAAACTTTTACTAATTTTAGGCACGGAAAGGATGGGAAATATCGAGCTTCAACTTTATTACATGTTTTTATTTTTTAAAAAAATAAATAAATTGCACAAATCAAATTATCTCAATTGTTCAAAAAATGATTGTTATTTCAAGATGTTTCAAGCTTGAGCACCATAGACTGTAGAGTATTTAAACGTTTATTATTAAATAATTGAGAATATTTATAACATATTCTATCACTTGTAAGAGATTAATAAAAAAATAATTAAAAAAAAGATTCTATCACTTGCTCTTTCATCATGAATTGAGAGCAACACATTGTAACATCAGATTTCGTATAGTTCTCTGTCATTCTGATCTTTGGAAATGTTGCTTGCCAAAGAAGTAACATTTGGCCTTTCAACACAGAGACACAGAGACACACACACGCGCGCGCGCACGCACACACACGCGCACGCGCACGCGCACGCGCACGCGCACTCTAGACAACCCTTGCATTCGTCATTGATCAGACAACAGAGGGGGAAGAAAAAGATCCACTATAAAAATAAAGATAATAAGTTATTCAAATACATGAAATTTCATCGAGCATGTCACTAAAGTTCTTCCAATATCCATGGAGAATTCATCTCTAAAACATAGATCCGAAAGGATTACATCTCTCTCATAATTATCTCTCTCATACTTTTAAAGGTTAAGATTTGATCCATATTTATAATCTTACCTGAATAAGCTTAATCTTGCATTACACCGAAATCCAACATGACTATCCATTTGCATTTGAATGAATACATAACAATCTCACTTGACAAAAAATTTATCAAAAAATTATTCTAGTTTTTGACGACTTCAATCTCACATAAATCAAACATTCGTGAAAACATTACTGATTTGATCGAAAAATACGTAGGAACTAGTTGAAAAACCATCATGTCTAACTCGAAGCATATGCAAAGGAGCTAGTCTACTAGTTCTCAAATCTCGAATCAAAAATATAAAAGTTAGAAGTAGTTACTTTTGCTTTGATCGTGAGTAATGATTGTCGTTCGGATTCCTCTTTCCACTAAAGACTGCTAATGCTTTTCTTACTGGAGGCTGAAGAGGTGCTCTCTTATCACTATGGTGAGTGAAGGTGTCCCCAGCCATTAAGAGATCAACGTTCCCCTATATCAAAACCAACACATCTCCCCATCATAAATTAACACATGAAACAAATATATAGATGCATAAACATAAACTACGCCTTATATTTATTAAAAAAAATGATGGGACAAACCTGTTTATTTGCCTTCTTCTTAGTTTTAGGGTAAAGGAACTTCTGGGGAAGTTGATCTTCACGCAAAATGAGGTTTTTGGTTATGGCATCCCTTCCACCTTGGGGTAAAGGCAGAGAAAACTGCACACAGCAATGAACACAATCGTATAATATTTTCATCATATAACAACCCAAAGAATAGACACCTAAAGACCGTTGCAAGATCAAATTGAAAATTTAATAAATCGGTGGAACCACTCAGAAAGTGATTGTTATCCTTTATGTATGATGATTATGCAAACAAGCTTACCTTTGTACCGCGCAATGTAATTCTTGGGCGATGGGATGCCAAAACAATTCCGTTTTCACCAACAGTAACAGCTACCTTTCGTAATGTTCCTCCATTCCCGCACTTGGGACAGAAAATTCTTCCAATTTCAGCAGTCACGGTATAGCAGGCATGGCACTTCAATACCCATCTACAAACAGAAACATATTCAAGAGTAAGCACATATGCATGAAATACTTAATTTTGACATGCTATAATTGAATTGATGGTTCACATTTGAACAAGTAAAACTGTCTACCGACCATCACTAGTAGTTATATATGCCTTAGTGATATACCTGTGCAGCTGCCTAATCTGTATTCCACCAGGTGCTAGTAATCGTAAACCCATTTGCAAAAGAACATTTTGCATTGCAAAGTCCCCCGTTACACAAGCCACGGTGGACTCGGATAAGGACCTCAGCATCCAGCTCTGTTCACTGCTAACATCATCTGCATATGATGCATGTTCGGTTTCATTGGTCTGACTTGACAACTCCAACTGCTCTAATTCTTCACCATCTCCTTCAACAGCAATATTTACATTACCATCTAACACAGCTTCCTCCATGGCAGTCTCCTCTTCAGTTCCTTCATGAAGAGCAATCACTGAATCTTCTTCCAGCCTCATTTGT
Organism: Hibiscus syriacus; assembly: GCF_006381635.1. Lineage (NCBI taxonomy): Eukaryota > Viridiplantae > Streptophyta > Magnoliopsida > Malvales > Malvaceae > Hibiscus > Hibiscus syriacus. The sequence continues at coordinate 1,128,263 of NW_024062312.1, read as the reverse complement.
TTTAGGATTGATGAAAGATCCCCATCACCCACGTCAACTTCTGCTTGCTCAGCCTGCACAGAAATCCCATTTCCATTATGAAATTCTTCGGCACTTCGTTGCAACAGCTGATCAGGACCACTTGCATCTTCAACATTGTTCTTCTCTATGCTTTTCTTCATAACTTCTTGACAATCTTTCTCCACTAACGCCTCATAGCATTCCCGCCTAGCTTTCCTCCTAAGGAATCTCCTATGAGTACTTCGACTAACAGCAGGTTTCCAATCATCAGTGTTATCATCAAACTGCCCCTGAGATGCATCAATCCCATCAGCCACCATCTTTTTCCCTTCTATTTTTACCTCTTTTTTATGGGGTAAATATCGCCTAGGCCTCCTAAAACCCTGATCAGCATCCTCCTGATTCTCAGAATGAGTTTCACCTTTTGTTTCCACTGATCCACCTTCGGAACGGTTATCCGAAGAGACAATGTTCATATTTAAGTCTTTCAATGGAAGGATTCTTGAGTTAGAATTCAATCCATCCCCGTTTTCACATTCGAGCGCTTCCCACTCTTCCAAATTGGGGACATTAGAGCCCCATCCAGGCAAGTCCCTTTTGGGAAGCCTCTTTACATTAACAACATGAACAGGGGGTGGAGCATCCCTAAGATGATGCGTTCCATGAATTTGCGACTCCAATGTATACGTCAAGGCAATCAACTTGAGATCAACATCCGAAAGAGTCTGCAAATCACCAGTCGCCCTCGCAAATTTGATAACTAGAAAGCTCAAATAAAACATCCAATTAACAAATTAGGTAAGAATAAAAATGGCATCAATTAATATTCTACACCAAGAAGCGAAAAGCAAATACTAATGAACATCAGGGATTTAAATAACAGTCCGAGAGCAATATAACAGCCTCCATTTCAGTTATTGTCTGCAACTACAAGGAAAGCAATGCGGCGGCAACCGCAATTTAAATCCATGATGAACATAACCAAAAAACATACAAAAATCGAGATGGGATTTGATGTTAAGTTCGAGCACCTTTATTTAGGGCATCGGGAGAGGGCTCCATTGAGTCGATGGAGAAAAGGATAAAGGCGAGGCGGTGGCGAGAAACAGGGTCGCGAATTTCGGCGAGAACTTCGGGGACGGTGATGAACTTGTCAGAGTTGTTGTTGAGCCTTTCGCCACCTTCAATAATGGCGTTGGCATCAACCACGGCCACCGCTATCCCCATCGTGGATTTGCAGCTTTCCACGAAGAGTTGGCTCGGCTCCGTTGTTTGGTTTCGAGATTGAGGCTTTGCCGGTTGGCTCTTTAGAATGCTGCTCCAACATGGAGCAGGATTCGGGTTCGGGTTTGGCCCTACGTAGTCCTCCATTCTTTTTGCTTACAGAGAAAGCCTGAAGCTTGGAATCTCTTTTGACAACGAAGCTCAAAGTTCAGGGTCTAAAACCCTAGAAAATGCGACGGAGGGAAACCTTTTTATTGTCCGAACGGTGTCGTTTAAAGAAAATTAAATAAAGGGTAAATTACATCAATCATCACTAAACTTTACTCGTTCTCCTATTTTACTCAATTTACTTTAAATCCATTCAATTTTCTCATTAAACTTAACATAATTAGCATTTTTAGTCACTCGGCCGTTAAGTATTTAAAGATGTTAAAACGACATCGTTTTGCATCTATAAGTAAAGTTCACTGATGATTGGTTCAATGAATAATTGAACATATTTAAAGTAAAGTGAGTGAAATATGAGAGATAGTAAAGTTCAGTGATGATTAATGTAATTTACCCTGAAATTAAATGTTGCATGTAGGAATTATTTAGGGGCGTCAACGTTAGGGACTATTAACACTAGAATCTAACATTTCAAATTGATTAAATAAGATTTATCATTTTCGAAATTATTCAAATAAAGATATAAGTATTTGCTTGATCGAATGAGGAGTTAATCTTTTCGAATCTATTCAAATATGAGTCCTTGTATTTTTAAATTTATTCAAATAATAGTTAAGTTTAGGGTAAAATACATAAATGGTCATCGAACGTTTAGGGTACTTGCATTTTGGTCACCGAACTTTTAAAACTTGCAATACAGTCATCAGACTTTAAATTCGCTTCCAGTAAGGTCTCTGACGTTACCTACAATTAGTTTCATCTGACACGACATGTTCCTATTATTTTTTTACTGAAATGGAATAAGTAAACAAAAATAGCAGCTATAAAGTTCTTCCAACTCCAGTAGTATCCTCGTGTTCATTGTTTGCACCCATATTCCTTGTTAAGTCGCTTCTCATCCATTGGTCTTCTTCCATAAGTTCAGCAACAACGTCTGGAGGACAATCGTGAACCTGAAAACCAGCTGGTGAACTCCATGCCATTTTGGCCAAACCATCTACTACACGATTACATTCTCTATAGACATAGCAAAACGATACAGACCAGTTTCGATTAGGGAAGGTAGCAATATGGGGAATCATTGGTGAAGCTCCTCTTGAATCTGGAGCACCATTAATCGCAGCAACGGTTGTTTAACTGCTGCAATCGCAAGAAGAACCGACTGAGGAAGCCTTGCGCAAAACATCTCCCAATTCCAATCCCCGGTGGGAGAAACCATCTCATTAACCATTACACAATTATGCTCCAGGCCATTTTGATCGTGGCACATGTGAAGAACAGGGCCAAAATCAGCTAACCACTCATTCTTTCGGAAGTCAATTTTTAGGGAATACGAGAATAAAAAAAAAAGGGGATATTTGATTTTTAAGGTTTTCAGCCAATTCTGGGTGAGGGAACTTTTTTAGGGTGCTGAAATGGGTTAAAAGGATTATTTTATTAAGCTGGAAAATAACAGCAATGTGCCACGTCAAATGAGACTAACGGGTTCGGTGACTGTATTGTAAGTTTTAAAAGTTTGGTGACCAAAATGCAAGCACCCTGAAAGTTTGATCACCATTTATGTAGTTTACCCTTAAGTTTATTAAATTACACAAATTATCTCTCGACTATAGGGTGTTGTTTTGTTGAGACTCTAACTATTAAAAGTTATAAAATGATCCCGACAATGGGGAGTTATTTTGTTGAATCCTCCGAATATTAAAAGTTACAAAATGGTCACACGACTATTTATATGTTCAAGATTCGTCTTTTTATGTTAAAAATTGACCATCGCTTCAGTTGGACGTTAACATGTTGAATGAGATATGATAAAATCATATTTTAATATTGTTTACTGACATTGCCGTTGCTTTCAAGCATTGGCTCGACGACATAATGTTTTTAAGAAATAGCTCGACAAAATAATGTAAGTGGAGATTCGATCCACAAAATATAACTCAAATGATTCTGAGATCAGATTTTATAATGTCCTAGTCAACATGCTAACATCCAACTAAGATGACTGCTAACATTTTAATAAAAAAAAGATAAATTTGGAACATATGAATAGTCGAGTGACCATTTTATAACTTTTAATAGTCATGAGACTCAACAAAACAACACTCTATAGTCAGGGAATCATCTTATAACTTTTAATATGTAGGGGACTCATCAAAACAACACCATATAGTTGGGGACCATTTGTATATTTTATCATATTATTTTGGATAACTTATCTATTTAATATTCACCTATTTTAGTATTTGTTCTATTATCCAACAATTTTTTTTAAATAAAATTTTATTTGATGTTGGATTTTACTTCTATTTTAATCATTAATAGTTAAAAAATTTAATTAAAATAATAATATATCTTATTTTAAATTAGAATTATAATAATTTTAATTAAATTCAATCAATTTAATCTTAATTTAAAACAATTCAAAAATCTTATTAATTTCACCATGCCACCATAGCTACGTGTAGCTTCATCGACATTGTTACTGTCTATGCTTCTAACAGTTAACCAATCTTCATTGAAATCTTAGTCAGACATTTTTCAAAGACAAAACCATGTCATCTTCAACCAATAACTCCATCCTTTTCATCAAACACTTGGTGGTCAAGCATGGTTTCCTGTCTATTAGGTTGTAAATAAGACGAGATAGATCGTGAGTTGCTCGAGATCGACTCGGTTAAAGCTCGATAAATATCTGACTCGAATGGATTCGACTCGAGCTGGACTCGAGTTCTTAACGAGCCGAAACAAGTTACTTGATACTGAACACGAAAAGCTCGTGAGCATCTAAAAAATATAATATTTTTGTTTTTTTAAACAAATTATTAATAATATTAACATTTATGTTTTGATTTTTTTTAAATGCAGTATAAGATTTTCATGTATTTAATGTTCAGGTTCGATTTTGAGTTTAAAGCTTTAATCGAGTTCATATTTTTTTCTTCTTTTGGAGCCTTTTCGAGCTTTTACGAGTTTCAATTCATGATTTCAAGTTCAAGTCGAGCTTAAAAATTTTAGGCTCGCGAGTTTTCGAGTTGAATTTCATTTCAGAGTTTTCGAGTCGAGTCGAGCTCAACAATACTTGAGCTTGACTCGGCTTGTTTACAGTCTTACCCGTCAATCGTCTCATATCATAGATTTAAATAGTGGTCTCTATCATAATAGCGCGTGACTGTTAATATAATGATAAAAATGTCGTCTAAAATTATTATTATACAATCATATTATTCGTAATTATCTCAATAACACTTGCTATTGTCACAATCGCGATAAACACAACCACAATTGCGACCAGAACACAATTTAAGCCTCTGAGTCAAATTTTATACTTAGAAGTGCTTATCGAACAAGTTGATCAAATTTTTGTATTATACAAAATCTACTAATACTATATAAAGCTTAATATAAACATAAATCGACAACTTTAACAAAAACAATCAAAATAATGTGAAAAGTAATATGATTAGATGTACATATAGATACGAATAACTTATGATATTTCTTAATTATATTTAAAAAAATTAATAAGTCTCGATTGATCCAATAAGAATTCTTTGTATAAGTGTTGCCGATATGATTATATGATAATGGAATCATGTTTAATATGCATATTTGCATGATATAAAAGTGTATGACATCTTTAGTGATAGTTGCATGTTGGTTTTGTTAATTTGATTGTACGAAAACGATTGTGTCGTATTTGTATCTATATATTCATATATATATATATATATTTTTAATAAATGAATGGATACGGACACAATATTATTCGTTCAAATTCAATTCACCTTTCTTCAAAGAAAGATCAGTACGTAAAAACACCCCCACAAACAATCGAAAGTAGGATTAAAATGGGAAAAAAAAGAAAAAGAAAAAGGAAAGGGAAATAAGAGTGTGGTGATCTCTGTTCATAATTAATAAATCTTCAAAAATTTCGTACTTAAATAAAAAAAACCCAACCAAATTCTTGTCCGATTGAAGAATTAGACTCGATAAAACCGGTTCAATGAGATATGGCTCGTTCCTTGACGATGTCATAGCTCATTTCACTCAGATCAGTGGCTTGCAACTCGACTTGAACACCATCCAGCTCCTTCCTGAACCTGTCTTTAGAGCTTGCATACACCATCTTGCTCCGAACCCTCGACGTATCCGGAGACCTACAACGAATCCGTAAGACGAGTAACTCGGAACATCGGTCGATATCGAGCTCGATAAATTTAAGTCGTTTGAGATAAATAGATCGTAGATGTACATATTAATGGGGGGGGATGTGTGATTACCATGCAATGAAGACGATCTTGCTCTTGTTGCAGTTCTCATTGGTGGTGAAATCGAGATCGAAGACGGCATAACGGCACTCGTTGGTGGGCATGCTGGCGATTAGGTCTTCATATTTGTCGTCCGGTTGGCCCAGCTTGTCGACCACAACCTGCTGAGTCGCGTCCTCTATTTTGAACACAATGTACCTGTAGTTCCTCTTTGCTTTCAGCTCCAAGAACTTGGCCTTACAATTATCGTCCACAGCGATTCCCGAGGCTGCGTTCGCCTATTACATGTATTCGATCAGATTCGATTAGAATTTATTCGATTAAAAAATAAAATCGAAACATAATCCATCCGAATTCGATAAAAAAAACAGAATAACGACGTCGTATTGAATCCGTACCATTTCGTCACGTACGAGAGAGAGGAAGGGAGCTTTGTGTCGAGGGGAAGGATGTAGCAAGAGGATGAATGATTGTTGCGAGTACAAAAAGAATGAGGACCTTGAATTTCGGGGTAAATGAGTTAATCTAAATATAGAAAGGCGTTGGGTCAAATGATGAAAATATGGAATGGTTTACAAATGTTTTTACTAATTCAAATAAAGTTTCAAATTACGTTTTAATTCTATGGTAAAGTACACGGATGGTCCCCCGACTATAGAGCACTGATTTATTGAGTCTTTCGACTATTAAAAATTACAAAATGATTCTTTAAATATAGAGTGTTGCTTTGTTGAGTCTTTCGACTATTAAAAGTTATAAAATGGTATCTCAACTATTCATATATGCTAAACTCGTCATTTTCTTTAAAAATTGACGATCGTCTAAGCTGGACAAAAACATGCTGACTGGAATAAGATAGTCTTTTGATATTCTGAGATCAGATTTTATCATATTACAGTCAATATGTTAACGTTTATCTAACTCAGATAACTATCAAATTTTTAACAGAAAACGACAAGTAAATCGATACCCCTATTAGATCTAGGTGAGATAACCCTCCCTAGCCATTACCCCTATAATGTTAAATAAAAAACTCCGAAGATTAACAAATACTTAATTTAAATCATATGTTGAATGTATGGTCGATCTAAAATCTTCAATATTTGCGCCGTTAATTTTTTTTTTCAATCTTTGCAACGGTGGCATCAGCCTTGGTACTGATCGACTACCACCGGTAATCATCAGTTTTTATTTTATTATTATTATTTTTTTTAATTTTTTTAGTTTTTATAATTTTGTTGTTCTCTGTCTTTGTAAAACGTTTTTTTTTCTGTCTTTATGACACTAACCGTTATTTTAGTTTATATTTTTTATAGGATTGTATTTGACATCAACTTGATTAATTAAGATGAAACTTATTTGTTGTCATGTTGATCTTTCCTGTTTTTGATCCTCATATTGGACTTGGAAATGGTATTTGCGTTCGTGACTATTTTGTTCGCTTCGCTCGATTCTGATTTGCGGTGTGTCGGTGATCTTTCAATAGATTTATCATTTTTTGTGGTTCGTTTGCCGATGCATTCAGATGTGTTTGTATCTATATTTTGTTCGAGTTCTTTAGTTATGTTTTTAACCTTTTCCTTTATAGTTGTGATCTTAAGTGACTAGTTTTTGTGTTAATGATTATAGTAAAATGTCCTAATTAATTTATATTTATGATCGTAAATATTTATTTTAATTTTGAATATTTTATCTTTTTAATAAAATTAACCACTTCTATAGAAAAAGAAAAATAATATATTGAATGGACTTGCTACAAAGGATAATATTTTATCACTTTTTATTTTAGTGTGATTTCTCCCTGTGCATATGGAGGAATATTCTAGGCTGATGTGGATAATACAGGCTGAATTATCCAAAAAAATAAATAATATTTATCCAAAAAATAAATCAAATTCGGATAGTAAAAATTCAATGGCTAATATCTACATCTATTTTGAATTTATCATGAATAATAATTAAAATATTTATATCTGAATATTTCTAGAATATAGAAAACTTTAAATAAAAAAATAAATTAAGATGGTATAACATAATTTAATTCATAAACATTTTTAATATAATATCAATAAATTCAAATCATATTGTATCGAGGTCCGCCCGACCGGATAAAATTAGTTCATATTTGGTACACAAATATATTTAGGGTAAATTATATAAATGATGACTAAACTATAAATATTTATAGTAAAAGAGTAATTTTTGCTCATGTAGTAGACACAATTTATCACTTTTGCCCCTATCAAATTTTCGCATCAATTTAAGCTTCAGTTTCTCAATTGTATCATTATATACCCTACTACTAATTTAAAATCCTAGATTATAAACCTTAAACCATAACCTCATACCTCTAAACCATAAACCCTAAACCTTAAACACCAACTTACAATTTATAATTTAGGTTTTAAGTTAGGGGAGGGACTTAGACCTGGCAAATTTGACTCGTATCCGATTACCCGAACCGATACTCGACATAGACCCGAATATGATAACCTAAAATTGATCCAAAATTCGAAATAAACTGAATCAAATCGAAATCGACCCAAATTATAGTTTAACCGAAATCAACCAGAACCGAAAGTAAAATGAACCCAAAGCAACTAAATCAAAGGTAACCCGAATTGAAATAACTTGAACAGAAAGTAACCTAAATATAATTTACCCATACCCGATCTGAACCAAACTTTGACTCGATTTTAACCCGATAATTGAGTCTAAGTGAACAAAAAATTTATTTATTTATTATTATTATTATTATTATTATCTATTTTTAATAATTAGATAAATAGTATAATGATATATGTTTACTTATTTTATATTATACAATTAGTTCATCACTACATTTAGTAATAGTTTAATAGTTCAATATAATTTTTACTCTGTTAAAAGATCATATTTATAATCAATAACTTCTAAATCAATCCTAAAATTTATTATGATTTATAAAGTTATTTTTATATTTCCAAATATTCTAATTTGATTTAATTCATTTAAATTAAAACTTTTAGTCCCGAATTTGAGATGTAACAATATATAGTCATATAAGTTTTATGAATTAGAAGTTATAAATAGTAGCACCGATGATTAAGACAACAAAGAGTTAAGACGGTTGACCTAAACAGAAACAACTCGAATTGACCCGAAAATATAAAGGTTGATCCGAAACGAAACCAACCCGAATTGACCCGAAAATCTAATGCTTGGGTCGAACCGAAGCCAACCGATCTGATATTGACCCGACTTAAAACCAATCGATCCAATTTTGACCAACCCGAAAATCAATTGACCTGATTTGACCAAATCTGATACCCGATCCGAACTGAATTACCATTGACACAAACTAAACCCGAACCCGATCTGACCCGAATCGAACTAAATCCAAAACGAATGCAATCTTAACCCGAAATAACTCGATCCGAAACGATCTGATCCGAATGACTCGATTGCCACCTCTAGGAAGGGTATAGAATGATGCAATTAAACAATTTTGAGGTTAAATTGAATCGAAAATACAATAAGGGTAAATGATAAATTGAGTATACTACAGGGACAAAGATGACCCTTAAGCCAATATTTTTTAATACTAAAACATTAGAAGAAATGAAACGATTATTATCGATATTGTTTTATAATAAATCGATTATTGGACTTTCAATAGTCATTATTTTAATAATAAAAATTAATTTAATACGTTAATTTAATTTATTTCACATCATTTAACCATGTGCAATGAAAGTCAAAATCGTGCAATATTAATCTAAAATCTAATTATCGACATTTTGAATATTTTAATGTGTATGACAACAATCTAGAAATGCTAGCTGGAGATACCAAAGGTCATATACAATTATGCCAAGCAACATATATATGTTTTGTACTATCAAAAAGTCATAAAAGTGAAAATTAATTTTGAGTTGTAAAACGTTCATGTGGTCCAGTTTTAAAATCTAGAGAGGAAATGTTTTTTTTAAAGAGAAAAGAGGTAGATGTATCCATAGGGATGGGTATGGGTCGGGTTTTTGGTCCATCCGACTTGACCTGAGAACAAAAAGTCATCCACCCGAGACCCGACCCGACCAAAACAAGTTTTCACCATATCTGATATATAACTTAAAAACTGATCCAACCCGAAATAATAAAAAAATATTTTTATTCAATAAAAGCAGTGACTTAATTGAAAAAATATAATATATAGAGAGATATTATTGTAATTATTTCTAAATATATAAGGTAAAATTATATATATTTTTCGGGTCGGGTCGGTATTTTTACCCTAAACCCGAACCGAATTTAAAAAAAAATCAACCCGATCGGGTTGGGTCGGGTCGGAACCTATCGGGTTCGGGTCATATGTCCATCCCTATGAATTTATAGATATACGTAGAATTTTGTGTTAAAGGGCGAACTTAAATTTAGGGAGGCAAACTTAAATTTTTAAGAGGATAAAAATAGATTTTTAATAAAAAATATATAAAATATCTAAAATATATGATAATTTTAGATTTTTAAGGACGATAACCCCACCCGTTCCCTCGATCCATCCCTGGACGTATATTATATAGTGGAATAATTGTGATAAATGTTTATTTTGTTTCGGCCGTCTGACTTTTAAAAATATTATTTTACCCTTTGAATCTACTAAGTATAATAAAATTATAATATATAAATGTGTTATCCATGCTTTGTATAAAATTTTACTTTTACACATATAAAAAATTATATTTATTAAAATGGTGAACTAAATGGATGATAACTTATTTTTATTTTTGTCCACTTTTGGTCATTGATTTAAAAAAAATACGATATTGTTACTTTTGTTTTTATTTAATTAAGATATAGTCAGTCCGAGCTAATTGTCGTTAACAGCTGTTAAATATTTTAATATATTTACACATTTAGTTCCTATTATTTACATATTCTCTTAATTTAGTCATACCATTAATAAATAAAAATAAATTATGTTTTTTAAATGAAATTTTTAAAATTAAGTCAATAATAAAATATATTTAATAAGTTGATATAAAAATATTTTAAGTTAATATATATATAATTATATTATATATAATTTGGGTCACAGTTACCCGATTCATAATTTGTTAATTTTTTCTTTAAATTATATTATTTTTAAAAAACATTATATAAAAAATTCTAAAATTTAAAAGCCTATAATATATATAATTCACACATAAAGTTTAAAAATTCAAATTAGATAATTGAAATAAAATTTATTAAAATTTAAAATAAATAATATAATTAAATTTTAAATGTTTTTAAGTTAAAATAAATATTTTAAAAAACAATTTAGAACGTTAATGTAAAATAATTTAATATTTTTATTTTTAAAATTTTAAAATAATTTCTCAAAATTACCAGTGTTTGACACGTGTCTCTTAACGACCATTACGATTAAGACACTTAAAAGTGCTCCGATGAAAACTATAGATACCTAATTTTAACAAAAGAAAATAGGCACTAAAATTTTTTTTAATAAAAAATTAAGACACTTATTTTTATATTAAACCTAAAAATTATGTATGTGGTTTACCCTTCTAATGTGTACCACCGAAGGAATAGTGAATCCTAAACCTAAGGAGAGAGTTGAGGATTTGTTACGGACAAGACAAGAGAAGAGGACAAGCGTAAGGACAAGGGAGCGTGGAGGTTTAATTGAGGAAAAATGGGCCCTCTGATTGGCTCATTTGTCGTTATCTATAGATGCAATCCTAGGAATCACTCCTTTCTGTGCTTTTTGCCCTCTAATTAACAATTATGATCAATCCCACTACTCTTCCATTATAGGATTTCACCATCAAATAAATGATCAAGTACCTAAAATATCTTTCTTTTATGGGCCTCGTGGGTCAAAATTTTTATTATTTTTCTTATAAATCCTCCTGATGACAAATCCCATTAAAATATATTAATTATTTTTGTAATTAAAGTAATATATATTAATTATTTATTTTGATTTTTTTAAAAAATAATAACTTATCATACCCACATGACAAGTTTCGTTAAAATTTAAAATTTTTAACTGTTTGACAACAGGCAGACACCAACGATTATAAACAGCTAATACATTGGAACTCATCACGTTGTGTGACGAAATCCAACGGACTAGCCATTTATAGTCGTTGGATTTGAATTTTTTTTATAAACAAGGGTATGAGGTTTAAGGTTTGTATTGTGATTTGTTGAGAAGAAAAAAGATGTATTTTTGAATAAATTATGGTAAAATATTTACCTGAGAAGAAATTATACGTCTTGATGATGTCCATATTTTCTCGTTTGAAATCACTTCAGTAAAACTTATTTTCTTATATTTTTAAAAGTTTAAATTATAATATTAACGTTGTTGTTTTGAGAATGTTATTAATTGTTTGAAATTTAAATTGTTTGAAGAAGAATAAGGCATTCGTCATCGAGAAATGAAAAATATTGAGCCATATAAGTGGGTTGTTATTTATCTACAACAATATGGATTGTATCTTGCCATACTTCTTTGTGGTTTTAGGGTGATACATGTATTGATTTCGGGGTTGATTGAATGTTAGAGACCCGAAACTCATATATTTTATTTTTCTAGTGGTGAAGCGACAATTACTTTGAAAGATATGGCTTACCAACTTAGTGTACCGGACTTTAAATTTTCATATTGGGTTATAAATTACAAAAAGGTCTTCTAAATTGACTTATATTCCCTAAAAAAAACTTTTACTTTTTTACAGCTTGGTTGAATCTAACAAAATTTTGTTTGAAACAATGAGCAATGAATTCTTCACAGTTGTCCATTACAATGACAAAATTCTACAAATTGATGTTGGTATTGTGTTTAAGCCACATAAGCACCTGATCTCATCAAATCCAATCACATATGGAATAGTCCAACTTAACAATGATGACGATGTTTCTATTATGGTGTGACTACATCAATTTTTGAATAATGCTATGATCGAGATTTATGTTAAAATGACAACTACATCAGATGCTTCGACCTCATTAGGAGCTCTACTAAAAATAGAAGAACTAGGAACATTGGTATTAGATGCAAGTGATATAGCTGATAACCCTGTTGGGTAGATCAATAAAAGCATTATTGAGTTTATGGAGGATGATGAAACTGTTGTTCCATTGATGAGAGATGATGACGCACCAATAGTTTATGAATTTTAGACTACTCTAGAAGGACAAGGTTTGTATATTAAGGTTGATGTATAGAAGGTAGTTGTTTCAAATGGTCATGGATTGTAAAATGCTCCTAAGGTTTGGGGTCATACATTAACACAACCTCAACCTTAAATGCCTCAAAATGATTTGTCTATGTATTATTATCTAATTGCCATGCAATACATTAATTACGATGCTATGAGAAATCCTGAAATCCATGATATACCGAAGATATATACTGCTGTAACATCCGAGTTAATGACTAAATTGTAAAACTTTAGAATTTGGTGACTAAAGTAGAATAATTGAATAGTATTGCATTTTGGCATATGATTAAATTGCAAGGAAGATGGAATTGAAGGATAGAATGGTCCTTGCAAGGAAAATAATATAAATTATATATATATATATATATGGAGGCACGTGTAAGTGAGGAAGCAAATATCCAAGCTTCCAGACAACTCTTTTCCTCCTTTCTTCTCTGTGCGTGTGAGCCAAGGTAAAGGTAAGAATTCTTATTAGTTGTTTATTAGCTGAGATTTAAGTTTGATTTTGATCCTTAGATGCTAATTAAGCTTAAGGAAAGCTTAATTTGCTTTAAAACAACAAGATGAAGGGTGTAGGAAGAATTAAAGGTTAGGAGTTTTTGAATGAAATTTTGAAATAAAGTTCATAATGAGAATTGGAAGTTGAATTTGACTTGTCACCAACTTGATTAAGGAATATGAAGTGTTAGAATTAGATTTAGAACATGTTGGAATTTGAGTGAGATTCTTGAATTTTATGTGGAAGATTGAATTTTGAAGTTTAAGAGATATTGAATGGGTATGAACTAGTTTAAGTAGGTGTATGCAAGTTAGGGATATTACAGGAGGTGAAAGATGAAGAGTTGAGATGAAAAGAGAGTGAATTTCGTGCTTAAAATGGAATTTCTAGGTTGTGTGCATCAATGCATCTTTAATGTGTATCTATGCACTCTCAAATAAATGAACATCAAATGCAATTAGTGCATCAATGCATGAGGAGTGCATCGATGCACCCCCTTAAGATTAAAACATCGAAGGTGATTTGTGTACCGATGCACATGTAGTGTATTGATGCATACGTTAAGGAATGCATCGATACACTATAGAGTGCATCGATGCATACCTTCATTAAAATATGAAAATGGCTTTCCTTTTAGCCCAAGGAGTGATAGTTTAGAATATATCAATTAGTATACTGATATGTATCAATGTATTACTATGTAGATATAGAGCGTAATTCTGTTCCGGAATAATCGAATGATTAGAATCGAGTCAAAGCAAGGCTAAGGTGAGTGCATATCCTAGATGAAATTGTATTGAGATAATACTTGTGATGAGTCTATCTCCTATAGTTAAACTATAATTTATTATTCATGCATAATATGAATTATGTGAATGAATGCAATTATGAGGACCATTCAGGTATGGGAAATAATGGAAATGAACATGTGTATTCATGAAGTGAATTATGTATTATGTGAAAAGTGATAAAAGAGATAAGGAAATGAGAATTGTAATTATAATTAAGCCCATGTTATTTAATGTGAGAGCTGTAGGTACAATTGGCATGCCAAGAGTCGAGGGATTATCAGTGGTCCTTCGGGACATAGTGGTCATTCGGTATATAGTGGTCATTCGGGACAAATATTCAGTGCCCCTAGTGGGATTTTATTCGAGCTGTGGTGACTGCATTGTGCACAACCTCAGTGTACTCGCGTACCTTTTGTTCTCAATAATGTACATGGGCATCCAAAAATAAACTAAAGGAAATTCTTATGAAACATAATTGTTTATTCATGCATATCCTACTCATAGGTCATAGTGTGGTATCTACATTGCATCGCAATGTCCTAGTAGATTGATATTAGTGTATGTTTGTGATATTATTGTTATATATTTATTTATGCCTCACTAAGTTTGTGACTTAGCGTGTAAGTGATTTACACATAGGTACCAAGAATCAAGAAGAGCAGAAATAGGGGTGGCAAAAACAACATCATTGCTAGAAGACCATATCAAAAGTAACTGATACGTATGTATTTTGTTGTGTATAGTGTGTTGGCATGTAAGTAATGTGTTAGTTATGAATGCTCTTATCGATTTTGTTTTGTTTTGGTTAACTTATGTAAAGTAACAATGTTATTTCAAAGAAAGTTTGAAAATTTCTTTGGTTTCCATTAAGAGTCAAAATTAGAAACATCAATGTGACACATCAGACTCGTATCCGGGTCGGGTATGGGTTGGGGGTGTTACAACTGCCCACTAGGGTTATTCAAATAAAGAATAAATTTAGTTGGCAATTGGATCCCAATTTGAAAATAAAAAGGATGCACAACTAGCAATCAATGAGTGCATCATCAAAGGTCATCTACAATTTTATGCCACAAAGTCTTATAAAAGAACATATTTCATAATGTGTATACACCATGATGACGGGTGTAAATGAAGGGTACGAGTTTCATACTTACAACGGAAGATGTTGTGGGTACTCACAAGATTCTATAGCTATCATAATTCTATGGCTATCATACATGTACAATAAGCTCATTGACACATGACCATAAACATTTAGGTTCATGGATGCAAGTTTACCTACATTCGGAGATCGATGAACAAAGAGGAAAATATTCTGGCCATCGGTGATGTCCTGGGAACGGAGGATTGCTTTTGGGTTAAGGAGGGGCCTCGCAGCGTGGAGGTACAAATTATTGAAGATAACCGAGGGATCATCCCACCGTATCTATTGCGTTCTTGTTTGGTTTCGTCTAGGCTCTATCAGAGGATGTTTTATCCCTTTATGCTCTATTCGTGTTGTGAGTTAAACGTTGAAGGCATAAGGTGAAAGGCCAACATATTTTTTAAGTTATTGTGATTCTTTAATATTTTGTTGGGTTTTGTTTTTTTAGTTCTGTGAGCTTTGCTTAGCTGTCTCCTACTTTATGTATTTGGTGAACGGGGGAAAATGACTGAGATAATGTATTGAAAAAAATTTCTCAAATAGTTCACTCAAGTAATTATTTATCATATTAGGGTATTTTGAACGATAACTTGGAGAAAACCCCAAGATTATTCCGCGTCTTCACCCAATTCCCTTTTTTTGCTCTACAAAGTTGAAGACGCATACATGAAAAAATTGAAATCGCATGGATTACCATGCGTCTTTACTTTGATACTGTAGAAAACACCTTAATTTAGGAAATTAATTTGGTGAGAGCTCAATACTATAATTTTTTTCCAACGCCCTATTTGGGCGAGAAAGCCTTGGTGAACGATGTGTTTTTTCTGTTTCAATAAAGTGATGGCATTTACATTGTTCAAAAAATAAAATAAAGTTGTGGCTTTTATTAATTTAAAATTTAATATTTAGAATTTTGAAGTTTAGAGTATGTGATAATATTTAAACATTATTTATAAAACTAAAATAGTTCATTATCAGTATATCAAATACTAAACGGGAAAAATGGTTGAATAATGCAATGGAAAAAGATTCTTCACATAGTGCAGTCGAACAATTATTTGCTTAAGTAGGATGATTGCTACAGTGACCACCATAGGTCACCATGAGTACACGGCGACCTCCATAGGTTTTCAGGAGCACACGACGACCTATGAAGCACTTGGCGACCTATGGAGTTGCAACAACGAGGGAAGAGAGAAGAGTTACTGCAACAGAGGAGGCTTTTTCGCAAGGAGCACTTGACGATCAATGAGGTCACTGTAGCAAACACCCAATTTAAAAAATAAATTGGTTAGAGCCGTATATGGGGAATTTTTTTTTCCAACGCCCTACATGGGTGAGGAATCCATACTAAACCTTAGCACGAATAGAGCGACCTCAGTAGTAAATGAATTGTTGTTATTCTTTGAGATCTAAGGTTCAAGCACCAGGGCAGCCAAATGATTGAGAGTTATTTTTTAACAAATATTGCCTTGTATATATCTCATAATAATAAAAAAAATACTTTAACCTTATATTATTTTATGTAACCTACATTTTAATTATCAGATGTAAGAGATTGATATTTTTTTGTTTTTGTTTCCATTATGAGAAAATCGCCTCAGTGACCAAAAAAAAGTTATAATATACGATTTTAACCAACTTTTTTTGGATTTGCCAAAATGACCAACAAAATCGCAACGCGAAATAACAATCGCAACGCGATCCCCAGAATCGCAATCAGTTCCCAAATCGCAACGCGATTCTTGAAAATCGCAATGCGATAGTACAAATTTGCATTGCGATTTTCCAAAATCGCAACGCGAATATGAAAATCGCAACGCGAACACATAAATCGCAACGCGTATCCGTAAATCGCAACGATAATCCGTAAATCGCAACGAGAATCTGTAAATCGCAACGATAATCCGTAAATCGCAACGAGAATCTGTAAATCACAACACTGAAATTTTGGGTATAACACTGAATCATAAACTAAATCCCTAAATCGCAACTCATTCCATCTCCATCTATCACTCCTCCGACATCGTTCCTATATCCAACGACATCCTTCCCAATCCGGCAACAGGTTTTAGTTTCGCAGCTCGTCTGTTTAGTAAATTAATTTACAACCATGAAATCATCTAATGTTGATCATGTTTGGATAGATTTGTGTTTTGGAGGGTCATGGGATAATGTTCATGGTGTTTTACAATATGCCTTTACCCATGAATCTTCAACTAAAATTGTTTACAAAAGTTAACTTATGAAACTCTAATGCTACGTGTTTCAAATAAATTGAATTTAGAGCCCCTAAGTGGATTTAGGCTATCTTATCAGAGAAATGGTAAAGTTTATTTGTTAACCGACAATGAAGATGTTGAACGATTCATTGCTTACATTAGTGTTTCACAAGATGATGTTACATTGTATGTTGTTGAACCTAGAAGTATTGTTGGGTCGTAGCGGGTAGTAATCAACTAAGTTTTCTCAAAACCCACAACCTTTCTCTAATCCAAATCCAATCAACTTTCAGCACCAAATTCCGGTTTTCGTATTGACCAGTTAGACGATGATGAGCCAACAGAAAAAATTGTGAGTACTATTCAGTATTCGAAATTTGGTCTTGGTCAATATCCGGACTTTGATATTGGTCAATACACGGATTTTGATAATGTTTCAGAAGAAGAAACAGACCATGCGTGTAATGATATTGATATTGGTCAATACCCGAATTTTGATGATGAAACAGCCGTTGCCGAAGAATGTATTGTTGATGATAATGAGGAGAAGTTACGACTGTGAATGAACATGTTGAACATCCATTCTGTAATTCATATAATCCTGAAGAAGAAAAAGAAGAAGAAAAAGTCCCGAAGAAAGAAAATGCCACGGGCGTATAACTGGAATATGCCAGAATTACTTCAGATACCGGAAGAAGAGTTGATAAAGAAAGCAGTTGATTGTTACACAAAAGTTATTCGTATCAAGAAAGATGATTGTTTTGATACAAAGGAAGACTTGAAGATAGCTTTATATACGAAATGTGTGGAAGATGGCTATCAACTAAAAGTTAACAAATCAAGCAAAGATCGTTTCGAAACAAGGTGTATGATTAACAAAAACTGTACGTGGCGTATGATTGCAAAGAGAATAAAAGATTGCAAAATGTTTCAAGTTAGGACTTTATTGATAAACTACATGTTCAAGAACCCAAGTTTTTCCTCACCATAGACAGGCAAACAAAAAGGTGTTGGGTGGTTTCTGGCTGAGTTAATGTTTTGAATGGCAGGTATATCGGGGACATGAAATTATGACTGACATGAATGCTCGGTTCAAGATTAGTATATCATATTCTCAAGCTTGGAGAGCCAAATGTTATGCCTTGGAATTGTTGAGGGGGGCCAGAAGCATCGTTTGCCCAACTGCCGGCTTATTGTCACAATTTAAAGCTGAAAAATCATGGGTCGGTAACTCATATCAAAACAGATAGAGATGGACGCTTTGAGTTGCTGTTTATCGCCATTGGTGCTACGTAGTAAATCATATAATTTTGTTGACTCATTTTTGTTAGTTACATGCATTTCACATTTAAATGATTATATTTCTTGTGTATTATTTTGTAGATTCGTTCGTTTATTACTTGCATGCGCCCAGTTATTATAGTTGACGGAGCACATTTGAAAGGTCGATACCTTGGAGTAAACTTATTAGCAGTAGCCAGGATGCTAACAATGGGATATTGCCAATAGCTTACGGGGTTGGCAAATCTGAAACCTCTGATTCATGGACATGGTTTATGGGGCATCTTAGGGATTGCATAGGTCCTATTAGCAATCTGACAATCATATCCGATAGGGCAAACTCAATTGACACGCTGTTAGAAGGTGTTTCCCAGATGCTTTTCATGGACTTTGTGGTGTTCATTTGTATAGAAATCTAAAATCAAGGTCTGCTGGTATAAAAAGCACAATGGACATACTGGAAGGCTGTAAAAGCTTATCGGGAAGTGGATTTCAATAAGCATATAAATGTTTAAGACGTTTTTGCCTCAGTGTGCTCAAACACTAGAAGATGTCGGGTTTGAAAGGTCAAGAGTACATCAACTTGGAGCAAGATATGGTTCATGACGTCTAATAGTGCAGAATCAATCACGCTCTAAGTCGTCATTCCCGGAAATTACCCATTCTATGTTAATGGAGTTTTTTCGAGCCTCTATTCACAGTGGTACTACAAGAAAAGAAACCATGCAGGTATTATTTCTTTGAATTCGTAACTTATCATATTATATATTTTACAAGTATTGTTTATTTAAATTTACAGGAACATTGGAACATCGTGTTACACCATGGACTGAAAAAAAGATAACGAAACGTGTTGTGAAGTCAACGTCATGGAGAGTTGAACCATGTTCAAACACTTTGTTTTCAAGTACTGGATAATAACTTAAATGGGCTAGTCGATCTAAATGCAAAGACGTGTAGTTGTATGAAATGGCAACATCTGGTTATCCGTGTGGCCATGTTATAAAAGTTGCTCTTCATTTAAACCAAGATGATTCAAGCGCATACGCTATGGATTGCTACACTACAGAAGTTTATCGACAACTTATGCCGAGATTGTCTACCCTATTCCACTCCTTCTGAGTGGGACATACCAGATGACTTACAAACAGTTTTGCCACCAGCCATGGACAGAAGGCTACCTGGCCGACCAAAAAGTCACGATCGTACCGTCTAAGGGTGAAGAAAAGAGATCGACATGTAGTCGGTGCAAGGAAAGTGGTCATACAAGGTTGACATGTGGATCACCAGTGCCATCAAAATCTTTTCCTCTACCAAAATGGATCCTCATCAAAATCCAAAGCTCATATGGTGTCAAGCAAAAGGCAATCATCTTTAAAATCCCAATCACAATTGGCTTCACCTTTTGGGACTGTTAACTTAGGTGATTTTTAAATGCAAACGTTGTATTATGTGGATTTATGTGTGAACTTTTAACATTTTCAGTTGAATTAATGAGGCCAACCATTTTGACTTAACCACTCTTGTTATTCAGTTGTTATCACTATTAGGCATGCATTTGACTATCGCAACACGGAAATTACAATCGCAACGAGAGAATCGCAATGCGAAATGAAAATCCCAACATGAAATCACAATGCGGAAATGAAAATCGCAACGAGAGAATCGCAATGCGAAATGAAAATCGCAATGCGAATGAAAATCGCAACGAGAGAATCGCAATGCGAAATGAAATCGCAATCCGAAATGAAAATCGCAACGAGAGAATCGCAATGCGAAATTAAAATCGCATTGCGATTCTCTCGTTGCGATTTTCATTTCGCATTGCGATTTTCATTTCGCATTGCGATTCTCTCGTTGCGATTTTCATTTCGCATTGCGATTTTCATTTCGCATTGCGATATTCATTTTTGCCTTCACATAATGCAGATTGAAATCAACAAAATCAACCATTACATTTCAAAATTAAACAAGCACAAATAAGAATTATATTCGCATCAATTACACAAATCAACTTTTACAAATCATCTTTTACAAATCAATTAAACAATCAAAAAATAAGCAATAATTCTTATTTCCGATCATCTACTATTGAATCAACTTTTACAAATCAATTAAACAATCAAAAACAATCAATTAAACTATTGAATCAACTTTTGCAGCCATACATCATTTTCACGCAGTTCACTTCTGAGATTAACCTGCAGAAACCAAACATTTGCTCAAACAACACTTTCTACACATCTAAAACCTACAACAGCAAATTATTGAATTCTAGGTACTTAACCAAACATTTTCAAACCAAAGTATAAAACTTACCAATTGTTTATGGACATTTTTATAACGCGGATGCAGGTAGGCAGCGTCTCGTATATCGATTTAGCCATATAATGCCGAAACCACAAGCCTACTGCAGCTCTATCTCTATCGGTGGAGGTAGATACTTGATGCTTCCCGTCGTCAAACGCTCCAACGCCAGCATACGAGGACACAATCTCCTCTGGCTCCGCTCGTTTGTTGTGGCGCGGTCTCGTCTCTAATAACTGTAATATTGAGCTTCTTTGCTTCTTGTTTCCAGAACGAGTCCAATAATTGATCGCATCCAAGAATTTAGCCAAATGAGAGCTCCATCCCTTAATAACATCTCTTAAATCAGCCAATGATATGTAATTTATCATGCTGTCATACACTATTGTCTTAAGGGATGGGAGCTGAAGCTCGACGAGAATCCAATGTTTACGTTCCAAAACAGGGATAAACACCTGCAATCATAAGTAATAATTCATTCATTTGCGCACTTATTTCATAAAACCTTTAAACTCAATCTAAAATAAATACTAACCTTATCGACCTCCCACATGCAGGATAAAGTTTAGCTTGTCCATTGCCCAAATCAAATGATTCATCTCGTGCATTCTTCAAGTGAACGGCGTTAAAAGACGTCGGCATAATTGTATATCGTATATTATTTTTCTTAAGTTTCTTATTATTAGAAGACGTGTCACCCATGCATCGATATGCTGTTTTACAAAAAAGACATATATTAGTGACTTACATAAATTTAAAAAAAAAATTAATCAAATTGAAATATAAGAAAAATAAGACTTACCCCCCCATCGAAATAGCCATTGTCTTCGACCCCTAATAATACGCCCCACCAAGACCGATCAAGCAACAAATAGATATCATCGTGAGCTTGCATATGTCAGTGAAACACCCCTGGCTCCGCTCATGTAGATAAAATCAACAGCGTCTTAGCCCAAAGGGTGTTATCCAGAATTGTGTCCGTAGTTGTTCCCTCTCCTCTTCAGATACCGGTATGGTACTGGCCGTAACTCATACGAGAGCCAACTTGAATCCATCATGTCCGGCACATCAGGGTTTCTCAAGAAGCCTACATATGACGCCATGTGAATCGGGCTCTTGAATGGTGGGAGGGACCTCTTCAATGATGACAGTTGCCTCTTGAACGGTGGGAGGGGACTCTCGAGGAATGATAGGGGGGCCTCTTCAACGATAGGAGTGGACTCTTGAGGATAACAGCGAGTCGGGCTTCTTATTGCGGTGTCTTCGCACTATTGGGGTGTACGGAGACTTAATAGCACATGCACGCTGTCTGATGCGTGAACTCCGTCGTGCAAGCATAACCCGACGTAAAGCATCCACTCTATCGGGCCGCTAAATAATTAAATACAAAAATCAGTAAATAAACAGACATGATATTTAAACAGTGAAAACAAAGACAAATATGTTTCAAACTTGCATTGATTCACCCAAGTCATTATTCTATCATAGTTCACAAAATGCATCATAACAAGAAAATATGTTTCAACTAATACCCTGAAGTTAGTATTTGTCTTTGTTTTGTCTATGGTTGAAGTAATGCAATCCATTCAGTTTCAATTTGCAGAAGAAGAAATAGTTTACTTTCGCAACACGAAACTTAAAATCGCAACGCGAAACCAAAATCGCAACGCGAAATGAAATCGCAACGACAGAATCGCAATGCGAAATGAAAATCGCAACGAAAGAATCGCAACGCGAAATGAAAATCGCAATGCGATTTTGGTTTCGCGTTGCGATCTTGTCGTTGCGATTTGGTTTCGCGTTGCGATTCTGTCGTTGCGATTTTCATTTCGCGTTGCGATTTTGGTTTCGCGTTGCGATTTTAAGTTTCGTGTTGCGAAAGTAAACTATTTTCTTCTGCAAATTGAAACTTGAATGGATTGCATTACTTCAACCAAAGACAAACAAAGACAAATACTATTTCACAGTGTTAAAGAATACACAATTTAGCAGAATTGGCAGCAACCGAACAAATTTACTTTCAACCAAAACAAAACAAAGACAAATACTATTTCACAGTGTTAAAGAATACACAGTTTAGCAGAATTGGCAGCAACCGAACAAATTTACTTTCAACCAAAGACAAAACAAAGACAAATACTATTTCACAGTGTTAAAGAATACACAGTTTAGCAGATTGGCAGCAACCGAATAAATTACTAAGCAATCTAAGTGAAATGGCTAATCTAAGTGAAATTACGAGTAAATTTATCATTAAGTTAAATATGGAAAATCTTAACTTACCTCGTTGCGTAGAGTATGAACCTCATTCTGCAACGATACTATCATCTCACGTAGAGCGGCAACCTCACCACGTAAAGTTGACACCTCCACACGCCATGCACCATCGTTATCGCGTAGAGTACCGATCTCTTCACGCAAGGCATTGACCATCACGTAACTCCTTGACTCATCCCGTGAGTGGAGGTGGAGAACAGGAGATAGGAGTCGTGGCATCTTTGCCGGTCGCCTATCATGAGGTGATGGTGGAGAAGAGGCTCGATGATGTGACGGGATAGGTGATGGCTCTCGTTCTAGAGGTGTATAGTGGGTCGATCGGTGATGGCTCTAGGTGGTGATGGCTCTCGAATTGGAGGAATGGATGCTGCTCATCATCCGTGCCATCAAAAAAACTCTGACTAGCTTGCCACCAATCAGTGCAAGCTCTTCCTCCGTGGGTGTCAGTCTTTGTAATGGAATGTTGGCCTCCTAAAATATAAAAACTCAACAAAGTTAAACGTCTACATTAATAACTTGTTTATATATTATATGAAAGTATTTGTGTTAACTTACATTATTTATTGTCGCATATGGTATTAAGTCTTCCCAATCCAACAGAGTTTTCCTCTTCCAGGAAATAGCCCTGGAATATCATTTGACGTTTTATTGCATATGTACGCATGGGGAAAGCCTCGAATATCCAAATCTACAAACAATATAATAACAAAATTAGTAATTGTTAAATAATTAATTATAATTTTAGAAACATTATATAGAAATTCTTACCTTAAAGGCCCAAACAAAGCCTGACAAAGTGTATTTGGACCCATCGCCCCGCAAACTTTTGCGGTCATCAAAGGCAGACGACAACTTAGTCCAGGTAGCTTTCCATATACGAACCCCACGGAAACAGATTCCATGCATTCAGGTCCTCTACCAATTATTAGCTCTCGAGGAATAGGTTGTCTGGCCTCTCTGCCTAAAAGCCGGCATACACAAGTAGTAGAAGGCATACTCGGACAACATCGACGTCATCCATCCGAGTGAAACCACTTCTTATTAAACAATTTCTTCAGGTCGTCGACATGTAGGTTCGGCTTCTCCATTGACTCATCCGGAAAAACCCGGATAACCATGATGGGCGGGCGATATGACGAGTGTACCGGCCTACATCATCGTGTCCGAATCGTAGACCAGTGATTAAGCAGAACTCCTTCCGCCCAAAACAAGTATACGCTGGTGGAAAATGAAACCATATCTCTTCCTCACCACGTTGTATACTGTCGGGTAGATTTGATGTCATGGTCTGAAGCCACAAATGGGTCAATTAGCATCTCCACCCGGATGCTGTACTCTCAGCCATGGCCCGAAGCAGGTTTCCTCAAACAATTGTCTTTGAGCAGGTGAAAGCTTCGAAGCAATTGTAGTGGCCAGGCTGACTTTATTTCTCAAGGTCAATTGAGCCGAAAAAATTCTACAAAACAATAAACATACCAAGTTATATACCAAAAAACACTGTGAAGATATACCAAAAACAATAAACATAAAAAGTAGTATTCTTGAAACTAAAATTTGCAACACTTTTGTCTTTTGGTTGAAATGAAAATCGCAACGAGAGAATCGCAACGCGAAATGACAATCGCAACGAGAGAATCGCAACGCGAAATGAAAATCGCAATGCGATTTTGGTTTCGCGTTGCGATTCTCTCGTTGCGATTTTCATTTCGCGTTGCGATTCTCTCGTTGCGATTTTCATTTCTCTCGTTGCGACAGTCATTCTCTCGTTGCGATTTTCATTTATCTCGTTGCGACTTCTGCAAATTGAAACTTGAATGGATTGCATTACTTCAACCAAAAAACAAAGACAAGACAATACTAACTTGAAAATCGCAACGAGAGAATAGCAACGCGAAATGAAAATCGCAACGACAGAATCGTAACGAAATGAAATCTAAGTGAAATGGTTAATCTATTATTGAAATGACCAGTAACTTATCATCAGTTTCAATATGAAAAACCTACAATAATGCAAACATTTCAAAATAAAAATAATTAAAAAAACTAACCCTCGGAGGTTGATTTTCCATTTCTGAATATTGTGAGGGATTTCTGACCGTGAATGGTTGTGAGGGATTTCGCCGGAGATGGGGACGGAAATCTTCGGAGATGGGGACGGATTTCTTCGCCGTAGAGAGTGAGAGATGGAGATGGGACTGAGTTGTGATTTTAGGTTTTAGGTTATGAGTTGCGATTACGGGATTTTGTCTTAATATTCGTTTTTGTAATTTGAAAATAAAATACGCGTAGCGATTATAATGGCGCTTTAAATATCGCGTTGCGATTTACGGATACGCGTTGCGATTTTATGTATTATCGTTGCGATTTACGGATACGCGTTGCGATATACGGATACGCATTGCGATTTACCCATACGCGTTGCGATTTACGGATACACGTTGCAATTTACGGATACGCGTTGCGATTTATGTGTTCGCGTTGCGATTTTGGAAAATCGCAATGCGAATTTGTACTATCGCATTGCGATTTTCAAGAATCGCGTTGCGATTTTGGAAACTGATTTGCGATTCTGGGGATCGCGTTGCGATTGTTATTTCGCGTTGCGCTTTTGTTGGTCATTTTGGCAAATCCAAAAAAAATTGGTTAAAATCGTATATTATAACTTTTTTTTGGTCACTGAGGCGATTTTCTCTTCCATTATTGACCTTTATAGGTTGAGATGATATTTTCTCACCTCCCTTCTTTCAAGAGATGATTGATCCCTAATATGTCGAGGATTGGTTTGTACAATGAATTGGTTTTTTTCCCACTGATAAAATAAATAAATGTCAAAAAATCATTTTCAATAGAATTATTTTATAGAATCTGTTAATTTTCCAACAAAAATGATAGTTAGACACACGTCGATGTGAAAGTGATAGGAACTTGATGTTTAGGACATTTTTTTTACTGTAATACAAGCATAGAAGTTCTATGATTATCAATTAAAAAATATATATAAAATATATGATAATTTAAAAATGATAAGACGATGATTGTCTTAATCATCTTCATCCCTACTAATATCATTTTTAAAATAAAATTTCAATTTTTTGTCACATTTAAACAATTATTTTATTTTAATTATTACTATTTTTTAAATCGAGTAATAAAAATATCAGTAAAAAATTTACGTGTATTTTTATAAAAAAAAGTTAGATAATAATATATAAATATATATATATATATATATATATATAAATATTTTCTATAATTATCTTGAATCAAACCAAAATTAACACGACTGATCTTTGAAGAGACCACCCTATATTTTGAATTTTCAGGAAAAATATTTTATCAAATAAAATTAGATCAAAATCAATTAAATTCAAAATTTGTATAATTCTTAATTTTTTTAAGTTAAGGTAATTATAAAGTAATATTTATTTTAAATATTCTCAATCATCCTGCTGCAATCGTTGATTTTCGAACTTGTGACCTCTAAAAACAACAACGATTCTTTTAATCAATGAAATAAGTTAGTTCGTGCATGTAATTCTTAGTTACATCTCAAGATTTGAGATAATAAAATAATAAATTTAAATGAATACAAAACATGGTGGTTAATTTTAATATCCACCCATAATATATCCTCTAACCTTAAAAATATAATAATTTTCGAATTATTTTCAAAAGGAAGTTCTATCATACGGCAACCTCAATATACGATTAAGGAAAAACATTACCGGAAATGTTATTATTTTCTTAACATTTCTGGTAAAAATTATATAAAACATTATTATTTTTTACTTAAAACATTAATGTTTTTTAAACATTTCCGGTAAAACGCTTAATAATAATATTTTTGATAGAAAAAAATAATGTTTTAGGTAACGTTTTACAGTATATGTTAACAAACACGGTAAAACGTCCAATAATAATATTTTCGATAGAAATAATAATATTTTAGGTATTTTTTATCAAAAATATTTAAAAATAATAATATTTCTAATAACATATTTCCTTAACCGTATATTAGTCTGCCACACGCGAGACTTATACACCTATTGCCTTTCTTCCTATTTTTTAAAAGAAAAAATCTCACGAGCGATAACTTAATATACGACGAAGAAAAGATGTTAACACAAACTTTCCGATAATGGGCAATTGATTATGGCGACTTAGGCGTGGAAAATAAATAGAATAAATTCGGTGGAAAATAAATAAAATTTTTAATCTCATGTTAATTTTATTTATTTTTATTAA
This sequence comes from Hibiscus syriacus, assembly GCF_006381635.1. Classification (NCBI taxonomy): domain Eukaryota; kingdom Viridiplantae; phylum Streptophyta; class Magnoliopsida; order Malvales; family Malvaceae; genus Hibiscus; species Hibiscus syriacus. Next base: position 1,100,620 of record NW_024062312.1, on the reverse strand, counting down.
ATTGGATAAATATTTATCCAACGCTGAAGAAGCTCCAACGATCGCCGATTCTTAGGACATATTTCATTTTCTGGGAAGAAAATATCGTTTAGAATCTGATATAAATATAAAACATGGAGAAAATAGCTTTGAATTTTGTTTTCTTCTTCTGAGAGAGTCAAGAATCTCTTCGGCTGATTCAGGTTCTTCGGAAACTTTAGCCTTTTTTAAGCTTTGATTTGATTAGAGGAATTGTTTTGAAGTTACAGAGAAGGTGAAGCTTTTCTGAAGCTAAGCTTTAATTGACTAAAGAGGGGGGAAGTGAGTTGACACTTGACTCAACGGTTGGAACTCGATGCTGCTAAAGGTATCTTTTATTCTGTTTCTTTTTTCTTTTCTTTTTTGGTTGTTTGGCTGTCAGAAAGTTACTCGAGAGATATGTGTTGAATTAAACGGAATGATTTTCCTTGTTTCATTTTTGTTTAGTTGAAATGGAACGGAAATCTCGGCTAGTAAAACGGCGAGGTTTCAAATAGGATCAATGGTTTGATTCTAGGTTTTAGATTTCAGTGGGAGAATAAAATTGAATGTCATTTATAAGATTCGAATTCTTTTTCTGTTTTTTTTTTTTAATAAACTTCTGTTTTATGATTGGTTCGTTAGTGGCATATTTGAATTCAAATTCTTATGCTGCAGGTCCATTGAGGTTTTGATTTGAACAGAAATTTTGAAAAATAAAAGGATATCTGGTCAAAATGGGTATAAGACTGAAATTACTTCGATGAAGTTCATTTATGAAGTTGAGTGTAAATATTAAAAACATACAAAAAGTTTGTATTACTTTGGAATCTCCATTGATTTCCTACCGTTTGAAGAAATCCCATTGAGGTGTAGGATGGGCTGTGGGTGTTCGAAATTAGAGTGTTGTTGGAGGTTTGGTCCGAATGGATCAATTCCTGAAGCTGCTAATGTTGGTAAGTATGAATAGTGAGTTTCGTTATTAATTATAATCATGCTAATAGAGGCTGATTTTAATACTAAATTATGTTGTTTTATAGAAAGTGCGAAAAAGGGTGAAGTTGATGGTTTACCTGCATTCCGTGAATACTCAATTGAAACACTCAAGATGGCTACATCTGGATTCGCTGTGGAGAATATAGTTTCAGAACATGGTGAGAAGGCTCCTAATGTAGTTTACAAGGGCAAGTTGGAAAATCAAAGGCTGATTGCTGTTAAACGATTTAATAGGTCTGCATGGCCTGATGCCCACCAGTTCTTGGTAAGCAAATGCTGAATTCGTAGTATGTTCTTTTCAAGATTTCATGCCAGTCTTTCCCCAAGTGTTCATCAATCATTTCTGCAGAGGAAAAGGAAAAGCCTTTCTATAGTATTAGACTCTGAACTTATGAAGTTAAGTTCATTGAGAGTTTTTGTCATCTTAAAGGGATTTGTTTCTTTAAGTTCTGATGCTGATATGTTTTATGTATGTCTTCCATAATAACTCTTATTGGTAACCTTCATGACTACCCATTCTAACAAGAATCTATATCTTCCTGCTATCATTATATTTATAGTGTAAAATTGCTTTCAATGTGGTATAATATTCTAGATTACAATAGAAAACTCATGACTTCTGACTTCAGATTCTTTAACTTTAGGAAGAGGCAAGAGCTGTTGGTCAGCTTCGGAACCACAGATTGGCTATTTTACTTGGTTGTTGCTGTGAAGGAGATGAAAGGTTACTTGTTGCAGAATTTATGAACAATGACACATTGGCAAAACACTTATTCCATTGTAAGTTCATGTTTGGTTCCCTTGCTTCAGCTTTGGAATTTAGTTTATATTTTGTTTTCTGTTTCCAATTATTTTGTTGATATAAATCTATAACTTGTTAATATCAGCTGTAATATGGTTCTCTCCTTTTTGAAATCTTTAGTTTGTACTTCTGTCTTCTTTCTTATATCTGGATCATTGTAAAAGGAATGGTTATTTCAGACTCACATTCATATTGAACCTATGGGTTTACAGGGGAAGCACAACCGTTGAAATGGGCAATGCGACTAAGGGTTGCTTTACATCTTGCAGAAGCTCTAGAATACTGCACCAGCAAAGGACGTGCCCTGTATCATGACCTAAATGCATATCGAATTGGTTTCGATGACGTATGTTTCTTAACATTTTCTTCTTTCTATGATTTTTTTTTCTAATTTACTCAGCCAAAACTTTTTATTAAAGAAAAGGAAAAACTAGCCAAAACTTTTTATTAAAGGAAAATCTAACTTCATGTGGCTGCTGGGATTCGAGTCCAGATCTCCACGGCCACAACGTGGATTTCTTACCACTAAATTACAACCACTTTGTTAGTAAATAATGACTTAATTGGTTATTATGCAAATTAACTTCAGGAGGGAAACCCTAGACTTTCATGTTTCGGACTAATGAAGAACAGCAGGGATGGAAAAAGTTACAGCACGAACTTGGCATTCACTCCTCCAGAGTATTTGAGGACAGGTACTTATCCTCTTTAATAAAACGATAAGCTTCTTTACACGCATGCTAATCCTCTTTTATGGACTTGACTGTTGAATATCGAAGCTGTTACATAATATTTTTGTCTGACCTTTTTTTTTGTTCTCATTGGTTTTTTTTTTCTAGTTGTGTAATCTACCATCACTTCATGTTACATGTTATTTTCGTTTCAATTTTTCATGCTAGTAATTTTTAATCTAGGTAATTTTATGTTGATTTATAAAACAAGCAGATTTGAAGAAGGTATCATTTCATTAGGAGATATAGCTTTATACTATTTTGTGGCCGAATTCTGCTTAGAAAATAGAAATTATTAGATTAAAGATGTGTTAATATCTGTTGACTCTTTTCACTCTCTCCTCTGTAGTTGTGTGGCTCCCTGAACTTTGTTATTACACTGTATTTGCATCCGGTTTTATGATAGGAATATCAATATCAGTCGCTTATCCTTTTGGAGTTCAGTAGTCTAAATTGTTCTTGTGTCCGCAGGTAGAGTAACACCAGAAAGTGTAATTTATAGTTTTGGCACCCTTCTTCTTGATCTTCTCAGTGGAAAACATATTCCTCCAAGTCACGTAAGTATACTAAAGACATCTGATGCAACAGATTTCTTGAAAAATACTAGTTTCCTTGTATTATCTATCTATGAAGTTGTCATTTGTCCGACATGTAGAAGGTAACATGTCTTATATATTGTACCTGTTTGAAACTTGATTTGTGATTAAGGACTGTGCTTGTTAATTTTTGGACTGTGATTAAGGACCGTGCTTGTTAATTTTTGGACTGTAAGTTAATGTTTTTGATGGTTTTTATTCAGAGATACAATTTAACTCTGAACAGCGGTTCTGGTTTGTCTGGACTGTTGTTAAGATTCAAACCGGAACCTATTAATGGTACCACTTAAGCTGTTTCCTGTCAATATTAATATATTTTTTATGGAATAAAACTTTATAAGCTATTCTTTTCATTGTTATTATTGTTTTGAGGGTGCGTTATTGTGGGAATGGCACTTTGTGCCCCGCCAAAATAATTTTTTGCTTGTTTTTCCCATATTAGGACGGTGTAGTTATGCCAACTGCGGTGCACCTAATATTTACTTGTATCACTTCGTTCAGGCGCTGGACCTTATACGTGACAGGAACATCCAGATGCTGATAGATTCTTGTTTGGAAGGGCAATTTTCAAATGATGATGGGACTGAGTTAGTACGTTTAGCTTCACGATGTTTGCAATATGAACCCCGTGAACGGCCAATTCCAAAGTCATTAGTTTCTGCAATAATTCCTCTTCAGAGGGATGCTGAGGTTGTTTGTCTTTTATTTCTCAAGTAACTTCATTTTATTATTTCCTAAATTCAAACTCTCTCAAATTACTTGTCCATATAGAGCTTCCATAGAAAGACATATTCTATTCCCTAACTTTTCTTCTCTTATTAGGAATTATAGTTTCTTTTGATTTGTCTGTTTGGTCTGTAGAGACAAATCCTCATTCTATGACTTTTATGTCTATTTTTTCTCATTGTTCATTCCATATAAGCAAGGCAGATGCAGTTGCTCTTCCTTCATAACATGTACTATTATATCAACTCCAAAGTCCAAATAGATGTAGATGCCAGTTTAGTCAAAGATTAACAGGGTCTTATCTGTTTCAAGGCTGAGTATTGTTTTTCTGATACTGAGAAGTTCCTTTTTTTTTCAATTAATTTTGAAGGTTCCTTCTTATGTATTAATGGGCATACGTAATGGGGCTGATGCCGTACCTCTGACACCACTTGGAGAATCCTGCTTAAGAATGGATTTGACTGCCATTCATGAGGTCTTAGAAAACCTTGGATATAAAGATGATGAGTGTACTGCTACCGAGGTATGTTTCTCGTCTGTCAAGTAAATGATTTCTTTTTTCCTATAGACTTGACTAATCAAGCCTGAACTGGAGTGACGATTACCTCTCAGGGAAAGGTACATGGTCCAAGAATAAAATCCCCATTCAGCCTTGCGTATATGTCCTTCCCCCACGACCCCACCCACAAACCAAAAAGACAAAAAAATAACTTTAGCCATTTCTAATCAGTCATCACAATTTAGTTTTGATTTTCTTTACTTTAATTTGTGGTTGCTGTGGCAAGGATAACGACTCGTATATATCATTTTCACAGTTGTGATTAAAATTGTCGATATAACCATGATTTGAGTTTGAATATTTTTATCCTTCTCTTTTGTGGGTTTGAGGTGGTTAATGCACAATATTAAATTTAGATGGGGCTACGCCTGTTTATCGTGTTAGTGGTTTAGGCCAAGAGTGGTTATTGTCAATGGCATAGAATTAGTATTTCAGGTTAGCTTGCTTGTTTCAGCTGTCCAGTGTCTGCTTTTCTCACTGCTAGTTTTATGGCTTGCAGCTTTCATTCCAGATGTGGACGAACCAGATGCAGGAAACATTGACATCGAAGAAAAAGGGTGATGCTGCTTTTAGGCATAAAGATTTCACAGCTGCCATTGAATACTATACCCAGGTTAGAATTTGCTTACTATTGTCCTCTGAATTTCAAATAATTTACACACGTCTTCTTGCTAAGTCGGACCTTTTTTAGGAGGCATATCGAGGTAGCCAGTAGATTTTGCCGTTTATTTCATACAACCTAGCAACTTTTCTGCTGCATTATTGTATCTTTTACTGCATCATCCGGACTGAAAATGTCCTCATATTAGCGGCATTTGTGTCCTAAAAATTATCAAGATGTAATTTTGGGAAATTGTCTAGTTTTGCGAAGGACATTCAAAAGTAGATCTTTGACCCAACAGTTTGTACATTCATGTCACAGTTCATTGATGTTGGAACCATGGTTTCCCCAACGGTTTATGCTCGACGGAGTTTATCGTACCTCATGAACAAAATGCCCCAGGAGGCCCTCAATGATGCTATGCAAGCACAGATAATATCTCCTGTTTGGCATATTGCATCCTACTTGCAAGCTGCTTCTCTATTAGCTCTAGGGAAAGAGGACGAGGCACAAGTCGCTCTCAAGGAGGGTACCGGGCTTGAAAACAAAAAGAACGCAACTTCTTGACCGCAACCGAAGCCCAAATAAATCGCCTCTCCGATCAACCCGAAGATGACCATCCGTTTGACAAAGTTGTCGGTTTCCAGGTAAGGGAACCATCTTAAAACCTCAAAAGAAACCATGCGTTACGACGAGTACATATAATCAACTCTGCACGACCAGTTTCGTTTTGGTTTGATTCGATCCGGTCCGTGATCAGCTTGAAAATTTGCTTTGGAGCGACTCCATAAATCTCTCTCCTTGCTTTCACTCTTACCGACGCTTCCCAAATGCAATGATCTTTGGAGAAACGAATAGAGAACACAGTATATATTTGTAGAGGAAAGCGTGAATAGAGTAGTCGCCATGCTTGTAATTATGTACAGTACCGATGATTATGGTTTGCTCATCTGGAGATTAAACTGGTTGTTTTTTGTATGTTTATTTATTATCAAACTAAGAGATACGTATTTAATACACTATCAACGGGATGGGAAATGTTTCTAAACTCGACTAACACGGTACAAAAACTAGCACAATAATTTCATGTTTTCGATAAGAATGTTTTGTTATACTAAAATTACGGATTATGGGAACGTATGATTCGTGAAACCTTTATTACTTTTTAACTGATTTGTTTGGCTTAAGAATATTAATCGGAAGAATATAAAATTATTTGAATGCATAATTTATCACATTAATTTTATCATATATATTTTTAAACAAATTAAATTTTTAATATTAAATTATAAATATTTATGTAAAATGTTATTGAATTAATATAAACTTTTAGTTATATTTTAATTATAATAATTTATATATTTATAACTAAATAATTAAATAAATACTTATTTAATTATAAATATTCAAACTAATTATGTATATAAAATATTTACAAAAAATAGTAGATTATTATGATAAAAAATATTATACGTATAAAAAAAATTACGACTAATAAATATCTTTATTAAATAAAAAAATATTTAAATAATCTTAACATAAAAAAATTATAACTGAGACTAAAAAAATAAATAAACAAAATTAATTGAAATTAAAATAGAATATAAATTATTACATCAGGGAGATTGAATTGATAAGATGTAAAACCGTGAAGAATTTAGATCACTATTCATCCATTATTGTTTTTCTTTAAATGATCTATTCGCCTAGGTACCTGATTGTTAACGTATTTTTTTTTAAAAAAAAAACCCCACTTTTTAAGGGAAAATTTCGTCTATAATGGTCAAAATTGTCTAACACCTACCAAGATTAAAATGAGAATGACACTCCCACTCTTTACCCCAAAAGATACTATAGTAGAGAAACAATATTAGCCCTCACCATAAAGTAGGGTTGTAAACTAACCGATTCGAACTCGAGTATTGCTGAATTCGACTCGAAAACTCGCGAGCAAAAAATTATCAAACTCAGCTCTAACTCGAAATATAATATTAAAATCCGACTCGAACTTGAAAAGGCTAGAACTCAAAAAAAATTCAGGAACTCGATTGAAGCTCGAGACTTGAACTCGATTTTGAGCTCAATTCAAGCTCGAACTCGAATTTGAACCTACAAAAATCTTATCTTATATTTATAATTATCAATAATGTATTTTAATATATTTTTAATAATGTAATTTTAAAAAATCTAAAATTATAATATAATATTTTTTTTTGAGTAGCTCGCGAGCTTTTCGAGTCGAGTATTAAGTAGCTCGTTTTAGCTCGTTAAGAATTCGAGTCGAGTTCGAGCTGGAGTCGAGTTCAGTCGATTTGAGTGTTGATCGAGCTTTGACCGAATCAAACTTGAGTAGCTCGCGATCTGTCTCGTCTCATTTACAGCCCTACCATAAAGAACCTAAACCAAACATGATAATATATCTCATAAAAAGAACATCACTGAGGAACTCTCCCCTCTAAATTATACTACCATTATCCAAGAAAAGAATGTAATTACCACGGTAAGAAGATATACTGTTAAAAGGCAGCAGCAACGACATTACCATAAACGTTGTGATGAAAACCCTAAACTGGGACAAAGTTTGTTATGCATCCGTTCAAGGCATCGCTTATTCCTCCATAAAGATCACATAAAGTGCATCCGAAGTTCACTTAGCGAATTACAACAAAAAAGACGATGCGTGAAATCACAGCACTCTAAGAGTTTGATTCCCGATTCGTCTCAGTAAAGTAGTTCTTCGAAAACAGGGTCAACAGATCGTCCCCATTTCCCGTGATACATTTCCAAGAGCCTCTCAGCTGGTGTTACTCCTGCCATGAATTTGCATTCAAATATAGCCATGCCACGACGGCAAGACAAAATCATATTACTCGAACTTGTTTCATACACCGACTGTCTAATGGAAGAAATAGAAATGGAGAATCAGAGTAACATGGGGAGGCACGTGGTTTAGATTTGGTTCTCCTCTCGTTTAATAATTAGAAAGGAACACGGGGGGTTTGAAAAGCTCTAATTGATTCAACTCTAAGTTCCTCGCAAACGGAAATACCAGAAAGAAACCTAAATAATACGTGAACTCTCGATTGCGTACCTGTTCGAACCACCTCTGCCACCTCATTCAAGAACCCGGTTTCCTTGAAGCCTCTCCTTTCCAAGCCATCCTACATGGATAATTGATCGAGTTGAAAAAAAGCATTAAAATAAAATCTGTCAAAGCAGCAACAGAAATGGTAATGCCAGATCTAGGATTAATGTAAAATTGGAAAAACGAGAAAGACATGTCGTATGATACCTTGGCCAATTTGAGAACATCTTCAGCAACGTGCCACAGAAGCCCATCTCGAAATGGTGTCTTAAGACCAGTCTTTGGAACCTACTAAACAGATCTTTAACTTAGACATGCAATCTTACACTCTTTAGTACTACAGAAGCACAAATCAAGAGATTTATACACGTATCTCAACCTTACAAATGGAACAAAATTTCTAGTACTCTTCACCTACAAAAGGGACGTGTAAATTTATTAGCTATGGAAATGTTTTAATTACCTTGCTTCTCAATATTTGTCTTTCTTCGGGAGTCCAATCAGCAGTCATGTCTAGGATACTCTGGAGCGAAACCTCATCATATAACAAACCTACCTGAAAACCGAAAGAAACGAACATCTGTTTTGTAATTTCAACAAGCAAGAGAGTAGGCATTAACACAACTAGATTAAGAATTTAACGTGTCAAGAGAATGAAGAAAACGTCCAAAGTCATAATTTAGGCTATGCCCTGTTGAATCAAAATTACATAACAAGAAACTTAGCCCTTAAGGTCAGCTACATAGCTGTAATAGCAATGTTGAAACAGTTTACTAAATACACCTAACACCAAAAAATAAAAGGACTGTAACACATGTTAATTCAATAGCTTTGTCGATGTGGACCAACAGAAGCTGGAAACGCCGAACAATGTTATTCAGGTTCAACCAAGCTAGTGGTTAAGGGACTCGTTGTTATCCCTTGAGGTCCCGGGTTTGAGCACCACAAATGCTAAGGGTATGAACGTTCATTGTCAAATGGTTGAGAGTATTTGAACTGATATTGCATTGTATTTACCCCAAATGTATCAAGAAAAAATGTTCGGCCAAGCCAAGCAGCCTTGATTGTGTTTTTAACTTTTACAATGTTGTCAAAAAACTGATTTTCATTACAAAGTATTACTAAATAATTCGCAAACAAAGGGATTATGCATAAGCAGATAAAAGGGGCCAATTACCCAAAATGCTGGCAGAGCACATAACCTCCTCCAAGGCCCTCCATCAGCTCCCCTCATCTCCAAGTACCTCTTCAGTCGGACCTGAATGCAAAGAATCATATGGATTAAACAACATAAAATCATATGGAATAAACAAAGTTTAAGATCATTTTTAAATTAAGCAATTACCTCTGGAAATATAGTTGTCAAATGATTTTCCCAGTCATTAAGGTTTGGCAGTTCACCAGGAATACATGGAAGATTTCCAGCCATAAAATCCTAAAACATGAACAATGATATTATGACAGGAAAAAATTGAGGTAAACTAATTATCAAGATTTTGTGGAAAAAGAATGTGGGGCAATATAGCAGCGTGAATACACGAGTGAAAAAGAATGGCTACAGAAGAAGCTTCAATTTACAAGGCTATATCAAGGATAGAAGGAAACCCTGAATGACATTCCGGTGCAGTCAATGTACTTATTTTTCCGGTAAACAAAATACATTGGAACATCAAGAGCATAGTCAACATACTGCTCAAACCTGCAGCACAGAAATAAAATACCATATGAAATTCTCTAAACACAAGGGATGATTTACGACAAATGGATCTAAATTGTCACAGTATAGCAACACGAAGAATGCTTACCCGAAGGAGTCGTCAAAAACAAATGGAAGCATGCCTGTTCGGTTCTTATCAGTATCAGTCCAGATATGACTGTTCAAACTCATTTTTTTATAGAAAAATCAGTAAAAGGATGAACTAAGAGAATACGGAAATATGAAATTATAGTAAAAGATTGAAAAACCTTCTCATGCTAAGGTAACCATTTGGCTTTCCTTCCGTAAAGGGGGAATTTGCAAATAAAGCTGTTGCTATCTGTTTCATTTGCTTCACTAGTTAGAAGAAAAGCAAGGCAGATATATTCAGTGGAAGACAAAGTATTAATGTTCTCACAGGTTGCAAAGCAAGACCAGCACGAAATTTCCTAATCATGTCATCTTCTGAACAGAAGTCCAAATTAACCTATTATAAAAAATCATAGAGGTGGGAAAAAGTTAGAAGGATCTTCATAAAGGCTGGATAATTGGAAATGTAAAATTTGCCTACCTGAACTGTGCATGTCCTAAACATCATATCAAGACCAAGTGAGCCAACTTTAGGCATGTAATTTCTCATTATCTCATATCTTCCCTGAACAAAAGTACTAGGTCAGACTATAATAAAATGATAGAATGATAAAATTGCAGTAGAAAAGATCAGGTATCACAAAGGTGAAAGATGAGAAAAAACATGACATTTACTACATTCATAAAACAATATGTTATTTCTACTTTTTATTCGATTTAAAACCATAAAACGTAGTCAGTTATACCTTAGGCATGACAGGAATGTCCTTTATTCCCAATTTGGGCTGGAAACCAATCCCTAAGAATCCAATTCCCATTTCTTCTGCAACAGCTTTAACCTAGTAACAGGGTAATAGAGGCATGATATATTCTGAAGTGAGACCGGAAAGGTTAAGAGTACTTGAAAAAATTAACAAAAGAAACGGATAACTAGATAATACTTTAGAAGTGATTACTTTCCGACAAGTTTGAAGTGTTTTCCACAATGTAATTTAAATGATTTAGAAGTTATCACAAAAACACATCATCTCTGGGCAGTATGAGTCTTGACATAGTCCAAATTCTTGATAGATGCTACTTCTGCATGCAATTTCTTAAGAATCTAGAACTTAGTTAAAAGGTTGCATGCACTAGATTATTCTTTTCTCTTTAACAAACCTGATAGAGGTGTGAATTGACCTCGGCACATGTTTGATGCAAAGTTTCAAGAGGTGCACCACTGAGCTCAAACTGCCCCCCAGGTTCCAATGATATGCTTTGCTTCCCCTAACCACAAAAAATAAAGGTATTGCAAAAATTCCATATGCAAATAAGAAGAAAAAAAGAATGCAGGTAGCCTGCAATGCAAATTCTCTTCTTAAATAGAATTGCTAAGCATTGCAATTAATAGCATAATGAACCACCATAAGTAAAGAGAACCAGTTTACCTGTTTAAGTCCAATAATTTTATCACCTTCCATTACTTTATCCCAATCAAATCTCTCTGAAATACCATTCAGCAATTCTGCTATTTGTTCATATTTCATAGGTTGCAGAGTTTTGATCTCGAAACCAAACTTTTCATGCTCTGTACCTATTCTGAGTAAACCAAATACTAGCATTAGCAAACAAGTGTAAATATAGAAAGTGGGTCAATTTGCTAATGGAAAGATTTAAACTATAACTCGATCCAATATAAATACTAAAAAGTAAAAACATATCAAGGACAAATACGGCTAGCTATTGATATCAACAAGTTATAAAGGCAACAAAGGTTTCCTAAAATATCATGTGTGAAACTGGTGATATACAAATTTAAAAGCATGAAAAGGTCAAGTTAACATGATAAGTTAATCTCAAATAAGAATAAAAGAGCGTAAGAGATACTCTAATCCAAACAAAACAAAGAAGGATAATTCTTACCTCCAATTTTCCTTGGGCTTACATCCAGATGCAAGGTATCCAACAAGATCCTCTTTCGTCAATGGTTCAGTAGCAACCACACCATCCTCTGTGGGAGGGCTTGCCGCAACAATCACACTATTCCTTTTTTTGCCTCGAAATCCCAGAGTTTCTAAAGGAAGCTTACGAGCTATCTTCACATTGTTGCATGAAAAAGAAGGAAAAACGACAGATTTTTCCTTCATTAGAGGAACCTCAACATTTTTCACCATACCAAAGGCCACATTCTGCCCGGTTCTACCCCAAGTTATATCACCACGGATACAATATGGTGAGCCTGCCTTAGAAACAAGCGCCATCAATCCGCTCCCTTAAACACACAACAAAAGAAGCCACTCAATTACATATCACAAGTTATCAAACCAAAAATTTTCATTACCAACATCCACAAGATAGTTAAGCATTGAACATTGCTTCTCACAGAAATTCAAAGTCTTGATCAACTAACAAGCCTAATTTCAAAACTAACCACCCTATCATCCAAGTAACTTTCTTAAAAAAAAAATCAACATTCGAATTCAATTAGCAAAAGACCTAAACTGAAATTCCTCCATTAAAACATGCATCACATATTGTTACTAACTAACCGCTAAAAGTTTTTCTCAATTCAATAATCTAATAATAACAAACACAGAACAACAGAAGCCTCTCAGTTACATATCACAGGTTATCAAACCAAAAATTTCCATTACCAACATTCACAAGATAGTTAAGCATTGAACATTGCTTCTCAAAAAAATTCAAAGTCTTGATCAACTAACAAACCTAATTTCAAAACTAACCAGCCTATCATCCAAGCAACTTTCTGAAAAAAAACAAAATCAACATTCGAATTCAATTAGCAAAAGACCTAAACTGAAATTCCTCCATTAAAACATGCATCACATATTGTTAACTAACTAACCGCTAGAAGTTTTTCTCAATTCAATAATCTAATAATAACAAACACAGAACAACAGAAGCCTCTCAGTTACATATCACAGGTTATCAAACCAAAAATTTCCATTACCAACATCCACAAGATAGTCAAGCATTGAACATTGCTTCTCACAGAAATTCAAAATCTTAATCAACTAACGAGCCTAATTTCAAAACTAACCAGGTCCAGCCTATCATCCAAGTAACTTTCTGGAAAAAAAAACAAAATCAACATTCAAATTCAATTATCAATAGACCTAAACTGAAATTCCTCCATTAAAACATGCATCATATATTTCTAACTAACCGCTAAAAGTTTTTCCCAATTCAATAATCTAATAATAACAAGCACACAACTGACAAAAAAAAACGAATGCAGGTTCAATTTCGAGTCAAATTCACAGAAAATTAAAAGAAAAAAAAGAAGAGCGAAACAGATTTAAGCAAGCCTTTCGAGGTGAAGGTATAATTTGAAGTAAATAATACAAATCTAAGCCAAGTTTAAAAGAACAAAGACAAGATTCTTCGGAGTTAACATTATCACCTTGGCTGTTATCGAGCGATTCGAGATCAAATTCTAGGGTTTAATTTTCCGTGAAATGGAAAAGGATAGATGCGGATGGAAAGGGCGACTACGAAAGTGTATATATAACTTCTGGAATGGAAAAGAATAAAGAAAAGAAAGATTCCAACGAAAAGAAAAGAAAATGCATTTCTTTTCGGGTAAATTATATCATTGGTCAATTAGTTATTTAGTTCTTTTATTTTTATCACCTATCTTTAAATTTTGTCAATCAAACCACTTATTCACAAAATAATTTGATCTTTAATATACTATTTCTTTTTGTTTTCTGATCGTAACATCTTATTCTTTCTTCAACAATTTCTGATATATAATGGACCTTTCGGTACGATTCAAATTCATATGAAGTTGTGTTCATATATAATGGACCAGACTATTTAATTCACTCTTCACTCGTTATTTATAAACAAAATTATATAAAGATTATTAAATTTTGATATTGGTCGCCTTTGTCAATAAAATATTTTAATATTAATTATCAAACATCAAATTAACTAATTTTATTATTTTATAATCGCCTTAAATTATTTCGAGTAAAAAAGAGGCTAATATAGTCTATTTGATGTGTATCTAATACGTAGGGTGCCACATGATTATGAGTTGGCGGCTAGGAAATGGGAATGAATTAAACAACAATTTAAAGAAGGGTAAAACATACAAATGGTCCCTTGATTATAGAGTATTATTTTATTAAGTCTTTTAACTATTAAACGTTATAAAATGCTTATAGTTCATGTTGCTTTGTTAAGTCTCAGACTGTTAAAAGTTATAAAATGATTACTTGGCTATCCATTCTGTTTCAACTCATAGTTTTCTATTAAAAAAATAGCGGTTTTTAAGATGATGTCAACATGATGACTGAGATATGATAATCATTTGAGACTCTAGGATCATATTTTATTATATCACAGTCAATAGATTAACGTTCAACTCAAAACACCATCCATTTTTAACAAAAAAAATACGAGTTTGAAATATAATGAATAGACATGTGACCATTTTGTAACTTTTAATAGTCGAGAGACTCAACAAACAACACTATATAACCAATGACTGCTTTGAACCTTGATTTGGCTTGTTGATGGCTGCTTTGAAGACTATCATGACTAATGGAGATTTTGTGGCTGTTATCTAATTTTATTTTGTTGGTTAGATTCAAAGAATTTCTCAAGACTATTGGAGATTTGGGTAATTAAAGACTGATTTTTTTTTTACATAGCTTTAGTAATTTGATTTCATCGTGTACAATGGAAATTTTAAAATATCAAATAGAAGAGAGTCCCTAAATAATATTTATGATCCCATTAAAATAAAATAAAATAAAATAAAATAAAATAAAAACCCATAACCCGATCGCACCTTAAGATAAGTTTGTATAATTGTTGGTATACTAAGTGAGATTTTCCAATTAAAGGACAATAAATACAAGATAATTCAAGAGCTCGATTTAATCAATTAATCCACATTGAACTCTACTAAATTCTTTCGATGATATGATGGATTTTCTGACATTTAATAAATGTATTATCATTTATAAAAACAAATCACTCGTATGGATGTAAAATGAGCTTTCCTTCGTTGTCATAAATGATCTTAGACATTTACAACGTGCATACACTCTACAGATGCAACTGCAACTGTTCGAACTCGAGACCTATTAGGAGAACTATACTCCATATGTATATTTTAACAACCGAGTAATCAATCCCCTGACCATATTTTAACAAAACAAAATCTTACGGTTTGTAAAAGAACTAAAACTAAAGATTCAACAATCAAGTAATCTCGATCGGAAAAATGACCCTAACTGGATTAACTCGATATTAGTGAACATGTATGGACTCGGAGGTCAATAATGAAATGATACAAAGAGATTAATTGTAGACCTGCCTATAATCTTGTCTTGACCACACCGAAGGATCTAGTTATCAGAGCCGCAGTTGAAGCAGCTACTGACTAGCTTCATTTGAAGAAAAATCATAGCATCACATGAAACCTAAATACTAAGATTCTGAGTAAAATCGAATGCACTTGTGTTGGGCACATACCAGTGTCCATGTAAGTAATAATGAGCGGTCTGCTTGCACCAGTCGTCCCTGATTCCATTATCAGTTTACCACAAAAGAAACTTTACATAGAAGGCAAGATGGAACACAGTAAATTTACATGTCAGGCTCTGCCTTGAATCAATTAGTTTTCCGCCATTATTTGGATGAAGATTTTCCTTCGGAAAGGTCTCAGCAACCAAAAACTAGTTATGTAAATGCTTTAATGCTACATGCCATTATCAGCTTGCCAACAATGCGTCCATGTAAGTGCTTTTCTAACCACTATGAATGTCAACCGTGCAACCTTGATGGTGGTGATGATGGTGTCTTGTAGTCGATGTCAATGTTGGTGACGGTAATTATAACGAAGAATCGTCTTCATTTTCTTTTTCCTGTTTTTGAGTGGTTGATCGTGGTGCCTCTGAACATAATAACTGCTTGAAGAACTCATATGATGCAAAGAAGAGTGCTCCTTGTGTCGTATACATAACTATCCGAGGAACCAATCCCCTAACAACATTTAAGAAACAAAATCATCTAGTTTGTAAAAGAACAAAAACTAAAGTTCAGCTATCAAACGTCAAGTAATCTTCGACTGACAAATGACTCAAGAGAGTATGTGCTTGTGCCAAGTTGATCTACATGGAATTTCAATATTAACAGAATATTAGTGACAATATATGAACTTGGAGATTACCTATATACACCTTTCAACCCTTCATGCATCCATATATCTTGGAGGCCATTGTACACATTATTGTATCGGCTCAAAGACCCAGGTATCTGCATTATAGTCTTCATGTCAGAAACACAAATAATCCATTAAACCAGAACAAACACCTAGAACACAAAAGATATAAAGATCCTGATATGACCTAATCACATTTATGTGTATAAATTGTTCAAAAGACTGAAACCTGCAATATATAGGTCAAACTTTTTGTGTTTAAAGTGCATAGGTTTCTATATATTCGTCTCTCAATGAAACCCGGAGAACAGTATGGCTTGTGGGTTTTGGTCTTTTGAGCAATTTTAGACCATATAAAACCTGCGCCCTTCAAAATTTTGTCTCAATAGTGTCCCCTTGATAAAAACTTGGACGTAAGTAAGCATGATTGCAAGCAGGGAAATGTATGCAAAAGTGTAAAACTTTTAAGCCTGTTGACAAGAATACTAGGCCAAGTGTTTCCGAGCAGCTGAAAACAGGATTAAAATGAAATAATACAAAGAGATTGCACACCTGTGTCTGTAATCTTGTCTTAACCACATCAAAGGGAGTTGTGAAGAAAGCTGCGGATGAACCAGCCACGGCTCCACAAACTAGCTGCAGCATAAGATCATATCATCGCCTAAGTGTGATTCTGGATGGTTGAAACCAAAATACTAGAATTTAACTGTCAAAGTATCAAGGTTATTTCAAAAAGAAGGATGCATAAGACAAACTGTCTGTAATGTGTTCGGTTGAGCAGGGGATTGCAATGACATCAACATGACTTGCTTCAAGCTTTCATATGTGTAGAACTGCATATAAGCAATGATGGAATCATAAATTACACATAAAGAAATTATGGATGGTAAAGAGAACAGTGGTAGGATGGTCGGCACTATGGGAGGAATTACAAACAAATTTGTACTTCATGGAGTTATATCTTTGTTATGTTAACCCTTTTTAATCTCCTGGAACTCGCAACATCCCACTGCACGGGAGAGCCATTTCTTTAGCCTCTGCTTTGAAGCTTACATGGCATAGAACACAATTAAACTATGAATTTAACAAGATTAGACCTTGATAATTGAGTGAGGAATATTCCTGCAGAGTACAGCGCCCCACCCGGTGTAGAGTGAAGGCAGACCCCCCTTTTTGATAATCTCAACTAAAACCTTCCTGCAGAAACAGATTTTGGGTGTCATTGAGAGACTAATAAATGAACCATACTAGACGATAAATTTATAGTAATTGCGGGTAGAAATGAACTTGAATGAAAATATAATAAGCAGAAAACAACCACAAACATGTTAACATATTAATCTTCTGATATTGACAATAGTACAAGAATTTGGAGGTATACCAGCAGTTTTGATAGTGTACCCCAACTTGCATTTGCTGCTTTATACGCTCACTAGGTGTAAAAATAAAAGAAGTAGCAACGCTTGCACAACCACCAGCCATGCAATGAGACAAAGAATGATACTCCTGCAAGAAATAAGAAAAACAGGTGAGCTAGTCACACTTAAGGATTTAGCACGTTACTAATGGACAGGCAATTACTAAACAGTTACAACTCTGTGTGTCAGGATATGTGATCCACACTATATCACATTGAAAGATGCAAGTTACCTTAGGGAGGAGAGGAAGTAAAGCCCCTTTGACTGATTCATATGAGAAAGTATAAAGGGCAGATATTGGAGCTGAAGTTGCAATATTGCTAGCAATGCCACGATATAGTCCAATTAAACCTGTAGATTGAAATGTAGAAAACAAGTAGGTCAGCATAATTCACAATAAAAATGAGCACAGTCAATCTCAGTCATCTCTGTTCTATAGAAAGAATATACCTCTTTCAGCAATTATCGATCGTCCAATACAAAAGATCGACTTCTGCTCTGCATTGCAAGATTGAATGACTGTCTTAACTGTATCAATTGGATGTAGGCAAAGGCTAACAAATATTCCAGCAAAAGCCCCAGCAAAAGCATGCTCATGTTTAGCTAGAGCATATTGATGTTTTTCACTTGCTCCTGAGTGACTTTCTGCTCTACTGTCATCTCTGGAAAATGGTTCCAGTTGTTTTAGTTGATTGTCAAGGTATTCATTTCCGTTGTTAAGAAGTTGCCACTCTTTGTATGTACTGTAATGGGAAACTAAAGAGTTGATACGATAATCTGCACAAAGATTGGAATCCGAAGTCCTCAGAACACTACAACCTGCCTTGGTTTCTCGAACATCAGTGAGGAAATAATCCGAGCGTAGGGAGGAGGTTGCTCTTGTATTAAAAATCAACCTTGCATCATGAGATGAGGATAGATCTTTAGATTTTATATGATGAGAATAAGGTTCGGCATTTTCAATGGGCAAATTATCTATCGGACTAGTTCTATATGATGAAATGCAGTTTCCTACACCACTACTTGTAGCAATGCAATATTCATCAATTTTCTTATTCACAATCTCTGGATCTGGGACACTGGCAAAATGATGAAGTCCAGCAGGAGGAATCATCTTTCTCATCCATTTATAGACATTTCCAACTTCAGATGAGAATCCAACAGCTGAAAGCCCATTCCCTTTCCAACTCTCATTAGAGAAATCAGAGCCACAGCATAAAAGCCCCTGGTAAAATGAATGATTAATATTTTCAATAGAAAAATCAATCTTGGACATCTTCTTGGTTATTTTGACAAAACCAAAGTTGGGCTTCATGACAGATGGCAATTGCCTAGCTGTTGTCGAATCAATGCAAAATAATTTACTATCAGCTGAAACAGATCTGGGGCCATTTTCTCCCAACTGCAGGTTGACCAGGATATCCTCTTTCTGAGACACACAACAGGCTCTTTCAAGATTTGTCTGTTGTTGACGAATAGCAAGACAGCTTGCTGAGTTCCATATATGGTTTAACGACGAGATAAACTCGGCAGTGCTCAGTTTTTGAGGTTGCTTGGCATCAGATTTTATTCGGGTTTTCCTATTATTATCAGGCAGGGAAGGGGCATATTCTTCAGGAACAAGCTCACCAATCTCAAAGAAAGCTCCCTCAGCTGGGTTCACTCTGTACTTGATTGAAGGTTGACTAGTTTTACATGGCTTTCTAGAGGAAGACATTTTCTCAAAATCTTTCAAGAATTCCTCAAAAAACAGATCACAACAGTATCTCACACAAAAAATAACTGCAACGTGGATTGAGAAAACACATCATCAAACATAAACTAATAAAAGCCGCATTAAGTTTAAAGTATCAAGACAGTAACTATGGTGAAAAAATGCAATTTAGTCATGGACTCATGTAATTCAATAATCTAACTGTTCTGATACCGGTAAAAACAACAAACAAGTCAAATTTATATCAGTACCAATGGATTTTTTCCCAAATGTTGACATAGACTTTTCAATTTTGATGTTGTATATGAGTTGAAATCTGGCAAATTATAGGTTTCTTAGTAGAATAAGTCTTTTGCTGCTTTAGTTCAATACATGGTTCATTTCAGAAGTTCAGTTTAGCATTTAAACAGCATGTCATACTAAATTACAATTTTGCCTATAGTACAAGAGCTACCTAGATACTTTAACCCTAAGAGAACCAATGTTAAATGCAAATTTATACATCTAACAGACTAATGTATTATCAGCTGCTAATGAACCCTAATATTGCCTAGTTAATCAATTTAACTCTTTCTCTGACCAAAAATCTAAAAAAAATGGGCAAAAATGCAGATCAATAAAAAAATCACTCAATAAATAGTCATAAACTAAAAATAAAACAGAAAACAATAAGAAGCAATGATTAGAAGAAGAAAGTCAATTAAAAACAAACTTACCAGATAATTGGTTCCCATCTTCTATTTCCGGCAATTTGAGCAAACAGACCAATTCGATACGGGATTACTGATCAAGCTCAGCAGCAAAACATCCCTGGGATGATTAGAAATTTTTCATTAGAAAAAGGAATCAAAATTATAAACAATAAAGCGGTCAAGAAAGAGATTTACAAATTCCGCATAGGGTTAGACCTCCGTGAATGTGGCTGATTACGAGAGACACTTGAAGGACCATTTTCTCGAGAAAATGGAATGGGGGATGCTTGTTTCCCGAGAAAATTAGGGTTTAGGGAAGGTTTTATAAATTGAGATGTTGCGCCCCTTCCTCCTCCCATTCGTACCATATGCCGGTCCACTATAGTAACCCGGCTCCACTTTAAAAATTCAGTAGCATAATATAAACTTCTAGTGATTTCTAAATCACAAAGCATCCAGATAACATCTTATAAGTATCTAAAATACATAATACAATAAAATAACTTTAACGTTTGATAATATAGTTAAATTTATTCAAGTTTTTTTAAAATATTTGATCATTAAACGTTTTATTTTAAATAAAAAATACTTCTATTAAATAAAACTCATTAGTCAACTAACAATCAACGTCTGAAATTAAAATAAACTGCACACGTAAAAAAAAAGTTGACATGATTATTTATGTCACTCTCTAATTGGTGTTTATTTAATAAAATTATAAAATTTATTATTTATATTTTAAAACGTGTTGTTATTATCCCTTTATAATTTTCACGTGCAATAGTCTTAATATATGATTAAAAAAATATGTTACTGATTTTATTATTATTTAAATAATAAAATCGGTAAAAAAATTACTGAAAACATTATTATTTATATCGGTTTTGTTATTATTGAAAATTTTACCGAATTTGATAAAACGCTACCGATTTTATTATTATTAAACATTTTTATCGGAAATACTAAAAATTTGATGTTTTAAGTAAATATAATAATGTTTTAAGTAGTTTTTTTACCGATTTTATTATTTAAATAATAATAAAACCAATAACACTTTATTTTAACATTATATTTGCACTATAAAACTTCCCTGGTAGTCAACAACAAAAACAAAATAAATTTTGCTGAAAATCGACTTGTTCCACCAGCACAATCCAAATCCTGCTAACATTCTCATTTTAATCGAATTTGACTTTAATATTTGATTTCCTCACTCTGGAAAAAATGACTATTTTACCAATCAAACTTTCAAAATTTATGATTTAGTCCAACTTAAAATTCTTTTTTTTTTGCCTTCCAATTCTAAAGTTTCTCATTGACTAATTTGGACCAACGCGGGTCGCATACCTGATTTTGGTGGGTGAGTCTTCTAGCGGGAATTTTCTTCATACACTAGGACTCTAATATGAGACCTTACTTAAGCGATATGAAGTTGCTTACCACTTGAACCAATCGTCGTTGGTCTAATTTAAAATTCTACATTCTTTTCCCATAAAATTATTATATTAACTCAAATTAGCTCTAATATATTTTCCAAAAATAATAATGGAATTGGTATTCAATATTTAATCATAATTAAATATCTAATCCAACCGAAATCTAATACCAAAATTTTTTGGGGCCTCACAATAAACACAAATCCTAAAAACCCTCAACCCTGGTATAAATATAAACATAAATCCTAAAAATCCTGAACCATCGACCCTAAAAAGTAACCTAAATCATAAAAACATAAACCACCCTAAAACCAAACACCTAAGAAGAAATTGGAATTGATTTTAGCGTTTTTTTTATTAATCTGGATTAAGTACAAGACAATATTTGTTAAAAAATAACTCTTAACCATTTGACATTGAACGCTCACACCCTCTAACATTCGTGGTACTAGAACCTGGAACCTCAAAAAATAATAACAATTCTTTTACCACCGAAGTCGTTTGGTTCTTGCTAAGGTTTAAAAATGTAATCTCCATGATATGTCTTTTAGCGATGTAGTCACATATGTAAATGTGTTTTCTACCGTGAGTATATTTTTCACATTTACAATGGAAGCTTTTTATAAAAATATTTTTTTAAAAGGATATCAATTTAAAAAATAATTAAGATTGTGTGTTATTTAAGTAATATATTTTATTTTATTTTTTATATATTGAAAAAAGGCACAATGGCTCTTGTGGCATATTTATCCTAAAATAAATATTAAATAGATTTAAATCAATATTATGATACTTAGGGGCTGTTTGTTTACTTCAGAATGATTAAGCGTTGAATGATTCAAATGATGAATGATTCAGAGGCTCTGTATGAATTAGTTCTGAATGTGACATGTTGTTTGATAATGACTCTGAATCATTCAGAATTTACTTCTGTGGTGAATAATTCAACACTGTTTTGTTGAATCAGTCATCACTGAATCATTCAGAGGTGCGAAACAAACGTGCTAAATGCTGAACGATTCAACATTCAGCGCTGAATAATTCCATTAAGAGGCAAACAAACAACCCCTTACATATGTAAAGATTCAGTGATAGAATAGAACGAAGTAGTGATCGAATTAAAACCCTAATGGAAAGGGCGGCAAAAATACTAATAGCCAACATAATCACGTTAAATATAAAGTCACAAAAAACAGAACAGGACACCTTCATCCAAACCAAAATCCTCGTGAAGAAACCATGTGATTCGCAGCCTCGATCTTCGTCGTTGTCTTCATCTCCACCAGTTAAAACTTTATAATACAAATCTTTATTATCGTCGTCATCGTCATCCCTGATTTTTTTAAGACGAGTATATATATGTTAATAATTTAAAATTTTGTACAATATAATTACAAATAAAATTTCAAATTAAATATTAGCTAAGTTGAGGGGTGTCAAAATTTCTAAACGAAAAATTTTTATGTAAGTTTTTTTATATATAATAAAAATGACAACTTTTAGAAGGATTTTGACACTTTTAAAAATAAAATTTATTTTATACTTTTAAATAATCTATGGAGTATAGTTTTATTCATACATTATAATTTAAAATTATAACATCGTAGCATGAATCAAATGATCTTAATAGTTAAAGAATTTATTGTTATTTCTTGAGATTCTAAATTTGAGCACCGAGTATGTAGGATAAACATTCATTTTCAAATGGTTGAGATAATAAAATCTATTTTCGAAAGATACTAAAAGTTTCCCAGAATTAACATCATGCTGCCATGTTCAAGAAACCCAGAAGAGAAAATTCAGAACACATTAACGAATGGTAGACATACTAGAACCCTAACAGAGGCCACAAGCCCTATATTACAAAGTTAGAATCTGAGGACAACATCTGGTCGGTCGGTCGATCGACTAATCCTCCCTATTAGTCTTTTAATGGGAACTAATCTAATGTTAGAGTTGGAACTAAAATAAGCATCAACTGCAATGTTGAAGGAACATTCAGAGTTGCTCACTTTGTGAGTCGTCGGTTTTCAGTCTCTTAGCGGCAGTGATGAATTCCGAAATTACCTGTACGTCGTTGAGTGGTGGCTGTATCGAAGAAAGGATGTTAGATTCAGACAGAGGGCTTAAATGTGGCGGGCCTGTTTAGTCGCATTTGCTCTCCGAGAAGGAATATACCTGTGATCCAAAACGCTGCTGCACGGTGTTAAGCATTAGTTCCCTTGGTGAATAAGCATTGATGCTACCCTACAAATCAAAACCGAACCCCTTATTTAGATAAATGTAATTATGTCTATCGAAGAAAATTGTCGGGGTTACGGTTTGTAGTGCCTACAAGTTTGAAGCGCCTGCAATATCTTCTCCAGGAGTCGCTGTCGAGTCTTGCCAAGTTTACCTTCGGAATCAAGAAACACATGTCAGATACAAAGGTTTCATTTTTCCGACAAATAGGGCACCGGATTTAGGTGCGTGTTGCTATACGAAAAGGCTTGGATGAATGCTGCAAAGTTTGATACTAACCGACTGGGGTACACTGATAATGGATTGAACATCTCTGTAACTGCTTCAGTTAGATACTTTCATGGATGCAGATGGAACCCATGGTTTCGTATGTCGAACTCTCGGTTTAGAAACCAAACCCTCTGGAACTCGATGCTACTAGCTGTCGAAAGAGAGAACGAAAAAAGGGTCTCGTCAAAACGTTAAATTTCACATGAACATATTTTTAGCTTATTGTGAAATGAAATCATGGTGGTTCTTACCAATGTCCGAGCCACTGCTTGATTTCTCGAAATCATGATCACCGTCTACTTCATTCCCTGTAGGGTGTTCGAGCACACTCAATGCGTTCCTTTGCAGCTTTACTTCAACCCCATTCTTTAAAACCTTTGAAAACAAGCACTAGCATCACTCATTACAATCTACAAACAAAGCCTATCGAGTAGTATTCTTAACTATAAAAGGATTCGCAACTACGACCGCAAAAGAGGCTTCGCCGTACAAATGGACCATGAAAATGTTCTAACAAATCCTACGTCGGTCCGACCATGGATTTTAACTTTTTTCGGGGTTTCCAACCATTCAATCTTCAAAAAAGTTGAGTTTAAAGCAAATAATAATCCAGGACTGTATACTTAGCTTCCATATGAGAAAATATTGCCTTATTAAGTTAAAGAATGCCAGGTAATTAATATAAACAAACGAATCATATATGCAAGAACCAATTGATAGCGATAAACACTACACATTCGAGTCGATTATAATGGTTAATGAGAACACCAGCCAATGCCAACCACCGAGGCCGACGGCCTTCTTGACGACACCTTGCAAGCCAACCAATACAGACTTTGTTCTTGTTTCCGGTGACGATAACTTTCGTGTGTCTCGGAAGAACCGAAAGCTTCTTCGTCGCAGATTTTGCCTCGGGACGGAACAGAATCCGAGAACACAGTTCATGCTGCTGCTGCTGCAACATTTTGTTCCCCAAATTCAACTGTTAAAACTAAGCTAAATTGGAACTCCCTCAATCCAAATTCCCAGATTCTCAAAAAGAAAAGTCGACTTATAACTCATCAACTCTGTACATTCATTCATTTGTTTTTTGTTTTTGTAGTCAAGGATTCTGAGCTTTGTTCATGACCCTGTAAAAACAGAAGACAAGCTTTAAATGAAGTACAGAGAGAATCCCAGATTTTTATGAACAGTAATTAATTTGAAAGAGAGAGAGATTTGACTATTTGAGTCACTGACACGAATAGTTTGAGAGGTGAGTTGAATGCCGAGTCTTGGCTATGGAGAATCCAATGGCTGGGTCACGGGCATTGATTGATTTCAATAAATGAAACCCAAAAATAGAAAAATAAAAAAAGGAGACGATGTTATTTCATCACTAAGATTCTGCTGATATCACCTGAAACAAAACACATTTGAAATCAAAAACCCTAATTATTGAGAAACTTGAAACGATAAAAGCTGACAACATGTTTAATCAACAACCCCTGAAATAAAAACGAAATGAAAGCTTTTTAAAAGCTAAATTGTGTACCACATCAAAAGCCAAGGTAGAGAAATCATGTTTGGTTGCTGAGAAAATTTAAACTGTAAAAGGAAACGGAATCTCAAACAACAACAAAAAAGGTTTAAAAGTGAATAAAACCCATTTAACCCAATTAACCATGGCCACAATTTACGTTGCCGGCCGGTTCTTCTCTTTCTTTTTCCTTTTACTTTGTGGGTTTTGAATGCATATACATGTATACACACACACACACACATTTAACGAGTTCTTTTTCTGGGGGTGTGTTTTGAATGTAGCATGTGGCAAGAAGAGGAGAGCAGAGTAAACTTAATTCAACAACATGACAGGAGAACTGATCATGTAGTTTTCTTTTCTTTTTTCCGCTCTCGTTCTTGATCTCATCTATTGTAATACTGATATTTCGATTCACTTTCAAGCTTGATTCTTTAGCATAAAAGTGATAGCTGGGAATTGTTTGATGTAGTTTTGATAATGTTGATGTTTGAGAGTTGGAAAAGGGTACATTTAATTGTTTAATTCTCTTTTTTTTTTCAGGGAAATCATGCATTGCTGCTATGTCTCTGGATGATACATTAAAAGTTATAGCCTGCTATGTCTCGGATGTCAAGCCTGATCCCGACGATGCTTCATATTCCAGGGAACAACAGAAGAAGTTATCGGCCCTCGAGATGGATTTATCAGCTGAGAGGCACGAAGGTTTCATTTCAAAGGAAAGATCGGAGGGTGACGGTACTCGTTCTAATAGAAGGCTTTTAGCTGTTATAGGTATCATCACAACATTCAGACGAAAGAAAAATAGAGACGTGATCCGGAAAGCATCGATGCGATCCGGTAATGCCTTCCTTTCTCTTGACATTGCAAGAGTTTCAGTCAGGCACATGAGAAAATGTTGTCTATCTACAGCTAATATTCAGTCACTTGCAGACATGTTTATGCTGATTCTCAATTGAGTTGCCTCCTAGGTTTGTTTAGCTGTAAATTAGAAGGCTGCAATCAGGCATGGTTACCTATATCGATAGTAAGTTAAAAGTCGAGATTGCTTTCGGTAAACTATGAGGCCAAATGACCGACTAACACTGTTCCGTTGTAAGTTTAGGTGGCTTGGCATCAATAGCATTAAATTTCACTGATGAGAACATGTGTAACATTAATCTGTCCTAACTTAGATGGATCTTGAAAAAATACTTTGCTACTTTAGTTAATAGATATCTGCATTCCATTTAATATGTGCATGTGCTGCTTTGGAAAAACTAGAAGAAGAGAAGAGAATCGTCGTCTCATCAGAATCATGTCGAGGCACCCGAGGAACGTTTGAAGAAGATAAAACTTCTCTTTGTACATGCTGTGGAGTGCTGGGATGCCGAGTTCTATGTTAAAGTCAATGACGTTGTTTGACGATACCATATGTAGGGTACAGCGATCACCCCCTTCCAGACCTTTTCTAAAGATTCATGAGCACTTGTATTTATGTTCTTGTACACATTCATAGGACTCACAAATGGTATGAACCCGACTGGTGGAAATTCGGTGATGCAAAATCGTAACAGAATCTTCTTCCTTCATATATGTCGTGGAAGTTTAGTAACGATTGCATAATCTCGGGTCGAATAGCATTCGTGTTCGAATTCCAGATTTTTCGAACAATGTATGCAACAGCAGATCAATGGTTTGTCTTCAAGGTTATATATAGTTTCATATGTTTTCCCTTTGCATCCTACAATTCTTGTGTATGGTGCAGATACTTTCGGCATGCTTCAGACGAAATATATGCTATTTCAAGAGCTTTGGCTCAGTTTATCTCCATTAATAAAGTCTCAACACCTTTTTCGGCCTAAACCGAACCAAGTTGATCATAATTTGCCTCTTTGCAGGTCTATTCTTCGGATATATGCCCACGATGATGTGAGTGCAGGATCATGGTTTATCGGACTCGATGTTAAGCATGTTGATGAGAGCAAGTTTTGCTGTTCTCCGTCGTCTACAGGTCAAAATTTGTCTCTTTTCCGATCAAATGCACGTATACTATACGGTTGCTGAGGTGATTTACAGGTTAAGATGAAGAGAAACAGTTTGAAACATGCATTCATTTGTTCATACCGTTGTCCTCCTGTCATGTTCAGCATAAGATGCAGTAAACAATTGCAGAAGTGTCGTATTTTTCGACATATGAACTGAATGAACATAAACTCGAGGTTCCGGTCCACCGTGTTAACAAAATCTTCTCGTTTATGCCTCAGGTTCGATATGTGCCACGGTATAATATCAACTAACTAGATGTATTTCAACACTACTGGTTATATATAGCAAGGCCACTCTTGTTTCGCACCGTACATTACGCCGCGCCGGAACCAACCCAGAGCTCAGAACACACCCACGGAGAACGATCGGTTGCGTCTGGAGTGTGGAATTGCCGAAGATTTCGGAATCGATTTTATTAGTTCAATCCTAGTTCTTATTTGTTCCGAGCAGCTGCAGTTGCAGGACAACATATTCATTCTTCTTCAAGGCACAACAATTTTAGTCCCATTGCTGATGCATCGTAGCTTTGTATATTTCAAAGTTTATTCTTGGACATTGATTGATAAAATTGAAATGATGAACAAAGTATAAAGCGTAAAGATTTATAGTAAAGTCAATTTTTTTCATTAATCTTACGGAAGTACAAGGTAGCATCTGTTCAAAGATGAGTATCAATCATCTAACATTAAATGTTTATATCCTAGCATTTTTTGTACTCGAACTCTGGATCTCAAGAAATAAAAAACAACTCGAATTTTTAAAAGTGTGAACGGTTCAAAATAATTTTATAATAATTATATTAAATCTTAAGAGTTTCTCTTTACGCTTGTTGTACCTAGGGATGGTAATGGGTCGAGTTAGGGTCGGGTTTTTGGTCAATCTGATCCGACTCAAAAATAAGTATCCTCCACCCGACCTGACCTGAAAATTTTATATCTTCCACTTGACTCCGACCTGATTTTTTAGAGTATAAGTATGACATGATCCGACCCGTTATAAAGTAAGGATTTAATTTAAAAAATAATATTTTTTAAGAAAATTACATTATTATCCTTGGGTCTAGTCGGGTCAGAGTTTTTTCACCCTCGACCCAAACTCAACCCGACGACCTCACCCCTTAAAAAATTCAACTCAACCTGACCTGAACCTGATTTTTTTTAAACAATCCGACCCTATCATATCAAGTCAGGTAAGATCGAAACTCATCAAATTCGAATTAAATTACTAACCCTAATTGTACCACCTATTGAATATCAAGATCCATCGAAAGCATAATTGTGACTAAGGTCTCATAAGAGTATCTCTAGATACAAGGCCTTCAGAGTTTTACACCTCTCGAGAAATTACAATTTTTTTACATGATTCATGTGACATGTAAGAAGTCAAAATTAATTGATAGCTAATTACATTAATCTAATTTACTTATTCCTTCGGCCTACAAATAGTCTAACATTTGCACTATAGATCACTATAAAATCCCTTGATCGAGATCGTGGCAAAAAAACTTTATCTCCATTTATCTCTCTTCTATCTTCTTATGGAAATAGAATATCTCAACACTGACCAACTATCGTTTTTTCACCATCTATCACTCTCTATCCAAATCAGAAATAACGAACCCCTTATAATTATCGTGACTCGTTTATTCCATCTAAAATAATCGATCTCAAATGATTTATTGATCTCAAATGATTTATTAACATTTGTATCTCTATAAGAATTGATAAAAGAATGAAGCAACTTTATCAAACATGCAATGCAAGCATTGCTTATAATTTGAGCCAAATGGAGTGGAGGGGTACTTATATGATTGACTTGTTTGTTAAGACTGAACTTTTTAAAACTAAAATGTGAAGAAATTTGCACGCCACGAATTCATCATTTTTGTTTTTTTTCCCTTCAGTATTTCCACTTATCTGACAAATAATTATTTTGTCACTGCAATGACATGGTATTATTTTTCTCTCAAGCATTTCTATTTTTATTTTCAAAATAAAAATAATATAATATAAATTCGATCCACGTGGTAATTTGTCGTTCACATGCGAAGTTGGGCCGGAAAAGAATAGTCATATTAATGGAGTATAAGTAGATGGACATGGGTCGGGTTCGGGTTGATCGGAAAATATATATTTTTCACTCGAAATTCGACTTGATCTGAATTTATGAGTGATTTCACCTAACTAGAACTCGATCTAACTTTTTGATATAAAACCCGAATCCGACTATATGTATAGTCGGATTCGGGATTTATACGAAAAAGTCGGGTTAAGTTCTTGTCGGGTGAAGTCATCCCTAAACTCGGGTCGAATTTGGGTTATATATATATTCATTAAAAATAGGGTTCTAATTGAAAAAAATAATGTATAGAGGGTTATTATTGTCATTATCTTTAAATATATAAGGTAAATTTAAATTATTTTTTGGGTAGGGTCAAGTCATATATTTTTCATCATAAACCTAAACCCGACCCGATCCAAACATTTCCTCCAAAAAAAATCTAACCCAACCCGATCCAAATATTTCCTCCAAAAAATCCAACTCGACCCAAATCTGAATTTTAAAAAAAAATCTAATTCGATTAGATCGGATCAAGTTGGAACTCGTTGGATTCAAGTCACGTGCGCATCCCTAATCATAACTCTAAAAATAATAATTTAGTTTAATTCAATTAGTTAATATAATAATGATTAAAAAGTTAAATATTAAGAGTGATGTACAGACAAATAATTTCAGTAATAAATGAATTATTGTTATTTCATGATATTTCGAGTTTAAACCCTATAAATGCTAAGGTCGTGAACCTTCGGTATCAATTGATTAAGAACTATATTTAAAAAGATATTATTTTATACATATCTTGATTAATAAAAAAAGGCAAAAGGGTAACTTTTGCTCGTGTAGTAGATCAAATGATACATTTTCATCCCTATCGTATTTTTACATCAATTTAACCCTCAAAATTTCTCAATTGCATCATTTTATTACTACTTCTAACTTAAAACCACAAATTATAAATATTAAACCCTAAACTATAGCCCTATAACCTCTGACTATGAACTCTCAAACCTAAACCTGACTTAGGGCATATAATTTAATAATAAAATTAAAAGATAAATGCTAAAAAATAGAAAAAATGAATTTACCCCAAAAAAAAAAGAAGGTATAGCAAGACTGACCAGCAAAATAATGGTGGCCTGAGTTGCACTTTTGGTGGGGTAGCCATGCTGCTAACTTTTGCTCTCTTTTTCAATCTGTGATGCAACAACAACTCGAAACTCCAGGAAAACAAAAAAAAATTCTCATCATTCAAACAGCCACAGGCTCATGTCCTTGTACCCGAATTTTTCACCCGATTGGCCAGCTCCGGTTCTTGTACCCACCGCCAATGCTGTTACTAGCGTAAAAGACAATAAAATTCAGGCAAAGAAACAAAGTGACATTGAATTAATGGCAACGACCACTGCTCAGCTCAAAGTTCAAGTGCAATACATCAAGCAAAAACGCCGCAAGTGTAAAGAAACCACCATTTCTTCCTCCGCCACTGGTAACAACTGCTCCCACTCCACTCCTGTTTCCCCTGCTCCGTCTCCTCCCCCGCCTTCCCCTCCTCCGCTTCCCCCACAAGCTGCTGGTGTTCCCGGCCTGGGTTCAAACGATTCTTTGTCCGGTTTCAAGATCCGATATTGTCCCGGTAGGGTATCTCCCGTCATGGACTTCACCGGTAGGACTACGCTCTCCAACGGCCACTCTCCGTGGAGTTTCATTGAGTTCAATTCCGCCCTCACGGCGGGTCTTCTAAACCCGATGTCCCCGCCGCCTCCGGCGGACAAGACACGCTCCACTCCGACCCTTTTCGAAATGATGGGTAACGAACCCGATATCCATTCGAGTAACCAAACCCAAAACCAAGCTAAGATCCAAGTACCCACTTCAGCTCCAAGACAAAACCAACCTCCGTTTATCGTCGACATGCAGGCACTGACCATGCAACGAATTTCGGATCTTCTGTCGACGCGGAGCCCAGGGAACCAGTTCAACGACCCGATTTCGCGTGATATAAAACTGACATTGAGCTCCAAAGATGGGATTAGTGTATCGATGAACGTGCACAGGCATATACTGGTGGCTCACAGTAGGTTTTTTGCGGTGAAGTTATCGGACCGGTCCCCAGAGACGAACGGTTCAGGTGAACCGTACAGCCTGGAAATAGCGGATTGTGAAGACGTTGAGGTTTATATAGAGACTTTGAGGTTGATGTACGGTAAAGATTTGAGGAAGATGTTAATGAGAGAGGAGGTTTCCAGTGTTCTTGGAATTTTGAAGGTAAAGATTCAAAATTTCCATTTTTAACGTTTATAACAATTTATTTTGATGTTGAAATGGTTGTTTTTGTTCAGGTTTCAGTAGCAATTGGATTTGATGCTGGAGTTCTTTCATGTTTGGAGTACTTGGAAGCTGCGCCGTGGACGGTGGACGAAGAAGAGAAAGTAGCTTCTTTATTGGCGGAGCTCCACCTTGAAAACGTCGGAGCTGGGGAAGTTTTGAAGAGGGTATCTGTTGAAGTAACTAACGGAATCGATGGTGGCGACAATGAACGAGTGCTTCTCAAGCTTTTGCATCTGGTTCTTCAAGGCAATGACGAGAAAGCAAGGTGTGAAATGAAAGAATTGGTCCTGAAGATGCTTCGTGAGAATCCCTCTCGGAATGATCTCCGGAAAGCGTCGTTATACTCCGCTTGCGACGGCTGTCTGGAACTGCTTCAATACCATTTTCTCCAAGCAGCGTCATCGGATTTGCAGGATGTGAATCAGATTGCAAGACAAGCGGATAATCTGCATTGGATCCTTGACATTTTGGTTGATAGGCAGATTGCTGAGGATTTTCTAAAATCATGGGCTTCTCAATCTGAATTATCTGAGACTCATTCTAAAGTTCCAGCTATCCATCGGTTCGAGATCAGCAGAGTTACCGCAAGGCTGTTCATCGGTATTGGAAAGGGGCAGCTATTGGCATCAGAGGAAGTGAGGTCCTTGCTTCTACAGACATGGTTGGTGCCATTCTACGATGATTTCAGGTGGATGATGATGCGGGCATCGAAGGGGCTCGACCGACATTTAATCGAGGATGGTCTTAGTAACATGATTCTTACATTGGCTTTGCCATTGCAGCAGGACATTTTCCTTGCTTGGCTTGATAGATTCTTGAACTCTGGTGAAGATTGTCCCAACATTCAGAGAGGTTTCGAAGTTTGGTGGAGGAGAGCTTTCTGGCGATGAAGTGATCGACGGAAATAAATCGATGCTAACCTTTCTTTACAGACAGATTTATGTCTGGAGAAGGACAGCATCCTGGTAGACTTTCTTAGTATTTTTTTTCCTTATTGTAGCGGCTGATACGTTTGAAATATTTGGGAGGATCAAATACATTAAACTTTCCATAAAACATTGAACATATTCATGTCAAATGCATACGAATCAAGTCCGACTTAACACAAATTACCATAACCCAATCTTTACATTGAGCCATGGAGCTTCCACTATCGAGCATTAACAAGGAAGGCCGATGTTGGTCTAAGACACGCACTACTACTCGTTTTAATGGAACCATCAAAGGGATCTATAAATATATGGAAAATCTATGGAAAGAATAAATATATACAAGTAACGCACATACCATATTCGACATTCAACCTTGAGTCTGGGTTTATGCCGATCACCATCGAGGTTAGGTGTTAATTCAAGCCATAGAGTGGATGTCTACTTGAAACAAAGAATTCAATGCAACAAGAACAGTACACGGGGGAAACAAAATAGATATATCAAGCGCTTAGAG
This sequence comes from Hibiscus syriacus, assembly GCF_006381635.1. Classification (NCBI taxonomy): domain Eukaryota; kingdom Viridiplantae; phylum Streptophyta; class Magnoliopsida; order Malvales; family Malvaceae; genus Hibiscus; species Hibiscus syriacus. Next base: position 1,067,410 of record NW_024062312.1, on the reverse strand, counting down.
CACCAAACACCACAAAATGTTAATATAGATCAGGGGAAAGGGAACGTTGTTTCTAAATTCCGCCATTAAATAAACAAAAACAGACACAGCGTTTTTAAGCATCAAACTAAAAATTATCAAACATTGAAGCATTAGACAAGTACAACAATAAAGTCCGAATGCAGACAAACCTAAACGGGCAAAACCATCCCTCACAACAAATCATCTCTCAAGGAAGACCGGCACCTGCTGCAGGTCCAGCACCACCATAACCACCACCTCCACGACCAAATGCAGGCCTTGTACCAGGGCCCTGGATGTTCATAAGAAAATAAAATTATATAAGCTTCTCTGTTATAGATAAATAACCTCAGTTGAAAAGGTGGCCTCTTGAAAACTGAAATATCTGAGTTCAATTAATTGGAAAATGCATTCTTCAAAGTGCCCGCTTCCGGTTTATAATAAGGCAATCAGGCATTAACTTCTGAGTTACAAAGCATAATTTATCTTCATATTTGAAACTATGCTGGTGCAAATGCAACAGAGCATGGAAACTATTTTGTACCGACTCTTTGTTTTATCATTAAAAGTATGTATGTCAGAAACGTTTCATTTATGAGTATGGGGATAATGTTCTCCAATAACCTACAACATAAAAGGTGAAACATAGAAAAACCAAGCACAGAAGCGTCAGATACATACATGTATGCAACATCCACAATCAATTCCAAGTAACATAGCATACATATACAAAAAGAAGCCAAATAATTCCCTAATTGATCTAAATTAAACAAACTAAGAATAGTCTGGGGTGATTACAAGGTAATATATGTTCATAATTTTTCTTAGACTATTGACAACACACATTCACACACCCTAGGGAGAACCAAGAACTATTGTATGAACCCTAAACCTTGACACACAAGCCTAACTACTGTAAGAACCCTTAAACATTACCCTGAATGAAGGCTGATAATCGGCCGGAGCTCCTCCCTTGTCACCAAAATCACCACCTCCTCGAGGGCCTCCACGGTATCCATCTCGGTCACCAAATCTCCTTTCACCATCACCAAAGCGTGGTGGACCACTGATTCATAACCAAGATAACATATGAAAAACAAATCACGTTACAATAAAACAAAGAGCAACAACAAACAAAAAACCAAAACTATTACCGTGGACGATCACCGGAAGGCCCCATCGGACGACCAGCAGGCTTAGCTTGTTTCTTCAAAGTAGCGGGAACAATCTCAGAAGGAAGATTAAGGTAGGTCCTCAAAAACTCAATACCATCATTGGTTAGGTACCAGTAATAATGCATCCAAGCAAAAGTTTCACGCACGTATTCCTTCGACTTGAAGCTTTGCATCAGCTTAATCACTTGAAGATTCGGAACATCGATTTCTGGGTGCTTTGCCAAATTATAATCTTTCTTTGCATAACAAACGCCCTCTACTCCAAAAACAAGCACAAAACCCAAATCTTAAATCCAAATATCTATCTAAAATATGGGGGGAAAGTTGAAATTACAAAGCCTATTTATCATTTGAGTACCTTGGAAGAGGTACTTGGAGATCTCACGGCGGTTCTTTTCTGGGATGATCTAACAAATCATAAAACAAAACCAAGTATATCGAACACATTTCCATGGAAACATTTTCTTAGAAACCAAACAAGAGTTTAAATAAATAGAGGAGAAATTACCATGGTAGTGATGAGATCTGAAGCAGCAGCAGCAGCTAAGACAGTTAGCTAGAGACGAGGCTTATGTTCTACACCGTCTTACCTACACAGAGAAACCCTAATTTATTATAAGCGTTTTATAGTATTTGTTTTCTCTCCATTTGGGCTTCTCTTTCGGAACAATTGAAAAGCAATATGGGCTCAAAATTTTCAACTTTTGATAACTGAATCCTCTCTCTCTCTCTCTCTCTCTCTCTCTCTCTCTCTCTCTCTCTCTCTCTCTATATATATATATATATATATATATATATATATTTAAATTTATCACTGGTATCCGATCTAATGACAGACTAATCTAGATTGAATATTGCAAAGATGAGGGCGACTCTCTTAACCCAGTTTATTCCATTCGCAAACGTCAGGATTCAAACATCTGACTTTGCTTAAGGGATCTAGTGCCTCATTTCACTAGATCGACTGGTTGTTGGTTAGTTTGTAAAAATAGAAACGTTGATATTTAATAATTATCGAAATCCTTTTGGATGAGTATGTCAAGCTAAACGAGCATCGCTAAACACTATTAATTTAATTTATAAAAATTTAAAATTTTAAAGTACTCAACGTATTATTATAAATTAGTTTAAAAATTAAAGGTAAATTATTTAAAATAAAATATTAATTACATTATTTATCTTAATTTTTTCAACAATAAACAATTTTATAATTTATCTTTAAAAATTATTAAAAAACTGTTAAAAAGGATTATGAAAAATAACGTAATTAATATTTTATTTTAAATCACTTACCTTTAAATTTTTAATTAATTTATATTTATGTGTCGAGTTCTTTAAAATTTTAGATTTTTATAAATTAAATTAATAGTACTCAGTGATGCTCATCATTAATGATGCTCAGCAGAGCTCGTCGAGCATGGTAGAATTTTCCAATGTTTTTTTATATCAATATATATTTGAACCCAAATCATTAAATTAAAAAAAATACTCAATATTTTCAAATTTAGAAATTCTGTTTGGAAAAAAAATATTTTTCACATATTTTATTTTCATTTTCAAAAATTTTAATTAAACATATTTTATTCGTTATTTTATAATTTTTAAATAAGAAGAAATATCATATGTTTTATAAATTAAATACAACATATTTGTCCGACAAAATTGGTTAGATAATTTGATGAAAAAATATTATGTTATCAGGCACGAGTTATAAATAAATATTGATAGTAGTCAAAATATTAACTTTTTAAGAAAAATATAATAGCTTATTAGGTATTTATTAAATTTAAAATTAAGAAGATAATGTCTAATTTATCTAATATTTAAACTTACGATGATATAAATTGGTCTTAGACCAAAAATTTTGAAAATATGAAATTATCGTTCTTTGATTCAGCCCCTACTTGATTAAATGTTTAATAAATTATTGTAGTTTTTTAGACTTAATTGTAAAATAAGTGCCCAAACTATATCATTTTCCTAAATGGGTGCCCAAACTTCATTTAGATTCATCCAGATGCCCAAATGTTACCATTTTAGGTGTCTGAGCCATAACAATTATTAAATTTTAACGTTAAGTGATATGTGTCATGTTCTGATAATTTTAAAAATTGCATTTTAGTTTAAAATTTTATATTTTAAAAAACCCAAAAATTTTGGAAAAAAACTTTTAAAAAAACTCAAAACTTAGAAAACTCTAATTTCAATCCCTAAACTCACGACGACCGTCACCGTTTGACATCGATTGGACCTCTATCCTATGACAACATCGCGTTTTCGACGAAGGAATGACAAAATCGAAACGCCCAAAACCACATCTCCAGCGAATTCAAACCTCCAAATTCGCGACACCTAGGAGATTCAACGATGCGCACAATGGCAAACGAGACGACAACCGTTAAGGGAGATGACAAGGGCGGCATCAGCGACGGCAATCGTGGCCGACAAGGAAGGTTAGAGTTAGGGAATTAATATTTTTAAGGATTTGTTACCTTTTTATAATTTTAGAAAAAATAGATTTTTTATAAATATAATATTTTAAAAAAAATTAAAAATAAAATTTTTAAATTTACCAGAACGTGACATGTGGCAATTAACGTAATTTTTTAACAACCATTACGACCCGAACACCTAAAATGGTAATTTTTGTAACATTAGGCACCTAGACGAATCAAAAAAATTGGACACCTATTTCGGAAAAGCGGTATAGTTTGAGTACTTATTTTCTATTAAGCATTTTTCAATTTGAATACTTATTTTCACATGAACCAAAATACTATTAGACCAAAATTTATCGAATATACAAATTTTTTATGGGGCTGGAGCCCCTTTAGGCCTCAACAGAGCTATGTCCCCGTATGTTATATAAGGCGTCGATAAATTATTTTCTATATAGTGTGAATGTTATAGTACATGTCGAAATACGCCCGGATGACATGACGACTTTAAAAAGACGTACGGATCACTCGACGACTTTAAAAGATTGTGGTGTTATCGGTTTGTGAACATACATGCAGTTTGAGGGAAGTTATTGTATCATCCGAATGTCTTCTCAAAATTGTTGTGTCGTCTAAACATCTTTCGACATGAATCGTAACATTGACACCTGATAAAAAATAATTCTCTCAATACAATATAAGAGAATTAAAAAAAACACACACTATTTGAGGAATTTGCCATTTTTTCTCCTTATTAAATTATGGAAGATATTTCTCATGCATATAGATTACATCAAATGGTTTTCTTTCCCTCAATTAAAAAAGAGGAAAAAAACAACCACAAATCAACATCATCTCCCCCCAGATATCAACTTCAGCTGTGAAATGAGGTGCCGTCCTTAACTAAAATATGGATTAAATAAATAATAAAAGACAATTAGTCCCACGTTATATTAATTTGTGTTTTTTCTGCGGTGATTTTTGTGATTAAAGGGATGTTTATTTTTTTTATAGAGATTCTGGGTTTTTCGAGCACAACATCTGTAAGAGTGGTTACACGTTAATTCCTAAAATTTTTTCGAATAAATATTATCTTATAATCACCTCAAACTAATAAAATAAATGATTAACTACACAGGTGATCACTTATGTTTGTGTTTTGTTCACTTTTGGCCACTGATTTCAAAATATACATAAGGTATGATCACATTTGTTTTTATTTAATTAAGATATAGTTATTTTAATTTTTATTTATTTAATATGAGGTCACCAAGGGTTAACTGTCGACAACAGTTAAAATATTAAGTGACGTTATATTTTGGTATAATCACACATTTGATCCCTATTATTTATATGTTTTATCAATTTAGTCATACTTTTAATAAATTAAAATAAATTTAATCCTCCAATCGAATGATGTAACGTCTCACCGGTACCATGTATCGTGTCACGTGTCACTGGTATCATATTTCGTGTCACGTGTCACCATTCGGTTAGATGACTAACTTTATTTTGATTTAATATATTTATTTTTCACCAATTTGCTTTGCTTTGTTAAATTAAAATAAAATAAAGTTAGTCTTCTAATCGAATGGTAACACATGACACAACATATGGTACCAATGACAGTAGCATCATTCGATTGGAATAAATTTATTAAAAGTATGACTACATTGAGAGAATATATAAATAACAGATATCAAATGTGTGATTATACCAAAATATTTAACGACAATTAACTCGTGATGGCCACATTTTAATTAAATAAGAGCGAAAGTTAAATTTATATTTTGAAATCAGTGACAAAAAATGGACAAAACATAAATATAAATGATGATCCGTATAATGAACCCTAAAATAAACTTGTTTTTTTCTCTTTATAAAGTCATGTTAACTTCTCTCTTCACCAGGTTTAACTTGAATCCCATGTAACATCATACAACACCATATATGTTTGGACTATTCCCACACACCTAATTTATTATGCCAATGTACATGTCAAAATATTTTAAAGTTGAACCCTTTCACTTTTTAAGCAAATTTTATATTTCTTTAAAAAAATCAGGATTAAAATAAATAAATTAGAACATAATGGCTAAATTTGTATAGTATAGAGCTAATAAAAGAATGGGTAAACTTCATAAATGTCCCTTGAAATTTTAGGGCGATTATAATTTGGTTACTAAACCTTTAAAACTTGCAACTCTGTTGGAAGTTTTATAAGCTTGATGGCCAAAATGAAAGCATTCTAAAAGTTAAGAGACCATTTATGTAGTTTACCCAAAAAGAATTTTAGGATAAATTATGCATTTAGTACTTAAACTTTTAGTTTTAGTCTATTTTATTACCTAATCTTTTAATTTATTCAAAACCATATATAAAGTTTAGTTTTTGTTTCATTTTAGTACTCGTTATTAAAAACTTTAGTTTTTGTTTTTTTTAGTACACCTGTTCAAAATTTAACGTCAAGTTTTGAAAAGATTGGAAGTTTAGGTACTAAAATTAAATAAGAACTAAACGTTAGGTATGATTTTAAAAATTTAAAAGTTTAGATACTAAAACAGACAAAAAGTAATTAAGAGTTTGTGTACTAAATGCGTAGTTTACCCAAGAATTTAACCAAACCAAAGTATTTGACTTCTTCAAATCTGCCGTCAACGATGTTGATCGTTCGATTAGATAACGTCAGTCCATACAAGTTGAGTTTAAAATATACTTAGATTGATTTAATATGTTCTAAATTAGTTCAGTATAACAATTGAAAACTGAATTAATATAAAAATAATTGATCGACTTAAAGTATAACCAATCCGATCATCGATCACATAAATTAATTAATAAATTGAATTTTTAATATATGGTAATGGAAATTAGGGATGAGCGTTCGATCAAGTCGCATCAAGTTAAAAAAAGTTGAAGTTATTTGAATTGAAGAGTTATATTTTATAACTCAAATTTTATTTGAATTTTTTATTCAAAATTATAAAATTCGGTCGAGCTGAATGATTCGAGTCTCTGTTTAAATTTAATTGTAAATATTTATAATATTACAGTACTATTTAATTTCGATTTAAATGAATTTCTATAACCATATACAATATACATATATTTCTTCATATTTTTATATGTGATATGCCTATGTCATTCAGGGTTAAGAGTAGGGATTTAAATTGCAATTGCGGCCGCGTTTTCGGTCGCGTTTTGTTTATCGTTGTTGCGGATATATAACGGATGTTATTGCGGTCATTGCGAGTATTGCGATCATGAATTTTTTTCCAAACGAGTTGATTTAAAAAAAAACTAATTTTTAAATTAAAATAGCGGAATGGCGATCCACTATTGTCGCGATTGCTCGCTATCCGTTAAATTACAACCGCGACCCTCCACTATTGGTGTGATTCCTCTTCACACCGCTATTTTCCGTGATGTTGGGCTCAGATGCCATAGCGGTCGCTATACCATTATCCGGCCGATATTTCAATCACTGATTAAGAGATTCAACTCAAACTTGAAAATCAATCACCAACAACTAGTTAGTCTATTTGGATGAGACACTAAATTCTTTAAGCAAAGTTAGGAGTTTGAATCATAAAGAAAAAAAAATCTAAAATGTATTATAATTTTAAATTTTCAGGGGCGACTGTTGCACCCGTCCCCTTGATCCATCTCTATATATCAATGATTAATTTAAAAATTAATTCACTAATTAAAACAATAAATTATTATTAAAATTATCCGAATTTTATTTTATAACCTTTAACTCAAAATCCAATATTTTTTAAAATAAAATAAAATAAAATAAAATTTTATTCACTTTGATTTTCCGATGGTACGTAGTTTGTCACTTATTATATATCGTCTTACAATTTGCGTGTGTAGATGGTTTCTATGATCACATCAATCATTACTTTGCTGTGCCATGAAGGTCAAGAATTTCATTCCCTTCCATCTTAGTTTCCTCCAAGTTTTTCTTACCAAGATATTCGATCTTCACTTATGTTTCTGTCTGATTCTTGTTTTCTTTTTCTTACAGAAAGTTGTTTTGAAACTGGATGTACACGATGGCAAAGATAAACGGAAAGCCATGAAAGCTGTTTCTGGTCTCTCAGGTACCGAATCAAAAAACATCTTTTCTGGTTCTGTAATGTTTGTTTAATACCATCGGCTGCTGCCCCTTTTCTCGTGTAGGTATCGATTCTATTGCGATGGACATGAAGGACAAGAAGCTGACGGTGGTCGGAGACGTTGACCCGATTCACGTTGTGGGCAAGTTAAGAAAACAATGGCACACCGAGATTTTAACGGTCGGGCCGGCCAAAGAAGAGAAAAAAGACGGCGGAGCCAAGAAAGATGAAGGCGGCGGCGGCGGCGGAAAGAAGTCGGAAGATGATAAAAAGAAGGAGAGTGATCAGATTGCTAAGCTTGTTGAGGCTTACAAGGCCTATAACCCTTACATGACTATGCCTTACCGAGTCGTAAGTGCCGAAGAAAACCCGAATTCGTGTGTCATCTGCTAAATTTCCCAGACCTGTGCTGTAAAAAAAAAAGTGGTAATAGAATAAATTTTTACCTACTTTGCTTAGATAATTATTTTTGTTACTTTCAGTATTCAATATTTACAATCCAAAACATATTTGTATATTATTAGGACGAACATATAATTTTATATAAAGAGCGTAAATCTAAAAGATTATATTATAAATTTCAGAGTACAAAGTTATAAAATTTCGAGAATATGAAGTCTATAAACGAACATATTATAAAATTATGATGTTATAAGATCCGAACATATTCACTATGCATTATACAATGAGTTCAAAGTACTCCCAAATTCATAACATTTTCGATTGTAACCGAAAAGTTAATATTGGACGTTTAAAGCTTAAAACTAAAAAAGTTGCGAAAAATTTTATGACTTGTAAAACTAAAACAACACCACTATTAGCAGGGGTGGATGCACATAGCCCCGTAGGAGATCAAATGCATATTCATTATTTTATATTAGATATTAAATATAATTCAATATATTAAAGAAAGAAGGAAAAAAATAAGAAATTTTGCATACCCGTTATATTAAAAAAAAGTAATTAAATTTTTGGACCTTATTTTTTAATTTCTCGATCCGTCACCGACTGTTAGTGTATTCATAAGTGTTGAGCATCTCATAGGAAGTAGGATAACTGGTCCTTCTTCCTGGAACCCCCTTCCCCGTATAAATCATTCCATTGCTTTAACTCATTCAGTCCGGCTCCCTCCGAAGAAAAGCTAGCTGCCACCTGCTCAAATGGAAAACACAAGGTAGAGTATTTCCCTAGACCTTTTGCAATTGTAACCGGGTCGAGGTGAGCTTAAGTATTGTTAGGTTTGACTCGAAAGTTCGTTAACTTAAAATAGTCAAATTTGACTCGGACTCGAAATCACAAATTGAATCTCGACTCGAGTTGTAAACTCGTGAGTTAAAAGTTGTCAAACTCGACTCGAACTCGAAATTATAAATTGAAGTTTGATTCGACTCTAAAGCTCACGAGCTATATATATATATATATACATATATGACTCAAGAGCAAATTGATACTCGAATCGAAAGCTCACGAGCTTAAATTGTTAAATTTGATTCAAACTCGAAATAAAAAAAAAATTGGAGTTAGACTTGAACTCAAAAAAACTTTAGCTCGAAATTGAAACTTCTTATATTTAACTCGATTAAAGCTCAAACTCAAAGTCAATTTAAACTCGGACCTAAAATATATAAAATCCTTATATTGTATTTAAAAGAACAATATATAAATATTAATATTTAAAATTAAAAATGTAATATTATCATTTTGAGTTGCTCAAGAGCTTTTCGAGTCAGGTATCAAGTAGTTTGTATCAACTAGTTAAGAACTCGAGTCCGAGTCGAGCCATTTAATTCGAGAGTTGATAAAACTTCAACCGAATTAAACTCAAATAACTAGCCATCCGTCTCGTCTCATTTACGTCCCTAACTGTAACATTACAATGGAATTACTTTGATTATGTGAGGTTTACCTGATTCATGGCTTCCCTTAAATCTTCCATATTTAATGGCCTCAAGGTAATAACTCTTTCCCCTGCCTCGTTTTTAGTGGACAACCCTTCCGAGTTCTTCCCTTCTGCTTCTTTCTTCTTTCTCTTCTGCAAATTGATTGTTTGAATATGCATGAGAATACATCTGTATTTGACATTCACTTGTGAACAACTTACCTGATCTTTCAATCTCTCTTGCTTTATTAACTCCCGGACCGGACGATAAGCAGCCGCTGTGCACAAGTTCTGGTTTAAAACAACAAGGGAGAGTGATTATATTTCTACTATTTGTAACATAGTAATATACTGAGGTCGCGATAGCGGGTGTTGCGGACATTACGGCATGATTTATTTCATAAAGATAATTATGATTTTATGTGACGGATGATATTTGCGGTGTTGCTTGAGCTTGAAAAACGTTACGATACCTTGAGGTCACTTCCTGTATATCCTTCAGTCATGGAAGCAAGCTCTGCGAAATCGACATTCTGGTCTACTTTTTCCTTGGCCAGAAGAGTTCTAAAAATCTTTTCCCGGTTCTCTATGCTTGGAAGCCCCACCATGATTCTGCTTAAACGAGCAAGTATTAATATGAAAGCACATAATTTGCCGAAATCAGTGAGTATAAGTACCTTCGCTCGAATCGCCTAATGATCGCTTCATCGAGGTCGAACGGCCTGTTGGTTGCAGCGAGGACGAGGATGCGTTCACCCGTCTTCGTCAAGAGCCCTTCCCAATGAGCCATGAACTCGTTTTTGATCTTCCGCATAGCTTCGTGCTCTCCGACTCGAGTCCTCTGACCGAGCATGCTGTCTACCTCATCTACATGTCATAACCATTTTTTTAGGTGGAACTATTAAATATTATTTTTAAAAACAATTATGACTTTAATTTGGAAAAAATGGGTGATTTTGCATTGATTTGAATAAAATTAAAAAGAGTCGCCATCAACCTTTGGGTTAGGTAGGTCGAATACCTAAAAACGTCTTTTAAAACAATTTTAAGAAAAATCATTTTTTAAGACAAGATTCGGTCTGCGTTACCAAAGATTCATTTAAATGGATTCGGGAGTCGGTTACGTGCGGGGAAGGGTAAACACCCCCCACAACGCCCAAAATTGGTACTGTGTCGCTTACACATCGTTGTAAATGGTGGAAATTATAAATCAAATATAAAGTTAAAATATGATCTATTTATCGAACGTTGATTAATTTGCTTCGAATTAAATAATTAGAGAAAATTCTTTAACTCGAAAAGAAATCTCGAAATTAGCAATCCTCCATCGGGAAAGCTAACTCGACTATTTCTCATCCATAAAGAATATTTCCCTCTTGATAAAATGTGAATCGAATATAAATAAAATTGATGTTTGCATACAACAAAATAAATTGATTAACTAAAATGTGAATTGAATACAACTGCAAAATTTGAAATTGACATTTACATAAAATAAAATAAATTACTACTTAAAATAACACACATCGCATCGTTTGAACAAATTAATTAGCAAAATATACTCGACTTATTTCAAGTTTCTATGTCGTTAAAATGCCGTACCGGATCACACCACTTCGATCAAGTGGTACTTTCCACGCTCATTCTACGCATACGTACTTGAAAATAAAATCAAAAATTATTTCATGGATAAAAACGTAATATAAACAAATGTAATTGCAAATACAAGATAAAATATTTACATTAAATGAAACATTATTTACATAATACAAATAACCGAATAACAAGTACAATAAAATCATACATAAATGACTAAAATAAAATATTCATAAATATCAGGGATAAATTCGAACATCAACCAAAATATCTATCATATGAAATCAGAGACTAAAACGAAACTATTACAAACATTGGGTCTAAAGTCAAATATCCACAAAAATGACATAACATACATTAATAGGGCTAAAATAGAAATACATAAACATAATGGATTAAATTAGTAAAAGCATAAACTAACAGGGCTAAAAAGTAATCCATAGTTCAAATTGCACATATTAAATAATACCGGTGTTAAAAATGAAAATAGCTCATAAATATTGTTAGTGACCAAAATGAGATAAACAGGACGATAAAGGATCAAACTATACTTAAACCAAAAGCCCAACAATGATTAAAATAAAAATCCTACAAAAGACATGGCCAAATCAAAACATCAAAGAAAATACACCATATATAAAATTAGTGACTAAGATGAAATAAATCACAAATCAGGGCTCAAAACAAAGTATTTGCCCAAAGCACACTAGTGATCAAATAGGGATCAAAATGAAAAAGGTATAAAATATTAACTCCAAAATAGAATAAATATAAATCATTACTTGATGACCAAAATGAAAACTACATGAAATTAACAGCTAGATATATAAACATTTAAAAGACATAATACAGGACTAAAATGAATTAAAACAAAACATTAAGACCGACTAATAATTAAACCAAAAGTGAAGCAGTGACTAAAATAAAATATTTAGAAATGATATGACCAGATTCAAATGTCAACAAAAATACACAACACAAGCTACCAGTGACTAAAATGATTGATTTACAAATATTGCTTCCAAATTCGAACATAAAAAACATAACACAGAATCAGTGACTAAAATGTAAGAAACATAAATATCATGGCCACTCGAAATAGCAAGGAAAATATTCAAATTCATGAACTCAGTGGCTAAATCATAAATATCGAAAGATAAATGCCCAAAGTAAAAGATCATAATTTTTATTAATGACCAAAATAACAGATTACATACGAGGAGGGACCTAAACTGTAGTTACCCCACAAGATAAAACACGCTGAAGGTCCCTTGCTGAAACGGCGCCGTTTTGGTTGAATAATATAAGCCCAAAATCGGGCTTAGGTCACTCACTTCTCCTCATTTGCTTGCCTTCAGCCAAAACAGAGAGGAAAGAGAGATTTAAAATCTCTCAACCTCTCCTCGTCAAGGAGATGGAGCCACGGCGGAGCTCGTGGTGGCAAGCGGTGGCGGCGGCGGCCGGAGGAAGCTAAAAAAACCCCAGAGCGTTCCTCTCTCAACTCTCAACCCCGATCTCAACTCCTTTTACCCTAAAAAGACCTCTAGGACCCTAGATCTTCGAGGTTTATCTCTCGGCAAAACGACTCCAGCGACCTTTGACGTTCCCCCCACTAGTATCTAACCCACGGTGAGATTCTCTCCTCCCCTGTTCTCTTTTTTTTTGTTTCGAATCTCTCTTTTTTTTCTATCTTCTGTTTTTTTTTTGTTTTCTTTTTTTCTCTTTCTCTGAACCCGAATGCCTCTCTCTTTTTTTGTTATCACCGCCTCTCTCCCTATTCTCTTTGCTTCCTTCCTTTTATCTTGCTTTGCATGTGGTTGATTTTTGCTTCGTTTGGTGAGATGATGATGTCTAGAATAGCCCATGGCTTTCTCTGATTTTGCAAGATATAAATCCTGAATATTTAGGGATTTATTGGTATTTTAATTTGGGGTTTGGTTTTTGGTTGATTTGGTCACTGTAGGTGTCACTGTAGGTGGATGTTCGGTCACTATTCATGCAGGAGAACAGTCGGTGGCGACAGGACATCTCGGCTTGGTGGCTCGGTGATTGGCTCATGGCTGGGAAGCTGAGGAGTTGAAGTCGGCGGCTGCCATTAGGGGATTAGGGTTAAAACCCTAATTTGTTTTAGGGTTTAAAACCCTAATCTGATGGGTTGGTTCAGGGTACTGGGCCATTAGGTTTAGCTAGTTGGGCTCCGGGAATGGACCTTCTGTAATCTGGGCTTAGTGGCCTACAAAAATTGTAATATGTAATTAATAAACATAATAATAATAAATAATAATAATAATAATAATAAATAATAATAAATATATATAAATAATAATAAAAAAGACCCGGACAAAAACGGGTGTCTACAGCTGCCCCTCTTTGCCCATTCTTGTGTTAACAAGAATAGGGCAAAGACGACAAGACATCATGTTTTTGTCTGGTTCTCTCCCTTAGAAATTAGATAATTTTGGTTGTTGGGGACGACACTGCTCATACGTGATGAAGAGTTCGGGTCGTTTTAAGGTTAACGCGGTTCCTACGTGATGAGGACATCTGGTCGGGGAATGACACGGCTCATACGTGATGAAGAGTTCTGGCCATCTAAAGGTGATAACACGGTTCCTACGTGATGAGGACGGCTGGTTATCTATGGTTGACACGGCTCCTACGTGATAAGGAGATCTGGTCTGGGAATGACACGGCTCATACGTGATGAGGACAGCTGGTTATCTATGGTTGACACGGCTCCTACGTGATAAGGAGATCTGGTCTGGGAATGACACGGCTCATACGTGATGAAGAGTTATGGCCATCTAAAGGTGATAACACGGTTCCTACGTGATGAGGACGGCTGGTTATCTATGGTTGACACGGCTCCTACGTGATAAGGAAATCTGGTCTGGGGATGACACGGTTCCTACATGATGAGGACGGCTGACCATCTTTAGGAGCTATGGTTTCAAGAGAAACCAACTCAAAGATGTGTTTCAATAGAAACAAACTCAAAAATTGGATTTTGATAAAAATTGTCTCAAAGGAGATTAATTTTGTTTCAAGAAAAACAAGCTCAAAGATAATGTGTTTCAAAAGCAAATGTCTCGAAAGAGACAAAATTCGTTTCAAATGAAACAACTCAAAAGATGACGTTTAAAGGGAATTGTCTCAAATGAGACAAAATTCGTTTAAAGGGAATTGATCTCAAAGATTAGTGTTTCGAGAGAAACAAACTCAAAGATGTTTTTTTGTTTTAAGAAAAACATACTCAAAGACTTTGTTTGTTTTGTTTCAAAGGAAACAGACTCAAAGATGGTGAACTTTGTTCCCAAAGAAACAAACTCAAAGATTTTATATTTATAGAGAAACTGCCTCAAGGGAAACAAAATTTGTTTTAATAGAAACGATCTAAAATGTGGGTGGTTTCAAAAGAAGTTGTCTCGAGAGACAAAATTTTGTTTCCAAAGAAACAGACTCAAAGATTTTTTCAAAAGAAATTGTCGTTAAGAGATAAAATTTTGTTTTAAAAGAAACAGACTCAAAGATGGATTACATCTTAAGTGAGACCAAATTTGTTTTAAATGAAACAATCTCAAAAGTTAGTTTTTCATTAGAAACTGTTTCAAGAGAGACAACATTTGTTTTTAAAGAAATAGACTCAAAGATGATTTTGTTAAGAGAAACAAACTCAAAGATTTTCAAAATGAACATATTCAAAGATTTACTTCAAGAGAAACTGTCTCAAGAGACACAAAATTCATTTTAAGAGAAACAGATTCAAAGATTTTTTTTTTTCAAAAGAAATTATCTTAAGAGAGACAAAATTTTGTTTCCAAAGAAACAAACTCAAAGATTTTTGTTTCAAAAGAAATTATCTTAAGAGAGACAAAATTTTATTTCCAAAGAAACCAACTCAAAGATTTTTTCAAAAGAAACAATCTCAAAGATTTTTTTCACAAAATTGTCTCAAGAGAGACAAAACTTTGTTTCAGACTCAAAGATTTTTCACGAAATTGTCTCAAGAGAGACAAAACTTTGTTTCAAAATAAATAGACTCAAAGATATTTTTCAAAAGAAACAACTCAAAGATTTTTATTCAAAAGGAACAAACTCCAAGATTTTTATTCAAAAGGAGCAAACTCAAAGATTTTTTCAAGAGGAACAAACTCAAAGATTTTTTTTCAAGAGAAACAAACCCAAAGATTTTTTTTCAAAAGAAATTGTCTTTAAGAGATAAAAAATCGTTTTAAAAGATTCAAATATTGTCGATTTTGTTTATATGGAAATAATCTCAAAGGTGTTTTCAAAAGCGTTTATTTTGTTTCAAATGAAACAATTTCAGGATTTGTTAAGAGGGGAAATGTCTCGTGCGAGACAAATCAGCTTTGAAAATATCAAGTGATATTAATTTTGCTTTAAGTACAACAACCTTGAAATTTGTATTATGAGAGAAAATGATGTCTCAAGCGAGACGAAATTTGCTTTAAGATATAGTCTCAAATGAGACAAAATTTGTTTTTAGAGAAATTGTCTCAAGCGAGACAAAGTTTGTTTTTGAGAAACGATTTCAAGTGAGATCAACTTTGTTTAATGTGAAACAAATCCGAAATTTGGATCTCAAAGGGAAAAGGTCTCAAGCGAGACAAAATTTGTTTTGAAAGAAACAACAATCTAAGGTGAGATTAATTTTGTTTTTAGTGAATCAAATTCAAAATTTGTATCTCAAAGGAAAAATGTCTCAAGCGAAACACAATTTGTTTTAAAATTCTCAAAATTTGGGGAAAAGTGTCTCAAGCGAGATGAAATTTGTTTTAAAGAGAAAGTTGTCTCAAGCGAGACAAAATAAAATTTGTTTTTAAGAAAACTATCTCAAGTGAGACGACACTTTATTTTTTTTTAAAAGAAAATAATCTCAATAGCTCAAAGTTTATCTATTGATTCCTGCATGTTGAGGAAACATCTTCAGAAGATCTGATTGTTGACTTCAGGAAGCCAAATATGTGGATTGCATTGTCCTTTCAGGTTGAAAACACCTGGTTATTTCCGAGCTCTAATTTCCTGAAAAGATCAGAATGATGCAATTTTGACTAACTATTTTGGAAGTTATGATAGATGTCAAGATGAAATTTATTTGATCTTCTTTTATTGAATTTGTCCTCAAGTGAGGAGAAAAATGTCTTTAATACACATGATGATAAATGTTTAATGCAAATTTTATGTATCATGGATGTATGTATGTATGTATGCATGTGTATGTATGTATATACTTTTCTCGATCTAGAAGGAGAATGATCGCGAGAGCAGTCTATCATTGATTCAACTTGTCCGTATTTCCACCATGGTGTACTCTTGCAAACCTTTACCTGAGACCATTTGTTTGTCCCATCAAATTTTGTCCAAAAATTAACTTTCTCTTGCCCCAGCTTCGATTCTGAGCTTCGGTGAGATATTTGTTGAATTCTAAGATATGCCTCCAGAGAGATTATCTTATTTGAAAATGTTTTTCTTCTTCTTTTATTTTCAAAAGTCTGAAAATATCAATAGTTTTGAAAAATGTTTAATCAAAAGATTTGAAAATATTGCCGCTTTTAAGGTTTCACAATTGACAAGTCATAAAACAAGAGTTCATTGGATATCAAAGAATTAATTACTCTTTTAATCCTTCAATAAATTATAGCTTTTTTTTTTTTTTTTTTTTTGACAAGTGTCAAGATCAATGCTATCTTTGAGATATGGTTAAGTAAGGAAGGATAAAAAAGTCTCAAGTGGTTAATTTTGGTCAAAGGTTTGATATTCTCATTTATTTGATATTCTCTGATCTGATGGAGTAGCTTCTGTACTCAGTTATTGGAAGTGTGCTCTGACTCCCAACTCTCATGTTCTCATTCATGTCGTGTGATGTCTCATCAAGGGATTTGAGCAATCGTCTCCTATGTACTAATCTTCATATTCGAGCCGCCCTTTCAGGTTTTCAACTCGAATCCTCCTTTGGCTTCAAGACGTTACTCAGAATTTTACGTCTTTAACCCCCCTTTGTTATTTTTCTCTATCATGCATTAAAGATTTTTAGAAAATCTTTATAAGTAAAATATTAATCCTGATGAGCGGGATGAAATCTGAAGATAGTCTCTTCTGTTTAGAAATCCATGTATGATTAGAAGGGACTTTTTAGGCACGTAATGTGGGTCATGGTTCAGGGTAATGAAAGAAAGGGATAAAAGGCCCAAACATGTGTTTTAAGGGTATTTGAACCAAGGATCAATTAACTCTGATGCCTTCGATCTTGTTTTGCTCAATTTGAATCTACTCGCATGTCTTTCTCTTGATGTTTTATGATCTTCGAGTCAAATGATTCTAGAGTGATTGTGTTTGATTAATCTCACGATTTGAAGCTTAATGCGTCATTTGAGTCAAGGGACTCTTCGTCTGTATTCTTTATCCTCTTTTTGTTCTTTGCTGCCTTTTTTTTATTTTTGCTTTGATTTTTCTTTGTTTTTGCTTGGATCTTCGCACTTGATGTTTGGTTCACCTTTCAGTATCTCATCTGGATCAATGTATTTACTCAAGCGCAGATTTCCTCCAACTTGCCCCCCAGTGTGGAGGGTGATCCTTGGTTAGGGTTGAATCAGAAGAAAATATCATTCAGGCTCAAATGGGGACACAAGGGATATATTTTCTCCTTTTGTGAAGGGATAAAGAAAGAAAGCTGTTCATCATCTCATACACAGAAGTCCTTGCAGAAGAGGTATCCCCAGGGGGATAGATTTTCAGGATTAATTTTTATTTAAATGAAAACAGTAATTAATGCATGATAGAATTATTTTGAATGAATTCTATTTTTTTCTCTTCGCTTCTTGCTCTCAACATGTCTCAATTGCTCATGCTCGTCTTCAGAAAATCGATGCGAGATGCCTCACACTGTGTCTTCTTTGTAGGAAGGTTCATGTTCAATTGAACATCTTGTACTCAATGTCTGTAGGTTTTATTGGTAGAAAATGTTGGTTTTACGTCTAAGAAGACGATGATGACTTTATTGGCTCAAAGAAATGTACGGGTATGACTTTTGTCTTAAAAAATAAATACAGTGTTTCAAGGTGGAAAGAATATTTCAAGGTCTCAAAGAGAGGGAATGTTTCAAGGTCGAAAAGAATATTTCAAGGTCTCAAAGAGATAGAATGTCAAAAATTGGTTATTTGGTAGTGACCAGGAATTATTTCGGGTAAAAAAAAATCGAGAGATTTTATTTTGGGTTTTAGACAGGATAAAAAAAAGGTCTAATCTTGCCATATGTCAAAAAATCTATAATTCTTGAAGAATTAAAAGAATATGTAATTCATTCGATATTCAAAGAACTAAAGATTAAAATTTGTTCAATTATTTAACCTTAGAAGGTAGCATCATTTCAGTCATCAAAGATTAAAAATATTTAAGCAAATATTGAAGAAAGAACAAAAACGAGTTCAAACAAAACAATCTCTATGGATGCAAGTGGTTGATGCAATGACTTCTCTGGCTTAGTATTAGGATACCCCTGAATAAATCATATTATGGATTTTGTGCTTTAGTGTCTTGCAGTTGTCAGTGGTATGCCCCGAGCTCCCAACATGATAGCTGCATATGCCGTTAATATCATGGCCTTCAGGATATGGGGTCTCTCTTGGTTTGGATTGAACTGGAGTCACAAGGTTCCTCTCAACTAGCATTGGGAGCAATTCTTCATATGTCATTGGGAGTGGATTGATGCGACAGAATGCCTTATGAAGTTTGGTCCCCAGATTAGATAGATAAGATCCTTCAATGTTAGTATCATCTCTTTCCTCATTGTCGGAATGACTAGTGCCTCCTATCTGGCCATTATTGACTGCTCTTTCGATCATTTCTCCACACATGACAATGTCAGAAAAAACTCTTAGTGGCAACCCCTATCATGTAGTCGATATATGGAGACTTCAATGTATCGATGAATAGAGTGATGAACTCTCTTTCAGTCATTGGTGGATGCACTTGAGATGCGACATCCCTCCATCATTGAGCATATTGTCGGAAACTCTCATAATTCTTCATCTTCATATTCTGAAGCATTGTTCGATCGGGGGCCATATCAATCATGTGCTTGTATTGGCCCAGAAAAGCACTAGCCAAATCCCTCCAGGAGCGGACTTGAGAACGACTCAGTTGGTGGTACCACCTTGAAGCGGGTCCAATCAAACTGTCTTGAAAGCAGTGGATCAACATCTGATCATTGTTAATGTATCCAGTCATTCTTCGAATAAACATCGTGAGGTGGGCCTTGGGGCAACTGGTTCCCCTGTACTTTTCAAACTCGGGCATCTTGAATTTGGGCGGGAGCACCAAGTCGAGAACTAGTACTAGTTCTGTTGCATCCATCCCGTTGTGAGAGGTTTGTCCTCTCATTCCATGGAATGTCTCTCTGCACCACTGTTTCAAATTATCTGGGATCTCGTTCTTGGCTCTTCTCGTCGCTAGGTGACTAGGAGTCCCGTTGGACGAGATAATTGGTTGCGAACTAGCATGTGCTTTCACACATTTAACCGTTTCATGGGTCAAGGAAATCTTCTCTTTGCCTTTTCCTTGGTTAAGCTCAGTCAATCTTGTTACCATTTGATCCACCAGGTCACTTTGATTTTGCAAGATACAATCCACGGTAGTCTTTTGCATCTGCTCCATTTTAACCTCCCACTCAGCTTGTATCTTTTGCAAACTCTCGTTCAACTCTTTCTTCAATTCCTCAAATTTTACATCCATTCTCAGTACTGTGTGAATGCAAGTGCACAGTTAGAAGTGCTTCCTCAAAGTTTCCAGCAAGGTATGATTAATGCATGTAAACATGCTTAAATGGATATTGTGCAAAATGCAATGATGCAAATGCAAATGCAGAAATGTTGATCCCAACGATGAATATTTTAGAACAATTTTCACCAGAGATAAAAGCCTTCGCCTCACAAGACAATCCACTTTACAGACATGCATTCGCTTAGATGCTAAGTCTGAAATAGATCGCTGCTTCGTCTCAGATCTTCGTCCTTGAAAATAATGCCCCTCAATGATCTGTAATCTGACACCATTAATGCCCCGGCGGTGCTGAAGTCAGTGCGTCGCTCCTTGATGGATAGCGATGAAATAATTGTAGATGAGAATCTACTGTTGGATTACTCTTTGGCTCAATGGATCATTGTTTTAGTCTCGAATGTTGCACAATCTTTGAGCTCACTGCTTCGTTTCGTCTCTTCGTATTTGAAACTGATGCCCCTAAAGCGTTTCGTAATCTGACACCATTAATGCCTCTACAGTGCTGAAGTCTGTATGCCACTCCTTGATTGTTAGTGATAGAATGCTTGTAGATGAAAATATACTGCTGGATCACTCCTCGGATCAATGGATTATCATATCAATCTCGAATGATGCACGATCTTTGAGCAAGTCTCATTCTTGTACTCTGGACTTCTTTTTAGCCCTCAATGCATGTCTGTGTATGCGATCGCTTGATTGAAAACTTTTATCTCTTCTTGTGAAAATTTTCTCTCGAATATCCCCTTACGGATCAACACTTTTGCATTATGATGATGCAATGCAATGCAAATGACAAAATGACACAAACAAAAGAGAAGAAATAAGTTAGTATACACAAACAAAAGAGAAAAATAAGTTAGTACATGTAAAATAATTGATACAAATAAAAATGTAATTCAGAGATGGATATAACACCTACCCCGTCATGATATCTACCCAAACATAACAATCCTACCCGGACATGCTATCTACCCAAAATGATCTATTTTCAAGAAATTGGTCCTAACCGCATGGTATCTAGTTCGCATGCTTTATTCGGAAAAAAAATATATTCTACAAATTTAAAAGGTTAAGGTTTAGAATCGTTCCTCCTTCGTGTACACCTATTTTGGGTACCTACTGACAGACAAAGGTTCGGTATGACTATACCTAGGGTGATCGTTCGACGGTTCACTATATGCTTGGTTTCGGCTCTAACGGAAAAAAGGGACTCGAATTGTCCTTGATGTCGGTGCCCCCTTGGGCTGCCAGACCCTCGATCCTCACCCATTACAGGTTTCAAACGGAACGAGTTCAATTCGAGGGGATTCACTGTCTTATACCCGTACGAGGAATAAATCCCTACGAAGGTATAAAGTATGTATCCCATGGGTTATTTGCTAAAACTCATACGAAGAATAAATTCTTACGAGAGTAAAGCATTCACCCCAACTAATTTGGATCGAAGCTCGTGTCTAGAGCTTATGTTATGCCAATGCGAGTGATGTGTGAGGAGGAACATACTTACCTTCGACTCAAAAGGAAAACAAAACAAGGAAAAATGATAAAATCCTGACAAAGCTGAAAGCCAAAAATAAAATGTTAGTACGACAAAAAAAACGAAGCAATTAAAAATTTCAATAAGCGGATCATAAATTAACTAAAACTAGAAATCATCATTTCCACCAAGATGACAATATGTAAACGACATACAGCCTGACTCTCTAAAAAAAGTCCCCAGCAGAGTCGCCAAGCTGTCATAACCATTTTTTTAGGTGGAACTATTAAATATTATTTTTAAAAACAATTATGACTTTAATTTGGAAAAAATGGGTGATTTTGCATTGATTTGAATAAAATTAAAAAGAGTCGCCATCAACCTTTGGGTTAGGTAGGTCGAATACCTAAAAACGTCTTTTAAAACAATTTTAAGAAAAATCATTTTTTAAGACAAGATTCGGTCTGCGTTACCAAAGATTCATTTAAATGGATTCGGGAGTCGGTTACGTGCGGGGAAGGGTAAACACCCCCCACAACGCCCAAAATTGGTACTGTGTCGCTTACACATCGTTGTAAATGGTGGAAATTATAAATCAAATATAAAGTTAAAATATGATCTATTTATCGAACGTTGATTAATTTGCTTCGAATTAAATAATTAGAGAAAATTCTTTAACTCGAAAAGAAATCTCGAAATTAGCAATCCTCCATCGGGAAAGCTAACTCGACTATTTCTCATCCATAAAGAATATTTCCCTCTTGATAAAATGTGAATCGAATATAAATAAAATTGATGTTTGCATACAACAAAATAAATTGATTAACTAAAATGTGAATTGAATACAACTGCAAAATTTGAAATTGACATTTACATAAAATAAAATAAATTACTACTTAAAATAACACACATCGCATCGTTTGAACAAATTAATTAGCAAAATATACTCGACTTATTTCAAGTTTCTATGTCGTTAAAATGCCGTACCGGATCACACCACTTCGATCAAGTGGTACTTTCCACGCTCATTCTACGCATACGTACTTGAAAATAAAATCAAAAATTATTTCATGGATAAAAACGTAATATAAACAAATGTAATTGCAAATACAAGATAAAATATTTACATTAAATGAAACATTATTTACATAATACAAATAACCGAATAACAAGTACAATAAAATCATACATAAATGACTAAAATAAAATATTCATAAATATCAGGGATAAATTCGAACATCAACCAAAATATCTATCATATGAAATCAGAGACTAAAACGAAACTATTACAAACATTGGGTCTAAAGTCAAATATCCACAAAAATGACATAACATACATTAATAGGGCTAAAATAGAAATACATAAACATAATGGATTAAATTAGTAAAAGCATAAACTAACAGGGCTAAAAAGTAATCCATAGTTCAAATTGCACATATTAAATAATACCGGTGTTAAAAATGAAAATAGCTCATAAATATTGTTAGTGACCAAAATGAGATAAACAGGACGATAAAGGATCAAACTATACTTAAACCAAAAGCCCAACAATGATTAAAATAAAAATCCTACAAAAGACATGGCCAAATCAAAACATCAAAGAAAATACACCATATATAAAATTAGTGACTAAGATGAAATAAATCACAAATCAGGGCTCAAAACAAAGTATTTGCCCAAAGCACACTAGTGATCAAATAGGGATCAAAATGAAAAAGGTATAAAATATTAACTCCAAAATAGAATAAATATAAATCATTACTTGATGACCAAAATGAAAACTACATGAAATTAACAGCTAGATATATAAACATTTAAAAGACATAATACAGGACTAAAATGAATTAAAACAAAACATTAAGACCGACTAATAATTAAACCAAAAGTGAAGCAGTGACTAAAATAAAATATTTAGAAATGATATGACCAGATTCAAATGTCAACAAAAATACACAACACAAGCTACCAGTGACTAAAATGATTGATTTACAAATATTGCTTCCAAATTCGAACATAAAAAAACATAACACAGAATCAGTGACTAAAATGTAAGAAACATAAATATCATGGCCACTCGAAATAGCAAGGAAAATATTCAAATTCATGAACTCAGTGGCTAAATCATAAATATCGAAAGATAAATGCCCAAAGTAAAAGATCATAATTTTTATTAATGACCAAAATAACAGATTACATACGAGGAGGGACCTAAACTGTAGTTACCCCACAAGATAAAACACGCTGAAGGTCCCTTGCTGAAACGGCGCCGTTTTGGTTGAATAATATAAGCCCAAAATCGGGCTTAGGTCACTCACTTCTCCTCATTTGCTTGCCTTCAGCCAAAACAGAGAGGAAAGAGAGATTTAAAATCTCTCAACCTCTCCTCGTCAAGGAGATGGAGCCACGGCGGAGCTCGTGGTGGCAAGCGGTGGCGGCGGCGGCCGGAGGAAGCTAAAAAAACCCCAGAGCGTTCCTCTCTCAACTCTCAACCCCGATCTCAACTCCTTTTACCCTAAAAAGACCTCTAGGACCCTAGATCTTCGAGGTTTATCTCTCGGCAAAACGACTCCAGCGACCTTTGACGTTCCCCCCACTAGTATCTAACCCACGGTGAGATTCTCTCCTCCCCTGTTCTCTTTTTTTTTGTTTCGAATCTCTCTTTTTTTTCTATCTTCTGTTTTTTTTTTGTTTTCTTTTTTTCTCTTTCTCTGAACCCGAATGCCTCTCTCTTTTTTTGTTATCACCGCCTCTCTCCCTATTCTCTTTGCTTCCTTCCTTTTATCTTGCTTTGCATGTGGTTGATTTTTGCTTCGTTTGGTGAGATGATGATGTCTAGAATAGCCCATGGCTTTCTCTGATTTTGCAAGATATAAATCCTGAATATTTAGGGATTTATTGGTATTTTAATTTGGGGTTTGGTTTTTGGTTGATTTGGTCACTGTAGGTGTCACTGTAGGTGGATGTTCGGTCACTATTCATGCAGGAGAACAGTCGGTGGCGACGGGACATCTCGGCTTGGTGGCTCGGTGATTGGCTCATGGCTGGGAAGCTGAGGAGTTGAAGTCGGCGGCTGCCATTAGGGGATTAGGGTTAAAACCCTAATTTGTTTTAGGGTTTAAAACCCTAATCTGATGGGTTGGTTCAGGGTACTGGGCCATTAGGTTTAGCTAGTTGGGCTCCGGGAATGGACCTTCTGTAATCTGGGCTTAGTGGCCTACAAAAATTGTAATATGTAATTAATAAACATAATAATAATAAATAATAATAATAATAATAAATAATAATAAATATATATAAATAATAATAAAAAAGACCCGGACAAAAACGGGTGTCTACACTACAAATATGATAGTAGGGGAGACCTTGGCTGCCAATGTGAACAACGCTCGGACGTTTTTCTCGTCCTCTCCGAACCATTTAGAAGCAATGGTTGACATCGA
The DNA here is from genome assembly GCF_006381635.1 of Hibiscus syriacus. Classification (NCBI taxonomy): domain Eukaryota; kingdom Viridiplantae; phylum Streptophyta; class Magnoliopsida; order Malvales; family Malvaceae; genus Hibiscus; species Hibiscus syriacus. The sequence goes on along the minus strand of NW_024062312.1, from coordinate 1,042,484 downwards.
TACATTAATGAAGCTCGCACCGGCTTCTCTAGCAATGGCTTTCGCTAGCATTGTTTTCCCTGTTCCGGGAGGACCGAATAACAGTATACCCCTGCAAGGCTTCAGAAGGCCACCTTTGAAAAGGTCTGGCCTTCGTAGAGGAAGCATCACTAGCTCTTGCAGAGATTCTTTCGTGTCATCCATGGCACCGATATCGGCAAATGTCACATTGATCTCGTTTGGTGGTATGACCTCGGGTCTTATTCGCTTTTCGAATTCGTTGTCTGGAACAACTTCCTGCAGATCGATATGAAGGATGACAAAACCGTACACCAAAGGAATTCATTACTATGAAAGCAAACACAAACTCACAGGAACTTTCACGGCTAGAGCAGAAATTTCAATGTCAATCTTTTCTGGATTTGTGATCGTGGTTGTACTCGTAGTGGTGGTCCCAGTCCCGGTTCTGGATTTCGATTCCGGCTTCATAACTGCAGAAAATTTTGCAACTTCCTACAAATATTCAATGTAAACATGATATGGAGGTGAGCTTTGTAATCTACCATGTAATTCCTTGTGTTTGCTGTTAGAAAACAACTAGCTAGATTATAAGACCTTTGATCTTTCAGTTTGTGGTTCCAGCTTTAACTTATCACCACCAAACTTCCCCTGGAATAAATTCAATCCATATGACAAGCTGCATCAATGTGACCCGAATCAGAAATCGTATAGCATAAACCGTGCAAGAGAAACAAATCTGACCTTTTTGACGATATAATAAGTTTTCCGTTTCTGTATTCGGAATCCTTGTTGTTCATCAAATGATAAGATATCGCCGAGACCACGACTTCCTCTATGTATCTGCTGAGTGCCACCGTGTCTGCAACACAGATCGAATTGAGATCATCGAAGTCGAGATCGTTAGCCCAGAGCACCTCCATGATGTGATTTTTACTATCCTGAGTTTGGATCATGTTCATGTCCTTTTCCAGTAGATATTTCCAGTTGACAAGATGGCGTTCGTCGTCCGGTGGCCTGATCTCAATGTTGTAAGGGAAAAGGATGTGAAGCCTCTCGTCCAACTCTTGGTTTTCGTTACCGAGATCGACGACTCGTGATCCGAGGATCAACACATTTCCAGACAGTTTCTTTAACATTTGTTGAAAGAAATTGTAAAACCTTTGTGATCTAAACAAGAGCTTGTCAACATCCCTAAGGTACAGCACAATGGGAGCGGCTTTCGACACAAAAACCAACACCTGCAGTCATCCCAGAATTTCTGTTGATTCATCATTTGTTTCAAAACAAAAGTTAACTTCATACATATATATACACACACATACATATTACTACCTTGTAAAGAGCCTGTATAAGCAACTTCTCATCGAAAAACAGACCGCTTGTTCGAGAAGCAGCAGCTAAAAAAGAAGAATAAAGCAACCGTGAAGTACGAGTATGACTCGTATGTTACTTGGACTCGGATATAAGTTTCGGGTATGGTTCTGCGTCGGATGTCGATATGCTGATCGAAAAACTCGAGGACATACCTGGATTTGCAGGAGAAGAGTGAGAGGCAAGGGCATTTATATTGTCTGATGCAGAGGCATTCCTACGAAGCTTTGGAAGGCTTTCGTTTCTCCTTGCTACAAGATCCGCACCACTGCTTTGCCGCTTCAATGTACCTGCAAGACAAGTTATAGTTGATATTCCATGTTACTCGGGAACGGATACAAGTGTCGAATACGAACATATACGAAAGTCAGACTCAGATACTTCAAGAAAAATGAAGAATCGAAGCAACATACGAATTTTGCAGTGTACCTGTAGGTTGCTCTTGTGGAAGGAGTGAAAATGAACTGAACAGGCCAGACAATAGCTCTAGTGTCGATTCCGAAGAAGATCTTTTGAAACACTGCACGAAAGAATCGAAGATCAGAGAAATCAAAAGCAGTATTGATCCAATTCTATGTTCCATTGGAGAAGAAAAAAACTCTTACAGATTCCTTGGAAGTTCCATATTTATTTTGAATCTGCACATAGGTAACCAAATACTCAGGTACGAATGCTAGATACGAGTACGTAATCAACATGGATATGAAGAGTACGAGCAACATAGCCGCAATGGTATAAAAAATGTGCAAATACTCACTTTTAAGGAAAAGTCAGTTACATCCAACAGCAGCAACTTTGATTCGAAGTAATGAGCTAAAGCTCTGGCAAGCATTTGCTGGTAAAGCTCTTCAAGATAACAATGGAAAACAAAATGATTACAACATTTCCGAAACCGGCATGCGATACGGAAAAATTACGACGTATATAATCGGAAAATAGAATAAAAGATTCGGATAACGAACCCGAAGGTCCCGAGAGCAAGATGGCTTTGCTAGCAGGGGCAAGGTTCCTTGTGTACTTGGAGACATCAGCATGTCTCAAGTGAACATAGGCAGCGCTGGTTAACAATGCACGAGTCTGCTCACTGCCAAACATAACCAACAAGGATGAACATATTGTTAGAACAAAGGCAAGACTAGATTTTCCGACGTTAACAATGCACGAGACAGCCGTGTTCGACTCCGACGTTATATTCGGACACCGATGTACCTGAGATAATAGGGAAACTCATCGAATCTGACAGGACTTTCTCGGCCATCTACGATCTGGCGGATCAATTCTTTCTCCATATCCTCCAAATTGGGACCGATCGATGCGGCCGAACTGCCTCCGGTCCAACTGCTCTGACCCGAGGCCAATCCGAGCCCCATCCCTACCCCAACCCCAACACCCAACGCAGACAACAATAAACCTTTTTGTTCCATTGCTTTGCCTCAAGATTTATTAAAACCCAATGTGTTGTTTTCCTTTTATTTCCTCAGAAATGTATTTGTTTCAAAAATCGAAAACGAAAAACGCTTCGATCTTTAACGCTATTTCCCTCCTTCTCGTCCCTAACCTGTGTTTTGGTCTCTAAAAATTGAATGGTGCTTTCTCCGTTTGCCAATTTAAAATGAAAGCGACAGAAGTGGAGAGAGGAAAGGTGACGGCCATACACGGAGGATGGCGGCGGAGGAAGAATAGGAGCGTCACTCAATTCCCGTTAATTGTGGAGTGGAAAAACAGAGATAGAAAACGGATGTGTAATTACAATATTTGCTTACTTGAGGTTTAAACAGTTTGAAAAATGACAGTTTTTCAAAATTTTAACGACTACTTGGCGCCGGATTACATGCAGCTGATAAAACCCATTATTAATAGACTAATTCGGGTATCAGTGACGGATCCAGAAACTTTTAAAAAAAGTCCAAAATAAATATTATTACATTTACTAAGAAAAAAAAGTTACATAATTCAAAATAACAATCCGTTCAAAAAACACAAAAAATTTACTAATACTAAAAATAATTCAAAATAAATATTATCGACGACTCTTTATACGTTGAAATCGTTTCATGATTTCTTCGTTACAATTTGGAGAAAAACGTCTCTTTCTATATAAGTGACCAAACAATAATTTAGAAATTGATTATCTATACTATTATCGCAATATATTATTCACGATGTTTATTTTAGAAAATGTTCTTTTCACACTTGAGAGAAATATACACAATATTTATATCAAGAATATCAATGTCATTCTTGTTACAAAATATAGTGACTATAACAAAAAAAAAAAGACTCTCACTCGTTTTCTCTCATAATTTGTAATCTTTTTTAGATAAATACATAGCATTGATAATATCTTAATCTCTTCTCCGTAAAGCTTTATTTAATTCGTTCATAATCCCAAATATTCTCTTCATCAAATAAATAATGAAAATGAAATCAAATGACTCTATTGCAAAATTCACATTATTAGTTTTTCGAGTATCATCATTATTACCAATCAAATCAAGAATTTCACGTACTGCATAATATAAATCAATCACATTCAAAATCGATTTATAATGAGACTTTCAACGTGTATCACCTGGTCTACCTAAATCAAGTTCTTGGTCTAAATATTTTTCGGTCATAATTTTATCATTTTCAAAGGTTTTTTTTTAACTTTTTTTTGTTTTCCTATAAGCAAATCTTTTCACTTGCAAGACGATCCAACAACATTCAACAAATCTCTAAGTATTTCAAAAAATCAACCACAATCATTATTTTTGGAAGCAACAACAAAAAATTAATTGAAGTTGGTGATAAATCATATACAGAGAATGCTCATCAAGCACAGAAGAGATAACTTCTTTAAGAGACAAAGTTGTGGTATCTCCAACATGAACAATTCCAAGAAAGCATTCTTTTATCATTCGTTTTTTATCAAGATAACGCACACACAAAGTCATTTGTTCTTTTTTAAACATATCACTAGACTCGTCTACTAGAATTCCAGAATAATCTTTACCAAGATCTACCACAATTGTCTTTATAGTATCTTTTGCACAACAATTGATAAGCTCTTTTCGAATCGAAGGTACAATCATTTGATTATTTTTAGGTAAAATCATTTCTTACCTCATCATTCTTTTCCGTAATCCAATTCAAAATCTCAAGTTTTTCTTGTTATTTTATTCATCACTATCATCATGACCACGAAACGTCAATCTTTGAAGCAAAAGAAATCTCGAACAATAAAAAGAAATAGTCAAACAGATTAGGTAGTCACTTTTAGCTTACTCAGTTTATTGGTTTAAAGAAGTTTTGAATGATGACTTAAAGTTCTTTAAATTCTCAAACTTTTAAAAAGTATGATTATGAGCACTATTAATTCCATTAACATGTTTTCTAAACCGAATTGGTCTATTCCAATCTCTAAACACGTTGCAAAAAAAAAATTCATCACCTTCTGTAGCTTTAGTAGTTTCATTTTTAAACAAGTAATAGACAAAGCAAAATGCGTCGTCTTTTGAAACACTACACTCAAGTCAAGAATACTTATGAAATCAATATTTATTAAAGCGATGTAATATACCTACCCGAAATATGTTTGAGAAAATGTGTGCTTCTTTAGTTGCCAAGAATCTCTTTGTATGTATTATTTCTTAATCACTTCTCGATCCACTGGATGATAGTCAATAATTTTTTTCTTTTAGTTGGATCATGTGGAATAGAACTAGCATTAACTTGGCTCTCCATCTCTCTCGATGAAAATATTGTACTATCATCATGTGTAATACATGCCAATCTCTTTTCAATTTCTTGAGTTTGTAGTATATTGTACGAAGTGAAAGAAAATTCTTACTCGAATTGAGTTGTTGAAAGTAGAGTTGGAGAAGAGACACAAATTGACACTTGGGAAGAACTTGCATCATTGTTTTTAGTCTTTTGAACAAACTAATTCGAAGTTTCATTCTTCTTTCCTGAAGGATTAAGTTTATCACCGTTAATCTTCTCACCACTACAATTATAATATATACAAATGCTAATATTATTAATTAAAATTTATAAATTAAAAATTTAATAGTAATATTTTTTTATCAAAGAAATAAAATCTTAATTACTAATTAAGCATTTTAATTGCTTCAACTTATAAATTAAAATATCCAAAATTCTTCAGTTTAAATTATACAAATTTAACATAAAATTGTTTTTCATTCTCAAAAATCTATATTCCTAATTTTATATATCACAATTCAACATTCAAATATTCTTCAGAAAATATTTTTTATTTTAACTCATAAAATCACTTAAATCTATCGAATTGAAGAATTTAAACTCAATCTCTTAATTTTAACTCACTAAAATTAAAAAATAAAATTCATAAATTAAAATATAAATTCAACTAAGTTTAAGAGGGTAAGAAAATAAGTAAAAAACCTAAGGAAAAGGAAGTAATAACATTTTGCAAGCAGTTTGGTCGGAGAAATTCACTGAAAAATTCTGGTTGAAATGTGTGCGAAAACTGGTTTGATATTGAAAAAAGGAACAAAAACAGCTGTGTAAAAAAATAGATGAGATGAGAAATGGAGAAACAACAGGAAAACAATGGGTATTAAATCATTATTAACATCAAAGCTACTAAACCTTCTCTTATCAAAGGCAACGAGAGTTTTTTTCTTCAATTTAAATAGCGTCAAATCACAATTGAATAATGCATCACTCAAAAGTTTTATCCTCGATCAATTGAAGTTTATAAGAAAGATTGAGACTTTAAGGGTTTTAGACCGGGAAATCTGTTGTAGGCGGTGGCGAATTGGCGGTGTTTGACCGACGCTCGACGGTGGTTGATTGGTTGTACTGGGCATTTTGGATTAGGACACTTCATGTATGAATATTGCTAAAGGTATTGCACTTGATATGGATGTAGAGCCTATCCTTCCAGCAAAGTGTCGTGCTATTAGAAAAACACATTTTGATGAAAACAATGAAGAGGATGATCAAAATCTATCGCCTGAAGAATCATTTAGACTTGAGTATTTTTTTTGTTGTTGTTAATATGACAATCACTTCTTTAAAAAGCATATTTGAGAAACTAAAAACTTTTAAAAGTATCTTTGGATTTTTGTTTGATTCGAACAAGTTGAAGTGAAGTCATTGGATGAAAAAGAATTGAAAGAATGTTGTACTACTTTTCACTCTACTTTTTCTCATGGTGATTCATCAGATGTTGATTTAAATGATCTTTACTCGGAATTGAAAGTGTTACAATCTACCTTGCCAAATGAATTAATGTCAGTTACTAAAATTCTTGAGTTTGTCAAATGTACAAATTGCTATCCAAATGATTCAATCGCTTGTAGATTTTTTTTGACAGTTCCGGTGACTGTGACATCAGCTGAAAGAAGTTTTTCGAAATTAAAGTAGATCAAAACCTACTTGAGGTCATCAATGTCACAAGAACAATTGAATGGCCTCGTAATTTTATCAATTGAGAATGAACTTTTGGAAAATATTAATGTTGATGTTATCATTAATGATTTTGCATCTTGGAATGCTCGTAAAACCCATTTTTTTTTCTGATTTTTGAGATTATGCATAAAATCAAGGCATATGAGTCATCCTTGATTAGGGAATCTAATATTTTATTCTACTAGACCAATTGATTGTCGGTTACTTTTAAACATTTTAATTTCATTTTTAAACTGACACTTGTACTAAATTCATCCTTCAACTTTTGAATATTCCAACCATATTTCAAATTGTGCTCGCCATTCTAAATTAATCTCCAAACTTTTATATCCATCAAGTCTCATATTAATAAAATTGTTAAAAAATTATTAATTAACGTATAATCACTAATATGTGTTAAATAATAATATAATGTGATATAAACATTAATTAATATTACATCACGTCTTCAAAAACATTATTTAGAATGAAACTGAAGAAAAAATGTGTTTTACTTTTGTTCTTCCAGCTTGTATATAATTGTTTCAACATTTCAAAATTAAATTATTATATTATTTAAATCTAACATTAATTATTATTTATGTCACGATATATTTTTATATAATACGAAAATTACATTTTTATTAACATATATCGATAATTTGAAGATAATATTAAAACGCTGAAACTTCCAAGGATTAAATTAGAATGACCTATAATTTATGGATGAAATTAAAACATTCAGAAATTTAAAAATTAGTTTAGAATAAAAGGTAAAATATAATGCTAAAAAATTTAAGAACCAATTTAGAACAAAAATCATAATTCAAGAACGTAAGATATAACCATAAATGCTTCACAAACCGAGTGGACCTTACGGGCACTACCCTACATATTCACAGCAACCTGCTGGAAACAAACATGTAATTATTTACAACAAACAACAATGACCCTGATTCACTGTTATGGCTATTTCTTGCAATGAAGCACTTTTCTTGCAATCTAAAACTAAGGAATGCCCAAGGGTTTCTAACACTGCCAAACTTGAACCAAAAGATGCAAACAAGGAGGGAAACTGGCTAGCTTCCCAGGATAATTTGATAATGGTTGAGAACTAAACTTACATCCAGTTCTGGGGGGACTTGAAAGATTCATTTGGCTCTGATGCATTACCGGCGAAACCTGCAGTGTCAACCGAGGCAAGACCAGAATCACCTGCTAGCATTGACATCAAACTCCCACCATGGACCCTACCTTCAGGTACAAAAGCAGAGCCCCCTTCGCTGACAGAGCTGGAACCATATGGAAGTCCATATTGATTCAGACTAGAACAAGTTCTGCCAGCAGAAGGTTCTATGCCACTCCACATTTTCATAGTGTCAACATTTACGTCCTCCGTAGTAGCAATCCCTTTCATTTTCACGGAATTGCTGATTTGAGGGTCTAAGACAATAGGCCCAAGTGTTGCACCCCCGTGAACCCTCTTATCATGAACCAGGCTGCTGTGGAGTGCACATAGACCTGTTTTGCCCCTTGCAAAAGAGTTACAAGAACCAGAAGGTTCGTTGCCATATTCTGACCCAGGATGGCCCCAAGAGCATCTCTTGCCTCCACCATGTGCCTTGCAGAAATCCGTGCTACCTTGTGCACTTTTGTCGCACCCTTCAAACTTGCATCTTTTACCTCCACCGTGTCTAACACAATAATCCGTACGTCCCCTCGCACTCTTTGTGCATTCAGGCATGGCACACCTCTTGCCTCCTCCATGTGCTACACAAAAGTTGGTTCCTCCATGCACACTCTTTGCGCAAACCCCACCACCTTCGAATGCACATCTTTTTCCCCCTCCATGACCCTTACAGAAAGGGGTACTTCCTTCAGCACCCTTGGTGCATCCTGGATACGTGCACCGTTTTCCACCACCATGTGCCTTGCAGAACATGGTGCTCCCTTGTGCCCCTTTTGTGCATCCTATAAACTGGCATCTACGCCCACCTCCATGTGAGATGCAAAGTCCTGAGAGGCCTTCAGCACTCCTTGTGCAATTTTCCCTTTGACATCTCTTCCCACCACCATGACGTATACATAGTCCAGATTTGCCTCTGGCAGCTCGAGTACAACCGTCATGGTTACATCTCCGACCACCACCGTGGGCAATACAGAAATCAGTACGACCTTCTGCACTTTTTGTACAACCAAGAAATTCACATCGCCGACCGCCACCATGAGCCTTGCAATACACAGTCCGGCCCTCTGCTCCCTTATGGCAGCCAAGTTTTTGACACCTCCTGCCACCACCATGAGATATGCACCGGCCAGATGTACCTCTGGCCCCCTTTCCACATCCTTCAACCTGACATGTCTTCAAACTAGAGCTGTGGTGTTGTGGCTGTTGTTGCCGCGTTATCCCTGAAGTGCAGGTGACCGAGCTTTTCGGTGTAGTAATCACGCTCGATGATAACTCTGGAGCAACGGGAGAAAGATCGATGCTTCTTAGAACCTCCTCGAAGAAGAGGCCAGCCTGTTTTGCTGGTAAACTCTGAAATGGTGATGAACCTATTCCAGGTTTCCAGTGACATGAAGAAGATCTTTTATCTGCATTCAGGGGGCCTTCAACTGCTATAGGCATCATCGTACCTGTTGTATCCGGAGAAGAGATAAGATGGACACCAGTCACATCAGATTCAGAAAAACCAGTTGAGAGACTTAACTCCAGGCCCACGTTCAGTTGCAATCCCTTTCCTCCTTTCAGATCAGAACCAGCAGGTTTCTTGGGGTTGTTTACCTTCTCATTTCCAAGATGGAGGGTAAAATCCAATTCAATATCCATTGAGGACTCCACATCAGATTCTTTGGCTGAAGATGTGGCAGTACAAGCAGTCATTGAGCTTCCCTTGCTGTCAGAGGAACTCGAGGAGCGGCCTAGCCGAAGATCCAACGATGACCCAACTTGCTCACCGATGGTTCGGTCCATCGAACTCCACTTCCTCTTGATTCCCTTTGATGTAGACATATAAGGGATTGAAGAGCCAGGGGAATCAAGGCTTAGAACAGTATCTTTTCCATACGCAGTTCCTCCAACTAGCATCGAACTACCCAAGGTGTTGAATGCATTCAAAGAAAAATTAGCAGGGAACCCCAAGTTCAAGAACCTGGAATCCATCAAGCAATACCTGAAAACGCAAAACAAACGATATGCACAGCAGATCTCAAATGCAACAGAGCAGTCGACCTGACTTCGGGGTGAAGATAATTAGCCACAAAAACTAGGGTTAGATGTCGTTGAGTGAGTAAATCCCACCCCCACTAACAAATCCTGAAGTGTCACAACGATCCATTTCTACCGAAAAATGATTCAATTCAACCCAAAATGGAGCCAATCGGTACTAAAAGAAGACAAATCACTGCAAACCAGGCACGTTTACGATTTCACGGTGCTCCATCAACCTGTTCCAAGATAACAATAACAAGGTTGAACCTCAATTAAACTATATTCCAGATGAGCAAAAACCTAAATCATTGGCCAAACAAAACTATCTTCATATCAAACTAAATCCGCCGATTCTTTTTATTGAAAATAACACAATCTCAACTATCGGGACAGAAAAACAACACAGCAGTATAAATAAATACTGAGATTGGTTTAATTCTTCCTTTCTGATTCCAACAAAAACGTTCGCCTTTCAACCAAAGAAAAGAGGATCGAAACAAGCTTCATTTCTTATAAAATTTCAGCAAGTTTTAAGTTTCTAGGCAGCCAAAGAGAGCCAGATAACAACAGATTCATAACAGCTATTCGACAATAAATAGCTAATGAAATACTTTGAACCCGGACGGGATTTGAGAAAAGATTAGGCAATCGAAATTGAAAAAAGAAAACAGAAAAGGGAATCTTTTTATGTAAAAGAGTTAATTTTTTTCTTTAATTACCTTGAAATTGGATTGAATTTAATGGAAGAAAAAATGAATAGTTGGGACGTGACAAGAGAGTTTCTGAGATTCGAGATTGCCGGCGGAGAAGAGAGAAATGGAGAGATGAAAACTAAACGGAGGAATTTCAGTTTCATTTGGTAAAGGCACGTGGCTATAATACACGTGCACGTGCTACTGGCGACCCGATATCTGACCGCCTCGCCCCGACCAACCCTACGCCTAGTCTACACCGCAAAAAGGAAAATAAATAATTTAAAAGATTAAATTTATTATTCTTTAATTTTTAATTCATAGTTTTGTACAAAATATTTAAAATATTCATAATCTACCTCAACTTAAATTGTTAATAGTATATAATGATCAGGGCTGTGGCTGGGTACAATGAGGTCATGTGCAAATTCTTATAATGGATCCTTATTTTCTATAATCGATGCCTATGAAGTTTTTAAGTGGACTAAATAAGAAGAAAAAAAGTAGTAGGGAAATGAGATCATACTGTTTAGGTTATCGGTGAATTGTAATAACTGACAGATAAAGGAACGCATTGTCTGCAATCACACAGAACCCAAAACAGATCGTTGTCTGCATCCAATGTTGTATTATATTAATGAGCAGTATTAATACAATTGTATTACACCAAATATATTAAAAAGGGTGATATTTTTGTATTCCCCAAAGGCCAAAGGTCTTGTTCATTACAGCAGTATTTCAGGACCTCTATTTTTGTGGTGTCTTGCGTCGTCGCACAGTTTGCTTCTGGTCAGCCACGGCCTTGATCATGATTATAAGGTAGTAATTAATCAAATTTTTTAATAAATCTCATATTCTCCTCGACCACGACTTCTTTCACTGAATCATCAATCGAAAGCAGCCCAAAATCAATAGGTAAAGATCAATCGGATTATGTAGTTGTTACGGGTGGTTCGGTTGTGGGTATAGTTACAGTTACGCTCTGATCACCCTCATTTTATAAACATTGTCATATATGTAAGTGGTAAAATGTTATTCTTGAGAAATCATCATAAAAGATGGTCATTTTGTCAATGTACGAATACAGAATGAAGAAGGTGTTTGATAAAATATGTAAGAGACAAAATATACATCTTAAATGAATATTTCTTACAAAAAGGAATCAAATACAAAACTTGGTCCGGTAGTTGTGTAGTGGGCTTCCACGCATAACAATCAGGATTCAAGTCTCCATTAAAGCATATTTTGCTGGTTTAAATTTAAACCATCATCACCCCCATTGGCTATAAAATATTAAATAAAAATATATAAAATTGATGACATGCCATTTTTGCCACGTCAACAATTTTATATGTGGCACTGCCATGTCAACACTAGTGCTATATGAGTCTGTCACGTCATCTTAAGGCGTTAATTGTGAATTGACTAATGATTTTCATTCAATAAGGGGTTTTTTAACCTAAAATGAAACGTTGGAGATAATATGTTTCAAAAAACAATACGGACCAAGTTGACACTATAGTCAAACGTTAGGGGTATTTTATTGCATTATGTCTTTCATACACACACATATTGATAATTACAGTATTTGGATGTGACCAACAACATATCTACTTACCCTGTAATTCACTATCTGATAATTAAATTTAATGATTATCAACCAACACCTATATAAAAAAACAATATATAATTTATCATATAAGATTAAAGATGAAATTTTTTTACTTTCTCTCAAATTTTCTCTCTTAAAAATTATTCATCATCATTTTCAACTTATTTGTTCTCTTTATTTATCTTTCATTGAACAACTGATTACGACTCTTTATTAAACTAGAAAGAATACACCGTAAAAAAATCACAATTCAACATTTTTTTATCAATATTAGTTACTTAATACATTATTTTATTAAATCTAAAATAATATATTATTATATTAAACTAACTGTATCATAGGTCCTTAAACTATAACCCTCATTTTAAATTAATCCTTAAACTTTTAAACATTTTAATTTCATCCTCAAATTATAACTCTTATTCTAAATTAGTCTTTAAACTTTTTAGTATTACAATTTTTATCCCTAAATTATGAATCTCATTTTAAATTAGTCCCCAAAACTTTTAGATCTTTCAATTTCATCCCTAAGTTCATCCAAAATGTAATCCATTCCAACCATAGTTTAACATAAAATTTATTTTTTTCAAACATTTAATAATATAATTTGGCGTAATGATCTTATTAACAAGAGATGCGATTAGTATATACAAATAATTTCGGATAAAATTGAAATATTCAAAAAGTTTGGGGACTAATTTAGAATGAAGATCACAGTTTAAGGATGAAAATGAAATTTTCTAAAGTTTAAGGACTAATTTAGAACGATAGTCATAATTTAAGTATGAAATTAAAATGTTTAAAAATTTAGGGACCAATTTGAAATGAGAGTCATAGACTGGAGACGTATAATGCAATTGACTCTATTATATTTTTTTATATAATCACCAATATCTGATCTATTGATCGACTAAAATTTATTTTTACATTTAATTGGATCAGATGGGGAAAATAAACAATTAGCAAAATCCAAAGAAGAGACAATTTTGGTTGGACCCGTCAACGCGGCGCAATGTGTTTTGTATTGGCAGCGGCTCGCCACCGCTGTATTAAATAAAGGGATTCTTCTGGCGAAATTCCGTTTGCGGTCCCTCGGTTTTCCCTAAACGGCGGCGTTTTAAACGTCCCTTTGTAAGCGTACCACGAACAACCTTTCCTTCTGTTTAAAATTGGAGAAAATCGCCTCAGTGACCAAAAATGCCTTATAATATACGATTTTAACCAACTTTTTCCGGATTTGCCAAAATGACCAACAAAATCGCAATGCGATCGCTAATTCGCAACGCGATCTCCATTATCGCAAATTCGCGTTGAGCTAGTTGGAAATCGCGTTGCGATGGTCTACAGTGTCGTTGCAATTTTCCCAATTCGCAATGCGAATAAGTAAATCGCAACGCGAATTGGGAAAATCGCAATGCGATACTGACTATCGCAATGCGATACTGACTATCGCAATGCGATACTTACTATCGCAATGCGATAATACAAAATCGCAACGCGATTCTGACTTTCGCAACGCGATTTACATAGCGCCATTCGTATTAACGCGTATTTTTTTTTCAAATTCCAAACACGAATTTTTTCTTAATAAATTGGAAACTGAACCGTCCACAGTAATCGCAACTCATAACCTCAAACCCAAAATCACAACACTCAGTCCCATCTCCATCTCTCACTCTCTACGGCGAAATCCGTCCCCATCTCCAAAGATTTCCGTCCCCATCGCCGGCGAAATCCCTCACAACCATTCACAGTCAAAAATCCCTCACAATCATTCAGAAATGGAAAATCAACCTCCGATGGTTAGTTTTGTTTTATTTTTATTTTGAAATTTTTGCATTATTTTAGGTTTTTCATATTGAGATTGATGATAAGTTTACTGGAAATTTCAATAATAGATTAACCATTTCACTTAGATTTCTTATTAAATTCATTCGATTGCTGCCAATACTGCTAAACTGTTTAGCCTGTGAAGTTAGTATTTGTCTTTGTTTTGTCTTTTGGTTGAAGTAATGCAGAAGAAGAATAGTTTCGAGAATGAAAATCGCAACGCGGAAATAACTATCGCAACGAGAGAATCGCAACGCGAAATGAAAATCGCAACGCGAAACCAAAATCGCATTGCGATTTTCATTTCGCGTTGCGATTCTCTCGTTGCGATAGTCATTTCGCGTTGCGATTCTCTCGTTGCGATAGTCATTTCCGCGTTGCGATTCTCATTATCTCGTTGCGATTTTCATTTCAACCAAAAGACAAAACAGTGTTGCAAATTTTAGTTTCAAGAATAAACTACTATTTATGTTTATTGTTTTTGGTATATCTTCACAGTGTAGTTTTTGGTATATCTAACTTGGTATGTTTATTGTTTTTGTAGAATTTTTTTTCGGCTTCATTGACATTAAGGAATAAAGTTAGCCTAGCCACTACAATTGCTTCGAAGCTTTCACCTGCACAAAGAAAATTGTTTGAGGAAACCTGCTTTGGGCCATGGTTGAGAGTACATCATCCGGGTGGAGATGCTAATTTGACCCATTTGTGGCTTCAGACCATGACTAGAGATCTACCCGACAGTATACAACGTGGTGAGGAAGAGATATGGTTTCATTTTCCATCGGGGTATACTTGTTTTGGGTGGAAGGAGTTCTGCTTAATCATTGGTCTACGATTCGGACACGATGATGTAGGCCGGTACACTCGTCATATCACCCGCCCATCATGGTTATCAAGGGTTTTTCCTGATGAGTCAATAGAGAAGCCGAACTTACACGTCGACGACATGAAGAAATTGTTTAATAAGAAAGATGGTTTTACTCGGATGAATGACGTCGATGTTGTCCGAGTATGCCTTCTACTACTTTTGTATGCCGGCTTTTTAGGCAGAGAGGCTAGACAACCTATTCCTCAGGAGCTAATATTATTGGTAGATGACCTAAATGCATGGAATCTGTTTCCGTGGGGTTCGTATATATGGAAAGCTACCTGGACTAAGTTGTCGTCTGCCTTTGATGACCGCAAAAGTTTGCGGGGCAATGGGTCGAAATACACTTTGTCAGGCTTTGTTTGGGCCTTTAAGGTAAGAATTTCTATATAATGTTTTCAAAATTATAATTAATTATTTAACAATTACTAATGTTTGTTATTATATTGTTTGTAGATTTGGATATTCGAGGCCTTTCCCGCCATGAAGACATATGCAATAAAAACTTCAAATGATATTCCCAGGGCTATTTCCTGGAAGAGGAAACGTCTGTTGGATTGGGAAGACTTAATACCATATGCGACAATAAATAATGTAAGTTAACACAAATACTATCATATATAAACAAGTTATTAATAGTAGACGTTTAACTTTGTTTGAGTTTTTATATTTTTAGGAGGCCAACATTCCATTAATTAGACTGACACCCACGGAGGCTGAGCTTGCCACTGATTGGTGGCAAGCTAGTCAGCGTTTTCTTGATGGCACGAATGATGAGCAGCCTCCACTTCCTCCACTTCGAGAGCCATCACCTCACCCAGAGCCATCACCTGATCGACCCGACTATACACCTCTACAACGAGAGCCATCACCTATCCCGTCACATCATCGAGCCTCTTCTCCACCATCACCTCATGATAGGCAACCGGCAAAGATGCCACGACTTCTATCTCCCTGTTCTCCACCTCCACGGGATGAGTCAAGGGAGTTACGTGATGAGGTCAATGCCTTGCGTGAGGAGATCGGTACTCTACTCGATAACGATGGTGCATGGCGTGTGGAGGTGTCTACTTTACGTGGTGAGGTTGCCGCTCTACGTGAGATGGTAGTATCGTTGCAGAATGAGGTTCATACTCTACGCAACGAGGTAAGTTTAAGATTTTCCATATTTAACTTGATGATAAATTTACTCGTAATTTCACTTAAATTAACCATTTCACTTAGATTGCTTAGTAAATTTATTCGGTTGCTGCCAATACTGCTAAACTGTTTATTAACACTGTAAAGTTAGTATTTGTCTTTTTGTTTTGTCTTTTGGTTGAAGTAAATTTATTCGGTTGCTGCCAATTCTGCTAAACTGTGTATTCTTTAACACTGTGAAGTTAGTATTTGTCTTTGTTTTATCTTTTGGTTGAAAGTTTGAAATATATTTGTCTTTGTTTTCACTGTTTAAATATCATGTCTGTTTATTTACTGATATTTGTATTTAATTATTTAGCGGACCGATAAGGTGGATGCTTTACGTCGGGTTTTTCTTTCACGACAGAGTTCACGCATCAGACGGCGTGCACGTGCTATTAAGTCTCCGTATACCCCAATAGTGCGAAGACACCGCAAGAAGAAGCCCGACTCGCCTGTCATCCCTCAAGAGTCCACTCCTATCGTTGAAGAGGCCCCTATCATTCCTCGAGAGTCCCCTCCCACCGTTCAAGAGGCCACTGTCATCGTTGAAGAGGTCCCTCCCACCATTCAAGAGTCCGATTCACATGGCGTCATATGTAGGATTCTTGAGAAACCCTCTGACGTGCCGGACATGATGGATTCAAGTTGGCTCTCGTATGAGTTACCGGCCAGTACCATACCGGTATTTGAAGTGGAGAGGAAACAACTACCGGACACAATTATGGATAACACCCTTTGGGCTAAGACCGCAGTTGATTTTTATCTACATGAGCGAAGCCAGGGGTGTTTCACTGACATATGCAAGCTCAATGATGATATCTATTTGTTGCTTGATCGGTCTTGGTGGGGCGTATTATTAGGGGTCGAAGACAATGACTATTTCGATGGAGGGGTAAGTCTTATATTTTTCTTATATTTTAATTTGATTATTTTTTTGTAAATTTATGTAAGTTACTAATATATGTCTTTTTTTTGTAAAACAGCATATCGATGCGTGGGTGCCACGTCTTCTAATAATTAGGAAACTTAAGGAAAATAAAAGAAATACACGATATACAATTATGTCGACGTCTTTTAACGTCGTTCACTTGAAGAATCAACGAGATGAATCATTTGCGTTGGGCAATGGACAAGCTAAACTTTATCCTGCATGGTGGGAGGTCGATAAGGTTAGTGTTTATTTTAGATTGAGTTTAAAGGTATTCATAAATAAGTGCGCAAATGAATGAATTATTACTTATGATTGCAGGTGTTTATCCCTGTTTTGGAACGTAACCATTGGCTTCTCGTCGAGCTTCAGATCCCATCCCTTAAGGCAATAGTATATGACAGCATGATAAATTACATATCATTGGCTGATTTAAGAGATATTATTAAGGGATGGAGCTCTTATTTGGCTAAATTCTTGGATGCGATAAATTATTGGACTCGTTCTGGAAACAAGAAGCCAAAGAAGCTCAATATTACAGTTAGCAGAGACGAGACCGCACCACAACAAACGAAAGGACCCAGAGGGGATTGTGGTCCTCTCGTATGCTTGGCGTTGGACCGTTTGATCACAGGAAGTATAAAGTATCTACCTCCCACCGATATAGATAGAGCTGCAGTAGGCTTGTGGTTTCGACATTATATGGCTAGATCGATATATACGAGACGCTGCCTACCTGCATCCGCGTTATAAAAATGTCCATAAACAATTGGTATGTTTATAGGCTTGTGGTTTGAAAATGTTTGGTTAAGTACCTAGAATTCAATAATTTGCTGTTTGTAGGTTTTAGATGTGTATAAAGTGTTGTTTGAGCAAATGTTTGGTTTATACAGGTTAATCTCAGAAGTGAGCTGCGTGAAAATGATGTATGGCTGCAAAAGTTGATTTAATAGTAGAAGTGTTATTTTCTCTAATAATTATTGCTTATTTTTTTATTGTTTAATTGATTTGTAAAAGGTGATTTGTAAAAGTTGATTTGTTTAATTGATGTTAACATAATTCTTATTTGTGCTTGTTTAATTGATTGAAATGTAATGGCTGATTTTGTTGATTTCAATTTGCATTATGTTCAAGGCAAAAAGTACTATCGTAATGCGAAATGAAAATCGCAACGAGGGAATCGCAATGCGAAATGAAAATCGCAATGTGATTTTCATTTCGCATTGCGATTCTCTCGTTGCGATTTTCATTTCGCATTGCGATAGTAATTTCTACGTTGCGATAGACAGTAAGATGATTGCCTATTAAGTGATAACAACTGAACATATCATAGCAATTTTCAAACTCAAGTTACTAATACATGCCTAACTGAAAATGTTAAAAGTTCACACATAAAATCTACATAATACAACGTTTGCATTTAAAAATCACCTAAGTTAACAGTCTCAAAAGGTGAAGCCAGTTGTGATTGGGATTTTAAAGATGATTGCGATTTTGATTGCCTTTTTCTTGACACCATATGAGCTTTGAATTTTGATGATGATCCATATTTTGGTAGAGGAAAAGATGATTGTGATGGCACTGGTGATCCACATGTCAACCTTGTATGACCACTTTCCTTGCACCGACTACATGTCGATCTCTTCTTCTCTTCACCCTTAGACGGTATACGATCGTGACTTTTTGGTCGGCCAGGTAGCCTTCTGTCCATGGTTGGTGGCAAAACTGTTTGTAAGTTATCTGGTATGTCCCACTCAGAAGGATGTGGAATAGGGTAGACAATCTTGGCATAAGTCTGTCGATATACTTCTGTAGTGTAGCAATCCATAGCGTATGTGCTTGAATCATCTTGGTTTAGATGAAGAGCAACTTTTATAACATGGCCACACGGATAACCAGATGTTTGCCATTTCATACAACTACACGTCCTTGCATTTAGATCAACAAGCCCATTTAAGTTATTATCCAGTACTTCAAACAAAAGTGTTTGAACATGGTTCAACTCTCCATGACGTTGACTTTACAACACGTTTCGTTATCTTTTTTTTCAGTCCATGGTGTAACACGATGTTCCAATGTTCCTGTAAATTTAAATAAATAATACTTAGTAAAATATATGATAAGTTACGAATTCAAAGAAATAATACCTGCATGGTTTCTTTTCTTGTAGTACCACTGTTGAATAGAGGCTCGAAAAAACTCCATTAACATAGTAATGGGTAATTTCCGGGAATGACGACTTAGAGCGTTGATTGATTCTGCACTATTAGACGTCATGAAACCATATCTTGCTCCAAGTTGATGTACTCTTGACCATCTTTCAAACCCGACATCTTCTAGTGTTTGAGCACATTGAGGCAAAACACGTCTTAAACAGTTTATATGCTTATTGAAATCCACTTCCCGATAAGCTTTTACAGCCTTCCGGTATGTCCATTTGTGCTTTTTTATACCAGCAGACCTTGATTTTAGATTTCTATACAAATGAACACCACAAAGTCCATGAAAAGCATCTGGGAAACACCTTCTAACAGCGTTGTCAATTGAGTTTGCCCTATCGGATATGATTGTCAGATTGCTAATAGGACCTATGCAATCCCTAAGATGCCCCATAAACCATGTCCATGAATCAGAGGTTTCAGATTTGCCAACCCCGTAAGCTATTGGCAATATCCCATTGTTAGCATCCATAGCTACTGCTAATAAGTTTACTCCAAGGTATCGACCTTTCAAATGTGCTCCGTCAACTATAATAACTGGGTGCATTCAAGTAATAAACGAACGAATCTACAAAATAATATACACAAGAAATATAATCATTTAAATGTGAAATGCATGTAACTAACAGAAATGAGTCAACAGAATTATATTGATTTACTAACCGCATCACCAATGGCGATAAACAGCAACTCAAAGCGTCCATCTATATCTGTTTTGATATGAGTTATCGACCCAGGATTTTTCAGCTTTAAATTGTGACAATAAGCCGGCAGTTGGGCAAACGATGCTTCTGGCGACCCCCTCAACAATTCCAAGACATAACATTTGGCTCTCCAAGCTTGAGAATATGATATACTAATCTTGAACCGAGCATTCATGTCAGTCATAATTTCATGTCCCCGATATACCCTGCCATTCAAAAACATTAACTCAGTCAGAAAACCACCCAACACCTTTTTCTTTGCCTGTCTATGGTTAGGAAAAACTTGGGTTCTTGAACATGTATGTTTATCAATAAAAGTCCTAACTTGAAACATTTCGCAATCTTTTATCCTCTTTGCAATCATACGCCACGTACATTTTTTGTCAATCATACACCTTGTTTCGAAACGATCTTTGCTTGATTTGTTAACTTTTAGTTGATAGCCATCTTCCACACATTTCGTATACAAAGCTATCTTCAAGTCTTCCTTTGTATCAAAACAATCATCTTTCTTGATACGAATAACTTTTGTGTAACAATCAACTGCTTTCTTTACCAACTCTTCTTCCGGTATCTGAAGTAATTCTGGCATATTCCAGTTATACTCCCGTGGCATTTTCTTTTCTTCGGGGACTTTTTCTTCTTCTTTTTCTTCTTCAGGATTATATGAATTACAGAATGGATGTTCAACATGTTCATTCACATCCTCCACTTCCTCCTCATTATCATCAACAACATCTTCCTCGGCAACGGTTGTTTCATCATCAAAATTTGGGTATTGACCAATATCAAAATCATTACACGCAGGGTCTGTTTCTTCTTCTGAAACATCATCAAAATCCGAGTATTGACCAATATCAAAGTCCGGGTATTGACCAAGATCAAATTTCGAATACTGACTAGTACTCACAATTTTTTCTCTTGGCTCATCATCGTCTAATTGGTCAATACAAAAACCGGAATTTGGTGCTGAAAGTTGATTGGGATTTGGATTAGAGAAAGGTTGTAGGTTTTGAGAAAAAACTTAGTTGATTACTATCCGCTACTGACCCAACAATACTACTTCTAGGTTCAACAACATACAATGTAACATCATCACTTGAAACACTAATGTAAGCAATGAATCGTTCAACATCTTCATTGTCGGTTAACAAATAAACTTTACCATTCCTCTGATAAGATAGCCTAAATCCACTTAGGGGCTCTAAATTCAATTTCTTTGAAACACGTAACATTAGAGTTTTATAAGTTAACTTTTTTTAATGACAGTTTTAGTTGAAGATTCATGGGTAAAGGCATATATTGTAAAACACCATGAACATTCTCCCATGACCCTCCAAAACACAAATCTATCCAAACATGATCAACATTAGATGATTTCATGGTTGTAAATTAATTTACTAAACAAACGAGCTGCGAAACTAAGACCTGTTGCCGGATGGGGAAGGATGTAGGAACGGATATAGGAACGGATGTCGCCGGAGAGAGTGATAGATGGAGATGAAATGAGTTACGATTTAGGGATTTAGGTTATGAGTTGTTGCTTCTGCGTAGATATATACACAAAAAATTTGTGTTGCGAAACTAAAACCTATTACGAACTTTGAAAATCGTATTGCGATTCTGTATTATCTCGTTGCGAAAGTATGTATCGCGTTGCGATTTTCCTAATTCGCAATGCGAATAAGTAAATCGCAATGCGAATTTGGAAAATCGCAATGCGATACTGACTATCGCAACGAGATAATACAAAATCGTAACGAGATTCTGACTTTCGCAACGAGATTCTGAAAATCGCAATCATCTTCAAAATCCCAATCACAACCGGCTTCACCTTTTGGGACTGTTAACTTAGGTGATTTTTAAATGCAAACGTTGTATTATGTGTATTTTATGTGTGCACTTTTAACATTTTCAGTTAGGAATGTATTAGTAACTTGAGTTTGAACATTGCTATGATCTGTTCAGTTGTTATCACTTATTAGACATTCATTTGACTATCGCAACGGGGAAATCGCAACGCGAAAATGGCTATCACAATTCGAAATGAAAAATCGCAACGTGAAAATGGCTATCGCAACTAGAAAATCACAATGCGAAATGAAAATCGCATTGCGATTTTCTCGTTGCGATTTTCATTTCGCAATGCGATTTTCTAGTTGCGATAGGCATTTTCGTGTTACGATAGTCTGTTTTTCCTTCAACATAATGCAGATTGAAAATCAACAAATCAACAATTACATTTCAATCAATTAAACAAGCACAAATAAGAATTATGTACACATCAATTAAACAAATCAACATTTACAAATCATCTTTTACAAATCAATTAAACAATCAAAAAATAATAATAATTCTTATTTCTTCATAAATAATTGAATCAATGAATCAACAACTTTGTGACCCCGTACATCCATTTCACGCAGCTCACTTAAGGATTAACCTACAGAAACCAAACATTTGCTCAAACAAGACTTCCTACACATCTAAAACCTACAAACAGCAAATTATTGAATTCTAGGTACTTAACCATACATTTTCAAACCAAAAGGAGTATATATGTTAACAAAACTTGCATTTGACTTACCAATTAACAATGGACACTTTCATAAGGCGGATGCAGGTAGGCAGCGTCTCGAATATATTGCTCTAGCCATATAATGCCGAAACCACAAGCCTACTGCAGCTCTATCTCTATCGGTGGGAGGTAGAAACTCTGTGCTTCCCGTCGTCAAACGCGCCAAGCACAAGCATACGAGAGGACCACAATCCCCTCTGGCTCTCGGCGATTGTTGTGGCGCGGTCTCGTCTCTGACAACTGTGACATTGAACTTCTTTGGCTTCTTGTGTCCAGAATGAGTCCAATAATTAATCCTATCCAAGAATTTAGCCAAATGAGAGCTCAATCCCTTGATCATATCTCTCAAATCAGACAATGATATGTAATTTATCATGCTGTCATACACTATTATCTTCAGGGATAGGAGCTGAAGTTGGACGAGAAGCCAATGACGACATTCCAAAACAGGGATAAACACCTACAATCATAAGTAATAATTCATTTATTTGCGCACTTATTTATGAACACCTTTAAAAAATTTTAAAAATAAACACTAACCTTATCGACCTCCCACCATGCAGGATAAAGTTTAGCTTGTCCATTGCCCAACGAAAATGATTCATCTCATTGATTCTTCAAGTGAACTGCGTGAAAAGCCGCCGACATTATTGTATATCGCGAATTTTTTTTATTTTTCCTAAGCTTCCTTATTATTAGTAGACGTGACACCCATGCATCGATATGCTGTTTTACAAAAAAATACATATATTAGTGAATTAAATTATTTTTTTTAAAAATTAATCAAAATCATATATAAGACAAATATAAGACTTACCTCCCCATCGAAATAGCCACTGTCTTCAACCCCTAATAGCACACCCCACCAAGACCGACCAAGCAACAAAAACATTTCATCGTTGAGTTTGCTTATGTCAGTGTAACACCCTTGGCTCCGCTCATGTAGATAAAAATCAACTGCGGTCTTAGCCCAAAGGGTATTATCCACAATTGTTTCCGGTAGTTGTCTCCTCTCCACTTCAGATACCGGAAGGGTACTAGACGGTAACTCATACGAGAGCCAACTCTCATCCATCATGTCCGGAACTGGTGGGGGTTTCTCAATACTTAGATATATTACCCCATGTGAATCGGACTCTGGAATGGTGGGAGGGACCTCTTCAACGATGACAGTGGCCTCTTGAACGGTGGGGGGGACTCTTGAGGGAGGATATGGGCCTCTTGAACGATTGGAGGGGACTCTTGAGGGATGACATGTGAGTCGGGCTTCTTCTTGCGGAGTCTTCGCACCATTGGGGTGAACGGAGACGTAATAGCACGTCCACGCCGTCTGATGCGTGAACTCCGTCGTGCAAGGAAAACCCGACGTAAAGCATCCACCTTATCGGGCCGCTAAAAAAAATTAATACATAAATCAGTAAATAAACAGACATGATATTAAACAAAGACAAATATGTTTCAAACTAGCATTGTATTCACCCAAGTCATTATTCTATCATAGTTCACAAAATGTTCAGATAACATTCCAGAAGTAAGCACTTATATAAACATTTAAAAGGACAACATATATAAACATTCCAGAAGAAGAATAGTTTACTTTCGCAACACGAAACTTAAAATCTCAACGCGAAAATGACTATCGCAAAGCGGAAATGGCTATCGCAATGCGAAATGAAAATCGCAACGACAAAATCGCAATGCGAAATGAAAATCGCAACAACAAAACCGCAATGCGAAATGAAATCGCAACGACAAAATCGCAACGCGAAACATAAATCGCATTGCGATTTTCATTTCGCGTTGTGATTTTGTCGTTGCGATTTCATTTCGCATTGCGATTTTGTCGTTGCAATTTTCATTTCGCATTGCGATAGCCATTTCCGCGTTGCGATAGCCATTTTCGTGTTGCGAAAGTAAACTATTCTTCTTCTGCAAATTGAAACTTGAATGGATTGCATTACTTCAACCAAAAGACAAAAACAAAACCAAAAACAAATACTAACAAAAACAGTTTAGCAGTATTGGCAGCAACCGAATGAATTACGAGTATGAAAAATCTTAAACTTACCTCGTTGCGTAGAGTATGAACCTCATTCTGCAACGATGCTACCATCTCACGTAGAGCTGCTACCTTACCGCGTAATGTAGACACCTCAACACGCCATGCACCATCATCTTTGCGTAAAGTATCGACCTCCTCACGCAAGGCATTGACCTCATCACGTAACTCCCCTAACTCATCCCGTTAAGGTGGAGGTGGAGAATAGGGAGATAAACTTTGTGGCATCTTTTCCGGTCGCCTATCTTGCGGTGATGGTGGAGAAGAGGCTCGATGATGTGACAGAATAGGTGATGGCTGTCGTTGTGGAGGTGTATAGTCGGGTCGATCAGATGATGGCTCTGGGTGAGGTGATAGCTCCCGAAGTGGAGGCTGCTCATCAACCGTTCCATCAAAAAAATGCTTACTAGCTTGCCACCAATCAGTGGCAAGCTCAGCTTCCGTGGGTGTCAGCCTCTGTAGAGGAGTGTTGACCTCCTAACAATATAAAAGCTCAAACAAAGTTAAACGTGTACTAGTAATAACTTGTTTATACACATATGGTAGTATTTATGTTAACTTACATTATTTATTGTCGTATACCGTAGTAAATCTTCCCATTGCAAGGTACGTTTCCTCTTCCAGGAAATAGCCCTGGGAATATCATTTGAAGTTTTTATTGCATATGTCTTCATGGCGGGAAAGGCCTCAAATATCCAAATCTACAAACAATATAATAACAAACATTAGTAATTGTTAAATAATTACTTATAATTTTGGAAACATTATATAAAAATTCTTACCTTAAAGGCCCAAATAAAGCCTGTCAAAGTGTATTTGGAACCATCGCCATGCAAACTTTTTCGATCATCCAAGGCAGACGATAACTTATTCCATGTAGCTTTCCATAAATACGAGCCCCACGGAAACATGTTCCACGCATTTAGGTCTTCTACCAATTTGATTAGATCATTCGGAATAGGTTGTCTGGCCTCTCTGCCTAAAAAACCGGCATGCAAAAGTATTAGAAGGCATACTCGGACAACATCGACGTCATCCATCCGAGTAAAACCATCTTTCTTATTCAATAAGCTCGTCAGGTCTTCCACGTGTAGATTTGGCCTCTCCAGCTCAGGAAAAACCCGGGATAACCATGATGGGCGGGTAATGTGTCTAGTGTACCGACCTACATCATCGTGTCCGAAGCGTAGACCGGTGATTATGCAAAACTCCTCCCGCCCAAAACACGTATATGCCGGTGGAAAATCAAACCATATCTCTTCATCACGACGTTGTATAGTATCTGGTAGATCCCTAGTCATGGTTTGAAGAAACAGGTGTGTCAACATCGCATCTCCACCGGGATGTTGTACTTTCAGCCATGGCCCGAAGCATGTATCCTCAAACATTTTTCTTTGTGCAGGTGAAAGCTTCGACGCAATTGTTTTGGCCAGGCTGACTTTATTTCTTAAGGTCAATTGAGCCGAATAAAAGTTCTACAAAAACAATAAACATACTAAGTTAGATATACCAAAAACTACACTGTGAAGATATACCAAAAACAATAATAAACATAAAGAGTAGTAGTTTATTCTTCAAACTTAAATTTGCAACACTGTGAATTTCGTATTTGTCTTTGTTTTTTGGTTGAAGTAATGCAATTCATTCAAGTTTCAATTTGCAGAAGAAGAATAGTTTCTGAAAATGAAAATCGCAACACGAAAATGACTATCGCAACGCGAATTTGACTATCGCAATGAGAGAATCGCAACGCGAAACTAAAATCGCGTTGCGATTTGCATTTCGCGTTGCGATTCTCGATTGATTTAATAAGCAATCTAAGTGAAATGGTTAATCTATTATTGAAATTACCAGTAAACTTATCATCAATTTCAATATGAAAAACCTAATAATAATGCAAAAATTTCAAAAAGAAAATAATTAAAAAAACTAACCCTCGTTAGTTGATTTGATTGATTTTCCATTTCTGATTGTGAGGGTGGCTCTGAGAGTTGGAGATAGACAGATTTCGCCGTAGATGGGAACGGATTTCGTCGGAGATGGGTGAGAGAGTGAGAGATGGAGATGGGACTGAGTTGTGATTTTAGGTTTTAGGTTATAAGTTGCGATTACGGGATATACTATGGACGGTTCAGTGTTCTAATATATTAATATTCGTGTTTGGAATTTAAAAATAAAATACTTGGCCAGGATACTAATGGCGCTTTGAAAATCGCATTGCGATTATGTATTATCGCGTTGCGAAAGTCAGAATCGCGTTGCGAAAGTCAGTATCTCGTTGCGATTTTGTATTATCGCATTGCGATAGTAAGTATCGCATTGCGATAGTCAGTATCGCATTGCGATTTTCCCAATTCGCGTTGCGATTTACTTATTCGCATTGCGAATTGGGAAAATCGCAACGACACTATAGACCATCGCAACGCGATTTTCAACTATCGCAACGCGAAATGCAACGCGAATTTGCGATAATGGAGATCGCGTTGCGAATTAGCGATCGCATTGCGATTTTGTTGAATATTTTGGCAAATCCGAAAAAAGTTGGTTAAAATCGTATATTATATGGGAATTTTGGTCACTGAGGCGATTTTCTCTTAAAATTTTCATTAATTTAAATTCAGATAAAATCGATTGTTTTGATTAATTATTTTTAAAAGTTAATAGCTAAATATTTTAAAATAAATATTTAAAATTTATTTTATAACTCAAAATCTTAGAAAAGAAATTAAATTAAATATTTGATGGTAACCTTGTCTCTTCAAAAAATCCTAAGGTTAGCTTACAATATTTAAATTTAAATTATACTATAATTGATTTTCCTGTCACTCACATATTAATGAAGGTAACATAATTTAATATAAATATAAATATTTTATTTTATTTCAAGTATAATATATACTTTTCGTTTTTATTTTTTTTTTCAAAAATATAAGTAGGAGTGTTTATCAATTAAATCACAGTGCAACTTTTTTCTTATTCACGTATAAATTAAATTAGTTTAAAATTTATTTTTCCTTTTATGAGAAGATTGAATTTTTAATAATGATTCTCTATCGAAATTCCCAGCCTTATAGTAAGGGTGTAATTTTCTTATATAAGATATATTATCCGATTCGAAATTCTAAAATATCAAAAAATTTATATTACTATAATTATGATTCGTATTTAATCTGAAAAATTAGAGATCTGATGTTTAAGAATACAAGAAAATATAAATGATCCCCGACTATAGGATGTTACTTTCTTGAGTCCTTTGATCATTAAAAATTATAAAATGATCACTCGGTTATTTATATGTTTTTAACTCGTCTTTTTCTGTTAAAAATTTAACAGCCTTCTAAACTGGACGTTAATCTATTAACTGAGATATGATAAAATATAATCCTAAAATTGTTTGAATTGTATAATCGTTTGATAATTTAGGGTTACACATGTCTCATTCAATAGATTAATGTCCAGCTCAGATGATTGTAAATTTTTTTAATGAAAAATCACATGTTTGAAATATATGAATTGTTTTTTATAGAAAAATATATGAATTATCGAGTGATCATTTTGTAACTTTTAATAGTCAACAGAATCAATAAAATAGTATCTTATAGTCGGAGGACCATTTGTGTACTTTATTCTAAAATTTAATAACAAATAAAATTTAAGCAAAAGTATCTTTTTCGTACCACTATATTTTTAATGTAACAAATTGGAGAATATTATAAGATTATTCTACTTTTTCATCAATTTTAATTATTTTGGGCAATCATGTAGTGGGGGTGGGACAAAGGCAATCAAATTAAGAAGCCAATCGACGAAGTGGGAAAACCTCTCTGCCACCATAGGAGAGAAGATTTTTTGTCCACCCATGCAACCTCTTGCTCGTCTTATCTTTAACAAATTCAAAAGATCCTATTTTATTTTGATCGACAGCGAGAGGGTGTCCAAGATAGTTCCCTGGTTCATCCTCCTCATGGACGCCAACGATGTCCAGAATTTTCCTTCGGTGCTCGCTTTTGGTGTTCGGGTTGAAGTAAATCATCGATTTATCAAAATTGATTTCTTGTCTCGTGACCTTCTCGTACTTGGTCATAATTTCTCAAGTCTTCGTGCTTTGTTAGGTGAGTTTTTGATGAAGAGAAGACTATCATCAGCAT
Organism: Hibiscus syriacus; assembly: GCF_006381635.1. Taxonomy (NCBI): domain Eukaryota; kingdom Viridiplantae; phylum Streptophyta; class Magnoliopsida; order Malvales; family Malvaceae; genus Hibiscus; species Hibiscus syriacus. The sequence continues at coordinate 1,013,664 of NW_024062312.1, read as the reverse complement.
AGAGAAGATGGGTGATCCTTGGCCTTCGTAAGCTAGCTCGAACTCTTTTAATAGTACCCTCTCTTTGCGCGCTAAAGAGAGTCGTCGAGAGCCCCTGAGCACAGAAAAGAAACAGATAAAAGGAGAGAGGGTCTCCTTGTCGGAGGCCTCGTTTCGGTGTAAAGAACTCTTGAGAGCCATTGATGCGCACACAAAAGGTGATCGTAGTAATGCATTTCATGATGAGACCAATAAACCTTCAATCGAAACCCATACGTGACATCACCCTTTCCACCAAATTCCATTCCACGCGGTTTTACGCTTTCTCCATGTCGAGCTTGATTGCTGCCCCTTTGTTAGTATCGTTCTAGGAGCTCTTAAGGTAATGAATTAACTCGTGAGCAACAAGAAAATTATCAGAAATATGGTGGCCGGGTAAAAGAAGCACATTGGTAAGTAGAAATACAATTCGACATGATAAATTTCAACAGATTCACGAAGTATTTTGACACAAATTTATAGATGACCGAACAAAGACTAATCGGTAAAAAGTTTTTCATAGATCGAGGGTTGTCAATTTTGGGATTAGAACAATCACCGTTTGGTTAACAATCTCAAAATCGGTATGTCCATTCAAAAGATTAAGACATAAAGAAACGTCGTCATTACTAACATCCCAAAATGAATGAAACTACCGAACATACCATCAAAATCTAGAGCTTTATAAGGATTGATTTGGGCAAAAGTGGATAGGACCTCCTTTGTGAACTCCTTACAAAGATTGACATTCTCCTCCGTAGAGATGCAGGAGTTGATGGCACCAAGGATCTCGTCATCTGGTTCTGCACAAGAAGACCAGAAGAGGAAGGAAAAGAAGTTGGTAGCTACCCAAAAATCTCATTAATTTTCTCCACCCACAGCCCATCACTATTTTCCAACCCAGACACCCAATTCTTCTTTTTCTTATCGTTAGCTCGAGCGTGAAAAAACTTGGAATTATATCCCATTTTTAAACCACGCAACCCTGGATCTTTGCATCCAAAAAACTTCATCCTTACCCACCAAATCTTTCAACTCACGTCTTGCTTCCTCAAGCTGTAGAATCGTGAAATCAGAGATTGGGGAGGCTTCAAGTTTTGGAACGCGTTCCCTGAGCCAGGTCTCCCTTTTCTTCACCTTTCTTCTACGATTTTTTTTGCAACCCATTTAAAGAATCTCCAGCCGCCTTAATTTTGTCAAGCGCTGACCCATTCGTATGGGACCACCCGTTTCGAACAATCTCTTCACATTTATCCTCTTTTGCCCAACAGTTATCAAATCGGAAGTGATTGTGATGTTTACCAATATGCATGCTCCTATCTTCTTGAATGCAAATGAAAAGACCGGCATGATCCGAAGTGTGAGAGGTTTCGGAAGTGACCGCACAGTCATGGAGCAGGTTACTGTTAAACAGTCTTAATTGCATTTCCATGTTATGTGTCAAGCATTCCTCTTGGAGCCATTAAAGAACTGCACAAGTTTAAGATGAACGGTTAAAAGCAAGGCTTTAGTTAATCACATTTCGTTATCGGCCTTGATTTACCAGTATTTAGGTCTGGGTATGTCTTATTTTTTTTTCAGGTGTTGCTCTCGATCTGCTCATTGTTGACGGATCCAAATCCCGATGACCCTCTGGTGCCAGAGATCGCCCACATGTACAAGACCGACAAGAGCAAGTGCGAGACAACTGCTCATTGTTTAAGATGAATGGACATTTATATTTCCCCGTTCTGCTAAAAATAACCTCTTTAATTTGCCCTAGTCTTTGCGTCGATAACAACGAATATGGGTGAGTATTTTATGAAGTCAAGTTTTTTTAAATTAAGTTGATTACAAAGTAGTATATGTTCTAATTACTTTCAATTATTTAACAATGAACATTCAATCAACTCGTTGTAGTCATTGATGTACGAACACGTAATCTGTAGGAACAATAATGATTTTTTTAATCACTAAAGTAAATTGGTTTTATTTGATGTTTTTTTTAAGTGGGGTTTATAAGATTTTATATGAACCGAATACATTTGTTCGAATCTATTAAATTTAAATGTAATTTATTTATAACACAATGGTATTTACTAGTTTCAAATTAAAGGACTTAATTTAAATGTGAAAATAATTTTTTTTAATATTTTTAGTAAATATAATATTATTTACATTATATACAAGTATTTTGTTTCATAAAAAGATCTTGTAAAGTGTTGGAGCCTTATGACAAATGAGTAAAACACAATTGGAAAATTAATGGGTAAAGTACACAAATGGTCTTCTGATTATAGGATAGTGTTTTAGAGTCTTTTGACTATTAAATGTTACAAAATAGTCTTTCAACTATAAGGAGTTATTTTGTTGAGTTTTAAAAATTACAAAATAGTCATTCCACTATTCATTATGTTTTAAACTTGTCATTTTTCATTAAAATTCTAACGACTGTGTGAGTTGTATGTTAACCTACTGACTGAGATATGAGAAATTATGAGCTCAATCTCAAATGACTATCATATCTCAGTCGAGTGATCATTTTGTAACATTTAATAGTCGAGAGACTCAACAAAACGAACTCCCTATAGTCGAGGGATTATTTTATAACATTTAATAGTCAAGAGACTTGATAAAGTAATATTTTGTAGTAGGGAGACCATTTGTGTACTTTGCCCAAAACTAAATTACAAAAAATGTTTGAATTTTGTTATTAAAAATAATGATTGAAATTACACGTGTTTTTGTAAACACAAATGAAAGCCTAGCCCATTATCAGATGTCTCTTTTATAGTTCCTATTTTACAGATACATTGGTTTAATAAACCCACTTACCATCCCCACCAAATTTACATGCAAGTAATTATTGTTTTCCCATTTGGCTCCACAAGGAATTTGCCCATTTATGGAAACCAAAAAGAAGTAATTCCGCTCACCTTTTCATTTACGTAAATGAGTTTTATCGACTTTGAGTATTATTGAGTTCGACTCGACTCAAAAATTTTAAAATAGAGCTCTATTCAGCTTGAAAACTCGTAGTTTAAATTTTTCAAGCTCGAGTAAAACTCAAAATCATAAACTTAACTCGGTTAAAGCTCAAATTCAAACTCGAACTTGAACCTTAAGTACATGAAAACCTTCTACTGCATTTAAAAAAAATAAATACATAAATGCTATATTATTAATAATTTAATTTTTTTAATAAAAAAATTAATAAATAATTTTTTTCGAGTAGCTCGCGAGCTTTTCGAGTCGATATCAAGTAGCTCGTTTTCGTTCGTTAAGAACTTGAATCGAGTATTTATCGAGCATTGATCGAGTAAATCTTGAGTAGCTCATGACGAGTTTCATCTCATTTACAATCTTACACTTGCCTCTATCATAAAAATTTAGGATAAAGTACATGTTTAGTACCTAAACATTCAATTTTAGTATATTTTAGCACCTAAACTTTCATTTTTTTTCAAAATCATACTTAACGTTTAGTTTTCATTTCATTTTGGTACCTTCCGTTAAAAACTTAACTTGTTTAGTACCTAAACTATCAGTTGTGGTCCATTTTAGTACCTAAACTTTCAATTTTTTCAAAACTTAATGTTAACTTTTGAATGGTGTAACAGAAACTAAAATTTTCTAAACGGCTGGTTACTAACATGAAACAAAAACTCAACTTTCAGTATGATTTTGAAAAAAATTAAAAATTTAGATATTAAAACGGACTAAAACTGATAATTTAGATACGAAAGTAGTAGTTTATCCTAAAATTTTAAAGTACCCTCCTATATTAAATGAGAGCAGTGGTGGCTGGTCACAAATCACCCATCTCTATCCACAAATTTACTCCTTTATTTTATTGTAGAAAGGTACATATTGATTTTTTTCTCATAAAATGATAAATTCTTTCATGAAACATGAATAAATATACTTCATTAAATTTAAAAAAAAATATCAATAATTTTGATAATTAAAAAAATATTATTTCACGTAAAAGTTTTGGATTTGGACACTTATGTTTATAGAATATTTTTATATTATCAATAAGTATTTTTTAACGCATACTATCTTATAATCACCTTAAGTTATTTAAAAAAGTTTGAAAAGAAAGTTGTGGTGTCACTCGACCTATTATAATATGAAATATTTATATGATATTAAAATTTATATAAATATTATATAACACGAAAAATTAATAAAATGATAAAATATAATTTTTAAATATAATTATAACATTGAGAAAATGCACAGCTCACCTCTATCTAAACCTCGAGGCCGAAAAGAAATCACACTTAAGCTTAATATGAGTTTTTAAATTATAAAATCGAATTCAACATTAAATGAGAAAACCTATATGAATAAAAGAAAGTTATTTTTATGCAAATAGAAATAACTAATTTATTAAAAAAATTAACACTATAATGAATATATAATTAATAACTATCCCTATAATCATTAATATAAAAATCACTTAAATCATACAAGGACCATGAAAAATTAAAAACTCATTAAAGAACTTAAACAAAAATATATACGAATAAATCTGACTACATCAACAAATGAATTACAACAAAAGATTAAATTGTTTAAAATGAAAATAGATAGATAGATAAATAGATGGATGGATGGATAGATAGATAGATAGAGAGGGGGGTTAGGATCCAATTATATTGTGTATTTTTTTTTTAATTTTACACCCTTTTAAGATCGTTGGATAAGCAAAAATCAAAGGCTGAGATTAATAATAAGAAATGAGAAGATATTCACTAGATAAAAAAAACAAGAAGTTAATCTCAACCTTTGATTTTCGCTCATTTAACAATCCTAAAATGACGTAAAACTACAAGTTTTATATTATGTTTTGGTGGATCGTAATTTTTTTCTAATTACATAGTGTAAAACATTTTAATTTTACACTCTTTTATGATTGTTAGATGAGGGGAAATCAAATACTAAGATTAACAGTAAGAAATGAGAAGATATTTACTGGAGAAAAAAAGAAAGAAATTATCTACTAAAGTATATTAAAAACACATTTAAACTATATATGTAACCACTCAAATATGATCAAAAATCATTTTGACCATTGATGTTTCAATTTAATCAAATAGACTGTCCAACTATTTAAATGTTTCAATCAAGTCACCTGCACTTAACAGTTAATGGAAGAGGTGACATGACAGTTAAAACGTTTGGTGTAATTACACAATTGGTCCATGTTACTTATATATTCTTTTAATTTGGTCCTCGTTTTAATAAATTAAAATAATGACACATGTCATCATTCGATTAGATGACTACATTTATTTTAATTTAATAGATTTACTTTCCTCCAATTAGAGGGTGACATGTGTCACCCTCTGGTTGAAAGAAAACAAATCAACACATAAAGTGGGCTGGTGGGATTCAAACCAAGAAACCATTGGGTGAAGAAAGCACCAAACCACTGGGACTAGACATCCATTTAATTTAATTTATACAACAAATAATACATATCTTGTATCGTAGTAAATTTTTCTTTGGACAACAAATAATGTAATTAATAAATAAAAATTAATAATATTTTTTCATTAACAAAAAAATACGAATATATAAAACACAATAAAAATTTTATTTAATTATATAATTTAATATTATATATATTTAGCAATAGTTATATATAATAATAATTTATAATTTAATAGAATAATATATAACCAAAATTACGAATATAATAAACATACTAAAACTTTTTTAATGTTTTTATATTAAAACAATAATAAAATATTTAAAATATATTAAGTTAATATTTTTTTTAAAAATATATCTTTAAAAATTAAGATAAAAATAAAAATATTTTTTTTGGTACATAATAAAAATATTTTTTAAGTGAAGATAAAGATAAAATATTTATTTTTACATAAAAATAAAAATAAAATATATTTAATAAGTTAAGATAAAAATAAAAATATTTTTATATTTTTAAAATTTAATAATTAATATATATAATATATTATATTCATATTTTTTTATTAATATAAAGTATTATATTCGTATTATATTAATAAATATATATAATATGAAATTATATAGTTAAATTTTTTTTTAATATTTTTTATATATTCGTATTTTTGTTATTGTAAAAATATTATTAATTTTTATTTATTAAAATCTATTATTTGTTGTCTAAAGAAAAAAAATACTAATAAATAAGATATATTATTTTTTATATATTATTTGTTGTATAAGGGAAACCAAATGGATGTCTTGGCTTAATGGTTTGGTGCTTTCTATTTCACTCAAAGGGATCCTTGGTTTGAATCCCACTTGGTCACCTTATGTGTTGATTTAATTTCTTTCAATCAGAGAGTAACATGTGTCACCCTCAAAGAGAAAAGTAAATATATTAAAATAAAAATAAATTTAGTTCTCTAATATAATGATGTCATGTGTCATTATTTTTAATTGATTAAAATGGGGACTAAATTGAAAAAAAATATTGACAATTGTGTAATTATACCAAAATGTTTTAACTGTCACGTCACCTGTTTCATTAACTGTTAACGGCAAGTGACTTGATTGAAACATTTAAATAGTTAGATGGTTTGTTTGATTAAATTGAAACATCGGTGGTCAAAATGATTTTTGACCACAATTGAGTGGTTACTCGTGTAGTTTACCCTAATATACATATTATATAATTAAATAAAAATTTTAATGTTTTTATATATTCATATTTTTTATTAATATAAAAAAATTCTTAATTTTTATTTATTAATTATATTATTTGTTGTCTAAAGAAAAAATTACTAAGATATAAGATATATATTATTTGTTATATAAAGCAAACTAATTGGCCCAGTGGTTTGGTGCTTTCTACTTCACACAAGGGTCCTTGGTTCAAATCTCACTTGCTTACTCTTTGATTGGAGGAAATAAATCTATTTTTTAAAGTATAAATCTATTAAATTAAAAATAAATTAAACTAAATTTAGTCATTCGATTGAATGATGACACATGTCATTATTTGAATTTATTAAAATGAGGGCCAAATTGAAAGAATATATAAGTAACTTGAGCCAATTGTGTAATTATACCAAAATGTTTTAATTGCCACGTCACCTATTCCGTTAATTGTTAACGGCAGGTGGCTTGATTGAATCATTAAAATAGTTGGAGTGTATGTTTGATCAAATTGAGACATTGGTTGCCAAAATGATTTTTGATCATAGTTGAGTGATCATCCTTATAGTTTACCCTATATATTAATAACATTTTATTAGTTTCTAATTTCTAGAATTTTGGCACCAATGTAAATTATCCATTGAATTCCACTAATAATTGTTATTGAAGTACATAATCATGCAAAAAAAAACTGCTATTTTTATTTATTTCAATTTGATCCATATACTTTAATTTAGTCATCAAAAATATATAAATCTATCCGTGAATACCATAGAAGCATAAGAACGCGATTTTAAAGACTTCTTCATCATTTTTCTTAACTATTGATGACGTATACGCATTTCTACAGACGTATCTACTCAAATTTAGAATCTTTAAAAAGAATAACACTCTTTTCTATCATTGATACTGTTTCCTGGATTCAAGTATATATAAAATTTTACAAGTGACAAACTATAGAAATAAATTTACAATAACAATCACCGATATATCTTACCTAAAATATTATAAAATAAAATATTAATCATCAACATATTCGACCTAAAATATAATGATATTTTCCATATTTTCAATAATAATAAAATCAGAATGCATATAACAACAAATAACACATAATAAATTATATTATAAAGTTTATAGACCAAGACCCCTGCAAGCATTTTTGTCGGATTTAATGTACTTGTTTGGATGTTTTTTTTTTCATTTTCAGGCTCAACCTGTCTTCACCCTAACACTTCAATTATTTATTAAATATAAATATATATTATAGTTCAATAAAATCAACTTTAGAACCATTAAATAATTGATTTTGGATGATGAATCATCTTAAAAAGGCTTTGTTGGAAGGTAGTGCAAATGAGACATGACCATTTTACAAATAGACAAAGATTTGGTACCTATTATTACTAAATTTAATTATGTTCAATCATTCTTCCAAAACATGTTCAGATTAATAAAATTAAGGCATCAAACGGTATTATGCCATTGAATATTTGTTTGTCTGAGAACCTATAGTTGAGAGAAAATCCAAAGTTGAGAATGCAAACAAAACGGCATAGTATTGGACAATTGTCTGGTTTTAACTTTTAATTGATTTCTAATGGTAAATCACGTGTTTAACACCTAAACTATCAGTTTTAGTTCATTTTAGTATTTAAACTTTCAATTTTTCAAAACCATACTTAAAGTTTAATTTTTGTTTCATTTTCGTACTCGTTGTTGAGAATTTTAGTTTTTGTTTCATTTTATTACCCAATTCAAAATTTAACGTTAAGTTTTTTTTTTAAAATATCAAAAGTTTTAGGCATTAAAATAGATCAAAATTGATAGTTTATGTACTAAACATGTTAAGTTTTTTAACGGTGGGGTACTAAAATGAAATGAAAACTAAAAAATTGGGTATGCTTTTGAAAAAATTGAAAGTTTATGTACTAATACGACCATAAATGATAGTTTAGGTACTAAAGACATAATTTATCCAATTTTTAATTATACAATTTAAAAATGAAATACCAAATTTAGAAAACAAAAGTTTTGACATAGATAACACACCAACCAATCATTGAGGGACACCAAATAATCAAAAGAGAGGACCAAGCCCCATGATGACAAAATTTTGAAAAATAAAAGTAGGCCATCAGCCAACTTGTAGTATTTAATTACTATTATAATTAATTTTTACAATGCAAAAATTATTTTTATGTAATAATTATAGATGTAACAATATATTCACATTATTATAGGGTGAGAGGCCAATGGAAAATTCAATTTCTAATGGGAGATGGATCGAATGAAGACGGACGAGGACAGTTATTCTCCTAAAAAAATTAATTCTCATGTATTTTAGATTATTTTTCGTATTTTTATTGATAATATGGTTGTGTCACCCTTTAGATTTTATAAATTCACCCCTAATATAAATTTAGGTGTATGTCCCTAACTCTCATGAAACTCAAATTTATTGTCCATAAAACCATATTTTGAAATATAAAGTAATATATGTTCTAATTAATCTCAAACATCTGATAATGAACATTCAATCACCTTGTTACAGGTGTCAGTTCTCGAACACATGATCTTTAATAACAACAATAATTTCTTAAACGATATCAAACTGCTTATCACTTGAACCAATCCCGTTAACATAAGTTGTACTTAATTTTAACTCTTGAATAGTATATCTTTCGAGCCACTACATCATACGTATATATTTTCTATTTGAATTTAGATAGTTTCTCCATTTTTGATATTTTATTATTGGTTCTTATTATAATTATAATATATTGATTGTAATTCTAGTTGCTTAGTAAGTATTTGATTTTAATTATAATAATATAAATATATTATCTATAATTGTAATTTCAAGTGTTATACAAATATGGTATGAATCGGTAGATTATGATTTGTAATTTTCAAGCGGAAAAGAAAGGACAAAATGATGAAAAGCACGTGGAGCAGGCAGTACAAAAATCCAAGTCGCGGCTTAAATTAAATGCCCTTGTTAGTTATGGTAAATGTCCAAACTGCATTTCAGTTGCGATAATTAAACGCGCTTCTCTTTTCTTATTTATTGCCATTCTATCAACATAAATGCAAATTTTCGAAATTTAAATTAATAAATACAATTTCATCATAAACTTTCTTTAATTTCATGTTATGTAAGGTGGAGCTAAGTGAGATGTGTCAGGGACATCTCATTTCTATGAGATAACCCTCACAATAACCGATGGTGGACCGAGTAGATGCAATCGTGAGCCAAGGAAAAACTTAAAGAATGAAAATGGAGGGTCTGTCAAGGTAATGCCCTCAGTTCAGACATTCCAACGTGTACTGATGTCATAGATGGTAAGTTTCTTTAGCTCTTTAGGGGGAAGTGATATGGTGTTGGGTCTCCACCATCCCTTCACCCTGAGTTAGCATGTGAAGCTACTATAGTGTAAGTGACCTTCTCCTAGGTTCATGTGAAATTTAGGTGTGTGGGCATCGGGACCAAGCAGATGGTATGATGTCTCTCTATGATGTCTCTCTATTGGTTGAAGAATGGGGTTGCAACCTAGTATTCGCTATGCCCTGCGGGATCTCACTTCCAAGAGTATATTGTCTGTTTGGACAATATACTGTGGGATCGATTAATGAACTGAGGGATGATTCTTAGTTAATGTGACTTGGCTTTTTGACGAGTTAAGACGAGGCCTGGATCTATGTTGGGAAAGGCTAACTTGTTTGGGAGTTGTCCCATTCAAGCCGTATGACATAACAACAAGGACGAGACGTTATGTCCGTGACACTTGGTATCAGAGCAAAAAAGTGCATGATCTTTTGATTAAAAGAACAGATGTGCCAGATTTTATATTGACGCACTCAATCGTTTATTTTAACTGCACAGGGGTGCCAGATTTTAGATTGATGCATAGAGGTGCTCAATTGTTTCTTTTATGCACAGAGGTGCTCAATCGTTTCTTTTATATGCACAGAGGTGTCAGATTCTAGACTGTAGCAAAAATGTGTTCAATCATTTTTTTTAACTGCACAGAGGTGTCAGTTTGTTGATTGAAGGACATAGGTGCTCAATCGTTAATTCAAGCACAATGGTGCAATTTGTTTTAGGCACGATAGTGCCTATTTGTGATGCAGGTATAGAGGTGCCGATGAAAAAAAAAGAATGGTTCGTATGAGTAATGGTGGATCAACAAGCTCTTACAAAGGTGAGAAGCAAGAAGTTGTAGCGTCATTCATCCAGGAGACGGGTTATGTAGATCGGCGAAAGTTATATGAGATTTAAGTCGAGCTAGCGGCCTTTAAAGCTTATATGATCTTTGGTGATCAAATGAGAAAAGTCGTGGAGACTCAAGAGGAATTGGCTGAGATGTTGACTGAATTTGGGAACGAGGCAAGAGATGCCATAGGTGTTATAGAATTTGGGTATGAGGAGTTGAAGGCTCAAGTTATTGTGCTTCAAGTGGTTGTAGCTTGTTTAACTGCGAACCATGTGAAAAGAGGGGAATATGAGCCAAGATCCTTGATCCCCAATGTTGTGATGGGGAGAGGGATGCTAAAGAGCTTGAGATTTTTCTTATTTGACATGTAGCAGTATTTTCGTGCAATGCGCACTAAGTCAGAGGAAGATAAGGTGGCGATGGTTTTAATATATTTGGCAGGTAATGCTAAGTTAAAGTGGCAGTCCAAGTCCAAAGTTAGAGTGTGCTCCATTGAGACTTGGGATGCATTAAAGAATGAGTTGAATACTTTATTTCTCTCTGAGAATGTAGACTATAACGCTCGTAAGGAGTTGAAGGAATTGTCCCATACAGGGACCATACAAGAGTATATGAGAGAGTTCACAACTTTCATGCAAGATATCAAGGACATGTTTGAAAGGGATAAATTGTTTTGTTCCCTTGAAGGGTTTAAGCCGTGGGCGAGGTTTGAGTTACAGAGGCAGAAGATGCAAGATCGAACAATAGCGATAGTTGTTGCTAAGTGCCTTAATAATTATAATGATCATCCTGGAATGCGTAAAGTGCCTTTTTTGGGTGGAGCTACCCAACTAATTTTGAATCAAGCAATGGAGGGATTAGACCCTCATTAAAATGTTTTATTTGTAATGAGCCTCATCGGGTTGCAGAGTGTCTACAACGAAGTGGTTTTAATGCCATGGTAGCAACAACAAAGGACAGAGTGCGAGTGTTCACTCCCACATAAGATAGCAAGCTTGAGTCAGCTATAATGGGTTCCATTCAATTCATAATTGTCTTACAGTCCCATCTGAGTAGTTTGAGAAAGGAGCCAGAGAGAGGATTGATGTTTGTGGACAATTTGTGTTCTTTGTTTCTTTTGAGGATTCATGCTGAATGCTTCAACATTGGGAGTAGGTAGGGGATATAAAGTTCATGCCAAGCGCTTCCACAGGGGAGTATAGGGGTGTTCAAATTTTTGAACTAATTCGGTTAACTGACCGAACCGAATTAGTTTGGTTAATTCGGTCGGCCACCGAATTAGTTCAGTCGATTAACGGTTAAGAAAATTTTTAGAATTCGGTTAACGGTTAATTCGATTCAAAATCGGTTAATTAACCGAATTAACTGAAATTAAATTTTAAATATTAAATATATTATATATAACATATGAGCTTAGCCCAAACCATTTAAAACCCAATTAATAATTTAAGATCCAATAATTTTTAAACCTAAATCAATATTAATTAATTAAAAAAATTATATAAAATTTTTATTTTATAATTATATATTATTTAAATTAATTGTAAACTGTTTTTTTAATTAAAAAATATTAAATATATTATATATAACATATGTGCTCAGCTCAAACCATTTAAAACCCAATTAATAATTTAAGATCTAATAACTTTTAAACCTAAATCAATATTAATTAATTAAAATTTTATATAAAATTTTTATTTTATAATTATATATTATTTAAATTAATTATAAACTGTTTTTTTAAATTAAAAAATATTTAATTTTTTATAAATTCTAAATTCTAAAAAAATTCGGTTAATTCAAAAATTAACCGAATTAACCGAACTTTATTCGGTTCGATTAATATTTTCGAAAAAAAAGTTCGGTTCGGTTAACGATTAAAGAAAAAAAAGTTCAGTTAATTTGATTAATGGTAGTTTGGTCGGTTCGACCACCGAATTAACCGAATGAACAACCCTAGGGGAGTAAGCAGCATGTCCTCATCTTCTCCAAGCGCTCTAACATGTGGAGTAGGCAAGGTGAAATAATTTGATCTTGCATAGAGATGTTTAATTTGTGAAGCTCGTGTAAGGGCACATCATTGTTTTATTCGTGCATGGTGCATGTTATTTTAGTACGAAGGTGCTTGTTTGATATTCGCTTAAGGGCGCATGTTGTTTTGACATAGAGGTGGTCGTTAGATTTTCGTGCAGGGCGTTTGTTCTTGATGGCACAAGGACGCTCATTCTTTTAAGAATGTTCGTGCTCATTGATTTTTTGTGGAAATCAAGAACATGAGTCAATGGGTCAGGGGATCATAACAATGTTGAGGGTCTTTAAGAGCCAAAGTGGGTAGGGAAAATCATCGAGTTATAGAAGGTCTTGATGGTGACCCTAATAATGTGCATGTTACTAGGTGACTAGATCGAATAGATCACTATACATGTGGGAATTGGATATTAATGCTGACAAACTATCTATGTGGCTAATGCATTGAGTTTGAGACAAAATGGTACAAAGAGATAACTATGGTAATAAAATATTATTTGATATTTTATTGATTGTAGGGAAAATACCATGAAGTATGATGGGACTTGTGACGAGGATGTCACCAAAAGTTAGATGGGAGAGAAGATCGAGTCACACTTGAGTGGATTAAGTTTACAATTCATGGGAATGAGGCACAAGGATGTTCATGAAGAGGTCATCATGAGATCGGTCGAAGGAGGAGAATATGGAACTATAAAATGTAGAGCGGTATAGTAAATGATGTTCAAGGCGAAGACCGTCATGAGAACAAGTGGGGGAGAAGATAGAGTCGCAGGATGTGGATTAAAAAAGAATTGTTTAAACAAACCAAATCACTTGGCATTGTGTCAACAAGTAAAAATCATAGAGTTTGATAAACCTAAGGTACTTTGGCATCTTGGTATGAAGTATATGGATTTGTGTTATATTTATACTAACATATTTTCTTAAGATGGTGTATTTGGAGTCGTATTATATTTTGGGCTAACAAATTTGTTTGTTAGTGGTGGTTTGTGTTTAGTAATGAAACATGTATGTCATTACTATTATTGAAGCCTTGGACAAGAATAAAGGTGGGTGAACATTTATTCTTTATTGGAGTTGTAGTTTGGACGGTGCATCTATGAAGGGCTGAGATGACCTCAGTTGGGAAATGTCTAACATGTTTGAATTCCCATATGTTTAGAGCTAGTATGGTACCTTTGGGAGTGATTACCCTTACCTTGTCATACGTGACACATCTCTGGAGATGTAGTTAAACGGTAGGTACGCGAAGGGTGACATACCAAGTGATACACCATATGGTTTGGAATGATGTGAAGGTATTCAAGATGTTAAACATAACAACAAGGGTTCCTCAAGGTTATATTCCTTAGAAAGAATAAGAATAAACTCGATATCACTGAGAGGAAATGAAGGTAAGTAGGTTGACTCTACCCAAACTTGTGAGTTTGGTGTCATATAGAACAAATCATGGTCTTAGTCCTTGAGGGCAAGTGATGGACCTCATGAGTAGGGCCAACTCTATGCAACATGGTAAATGAGATATGGTTTTAGTGTCGATGAGGACATCGACCAAAGTGAGTGGGGGAGAATGTCAGGGACATCTCATTTCTATGAGATAACTTTGACAATAACCTGATGGTGGACCGAGTAGATGCAATCGTGAGCCAATAAAAAACTTGAAGAATGAATATGAAGGGTCTGTCAAGGTAATGGCCTCAGTTCAGACATTCCAACGTGTACTGGTGTCATAGCTGGTAAGTTTTTTTAGCTTTTTAGGGGGAAGTGATATGGTGTTGAGTCTCCACCATCCCCTTCACTCTGAGCTAGCATGTGGAGCTACCATGGTGTAAGCGACCTTCTCCTAGGTTCATGTGGAACTTAGGTGTACGGGCATCAGGACCAAGCAGATAGTACAATGTCTCTCTAGGATGATACCTAGGGATGGTTTGGGGCCAGTGTACCCCATATCGCGCTCTTGGTTGAGGAGTGGGGTTACAACCTAGCATTCGATATGCCTCGCGAGATGTTTTTTCCAAGAGTACTTGTGACTTTGGGATTATATTATGGCTTGAGACTAATGTGTGGCTTATCTGTTAGGACATGATATTGTGGGATCGACTAATGAACTAAGGGATGATTCTTATTTAATGTGACTTGGCTTCATGACGAGTTAAGACGAGGCTTGGATCTATGTTGGGAAAGGCTGACTTGTCTGGGAGTTGTCCCATTCAAGTGCCGCAAGACAGAGCAATAGGTCCGAGACGTTATGTCCGTGACAATATGTAAGTAAATATGACATTAAATATTTAAATAAATTTTGGAGTAAAGTAAATAATCTCCTGATTATACGATATTATTGTTTTATCAAGTTTGTTGATTATTAAAAGTTACAAAATGACCTTTTGACTATAAGGAGTTGTTTTATTAAGTTCCTTGACTATTAAAAGTTACCAAATGATCACTCGACTATTCATTATGTTCCAAACTTTTCATTTTCTATTAAAAAAATTAACAGTTATTTGAGTTTGACATAAACACACTGATTGAGATATGATGGTGGTTTGAGATTATGAGATCATATTTTATCATATCCCAGTTAGTTTGTCAACATATAGTTCAGATTGTCATCAAATTTTTAACAAAAAAATAAATTTGGAACATAATGAATAGTCAGATAACCATTTTGTAACTTTTTTTAATTGAAAATGGTAACCTAAAGGTGTTTACAGATGCACTGGGAAATTGGCTCCCCTTATACCAGTTAACAAGTACGCATGCAGACCATGTTAGGTGGTATCGTGGATAATCTCTTGGACACGTTCGGTGGATTCATCTTGGTAAGTTTATAGACGACTTCTTTTGTTGTTCAAGGGACCCAAAGCATACTCGTCTCACAGTCTCGGTTTCGCAAGGCAGTGATCGGTCGAACTAGTGAAATCTAGTTGTTTCTTACTCTTCTATCATCTAGGAGTTCAATGGCTTGCTTATTGTCCATTTGGATTTACAGGCTTTTAATACTCAGATTCAAAGTGAGACAAACCCTTTCTTGGATACCCCAGAGTTCGATTTGAAGAACCAAGTTGTGTCCTATGTTCTTACTAAAGCCACATATCCAAGAGCCTGCTGCATCGTAAAGAATTCCCCCTGCCGTACTCGAACCACTGTGTGGATCGACTCCTCCATCTGAATTCATGCACATCCATCCTATAGTCAATGGACCATTTATATACTTTACTCTAAATTTAAATTCGGTAGTATTTTAGAATTCATTAAGTGGTCTTAATGATTAAGATAGGGACGGAGGTACATCAGAGCTTGGGGTCACTCCTTCCCCTTTTTTATCATTAAAGAATATTGGGACAATGACCTATTTAGGCCTTTAAATTTTAATTTATTTTGATTTTGTCCCCTTGAACTAAAATCCTCGATTCGTCCCTGGGTTAAAAGAAGTATTACTCTCAATAGATCCTAAGTTCAAACAACTATATTTGTAGGGTGTGTGCATTGTCAATAATTAAAAAATATTTTGAACAAACATTATCTTGTAATTGTCCAACTATTAAAAATGATATTATTTGAATTTATTTAAATGAATATAATAAATTTATTTATTTTTAATATTAATTAAAAATCTATTTTATTAATTAAATTTAATTAATATAATACAAAAGAGGATATAAGATTGAATAAATTTCAATATTCGATATTTTTAATTTATAATTCAAAAAATATTTACTTTAATTATAATAAATATTTTATAAATTCATAGAAAAATCGTGAATAAATAACAAACACCAAAGTCGGTATAAACTTGGGTAGGTTAAATTGAGTGCGGCAAAGCCACCGTTTCAACTACTGATATTTACTGCCGGAAAAAAAGGGTTGTTGAGGCCATTCAAAACTCGGTGTTATTTGGGGAAACATAATTTAAATTTTATATAATAAAATTTTCACAGCAAAAATCCCAGCTGTAAAATTACAATAGGTAAAATAGTAAATTTTCCGACCCCATGACGATTAAACAATGTAAAATCTATAATAATAATAATAATAATAATAATAATAATAATAATAGGAGTTTAATTTTTTAGAATATATTCACATAAAATTCTGACTTTTAAAATGATTGAATATAGATTTAATATTTTAAATTTTATCGGAAAACACATTTTAATTTTACATTTATTCAAATAAAGATTTAACATCAGTTTGGTATATCTTTTAAAAAATTGTAGAAACGAACTTTTAAAAATGTTATACAAAAATATAATTTAAAATTTAATTGTTTCGGATCTCTGTTAAAAAATAAGTTTGAAACGATAAGATATATTTAATTTGAATCATATTATGTTGTAAAACAAAAACATATTTAAATGACTTTTACACTTATATTTGAATCATATCAATTTAAACTATAATAAATTCAAGAAAAAAATATTATTATATGTGAATTATATCAATTCAAATATAAAAAAATAAAAAATACAATTATAATAAAACTATATTTTATATATGAATTTTATTTATTTTTAAATAATTAAAATTAATTATTAAAATTAATAAATTATTTTTTAAGGATGTTAGTATTAAATTATTAAAATAAAATGTAAATACATAATTAAGTAAATTAATACGTCAGTAAGAGTAAAATTATAATTTGCTTCCAAACACAAGGTTGAAAATGAAAAGGACTAAAAATCTTAACTTTTGTAGTTTGTCTGAAATCATCGCTTTTAACGTATTTTTTTATCCATTTAACATTGATTTTGCAGTTAAAACGAGTTTTTTTAGCTAAAATTATTTTTCGAAGGGCCTTTAATCATTTTGGACCTTGTTTTTTTTAGACCACTTCGATCCTTTATCTTTAAAGTTTAATTTATTTAATATTTTGAACAAAAAGATTGTTAAAATTGTTAAAATTTTAATGATACTAACCTGATAGCTCGAGTGGTAATCCATATATATTTGATTAATGGACTAGCTAATGTTTTCAAAAAATTTGAGCTTTTCTGAATTTTTAAAATTTCTAAAAATATACATGAGAAATCGTTATTTGAACATACAATAAAAAACATCAAATATATATTATATTATATTATATATATATATTATATTATATTATATTATATTATATTATATTATATTATATAAAAAATAATATTCATGTTTAAATATTAATCATTAATATTAAATCTATTGATCGACTAATTTAGATTGAGTATTGTAAAGGCGAAGGTGACTCGACCCTCCCAATTAGGGATACAATCGACCAGAGCCGACCCAAAAATTTTATACCCTCCACCCGACCTGACCCGACTTTTTGAGATAAAATCCCAAATTGACTCGATTTGACCCGAAATAATATTTTTTTTAAAAAATATTATTTTTATTCAATAAAAATATGGATTTAATCTGGAAGAGTATATAGAGAGATATTATTGTAACTATCCCTAAATATATAAGGTAAAATTATTTTTTTTTTGGTATGGTCGGGTCGAGTATTTTTCACCATAAACTCGAACTCGATCAGAACCGAATACAACCTCTAAAAACTCGACTCGACTCGACTCAAACCCTTTTTTTTAAAAAAATCCTAGCCTATTGAGTCGAGTCTGGTCGAAACCTGTTAGGTTTGAGTTACATGCTCATCTATACTCCCAACCTAATTTGATTTATTCATAAACATCATAGTTCAAATTCTTAACCTTATTTAAAAGATCTAATGTCTTATCTCACTAGATGAAATGATCGTAGGTGAATAAAACCAGTATTTAATAAACAAGTATTTGGGTTTCTTTTTTTGGATTGTAGGGGGAAAAAAAGGTTATAACTAGAAACAATGTTAAGCGGTTAACGTGACATAACTCCCTGATTTCGAGATAAATTCTTTGGCCCGGGTTCAATCGCTCTTTCCTCCTGTTTTATCGGGACCACATCCACGTGTCGATTTCTCAAACACCGCGGCGCCTCGTTAGATATCTCTCTGTCACCGGAACGTCGACGTCGCCGATATACCTCAGCCTCCCGCCGTTCAGTCAAGGCCGCCTGAAGAAAATAAATAAATTAATAAATAAAGATGTTGGGGGATTAAGTTGAACCCTGTTTTGGGATCCTATAAAGCTAAAGCTTTCCATTTACACTCCAAAAACTCCTCTTACTATTTCATTCCCTCTGCTTTATTCCCTCGTAATTTTTCTGGTTTCTTCTTGTTATATTTTCTGGGGAAAAAAAGGTATCACCAGAAAGTAGTTTGGATTCTTAGTCTCTTATCAGATTTTAGATTCGGAAGTTACCCAGAATAGCAAAGCTGTGCACTGTTTGAGTCGGCTAAAGCTATTTTTTGCGGTATCCCCCTTCTCTTTTTCTGGGCTTCACTCTCTTTCAACTATTTTCGGGTGCTTTTCCGTACTGCTTGTGTGAGCGAGCACGCTCTTTGTTTGGCTTCACTTTCCTTGAAATTTCTTGTTGTTTGGTGAACCCTTTGAAGGTGGGGGTTAATGGTGGATGTTTTCTTTTCGTTTTCGAGCTTATCTTCAACGTGTTCTTCCTCTTCTCAACCTTTTATTCTCGCAAGGAATCTCTTCTTTCCCTCTTTCTTCTTACTTCACAGTTCACTCTCGATCCCAAATGAAGAAGAAAATGGATTGTTTTCTTGTTCCTTCGTTGAAATACACTGAACACCGCCATCAAACAACGCTGCTTTCACCGCCGTTGGATGTCGGGATCCAAAATCAGCCAGGAATGAAGCGTCGGGTTGTTCGGATTTCAGTTACGGATGCCGACGCTACTGATTCCTCCTCCGACGAAGAAGAAGAACGAAGTTGTTATCGAAACAGAGTGAAGAAATACGTTAACGAGATAACTATCGAGTTATCATGCCCCGTCAAAAGAGACACCGTTTTAAGGAGTAAATCGTCGTTGTCGAAGAGCTCTCGAAAGCGACCGGCGGGTAAGAAGTTCAGAGGAGTAAGGCAACGGCCTTGGGGAAAATGGGCGGCTGAGATCAGGGACCCGCAAAGACGTGTACGGTTATGGTTAGGTACCTATGATACAGCCGAGGAAGCAGCAATGGTATACGACAACGCGGCTATTAAATTGCGTGGTCCCGACGCGCTCACGAACTTTTTGACTCCCAAGGAGGAAACGATCCAATTCGAAAACAGCCAAAAGCCGTTATCCAGCTCAGACTACAACTCCGGTGAAGAATCTCAACACGCAAAACTTCGCTCTCCGACCTCCGTTCTCCGTTTCCCGTCGCTCTCCGCCCACGACGGCGACTCTCAAAGCATCAGAGATCCACGAGAATCTGTGAGCCAACCTCGCGACGTCATGGATGAGTCCTGCTTCATATCGGGAGAAAGTTTCTCAGATTTCTCCGATCATTCATCGTTGTTCCCGAGTGATATATTCAGCTCGGTGCCGGGATTATTCGACGGCAATACGGATTGTTTGCTGAAAGATGATTTCGGGTACGGGTTTTTGAGCTCGGGTGGGGATTTCGATTTCGGATTCAGTGGGTTATCGGGGTTGCAACGTGTCGACGATCATTTCCAAGATATCGAGGATTTGTTCGGGTCGGATCCTCTCGTGGCAACTTAAGAGTGCTTTTCCGGCGATTCCATGGCAAGTTTTGGATCGCTGGGAAGTGGGGAGTTCAGTTTTGGATCGCTGGGAAGTGGGAGTTCAGTTTTGTTTATTTGTTATGATATTATTTATTTTCAATTAATATTAATTAGTAAAAGTAAAGACTATTAAACTTCTTCATCGTTGTAAGGGTGACGGACGTGTTTGGGTACGTGTTGTGTGCTACGTCTTTTTTATGTAAAGGCACGTGTTCGTGTACTACTCCGAAGTATTTTTAAACTAGTGTGTATTTGGAACTTTTCGTATAATATTACGTATAAAATTTTTATATTCATTTAATAAACTAATGAATATCAGTGTGTTTGATTTGTTTATTTTTACGAATAATTTTATTTATTTACTCTTTTATTTATCTTTGTAAATAAGTTCGTTTAATGACTCTTTTAGTAGTTTGTTTATTTGGTTATATTTTTCTTTTTATTCTTTTATATTTTGAATATAGGTAGATGTAAGGACTAAATTTAATGCATGGTGAAATTATAAGTTTAAATTGTGAATTTTAAGAAGGTTAAACACTAATAGAGTAATTTTATCAATTTTCTTTAACATGTAAATGAAAAGTAAAATTTATACATGGTAAACTTGATCTGAAACCGATTACCCGAACCGGTTTACCAGACTCAATACTCGATATTAACCAAAACATTATGATAAATCTTACCCATTCCAAAATTTACCTAACCCGATATCGATCCATATCCAATTTGACCTGAACTGAAATTAACCTGAATCAAAAGCAACCCGAACTGAAAACAACCTGAATTGAATTTAACACAATCCGAAAGTAACCCGAATCGAAATTAATCCGAATAAAAAATATGTATATATTTGACTAGACTTATAACCAAATTAAGTCTAAATTATAAGATTAACAAACAAGAATACATGTTTTTAAAGGATATATTAATAATTATATATATATATTTGATTATACTCTATTCAAACTGTTCAATTTCTTTCATCTGATAAATAAATCTAATAATTTCCAGTGTATTTCTTTTTTGATCTTGTTCAATATGGTATCATTCGCCGGCGATTCAAGTGCCTGAAGCTGTTCTGGTGTGTGTCCTCCATCGCTTCGCTCTGTGGTGAATCTTGCTTGTTGTTTTCTTCGGTCATGGCAGATGTCGAATCTAGGAATGGTTCCTTGGTTAATCGACAGATTGAATCTTTCCTTGCTAACAAATATGTGAGTGTTCGTTTAGATGATACTAATTTTCTTTTGTGGAAGCAACAAGTCTTGTTCATGATTCGGGGCTATGAGTTGGAACACTTCTTGGATGGTTCTGTGGCAGTTCCTTCGCAGACAATTCTTGATGAAAATGGTGAACTGGTGGTCAATCCTTCCTACCGACAATTCAAGAAGCAAGATAACTCTCTTGCGTCGTGGTTAGTCTACCATCATGGTAACACCCATAATATGTATTCGACAATCAATACGAATTACAGATGTCACATCAAAAATTTAAAACACTTTTAATTTGACCGAGTAAAATTTTATTTTATTCAATTATTACCAATTTCATGACTTGAACAATTATTTTATAATAAATGTTCAAAGAAAAATCATAATATAATATTTTTTGTTATAAATTCAAAATCAGTTTCAAGTAATGATAGACAATTATGTTCTGTTCCATAAAATAAATAAGACTGCCTAACACGCTTGATTTAAAACCCAAATTAATTTTGATTTTTTAAGCATAGTTTAATATCATAATATTAATTATAATTAATACTAACTATATTAAGAAATTGCAGACTTTTCATTCTAGTATACATGTCAACTAGAACTTTTAAAACACAGTAAGATATCATCATTGTTACCTGTAAATATTTCTTTAGTGATTGATGTTAAGCTCAGCTCCTTACTCATTTTTTCTATGCGTGAAAATCATCACACACTAAGTATACACTTAGTGATGTAATTATATAAATATTCAAAGCAATGCAACATATAAATATAAATGAGTAATAATATTCAATGCAATGTGATCACTTTACCTACATTCCAACAATGTTACCATAAATTAATATGATAAAATCGGATATAAAATTTCTTACCAATATGCTTGTCATTTATTTCATAAGGCCGTAAGCTTATTTACATGTTTATCATTTATTAACCAATAAATCATAGCCCAATTTAAACCCTGAGGACCTTGGGTATTCGAGTCAAATATATTGACCGTAGTGCTAAACTTGCACTAAGCTTACACTTTAGTGCTAATCCGGATATCACACATAAGGTTACGCCCACCACCTACACTATGTTTACACTCTAGTGTTAATCCAGATATAACACATAAGGTTGTGCCCACCACCTGCACTTAGTGTCCTTACACACTAGTACTAATATAAACCTGTAGCTGCTACACTCTATGGCATGCCAACTATACCCTCTCCCTCAATGACTTACTTGGGCATATAATCTATTTTTTTTTATTTTCCATCAATGACAATGTATATTAATATAATTTTAACATTAGTAATAAATATCATATATATTCATGATAAAAATCATATATATAATAACCATTGATCAATGCATTTTATATTCAACCTTTGACATATTTAGAATATTCAAATATATGATATATGACATAAATATCATGCCAATATAAACAAGGTAGACTTATCGCAAGTCCTACCTAATGATGTATAAACATCAATGTATAATATTATGCATGCATTTAACTCACTTTGAGACTTTATATGCAAGTCAAAATATAAGCCTCACTAAGCTTTAACTTGATCCTTTGCTTCTAATTTGGTTAAATCCCAAAATTTGTCATAATTTCATATCTTGGTAGTTTGCACTACCTTTAAAGAAATATTATTATGTATTAATATACACCTTTAAAAATTATTCCGTTTTTACCAATGGAAACTAGACTCAAATAAAAATCTATCAATATAAGAAACTCCTTCTAGTTCAATTTGTACAATTTATGGTGAATTTTCAAAGTTGACTGACAGAATCTATTTTGAGCAGAATCTGCTGCCCCGCTTTCTGACCTATCATCGATTAAAAATTCATATCTTTTTGTATATACCTTGAAATTAGTTTCTGTTTGATATAAACAAAACTATACTGGTATACGAATACAAAGGTATAAGAATCATCCTCTAATAATTTTTTTAGAATTTATGGTGATTTTCTGAAGTTATTGTCCATAACTAAATTTCTAAGCAGATTTCACCAATTTGCATTTTCAGCTTGTCACTAATTCTATTAGCTCACCCAATACACATGTATGAATATACCAAAATTTGCATAACAATTAGGAGTCACTTCTTACCATAGTAACTCTGTCATTGGCTCATCGCAAGCCAATGTTTATTCGATACCATAAGTACAAATTAAATTTGCACTCACCTGGTATCCTTAGCTTGCAAACTTCCCTTAGGATTCCACATTCAATCCTTAAGCTTTTCCTTAGCTTTAGTATTGCTTGATATTGATTTCAATCACACAATCTAAATGAGCATCATTACAAAACATATACAATATAACCACAAGTTAGAATCTTACTAACATAGGCACACATTAGAAAATAATTTCCTAATAAATCTTCCGATGCTCATTCGATAGAAATTCCATGTCACAACATAAGTGTTGAGCTTAACCCTTCTAATTGATCATTCAAATTCTTTTTTATTCAAATTTCACAAAATATTTTCACTTAAGCTCCCAACTTTTCCATACTTGTGATTTAAACCTCAACTTTTACAAGCTTTCCAAAATAATTCAATTTCACTTCCTAACTTCAATTTCAACACCAAAACATTAATTTCCAGCATATTACATCAACTATTGAACAATTACACAATAATCCATTTCTAAAACTACTGATTTGGTCCCCTAACTTTTTAAAAATTACATAATGGTCATGTAACATCCTCAATACATGGTTAGTGACTAAATTATAAAACTTCAGAATTTAGTGAATAAAGTATATAAATTGAATAATTTAAGGACTTATATGGAAAATTCTGTGTAGGACTAAATAATAAAGAATGATGAATGAAAGGGCAAAATGGTTATTTGACCTAGAAATAAATTAAAAATAGAATATGGAGGAGATATATACACATGGAATGAATGATTAAAGGAAAAAGAAAGTTTTTAGAGAACTCTTCTTCACTCTTCTTCTTCTTCAGTTGTGGGATACATATCAAATGTGAGTTTCATTATGAGTTGATTATTAGTTGAAATTAAATTTGAGTTTTGATCATTAGATGATACTTAAGCTTAAGGAAAGCTTAAGTTATCTTAAAACTATAAGATGAAAGAGATATTAAGGATTAAAGATAAGGGGTTTCTAAATGAAATCTTGGAAAAGAGTTGGTAGGTAGAATTTGAAACAAAATTTGACTTGTCATCAGTTGAATTAAGAAGTATGAAGTGTTAGAATTGGAAATAGAACATGTTGGAAATTAGGTAGGATTCTTAAATTCAAGATATAGGAGGAGATTTATAAGATAAAGAGGTGTTAAATGCATAGAAATTGGTTTGAGTATGTATACTTGAGTTAAGAGTATTAAAGGGGTTAAAACATAAAGGATTTGAGTTGAAATAAGTAAATTTTCGGGGTCAAAATGTGAAAATTTGGGCTTGAGTATCGGTACTGCTTCATCCGATACCGATACTTCAAGAGCAAAAGAGGGATATTTGGTATAGGGGTATTGATACTGGTCGAACAGTATCGATACCATAGGTCTGAATTTGGTAAAGATATTCAAAAGGTATCGATACCAGGGAAGGTAGTATCTGTAACATCCGCAATACCGGGTTAGTGACTAAATTGAAAAGTTTCAGAATTTGGTGACTAAAGTAGAAGAATGAAATAATTTAATGATTATTGGTAATATATGTTGAAGGTTATTTAGTAATTATTAAAGGAAATTAAGGGTAAAATGGTCATTTGACCAGAAAGATTTTTATCTTTCTTTTAAGGTGATAAAAACGTGGAAAGGGTGAGAAGAAAAGAAAGTTCTGGAGCTGGGTCATCTCCTTCCTCCTCTCTTCCCGTAAGCTCCATGGCAAAGGTAAGTTTAATTTCAGTTGGTTAATTCTTGAGTTTTAAGCTTAGTTTTGATTTTTTGAGTATTAAATAAGCTTAAGGAAAGCTTATATGGGATTTAAACAATAAGATAAAGGAATTAAGAATGAATTTGTAATATGAGTTTTAAGATGAAATTTTGATATGGTATGGTTGTTGAAGTTTTATGGATGAATTTGACTTGTCATCAATCAAATTAAGAGATATGAAGTGATAGAATGAGTTTTAGAACATGTTGGAAATTTAGTGTGATTCTTGAATGCCATGTAAATGATAGAATTTTGAGTTTAAAGAAGTGATTATGGAGTAGAAATGAGTTTAAGTATGTGTATGAAAATTAGGAATATTAAAGGGAGTGAAGTATGAAGTGTTGAGCTGAAAATGAAGTGATTTTCGAGCTAAAAATATGATTTCTGGGCAAGGGGAATCAGTACCCATTCAAGGGGAACCGATAACCCTTCAAACGAACAAAAATTTCCAGAATGTCATGAGGGAATCGATACCCCCTTAGTAGGGAACCGATTCCCCCTAAAGGAAAAATGTGAATATTGGTTTAATAAGTTCGTTTAAGTTGCTAGTATCCAATTACAAGGTGTAGGTATCTAATGATTGCCTCAAAATGTACATTTATGTAGATTCTGCGCGTAAAGCAATTCCGGAACATTTGGCTAGTAAGATCGATCAAGGGAAAGATAAGAGATTGGAATTGACTAGTGAGGCTAGGTGAGTGCATATTAGTATTATATGATGTTAAATGGAAATAAGACTTGCGACAAGTCTATTTTCCATAGTAAAATGCATGAATTCATAAATAGAAGTATATGTGTATGATTTATACGTGTTGACATGTATTGTATATATGTATTATATGGTTGATGTGAATGTGTGATATGTTATGATGATATAAACCATATGATATGATAATAAATTATATGAATATAAAAGATAAGTTATGTGATAAGATCTTTGATATATATATATATATAAATGAAATATTACTACGTGAATACATGTTATGAGATAATTTAAGTAATAATATGAGAATATGGTAAAAGTGAGTTTATGAGAAATGATATGAACTAAGTAAGCAAAGGTTACATAAATAATATATTAACTAGGAGACTTGAACTTCAGTGATACTATGAGCATATAAGATAAGATAGAGGAGAAATATTCATATGCTTAAATAAAATTATGATACATTAGTTGTATAATAGAAGCTATGGAGTGATATGAAATGATTATAGGAGTTGTACGGAATTGAACTAAGTAAATAGATTAAATTGTACATAAAAGAAATAATAGAAGTAATATATTCAGGTTTATAAGTATAATGTAGGTTAGGTAATGTAAGTGTATACTAAGAAATACAGAATAAGGTAGATGATATGATGTAAATTATATTATGAATTAGTGATGTAGGAATGAGATATAAATATGCAATAAAACTTATGTGTTATATGATAAATATGAACATATGAGAATAAGAGATTAGATAAGTGACTTGGTGATAAAAGCTATATGACCATGGATTAGGTAAATATGAATAATTTAAGTGATATGTAACTATAAGTATTTGAGTATGTATCCATGTGAGTTGTTTCATGAGGTTATATGAAATATTATACTATATGACTATGTGAGTATATGAAAAAGAATATAGGTACATGCAAGTTATATCGAAAGGAGTTGTGTAACCATGCTTGATATGTATTACATGTATGGGAATATAAGAGAATAAAGCATAAATTATATGAAAAGATATGATTCATGTGATGTGAACCATGTGAACGTATGAGAAAGTGTATAAGTTATATGTATTACATGATATATGTGATTTTACAAGAAATGACATGAGCTATGCGATTACATGATTATAAGAGATCAGACATGTGATAAAAGATAATTAATATGCATGTGTGAATATGAAATGATATAAATGACAATGCCCATGTTATGTGTCATGAGAGCTAGGGGTATAGTTGGCATGCCAAGAGTCGAGGGTCTATGTGGTCCTTCGGGTCATATATGTATTCTTTGGAACATGTGTGAAGTCTGGTGAGACACATACTTGATCCCTAGTATATGTATATGATTTTTAAGGAATGATATGTGGTCCTTCGGGACATATATGTATTATTTGGAACATGTGTGAAGTCTGGTGAGACACATACTTGATCCCTAGTATATGTATATGATTCTTAAGGAATGATATGTGGTTCTTCGGGACATATATGTATTCTTTGGAACATGTATGAAGTCTGGTGAGACACATACTTGATCCCTAGTATATGT
The DNA here is from genome assembly GCF_006381635.1 of Hibiscus syriacus. NCBI lineage: Eukaryota > Viridiplantae > Streptophyta > Magnoliopsida > Malvales > Malvaceae > Hibiscus > Hibiscus syriacus. Next base: position 985,775 of record NW_024062312.1, on the reverse strand, counting down.
ATATGATTCTTAAGGAATGATATGTGGTCCTTATGGACATTATTATATGGCACTACGGTGCAATTCTACGCGGCACTACGGTGCAATTCTATGTGGCACTTCGGTGAATTTATATGAGCTGTGGTGACAGCATTAGTGCACAACCTTCATAAACTCACATATCTATAGTTCTCACATATGTACATGGGCTAATCAAGAGATATAAACAAATATATGTTAGTGATATGATAAATGTTATAGAAATGATATGATGTTGTGTATGTATAGTGTTTGATTGAAAAGGTTAAGCATAAAAGTATGTGATTACATGATAAACTGTTAATGACGAGTTATGTGTATGTATGTATTTACTGTAATTAATCTGATATGATTTTATATGATACGAGAAAATCATGTAATTTGGTATAACATGATAGAACAGAACATGCATGTATTGATATATGTTATAAAGTGCATTATAAGTTTTTATGCCTCACTAAGTCTTCGACTTAGCGTGTGATTGTTTCACACGTAGGGTACAGAAGCAAGAAGAGAAGAGAATAAGAGTAATACAGGTCAGCATTTCCCTTACAAGATTTCAGATCAGAAAATAGATGAGTTAAATGATTTTTGTTATTTTGAATATAGTTGGCATGTACTAATTGATTGAGTTAAATATGCTCTGATCGATTTTGGTTATTGTGGTCAAATTACGTAACTAAACTGCTTTTACTCTAAGAAAAGTTTTAAATTTTCTTTGAATTTTGTCAAGAGTCAAAGTTTGAAAAGTCAATGTGACACCTCGGACTCGTATCCGGGTCGGGTACGGGTTTGGGGTGTTACAGTATCGATACCATAGGTACCGATACCATGAAGACAATATCGATACCATTTTTGAATTGAGGATTACAGAATGCAAAATAGGTATCGATACCACAACTAAGGAAGTATCGATACCCTATAGAGGGTACCGATACTACTTCAAGAGGAAAAATAGAATTGAATCTTTCTTTTAGCCTAAGAAATTAATGATTGAATTATAATACTTGGAATGTATGATTGTGTAGATATCGAGCACAAGCAAGTTCCGGAAGGACCGAAAAGTTAGAATCGATCAAGAGAGAGAAATCAAGTCCTAGAAGTAATTGGGATCAAGTGAGGCTAAGGTGAGTGCATACTATAGATATAGTTTAATGGAATTAAGACTTGTGATAAGTTTATTTCCTATGTTAGTATTCATAGTTCAATAGTTATGAACGTGCATACATGATAATCATTATAAACACATGTATAATATATATATATATATATATATATATATATATATGTTTGTATGATTTGATAAATGATATATGATTCATGTGAACATATTCAAACAATATATGTTATATGATATGAGATTGATGATTATATGTACATGTGATATGTGATAGAAGAAAAAGACATATGTGATTACAAGGGAAATGACATAAGTACATGCTTATATGAAGTATAACACTAATGCCCATGTTATGTGATATGAGAGCTATAGGTATAGTTGGCATGCCAAGAGTCGAGGGTTTCATAAGTCTTCAGGACATATTCATAGGTTCTTCAGGACATATTCATAGGTTCTTCGGGACATATTCATAGGTCTTTCGGGACAAATTTCACATGCCACTCAGTGGGAATTATACGAGCTGTGGTGACATCATATGTGAACAACCTCAATGTACTCACATACCTTAAGTTCTCAATATATACATGGGCCTATAAAAAATATAAAAAGTGTGTGTATCTTATTATATGTTATCATGTTATTATTGGTTACCATGAATCATATGTAATGTTATGGAATCATGACATGAAAATGATGATTTTATTGGAATAATTGCATTGCATGTTCATATTTATAAGAAATGCATTATTATAGTTTTGTGCCTCACTAAGTCTATGACTTAGCGTGTAAGCGTTTTACACGTACGTATTGAGAAGCAAGAGGATCAGACTTAGGATCTACATGGCAATATATCTCCACTCGAAGATCAGATCAGAAGTGAATTCACAATATGTATTTTGTTGTATAAAAGATGTTGGCATATAGGAAAGTGTAATTCACCTATGCGACACATCGGATTCGTATCCGGGTCGGGTACGGGTTGGGGGTCTTACAGGTCCCCAAATTTTTCTAAGGCTTGTAGAATACTTCCTAAATCATTTCCAACCCTTACATAATTTTTGAAAATTTTTCCTCATCCTTTAAGGCCAAGGCCGAATGGTTTATATACTCAATACTATGTTTTCATGATTTTATTCGATTTCGATTCGATTCAAGCATGAAATCAACCTCGATTCAACCTTATAAAAACTCTACCATCAAATCCCTAATCAAATTTCATCATAAAATAATATTCCTCCAATATTAGGGTTAGGTCGAAATTACCCATATCTTATATAGGTATGTATAATTGATTTTAATCATAAATCATTCTTGAAATTGTTTCTACAACCTCAAAAACATCAAAAACCTTCATCAATTCCATAAACCCTAATATGAACATAAAACCTAAAATTTGGGATCTTTGAACACAAACCAAATTAGCAAGCAATAATGGTTCCAAATAATAGTGTTTTTCGAATAGAACAATTTTATATTTCACGGTATGATCCAAAATCCAAAGAAAATTGCTCAAAAATGAAAAATAAAATTTCTCTTACCTTGGTATAAAGGAGCATGAAATGTTGGCTGAAAATGGCTTGGTTTCATGAAATTTTGGTTAATTTCATGTTAATTTAGTCTTTATTTAAGCTTAAATGAATATTTTATTCATTTAATGAGAAATGTCCACTTTTTTCTAAATGAAACTTGATATTTACCTTAATACCAAGCCAAATAAATCTTATCATCTTCCAAAGTCAAATATGGACAAAATATTTTGACTTTACAACTTTTCCCATGTAATTTTCCAAAAATTTCAATCTTGCAATTTTCATCTAGCGGTCCAAATTGAACATGGAAATAAATTCTCAAATCTAATGCTCCATATTATTTTCCATCATTTTAAAATGTGGAAATAATATATCTAAGATTAATTTATCATCCTTCAAATTTGATTTGATCTGATTATCCGGATCTTTTCCCGAACTTTATCGCGTTATAGCTTTTAATACAAAATTCATACGAAAAATAATATTCCCATGGAAATATCATTCTCGGGGTAAACTATTCATATACGGGGTCGGATTACATAACTTTTTAAAATTACACTTTGGTCCCTAAATTTTTCCTAATTTTGGTCCCAGTTGTGGTTTTCGTTACACCTATTAATGAGTGCTAACGTCGAGTGACCGTTTTGTAACAAACGATAACGTTGGTGATCAGTTTGTGACTTTTTAAACATCAATGGTGAAAACGAACACCGTCCCAAAATGAGCAACCATTGACGTAGTTTACCCTTTAAGTAATAAGGTTTTAATAAATATTGAATTTGTATAATAAATTATTTGATATATTACTATTTTTTTTAAATGAATATCTGTAGGAGTATTATTAAAAGCAAAAAATAAAAACAAACGTCCACAAACAACGAAAATGAAAAGGAAAGCCAATTGTTGAAGCCAACTCAAAAGATAAAAGAAAAGCCAAACAAAAAAAATCAAAAGCCAAAAAAAAACCCAGAAAAAAATCGACATCTACTCATTGAGAATACTTCAGTAAAACTAACGCCCATTCAAGGAACCAAAAAACCGAGCATAGAGCCTGAATCTCGAGCCCCAAAGAACCAAAGGGGACCTGAACTACAATGGGTGACTTGTACACCGGTCTTCAGCAGCTTTGAGAGAGACTGGAACCGGAGCATCTTCAACCCAATACTCATCTTCCTTCAGAAAAGGAAAGAGTGTCGCCAGGATGTGGGCATCACCATTTGTCGATCTTGAGATATGATGGAAAGAGCTTGCACGCAACAATCGGGTTAGTTTTCTTTCATCTTCAATGAAAGTCCCAATTTCTGAATAATCTAGTCCTTGAGAATCTAACCTCATGATTATTGCCGTAGAATCACCTTAAAAGCAGGCATGCGAGAAGCCAAGATCAAGAACTAGCTGGATGGCATGCACGACAACTGTGACTTCGGCCGCAAAAACAGAGGTAATCCTAACAAGTTTTATTTTAAAAGCACCAAGAATATACCCTTCTGCATCTCGAACTAAAACCCCTAACCACCACTCTTCGTTTCATAATGAAAACTAGCATCAAAGTTAGCCTTAACCCAAGACGTCCGAGGGGGTTGCCACCGGATCTGTTGAGCGTTGGCTCGGTTCTGAACAATCTCATACTCTTGGCAGTAATTAAGGATAAACGAGGTAAGCTCTGCACTACTTGTCTTTTTCCGCGTATGGTAATGTTGATTTCGTGAGTACCAAATTGTCCACATAATAGTAAGGCATAACCCATGCTTGTTTTTTGGATAATTAGAAAACACCCAACTCAACCATTCCTTGACAGTACTAATAGAACCCAAATTAGGAACGCTGAAATTAAAAAACCTCCATACCTCTCGAATATGATCGCAATGCCACAAAACATGCTCCAACGAATCCTCCTGGTTCGGGCATTTAAAAGAACACGAGTGTTTGTAATTCACCTATAATGCATATTCTATCTGGTGGGAACCAAATTGTGGATAAATTTCCAACCTTGCAACTTGATTTTTCGTTGACAGGAACTCTCCCAAAGTTTTCGAAACAAACCTTAGTCTTGATCAGGTTCTGAATTGTCGTCCAACAAAATACGGTAGCCACTTCTCACCGAATACACTCACGTTTTCTCACCTTCCCATACTTTACAGTCCGCCATAACCGAAGAGGGGAGAGGAATAGATCGAATAATGCCAGCTTCCACCAAAGAAAAGTCATCTTGGATTATATTTGTGTTCCAAGAATTTGTATTATGATAAATTAAGTTAGCAAACCCATCTTAAATGATCAACTCGTGGGCTTTCAACCTGTGATAATGGAAACGTCGGTAACCAAAAATCGTTCCAGATGGATATAGTTGCGCCCGAACTGACTCGCCAACGAATACCCATCTCAGAACCTTATTAGCACTCCAGATGCTATGCCAAATGTACGACAGGAGCGAACCCAATTGAGCATGTCAGAAATCAGTATTCGAGTAGTATTTAGCCCGAACTTATCGATTCATCAAAGATCCAGTATCATTTGAAAGCTTCTACCCCTGCTTCGCTAGTAAGACGATATTAAATTTTCCAAGGTCTCGGAAGCCTAAACCACCGTCCTCTTTAATTGCAAAGAGACTTCCACGAACACCAGTGAATGCCTTTCTTCTTCGGAGATTTCTGCCACCATAATCGTGCAATCACGCCTTCTAGTTCTGAACACAGGCTTTTTGGGAGTAGAAAACAACACATAGCAAATAAAGGAATCGCCTGCAAAAACCGACTTAATGAAAACTTCCTACGTCCTTGAGACAGAATCCGAACACTCCACGAATTGATTCTGGAAGTGAGTTTTTCTCTAAGATAAATAAAAGCCACTTTCTTGTTACGACTGACGATCGCAGGCAAACCCAAGTATTTCTCCGGATTCACAGAGCTAGAGACACCTAAAATACGCCCCACATCAGCTCTATTAACATTAATCATTTTATATATTTATTCATTTTTATCATATTATAGTCAATCAAAATTAATATATAATTTTACTATTTATTTTATATAAAAATGATTATTCTAAATGGGGAGTTACACCCAAAATGTATGGCTCAAAATGATCTTAAAATTATAATGAGGATCGCAATTTAGTTCAATCTAAACTCATTTCAAGTTCCTAACTGAAATACCAAAATGAGTTGCGGGCTGCAGCTTTTAGGCACGTAAACAAACCCAACATTCAGTGAATTGTTGTCAATCGTTTGGGTGAGGACTTCGGTAATGTTCGTTTATTTATTAAATGAATGAAAATGAAAAAAATGCATCCGTTTAATTAAATGAACGAACAGAACAAATAATTTGTTCATTTATTTATGTTCGTGAATATTCGATAAAACTTGAGAGTGAAAATTGGTATAATAGCATAATAGACCAAGCATGAGAACTTTCATTATATCTCCGCCCGAGCTTGAGCTTAGAAAATTATATTTAATTTTATTATTTTATTTATTTTAATGTTATAAATTAATTTTATTATCGATTTAAAATCTTAAATAACTCTATAAATCATTATAAAAATTAAATTTTATATTTAATAAAATTTTACAAAGTAAATATTATTTAATTTAATATGTATTATTAAATTAATTAATTAAGAAAAGCATAAATATATTATAAAAATAATGTTTTTTATTATAAAAATATTTTGATTAAAAGCAAGCAAGTAATGAAGAAACCCTAATGGGCTTGCTATAAATAAATAAATATTAAAATTGGATTATATAGATTTAGGCTGAATAATAGTGTGTGTTAGGGTTAAGAAACCCTAATGTGCCGCACTTCTTTTCTTCTGCCGTTTTTGCTGCACTATATTATTCTATTCCTTATTCAACCTGTTTTCTTCTTCTTCTTTTATCCCTAACGCTGTAGCTTGTCTGGGAGGGCGTCCGGTACTGCGCTGCGTTCAACTCGCCGGAGACGATTTTCTACTCGCCCACCTACTCCCCGCGTCTTAGACGCTCTTTTGGGGTCAGATAGTCTCAAACTTCTGTTTTTCTCTTGTTTTCTTTTTTCTCTCGTTAACGATCTTAGTAAAGAAGTATGAGGAAGCTAAAGTTTCACGAGAAAAAGCTGTTGAAGAAAGTAAATTTCTTGGAATGGAAAAGAGAAGGCGGCCACCGAGAGAATCTCATCATGCACCGTTATCATGTCACTGGTCGCGACGATTATAAGAAGTCAGTAATTTCTCAATACTTCACTCTTCAATTGAGTTCATTGCTAATTTTTTATTTTTAGTGTCTATACCTATATATATATATATATATGTATTAACTAGGCGGGGTTGAAATTGAAAACAGATATTCGAGTTTGTGCCGGATGGTGCAGAAATTGGTGAATATATTGAAGCAGATGGATCCCCGAGACCCTTTTCGAATCGAGATGACCGATTTGCTGTTGGAGAAACTGTGGGTATTTCTTGATTGGAATATGATTTAGTCGTAAACGAAATTATAACTTTTCAATTTCTATTTTAGGTTAGTTAATGTGGGCAATTCCATTAGGGCATGACAGCATCTATTTTTCTTTTCTTGAGTTGTGGTAGCAGTTAATGTTTGGCGAGAAATTATATTGCAGATGTTCTAATGAATATTTCATATTGTTAACATCGAGATGAGCATGTAATTACTCTAGGGTAGTGTTTGCTTTTGTTTTAACTTTGCTCCATGTTTTAGATAATGAACTTAGTCGAATATCAGGATGTGAGATTTCGGATTTGTTGGCTCGAGTTTGCGTATCTTAAACAAAAAGACTTGATTCATATGTTGTTTTCCTATCGTTGGCAGATACAATATGGGCGTAATCCCAACCAGGAAGAGCTTGGCTCTATGTGATCGGTTATCTGTATCATCATTTTGTAGGTAAGCAAATACTTACCGCAAGTGCATAATCCGTGAAGTCGAATGATGCTCGTGTGAAAGCATGTTTTCTGTTACACCAGAAATTTCTTCACGTGCCTTGCTCCCTTCATATGTTTACCCCATTTATATTCTCTGCTTCCAGGCGTAGGCTCTCAACTGTTTTGGTGCACCTAAAGTTTGCGGAGCACTTGAAAGAAGCAGTCACATATATCGAGCAGGGACATATACGAGTCGGTCCAGATACAGTTACAGACCCGGCATTCCTTGTAACAAGGAACATGGAAGACTTCATTACATGGGTAGACACATCGAAGATTCGTAGGAAGGTGTTGGAATACAATGAGAAGTTTGATGATTATGATGCCATGAACTGAAATGATAAGTGCACCTATGTTTAACCTATAGTACAATATATTCGGGCGTTATTAGGCGTTCTTTACAAATATTTAGACTCATTTCCATGGTGTTAGTGACAATGATATTACACTTGGATTCCATGTTTCTGTGAACCAAGACTTGAGATCGTCGAATGATATTGTCGACGCATTTTGCTTTTTGTTTACTATATTTCCGACTTCATGATACAACTTGATAATGTGGCTTATTTTAATATTAAAACCACCCACTTTTTAGGACCTCCATTAAAACCAGCCACCCTCTGGTCAAGGAGAACGAAACGTGGTTACTTTTTTCAATCCTCCCACAAAGAGAATCATTTCACTTTCCGGATATCAACTCATCTGCTAACATTGCAGTCATGCTCTGTGGTGCTGGTAAAGCCGGCACGGTACATGCCTGTTTAGATGTTTTTGCCATAAGGGAGTCGGTTTGGTTTTTGGACAAGGATGCAGCTTCCAAGCTGTAAGTTGTATGTTATAGTTTATCCGAGTTGCTTTTATGTCCGAGCTCCATGGTCTGGAGAGTGGTTGTGCTATTGGAGTTATCTCCCATTATAGTCATAGACTGTCAAAAAAATGTTACATTAATAAAATGTATTTGACGATGATGCGAACCAGAGGATGTGGCCCTTCAGAACGACGAGACAGGGCCTCAAGAAGCGGAGGCCATTGAACACCATGAGACACACAGATGTCAAGAATATGATCAGTACGGGGCTTATCAGGCTCTTGACCAAGAATTTGGAGTAAGGAAGAGTTGGCTATGTGGTTAGAGACTGCAAACTAAGGACCGATCATATTCAAAATCCTACGGTTTTGATTCTTCTTCGGTTGATGATTCAAAATCCTCAGAACTTTATCGTCACCGGAGGGAGGGTTTCATTCTCTTCGACGACACAGGAGGATTAACATCAGCCGAATCTAACTGTACGAGACTGGTATCAGTATTACTTACAGAAGCAGCAATGGTAGGACTATGGATAAAAGTTGCAAGCATTACCACCGATGTTAATCGGATCTTGACTCAATTGGTTCGGATCCTCCATCGATATCCATCGATGTCGTTTTGGTAAAAAAATTATTATTTTTTAAACGATGTGTTAACTATTTAAAGGCGGAGCCAAAAAAATTCAATGTATTAAGTTTAACGAGAAAATTGAAAGCTTTTAAAGTCCAATGAGCAAAATTGGAGAGTATAAAATTTAGAGATGAAATTTGTAATTTACCCAAAAACTGAAGTTTAAAATTTAAGTTATTAAATTAAATTTTTTTAAAGTATAGTCATTGAAATAGAAGTGATAAGAAAGTACGGTCTTTAATTTTTTAATTTACCCTGAAATTTAATGAAACAATGGCGGAGGTAATCCGAATATTAACCGACTTTCAAAGTTATTTCGCCGACAACACAACGGTCACAGCTTTGAAACTGCAACAGTTTTATAAAGAAGGGAAAAGAAAACGAACATAGCGGGAACACGTCTACGCAAAGACTGCAAAGAAATCGGGGACATGTTTGTATTTTTTAATTTTTTGATGGTTTCTGTTTTTTTACCTGAAAATTTTGTTTTCCCAAACTCCAGAGAAATCAAATTAAGAGCAAAAAGAATATGGATTCTGGGTTTATTTTCCCTTTTTTCTTTTTGTTTGTTGGTTTTCATTGTGATTGTTAATTGTTTGTTTTATGTTCCTTTTTTCTAGGGAATGAAGATGGGTTCTCCATAGATAAAATCCAAGTGTTTGGATTGCAAGGAATCCAAAAGGAACCATTGCTATTGTGGTTTTCTGAATTGGATTGGCGTTGGACATTGTAATTTACCAACGACAGGTTTGTATTTTGCATGAAGATTATGTGTTTGATTAATGTTCTCAATGACAAGGATCCGACGATTTTGTTTATAAAATGATGTTTCCAGATCAGGAGAGATTTGGGGCTGTTTGATTCTGGTGCTTCAATCTCCAGAATTCGGACAGCACCATTTGTGTTCTATAGCAATGGAGGAATTCAGACAAATCGGTGAGGTTTTGGGAGGTTTAAGAGCTCTCATTGTCTTACAAGACGAGCTTCAAATCAATCGACGACAGTGCCGTCTGTTGTTGGATGTCTTCGGTCTGGCTTTCGATGTAATCGCCGAAGAGATCAAGCTGAGCCTGAATCTCGAAGAAAAGAACTCGAAATGGAGTCCCCTCGAGGGCCCTTTGCGAGAGCTTCAAAGAATCTTTAAAGAAGGGGAGTCGTATGTGAGACAATGTATGGACAAGAGAGAGTGGTGGGTTAAGGCAATTAATCTCCATCAAAACAAGGACTCCGTCGATAATCACATCCACAATTTGCTTTGTCATTTCCCGGCAGTCATCGAGGCCATCGAGATGGCCGGAGAGATTGCAGGGCTCAACCAGGATGAGATACAAAGGAGGAGAGTTACACTTGCAAGGAAGTACGATGCCGAATGGATTGATCCGAAACTTTTTCAGTTCCGGTTTGGAAAGCAGTATTTGATCCCTCGAGAGATCTGTAGCCGGTTCGAGAGTGCGTGGAGGGAGGATCGATGGAACCTTGTCGAAGCTCTGAGGGAGAAGAAGTGTTCGGATTCGGTAACGAAAAACCAAGAGCAGCTCGCTGGCTTGTTAATTCGGAAAATTATCGGATCAGAGGCTTATAATGGTAAACTTTTCCCTGGTTCAATCTTGTACGGAGGGGATTACCAAGTAAGGCGAAGATTAGGGGGGCAATATAAGGAAATCCAGTGGTTGGGAGATAACTTTGTGTTGAGAAGCTTCTTTGGGGATGTTGAACCGTCGTGTCCCGAAATCACGACATTGCTCTCACTTACTCATCCGAATTTACTGCAATACCTTTGCGGATTTTACGACGAAGAAAAGAAAGAAGTGATGCTTGTTCTCGAACTGATGAACAAGGATCTTGGTTGTTATTTGAAGGAGAATTATGGTTCGAGAAGGCGGATCTTGTTCCCTCTTTATGTTTTGGTCGATCTTATATTTCAGATTGCAAGAGGAATGGAATATCTGCATTCAAAGAAGATTTATCATGGAGAGTTGAACCCTACTAACATCTTTCTAAAAGCTAGGAACACCGAAGGCTGTTTCCAATTGAAGATCTCGGGTTACGGTTTATCCGATGTCAAGCCTCGTTCATCCCCGAACGCATCGCCAAGGAGGTATGAGCCCAACCCTACCATTTGGTATGCTCCGGAAGTTATGCTAGAACAAGAGAAAACATGCAATGGCTCCTCCGTTTTTAAGTACTCAGAGAAGGCAGATGTGTACAGTTTCGGGATGCTTTGCTTTGAGCTTTTGTCTGGAAAACCGCCATTCGAAGGACATGAAGAGAAGATGAGTATAAGTATCATTGCAGGGGAGAGGCCTCTTTTTCCCTGTACAGCGCCAAAATATCTTGTCAACTTAACGAAAAAGTGTTGGCAAACGGATCCGAATCAGCGACCGAGTTTCTCATCAATTTGCCGGATTTTGCGCTACATCAAGAAGTTCCTTGTGATGAACCCCGGCCATGATCATCCCGAAATGCAATGTCCCATTGCAGATTATTGTGAGATCGAGTCATGGTTTGCAAAAAGATTCACTGCAAATAGGACTTTCAATCCACTTTCAGTTGCACAAATTCCATTCCAAATGTTTGCTTATCGGCTCGCTGAGAAAGACCGAACAGTTATGAACGCAAAGGATAAAAACAGCGAGTTAACGAGCCAAGTGACCTCTACTTGCAGAGATGACAATGTTTCTATAATAGATGATCCATCGACAGGAACAAGTGATAGAACGTCCATTGGTTCTGATGTCAAATCTCGTGGTTCGGATACCAAGTCTGTTTATTCGGATGTCAGGTCATTCTACAGCGAGGTTCCGGAAAGGCGACCGATCCAACTTCGTACACCACCGAAGAGACAAATTTCCACCAAGACTCCAGAGAAGAAAGTTGTAAGCACAAAGAGAAACACTAACGTGAAGGCCAAGAAAAGTCCAGGTTAGATGTATCACTTATCACTTTCTTTTCCAATCATGGTGTTTGGGTATATATAGTTGAGGTTATACATACTATGTGGGGATAATGAACTGAACAATTTATTCAACAATTGTAGGGGTATCAAATGGACCATCTACTAGATCATCGGCATTGAACCGGGTACATAGTGCTGGGATAATCCGAGAAAACCGCTCGACGTTCGTTTCAGCTTCCTTCACTAGACCCCGGCATCGAATGACAGCAGCAACACCAGGCCATACCTCAGATTAGCAGCATTTAATCAACATAATGAACAGGATTGCCTCAAGAATTTCCACAATGCATATCGAGACCAAACGGGACAACTTACACAACCATCGATCTCGAACCCTGTTTGCAGCGGACGGCAATCTAGCAGCAACAGCAACAGCCATTGGCACCCATTAATCACCATAAAAAACAAGAATGTCTAACGAACGTGTTTAAAAAATATATTTAATCAAACATTACTTATACATTTTTATAAAATTAGTTATGTTGAATGTGTTAATGTGACGGTTAATAAAATTAATATAATTATACATTTATATGAAAATACGTGACACACAGCACCGGTCTCCAAGGAGTTAAACATCCCTCTACCACTGCGCCAGTAGCAATTTTTAGCTAATGTTTCACAACATTTAATATTTAACTTATATTATAAAGAAGACGAAAAATAAAAGGAAAACAAAGTAACAGCAAAACAAATCTCATAGCCTATTACGAAATATAAAAAAACTTATAATTTAAAATAAATATTATTAGCTAATTAAAAATATTAAATTTAATTTAAAATATAAAATAATAAATTTATTTTTGTTTTAAATCTTATTTTAACTACATTTTTAAATATATATATATATAACATGTATTTAATTATTAACTAATAATTGCATCTGGTGGCTAAGTTTTTTTTTTTTTATATTTCATAATAAGCCAAGGTTTGTGTCGTTAAACACTAGTTCATACCAGATTAAAAAAATAAATTTAAGATTTGTACAAGATTAAAATTGACTTCTAATTACACATTTTAATTATATAATCCAATAAAAATTAATTAAAATATAAATGATTCGTATACTTTTGTTTATAAAAAATGATATTATTAATTAATAATTAAATACATGCTAATAATTAGTTAATAATTAAATACATATTATATGTATTTTAAAATGTAGTTAAAATAAGATCTAAAATAAAATTTAATATTTTAATTAATTAATAATATTTATTTTGAATTGTGAGTATAAGTTTTTTTACTATATTTCATAATAGATTAAGGTTCGAGTTGTTGGCGCAGTGGTTGAGAGGGCTGCATAACATAGTCTGTATGAAACTGATAATATGATATACTTAATGTATAAATGGAGTTACATATTTTATATAATTAGATAATTAAATTTATTTAATTTAAAATTATAATTAATTTAATAGAATATGTAAGTAATAAAGACTAAATATGTAAATATATCGATTTTATTAAGAATCGAGAATTTTAAAACATTATATATAAAATTGAAAATTTGATATACTTTATGTTTGAAGGGAGTAATTAACTCTTTGTCTAATAATTGCATTGTGATGATTGTTTTTTTTAATATAAAGGAGGCAAAATCCATTACAATTAACTATTTAACAGAGGAAAATGAGGTCCACAGGGGATGTCTTAGGTACGACAATCTTAATATACGACTAAAGAAATGTGCTACCAAAAATGTTAATATTTTTTAACATTTCTGATAAAGTGCTACCTAAAACATTATTTTTTTTCTACCGAAAATGTTAATATTGGGCGCTACCTAAAATGTTTAACATTTTCGGTAGAGCGCTACCTAAAACATTATTTTTTTCTACCAAAAATATTAATATTGGGTTATACAGAAAATTAGTTAGTGAAATTAACATTTCCAGTAAAAAAATAATGTTTTAGGTAACGTTTTACCGAAAATGTTAAAAAAATATTAATATTTCCGGTAGGACATTTTCTTAGCCGTATATTAAGACTGGCGTAAAGCAGAACTACCCAGGACCATAGGAATCCATATGAATAATTTCCAATAAAACAGTTTAGTAGTTATCAAAAATAGTAAAGGAAACTTTCGGAGAAAAGTTCGCAACATTTGCTTCTCGATATATCATCTTCATGACGATTGTTTCTTTAATTGTTCTTATTTATAGTTTGTTGAACGTTGACGATACCTTCAGGGATTGACCTAGGCGGGGACGTTCCTGAAAATCTAAAATTAATATATATTTTAAATTTTTTTCTATGTATTTTCTGTTGAAAATCTATTTTCGCCATTAAAATTTTATAAGTTCAAGTTCGCCTCCTCTAACATAGAATATTGCGTCCGTCCCTGCTTACCTTAGATATAACATTTGATTTGAATGAAAATGGGTTTCGAATTCAGCCTTCTATTCTTATTTAGTCTTTTGGGAAGATATGTTAATCATTGATTTGGACGCATTAATCTTATCCTAGATTATTTTAGGTCACATGGTTCACCGATTAACCCGACTTATATAGATTTTGTTTACGTTTAGGTTTAGATTTTAGGTTAATTTTGTTTAACCATAAATTTATAATTGAGTTTTGTAAATATATATTGTATATAAACTTTTTTTATGTATATTTATTTTATATATAGACTTTGATATACTACTTAGAGCTTCAAAAGGATGTTAGGACAACGCTATAAACATGCTATGTATACCGAGACTTTATATTGGTAAGGTATCTCCTATAAATAAACAAAGAGAAAATAACCTTAGTGATCAAAAATCTCAGATAATATACGATTTTGACCATTTTTTTTTTGTATTTGCGAAAATGACCAACAAAATCGCAATGCGATCTTTTCATTTCGCATTGCGATCTCCACTATCGCAAATTCGCGTTGCGATAGTTAGAAATCGCGTTGCGATTTTCCATTTCGCGTTGCGATAGTTAAAAAAAAAAGATTTTGTTTCTTAAGAATTTTCTCTAAAAAGATAGTATCCGCGCAGACGTGTCGAAGATACGTATTACCACGACCACGACCACGACCACGACCACGACCACGACCACGACCACGAGACGAGACGGCGGCGGCGATAGCGCGCGAGAGTCCCCTTGTTCTCTATCACTCAACAAGGAAGTGGGAAAGCCAAGCCTTAAATACCATTCACAATAGTGTTTCCAATACTATGTGGGATTTGAGCATTACCAACACTTGTTCCCAATACTATGTGGGATTGAGCCTTAAATAGTGATATTATTTTTGAATGTTTTACTTAAAATTGCAATAATCGCGATTGATTGTAGATTGACTTTTAATTATGACATATTTAATCGTATAATACTAATGCAATTGGTTGCTGATTCAGTTGTTTTAAGGTGCATGATTGTTAATTGTTTCCTGAATAATCACATTGTATTGGAAACAAGTGTTGGTAATGCTCAATCCCACATAGTATTGGAAACACTATTGAGAATGGTATTTAAGGCTTGACTTTCCCATTTCCTTTTTGAGTGATAGAGAACAAGGGGGACTCTTGCGCGCCGCCGCCGTCGTGGTCGTGGTCGTGGTGTCGTGGTCGTGGTAATACGTGTCTTTGACACGTCCGCGCGGATACTATCTTTTTAGAGAAAATTCTTAAGAAACAAAATCTTTTTTTTAACTATCACAACGAATTTTCGCAACGCAACAACAACTGTAGACTATCACAACGAATTTTGAAAATCGCAACGACAACTGTAGACTATCGCAACGCGAACTGGAAAATCGCAACGCGAAATGCAACGCGAATTTGCGATAGTGGAGATCGCAATGCGAATTAGAGATCGCATTGCGATTTTGTTGGTCATTTTCGCAAATCCAAAAAAAAGTTGATCAAAATCGTATATTATCTGGGATTTTTGGTCACTGAGGTTATTTTCTCATAAACAAAACCACTTTGTATCCTATGGCTACAATTACATAAAGAGGACGACTAGGATTTATGGTCTAGATGTACTATTACCAAGGCCTAAAATGAGAGTATCATTTGATAAATGAAAACAATTTAAGTAATAAAGTTTTAATAAATATTGAATTTGTATAATAAATTATTTCATATATATATATATATATATATATATATATATATATATTTGATTGAAAGTCGTTAGTTTTATTAAAAATAGAAAATATCCAAAATTACAATGAAGATTTACAAGCATAACCGTAAACATAAAATATAATTATGACATTTTCTTATTACCATTGAGACAAAAACCAGTCACCTAGATCACTTAAGGACCAAAGAAGGAAAATGTTAAAAAACGTAACAAAAAAAACTCGAATAAAATAAAGATACGAACGAATATGATTGTATCAGTAAACGAACCACCAAAGGAGATGAAGCTACTAAAAGACCACCGACAAATCACAAATCAGAGTCAAACGACGTGGGAAAATTATCTACGAACGCAAAAAATGTATCTAAATCAATTTGAGGGTCCAAAGTAAAGAAGATCATCATGATAACAACTAAGCGCCATCTTGATCAGACATGACGATGTCAAATCAAACCCTGAGAAAAAAGATAAACAAAAATAACGACAAAAAACTGTAAGTTATCAAAAGGTAAAGAAAAACATGTCACAAAGACAGAGTTAAACGTACCATAAAGGTACAGAACATGTCAAAAAAATAATTACTCTTATTAATAAAACTAAAAAAAACTGTGGGCGACAACTAGCATTAAAACTTGTGTCGCCACCAGTTAAACAAAATAAAATAATAAAAAGTTGGATTGTTATTTGATATATTATTAAAACTTAAGTATTGAATAATTATGTTATCTAATAATTATAAATTTTATTTTTGAGTTTAGTAAAAACATATATTTTTAATAAATAGAGATAAGTACATGATAATATTATTTAAACTTTTTAGTCTATAACAACTCACACACATCATGCAGGGGCAATTATTCAAATCCAAACTGGTTGAAAAAAGACATTTTTCATTTATCACTAAGATCATTTAATAAATTCTAATAAAAATATGAACGACGATATTGACATATCATAATAAAATAATATAATGTCATCATTGAGAAAATAAAAACATCATGTCAGTAATTCTGTTAATTTTTTACCAGTATAGTTCTAAAATTGAAATTTAAACTTAAAATTATGTATGATTTTGGGAGAAAAAATATTTAAATACCAAACTTATCATTTCCCCTTATTCATGTTTATTGATATATGAATCAGTTACCTGATTATTACTAATTTAATATTAACATTTTTTTATTTAATTTAAAGTTAATTAAGACAAGACCAAAAAAACAAAAGCGCGGGACATCAAACACGTGGGCCAATGTTGGAATTTTAAAAAAATAATCACGTGCAATAATTTTAATATAAAGATAAAAAAGACTTATTGGATTTGTTATATTTTTTAACAAAATTAGTAAAAAATTATCAAAAATATTATTATTTCTATCGGTTTTGTTAGTATTGGGCGTTTTACCGGTTTTATTAACAAATCCGATAAAACACTACCAGTTTTGTTTTATTTTTTTCTACTAATTTTGTTATTATTGATCACTTTACCGGAATTTTTAAAAAATATTAATGATTTAGGAATAAATAATAATATTTTAATTAATTTTTTATTAATTTTATTAAAAAAATAATAAAAAAATTAATAACGCATTTTCATAACCGTATATTATAGGTACCGAAAGTTTAGGCAATTATATTTGAATCGACGAAATTATCGCGTCCCCCCCCCCCCTCTATTGGCTATAATTTATTAGTGTAGTAATAAAAACCGAAATCAAAGGGCAATTGATTCAAAAGAGGCGCCAAAAAATTCATTCTCAGGGACCAGCCAGCCCAAGACAAATCCTCCACCCTAAAACAATTAAACAGAGCAAATCAGTGAATGATTTCTAGGGTAAACTACATGTTTAGTACCTAAATTATCACTTTTCTTTCGTTCTAATACCTAAACTTTCAATTTTTTCACAAACACACATAATATTTACTTTTTGTTTTATTTTAGTACCCCGTCTTTAACTTTTTGTTTCATTTTAGTACCTAATTTTTTAACGGCGGGTGTTCTAAAATGAAACAGAAGGTAAACGTTAGATATAATTCTGAAAAAAATAAAAGTTTAGGTACTAAAACGGAATAAAAGTAATAGTTTAGGTACTAGATGTGTACTTCACCCTAATTTATTATTAATCTTGACCTATTTTTTCCGAATATTTTATCACTTGTCACTGCATTTTGATCCGCAGAAAGAATATTCTCCTTCAGTCTCCAGGTAAGATTTGTTTTCAATCTAATTTTCTGATTAAACGGAACAAAAGAATTTCAACGGTTGAGGGCAGAGTTTCAAATCGCGGTCACGGTCGCGTTTTCGGTTATTTCTTTCTATTGTGATTGCGGCCGTCACGGATGCTATTGGGCGCTGTTACGGGTGTAGCGGAAGGCAGCACTACTACGAAATCACGGGCGCTAACGCAGTAGTGGACGTTATTTGAAACCATGGTTGTCGGTGAGATCGGGATAGAAAACGAAGAGAAAATAAGTTTGAATTTGTTTCGTTCTAAAAAAATAGTCATATTCAGGTTGATTTAAATCTTGTGATTAGATAAACATTTGATGGTTGGGTTAATCAAATGGTGGCCGCAACTGTCATGTTTGAGATTCAACAGGGTGGGGGCTGGCTGCTTTTGCTTTAAGAAAATGACATCGGTTGAATAATTGGGGTTCCCCGTTAATGAATTCTTACTGCAGATAGGTCAAGTGTGTACATTGGTTGAAGATTCTCAAATTTTCAAATCCATTTTTCTTTTTCAGGACATCGAGTTGCTAATGTTTGTTCTTTGTTGTGTTTGACACGAAGAATGCCTTTTTTTTCCCCTTCCATCGTTTATTTTAATATTTAAAAAAAAAATTTAAAATTACTATATCGTGACATGTTTCATTTAATGGGATAAAACTAACGTCATTGACTACTTGAGCACCTAAAAGGATAACGTTTGTGATTTTAGACACTTGTATGTAGGGATGGCAAACGGGTACAATTTCGTGGATTTTGCACCGCACCCGCTCCAATTGGGGTGAGGATGGGTATAATTTTAGTGGGTAGTGGGCGGGTGTGGATTTAGAAAGTGGTACCCATCGTGGGTAGTGGGCGGGTAATGGGTTTGACACCTTACCCGCCCCGCATCCGCCCACCCCACATCCACCCGCCCAACTAAATATCCATTACGTTTTGGACATTATGAATTTAGGTGTAATTTTAGATACTAATTTATAAATCCTAATATTGTATAAGATATAACTTGTTATTTAACTAAATATTAGGGATAAGTTAAGTTTATGCATAATTTTTTTTCCTTTCAAACCTCTCATTTTCATTATTGCGCCGATCTTCAAAGGCAGTCTGGGTTCTACGTATTTCTCAATTTCATATGTTACTATCAAGTTTCTGTTGATCTTCAAATGATGTTGGATTTTATGGTGTTTTTGGTATAAAGGATTCACTGTCTTAGGATGTTGGAAGGGATTGCATAATAAAATACTCGTTTTTTTAGTTAAAATGTCGAAATCTTATATCAATATGCATGCATTGATACTGGTTGGAACAGTTCAAAACTTATCGAAACTGTGGAAACGTACTGAAATTCGGATTGGAATGGAGCTTAGACTACTTGATATCAGTTTAGGGTAAAATGAGTAAGTACTAGTTTTATTTATGTGTTTGTTGTTTATGTATAACTTAAGTTTGTTGTCAAGCGGGTCTAGTCGGATACATCTCTAGTTGGATAGTGAGGATGGATTTGAGAATGTACCTGCGTGAGCGGATGTTGATTTGAAAATTTTTACCTATCATGAGTAGTGGGCGGGTGGTAGATTGAAAAATATTAGATGGATATGGGGATGGAGAGGGATATCTACACCCGACCCGCCAGTTTGCCATCCCTACTTGTATGTGTCAAATAAAAGAAGTATAAAATCTGGACGAATTGCTGTATATTCATGAATAACAAATGTATACAAGGTACATATATATACAACTTGTCTAACCGCCCTGAAGCATATACTGTTCTGGATTAATGGACCATGACCGAGTCTGGAAATTCCCAGACTGGCGCTTCAAATGTCGAAGACGAGCTCGTTTCTGCCGATGGCATCGATACAGATAAGGCTAATGAAACCGGACAGACGAATATGGATGTGATGTTAGCAGATGTTGGTAAGGAAAACGAGTTGTTGAAGGAGAAGGTTTCGAGTTCCGAAGAAAAGCCGAAGCTGTTGAAAGCCAGGCGGAGCTCGAGACGAGACTCTAGCGAAAGCATTTGAGAAGCTGAAGTATTGTTGGGTAGGAAGACGAAAAATGGGTAGCCGTTAGAGCGCTCTGCCAGTCGATCGACAATCACAACGGCTGCTATGATCGATTCAAGCCTCAGAAACAAGAAGTTTGAATTTTGTTTTATCCCCCACTAAAATTAGGGGCGCTTAATGCGTTAAGCGACTCTTGAGTAGTTCGAATTCAACTCGGTCAAAGTTCGATAAAAATCTAACTCCGGTTGACTCGATTTGAACCCGAGCTCGACTCGAGACCTTAACAAATTGAGTCGAAAAAAGTCCAATTCAACTTCATCTTGTTAATTTTTTATATAATATTTTAGAAGTTATCTTAAAAAATTATTTCACACCCTCAAAAATCAAACTTTATTTATTATTTTAATATATTTATAGAGGGTTACTTTAGAGTTTTTCCTATTAATGTGGTGTATTGAATTCATCTGATCATCTCTTGTGACGAGAAATTGAAGGGCATAACTGAAATAAAATAACAAAGGCAAGGGCAGTTAATTATTATCAGCATAAAGGAAAAGTCCATTCCGTCCCTTATTTGGTTAAAAAAAAAAGAACATACAAGAATTCTTTTTGCCATTTATCAAACAAAAAAAAAACTCTCTCCGTTTTTCAGATTCTTCGTCTTAATCAAGTTTTGAAGCTCTGATTCTGAGGTAATCTTTGTTCGTCGACTGATTAATCATCACTTACTTCGTTCCTTTGATTACTTAAAACTTCAGTTTCAATAAAAAAATGAAGTTCGATCGGTTTTTGTATTTGAATTTTAGTTCAATTGTTCCTCTCTTTTCTTTTTCATGCAATGAATTTGTACTTTGATTAACTTCTTTTCTTTATCATAAGATTAGCTTAGATCTTTTCTTTATGCTTTGGAGTTCTATGTGGTTTTTGTTTTCCAACTCCTCCACTGAAAACGAGTTGAAAGATGAAGAGTTTATTAGATGATGATTTCCGGTGCAAGTCAAAGGACTTTTTCTTTAAACTTTTCCAGATTTTATTCGTTTCAAAGTTACAACTCGTATCAGTATCAGCGTCGATTCGATTATTCATCTTGAACTTCAATATTTCACTCTTTTAATTTGAGAAAAAAGAAATCGAAATCTATTTGTTTTTGCAGAAATTTAGCAAAGCTTCCGATACAAGATTGAGAGACGAAGGTTACGAGAAAGTCTCGGATCTCAGGTGAGAATAGTGCCAAATTCCTACTGCTATTCCTCAACTGTTTTTGAGTAATTGAGTGACGATGATTCACTGGCCTTGACTTGTACGTATGAATTGGAAAACAAAAATGAATGAACAAAAGGAACAGCTCACTTTTTTTGTGTGGCAATAATGTCTGTCTTTTATCGTTTCCATACCGAAACAACTTTCTCCATTTGTGGCGTGGGTTATTGCATTCCCAGTGAATGTGATGATGATGTGTCGCCACGCCAAACTGGAATCGTACCCGCCACTTTACTGATCATTTGCTCCTTAAAAAGATAAGTTTAGCTGTTTTTCTTAATAATCTTCCTTGTTATTGTTATGCTGCTGATTGACTGAGTGTGGATCTCGATTATGGGTTAGATCTGTTGAATAGATTGAATTCTGAATATATTATATGTTTGATTTTATTTAAATAATTTTAAATGTAAAAAAGGAACTGATAAATTAAGTAATTTTCTGTATGCTGAATAATAAAAGAGTAGGGATAGTACTGAAGATGCATACGTTCATTATGTGGACCCATGTTCTACTACGGGCCCAAAATCTTATAATCATGTTCCTATATTTTGTCTTATTTGATAATTTTGATGCTTAGATTTAATACACAAGTTCCCCAACTTTCCACTTGAGAGGAAAAAAAAAATCGGTTTGAGATCTTGCCATTTTAAGTTGAATTGCCCAATAGTTTGGATTTGATTTTCGTTTTTTAGAAAGTAGCACTCCGTTCATTGATGGTGACTTGGTGTCAAGTTCACGGCGATATTAGGGCTATAAATGAGACGATATAGATCGTGAGCTACTCAAGATTGACTCGATCAATACTTGATAAATATTTGACTCAAATGGACTTGACTCGAGCTCGATTCAAGTTCTTAACGAGTCGAAAATAAACTATTTGATATTCAACTTAAAAAGTTCGTGAGCAATTCGAAAAAATTATATATTAAATTTAAAAAAAATTAAATTATTAGTGATATTAATATTTATGTGTTTATTTTTTTAAATGTAGTAGAAGATTTTCATCTACTTAAGGTTTAGATTCGAGTTTGAGTTTGAGCTTCAATTGAGTTAAGTTTATTTTTTTATTTCGAGTTCTGGTGAGCTTTTTGAGCTTCAATTCATAATTTCGAGTTCGAGTCGAGCTTGAAAATTTTAGGCTCGCAAGTTTTCAAGCTGAGTCGAACTCTATTTTAGAGTTTTCGAGTCAAGTCTAGCTCAGCAATACTCAAGCTTGACTCGGCTAGTCTTAGCCAAGACTCTTTAATATAGGGGGAGTGAGTTTGGAAACATGAATACCAGAAAATGCCATCACTTTTTTAGTCAATATAATACCAGTATACTTTTTCTTAAATTGTTTTAATTAAGTGCTTAATTGGATGATTAGTAGTTTAGGGTTCTCATGACACTATTTGTTTGCAACTTCTGCAATCAATCTTCTCTAGCTAGGGCTGTGTTGTATTGTCTTTGGTTGGCATAATTTGAAACTAATTACAAAGTATCCTTAATTATTCCCTTTTCAGGTTTCATGCTTGAGATGGAGATTGCACCGTCTTCATGCCCGCTTGCTGAGTAAAATTGGTAGGTAATCTGACAAGAGATGACCAGGCATCGTTTTAGAGAGTCTATAAAGTCCTTCTTTGCGTATCATGTCGATCCAGAAAGGGATGAGCAGCTTAAAGGAAGTAAAATAGGTAATTTTCTACATCTACTTTTATTTCTTTTGGGTGCAATTTCTATTTCACTGGTTACTTTGACTGCTCTTCATTATCTTGACTACTCATGCTCGACACCCTTGTTCCAGACATTTTCGAACATGGGTTTAACATGGTTTTCAACTTTTGATTTGACCATATTACACTTTTTTTTTTATTTCTAGGCCCTCCAAATGCCCATATTACACACTTGAGTCTGAGTAACATAGACTTGAAATGGCACAGGCGGTTTAACATGGTTTTCAACTTTTGATTTACCTTTTCTAATCTCAAGTGTAAAATCCCTTCACTGCAGAAATTGATGAAAATGTGGCAACAATATTGAAGCTCATTAAGGATGAAGATGCTGAAGAAAATGGAGTTCCAATAGCCAACTCCAAGAAGGAACCTCTTGTTCGGTTAATCGAGGATTTCCACGAACACTACCAGAACCTCTATGCACAGTATGATCATCTCACAGGGGAGCTGAGGAAAAAAGCTCATGGGAAACTAGATAAAGATTCATCCTCTTCGTCAAGCTCGGAATCAGACTCCGATAGCTCTACAAAAAATGGGGGCAGTAAAAATGGAATCTTGGAGAGAGAATTTCATGCAATAGATGAAGGCATTAAACAAGAACTTGAAGCTGCAAATCTGGAAATTGCTGATCTTAAGCGGAAGCTGGCAGATACAAGTGAAGAAAAAGATGCTTTGAATTCAAATTATCTAGCTTCTTTAAGCAAGGTGCAAGAAGCAGAGGAAATCATCACAAATCTAAAGCTTGAATCTGAAAGATCAGAGAGTGAAAAATCAAAACATGTGGTTGAGAATGAAGAGCTGAGGCAGAAGCTGGACACTGCTGCTAAGATGGAAGCCGAGGTGAACCAAAGATTGGAGGAGTTGCATAGAGAAAACAGTCAATTAATTATAGAGAAAGAGGCCTCTGTTAAAAGAATTGAAGATGGCGAGAAGCTTGCAGAAGATCTTAGGAGAGAAGTTGGTTTGCTGAAGGAGGAAAATTTAACTTTAAAGCAAGAGCTAGACAGTGTCAGAGAGGAAGTTTTCAGTGTGCAGCAACAGCTGGAATCTTCGGAACAGCGAGCTTCGGGAGTGAGCCAGAGTCTTAATGCCACGATGGAAGAGAATAACTCATTGAACTCGAAGCTCTCTGAGGTTTCAAATGGGATTCAGCTGGCACAGGGCACAATACAACGACTGATGGCTGAAATTAGTCAATCGAAGGCGGATCTGGGTGACAGAGAAAAGGAACTTGTGATGCTCAAAGAATTGCATGAAGTGCATGAGAACCAATCATCTGCTAAGATAAAAGAAGTAGAGGCACAGGTGACAAGCTTGGAACTCGAATTGGAACAATTGCGAACAACAAACAGAGATATGGAGCTTCAGATAGAGAACAAAGCAAGTGAAGTGAAACAGCTGGGAGAGGTAAATATAAGGCTGCAATCCCAAATTTCAGAACTCGAGATGATGTCAAAACAGAGAGAAGAAGAACTTTTGACTCTCTCAAAGAAATTCGAGGACAATGAGAAAGAATCGATGTCTAGAGTGGAAAATTTGACAATTCAGATCAGCGATCTGGTAGCGGACTTGGAGTCACTACGCACACAGAAAGCTCAGTTGGAAGAACATATTGCATTGAAAAGTGATGAAGCATCAACTGAAGTCAAGAGCTTGATGGATCAAATAAATACCTTGCAGCTGGAGATGGAGTCCCTGCATAGCCAGAAAGCAGAGCTGGAAGTTCAGCTTGAGAGTAAAACTCAAGCTATCTCAGATTATGTGATTGAGATAGAAAAGGCGAAAGAAGAGATATTAATCATGACTGAGGATCAGCAAAGAGTCCTGCAGGAGAACGAGGGTTTGCTGACACAAACGAAGGAACTAGAACTTGAGGTCAATTATCTAAGGAATCAGAAAGGTGAATTGGAAGAGGACTTAAGAACTAAAATCGAAGAGGACGGTCAGCTGAGGGAGGAAAATAGAGTACTGCAGTCCCAAATTTTAGAGCTCGAGATGATATCAAAAACGAGACATGAAGAACTGTCGACACTCACAATGAAGTTTGAGGATAACAAGAAAGAATCATTATCTAGAGTGGAGAATTTGACATTGCAGATCAACAATATGGTAGCAGACATGGAATCATTACGCACCCAGAAAGCTCGGTTGGAAGAACATATTGTAGTGAAAGGCGATGAAGCATCGACTCAGGTCAAGAGCTTGATGGATCAGATAAATACTTTGCAGCAGGAGCTGGGGTCCCTGAATGACCAGAAAGCAGAATTGGAAGTGCAGCTTGAGAGGAAAAACCAAGATATATCAGATTATGTGATCGAGGTAGAAAAGACAAAAGAAGAGATAGTAAGCAAGACCGAGGATCAGCTAAGAATGGTGCAGGAGAAAGAGGGTTTTTTGACACAAATAAACAAACTAGAATTTGAGTTAAATTCTGTGAAAAATCAGAAAGGTGAGCTGGAAGAGGGCTTGAGAACGAAAATTGAAGAGGACGGCAAGTTGAGGGAGGAAAATACAGCACTGCAATCCCAAATTTCAGAACTAGAGATGATATCAAAGCAGAGACAAGAAGAACTTTTGATTCTCACAAATAATTTTGAGGACAAGGAGAAAGAATCATTGTCTAGAGTGGAGAATTTGACAATGCAGATTAATAACCTGCTAGTAGACATGGAGTTGTTGCGGACTCAGAAAGCTCAGTTGGAAGAGCATATTGTAGTAAAAGGCGATGAAACGTCGACTCAGGTAAAGAGCTTGATGGATCAGATAAATACATTGCAGCAGGAGCTGGAGTCCCTGCATAGCCAGAAAGCAGAACTTGAAGTTCAGCTTGAGAGTAAAACTCAAGTTGTTTCAGATCTTGTGATTGAAATAGAAAAGTCAAAAGAAGAGATAGTAAGCAAGACTGAGGATCAACAAAGAGTTCTGCTGGAGAAAGAGGGCTTGCTGGCACATACGGAGGAACTAGAATCTGAGGTCAATTCTCTTAAGAATCAGAAAGGTGAACTGGAAGAGGACTTGAGAACGAAAATCGAAGAGAACGGCCAGCTGAGGGAGGAATTGGTGGGTTTACAAAATCAAATCTTTGAATTAGAGAAATCATTGGCAGAAAAAGGGCTCGAGTTCAATGCCCTAGTGGCACAGGTCAAAAACTTGCAGCAGGAGTTGGATTCGTTACAGACCCGGAGAAATGAACTAGAGTTGCAGCTTGAGAGAGAGAAACAAGAATCATCAGAAAGATTGATCGGGTTTGAGAACGAGAAGTCCGGACTGGAAAGCCAAATTAGCAATCAGCAGAGAACACTAGAAGAACAGGGCGAGGCCTATAAGAAGTTGGCTGAGGAATACAAAGAGGTTGAGGGCTTATACCAAGAGTGCAAGGCTAATCTTGAACTTGCGGAAAGGAAACTGAAAGAATTGTCTGAAGAATTCCATATAAACATCGAATCTAAAAGTCAGGTGGCAGCTGATATGAAGCAAATAGTCGAGAACCTCCGACGAGTATTTCAAGCAAAGGAATATGAGAAAAATGGCCTCGTCAATCAGATTGCAGATCATCAAAGAATGCTAAAAGAACAAGATGATGCCTTTAACAAGCTAAACGAGGAATACAAACAACTTGAAAATTCATTCGGGGAGTGCAATGCAACCATTGAATTCACAGAAAAGAAGATGCAAGAAATGGCAGGAGAGCACAATACGAGCATTCAATCGAAGGATGAAATAGTTGCCGAGTTGGAGCAAACCATTGAAGACTTGAAAAGAGATGTAGAAATGAAAGGAGATGAGCTCAGTAGCTTGGTTGAGAAGGTCAGCAATATCGAAGTTAAGCTCCGGCTGTCAAACCAGAAACTTCGAGTCACGGAACAATTGCTAACCGAGAACGAAGAGAGCTACAGAAAAGCGGAAGCAAAATACCAGGAAGAACAAAGACTGCTTGAAGAAAAGGTCTCAACATTGTCTGGAATAATCGTCACGAATAACGAAGCCTATAGCAGGATGATCAAAGATATCTCTGAGAATGTGAATAGTACATTGATTGGATTCGAATCAATCATCGATAAATTCGAAAAGGGGTGTAGAAACTACGAGCATCGCATCGAACAAACATCGAAAGAGCTGAAGATCGCAAGGCGTTGGGTTGAAGAGACGGAGAGTGAAAAGAAACGGCTAACGAATGAAGCGACCAACATGATCGGGCAACTGAAAGCTCTGAAAGAAGAAGAATCTACGCTTCGAGAGCAGGCGGAGAAACTACGGATTAAGGCACACAAGGAAGAAGGCGAGAAGGAGAATCTGGTGAAAGCCGTGGATCAGCTGGAGAAGAAGGTGGAATTGTTGGAGAAGATGATGAAAGAGAAGGATCAAGGCCTACTTGGACTGGGAGAGGAGAAGAGGGAGGCCATCAGGCAGCTGTGCTTGTGGATCGATTATCACCGCAGCCGCTGCGATCATCTCAAAGAAATCATGTCTAAAACTATCAGAGTCCAGAGGACAGCCTAGAGGTATTCTTCTTATTTCTCATATTGTCCATTGGGGTCTTACTTTTCATTATTTCATTGTTTACCCCCTCTTTTTTTAATAAGCATTCTCAGGTATTGTGTGTTTAGTCAGTTTGTGTTTCATAAAACTTAGTTTGCCTGTAAAGATAAACATACGGTATAACCGTTTATTAGGGGAAAATATCGGTTTTTGAGCATATCTTCTACATAGGGGGTCAATCAACGTAGTTTGCAAATAAAATTATATTTTTGTTAGTTTGTTTATTCTTTAAGGTGTCATTTTATTTATGTCTGTATAATTTTTTAACATTTATGTTCATTAGGGATGTATTTGATTCGGTTTAATTTTTCATTAAAATATGAATTGGACCGTATTGTTGAGTTTTTAAAAATTGAAACCGAAACAACCAAATGGCAAGTTTGGTTTTGCGATTTTTGATTGTTCACTATTTTTTAAGCTCAACCTAAAAAAACAAATTTAAAACTTAAATCGAGTGTAAATATATAAATTTAAATTTATAAAAAAAGTATTATTTAGTTTTAAGATTTTATTTATTTAATTTTGTCTTATAATAAATTCAAAATGAATTTATTTTGGATATTTATTTCTTTTTTTCAATTCGGTTTTATTCCGGTTCAAACGGTTTCTATATGAAAAAACGAAACCAAATTGAATTGTATATTTATTGTGTAAAACCGAATCGAAACCGAACAGTAAATTGAAAAAATCAAACCAAATTGAACTGCATAGTTTGATTTGGATTGATTTTTTTAGTTTTCTCAGTTTTGTTACTTAACCTTAATACTCATGTCCATTTATTTATTTTTAGAAATATTTATATCAGTTCGTTTATTAAATGAACATAAAAAAATTATTCATACTTATTTATTTAAATTAATAAATAGACTTTTATACAAATGATTTACGAATATTTCAATTACGTTGGTTTATACCCGTACAGTCCTATATTAGGGAAAATTCTAGAATGCATGCTCGAAATGCACCACTAATTTTGTAGGGTAATATTTTTAAAAGGTCAATTTATTATACTAAAATAATCCTTTTGAACATTGAATTTTTAAAAGTTACATAATATCTCATTCAATCCCTAAGTTGTATTACAAAATGAATATCACATCTTTAATTATCATTTAAGGGATAACATAACATGTTAAATTAATAAAAAATTACATTCGAACAATCAATTGTAAACTAAATTTCATTTTGATATTTTTAATATTTCGAAGTAATAATTCTAAATATCAATTTTTTAAATATATATACATACATATATGAATTCACGATTCATTTTTAAAATTTATAATTTATAATTTTTGAGATCTAACAATTTCAGTTATAAAAAAGAAATATTTTTTTATTACATAATATGATTCAATTCTTTAACTTTTGTTTAATAGTTTAAATATGATTTTAAAAATATATTTATGATTTCAAAAATAAATTTTTGAAAATCCATATATTTAAAAAATATTTGTATATTTTTTTTGAAATTATTACTTAAAATTATTGAAAATGTTAAAAATAAAATTTTTGTCACAATTGATGGAGCAAATGAGATATTTTTATTAGTTTAATATGTGATATTAGCCCTTAACATACTTAAATGTCAATATTTTTTTAATGAAATCTAAAATTTAATATTCATTTTATAATTTTCTAAAAATTAAATGACTATTTATAAATTTATATCAATATATATCGGTTGGTGCATGTAATGTACACTCATTTTCTGTATAAGAATCATTATCCTAATTAGCAAGAATCTCCCAAACGACTCAGCATCAGAAGACGGCATTCTCGCAAGCGAACAATCTTCAAACATCGGCTACTCCGTAATAGTCGTCGGATAATCATTCAAAACAGAAGACGGTGACGGCGATGTCGCCGATTCGTTGGTTAATTCATCGCCAAAACCCAAAGGCGGCGGCGAACTAGACAAAGTTAGCTCGGGAACTCCGGCATTATTCTTAGCTTTCTTCTCCCTTTTCACCTTTTTGACAAATGGCTTGAACCTTAGCGTCCACCGTGTTCTTCAAAGCGTTCAGCTTAGCACGGTCCGCAAATCCCAACTCGTTCACGTCCTTCGTGTTTGGGAAATTCAACCTCGAGTACTCTCCTCGAAGCTTATACGCGGCGCGATCGTAGGCATAAGCGGCGGTTTCGGCGGTGTCGTAAGTGCCTAACCAGACACGCACTCTGTTTCGCGGGAGTCTGATTTCAGCTACCCATTTGCCCCATTGCCTATGTCTCTGTATAGCTTCTTCTTTCGAGGGCTCAAGTAATTGGTCGTCAATGGAGGGTTTTTGTACCCTCTGTATTCTCGGCAGAATTTTTGGAGGAGATCTCGTTGCCGGAGATAGACCGATGAACCTAACGGCTCGTTAATGGCGGTCGACAGCGGTGGACGATGTGAGAAGAATGTATCTAACTTATTCGTGCCGCCTGATAATATGACCTGTGATAACGATGACCCAACATCGACGACATTGTTGAATCCAATAGAATGGTTGATTCCTCCCATTTTTTTCACTTGATCTTCAAAAAACTGTCCCTTTTTCCTTTTTAAATTCAAAAGGAAACACAGAGAAACCTTAAGATGGCAAAGAACCCAACAGGGATTAGGTATGATTCTTTTGCTTGAAACAGAGATGAAAGGAAAATGGAAGCTTAACAATGAAGAAATGAACATAACATGGGTTTTCCTTTTTAAGGTAATCAGCATTGGTGTGGAGAGGTGGAGACGGGCCGAAAAGTGTTTGTTCTTCGTCCACGATTAGTTGGAGGACGATAATATTGTGTAGGTGAACGTTTTTTTTTCTAAAGACGATGAGTAAACTTACCTAGTGCATCCTCAAAAAGTATGGACGACTTTCCATTTTTATTGAACCATGAAATATATTCAGGTGAAATTATTAAACCAGTTTTTGAAATATAATGGCGAACGAGAATGCGTTCATACAAATCTCTTCATTATCCGCTCTTTGTGTTTTCTCTCTACTCACCACCAGATTTGCCTCTTCTATTATGGTTATGCATATTGTCGAAGCTCACGGGTACTACCCGAATAAACTGTGTGAAACCAAACTGACGAAGCACACGGTCACTCGGATGCCACTAAATAGTAGCGTAACAGATAAGAGGCATAACCGCAAGCCATTTGTCTAATGTACAACTCAAGTAGGGTGTGATGCAAGCTCTCGGGTCTTCATTCCTATAAGGCATCTATCGGAACTGTAAAAAATATATTTATTATCAACATTTAAATGAGATTCTAATTATAACGATAATTAAATAAAGGAATTAATAATTAAAAGCGCACATCTGAATTTGTTTTTTACTTTATTAATAACCCTACGTCTTCTAATTGATAATAATTATAGGGGTAAACTATAAGCTTAGTATCCCAACAATTATCACGATGGTTTTTTTATTTATTATCACATATTTAATATAAAAAAAATATTTTAATTAATTATATAATAAAAAATAAACTTATTTATAAATAAATAAAGTGTTGAAATTACCTTAGTAAGAAGGAGAGAACAAATGGCTCGTTCACGAACGGACATAAAATACATGTGATACCACACCCAATATTGTATAAAAATGAGACAACTGTCAACATTATTTTTGTTTTAATTCGTCATTCGATACATTTCTCAAAAGGAAAATACTAAAACTGTCGACCCTCAACTGAACCTGTTGGCTTCTTCAAAAGTAACAAACTGACGCAACCACATAACATGAACTTGGTTGCAAGATTTGTTGAGCATCAAGATCCCTCCTATGAGTGGTAAAAAATATATGTCCGAGCAACTATTTTTTGTCCCCTCTTCATAACAATTTTCATCCTACTCTCGAAAATTGGTTTGAATCCATGTTAATGAGATTCAACCATTCGTTGAACGAATTTAAGGACTTTCTTAGATACTCAAGGTACACATGCCAATAATAACATGTCCATCTACCTGGAGTTCTAGTTGCATTGAAACATCTTCCAGAATAATGGCGTACTCCCTACACGGAAGATGGAACGTGTGTGTCTCGTCCATCTACCGGGAGTTCTAGTTGCATTGAAACATCTTCCAGAATAATGGCGTACTCCCTACACGGAAGATGGAACGTGTATGTCTCTGTTCTCCACATCTCGACTATTACAGAAATGAGGGTGGATTGAAGTTTATAGCCCCCAATCATTTGTGATACATACCCAAATCCATCATATGCTAAATAATTCCAAATACAAGGCAATACGATTATCTTAGTATTATGAATAAACACTTCCAATATACAATCATTATCATGTATGATTAAAAAATTAATATATTAAAATTTGAAATATTTAATAAAAATAATAAAAATTAAATAATAATAATTAACTATTTACAAAAAAAATTAATAATTTTTTTATCATATTCAGTATATGAGATGAAATGTGATTTTCATTAAATTATAACGTGTCTTTCATTTTATAACTGTACATATTTAAAAAATAATAACGACTAAAATTAAGTAAAAAAGTTTCGAGCTCGAGGTGAGCTTCGATTTTTTATTTTGAGTCGAGTTTGAAAATTTTAAGCTCTCGAAGTTTCGAATCGAGCTTCATTTTTTATTTTAAGTTAAACTTGATAATTTTAACCTTATCAATTTTCGAGTAGAGTTGAACTCAATTTTAAATCTTCTAAATTAAATCTAACTCAATAATATTTGAAATTGACTCGATCAGTTTTCTCGATTAAACAAACTTTTTTATCTTGTAAAAAAGGTGTAGTTATTCATTTTCGAGTTTAAATTTAAATTACATCTTTTATATAAAATAAACAAATTATGATTAAAAACCATTTTAAAACAAACCAAACGACATGGGCTGCTTCCTCCACCACAAATCAGTACTTTGACGTGACGAGTTTCATACACGGCAGAAAATACCATAAATCTCAAAATAAAAGTGTATGCGCACTATTTTGAAAAAAATAATTGAGCTGCCTTATTGAGGAAAAAGGTTTTTTGACCCAATAGAATAACCCGGATTTTTATATATTTCTGTATACATTATGCTCGAATTTAAGATCTCAATAGAAAATAATTATCTCTTAATTATTGAAGTCATTTGATACGTACAAAACATAATATATTTGAAGGTTTTATGTCTCAGTCAAGCAATACAACCATAACTAATGTTTCAACAAAAATCTTCAATTCACCCAAAGCATCATTCCACTCGTAGAAACGTAAAATCAAAATATTCTTCATATGCTAACCCAAAAGTTAGAGAGACATAAAATCAATGCAAAGATCGAAAAACTTCTCTTATTTTTTATTACCCTCTTCACAATGTTTAGCTTCTTCAACAGTCTTAAACATGTAAATCTTGCTCGAGACATTATGGGAAGATCCATCCAAATAAAAAAATGATAATTTTTTTGTCATATTCTTTCCATAATCTCGACAATCAAAGAACATTCTCTCACTAGGAATGGCAACGGGGCGGGTTTTGCTCTCTCCGTCCCCGAAATGAATCCCGTCCCCACCCCGTTCCCCATCGGGTTCTTTTATCGAGGCACCCCATCAGATATTTTTTTGCGCCGTCCCTGAACACAACCTGAAAAAATTCCCGAACCCAAACTCGAAAAATATTATATATTATATATAAAATTAATATAAAAAATATAAAATATTATATATATATATATAATCGGGATGGGGTGCCCTGAACCCGAACCCGAAAAAATCCCCGAATTTTACCCCGATACCCGATCCGACCTGACCCAAACTTAACCCGATTTCGGTTTCCCCCCTCGGGTTCGGATCGTTTTTTCATTTCTATCTCTCACAAATTTCATTTGTCCATTAAGTGATCACCTTAATTGGGTATCCATTATTGTGAAGTGGAGCATTTATGGTGTTTTCATCTTCACCTTATTAAGATTTCTTTTAGAGAAAATAACCTCAGTGACCAAAAATCACATATAATATACGATTTTAACCAACTTTTTCCGGATTTGCCAAAATGACCAACAAAATCGCAATGCGATCGCTAATTCGCAACGCGATCTCCATTATCGCAAATTCGCGTTGCATTTCGCGTTGCGATAGTTGGAAATCGCGTTGCGATGGTATACAGTGTCGTTGCGATTTTCCCAATTCGCAATGCGAATAAGTAAATCGCAATGCGAATTGGGAAAATCGCAATGCGATACTGACTATCGCAATGCGATACTTACTATCGCAATGCGATAATACAAAATCGCAACGAGATACTGACTTTCGCAACGCGATTTACATAGCGCCATTCGTATTAATGCGTATTTTTTTTTTCAAATTCCAAACACGAATTTTTTCTTAATAAATTGGAAACTGAACCGTCCACAGTAATCGCAACTCATAACCTCAAACCCAAAATCACAACACTCAGTCCCATCTCCATCTCTCACTCTCTACGACGAAATCTGTCCCCATCTCCGAAGATTTCCGTCCCCATCGCCGGCGAAATCCCTCACAACCATTCACAGTCAAAAATCCCTCACAATCATTCAGAAATGGAAAATCAACCTTCGAGGGTTAGTTTTTTTTTTATTTTGAAATTTTTGCATTATTTTAGGTTTTTCATATTGAGATTGATGATAAGTTTACTGGTAATTTCAATAATAGATTAACCATTTCACTTAGATTTCTTATTAAATTCATTCGATTGCTGCCAATACTGCTAAACTGTTTAGCCTGTGAAGTTAGTATTTGTCTTTGTTTTGTCTTTTGGTTGAAGTAATGCAGAAGAAGAATAGTTTCGAGAATGAAAATCGCAACGCGGAAATAACTATCGCAACAAGAGAATCGCAACGTGAAATAAAAAACGCAACGCGAAACAAAAATCGCATTGCGATTTTCATTTCGCGTTGCGATTTTTATTTCGCGGTTGCGATTTTCATTTCGCGTTGCGATTGTCTGGTCGCGATAGTCATTTCGCGTTGCGATTCTCTCGTTGCGATTCTCTCGTTGCGATAGTCATTTCCGCGTTGCGATTCTCATTATCTCGTTGCGATTTTCATTTCAACCAAAAGACAAAAACAGTGTTGCAAATTTTAGTTTAAAGAATAAACTACTATTTATGTTTATTGTTTTGTTTTTGGTATATCTTGACAGTGTAGTTTTTGGTATATCTAACTTGGTATGTTTATTGTTTTTTTGTAGAATTTTTTTTCGGCTTCATTGACATTAAGGAATAAAGTTAGCCTAGCCACTACAATTGCTTCGAAGCTTTCACCTGCACAAAGAAAATTGTTTGAAGAAACCTGCTTCGGGCCATGGCTGAGAGTACAGCATCAGGGTGGAGATGCTAGTTTGACCCATTTGTGGCTTCAGACCATGACTAGCGATCTACCCGACAGTATACAACGTGGTGAGGAAGAGATATGGTTTCATTTTCCACCGGCGTATACTTGTTTTGGGCGGAAGGAGTTCTGCTTAATCACTGGTCTACAATTCGGACACGATGATGTAGGCCGGTACACTCGTCATATCACCCGCCCATCATGGTTATCCAGGGTTTTTCCTGATGAGTCAATAGAGAAGCCGAACTTACACGTCGACGACATGAAGAAATTGTTTAATAAGAAAGATGGTTTTACTCGGATGAATGACGTCGATGTTGTCCGAGTATGCCTTCTACTACTTTTGTATGCCGGCTTTTTAGGCAGAGAGGCCAGACAACCTATTCCTCAGGAGCTAATATTATTGGTAGAGGACCTAAATGCATGGAATCTGTTTCCGTGGGGTTCGTATATATGGAAAGCTACCTGGACTAAGTTGTCGTCTGCCTTTGATGACCGCAAAAGTTTGCGGGGCGATGGGTCGAAATACACTTTGTCAGGCTTTGTTTGGGCCTTTAAGGTAAGAATTTCTATATAATGTTTTCAAAATTATAATTAATTATTTAACAATTATTAATGTTTGTTATTATATTGTTTGTAGATTTGGATATTCGAGGCCTTTCCCGCCATGAAGACATATGCAATAAAAACTTCAAATGATATTCCCAAGGCTGTTTCCTGGAAGAGGAAACGTCTGTTGGATTGAGAAGACTTAATACCATATGCGACAATAAATAATGTAAGTTAACACAAATACTATCATATATAAACAAGTTATTAATAGTAGACGTTTAACTTTGTTTGAGTTTTTATATTTTTAGGAGGCTAACATTCCATTAATGAGACTGACACCCACGGAGGCTGAGCTTGCCACTGATTGGTGGCAAGCTAGTCAGCGTTTTCTTGATGGCACGAATGATGAGCAGCCTCCACTTCCTCCACTTCGAGAGCCATCACCTCACCCAGAGCCATCACCTGATTGGTGGCGATTTTCATTTCGCATTACGAAATTAGCGTTGCGATTTTCATTTTGCATTGCGATAGTAATTTCCGCGTTGCGATAGACATTAAGATGATTGCCTATTAAGTGATAACAACTGAACAGATCATAGCAATTTTCAAACTCAAGTTACTAATACATGCCTAACTGAAAATGTTAAAAGTTCACACATAAAATCTACATAATACAACGTTTGCATTTAAAAATCACCTAAGTTAACAGTCCCAAAAGGTGAAGCCAGTTATGATTGGGATTTTAAAGATGATTGCGATTTTGATTGCCTTTTTCTTGACACCATATGAGCTTTGGATTTTGATGATGATCCATATTTTGGTAGAGGAAAAGATGATTGTGATGGCACTGGTGATCCACATGTCAACCTTGTATGACCACTTTCCTTGCACCGACTACATGTCGATCTCTTCTTCTCTTCACCCTTAGACGGTATAAGATCGTGACTTTTTGGTCGGCCAGGTAGCCTTCTGTCCATGGCTGGTGGCAAAACTGTTCGTAAGTCATCTGGTATGTCCCACTCAGAAGGATGTGAAATAGGGTAGACAATCTCGGCATAAGTCTGTCGATATACTTCTGTAGTGTAGTAATCCATAGCGTATGTGCTTTAATCATCTTGGTTTAGATGAAGAGCAACTTTTATAACATGGCCACACGGATAACCAGATGTTTGCCATTTCATACAACTACACGTCCTTGCATTTAGATCGACAAGCCCATTTAAGTTATTATCCAGTATTTCAAACAAAGTGTTTGAACATGGTTCAACTCTCCATGACGTTGACTTCACAACACGTTTCATTATCTTTTTTTCAGTCCATAGTGTAACACGATGTTCCAATGTTCCTGTAAATTTAAATAAATAATACTTAGTAAAATATATGATAAGTTACGAATTCAAAGAAATAATACCTGCATGGTTTCTTTTCTTGTAGTACCACTGTTGAATAGAGGCTCGAAAAAACTCCATTAACATAGTAATGGGTAATTTCCGGGAATGACGACTTAGAGCGTTAATTGATTCTGCACTATTAGACGTCATGAAACCATATCTTGCTCCAAGTTGATGTACTCTTGACCATCTTTCAAACCCGACATCTTCTAGTGTTTGAGCACACTGAGGCAAAACACGTCTTAAACAGTTTATATGCTTATTGAAATCCACTTCCCGATAAGCCTTTACAGCCTTCCAGTATGTCCATTTGTGCTTTTTTATACCAGCAGACCTTGATTTTAGATTTCTATACAAATGAACACCACAAAGTCCATGAAAAGCATCTGGGAAACACCTTCTAACAGCGTTGTCAATTGAGTTTGCCCTATCGGATATGATTATCAGATTGCTAATAGGACCTATGCAATCCTTAAGATGCCCCATAAACCATGTCCATGAATCAGAGGTTTCAGATTTGCCAACCCCGTAAGCTATTGGCAATATCCCATTGTTAGCATCCATGGCTACTGCTAATAAGTTTACTCCAAGGTATCGACCTTTCAAATGTGCTCCGTCAACTATAATAACTGGGCGCATGCAAGTAATAAACGAACGAATCTACAAAATAATATACACAAGAAATATAATCATTTAAATGTGAAATGCATGTAACTAACAGAAATGAGTCAACAGAATTATATTGATTTACTAACCGCAGCACCAATGGCGATAAACAGCAACTCAAAGCGTCCATCTCTAACTGTTTTGATATGAGTTACCGACCCAGGATTTTTCAGCTTTAAATTGTGACAATAAGCCGGCAGTTGGGCAAACGATGCTTCTGGCGACCCCCTCAACAATTCCAAGGCATAACATTTGACTCTCCAAGCTTGAGAATATGATATACTAATCTTGAACCGAGCATTCATGTCAGTCATAATTTCATTTCCCCGATATACCCTGCCATTCAAAAACATTAACTCAGCCAGAAAACCACCCAACACCTTTTTGTTTGCCTGTCTATGGTGAGGAAAAACTTGGGTTCTTGAACATGTATGTTTATCAATAAAAGTCCTAACTTGAAACATTGCGCAATCTTTTATCCTCTTTGCAATCATACGCCACGTACAGTTTTTGTCAATCGTACACCTTGTTTCGAAACGATCTTTGCTTGATTTGTTAACTTTTAGTTGATAGCCATCTTCCACACATTTCGTATACAAAGCTATCTTCAAGTCTTCCTTTGTATCAAAACAATCATCTTTCTTGATACGAATAACTTTTGTGTAACAATCAACTGCTTTCTTTGCCAACTCTTCTTCCGGTAGCTGAAGTAATTCTGGCATATTCCAGTTATACTCCCTTGGCATTTTCTTTTCTTCGGGGACTTTTTCTTCTTCTTTTTCTTCTTCAGGATATATGAATTACAGAATGGATGTTCAACATGTTCATTCACAGTCGTAACTTCCTCCTCATTATCATCAACAACATCTTCCTCGGCAACGGGTGTTTCATCATCAAAATTCAGGTATTGACCAATATCAAAATCATTACAAGCAGGGTCTGTTTCTTCTTCTGAAACATCATCAAAATCCGTGTATTGACCAATATCAAAGTCCGGGTATTGACTAAGATCAAATTTCGAATACTGACTAGTACTCACAATTTTTTCTCTTGGCTCATCATCGTCTAATTGGTCAATACGAAAACTGGAATTTGGTGCTGAAAGTTGATTTGGATTTGGATTAGAGAAAGGCTGTGGGTTTTGAGACCCACTTAGTTGATTACTACCTGCTACTGACCCAACAATACTACTTCTAGGTTCAACAACATACAATGTAACATCATCACTTGAAACATTAATGTAAGCAATGAATCGTTCAACATCTTCATTGTCGGTTAACAAATAAACTTTACCATTTCTCTGATAAGATAGCCTAAATCCACTTAGGGGCTCTAAATTCAATTTCTTTGAAACACGTAACATTAGGGTTTCATAAGTTAACTTCTTTAATGACAGTTTTAGTTGAAGATTCATGGGTAAAAGCATATTGTAAAACACCATGAACATTCTCCCATGACCCTCCAAAACACAAATCTATCCAAACATGATCAACATTAGATGATTTCATGGTTGTAACTAAACAAACGAGATGCGAAACTAAGACATGTTGCCGGATGGGGAAGGATGTCGTTGGATATAGGAATGGATGTCGCCGGAGAGAGTGATAGATGGAGATGGAATGAGTTGTGATTTAGGGATTTAGGTTATGAGTTGTTGCTGCTGCGTAGATATATACACAAAAAATTTGGCTTGCGAAACTAAAACCTGTTGCGAACTTTGAAACTCGCATTGCGATTCTGTATTATCTCGTTGCGAAAGTCAGAATCGCGTTGCGAAAGGCAATCATTTGACCATCGCAATGCGAAATGCAAATCGCAACGATAGAATCGCAATGCGAAATGAAAAAGGCAACGGGGATTAACATGCATAAACTTTTAACAATTATTGAATTCTAGGTACTTAACCAAACATTTTCAAACCAAAAGGAGTATATATGTTAACAAAACTTGCATTATGTGTATTTTATGTGTGCACTTTTAACATTTTCAGTTAGGCATGTATTAGTAACTTGAGTTTGAACATTGCTATGATCTGTTCAGTTGTTATCACTTATTAGACATTCATTTGACTATCGCAACGCGAAAATGGCTATCGCAACGAGAAAATCGCAATGCGAAATGAAAATCGCATTGCGATTTTCTCGTTGCGATTTTTATTTCGCATTGCGATTTTCATTTCGCATTACGATTTTCATTTCACATTGCGATTTTCTCGTTGCGATAGCCATTTCGCGTTGCGATAGTCTGTTTTGCCTTCAACATAAAGCAGATTGAAAATCAACAAATCAACTATTACATTTCAACACAAATTATGTACACATCAATTAAACAAATCAACATTTACAAATCAATTAAACAATCAAAAAATAATAATAATTCTTATTTCTTCATCAATTATTGAATCAATGAAACCACAACTTTGTGACCCCGTACATCCATTTCACGCAGCTCACTTAAGGATTAACCTGCAGAAACCAAACATTTGCTCAAACAAGACTTCCTACACATCTAAAACCTACAAACAACAAATTATTGAATTCTAGGTACTTAACCAAACATTTTCATACCAAAAGAAGTATATATGTTAACAAAACTTGCATTTGACTTACCAATTAACAATGAACACTTTCATAACGCGGATGCAGGTAGGCAGCGTCTCGAATATATTGCTCTAGCCATATAATGCCGAAACCACAAGCCTACTGCAGCTCTATCTCTATCGGTGGGAGGTAAAAACTCTGTGCTTCCCGTCGTCAAACGCGCCAAGCAAAGGCATACGAGAGGACCACAATCCCCTCTGGCTCCCGGCGATTGCTGTGGCGCGGTCGTCTCTGACAACTGTGACATTGAACTTCTTTGGCTTCTTGTGTCCAGAATGACTCCAATACTTAATCCCATCCAAGAATTTAGCCAAATGAGAGCTCCATCCTTGAAAATATCTCTCAAATCAGACAGTGATATGTAATTGATCATGCTGTCATACACTATTATCTTCAGGGATGGGAGCTGAAGTTGGACGAGAAGCCAGTGACGACATTCCAAAACAGGGATAAACACATGCGATCATAAGTAATAATTCATTTATTTGCGCACTTATTTATGAACACCTTTAAAAAATTTAAAAAATAAACACTAACCTTATCGACCTCCCACCATGCAGGATAAAGTTTAGCTTGTCCATTGCCCAACAAAAATGATTCATCTCGTTGATTCTTCAAGTGAACTGCGTGAAAAGCCGTCGGCATTATTGTATATAGCGAATTTTTTTATTTTCCTAAGCTTCCTTTTTATTAGTAGACGTGACACCCACGCATCGATATGCTGTTTTACAAAAAAATACATATATTAGTGAATTACATTAATTTTTAAACAAATTAATCAAAATCATATATAAGACAAATATAAGACTTACCTCCCCATCCAAATAGCCACTGTCTTCAACCCCTAATAGCACACCCCACCAAGACCGATCAAGCAACAAAAACATTTCATTGTTGAGTTGCTGATGTCAGTGTAACACCCTTGGCTCGCTCATGTAGATAAAAATCAACTGCGGTCTTAGCCCAAAGGGTATTATCCATAATTGTTTCCTGTAGTTGTCTCCTCTCCACTTCAGATACCGGAAGGGTACTAGCCGGTAACTCATACGAGAGCCAACTCTCATCCATCATATCCGGAACCGGTGGAGGTTTCTCAATACTTCGATATATTACCCCATGTGAATCGGGCTCTGGAATGGTGGGAGGGACCTCTTCAACGATGACAGTGGCCTCTTGAACGGTGGGGGGGAATCTTGAGGGAGAATAGGGGCCTCTTGAACGATTGGAGGGGACTCTTGAGGGATGACCGGTGAGTCGGGCTTCTTCTTGCGGAGTCTTCGCACCATTGGGGTGAACGGAGACGTAATAGCACGTCCACGCCGTCTGATGCGTGAACTCCGTCGTGCAAGGAAAACCCGACGTAAAGCATCCACCTTATCGGGCCGCTAAAAAAAATTAATACATAAATCAGTAAATAAACAGACATGATATTAAACAAAGACAAATATGTTTCAAACTAGCATTGTATTCACCCAAGTCATTATTCTATCATAGTTCACAAAATGCTCAGATAACATTCCAGAAGTAAGCACTTATAAACATTTAAAAGGACAAACATATATAAACATTCCAGAAGAAGAATAGTTTACTTTCGCAACACGAAACTTAAAATCGCAACGCGAAAATGACTATCGCAACGCGGAAATGGCTATCGCAATGCGAAATGAAAATCGCAACGACAAAATCGCAGCGCGAAATGAAATCGCAACGCGGAAATGGCTATCGCAATGCGAAATGAAAATCGCAACGACAAAATCGCAATGCGAAATGAAATCGCAACGACAAAATCACAACGCGAAACACAAATCGCATTGCGATTTGTGTTTCGCGTTGTGATTTTGTCGTTGCTATTTCATTTCGCGCTGCGATTTTGTCGTTGCGGTTTTCATTTCGCATTGCGATAGCCATTTCCGCGTTGCGATAGTCATTTTCGCGTTGCGAAAGTTAACTATTCTTCTTCTGCAAATTGAAACTTGAATGGATTGCATTACTTCAACCAAAAGACAAAACAAAACAAAAACAAATACTAACAAAAACAGTTTAGCAGTATTGGCAGCAACCGAATGAATTACGAGTATGAAAAATCTTAAACTTACCTCGTTACGTAGAGTATGAACCTCATTC
Organism: Hibiscus syriacus; assembly: GCF_006381635.1. Taxonomy (NCBI): domain Eukaryota; kingdom Viridiplantae; phylum Streptophyta; class Magnoliopsida; order Malvales; family Malvaceae; genus Hibiscus; species Hibiscus syriacus. Next base: position 943,321 of record NW_024062312.1, on the reverse strand, counting down.
TGCAACGATGCTACCATCTCACGTAGAGCGGCTACCTCACCGCGTAATGTAGACACCTCAACACGCCATGCACCATCGTCTTTGCGTAAAGTACCGACCTCCTCACGCAAGGCATTGACCTCATCACGTAACTCCCCTAACTCATCCCGTTGAGGTGGAGGTGGAGAACAGGGAGATAAACGTCGTGGCATCTTTGCGGTCGCTATCTTGCGGTGATGGTGGAGAAGAGGCTCGATGATGTGACAGAATAGGTGATGGCTGTCGTTGTGGAGGTGTATAGCCGGGTCGATCAGATGATGGCTCTGGGTGAGGTGATAGCTCTGGGCAAGGTGATGGCTCCCGAAGTAGAGGCTTCTCATCAACCGTTCCATCAAAAAAACGCTTACTAGCTTGCCACCAATCAGTGGCAAGCTCAGCTTCCGTGGGTGTCAGCCTCTGTAGAGGAGTGTTGGCCTCCTAACAATATAAAAGCTCAAACAAAGTTAAAAGTGTACTAGTAATAACTTGTTTATAAACATATGGTAGTATTTATGTTAACTTACATTATTTATTGTCGTATACCGTAGTAAATCTTCCCATTGCAAGGTTCGTTTCCTCTTCCAGGAAATAGCCCTGGGAATATTATTTGAAGTTTTTATTGTATATGTCTTCATGGCGGGAAAGGCCTCAAATATCCAAATCTACAAACAATATAATAACAAACATTAATAATTGTTAAATAATTACTTATAATTTTGGAAACATTATATAAAAATTCTTACCTTAAAGGCCCAAATAAAGCCTGTCAAAGTGTATTTGGAACCATCGCCATGCAAACTTTTTCGATCATACAAGGCAGACGATAATTTATTCCATGTAGCTTTCTATAAATACGAGCCCCACGGAAACAGGTTTCACGCATTTAGGTCTTCTAGCAATTTGATTAGATCATTTGGAATAGGTTGTCTGGCCTCTCTGCCTAAAAAGCCGGCATACAAAAGAATTAGAAGGCATACTCGGACAACGTCGACGTCATCCATCCGAGTAAAACCATCTTTCTTATTCAATAATATCGTCAGGTCTTCCACGTGTAGATTCGGCCTCTCCAGCTCAGGAAAAACCCGGGATAACCATGATGGGCGGGTAATGTGTCTAGTGTACCGACCTACATCATCGTGTCCGAAGCGTAGACCGGTGATTAAGCAAAACTCCCCCCGCCCAAAACACGTATACGCCGGTGGAAAATCAAACCATATCTCTTCATCACGACGTTGTATAGTATCTGGTAGATCCCTAGTCATGGTTTGACGAAATAGGTGTGTCAACATCGCATCTCCACCGGGATGTTGTACTTTCAGCCATGGCCCGAAGCAAGTATCCTCAAACATTTTTCTTTGTGCAGGTGAAAGCTTCGACGCAATTGTTTTGGCCAGGCTGACTTTATTTCTTAAGGTTAATTGAGCTGAATAAAAGTTCTACAAAAACAATAAACATACTAAGTTAGATATACCAAAAACTACACTGTGAAGATATACCAAAAATAATAATAAACATAAAGAGTAGTAGTTTATTCTTCAAACTTAAATTGCAACACTGTGAATTCTTATTTGTCTTTGTTTTTGGTTGAAATAATGCAATTCATTCAAGTTTCAATTTGCAGAAGAAGAATAGTTTCTGAAAATGAAAATCGCAACACGAAAATGACTATCGCAACGAGAGAATCGCAACGCGAAACTAAAATCGCGTTGCGATTTTCATTTCGCGTTGCGATTCTCGGTTGATTAATAAGCAATCTAAGTGAAATGGTTAATCTATTATGAATTACCAGTAAACTTATCATCAATTTCAATATGAAAAACCTAATAATAATGCAAAAATTTCAAAAAGAAAATAATTAAAAAAACTAACCCTCGTTGGTTGATTTGGTTGATTTTCCATTTCTGATTGTGAGGGTGGCTCTGAGAGATGGAGATAGACGGATTTCGCCGGAGATGGGGACGGATTCGTCGGGAGATGGGTGAGAGAGTGAGAGATGGAGATGGGACTGAGTTGTGATTTTAGGTTTTAGGTTATGAGTTGCGATTACGGGATATACTGTGGACGATTCAGTGTTCCAATATATTAATATTCGTGTTTGGAATTTAAAAATAAAATACTTGGCCAGGATACTAATGGCGCTTTGAAAATCGCATTGCGATTATGTATTATCGTGTTGCGAAAGTCAGAATCGCGTTACGAAAGTCAGTATCGCGTTGCGAAAGTAAGTATCTCGTTGCGATTTTGTATTATCGCATTGTGATTTTCCCAATTCGCGTTGCGATTTACTTATTCGCATTGCGATTTTCCCAATTCGCGTTGCGATTTACTTATTCGCATTGCGAATTGGGAAAATCGCAACGACACTGTAGACCATCGCAACGCGATTTCCAACTATCGCATTGCGAAAATGCAACGTGAATTTACGATAATGGAGATCGCGTTGCGAATTAGCGATCGCATTGCGATTTTGTTAGTCATTTTGGCAAATCCGGAAAAAATTGGTTAAAATCGTATATTATATGGGATTTTTGGTCACTGAGGTTATTTTCTCTTTCTTTTATATAACTCTTTGGGAAAAAATTAATATATATATATATATATATGAAAACAAAAACTTGAATTAAGGCTTGAAAAGGTTAAAAGGTGATCGTTGAAGATATTTAGGTCTACAGTATGACGGTTAACTCAATTCAGATTAGTTTTAATTGATTCAAATGTGCATTTCATTATGTCTGTTACGACGGTTAATGAAGAATGATCAATTTATAACAAATCGATAATATTAATGAATAATTTATTACTTAAAAAATTCAATCAAAAATTAAAAATTTAATCAAACACTTACCCTAATAGATATTTAAGAGGTTGAGACAAAACACAGTTCAACGTCGAAATATAATATGTTAGACTTCAACATCTCAGTACAGTCATGTAAATATGTAGCCGATTACTTTATTTTCATCGAACACTTCGAATTTTTCCTAATAATTTACCCTTTTACTCGACCCTAGTTTGGTGTTGCTTTACAAATTACAAGCTGTCAAAAGAAGACAACGATTTGCAAGAGGGGACGACCAAAACGATGGCGTTTTAAATTCTCCGGTCAAACAACCCCCTCCCTCCTCCTTCAATCTTCTGTTGAACCCTTGTTTTCAAGCTCGTCATTTGGGAAAATGCCCGAGCTTTCTAGATTCGATGGGAAAATTCAATTCGGAAGTAATGAGCTCTAAAGCTGTACAAAACAGGCATCCCAACAAGGTCTCGTTTTAAAAGGTTAGTAGAAGCCTTCGATTATTCTTCTGTTCTTCTTTTTCCAGGCCTTGTTTTGTGTATCTCTTTCGAAGTGAAATGATTTGTATGTATTTTAATGAATTCTATGCTCTATGGGTTTTTTTTTTTGTAGCACAAAAAAGTGGGGTTATCTTAAAATATGGAAAGGAATTATGTTCTTTTGGTGGGCATTTTTCTGCTCTTAGTTGGTGTGGGTTGCTCTGGTAATGATTCGAAGGTAAGTTTCGTTAGTAATTTAAGTTTATTTTGTCTGTTAAGTTTGTTGATGGGGGTTAAGATGGTTTCTCGTTGATGTTTGGTTTTAGGGAAATGGTGATGGAGAAGAAGATGCAGTTGTAGAAAGAGTTGATTCTAAATCTGTTCCCGATTCTATTAAAGATAATGGAAGAGATCAAACTGATGGATCGGAGAGGGGTGCTGATAATGATGCAAGTAAGAGCAATATGAACCGGCGATCGGGTTCGAATGGAGGCAACGACTTGGTGAAGGATGGGAAAGAATCGAGTGGTGAAGCAAAAGGAAATACAAATAGTGGGAAAGATAACGGAAGAGATCAAATTGATGGATCAAAACAGGTTTCTGTTAGTGATGCCAGTAAGAGTGGTTTGAACCGGCAATCGGGTTCAAATGAAGGCAAGAATTCGGTAAAGGATGGGAAAGAACTGAGTGGTGAAGCAAACGGAAATACAAATAGTGGGAAAGATCACGGAGGAGATCAAATTGATGGATCAAAAGGGGGTGCTGATATTGATTCGAACCGGCAATCGGGTTCTAATGAAGGCAAGAATTTGGTAAAGGATGGGAAAGAACTGAGTGGTGAAGCAAAAGGAAAATCAAATAGTGGGAAAGATCATGGAGGAGTTCAAATTGATGGATCAAAAGGGGGTGCTGATAATGATGCTAGTAAGAGCGATTTGCACCAGCAATCAGGCTCGAATGAAGGCAAGAATTTGGTGAAGGATGGGAAAGAATCGAGTGGTGAAGCAAAAAGAAATACAATTAGTGGGAAAGACCATGGAGGAGATCGAATCGATGGATCAAAAGGGGGTACTGATAATGGTGCAAGTAAAATCGATTTGAACCAGCAATCAAACTCGAATGAAGGCAAGAATTCGGTGAAGGATGGGGAAAAATCAACAAATAGTGAGAAAGATAAGGGAGGAGACATTGACAGATCAGATAAGGGTCCAAAGAAAGTGAGCAAAGAGGAAGAGATTATACGGGGCTCGGTCCAACCACCGCCTCCATTACCAAGGAACGATGGCTCTCAAGTTGCAGAATGCGATTCATCTAATATGTGTATGAATATGAATAAAAGTTTTGCTGCCTGTTTGCGAGTTGCAGGAAATGGTAAGTATTGATGATGAATTTTCAGTATTGATGATGATCACATGAGACAATATTTGACCTTTTTCTACCTCGGTTTGCGATATTCCAGATTCTCCCAATCTGTTACTTCTGATTCAGAACAAGGGAAAGGGGCCTCTCACCCTTAAAATATCTGCTCCACCTTTTGTTCAGTTAGAGGAAACGGATGTTGAACTCGAAGAGAATCGAGATAAAAAGGTATTCGTAAACAATACTGCAAGTTATTAAGATCACAAACTGTTGCTCGTTTAACCGACTTTGGTTTAGCATAACTTAAATGTTTTTAACCATGTCTCGATTACTCTTAGTGCAATCAGTTCTAATGCCATTTAACACAAGTACACCTCAAAAGAAATCGGGTTCAGAAGAAAGTTGATAAACTTGTGTAGCCATCATCTTAGCACATTTTGTTGTTTGAATACTTTTTCGTTATTGTTTCGTTTTATAGATTAATACCACAAGTACCCTTATGCTGCCGGAATGAATACCGATACCTCTTGTGAACGGAGTCTTCTGCATGTACTTTTATATGTTTCATCAATTGAAATGATCTTTGATTTTCAAGTGTGTATATATCTATCTATCTATATATATGTATCTGTCCGGATGGTGCTACTGTGAGCATTTCTTGCATTGCTAATGGTATTGATTGTATAAGAATGTTGTTTCGTTGAATGTTGTTTCGTTGAATGTGTTTACGCAGGTAAAGATTTCAATAAAAGGTTCCGGAAGCGGAAACTTTATCGTCTTAAAGGATGGTACCGGAGAGTGCAGTCTTGATTTCAAGGATTTGATTCCTCAAAATTTGTCCAAGTCCTATGTAAACATTTTGTCACTAACCCCAACAACGGCCTTTATATTTGCCGCTGCCATACTGATGTTAGTGTCGTGTTGGATGGGCAAGAGCTTTAGACGGAGGCAACTCGCTAGAAGTAGCTCGAAATACCAAAGGATAGACGTGGGGCTGCCCGTATCTAGTAAGGCAAGAAGAGAACCGGATGTTGACGATGGTTGGGATAACAGCTGGGGTGATGATTGGGACGACGAGGAGGCACCGGTGACACCTTCAATGCCTAAAACTCCTAGCGTCTCCTCCAAAGGCCTTGCCTCCCGACGATTGAACAAGGATGGATGGAAGGACTAGCGTCGTCTTCATTTACGTAAGCAACCGAAACCGGGGTTCGAGAGAAAATAACAATACATCGATATAGATTCTTGTTTAAATTAGACAGTTTAGTTGCTCTTTTCTGTTTCTTAAATTCCTTAATCGGAATGGAAATGGGAACCTGAAGAAGAAATAACATGATGTAGGGCTTCCCTTGTGTTATTAATGCAAAGTAGTTTAAAATTAGACAGTTAAGGTAGTCTTCTTTTATACTTGCTATTTATTTAGGGAGTATTTGGCAAATAACTGATAGTTGGCTATTTATTTAGGGAGTATTTGGCAAATAACTGATAGTTGGTAGTTGATTCCAATAGCTGGTTTGATCAACTGATTTGATTAGCTGATTTGATCAACTGTTTATATAGAATTGTTTGATAAAATTTAGCTTATAACTGATATGGGTAAAATGACAAATAAGGGCTTGATACATTTAGTTGTTAAATACATATATGTTTTATAATACTTTAGTCTTGATTGAGATGAAATTATTCGAATAAAATGATTTTAACAAGAAATTAAAATTTTATTGTACTTTTAATATATTCTTTAACCTTTACAATTAAATTCCAACAGTAAAAATTTCAGGCTAAACGAACTATTTTTGTTTAATTTTTCAATAAAATATATATATTTTTTGGAACCATATTGGTATTTTGAATTCGTACTTGCATCTCAAGGCAAGCAGACTCCAGAATGCTTAGCTTCTTGATAAGAACTGGGTAAATTATAAATTTAATCACTAAACTTTACACTCTCTCCTATTTTGTTCACTGAACTTTGAAAGCTTTCAATTTTTTCACTGAACTTAATACATTGGTTTTTTTTTTTTGTAATTGAATTTTACTCTTTCTCCTATTTTGATCACTCCGTCATTAAATAGTTAACGTTGTTAAAAATGGCACCGCTGTTAAAAAAAATTCACCAAAACGACGCCATTTTGCATCTATATAACAACTCATTTTAACGTCTTAACTATTTAACGGCCAAGTAACAAAAAATCCAATGTATAAAGTTTATTGAGGAAATTGAAAAGATATAAAATACAATGAGTGAAATAGGAGAAAGAGTAAAGTTAAATTATCAAATTTATAATTTACCCATAAGAATTTTAAGACAAGGACGAAGTTTTTGACCAAACATACTCTTAATCATATTTTCGGAATAAAGAAATTACCTGGTCATTTCATATAATATAATTATATTCTCGAACAGGATTAATTATTTATTGTGGAATTGTATCAAACTTTTGACCAAACATACTCTCAATCTTGCATAAAAATCTAACGTGCTCCTGTCACCTATATATATATATACACCTGTTCTTATTATCTTGTATGATCAAAGTTCTTTAATTTACACACCATGGGGAATTGGTCTTTGCTTAGCCGCCTAAGGAGGGTCGTGAGGAAGGTTAAACAGTTGCTGAATTTCGGCACGAATCGATGGCGTGTCGCTTCCATGATCGGTGGTGTCTCTCGGAGGCTGAGCTTCACGGATAGGCCGGGTTGAGGCCATATGTGGACGACGTCCGTGATTCGGATGATGAGTTGGGTCGATGTTCGAATAGGATGTTGCGGACGGCGAGTTATCGATCGGAGGATGATATCGATACGAGAGCGGAGATGTTCATCGCAAATTTTCATATACAACTTCGGATTGAGAGGCAGGTCTCTTTGCAGTTCAAATACCACAACAGGACCCGTGATTGCCATGGTAAAAAAAAAAATCTCATTTTCTCATTATATTTGTTACCAACGTATCTAAATTAAAATCCCACAACAGGTGTGGGAAGGAGAGGGAGTCATAAAATATGGCCGGAAACTCATCGGTGCAACCGATTCTCAGAAATCAGAGCCGGGAACCATCAGAGGCGATCTAACAGTGGTCGTCGGAAGGTATGACGCCGACCATGGTTGAACTGTAGTATTAGTTTTACAAATACATATTATGAAATGGGAGGGGAGGGTTTGTTTTGGAATGCAGAAATATAATTCATGGGAGTGATGGTCCGGAGACTGCCAAGGATGAAATCAACTTATGGTTCAAGCCACAAGAACTGGTTGACTACAGAAGCAACGCGGAGAGATGGATCTATGGAGTCAACTGATGAAGCATCTTTTTCTTTGCATTGATGATCAATCAGTAGTTGCTGAAATTTTTGTCATTTGAGGCATACTTTCTAGAATAACAACATTGTTTTATCTCAAACTAAACTCAAGGCAAAACTCACGATATAATGCTTTCAAAATAAATAATTCACGAGATAATGCACTCCCCATATTATTTGTTGAAATAGGGTGAAAGCCACAGTGTTTGTCGTAGGTCGTTGGGAGGGCATGGCGACCTATGTGTTGGGGACGTTAAAACGTCCATTATCTCTGTGCAACTCGCCGGGAAGCTATGAGAGAGATTGCATGCGCCATGCACGTCCCAACACGGTGGGCATCCGAGGCCATCCGAGAAGCTATGCGAGAGCATCCGAGGCCATCCAACCGAGGCCATCCGACCGAGGCCATCCGACCGAGGCCATCCGACCAAGGGCATCCGACCGAGGCCATCCGACCGAATTATGTGAGGGCATGCGAGGATAGCCGCACGAGCTATGCGAGGGCATCCGAGCGAGCGAGCAAGGGTAGGTCGCCAGGATTGCATGGCGACCTACAAGGTCGCCAGGATTGCATGGCGACCTACAAGGTCGCCAGGATTGCATGGCGACCTATGTTTGGGGACGTGCATATGCCATGCAACACGTTCATTTTCTCTGTGTGTTCGTCGTCGGGAAGCTGGCCATGTAGTAGGTCGCCCGGAAGGCATGGCGACCTACGACCAACACTGTATTTCACCCTATTTGAGCAATTAATATTGGAAGAGCATTATCTCGTGAAATAATTTGTTCGAGAACATTATCTCGAAAGTTCAACCCTAAACTCCATGGATAAACAACAATAATCTATTTTCCTCTATTTTAACATAGGTAAAGTACTAGCCCTAGCCCTTTTCTATATTTTTCTTCTTTTGCGCCTCTTCTCTTTCTTTTTTATTTATTTATATTTTTCATTGATGATGATATCTCGAATTTATTTAGTTATCTTGCTAATCTATCTTTACATTGGATTTCCATATTAAATATTGATAAATGTCTGTAATCACTAGGGATGGCATGAGACCCGAATTTGACGGGTTCTGACCCGACCCAACCCGATCAGGTCGGGTTTTTTTTTAAAAAATTAGGTTCGGGTCGGGTCGGTCAGGTTTTTTAAATGTGATGTTCGGGTCGGGTTCGGGTTTAGGGTGAAAATACCCAACCCGACCCGACCCAAAAAAATATAATTTTACATTATATATTTAGGAATAATTATAATAATACCCCTCTATATATATTATTTTTTTCAATTAAGTCATTGTTTTATTGAATAAAAATAATATTTTTTTATTATATTGGATCGGGTCGGTTTTTAAGTTATATATCAGGTCTGGTCGAATCTCGGATGGAGGAGCCATTGTTCTCGGATTAGGTCGGGTGGACCAAAAATCTAACCCAACCCGACCCATGCCCATCCCTAATAATCACTAAAGATATGTAACGATTGAGTTATGATAATATCGATTTGTCAACAAACCATAAGTGTTTTATACATTTTTATCATCCATGGTCAATAAGGATGTTTGTTTATTGTCATCAATATTTCAAGTTGTTTGATTAGATTTTTAACTATTTAAATCATTTTTTCTAGTCGTTTCTTATAACTTTAAGTATTTTTCTTATTGAATAAAAATAGTAAGCTATTTACAAAAGAAACTTGAATAAAATATTAAAATTATCACTTTTGTTTCATTTTTATTTTTTCAATCTAAAATATTAAATATTGTTAGCTTAATGGTTAATAAAATGATTTTTAACTTAAATTTTAAATTTTAAATAAAATATCAATGATTTTTAATTTTTTAAAAAAATATTGATATAACATCTAAATTTTAGATAAAATATCAATTTGATCCTAAAATCAATTAAAATTCTCTATCATTGACTACCATTTACCACAATCGCTATTCATCTCTGGCTACCATTGATTGTTGTCATCGACGATAATTGGACACGATATTTATAGTTTCTTGTTTTTAAGACTCAATCTAGTGTTTGATTCGTTAAAAAATATATCTTAAACTCAACACATCTAACCATAATCTTTCGACTTTCTTTAAAATTAAACCATAATAATAAGTTATCATTAATATTTTTAAAAAATAATAACATGAAAATTTTAAGTATATATCTTTCAAAAATTTCACATTTTAAAATAAATTTAATTTTTAATATCATTATTTTTAAACAAATATTAATAATATATGTATATCATCAGTATATTTTCGCATGATCTAAACATTTATTTTTCAAATAAATCTAAAATAAAATATGAATAACAAACCTATTAACAAACGGCTAACGAGTCCTGCAAAATAGCTCTATTTCTGCTGTCCAATATAACCAGTAACAACGCGCCACGTATGAAAACTCGACTTTTGTCCAACAAACAAACTTAATGATCTCTGACATGGCGGACTCGTATTCGTCAATGAACTAAAATAACTTAATGCTGAGCTGTATTGGATATTTTGAATTACTTGGTCCCCAATCAAACACGGACTTGAAAAATCTATTTATATTTAAAAAAACAATGATGGAGCTTGAAATCCGCCAACCTCACCTGCCCTATATAAAGCCAACGAGTTCTCTTCTGCGTTTGCTCGTCTTTTTTTTTCGGCGTAATCGATAAGCATTGAAAAAATTTGCTCCAAGGTCCCTTCGAAAGCCCTATCCCTAATCCCAGATTTAATTGAGTATTGAATTCGTTTCGCTTTCCTGATCGAAGATTTCGTTTAATTCTCTGAATCGGTAAGCTTCTCTCTTCAATTCCTTTACCTTTTTTTTACCGAATATGTCGTGTATCGTATGCAAATCAAATTCTGTACTGTTTGTTTATTGAGTTATTTTCTATTTTGATCTCTCTCTTTTTTTTAAAAAAATTTGATCTGATTTGTGAGTTTTTTTTACTGCTATATGTTGATTTCGTGAATATGGATTTCTTCGCTGCGTTTGATTATTTCGTAGATGTTTTAGGGTTTTCGGAATTGAAAATTTTCGGGTGGCATATATGAGTTTAAATTACGACATTACTTCTTTTTCGTTTGTCTTTTATCCTGAGATTGAGCTGGCCGTTTTTAATTTTGAAATATTTCCTTTATATTTGATTTATTTCAAATTATTTTATTATATTGTTTTGGTTTAATTGCCTTTTTACATCTTCAGATGGCGGCTAAACCACTTACAAGTAAAGCAATCGCTCTCACGGAAAAGAAAATGGACATGACATTGGGTGAGCTTTTAGCTGTTTCTGCCTTTTCTTCAAATTGTTTTCTTATGGTGGTAAACATGTTTCTGATTAGTTTGACCTTTTTTTTAACTTAGATGATATCATTAAACTGTCAAAAAAGACTACAAACAAAGGCAAGAAACAGCAGCAGCCAAGAATGCCGGTAAGAATTTTCTTACTCCGGAAAACACATTTTTATTGTTCCTCGTGCTTAAATTGATATTCTAATCTGTTCTCCTCTTACAATCAGAATAAAAGCCAGAGACCTGTGAGTAACGCTGCTAAAGACAAGGCTTTTAAGGTACGGCAGTACATGAACTCGCGGTCTTCTCTTAGACAGGTATGTAAAATTTTGACATTTTTGTGGATTAATTTGCATTTATTCTGGTTGCACGTTTGGACTTTGGTTCATATTTATATTTATGCTCCATTTATGTAAATCAGGGGGTTCTAGCGCAAAGAAGGTCCAATTTCCAGGGCAACCGGTTTCCTTTTGCAGCTGAGGCTGCCCAAAGGACTGCAGTTGCTCCATTTCGAAATAGAGCCTTTAATAGTAGAAGGGTGCCTAATTTGAACAAGCCAAGGTATGTGCATGTCAAGTATTCAATAGTTGCTTAATAGAGTAGCCATAATTTCTTATAGCTGGAATACTTATGTTAGAAATTAAAATGTAATCATTGCAGGTAAATTTTGGATCTTTTATGATATTGATGACCTCTGGAATGTGGTCTTGGTTAACTTAATTCAAGTTGCATTCTGTGTGGAACTCCTAATATTTGATTACATATCTTGTGGAAAAGACCGAATTTGGGATTATATTGAAGTGTGTGGCATTTTTTGGTTCAACTACCCAAAGTAGTATGCTAGATTGTGCAAGGTTCTCAGGTTAACTGGTGCTTAATTTGGAATTGGTTTTCCCTTTTGGGTGGGACATTGAAGCATTGAGTAGGAAGTGTTTAACATGGTTATAATGTTTGAAGAAGGTGGATTTAGGGAAAAAAAGCTTGACGCCAAGTTTTGCTGATTGTCGTTGTCAACATGTCTAGAAATGTAATTGAGTAGTTATTGCTCATGCATTTGTTGTGCCATTTGCCGGTTAACCATTAATTTTGATCTCCCTATCAAGTAATTTTGGCTGCTTCAGATTCCTTAGAAAAAAAGCATGACACCAAGGTTTGATGATTTCCTTTGTCAACAAGTCTAGAAATGTTAATTGAGTAGTTTGTGCTCATACAAATGGCTTTTGTATTGCCATTTGCCGGTCAACCATTAATTTCGATCTCCCTATCAAGTAATGTTGGCCGCTTCAGATTCCTTGACGGCTTTATTCATTGGGAGCTATCACATCCTTCAGTTTACACTAGTATTAACTAGTTGGGAAGCTTGTGGCCGTATGAAAGCCCTCCTTTTCCAGTCCACTGTTGATGCTTCATCCTTTTCTTCTTTACTAGGGTTACTCTAGCCTGCCAAATCTATGATTGAGCTTTATGTTCTTTTAATTGACATTGGTTTTATTGACCCTGTGATATACTATTTAAAAAGAACATATTGGTGAAGTGAATCGATTGTTGCCGATGGTGCCATACTGAAATATGAGCCGGAGATAATGAAGCTGGAACAGTATTGGGTTGGGGAATATTGCAAGTTTATGTTGATCCATGTTGTGTTGATGTAAATTTGGCACTTATGCCGGAGTGGTGTTTATTTCCTTCAAAAGTTGGGGTCTAGGAGTTTGCTCTAATTGGTATTGCTGCTTGTTGGGAGTATACCTATGCGGTTCTACCCATAGGTTTGCCACTGCATTTGAAGCCTTTTTTCACCGTGGGTAGCAATGCCATCTCAAATGATTATGTTTGCAAATTGAAAAGGCTTTGCGGAAAATAGGGAGTTTCATTACAGAATTGTTTGTTTTGTGTTTCCGTTTACTGGAAATATAGTCTTATGCTCTGGTAAGATTCCCAATTCTCAACATTTTGGTTGGGTGAAAGCTAATTCTTCATTGGACTTGCCACATTATTATGTAACGTTTTTGTTATCCATTCATGGTTTTTGATTCTCCGGTGCAGGATTGGGGCAACACCGATCCAAAGAACTGCAAATGGTGGTTTTGCAGCAAAGCTGTCGCTGCGGCAGCCGCAGCAGCAACAACAACAAGAGAACAAAGTAACGAAGCAAAAGCCGAAAACATTGGATTCCCTGTTTGCGAACATGAAGGAAGAGCGAATGAGAGTATTTTCACATCAGAACAAGAATGTACAACCCAATGGTGGTGGAAGGCAAATAGTGCCCTGGGGAAGAGGGCGATTTGGCAAGTGATGTGTTCTGTTGACCTGAGGTCCTTACGTCTTTTCATACGGTGTTGTGTTTTTGAACCTCCTCTATCAACTGTAGGTAATGTGTTCTCACTTGCTCGAATTTGTACTTTGGAATTATTCCTTTTACACGGATGATGGCTTTTGTAATCAAATTAGAGCCCTTTAGCCATTCGTAGAGCGACCGCTAACATGGTGTTAGAGTTTCAATATTTGGCCATATTCTCCCCAACTTCGAATCGTCGTTAGTAAAAAAAAACTAGGATTTGCAGCAGCCCACACATTTAAGAATGTAAAGCAGATCGATATCTGCCAAAGTTTGATGATGAATTTTTTATAATAAGAGAAAACATGTAAAATGATTATTAAAAGAATGGGACAAAAACAATTTGGATGACATGTGGGAAGATGGTGGGATATAATCACAGCCATGTTATAGGTACCATTACCAACGTCTACTGTCGGCTAGGGATGTAAAAATCTGACCAGATTTGTAAGATTGATTGAAATTGAATTTGTTTGTGGCCTGAGCGGGATGATTCAAAATTGACTCGAGTTTGAACTGATGTTTACTTAAACATAAGTTGGACATAGAAATTGTGGATTTTAAACTTGATTTGCATCCTATTTAACAATGACCTTAACTCAAATTGAACTGATAATATGATAATCGAACTCGACCTGCATCCGATTGAAACGAACTCGACCTGCATCCGATTGAAATGAACTCGAATATGAGATTAACCTGATAAATAAGTGGTATTACCCAACATGTTATCAACTTGGCATACTATGAACTTGACCTGTAATTGACTCAACGTTTAAATGATTCGACTTATTATTGAATTGATCTGATATTTAATTGACTTTTAAGTTACAATTGATGAAGTTGTGAGATTTTGAATTTATAATAAAGTGATAAATAATATGATTGCATTTTAAAAGATAAAATAAATTGTTAGTTATGATAATTAAATTAATAAATTTACTTTCTATATTAATTATAATCCTTATATTATAAAATTTAATAATAATTATTATTTAATTTTATTAAAAATTATTTATTATGATTTTATTAGTTATATAAAATTAATTTAAATATTTATAAGTTTATTTTTTATGTAATAATTAATTAATAATTTAAATATAATTTAACTTAAAATTTTAAAATTTATATAAAAGATGAATTTATTTGAGATTGAAAATTTAAAACTTTAAAAGGAATATTGTTTTTCTTTTTAGAGAAAATTAATTTTTGACGGGAAATTGATTAAAAGAAAGATTTCTTTTTAGGGAAAATTGATTTTTTTGGTAATTTAGAAGTGGTAATTGGTGGGATTGGTTTTAGTGTCCAATATAATGTTTTGGGTTATTTAGGCCCGTGCTCCTCCAACAATCAATGATTTTCAATTTGTTATTTGGTTTTTGATTTCTTTCACTTCAGTCATGGTTTAATTGTAAATCTCTTATTGAATTTTTAATTCATTGCAATTTAGTCATGTATACATTCTAATTCTTGTCATTAAATGTGAATGTTAATTTTAAAATCTCTTATTTTAGTCAATTATGTTTAATGATATACTTATATATATATATAAACTTATGTATATACTTGTATATATTTATGTATATATGCTTATATATCTATTTGTGTACATACATCACATATATACTTATGTATATACTTATATATATAATTTATAGTTTATATACTATATATATATAGTTTATATATTTATATAGTTTATATACTTTTATATATATGTGTGCGCGTGTATGTGTACATACATCATATATATGTATATATATCATTGATCATTATATATATATATATAAGTAGATTGGATTATGTATTTTGTAATACAAATGGACTTATATTAATAAAATGAACTTTTATATATACATATATACTTTATTATATATTGGACTTACAAATGAGTTTTATAAGTATTGGATTATGAATTTTGTAATACAAATGAGCTTCTATTAATAAAATGAACTTGTATTTATTTCAATATATACATATACTTATATATTATATACTTTATACTTATATATACACTTTTATATATGTACTTATGTACATAAATCATACATACATATATATATATTAAACTTATATTCATTCAAGCTTATGTACATGCATCATATATATGTACATATATAATTGATCAATGATATATATATATATATATATATATATAATGGACTTGCATCTATCTATTTTATTTAGTTATTCAGTTAAACCAATGATTCGTTATTGGAGCATATACCATTTCATATGGGAAAAGTCATCTTTTTCTCAACAACGTCTTTGTCATTTGATCCAATAGCCTTTCGTTAGATAGAAGCAATTTTGATAAATACTGATAACTCTCGGATGGAGTATTAGAACAGAAAAATCCATTAGATAATGAACTATTGGTTCTAAGCCATCTCTGGCAATGAATCAATCATTCGAAGTGTTTTTCTTGCATATTCTTGATAAACCAACGTTTATATATAGATGGAGGAGGCTCTGTTTGGGAAGTAAGAAGCCTCTTTGACATATCTTCATCTACAAAGAATTCTTGGCGTGAAAACAATTGTGATAAAATTTAAAGTCACCTCTGGTACTCCCCTGTTCCTGGTATATAACAAATCAACGACGATCAATAAACAACTCCTTCCCCAACGTCCTTCCCGTTGCCATTTGTCAACTTTCAAAACTACGTCAAGGGCTCCTAGTTTTGAGACCACTTCCATGAACTCCTTGGTCCCATCATCTTCACAGTCAACGACGATCTCTAAACCAATCAACGTAAGGTCTCCAGCCACGAATTTAAAACCAAGTTTATCAAACACGTCATCTCCGATGTGGTGACGTCACAATTAGTTAACAACCTCGTAACTCGTTTTTCAAACACTTCAACCGAGATTTGTTGTCGAAATTTATGTTAGAAACATCATCGAAGATGAAATTTGAAGATGAAGAAACGAGGAGGAAATTCTTGAGAGACATAGTCATAAGCTTTGTCCTCACTGGTAAAGATTCAACGTCGACGGCGTTGACATGGTTTTTCTGGTTAATCAACTATACTGAGCTTATTTTTATGGTGAAAACCGCTAAAGAAGATGAGGAGAAGGAGACAACCAATTGAAGCTACCAATGTAAGGGTATCCATCATAAATATAATCAGAACCTCTGTCCATGTATTGGTAGGCAACACAAGGCTTCCCTCCTGATTTCTTTGCGACAACTATGACGAAGTTCGTTAACGAGTCCAAACGCAAGATAGATAGTATGAGTAATACACCCACAGAAGAATAACCCAGCACTAGTCGAAGCAGGATAAGGGCCGCCGTTTGTTCTCACAAGATTATTGTCGAACACCCCAACCCCATTCTCTTTATCAAAGCTCGATTTCCTCGGACTCACATTGTAACGCCTTGGATCTCGAGTTAATAGTTTGGGCTAACCCGAGACCTATAAAAAGAGTTCATTAGACCTATAATAATAGCTTGAACCAAGTTGAACTGGATTGGGCTTGAGTTAGGCCCAAGTGTTAAAGTGTTGGGGATCCTTTTAATGTTATGGAGTTTCTAGGATGACCAAAAGAGCAATTTACCCTTTTAGAATTTGAAAACTGAAAACCCTTTTTATTTTATGATTTCACGTACCCATTCCCCCTTAAACTCACCAAACACTCTTCATTTTCAACTCATTTCTTCTCTTCTTCTTTCTCTCTCAAGCGAAGCAAAGATCAAAACTTCGATTTAAACCCCATATTTCAAGTTTTGGTCATAGTCTTCAAAATGGGTTTTAGGGAGGTTTAAGTACACCAAGTGATTCTACCTACTTCTTAGTGGATTCAAGTTATAGGAAGTATTATTACTTTAATCCAAGCTTCTAAATGAGTTAGTAACTCATTTACTTTGTCTTTGATCAGTGAAAGAAGTGAGAGAAAACTCAAAGACAAAAGGAAAAAAGAAGTTGACACTTGATTGATCTTAGAGAGTTTTCATAAGCTAGATCACCAAGGTACACATTTCTAACATTTTTATACCATTTGTAGGCCTTTTAATGCATCGGTTTAGTTTGCATTAGTTTTGGAAAATATATGAGCATATTCATGAAAAATCTTAGGCTTATGTGTTTTTAAGTTGTATGTTGACTCCTTATCACCTTAACAAACTCAAATAAGATGTTAATAACATTTGGGGATCTCTTTAAGGCTCTTAGGGTGTTTTAGAAGGGTTTTAATATACTCAAACATGGTATTTTCGAGTACCAGTATTGGTACTGGAGGAACAATATTGATACTATTCTTATGCAAGACAATAATCTAAGAGGTTTTGGGTAGTAGTAATGATATTCAGGGCTCGGTTTCGATACCTGAAGGAGTGGTTGAAACTAATTTTTCATAATGCAATTTTGGTACCGATACTTATGGGAGTATCGATACCAAGGGTAGAGTATTGATACTCCCCATATGGGTATCGATACTACCCCTTCTCCCGTAGTTGATTTAAGTTGTCAAGTATCGATACTCAAAGGGAAATATCGATACTACTGAGTCAATATCGATACCATTGCACTTTTCTAAATAAGAAATTATGGGAATCTAGAGATATTGTTGACAGACCCAAAACATCCTTAAATTCTCTAATAAAGTATCATGTGAGAACAATATAATCAATGTGAAATTTCACCTAGAAACCCTATAACTTAGGGAATCATAAGACTTGTCTTGTGTGACGTTTGAGAAATGAATTGGATACCCGAGCTGCTCTAGTAATAGAAGGAACGATTTTATGTCAGGTTATATGGTCAAACCCAAGATAGTGCACTAGGCATTTCTTTGCTAATTGGGCATAGATGTCCCGAGGCTTGACGGAGCAAGTTAGTAGGGTGTGCAGTTTCCAATGTAGAATTTCATACTCCACCTTAGGTAGGATAAAGGAGTGTGTGAGCTTCGAGATGTAACCCCTTAGTCACACCATGATGCCTACCTCTATATGTATGATTTAGTCTAGCATACTCGTATGCTAAAGTCATGTTGGTAGCATGTGCATTACAAAATGCATGTTTTATAATTTGGTTTTTAGTGTGGCACTGAGCTTGTGAGCTCAGCGTTCGAAATTTATTTCCGTGCGCAGGTTAGCAGAGGGAGCTTTTGGAGGAGCCATTGCCTAGAACACCCAGCAGTCAACCGCCAACTTTTGAGTACGTCTCGGATTTATTTTAGTGGGCATGAATTGTTTATGGACCCTTGTATGTTCGAGTCGAAACGATATGTTTTGGATATTTGTAAGTTTTAACTTAAATCATTTGGGGGCTCCCGTATTTGTAAACAAAATTATGTATTTTATTTTGCAATTACTACGATAGACATATTTAAAGTAAATAAATATGTGGTTTAAAAAAATTAGATTAGCCACTCTAGTGCTTCGTGTGACGCCTTAATCCATCAATCTTCGCGCCGTAGGACGTTTTTCCATAAAAATCAATGTGGTTGACACTAGAGCCTCTCGGCATTAGATTTCTCGATGACCGAAGTGAGCAAATCACAAAATTAGTCAACTTTAACGACCTCGAAGTTAACCCAATATATATTATAACGGTTAACAACGAAATCCGTTGATTAAAGAATATACTGAGTTTTTAAAGAAAAATATGAGAACACATTGAATATAAAAAAATTTAAGAACTATATTAATATTTTTAAAAAGTTTGAGTACTTCAAATACTTTTTTTTTAAAAAGAAAAATTTGAAGGATCGGTCAACCATATAATACTAGAAATTTGTTGTCTAGTGTTTAGAAAGAACACAATTTTCCACATATTCAACCAACTTCCTCAAAGCAGCCTTTTTCTTCTTCAATCCATCGAAGGATTCAAGAAATGCTGAGCCTTCACCTTCTTGCCATCTTTCTCATCGTTTCCACCACTGTTTCACAGTCCAAAGCTCTTCGATTCCCTCAAGAACTCTACAATCTTTCCTCAAATCAAATCTTCATTTTCGATAGCCCTTCAACGCCACCTTCTTCTTCAGCTTCTTCTCCATCCCCATTGTTATCCCCGGAGAGCCCACTAGCTTCTTCTTCCCCTCTTGTCCCTGCACTCTTCATCATCGGCGACTCAACCGTCGACTGTGGCAACAACAACTACCTTGGCACCTTTGCCCGGGCCGACCGCCCTCCTTATGGCCGTGATTTCGATACCCATCTCCCCACTGGACGCTTCAGCAATGGAAGAATCCCCGTTGATTACCTCGGTAAAAAAAACTGTGATCTTTCTTCATTTTCTTGTTTTAGGTGTTGAGAATTACATTTGATTGGTTATCAATTATGGGTTTTCTTCATTTTGGTTACTTTTTTTTTTCTTTAAAATCAGCATTGTATCTGGGGCTTCCTTTCGTGCCAAGTTATCTTGGACAAACTGGAGAAATGGAGGATATGGTTCATGGAGTCAATTATGCATCTGCTGCTGCTGGCATTATTTTCTCAAGCGGATCAGAGTTGGTATCATTTCAATTTTCTCTATCGAAATTATTAAACATATTCGTATTTGACATTCACACCCGAATTCCAAGTAACATAATTTTTTAGGTATATATGAGTTATTCCATTTAAGGATTTAAATTGCGGTTGCGTTCATCGTCATTACAGATATGACGAGTGTTGTTATGGCAATTGCGGGTATACAATAACGGTTTTACATGATACTAAAACTATTATATAATGGTCACCGATAACGGACTGCTATTTAAATCTCTGATTCCATGATTCCATTGACTTGTGTTATTCATACTTAACCCGGATGCATTTCATGTGTTATTGGGGCATATTCATAGGATATGTTTTTTTCAAACAGGGCCAGCACATCTCATTCACCCACCAAATCCAGCAGTTTGGTGATACTTATCAGCAGTTCGTTTTAGGCCTGGGTGAGGATTTCGCCGTCGATCTAATCTCGAGTTCAGTTCTTTACATTTCGATCGGGATAAAACGACTATATACATTACTATTTGCGTAATGTATCGAACGTGCGAAATTTATACCTTCCTTGGGGCTTCAACCAGTTCTTAGCGTCCACGATGAGGCAGGAAATAAAGGTGACGATCGGGGTCTTCTTTAGTTTCATGCTTAATCCGTGCTTGTCGACCGTGATTGCTGAAAAAAGTTATTTTGTTACTATTGATTTCGGACTTACCGGAAAGTCTTGACATTTTATGTGTTGGTAAATCAGAACTTGTACAACGTTAATGTCCGGAGATTCGTTGTAATGGGGCTTCCGCCGATCGGCTGTGCTCCGTACTACTTGCAGCGGTACGAGAGCAACAATGGGGAGTGTGTTGAAGTGATAAATGATATGATCATGGAGTTCAACTTTCTCATGAGATTCATGACTGATGAGCTTCTTCATGAGCTTCCTGATGCTGGCATAATTTTCTGTGATGTGTTTCAAGGTTCCATGGATATAATTCAGAACCATAAGAGTTATGGTACGATCGATCATCCGAATCTCGAACCTTTTCTTTTGTTGTTGCATTTTGCTTGAGATCCTTGATTACCGCTGAATCTTTGGATGGTTTTTGTGGATTCTTATTCAGGTTTGAAGAAACTGCCAATGCTTGCTGTGGGTTAGGGAGATATAACGGATGGATCATGTGCATGTCAACGCAAATGGCGTGCCGTAACGCTTCCGATCACATCTGGTGGGATCAGTTCCATCCCACCGATGCAGTGAATGCTATCCTAGCAGACAATGTGTGGAGCAGCCGCCACACTGAAATGTGCTATCCTATGAACCTGAAAACAATGGTCTTTAGCCAAAACCCGAACAACCTCGTATAATATCTTCGATGATGCTCGGAAAACATTCAATTCCTCTGCTAGCTACCAGAATTTATTACCGACAAACAAGATCGAAACTAGGATACATTACAGTCTGAATGAGAGATTTGTTACCAGAACTGTAAAGCAATGATACTGCTTCAACGGTGGCAAAACAGTATGTAAAAAAGATTACTTCAATATGAGACAATTGTATAAATTCTTTCGATTGTCCGGATCGAGTTTCCATCGGTTTCTGTAATCTCTGCCAATGTGAATCATAGATATACAAGTTCAACATGAAAAACATTTGATCGAATCCTGCATGGAAAAGTGAGGGTATCCATAAGTTGCAGAAGAAATAATGGATTCAAGTCTGTCATCTTTATCAGTTGCTCCTAATCCGGGACTTCGGTGTTCATTACAAAGCTGGGAAATTGAACAGTTATTTCCCTGAAAAATAACATCCAGAAAGTAAATCTTCCATCGGATGAACGAAACCGGACTCGGTACCATCAAGAAAACATAAGAATCAAGTCATGGTTAAAGTGCATGCTCACTAACTTGAGTGATATATCAGTGATGAAAAAGGTAAAGATTTTGGATCATAAAACAAGAGTTGAAAATGAAAGAACTTCAGAGTTTAGAACACACCTCAAACATGAAAGTGTCATGATCTTTATGATCGACGGATTCTTTCTCACGAACTCCCTCCATTCTTCTTCATCGATCTTCCCATCTCTTTTCGTATCGGCTTCCATCATTGTCTGCAGAAACACGAGTATATGGCCAACATAAATCACCAGAAAGCATAATGATAAAAAGCAACAATTTTATCAGTTTAATAAAATGTCCAGCACCTTTCCCACAATCGATTCCGCATCATCGGAAAGTGACAGACCCTTTTCACCGAGCAGAGCTATTACCATCTCTTTCAGCTTCAAATGAATGAGCATGAATTTTTGTCATTCGAACAATGTTATTTTCCGATATTCCAAGGCAAACAATGATGAGAAGATCAAAGTTATAACATACTTACCTCTTCACGCTCGATGCAACCAGTTTGTCGCAGGTCGTATAGCCTAAATAAGACTGGAAGAAGATATATATACTGACTTCAGTATTCAGATGCAATCATAAGAGCCATGGAAGATTTACTTTTGATGTTATGATAAATGATAAAACAATTTATTTTTTATGTGCATTACATACATGCAATTTTATCGGCTTCGGGTGCATTAGGATGGAAGATACTTAAAGACCGGACAAACTCCCCGAATTCAATCACCCCATTACGTTTGTTATCGAATAAATCGAACACCTGCAATAAACAAAATACAGATTAAGAATTTGCAAGTTTAAAATGTCAAAAGAATTTGGAACGATGCGATACTCACCCTATCCGCAAAGAGACTCCGCTTACTACTGTTTTTAAAGAGTGCAAGCTGAAATTCTTCCTGTTTGTAAAACATTTCCAAACCATAAGTTTAAAATGGCGAAAGGACTTCAATTGATATTTCAAATTTCAAGAGCCTCAAACAGTCGAAGGCAACCCGAAAACGAAAATCGAATCTATAAACCAATGTGAAATGGACATACCTTGTGAATCAAGCCATCATCAATTATGGAACTGCTTAACTTCTTGAACAGATCATATAAAGCTTCTACTTCATTCACTGAAACTGTCAAATTAAAAGAATTGCTCTACACTTAGGCCATTATATGCTACAGATTGCACAAATTTATACCGAAAAATTATCATGAATACAATGTTAAGATGTTAAGGTTGATGTCGGATTGGACAGGGACGGTAAACCACCCTAGTTTTACTTATACGCAAAGGTCACAAGTCGTTTGTAATAGTATTATACTCATAGTGAAAATCTGCAGAGTCTACAATTGCAGATAGCTCTCATGTTCGGAGTAAACCACTATAAGCCTCGTGTGTTATACTATTATTTGGATTCATTTATTAGCATCGAAGCTGGAAACTTGATCGATGCATGGACGTGGCCTCAATGACATTGGCTGTGCATCCAAGGAAAGACAATGGTTGCATAGACAGGGCAAGATGCCAATGAAGTGATTTCGGGTTCGATTTTAGCACACCAAATGCAAACTTTAAACCCCTTTAAGACTTTGAATCAAACAGCAGGTATGTAAGGAAAAGATGTGGTCCATGACCAGAAAAAATGAACATCCATCTAACCTCATAAGCAGTGGCATAAGCATGATCTATATCCTTTCTTTTACGAATCTTAAAACGAAGAAAGTTTCGAAATTAGGAACACTAGAAGTACACTGCTTGTGTTTATGTTTGCTTCATAGCATTTCTTGGCTAGAATTGCAGATAATGACTCAAACAGATGTGAATTGCAAAAAGAAAAAAAATACCAAAACATGAACCCAAAAAAGCACTAACAGATTCATTCTTCACTGTTTAACTTACAAAGTGTTTCAGAGGCAAGATCGAAAGGCTTTTCGGCCCCAGATTTGCGTCGAACTTTCTTCGAGCAAAAGCAACCCATGTAAGCAAGCACAAGTAATTCAAAACAAGATTCTCAGTGATGGAATTCGTGCAAATAATCTGTCTGATGAGTCCTGCCACATCCAAATGAATTTACATCATATGTATATATATATATATATATACTTCTGCCGTAGTAAGCTGGATTGAATCTCCATTAAGCAAATGAATCATTTGATTGTGAGGGTGTTAGAATCAGATTCCTTTAATTACTTGAGCTAATTCCTTAACTGTACACAAAACGTAGGCCCAAAATTAATCAAGATCCTACGAATGCAGAAAATCATGGCAGGAGTCAACTATTTTACTGACCGAATGGTGCTGTAGGACCCAAAATAACAACAAAAAGGTGAAAATTTTCTCATAATCCCAACTGTTCCATTCAAACAAAAGTACAAAACAACCAATCATCAAGCTTTGAACTGTACTTAATAAAACATTTTAAAAAACCCATTATTTAAAAGATGGTACCAGTTCATATCTATCCAAAATGTAAATTTTCCTACCAAATTCATGAACAAGAAAACCAACACTTCATTTTTCCAGGAAAAATAAAGAGGGGGCACACATCCAAATATAAAAGCTAAAACAACAATCTGAAGTTATTATAATGAAATAACAGGATAAATTATAGATTTTGGTGTATAATGAGTTGACCTTTTTTGTTGTTGAAGATTGGTGATTTCAGAACCCCATTAATGAGTTGAGCTCAGCTCAGTTGTCCACTTCTTCATTGTTGTTCTTCCTATTACTTGTTTTGTGGTTGCATTTGCAGATTATAATGGTTGATGATGACACTTGCTTTTCTTGTTTTTCTGACTCACATAAGCATCACATCTATTGATTATGCGAAAGTCTTCGCTTTCTTTTTTTCTTTTAATTAAATTCAGGCTTGTTGAGGTGAATACTGTAAACAAAAAGAGTAAACTACGAGTTTAGTACCTATACTATCCATTTTGATCCGTTTTAATATTTAAACTTTCATAACTATACCTACGTTTAGTTTTATTTCATTTTAATACTCATCGTTAAAAACTTAATAGACAGTTGACATGACAATTTTTAATTTAAAATTGTTATTTATATTATAATTAATTAATCAACAAAACCCTAAAACCCAACACCGACAAGCATAATAGAGAAGATGGAAAGTCGGCAACCAAACATTGGTATTTCGCATCTGTAACGACTGGAAATAGCTCAAGAATGAAGACAATGATAGCTCCGGTAGATTGACAATCAAAAGGAAACAAAATTCAGCAAAACAAAGGAAAAGAAAAAAAAAGTGAACTTTTGGGTTCCCGAAGGTGATAGCTCTTATAGAAGGACGACCAATACGAACGGTAGACTACGAGAGAATGACGAGTCGATCAACATAGGTTAGTTTTAGTCCCATCAGACGATGGACCATAGAGATTGAAGGATGAAAAAAATCAAAAATCTATCGTCGATTTGGGAAGATTAAAGCCTCCTGATGAAACAGAGGTTAAAATCATGTTGGGGTCGAAAAGGTACGAATTGAAAATTTGAGCTTCATCCGGATGCAAGAACGATGATGTAGACGCGTCGGCTAACAGAGGCACAGAGCTTTTCAACAATTTCTAGTTAAGATTAAATAATAATATAAATAATGATTTAAAAATTAAAATTATCACGTTAGCTCGTTCGTTAAGTTATTAATTTTACTCAAATTTTAATATTAATAGATGGTTTTCAAATTCGAGACTAGTCTCTCAACTCTATATGATATATTAATATCATATTATGAAGAAATATATATGTATATTGTATATGATTATAGAAGACACTTTAAATTAGAATCAAATGATACCATAAAGTTATAAATATTTACAATAAAATTTAAATAGAAACTCGAACAACTAGACTCAACTCGATTTTATAAACTTGATTCGACTTAAAAAGATTTAAATAAAATTTAAAAATAAGATTCATCAATTCAAAAAAATTTAACTCGATTTGATTTGATCGAATGCTTACTCACACCGGTGAATGGGTGACATATATTATGCGGATTATGTGAAGTGTGTTCATGCGTGAGCAGAATTTTTTTTATGTATGTCATTTACCTTATTTATTTTAATAGTATGAGTTAATTACAATATAATATTTGTTCAAAAAATTTATTAATCATTGACAATACATAAACGTTGTAGACGCAGTTGTTCAGACCTAAAATATATAAAATAAATAACACTTTACATCATCACTAATTCCATTTACCTTATTTTATGCATATAATTATGGAATAAGAAAATAACACTTTACATAATCACTAAGGGGTTGTTTGTTTACTTCAGAATGATTAAGCGTTGAATGATTTAAATGTTGAATGATTCAGAGGTTCTATATGAATTAGCTCTGAATGTGACATGCTGTTTGATAATGGATCTGAATCATTCAGAATGTACTTCTGTGTTGAATCATTCAACACTGTTTTGTTGAATCAGTCAACACTGAATCATTCAGAGGTACGAAACAAATGCGCTGAATGCTCGACGGTTCAACATTCAACACTGAATGGTTCTATTAAGAGACAAACAAACAGCCCCTAAGTCCATTTACCTTATTCACTGAATGATTCCATTAAGAGACAAACAAACAACCCCTAAGTCCATTTACCTTATTCACTGAATGGTTTCATTAAGAGACAAACAAACAGTCCCTAAGTCCATTTACCTTATTCATCAAGCTTCTGCTCTAAAATGCATAGTTTTGTCCTAGGGATGGGCATTGGACCCGACCCCGACGGGTTCTGACCCAATCGGATTCGATCGGGCTGGGTCATGTCGGATTCGAGTTTAGGGTGAAAAATATTTGACCCGACCTAACTCGAAAAAATATAATTTTACCTTACATATTTAGAAATAATTAAAATAATACCCCTTTATATATTATTTTTTTCAATTAAATAATTATTTTTATTGAATAGAAATAATATTTTTTATTATTTTGGTTCAGATCGGGTGGATGGTATATATTATGCGGGTCTAGTCGGATTTTGGGTGGAGGAGTCATTGTTCTCGGGTCGGGTCGAGTGGACCAAAAATCCGACCCAACCCCACCTATGCCCACCCCTAGTATATCCTTGAGGTGAATTTGGGAATTTTCATTTCAGTCATCTCAACTCTTTATTTCACTGATAGAACATTTTTTATATCTCTCTTTCGTTGTACGAAGGGCGGACATATTATTTAGGTTAGAAATGAACTTATAAATTTTGAAGGAGAAATAAACTTATAAAATTTTAAGAAAATGAAAACATATTTTTAATATATAATAGAAAGAAAATATATAAAATATATAAAATTTTAAACTTTTAGGGGACAACCACCCCGCGTAAGCCCATTCGTGACTGAATGATTGGGTCGAGTTATATGGACATACTTATTTACCTACTTTGGCATAGATAACGACACATATAACATGAATAACATCTACGAATTCCGTCACGGCCGGCGGTACCTTGTGCATCTTCACAGCTCGACGATGTTTGCCGGTGATGATGTGGAACAACATATTGTTAATGGATAAAAAAAGATGAAGAAGCAAAGCTTGCTTCAAATTTGTCAAAAAAAAATTATCAATCCAAATCTTATGTCACTTGATGGAATTAAAAAACAGTGTCAAAATTTAGAATAATACAAGTAAACGATGGGTGCATTTATTTATTTATTATGATCAATCATCTTTCACTTTAGTCTTTTGTGTTCTTTCATTGTTTCTCGTTAAAGATGACAGATGGATATAATTTCATGAATTTTGCATTTATCTATTCTAATTGGGACGATGATGGATATAAGTTTAGTGGAAACTGGATGAATGTGAAAGTAAAAAGTCATACTTGTCGTGAGTACTATTTAGGTGATGGGTTTAAGACCTTACTCGCTCTTCATCCACCCGCCCCGCATCCGTCCATCTCACATTCACTTGTCCATTAATTACTCATCATATAAATTTTGGACCATTATGAATTTAAGTATAACTCCAGGAACTATTCTATAAATCTTAAGATTTATAGGATATGACTTGTAGTTTAACCAAATGTTTATATTTCATTGTTTATGTAATTTGAAGTTGCTATAAGGTCGGTACAGGCAGGTATAATATGGGTGGTGATTATTCAATTAGATAACAAGTGTAAGGGTAGATTGGATAACGTAACCTCTTGGATAGGTGTCGATTTAAAAATTTTATCTATATATTTGATGAATAAGTAATAGATATGAAAATATTAAATAAGTATCGGAATAAGAGAAGGAGTACCACATCTACGCCATCCGTTTGTCATCCCTACTTCCAATTGTTCATTTAAATTAATGTTGAAAGCAACTTAGAAAAAGTAAAGTAGTTAATTTGAAGCTCAAGGTTCCATGGTCTATTGGCTATGAGCCTATGACATTGGACTTTGAATCCAGTAACCCAAGTTCGAATCTCGGTGGAATCACTTTTTCATAATATTTTTCTTTTTTTTAATTAATCACTGATATCTGATCTATTGATTGACTAATCCAGATCGAGTAATGCAGAGGCGATGGCAACCCTCCCAACCCAGTTTACTCCATTCGCAAACGTCAGGATTCGAACTCCTAACCTTACTTAAGGGATCTAGTGTCTCATCCCACTAGACCAACTAATTGTTGGTTTTTTTTAATTTGATGAACTATGATAGTATGATATGTTCAACTCACTAAGTTTAACTCAATAAATTATAGATAAAATTGTTTTTTTAATCTAAATATACATTTTATTTTTCTATTCATACTAAAAATCAATAAAATTATCATTTTCAATCATGAATTAATTAAATTATTGTTTAAAATTTTTAATTAATTAAAATTTTTGTTGTCTTCTCGATTCCAGAGCTTCGTCTTGACACTGTAATCTTATAATATATAATAAAAAATAAATTATAATTTTATTTTTATATTATATTATATTAGCTTAAATACTTCATGAAAAAAATAGTATTCATATATATCTTTAGTTAAATTTAGATGTTTAAAGTATTTTTCGTTCAAAATAGGTGTTTAACATTTTCAAGCTTGCATTTTCAAGTGTCTATACCATAACGAGTATTAAAAATCATTATCTAATGTGTTTCGCGTTTATAAATTTTTAAAAAATTTATTTTAAAAACTTTATATATATATAATAGACTCTAAATTTCTCTAAAATCCTAAAATCTTTAATTTCATATTCCATCGTCAAGCATTGTTAATCGCCACCACTGTTGTGATCACCATTGCTTCTACTACCATCGTTGAATAATCATCCATCCATCGTCATTGTCGTTGAAATATAGGGTGAATACAAGTTTGTGTTTGTTTAAAAACTTATGATTATTTGACAATGAACGATCCGGGACCTCAAGGGATAATGACAATCCCTTAACTATTGAGTTCGTTTGATTTCAGTCATAAAATCAAAACGTTCACAATGTTTGATAAAATAATCATTTTGATCACTATTTGTTTTTTTAAAATTTTGACCCTCGATGTTTCATTTTAAAGAAAAAGATTCCTAACATTTAACTAAATAATCACTTTAGCATTTTAGCCCCCCAACATTTCATTTTAAGGCAAAAAGGTCTCTATTTTTTAGGTTGATCATTTGTTAACTAATTGTTTCCAGCCATAGAGAGATCTTTTTGCCCAAAAATAAAACATTGTGAGTAAAAAGGTTAAAAGAATAGAAACTAACAAAACTATTTAATCAAACGTTAGAGATATTTTTTTATCGTTATACCTTTTATAGTATATACAAAGGCTAAAATGATCTTTAGTCCTCTATTATCAATTAGTCCAATTAAATGAGGTGTAAGATCCTTAAACAATGTTGAATATTCAAATACAAACGGTAAATAAAACAAGGGTAAATTATATGTTTAGTATCTAAACTATCAATTTTATTCCGTTTTAGTATCTAAACTTTTAATTTTTTCAAAGACATACCTAAAGTTTAGTTTTTGTTTCAATTTAGTACCCTTTTCAAAATTCAATGTTTACTTTTGGAAAAAAAATGAAAGTTTAGGTACTAAAATGGACCAAAACTAATAGTTTAGGTATTAAACGCGTTAAGTTTTTTAACGGTGAGGTACTAAAATGAAATAAAAACTAACTGTTAGCAATGGCGGATCCTGAAATATTTTTCATCGTGGACACATATGTGTTAATAATAAAAAAAATTTGTATGGGCTAAACACAAATAAATTTTCAGGGTGGACGCCTTCAGTAAATTGGACAATTAATATAAAGAATTTGAATTTTAAGGTGGACACAATAAAATTTTAGGGTGGGAACGTGCCCACCTTGAGATGTACATGCATCCGTCAGTGACCATTAGGTATGATTTTAAAAAAAATTAAAAGTTTAAGTACTAAAAATGGATCAAAACTGATAGTTTAAATACTAAATGCGTAGTTTACCCATGAAACAAACAAGATTAAAAAAGTTGCCCGTAAATAACATGCTTAAGCTACAACGCATTTTTTTCTGCCACCTTAAACAAACTTGACCTGGCTGGCTTCTTCAAAACCAAAACCAAAACCACTTGCTCCGCCGTGGAGTCGCGACACCTGAGTCCGCTTCCGCCGCCATCCTCATCTTCTCGATCAACGCCTCGGTGTTCACTTGCTGCGACAGAATATCCTCCAGTTGCTGACTGCCGATCACCAACTTCACTTTCCAGACCCCATACTTCTCCGACGACAACACTTCCATAGCCGACAAAGACGACACATTCTCGACGAAATCAACGGAGGACATCTTCGTCGGATCGACACGAGCCGCTTCAACTTTCTCGACGCCTCGTTTGTCACCGTTTTTCTGAAACTCGTCCAGGGGGAGAAGATGATAAAACCCACCATTCACCAAGCGTTCATCTTCAGGCAATGGAGTTGAAGCCTGGCCTCTTCTGCAGATACCATAGCCTGGAAAATCATTTGTGATCTCACGAGCAAGCTTGGGGCCATTGAAATCGATGATTCGGCCGGCGTCTGTTGAAACCCTGATGGGATTGGTTTCATCGACGGCTCCTTTGAGAGAACAATTCCCCATTTTTAGAATTTAGAAAGCTCCGAGATTCAGAGGGGGTGAAGATGGTATTTAAAAGGTGGAACCCTTGGGGAAGAAGAAGTGGGGGAAAGAGGACAAATGGGGTTTTCGTTTTCAAAATAATTTGATCGGCGCCATGTGATTAGCAGACCGTTGGCCATGGCTTATCATTTTATCTAAGGGGGAATTTTCAAGTTCTATACACAACAGATTTGAATCTTATTGAAAAAAGTTATATTATAATTTTTTTATCTATTTTATTTTAGTTATTGGATCGTTAATTCTCATTAGTCAAATCTCTTGAATTCAACACAAAATATCGGTTCAATTCTAAACTTCAAATAGAACACTAATTTAGTATTTATGTTACACTTATACGGATACAAGGACGGGAAACGATAATTTTTAAAATTACAAGGTACGGGGACAGTAATGGTACGGTATATAAAAAAATTTAAAATTATAAATAGATATAAAAAATCATAAATAAAGTTAATATTTCATAGAAAATTGGTGTAACGCCCTAATTTAACCCTAATTAAAAGCCTAACATTTGAGAATTTTTTCAAATCCTTAAATTAATTTTAGTGTCCAATTTGAAAATATTGAAAAATGTTTTCCATATTCTAAAGTTCTATAAAGAACAGTGATCAACTGGAAGTTTTACCAAATATATTTAAATCTTGTTCCAACTCTTCTTATTTTAACTGCCTCAATTCCTTCCCTCGTTGTATCATCCGCTATATGCTACAATTGCACATGTTCATCTTAAAATTCAAAAAAAATTTAGTTTAGTAATTTATTTTACCGATAATGTCTATCATAAAATTTTATTTAAAAATTTTGTGTTATTAACATATGCTCTACCTTGAAAAATATTTATGAATTCGTCACTGTTAACTGTTAGTGCTTGAGCTAGTTGAACTAAAATGGGAGCATAGCTTATGTATCCTTATATCTTTCTAGTTTGGTGGGCGAATCTTTCAGCAGAGATTTTCTAGTTTTACCGATTATGTCTATCATGAAATTGCTTTAGTAGCATCAATTACCATATTTGGTTTGACTTGCATATGTCCGCGTCACTGTATCATATTTGATTATACGATACTAGGACAGTTGGATCTAAAAATTAAAAAATGAGAGTTGAGGCGATTAAAAGTGAAACTTTAATAGAGAGAAGAGGTTTGGGTCATGGGTGATCGAAAGATGAGGGTTTTGACAGGATTTAAGATCAAATTGATATTTTATTTTAGTTTTAAGGATTAAAATAGTATTTTATATAAGTTTAGGGTTAAATTAGGAGCACGAACCTCCATGGTAAAGGAGTTGTTGTAATTCCTGAGGACCCGGGTTTGAGCACCACATATGATAGGGGTGTGAGCGATCAATGTCGAAATGTTGAGAGTTTATCTTTGAATAGATATTGCCTTGTACTTACCTCATATTACTAATAAAAAGGGTTAAATTAAAATTTTGTGTAAAATTCAAGTGTCAAATTAAAATTTAACTATTTTTTCTTATGTGTAAAATCAAGAAATTAACGGAAATTATTGGCTCAATGACCAAAATAAGACAAATCAAAAACAAAAATGATCTTAATATAATTTTTTTTAATATAAGTGACAACAATAAGATAGGCAGAAGAGAAATGAATCATCAATTTTATTTACCCTTTAATTTCCCATCCATTCGTCCCACAAAATATATATTTTTAATAAACCAAGTAATTATAAGGTGTATTTGTTTAAAATCTTTTTTAATAGTTAATAATATATACATATTCTGCAAACGTAACTACTTACGTTAAAAACTTTATTCAATTTTACTACTGATGTAAATGTCTTTTTAAATCCGACTTCATCCTACAAAACTTAAAATATTGAGTCTATTTCATTTTTTAAAAGAATGTATGTAAACTTGAGTGATAACAAAAAAAAAGCTTAAATACTCTCAACCATTTAATAATGAACGTTCAAGCACCTTGCTACAGATATTGGTGCTTGAACCCGAATTTCTATTTTTTTTATGAAGTTAAGGTGATTACAATGGTATTCGTTCTAAATACTTTCAACCATTTGACAATGAAAACTCAAGCACCTTGGTATAGCTGTTGGTGCTCAGGGACGGACGCGAAATTTTATGTTACAGACAAACTTAAACTTAAGAGAGATCACTTAAAAATCAAGGAGAGCGAACTAAAATTCTAGAAGAGGATGAAATAGATTTTCAATTGGAAATACATAGAATTTTTTTTTAATTTATAGTAATTTTAAATTTCACGGGGCAACTGCCCCCATCTTTCCCCCTCGGTTCATCCCTGCTGGTGCTCGAACTTGTAACCTTTAGGAACAACATCGATTTCTTCAACTACAGAGATAATTTGGTTCGTGCCCGAATTCCTAATTATTTGGTAGGGTAGGGTTTTGCTAATAGCAGTAGTAATAGTACGATTAAGGATGGAAAAGGGACCTGAACCCGACGGGTTCCGACCCGACCCGACCGGGTTGGATTTTTTTTAAAATGTGGGTTTGGGTCGGCTTTTTTTAAGTGTGATGTTCGGTCGGGTTCAGTTTAGGGTGAAAATACCCGACCCAACACAAAAAATATATAATTTTACCTTATATATTTAAGAATAATTACAATAATACCCTTTTCTATATATATATATTTTAATTAAGTCATTGTTTTTAATGAATGCAAATAATATTTTTATTGTTATTTCGGGTCGGGTCGGTCGGGTTCGGGTCAAGTGAAATCTTGTTTTGGTCGGGTGGATAATCCCTTGTTCTCGGGTCAGGTCGGGTGGACCAAAAACCCGACCCATGCCCATCTCTGTACGATCGGAGTAAATGACGAAGTCAGGCAAACTGGCAAAGACATGCCCAATTGAATGAGATGGCCCACCCTCTTAAATGGCCTGTAGCCCAACCTCCGGCTCGCGGTTCTTTTTTAAACCGTAGGCCCCCAAGTTGAATTTTCTATTCGAATGACTTAGGGTCCATTTGGTAATGTTGCCTAAAAGTACTCTTAACTAAAAAATATGTTTTGACCGTAAAATTAATATTAAACGGGTAAAAATTAAAAATAAATATAGTGAAAACGATGGTTTCAAATCAGCCGTAAAATTAAAATTTCTAGCTTTTTTTCATTTTCAATTTTCTGTTTGGAAACAAATTTATATTTTTATCCTTATTGCCATGGAAAAACTTTGAAATTCAATTTTCTTACGTTTTATTTGAATAATTCAATATCAACATCTTTAAAAGTAATTTATTTTTAATAATTTATTTAATTAATTAAAAATAAATAAAAATTTATGATTTATATATTAAAATACTAATAGTGAGTTATTATAAATATACTTTTATTATTATTATACTTTTTATATTTTATTACAGTTTAAATTCACATATTTCATATATAATTATTTTAAATTTACTTATAATATAATTTTTTGAATGGTTTAAAATGATAAATATATTATTTAAATTATTTTATTTTAAATATAAATGAATTGATTATGGTAAAATTGAGATAATTAAAATACTATTTTAAATTTTAAATTTTAAAAAGTATTGATAATATTTTTAATAAAATATTTCGTACATAAAAATATTATGATGAATTATCTAAAAATATTTTTTTATAGTTTGAGTTATATTTTATATATCATAGTATTAATAAATGTAAATATAATTTAAATGTTTATATTTTAATTATAATATGTCTAAAATTGATATTTTATCTTTTTCAAAATAACTTTTTATTTGCAATCTCAAACAGATAACTTTAAACTGCACTTTTAAAAGTATAATTTTAAAAGTTATTTTCTACAACACTTTTAAAAGTTATTTTTCAAGAGCAATACCAAACTGGTCTTTTGAATCAATAAATTTTTTGTAATCATCGATATTTAACTTATTTATTGGTTAATTCAAATTGAGTATTACGTAATTTTATAAGACGGTTCTCTCAATTTAATTTATTCATTCACAACATCAAAATTCAAACATTTAATCTATTTAAGAGATTTGTACCGTTTAAGAATGCTTATGGGATGCTTCTGACCTAAAATCCTTTTAAAGCGCAAAAGTAATCTCAAACACCTCATTTTCCAACAAAAAAATACATTGAAAAATGATTATAACTCGAACCAAGAAACTGAAAAACGATACTTTTAAGTTTGAAAAACTTGTTGAAAAAGCTCATTTAGAAAAATATTCCAAACAAATCCTAAAATTTCATCTCGATAAATTAACATGTGATTGGTGAAGGAATCATTTCTTTAATTTTGCACAATACTATTAAGGGTTGACATAATGTCAAAATTAGCACATAACGTTTATTAAAATAATCATTTTGGTCTTTATGTTTTGGAGTTTTTAGCCCTCAACGTTTTATTTTAAGGCCCAAAAACCTCAAACATTAACCGACCGCAGTCACTTGACTCTTATTCTTTTTTGAACATTTTAACCCTCAACACTTTATTTTAAGATAAAAACCCTCTTATTTTATAGTATTAACTGTTATGTTATAGGCCAAAATTTTTCTAAAAAAAAAGTTAAAGTTAAAACAACTATTTAATCGAATATTAAACATTTTTATATTATACCTTTAAGACTCTTGAAAATCACAATACTCATTTGCGAATGGGATAAAATGAGTTGGAAATGTCGTCATTGTCTTTGTAGTATAATCTGGATTAGTCGATCAATAGATCAGATACCATATATTAATTCAAAAAATAATCAAACACTAACGAAAACATTCTAAAGCATTGATGAAAAGTTGACCCCATTTCGTAAGTTTTATATTAAGTTGATGGTACATAAACAAGTAGGTTATCATAATAATTGCTTTTTTTAAAACCGACACTAAAAAAAACTAACATAAATAAACCCACTTGCATCATGGTGGTGTTAACTGTGTGTGGCTTACAAAGCCGATGAGGCACTGGACAACTTGATGTGACATTCACAGCTTAGTTAAAGTACTATATTTATCACTTGAATCCCTCCATTATACGTGCATTTGATGTAACAAATTACTCTTATAAAATTATCTAAGATTAGACCATCATTAGGCTACATTTAATCATCATTAGAAGTATTTATGGATTTTATCAAAAAAAAAAAGAATTATCTAAGACACTTTAAACATATTATTCAATAATTTCTCACTTACATGGACGAAACCAAGATGTTAGTTTGAGGGTAGATATAACATCTCTTACGGAGACGAAACCAAGATTTTAGTTTGAGGGATACTATTAAAGATCATCAAATGACTACAATAATATAATACTTCTAACGTTTGACTAATAATTATTTTATCATTTATTCTTTTGGATCATTTTGTCATCCAAAATTTATTTTAGGAAAAAATGACTCTATTTAGAGCGTGTCGTTTGTTAGTAATGATTTTGTCCACATAGGGGGTTTTGTCCCAAATAAACATTAAGAGCTAAAATGATAGAAAAGACTAAAATAAATTTAATCAAACGTTAGGGGAGTATTATCATATGTTCTTCTATTTCAAAGGGTTTTTTGTACAAAAAGTTTAGGTCAGGGTGACTCCCCCAGTCTAGAGCCGGAACATACCTAAGACCTAATTGAGATATATACGAATTTACAGTTGCCCACCAGAGTGACGGTGGTAGGATCGAACTGACCTTATAAGCTCAAATTTCTGAATCACAACACTTTGTCACACTCGTTCTATTCCAAAGGTATTAACAAACGTACTATAATTACTATTATTTTCATAGTAGTAATTGAAATTTTTAATAATCTTCCTCTAATAAATGATGTTTAGTACATAAAAACATAGAAATTTGGAACACTAATTGAGAGCATCTTAGTGCATATATATATATATATATATATATATGTAGATTTGTTGCATTATTAGATCCCTCATTGACCTAATTTTAAGCACTAGATTGGTAAGCCAATTGGAGTTCAATTTGGGGTAATGTTAAAATAAAATAAAATAAAAAAAATTAAATTAAATTAAATAAATAAAGCCAATGATAGGTAATAACATGGAATTTGACATGGTTTTTAGTGGTTACCGGTACCTCTTTTGTTTGACCAATCTCTTGCCCTTTACATGACATGGTTTTTAATTAATTAATTAGAATATAAACAATTATCATAGAAAACTTCTTTAATTTTAAGTTTTAATTAGATTTGTTTTTGAATATTTTTTTCACTCACAAATAATTAATATAAATTCTTAAATTGAGTTAGTCTCGCTTGATTGGTATTATTAATTGTATAAATACATTGTTTTCCCTACAATTATGATGAAAAACACTTTCTTAAACACAATTTATTTATTTTAATTTTTTTATAAGCTCCCTTTGATGAGATATTAATTATTACATCACTAAACCAACAATCAGTTGGTCAGATAGGATGAGACACTACATCCCTTAAATAAGGTCAATGGTTCAAATCCTGACTATTGCGAATAGAGTAAATTGGTTGGGAGAGTCATTACCTCTATACTACCTGATCCGAATCTAGTTGATTAATAGATCATGTATTAATTATTACATCACTAAACCAACAATCAGTTGTCAGGTGGGATGAAGCAGTAGATCCCTTAAACAAACTCAATGGTTCAATCCTGACTATTGCGAATAGAGTAAATTGGTTGGGAGAGTCGTCATTGCCTCTATAGTACATGATCCGAATCTAGTTGATTAATAGATCATATATTAATTATTACATCACTAAACCAACAATCAGTTGGTCAGGTGGGATGAAGCACTAGATCCCTTAAACAAAGTCAATGGTTCAAACCCTGACTATTGCGAATAGAGTAAATTGGTTGGGAGAGTCGTCATTACCTCTATAGTACATGATCTGAATCTAGTTGATTAATAGACCATATATTAATTATTACATCACTAAACCAACAATCAGTTGGTCAGGTGGGATGAAGCAATAGATCCCTTAAACAAAGTCAATGGTTCAAATCCTGACTATTGCGAATAGAGTAAATTAGTTGGGTGAGTCGTCATTACCTTTATAGTACATGATCCGAATCTAGTTGATTAATAGATCAGATATTAATTATTACATCACTAAACCAACAATTAGTTGGTCAGGTGGGATGAAGCACTAGATCCCTTAAACAAAGTCAATGGTTCAAATCCTGACTATTGCAAATAGAGTTAATTGGTTGGGGGAGTCACCATTACCTCATAGTATCTAATCCGAATCTAGTTGATCAATAAATCAGATACAGATGATTATAAAAAAAATTATTACATCACTAAAATTTAATTTTTTGGAAGATAAATTTTGCCTCATTTCCTAAATTTGGTTGGTAAAGGAATACTGTTCTTTTGCTGTATATATTCAAACAAACATCATGCGCACGTGCACCCAATAATATCTTACCACATGTCTTTGAGAAAAATGTCTAATCATTGCTAGTATCAATAATAAAACACCCTCTGTCCATTAACGTTTTACATATTTTTCTTAAAAATTATATTAGTCTCTATTTTTTTTTCTTTTCAGCATTCAATTTTTTATTTGTCAAAAAGGCATCAATTAAATAAAAATTATTAATTAATTAACGACAAAAAATTATTATAGATATGATATTTTTAGTGTTCGACATGTCATATATGTCATTGTCTTGGGTGACGTGAGATATGACATATCAACACTTTAAGTAAAAATAGAGCAAGAACTAAATATTGATAGGGTCAAAAAAAACTATTTTTTAAAGAAGAATACAATGACTTATTAGGTATTTAAACTTAAAATTCAGAATACGATGTTTAATTTGTCTAATTTTAATCTTACAATGACATAAATTGTTATTAGACTAAAATTTGAGAATATTGGATTATCCTTTGTTAGTTCAACCCTTATTTAATAAATTATTATATTTTAATTTTAATATTTAATTTTATATGAACCAAAATAACATTAGACTAAAATTTATTGAATATAAAAATTTGTTTAGGCCAGAGTCCCTTTGAGCCTAATATAACTTCATCCCTAACTTTAGATGATGTAACATATATCATATGATCATCTTGGGCGAAGAATTACATGTTACATCGTCATCTTATGTGATATCATATGACATACCATAGATGACATGACTATGACATTTATCACATTGATTGATATGTCATATAACTTATCAATAATTTAACTATTGTGAGTATATCACATCAATAACATATATTGATAATTAATCACCTAACGATTCTCATTCAACGTAGGCTATTTTGATAAAAAAAATTAAAACACTAGGCATTAAAACGATCTAAAAAATATAGATCAAAATGATCATTCATATAAATTTTGGGGGATAATTTTTAGTATTATGATTTTTTTTTTTTAAAACCAAACATTCAAGGTAAACACTAGCTTTTCAAGTCACCTCATCCAACGGTTGGGGAGCTCTTAATCTAGTCAAAGTAGAAGTCAAAGCTGTATTATTATTTGTGGGGACCAAAATCCCACACTACTCCTCTATCCCTCCTCAATCACATTTGTTGGAAATTTTAAATATTAAAAAAAACCTTAAAAAGATGCTTAGGAAGAAAGATTGTTGGTTTACGCTCCACTAATAAAAGATGATTAAATTTTCTTAAACCCATGATTGTCTCCACATGGTTCCAACCGATAGTGCCCTAATTCTTTAGTGATTTTTAAGGCATCCCCATCTTTAATTATTCGATTAATTCCTAATCACATCTTCTCTATAGTATAATATATTATTTCTTGCCAGCGAGTGTTGGAACAAGCAGTTAAGATTCAGAAATTTAAGTTTGTAAGGTCGAGTTCGAATTTACCACTATCACTCTTTGTGAACAATCTATAAATTCATATGTAAATTCCAATTGAATATTAGGATCGAACTAGCTTTAGGGTACTCCACGTTCAACAATGCTATATCCTAGGTGGGTAACCTCTAATCTCAAGACATTTTTACAAAAAAATACTCAAATATTATAATATTACCTATAAGACACCATTTCTCACCTAGGGTAAAAACAAATGCTATATATCCAAGTTGGGTAATTTCTAATCTCAAGGCCTTTTTACCTAAAATCACTCAAAATTTGAGTGATAATATCTTAGGTGGGTAATTTTTTTTTTCTCTATATCTAATAAATCTACTTATACTATTTTTAAATTAAATTGGTTAATATTTATTATTAAGGTTTATATTAATGAAGATTAAATAGTTTTGATAGTTATTAGATATTATTGTCAATTCATCTAATTTAGAAATATCAATTTGCTTCTAAAATTACAAACAAATTAAATCACACTTACATAATCTCAGTAGGGATCTACGGAATTGCATAGTTATGATAGTCTTGTGTAGAATCAAACCATAGATGAATTTTCATTTCTCTCCCAATTAAATTTTCATCCCCACTTCCTCTGATGTACACATTAGTCTGCAGAGTATATGGCTTATCTAGTGTTGTTCCAAGAAACTCAATAGCAGCTGAAAACTATGATAGAGAGATGCTTGTATATCAGTTTACTATCAATTAAGTGTATCAACCGTGGCTAGTAAACTTGTACATATTAAGCTTTGAACTACTATTGTTCTATGTTTAATATAGAGGAATAGGACAAACAATATGTGTGGGATTACGTCCTTTAGAAGGTCTTTAAGTACAATAGTCAACATTTTTAAAGCATATTTTGAAGGATTGGACATGCTTTCATCCAACTCCCTATCTGCGACAGGACAACCTTTCATATTCCCACTATTTGTCTAATTTGTGTGCTAATACTTTAAATTTTCTTGGCTTCAACTTTCCATTGGCAAAACGATTGACTTACGACCTCTCAATTTCTATCAAACATCGGTTGATAAAAAAGTATTGCATATTTGTACTCTGATACCATTACCGACACTAATTATTATCAATAAGTAAAACAATTTAATATATGTTAAGTACTTGTAACACCTGTTGTGGGTAACTGAAGAAGAACTCGAGGGTTTGTCATGTAAGTGGGGCTTCTTTGAAATAAGTAAAATAAGTATTGGGTAACTTGAGGAAATCAATAATTTACCACGTCCATTCAAAATCAGAGAGAAAATTACATACAACAAAACTTTCAACATAAGCATCTACTTATTGTGCTGAAAAGATTACGAACTACTTTCTAATTTATATATATCAGCTTCAAAAGTTAATTTAGTATTTAATACCTTTTTATTAAGTTTCTTGACAAATTTTATATAAACTCGCATCTACATTGTTCATGGCACAAAGTAATATTTTTTCATATTTTTATATTAGATTTCGTTGAACTATGTTTTATTATATTTGATAATAAATTAAGGTAAAATGTTTTTAGACTTGAATTGAATTTGTTCAAGTTTTCAAAAAAAAAAAATTCAAAGTCAATTAACTTAGAATTTGAGCAAAAACATTTTTTCACTACGTAGTACCGATACTATTCTTACAGTATCGATATGCATGAATAGTACCGATATTGTTCATGAGGTATGATACCAAAGGAAAGAGAAGTATGATACTCTCAATGTAGTATCGATATACCAGCTTACTCAAATTTCATAATGCAAAATAGGTACCGATACCTAAAAGGGTATCGATATTACTTTACATAGTAGTATCGATACTATGGTCACAATATCGGTACTGTTAGGCCCAACGACTAGTTTTATTTAAAATTAATAAAGAAGTACCAAATACCTATTGTTGGAGTACCGATACTCCATGTACTGAGCATTTTATTTTTGCAGAGGGAAAACATCCCCAAACGGCTAGAAATCATCCCCAATAGCTAGAAACGACCACAACCTCATTCCAACTATAAATACAATTCAAAACACTTGAAGAAGGGCTAGAACACCTATCAAAGCAATCAACACAAAAGAAGAGCTTTTCACTATTATTTTCTTTTCTCTTGTAAAAGTGTGTTTTTTGTGAGCTTAATTTTGTAAAACACTTACCTTGTAGAGGTTTTATTGTTTTCTTCTTTTATCCTTTGAAAAGGGGTTTTGGTTATAGCTAAGCCTTTGAAAAGCTAGGGAATTTGTAAAAGTTATCTATATGTCTTGAAAAAAGAAAGAAAAAATTAGTTGATGTTGGAAAATCCTAAGTGAAGAGCTTAGATAGTGGATGTAGAATTTGGTGAGAAAATCAAACCACTATAAATCCTTGTGCATCATTTTCTGTCCCTTTAAATCTACTTACTCCCTAAAATTCTCAAAAAGCCAATTCACCCCTCTTGGGAATATTTTTGGTTGTCAATCGAGCTTCTTAATCCTAA
Organism: Hibiscus syriacus; assembly: GCF_006381635.1. Classification (NCBI taxonomy): domain Eukaryota; kingdom Viridiplantae; phylum Streptophyta; class Magnoliopsida; order Malvales; family Malvaceae; genus Hibiscus; species Hibiscus syriacus. Next base: position 901,077 of record NW_024062312.1, on the reverse strand, counting down.
CAGATTCAACTTAAATTATAGATGTAATTAATCAATTCAATAATAATACATTTATATGTCAATGAATTATTTTAAATTTATGTTAAAAAATTTTTGACTAATAATTAAAAAAATAAGTATTTAATATATTAACATACATAATATGTCTAATCTTAATTAAAAACCTTAATAAAAATATAACCTAATGTAAGTTAAAATAGTGTATAAGTATATTCATATATAGAGATAAAAAAGTAAGGAATACCTTTTAGCTTTTATCTCACATTGTCAAGAAACATAACTTAAACACTCCATATGCCTATATATACTAACCCCATAAGTTCTTCAACTCATTGAGTAATATGTATTAAATTACGATGTTAATCCCTATAGTTTATTTTCAATTTTTTAAAACATATTTTTAATGTTTTTAGGGAATCTGATGTGGTATGAAAAACTCTAGAGATGCACCATTGAAACGTGTATTCCCACGTGGTGTCATGTCAACATTTCCCCTGGAAGGCGTGCTCCAGGGGATGCGTCTTTGGTCTACCTAAGTAAAGATGTGTTCTATAACACATTATTATCACTCTGTCAGAAAGTATGTTAGATCAGTAAAATTTGTGCAAACGGTACCTAACAGGTAATATTATAATATTAGCTGATTTTTGAGTAAATGCCTAAGGGTGTGACTGCTTTCATCATCTCACGAGGAATTCCATGACTTTTATTTTTATTTATTTATTTTGTGGTATTATAATCCTATTAAATATTTTGTATTTATATCATTTTTATTTTTTTATTTATTTTATTTCTATATTCTATTATATTTTTTTAGTTTTTTTTCTGAATTTCTCTTTGTTTTTTTTCGTTGTTTTATATTGTTCTAAAGGGTTGAACTATCCTCAGTTAATCTCATTCGGTTTGGAAAAGTTAATAAAATTGATGAAATTTAATATAAATAAAAAAGAAAGGTGAGGTGTAAAGAACTTCAGCATGAAGTAAGCAATGAATATTTATTATTATTTGTATCTCACATGACTGAATTTATGTTATCTTTTATGATGTATAATTGAATAAATCATTAAATACTTATATAAAAATTAATTAATATTTTGTTGAAAAGTGATTTAAAAATATTTTTTGAAAAGTTTAGTTTAAAATTAAAGTATTTAATTTTATTATGCAAATTATTTTTAAGGAATAAAATATTTATTTATTATTTGATAGAAACCAATATATTAAAATAAAAAATATTTAAATTTCAATGAAGGTTTAAAACTACAATCGTAAACTAAACGTATAATAAAGAAATTTTTCTAAACACGAAGAAACTAATCACTTTAAGATCACAATTACCATACAAGGAGAAAGTTAAAAATCTAACCAAAAATAAACTTAGATAAAAGGTAGATGCGAGCAGATTTAAACCGCATCGACAAAGGGATCACAAGATGAGATGAAGCTATTAAAAGCACTTACAAATCATAAATCAGAATTGAACGACGTGAAAATACCATCCAAGAATGTAAATCACAACATCCAAATCCAACTAAGAGTCCAAAACATGAATGATCAACACGAACAAATAAAACATCATCTTGATCGGTTATGATGATATCGACTCTAAAATTTTAAAAATATAAATAAAATAACAACTAAATGGCCGCCGAATAACGAGCCCTACTAAATATTTAATTAGGATAACAATAAGAAAGAGCGGAAGGGTAGCATCTCCTAGTAGAGATGGCTGGGAATCAGCGGCATGTCCCCTTTTTATCACTATTCCTACATTGGGATCATTATCCCTACAACACAAACCCCTCTGATTGCGATACCCTATATATATACACCCTTGTGAGTGACCTATATGTCATTATTTTCTTTTATTTATACTTCAATAATTTCTTTAAATAGGTCAACTTTTTTATTCATTTTGTTTAATTATTTTAAGTCTTAATATTGAAAAATTTTGACTAATAAGATGTTGCCACATCACATAAAATTATATACCTATTTAACCAAAAAATATTTCAAGGGCTTAAATAAAAAAGAGTATAGTTTAGGGATTATTTTGAAAAAAATAGTTAAGGTGCTTAAAGTGGTTACATATAATAGTTAAGGACTTATTTGAATTAAAGAAAGAAAAAGTATAGTTTAAGTAATTTTTATATCTCAGTTAACAGGTTAACCTCAAGCTCAGATTGTCTTTTTAATGGAAATGAAGAGTTTAAAACATATGAATAGTCGGGTGATTATTTTGTAACTTTACAATCGGAGACTCAACAAAGCAACACTCTATAGTAGGAGACTACTTTGTAACTTTTAATAGTCAGAGAACTAAACAAAACAACTTCCTATAGTCGAAGGATCATTGTGTACTTTATCCAAACTTTTTAATGAAATAAAAAAATATAATTGTTATATATCGATGTTAAAATCGTATATTATAAGGCATTTTTGGTCACTGAAGTTATTTTCTCTATGGTGAAATTCAATCTCAGAATCTAAAATTGATATTATATATAAATTAACGTGTTAACGCCCATCTCAGCCGACCATTAATTCTTTAATAGAAAAAAACAAGTTTGAAACATATGAATAGTTAAGTGATCATTTTGTAACTTTTAATAGTGAGTAATCAACAAAGCAATTTCCTATAGTTAGAGAAATCTTTTATAACTTTTAATAATTGAAAGACTCAATAAAATAACACCATATAATCGGGATTATTTTTGTACTTTATTAAAAAATGTTTTTATTGTTTTTTACTTAAACTTGTTAAGCTTTAATAGTAATTATTTTAAACATTTTAAATAATTGTAAAACATATCTAAAAATTATTTAATTGAAGATTTTTAAAATGTGTTTTTATGTTTTTGTAGATAATAGAAACAATAAAATTATATACAAATTAATAATTTTAATAGAATAGAGAAAGTTTTCATGTTTCTGCTAATTAAAAAGAGGTTTTATCGATAGGTGTTGGTTCAAGTGATAAATAATTTGATCATTTAAGCAATGCTTTGAATTCGAGTCTTTATATATGTAAAAAAATTTATGAACGACTCACCTATCAAAATTAAATATACGACATAAATCGATCCTGAATTAATAAGACGAAACCTTAAAACTAAAAGAAAATATATATATATATATACACATTAACATAAAATAAAGCATACAATGTCGGTCCAAATGAATAATAATTAGAATAAAGAGACAAGTGTCAAGCAGTAAAGTTAAGTATAAGAAATCTAGGCCTTACAGCGAAGCAAACAAACACTAACGCTTATTGGTTTGTCTTTTCATCATGCACGGAGAAGAAGAAGAAATAAGAAGAGGGTTTTATTGAACACTTAAACCACCATGCTTATCCGCACCATTAAAGGCTAATTATCCGATTTATATTCAATGACGGATTCATAAATATTTTTCAGGATGAATACACATATATTAACAATATAAAGCTTTTAAATGGGGGTACAAATAAAATTTCAAGGTGGGCATCATCCGTAAAATAAGTAACTATTGAAAAACTCAGATTACAGAGTGGACACAAAAAATTTCACGATGGACACCATCAGTAAAATAAATAAGTAATCAAAAATTCAGATTCATAGTGGGCATGTGCCCACCCTCACTAAGTTGTGACTCCGTCATGCTTATATCCTTGGTTGACCGGCATCAACAATAGTGTAGGTGTTGATCGCTTATCATTGATATTTTTTATTTTTTTCTTTTATTAATAATTTATTTTTATGATACTTTTTTCTCTTTGACATTTTTTTGTCTTCTTTATCTATTATTTGGTTTTTTGTTTATTTTCTCATGATTGAATTTGACGTCATCGCGACTGATTAAGATATCGTTTATTTTATTTTATTGACATCTATGTTTGGACCATCATATTAAATTTAGATATATAATTTGCGTTCGTAGATAATTTTCTCAATATTGGTTCTGATTTTCGTTTGTCATTGGTCTTTATGTAGTTTGATCTCATGTTGCAATTTGTTTACCGATGCAATCAGATCTCGTATATATATATATTTCAAGTTTTTTAAGCATTTTTTTATCTTATCTCGTATGTTTTCGTGCAACCTCAAATATTTATTTTTTTGTCTCAATAATTATAGGAGAAATCTTAATTATATTTAATGTGTTATTATAATTGCAAACCTTATCGTAATTTTAATAAAATAATAAGTTTTTATTTGAAAATAATTAGAAATTTATGAATATAATTGAGGAATAGGAAGAGCACATAAGAAAATCTGGCGTGTTAGATTTTATCCTATAGATAATTTATATTTAAGTTAATTTTCAAAGATGCAAATTAAAGGGGGAATTTGATACCCAAGTTGATTGATTAAATTAAATTGAAGAAAAAAATTAATTATTTCAAAAAAATTAAAATAGACTTTTAATTTTAAAAAACTAAAAAAATAATTATAAATTTAAAAAAAATATTTTTTAAGTAAGAGTATACCTAATTAATTCTTTTACTAGAAAATTTAATTATTTTCTTAAATATATGATATGTAAAATGAAAATGGATAATGTAAAATTTATTGATGATCTTATAAAAAATTGTCATATTAATAATTTCAACAATTAATATTAATTAATTATTAGTTATTGATAATGAGAAATGGATGACGAGTAGATGACGGAACGGAGTCACTTATTCGAAAACGACAACGTGTTACAAGGAAATACACGTGGACAGGTGACCCCACTTGAACCAAACAACGTGTAAACTCCATTTTGGCAAATCGGTTTGACGGGGAAATTACCTTGTGAGGTACTTAATATACGGTATCGTTTTACTGAATATGTTAATAAAATAGGCAAAACATCTAATAATAATAAAATCGATAAAAATAATAATGATTTCGATAATTTTTTACCGATTTTGTTAAAAAAAATCCGAATAGTTTGTAGACTGTCTTGAAAAAAAAAACAACACTTCTTTTATTTTTCAAGGTTACTTTTATTTTTAGTCTATTTTATTTGGTAATCAATTTTGTAAAATTTACATTCTGATTACTTATATTATCGATCTGTCTAGTGATGACAATTTCACTTAGACCTGATTCAACCCGATCGAGTCATTATTTTCTAAAATTTTGGGTTCAAGTCAGATCATGTTTAAGGCGAAAAAACTCAATCCGAACAAATTCGACATAATATAATCATCTTATATATTTAGAGTAATACATCTTCTTGTATTATTATTTTTTTCTAATTAGGTTTTATTTTATTCAATAAAAATGAGTTTTAATATAAAATATACGTAGGGCCAGGTGTATATTTTGACCTAAATATTAAGTTGGATGGAACACTCTTAAATCCGTGTCGAATCACGCGGGGGATGACTTTAATTTTTGGGTCAAGTTCGAATGCGTTCAAAATTTGACTTGATATGTTGTCATCCCTAAATATATCTTATTTTATTCACCGAATCATTAATCCTAAATGGCTTAATTATTTATTAACACGCCACATCATCGAAACAACGAAATTAATAAATCAATGATCAAAATAAGATAGATTCCTATATATTATTTATTAGAAAAACAACCTTAAAAACATTAATTAAAAAAGTACTCCCAAACTACACGTAGGATAACCTCGCGTTCTATAAAAAGCGATGTCAAACCTTGTGTTTTCCATCAACTTTACATATAACTTCATTTAATTTTTGGATAAATAACACCATAAGTACACGAAACTTGCTTTTTTGTAAAACGCGAGATCTGACCCCGCTTTTCACGTGGGTGGTTTGGAGGTATTTTTTTAATTAATTGTGTTTGGGGTTGTTTTTTAATAAAATAATAAATGAGGGTTCATTTAATAATGCCGATGAATTGTTCTAGATGAAGGATCAAAATAAGAAAAAACAGAAAGTAAGATAGATCAACCTTGTAATTTACCCCATGAGTTTTAAAGGATCAAGATCCAACACATCTCACGTGGTCATGTGGAGCCCACAATGGTATGATAGAATCTCGTAATTACCACCCCATGTTCCCGAGGGCAAACATTTAATCCCTCAAGTCTCCTTTGAATTAAAATTAAAAAAAATACCCCAAAATTCTGCCGGGTTAACTCGAGCCAACCCTGTTGCCTGTTTCGGAGCAGACAACGGAAGAGACGGCGACAAACGGCGAACGTCCGTACCGCATTAATGCTTTCACCCGTTTCCCCTGACCACACGCCGATCGTCCGTACGTATAACGTCGTTTAATAACGGAATTTCATCGTTCGCCGTCGAAACGTCCGTCACGTTAACCCTTCGGGGACCCATTAACCTCCCTTCCTGGTTAAATCCGTAACCAGGGTTAATCAGCGAGTTAGTTAAATTAAGCCTTAAACTTAAACACGCGATAAACATTTATATCCAGGAAGAAGGAAAACCAAACCAAAGAGGAAGAAAAAGAGTTAAAATAAAGGGTAAATTAAACCGATCATCATAAAATTTTTTCTCTATCTTATTCACTTATTATATTCTAATTTCATTTAATTTTTACTAAATTTAATATAATTAGTATTTTTTATCACTCAATCGTTAAGTATTTAAGGGAATTAAAATGATATCGTTTTAGAAAAATGATTTTTTTTACCAAAATAATTATTTGTATCTATATAATAGTTTATTTATAACACTGTTTAGTGAGAAAACGATTGAGTAATAAAAAATACTAATTAAATTAATTTAATGAAAAAATTAAATGAATTTAAAATATAATTAGTGAAATAAGAGGAAAAAAATAAAATTTAATGATAATTAGTGTAATGTACCCTAAAATAAAAGGCAGACAACAAAACAAAACCGCTAAATATAAGACGCGCGCGAAGCGATTTTAGGGGGATTCTTTCTCTGCCTTTTTTTTCATACAAAAGAAGTGGGAAAGTTGAAGCCAAAAGCTGTTTTCTCAAGGTGAAGTAAAGGCGGTATTGTAACCGTTTGAGCGGTTTTCAGTTACGGTATTTGGATCTCGCGACTCTTGGAATCGAAGAGTCGAGCAGTTAATTCGTGTTGATAAGCTTTGTTATTAACTGTAATTATTTTGGTGATTAAGTGTATATAATAAGCGATTTGGAGGTTTTTTTTTTTGTTTTGAAATTGCTGCTCTGACACTTTTACTGCTTGTTGACTCGGTGAGTTAGAGTTCAATGGCGAATAGAGTTGGAGCGTTTTCGCAGACAAATAATGTATCATCTGAAGGTAAAAAGAGATTTTCTTCGTCTAATTTATTTTTTCTGGAATTTTTCTTTTGAAGGTTTTTATTTCCTTTTTGTGTGATAGGAGACGGAAGGGGTGATCTGTATATGGAGTTATGGAAGTTATGTGCCGGACCACTGGTGGAGGTTCCTCGAACGGAAGAGAGAGTCTACTATTTTCCTCAAGGGCATATGGAACAGGCAACTATTTCACCTTTCCTTTTTTGGATCTGGTTTCTTTTTTGCGTGCTTGTTTTTATTTGGAAATTAATTGTGTTTCTATGGAAATGTTTGAAATGGGTTGTTGATTGAAATATTGCTATTTTTGGTGGGTTTTTTTAAGTTGGAAGCGTCCACGAATCAGGACTTGAATCAGAGGATTCCGTTGTTTAATCTTCCATCGAAGATTCTTTGCCGTGTTGTTCATACTCAGATGCTGGTAATTTTCAATATCTGATTTTTCAATTTACCTTGTTTTGGTTGTCTGTTTGGTTGTTGATCAATTGGATAACAATTAAAAAAGAGAAGTGGAATATTTATTTCGATCTATTTTTTTTATTGTTTTTGATCTTGAAGAGAATCTAGACCTTAAGCTTTGAATAACTTTTTGTTTTTGGGTAATTAGTTTTACTGGCTAGATAAATAGGGTTTTCAGTCCAATGTCATGTGATGCAGACAAAGTAGATCGTATATTATTCTATCAACATGATTGATTTGGGGATAATTTTTATGAACTTTGCTGCTTCTAGGCCGAACAAGAAACTGATGAAGTTTATGCGCAAATTACTTTGTTGCCGGAACCAAATGTAAGTAATCAATTTTGTTCCTTTCTGGTTTGAGCATCTCTCAGTATATGAATGCAAAAATCGAAGTTTGTTTCTCTCTCTCTCTCTCCCTCTCTCTTCCCCCCCCCCCCAAAACAATATTATGTTGTTTGAAATTATTGATTTCAATTATGGTTTTGGCATTTGTAGCAACCTGAGCCAACAACTCCTGATGAATGCCCTCCTGAGCCTCAAAGACCTACCGTCCACTCATTCTGCAAGGTTTTAACAGCCTCAGATACAAGCACCCATGGAGGGTTTTCTGTTCTTCGAAAACATGCCACTGAATGCCTTCCTCCACTGGTATTCTGTTCTAGATCCAGCTATTTGTTTTGGCCTTCTAATTTTCTGTCTGAGATTTTCATTATATTGATTTTTGAAAGTGGTTTTCTTTCAGGACATGAACCAGGCAACGCCAACCCAGGAATTGGTTGCAAAGGATCTTCATGGTTATGAGTGGCGCTTAAGCATATATTCAGAGGTAACCGAAAACCTTATTTATTGTTTTCCTCATTCAGACTTTTGACATTAAAGTTCCTCTGGATTTGGGATATGAGATACTTAAGGCTTAATGTTTGATCTCTCATTTTTGTAAAAGGTACCTCCACCATGAATGGGAAAATCATGATTTATTTATTGTTTATGATTGACTGATCAGGCCAACCAAGGAGGCATTTGCTGACAACAGGATGGAGTACATTTGTAACTTCAAAGCGATTAGTCGCTGGTGATTCCTTTGTGTTCCTGAGGTAGTCATCTTTTTTTTTCCCCATCTTTTTGTCCGCTTTGATGTTTTTCTGCATGTGATCTGCCCTTTGCTGTTTGTGTTTATTTGTATTGTGGCTGATGAATTGTTCATTTAATACTTGGTCCCCTAGAGGACAGAATGGGGAGCTTCATGTTGGAGTTAGGCGTGTAGCTCGTCAACAGAGCAGCATGCCGTCATCAGTGATATCAAGTCAGAATATGCACTTAGGAGTGCTTGCAACTGCATCTCACGCTGTTTCAACTCAGTCCCTCTTTGTTGTCTACTATAAGCCAAGGTATAATATTTATAGATTTGCCAAAAGTGAGATTATTATTTTATTTTCTCATTTGTTTCATGTAAATATCAGGACAAGTCAGTTTATCATTGGGCTGAACAAATATTTAGATGCCCTTAATAATAAGTTTGCAGTTGGCATGAGATTTAAGATGAGGTTTGAAGGGGAAGATTCTCCTGAGAGAAGGTACTAGAACTTAACCACATGATTGTTCTCGGTGGCGATTTCTTTTAAAGGAAAAAAAAGAAAAATCTTTCTTTAAGTACTTACTCAACATACCTTGATTGATAAGGTTTTCTGGAACAATTGTTGGGGTTGAAGACTCTTCTCCTCACTGGAAAGATTCAAAATGGCGTTCGTTGAAGGTACCTTGTTCTTACATGACTTCCCAACTTTATTTTAAATTGTTAAGGCTGGTTATGTACATCTAAGACTGCTTAATGCTTCTCAACAGGTACAATGGGATGAGCCTGCCTCCATTCAGAGGCCTGACAGGGTTTCACCATGGGATATAGAACCCTTTGTTGCTCCAATTCCACCAGCTCTGGCTCAACCGAATGCAGCTAAGAACAAAAGGCCTCGACCGCCCGTTGAAAATCCTGCTCTATGTAAGACACTTTTCCTTGTATATTTATCTATTGTTATACTTATGTTTGTTCTATCTGACTTGCTCACTTGAATAATATAGATATGTCGATAACAGCATCAGCTCCTTGGAATTCTGGAGTGATGCATTCCCATGATCCAACTCTGCGTAACATTTCTGCGAAGCTAAAAGAAATGAGAATTATGCCATGGCCACACGCAGACAGATAAACAGTAGTTACAGCTCTTTCTCGAAGATTCAAAATGAAGGAAGCTGGCTGTCTTCTGGCATGAGTGTTTCTCAGCATCTGTTTCCGATGCAAGGGAGGATGGCAAAAGTGTGTGTGGTTGGCCTCTTCTTTCAGGCTTTCAAATCCACAACTGAAGGGTGATTCAACCTTTAATCCAATTGAAAAGTTAAAGAAATCTGAGACTGCGGCTAGTTATCGATTGTTTGGTATTGAACTGATAAACCACTCTGTGAGCTCAACAACTCCAGTGGAGAAGACATCCACACAACTTTCTATTGCGACTGCCTGTACAAACTGAAGGACATGGTCCAACTATTCTGTCACCATCTGATTCTGATCAGAAATCTTACATTTCAAAAGATTCTAAAGAGAAGCAACAAGAACAGTTACATGTGCTGGCAAAAGAGATCCAGAACAGGCAAAGTTCTAATTCTACAAGAAGTCGTACTAAGGTATTGAAAGTAACATTTTCATTCAACTGGAAAAACTATCTACAACCTTGAAGAATTTCCAATAAACTCTCTTTTGGGTTGCATATGTGAACAGGTTCAGATGCAGGGGGTTGTTGGTCGTGCTGTGGACTTGGCCACATTGACAGGATATGATCAGCTTATAGATGAATTGGAGGAGATGTTTGATATTAAGGGACAGCTTCGCCCTAGGAATAAGTGGGAGATTGTTACACTGACGAAGGGGATATGATGCTCGTAGGCGATGACCCATGGCTGTAAGTTACTTGATGCATGTAATTTTTCCCTTTTTTTTTCTTTTCGTAATAAAGAGAAGCATCATCCAGAATTTATCTTACCCTCTTACTTGCAGGGAATTTTGTAATATGGTAAGAAGGATTTTAATCTGTTCAAGCCAGGATGTGAAAAAGATGACCACAGGAAGCAAACTTCCCATGTCTATTATTGAAATTGAAGGGACTGTGATTAACTCTTAAAGTAGGGACACATTTTTATTTTCCCCATTCAGTACCTCTTGTTTGTTTGTTGTTGCCTGTGGGAGCTTTCGTCTTTGACTTTTGAACTTATGGAGGCTGCTAAGAGTCAAGGGAACACTAATCATTGGCTCGGTTTTGGAGCTGCCTAAAATAGGAGACTAAAATACATCTCCTGGATTTGAAGAACCAAGACTTGTTCGTGAATTAGTAAATGGGTTAGAGGCTGGACTAGGATCATGTGAATACTTTTCGTCTCTGTATTTGTGGTGGGTGGTGTTTCTAATGTTTTGGTTTCCTCTGCTTGTAAATATATAAATGTCCGTTAGTCGTTAGACTCGTGGGTCGGTTTTCGTTAGTGATTAGCCCCCACTAGAAGGTAGCCTGGATTAGGATATGAAGCAGTGAGCTGATTGAGGATGTCAAGTCCTTTGTAAATTTCATTGCATTGCGAAACTTTAGACCTTTATTCCCTTGAGCAGTGAGTTCATGTGATTGTCAAATTGGATTGCCCATTAATTCTTCATTCCCATTGCCTTTCCTTACCGTTTAGCGTTTAGGTGATGTTCATGTGATTGTCAAATTGGATTGCCCATTTTCTCTTTTCACATAAAAACAAGTATAGTTTTTGATACTAATAATTTATCAAGGTTATATTCAGGTCAAAAAGTCCCTTTTGCACGTATTCCGTCTGGGGCTGTAAACGAGCCGAGTCGAGCTCAATTCGAACTCGAAAACTTTTAATTAGGCTCGACTTGATTCAAAAACTCGCGAGCTAAAAATTATTAAGTTTATATCGAACTCGAAAAGGCTCGAACTAAAAAAAAATTTAAGAGCTCGATTGAAGTTCGAGACTCGAGCTCGAACTCGAATTTGAACCTACAAAAATTATGTTACATTTAAAAATATTTTAAAAAATTTATAATTATCAATAATGTATTTTTAATATTTTTAATAAAGTAATTTTAAAAAATCTAAAATTATAATATAACATTTTTTTTCGAGTAGCTCGCGAGTTTTTCGAGTCGAGTATTAAGTAGCTCGTTAAGAATTCGAGTCGTGTTCGAGCTCGAGTTGAGTTCGAGCTCGAGTTCAAGCTCGAGTCGAGTTCATTCGATTCGAGTGTTGATCGAGTTTTGACCGAGTCAATCTCGAGTAGCTCACGATCTGTCTCGTCTCATTTACAGTCCTAATTCCGTCAAATCATGGCACTTGATTAAATGTTCTAATGACACAAATAGACAACAATAAACCATAAAGGCAATTAAAAAAAAAACAGGCGATTGGGCTGTAGTGAATGGAGAATGTACCCAAATTTGTTCATTTTCTTCGTTTCCCTAGTCTAGGATGCCCTGCAAGTAGTCAAATAATACGAGTAATGCATTTTCAACTTTGTAGTGCTCCAAGCCAATGTTTATTCGATATTATTCTTGTGAATAGAGAAGCAAACGAGCTTAATCGAACTCGACTAGACTCGAAAACTCTGAAATAAAATTTAACTCGACTTGAAAATTTGCGAGCCTAAAATCTTCAAGCTCGACTTGAACTCGAAATCATGAACTGAAGCTCGTAATAGAGGCTTGAAAAGAAAAGAAAACTTAAACTTAACTCGATTATAGCCTCAATGTAACACCCCCAAACTGTTACGAGTAACCCGATCCGGGGTGTAACATTAGGGCCACAGAAGCGACCCGCCATAAAAAAAAAAAAGTAAAATTTTCTTAAACCATTTCAAAATAAAAAATAATTTAGAGTAAAATACAAGTTATTTCTAACAATAAAACAAAATTAAATAACATACAATATCAAAACAAATTTCATACACAGTTGTGAAAACAGACCACGACTTACATGCCCCCTAATTACACTGGTATTGTATTCCGCAAGCAACACTAGATCGATTCTTTTAATATGAAATTGTGAGTAAAAGAGTGAGATTTGGGAAGCTCAATACAGAACTACCAGATGATGTTGTAGGACATGCAGATAAATGACAAGCACAAAATTTCCTTATTAATTCATGCATCTACAGGTTTTTGTGATGAGTTCATGTTTCACTGATATCAGAGATCGGGATCCAAATATATTATATATCGGAAAATAGAAATCAGAGATTGGGTTTTTATTTAAAACACAAAGTTACCCTACAACTATACACCTAATGCAAATCCCCAAAACAGACATCCATAAGGATTTACCGTAGACCTCTAGGATCTAGGAGTCCATTATGAATGATCAGAAAATGAAAAGAATTATCAGCTAGCTGAACTTCAGAATCTCCAGACACTTACCAGACAATACCCCAATAAAACAATTTCAGATAGCATTAGTAAAATCAAAAGATCATAAATTAGACTTTTTACAATAACGATAATCCAGAGAACATGTACCAGATAATCAAAAATTTCATATCAAAAATCAGAACTCAGGAAAATCAGTAAACAAAATATTGTTTTTAAAATCAGCTAAAAAAGATAAATATAACACACAAGGACACACTAGTGTGTCCAATTATTTTTCGGGCATTTGATAGTTATCAGGAATGAAAACCTTGAAGCTTATATAAATTGATCGAATTTTAGGGGCAAGGTCTTTATTAAAAAGGATCGATTGCTAATGAATCTAATCAGGCATTTAGAATTGATAATTCATGACTCTTTAGGATTTAGGTGCATCAGGAACCTTTACATCAGAATAATTAAGATTCATATATAACAAGAGTGATTCCATCATTTAGGCATTCAGGGATATTTTTGACATTTTGCTTTCCTGAAGAATTCTTAATAATTTAACCCAAAAAGGGTAAAATGGTAATTTGTATTATTATGAATTTATATCGAATTATCGTGATTTTGAGTTAAATCGCACTAACCGATCTCCACACTGTAATACTTATCAATAATCCGGACCGATATACTTCACGAATATTCACGCCTTAATATTGATTACACTGGTTGAACTGATCACTTTCATAATCACCATTGAACGGAACTTGAGGAGGCGAATAGGTACTCCGATGGTATTTTATTTCTGTGATGTATCAGTATCAAGAATACTCGTCATAGTTGGCTCATGCTCCATAACCTTTAGAGGTGATACAACATTTAAGTTTATTAGTGTTTATTCAAGAATCAAAATTAAAATCTTTTACCGTCTCAGAGGTTAAAATCGGATATCAAGTTTTCTAAACAAACCAAACATTTAATAGGTGCATCAATAGTTTAATTTGGATCAAGTATGACTTTTCGGGATTATTTTCCACTTCCAGGGACTATCCTGGTCTATGAACAACATACGAGCATTTTCATAATTTTATTGTGTAGGGGTATTGATGTAATTTCTTATCCAAGTATTCTCAATATCTGACCTTTAAAGTAAATAATTAGAATTTTCGGGTCCTAAGGTCGATTTACTAATTAATCACTGAACTTGGAATTATTTTCTACCGATCATCCAATTCTTTATACGAATTATCCGAGTTTTATTCGGTCTAACTTATATTATATTCGGTTCGGGTCTAACAATATCTATTACACATAATTGTCCAATCATTTTCATTCATGGACTTATCAATTATCAACGAGTTTCGAAAAGCATTCAAAAAGTAGTAGAGTATTACTTTGATTTTTGTGCCACCTCGATCGTCCAAATAAACTCCATTAGTTTGTTCTCGCATTTGATTTTAATATCCCATAATATCTCAGATACATATGAAAACAATTTACGTCAGAAACGAAATTAATCGAAAAAATTATTCAAATGAAAAAATATACTCATGACGTTAAAAAATATCAAGATAATTGATATCAAAATAACGGTTGATTAATGGTGGGCAACACCAATCAACGGCTTGGCTCGCATAGTCTAGATTAGTTCGGGCTGTCTGTACCGGTCCCAGACAGTTTCTAGAAACTCCCTCGGCTGAAATCAATGCCCATGCGCACGGAATGACGCGTGGGGTGCGTGTGAAGGCCTACGGTTTGCCGGACAACCACTGAAAATTCCAGATTTGAAGATCTCGCGGTTTTGAGTCACTATATAGGCTTGGTTCACGATGGGGTGCGACGGAAAGGAGCTTTATGAGTGATCGAACGTTCTCTAGCTGGATGACGAGCTGGTTCCAATAACGCTGGAGGTGTCGTTAATGAATGATCGGGCGATGACAAATCGTTGAAAAACCAAAGAGGAGCTATAGCTTTCCGACGAACCTTCAAGGCCTTGGTCGCAGGTTGACGACGATCACGTCGGCGGTGCATGCCACATACAATGGAGGACGATGATCGGAGCTGAACGATGGCGAGGGTCAGTGATGGGTTTAAACATTTCTTGATAGGAGCTGTTTCAAATGTTTTTTTTACAAAGTCTGATTAAATCAGATATAAAATAAGGGTTTGATTATTTTATTATTGAACATTCGCATAACCTAATGGTATATTCGTGGAACATCATAATTCTATGGTCACGGGTTCAAACCTTTAGATCCACAAAATTTGATTTTATTTTAACAGTCAAGGGAGTTGGGAAAAATCAGGTTCAAGTCCCTTAACTTTTAGGAACTTCAAAACTGACATAAAATCTTCGCGTGGGGTGCGTGTGAAGGCCTACGGTTTGCCGGACAACCACTGAAAATTCCAGATTTGAAGATCTCGCGGTTTTGAGTCACTATATAGGCTTGGTTCACGATGGGGTGCGACGGAAAGGAGCTTTATGAGTGATCGAACGTTCTCTAGCTGGATGACGAGCTGGTTCCAATAACGCTGGGGTGTCGTTAATGAATGATCGGGCGATGACAAATCGTTGAAAAACCAAAGAGGAGCTATAGCTTTCCGACGAACCTTCAAGGCCTTGGTCGCAGGTGACGACGATCACGTCGGCGGTGCATGCCACATACAATGGAGGACGATGATCGGAGCGAACGATGGCGAGGGTCAGTGAATGGGTTTAAACATTCTGATAGGAGCTGTTTCAATGTTTTTTTTTACAAAGTCTGATTTAAATCAGATATAAAAAAGGGTTTGATTATTTTATTATTGAACATTCGCATAACCTAATGGTATATTCGTGGAACATCATAATTATGGTCACGGGTTCAAACCTTTAGATCCACAAAATTTGATTTTATTTAACAGTCAAGGGAGTTGGGAAAATCAGGTTCAAGTCCCAACTTTTAGGAACTTCAAAACTGACATAAAATCTTGATAAACTTACAATTTGGTCTCCTAAAATTTAAGAAAAAAATTGCCCCAACTTCGTGGTGTGACACTCAAACTTGAACCTGAATTTTAAATACATGAAAATCTTATACTGCATTTTTTTAAAAAATCAACGCATAAATGTTAATATTATTAATAATTTTTTTATAAATAAAATCTTATATATTATTTTTAAGATGTTCACAAGCTTTTCGAGTTGAGTATAAACTAATTCGTTTTGACTTGTTAAGAACTCGAGTCGAGCTTGAGCTCGAATTCAATTCATTCAAGTCGAATATTTATCGAGTTTTGACCGAATCGATCCCTAATAACTCGCGATGTGTCTCACCTCATTTTTGGCCCTACTCGTGAGAGGTATTGTCATTGAAAGATGTTGGAGGTATTCAAAATAATTGCATCTTTTCATTGTCCTTTTCCTGGAGCACGAGATGATGTTGGTCTATATGCCAAATAATTACATCAGTTTTATGTCCTTGTTCTGGAGCATGAGATGAGCAGAAACATGTGGCTGTCTCTTTTTCTTCTTTCAGCCACATGAATCTCAATAGAGATGGGCTCACTCAAGTTGTGATTTAGACATATCAAATGGTTTAATAAATGGTATATTGTTTGGCTAAACAATTGTAGCACATTTCTCTTCCTGTCATTCTGCCAAAGAAATATGGAAGGCCGAGGTCTAAGAGGAGGCACACCACCGATGCTCCTCCGTTTCATGCGTCGGAGCCGCTGAGGCGTACACCTTCAACCGCCTTTTTGCGGCAGTGTGTACTTCTCTTCCATTCTGGCTCTACTCTACCGCCAGTCCAAACCTCTCTCTCTACCGAACAACCAGCTTGCTCTCTTTCTCCATCACCCCTTTCTTTGCTCATCTCAGATCTTGTTCTTGCCTTCATGTGGGCTTCGGCACAAGCATTCCGGATGTCCCCGATCGTCGTAAAGAGTTCACCGAAGACATCAAACGAGTCATCAAAGACGAAGATCTTTTAGGGTTAGACGTGTTCGTATGCACGGCGGATCCTTACAGGAGCCACCGATGAATGTGGTGAACACGGCACTGTCGTTGATGGCTTACGATTATCCGGCGGATAAGCTTTCGATCTACTCTCGGACGACGGAGGCTCAGCTTTGACTCTCTTTGCTTTCATGGAGGCTGCTAAGTTCGCAAGCCATTGGCTACCATTTTGCAGGGATCACGATGTAATGGAAAGGAGCCCCAAAGTGTATTTGAAGCTAATTCTCATTCTTCTATCCCTCACTTTGAAAAGATTAAGGTAATTAATACGCTCAAACAATGGGGAAGTATCACGTGACAAAGTCTTAATATAAGGCTAATGAAACACGTTACCGGTTTTGTTATTTTTTTAATATTTTCGGTAAAAATTTACTTAAACATTATTATTTCTACCGATTGTTATTATTGGGTGCTTTATCGGTTTTGTTATTATTGGTGCTTTACTGATTTGTTAACATATCTGATAAAGCGCTACATAAAATATTATTTTTTTACTGATTTTGTTATTATTGGACATTTTACCGAAAATATTAAAAAACATTAATATTTTAGGTAGAAATAATAATATTTTAGGTAAACTTTTACCGAAAATATTAAAAAAATAATAACAAAACTAGTAGCGTCTTTCCCTAACCGTATATTAAGATTTCCGCACGGTAGAACTTCAAACACTTTTGTTCATTTACTTATGTGATCAGTGATACACTAACCACTTTTAATTTTTTTATTTAAAACTTTCCAAAATAAGTATAAATAACTTTAATTTTTAGGGTAAAGTACATCGACAGTCCCCGAGCTATGAAATGGTCTATAAGTTATAAAATGATCTTCTGACTATATAATATTTTTAAGTCATTCGACCATTAAAATTTATAAAATGGTCGTCTGACTATCATTATGTTCCAAATCCGTCATTTTCTGTTAAAAAATTGACGATTGTCTAAGCTGGATGTTAACATGATGATTGAGATATGATTGTCATTTGATATTCCTGGATCAGATTTTATCATATTACAATCATCAAGTTAACGTTCATCTAAGAATATCGTCATTTTTAGCAGAAAAATGACGAGTTTGGAACATAATGAATAGTCAAATGACGATTTTGCAATTTTAATAGTCGATGGACTCAACAAAATAATACTCTATAGTCAAATGATTATTTTATAACTTTTAATAGTTAAGGGACTTAATAAAACAATATCCGTCGTGAGACCATTTGTGTATTTTACTCTAATTTTTAATCGAATATCATATATACATTCACACAAAGGACCAAACACAATCACCGATCAAAATTGTCATTTAGTCGATGACCTTACTTATGTATCACGTTTATAGTGTGCACGAAAAAATATTTTATGTTAAAAATACATTTTATAATTTTTTAACTAATAATTTTAATTATATTTTTAAAAATAATTAGTTGATTAGTACTTATTGATTTTAGAGACGAACACATAGTTTTAAGTAAGGGTAAGGATGTACAATTTTAAGAAATTATATTAGAAAGTTAAGAGGTAAAAAATTAAATCAATAGAAAATATAGAGAAATTTGTACAAAATAAATCTACTCAATTTTTTTTTTTAATTTCAACTTAATACTGATAAAAGAAATATAATATTGTTTGGATTCGATGTATGATGAGGTTTGTACTTCGAGACGGGATGGAGTCAGGATTCCAACTCAAGGGGACAAAGTATTAATCATAAAAATGAGGGGAAAATCAAAATAAACTAAAATTTAGAGTTCTAATTTAATATTTCCCATGTATTTTTTAATAATATAAATCGAGGGTAGTGACCTTCGAGACAAAGGGTAATTCCGTCCCTGCATCGAGACTTTATCCTTACTCCCTCGTAGGATCAATACTAGAATACAGACTTTCGTTCTACGAGCCTCCACATCTATCATAAATCTTTAAGTTCTTAATTTAATTTTAATCTATCATAATCTTTATTAGGGATGGTCATGGGATCCGAATTCGACTGTTTTTTTGCTTATAATTTAATTTCAAATTTGTACAAAATCAACTCTAAAGCCTTCATTAACTTTGCTTATGATTTCTGATTGTTTTTTTTTTTTCCGGTCGTCGTCGAAGTTACGTGTATCGGCTGTAATGACCAACGCGCCGATAGTCTTGACACAGGATTGTGACATGCACTCCAATGATCCCCAAACACCCCTTCGTTACTGTGTTATTGTCGGACCCTGTTTTGAGACGGGATTTAGCGTACGTTCAGTTTCCCCAACGATTTCATGGCCTCAACAAAGATGACATCTATTCTTGTGAGTTTAAGCGTCAGGCCCAGATCGACCTGCTGGTTTAGATGGGCTAAAAGGCCCGAACTACTCGGCTCCGGCTGCTTCTTTCTCCGACGAGCTTTATTCGGTGGCCCGTCGACCCCGGTCCTACCCGAATCTCGGAACTCGACCCGGACCATGTGGTGAACAAGCCCATTAAATCACAAGAAATTCTTTCATTGGCAGACCGTGTTGCTGTTGCAACTATGAGAACCGAACCAAATGGGGCTCCAAGGTAAAGCTCATCACTCACTTTTCACTTCTTTCTTTCACTATGGGTCATTTGTTAAATCAACGAACATGAATAAAAATTCTGTTCGTTTAATTAAATGAATAAATACAAACAAAGGGTTTGTTCGTTCATTTACATTCATGAACGTTTGATGATCCGTTCGTTTGCGTTCAATAATGTTCGTTTATTTATATTATTTGAAGAATTTTTGCATGATTTAAAAGAAAGTTACACTTATGTCCGTTTACACTTAATGAACGAGTATGAATGACACGAACAAGCTATATTCCTTAACAAACAAGAAATTTGTTCGTTAAATTGTCCATGTTCGTTCGATTGAGGTTAAACGAACGTGAGCATACCACTGTTTATGTCCGTTTGATTCATTTACAGACTTAATTTTTAACTACTTGAGAAGGTCGATCGATATTGTTTGCAGATTGGATTAGATACGGAACATTGGTTGAGATCTTTACACAGGTACAGGCTTCAATGTGAAGGATGGAAGGGCCTATTTTGCAACCCGGAGAGGGCAGCATTTTTAGGGGATGCCCCAATCACCCTCATTGATGTACTTGTCCAATGCAAGAGATGGCATTGGCTTCTTTCAAGTAAACTTCTCCAAAAACAACCCACTAATCTTTGGTCCTCGATCTATTGGTGTCTTAATGAGCCTAGGTTACTCCCACTATACATTTTGGCCCATCTGGTGCATTCCGGTTACCTTGTACTGTTTCATCCCTCAGCTAGCACTCGCCAACCAACTCAGCATCTTTCCAAAGGTATGAACATTGATGAATTGTACCAGGCATAGTTACAAAAATACGTTCCACGTTTGCACATATGGTTGCTTTGTTCCAACGTTTTCAATTTTTTTTATCAGAACAGCTCCTGTTGGATGAAAATCATTTACTAACGAAAGAAGTTTACGTTCGAATTCGATCGCATCGACAGGTATCGGAACCGTGGTTCTTCCTTTATTTTCCTCGTCCTCGGCGCGTACGGGCAAGATTTCCTCGATTTCGTCTTAGCCGGAGGCACGGTCGGAAGGTGGTGGAATGCTCAAAGGATGTGGATGATAAGAGGAGTGACTGTTTCTGTTTGGTTCAATAGAGTACTCGTTTGGGGATCTCCACACATGAGTTTAGCCTGACAAGCAAGGTGCATGATGATGCACAGAGCAAAGATATGAGCAATGCATTTTCGAGTTTGGGGTACATCACCGTTGTTTGTGCCACTGACAATGGCAGCAACAATCAACTTGTTTTCGTTCATGTCGGGTTGACTGGGTTTTAGAGGCAACAACAAGGAAGGTCTGGGTTTGCAGATGATTTAAGTGGCTTCATCGTCTTCAACTGCCTGCCCATTTATGAAGCCATTGCTCTAAGGAATGATGCAGGAAAATGGCAGCCAAAGTTACTGTTATCTCTACGTTTTGCGTCCACGGCTCTTTACTGTGCTTTTTCACTCTGTTTTTGAACCAATAATGACTTTTCCGTGTCTTCGTTCGAATTAATCCGTTATCGTTAGCCATAACCATTGATCGGTGAAACTGTTATATTTTACGGATTAATGAATCGAACCATTAAGATTTAACTGTTACAATTAACCAAACAATTAAAAGTGCCAGTTAACAGTTACAATTATAATAAATTAACCATAAGTTAACATATAACTGAATTGTTAATAACGATTAACCGTTAGCAATAAATCTTTTTTAATGATTAAATTACGATTATCAAAATTTATTAGACTAAATAGTAATTAACCAACTATGAACACCCTTAAAAAAATAGAACTTTACCTTTACAGATAAATAAAATTTTATTTATTCTCGAGGACTAACAAGGTCAAAATATTCACGCTACACATGTTAATATTACTTTTTCTTAGATCCATTTGTATTCATTCATAATTTTCTTAATAGTCTCGGATGATTACATAGTATATTTACATTTTTTTTAATTATCGACAACACACACATTCTGCAGACTAGGGGTTCAAATAACAATTGCGGTCACGTTGCGTTTATTACGATTGAAGACATAAAGAATATTATTACGGTGATTGCGGGTATAGCAGTTAGGGGTGAGCAACGAAACCGAGAAAACCGAAAAACCGACACGAACCGAGTAAAACGGTTCGGTTTGGCTTTAAACGGTTCAGTTTTCGGTTCGGTTTAAATGCTTCATTTTTTTGATTCGGTTCGGTTCGGGTTTTCCATATGGAACCCATTTGTTCCATATTGAACCGAATAGGCAATTTTTGTAAAAAAATTATAGTTTCAAGTGATTTTTTCATTGAAAAACCGAAAACCGAACCGACCGAAAAAACCAAACCGTTAAAAAACCCGAACCGAACCGAAAAAACCGGTTTCGGTTTTTTCGATTTTTTAACTATTCGGTTTCGGTTTAATATTGAAAAACCGTTTATTTCGGTTCGGTTCAGTTTTTGGTAAAAAACCGAACCGAACCGAACCGAATAGACCCCTAATAGCAGTCATATAATAATGGTAGCAGAGGGCACCACTACCGTTATATAGCGGGCGCTATCGCGGTCGTGGACATCTATTTAAATCCTTGATGCAAATACAACTGCTTGAACCCATGATTTTAAAGGAGAACATTGCTCTCTTTAACCGCTGCGACTAAAATCGTGTTGAATTAAATTCAGATGATTAACATATTACAGGTTAATATTCTTACATGCGCCTTGATTTTTGCTGTGGAGGATATCCAGTCATGCCCATTCCTGGATCTTTCCTTCTCAACTGTTGCTGCTGATGAGGTTGGGCAGCGAGATTCCGCTGCATTCGGCATGCCTCCCGGATTCATTCCACCACCCACTCCAGCCTGAGAAGGTAATATAAGCCATCATGCCCTGCTGCATTCTTTGCATTGGAGGAGGTGGCATAGGTCGATTCACGGATCCATTTCTTCCTACATGACCACCCATGCCGCCACCTACATTTCCGGATGGTACGGGTTGCGGTGGTTGCTGAATGCTAGTTGTTCCTTCGAAATCAGTGTTCTGATCCACCGTCCGAGTAGGATAATTGATTATTTTCTCTCCAGGCTGGTTCGGTACCAGTGCATTTCGACCCGGTAAAGGTTCAATTCTGAAGTACTCATGCTCTAAAGCCTGTGCGGCTGTTATACGCTTTCGAGGATCATATTCAAGCATCTTAGATAAGAGGTCGAATGCAGGGCTTTTGGGAGAAAGATGAACAACGCTATGAAGTCCTGCATTTTCGTACTTGTGTGCTTGAATGTGCTGCACATCTGATTGCCAATGCGAAGATTCGCAAGCGTGGCCACTTTTCCAAGGTAGGATGACCCAAAATTTTAAATATCTTGTCCAGCTGATCGAGTTGAAAAGGATTCGGTGTAGATTTGGCTTCCGCGCCTTGAAAAAGCGGCTTCAAAGTCAAAAGCTCAGCAAAAATACATCCGACAGCCCACATATCGACCGCACTGGTATAATGCTTTGCACCGAGAAGCAATTCAGGTGCACGATACCAAATAGTTACAACCACACCATTTTCAGATAATGGCTTCAAGGGAGCTTGATAAATCCTTGCAAGTCCGAAATCGGCAATTTTGACAACCCCGTGCTCATCTCCATCGCCCATAACCAATATATTCGATGGCTTTAGATCTCGGTGTATGATCCAGTTGCTATGGAGATAGTTCAAGCCATTAAGCAGCTGCCAAAGAAGTGACTTAACAGTGTATTGGGTTCATAGCATGGTTAACCTTGTCCCTGTGGTGTCTGATGATCTCATACAGGTCATATTCAGCATAATCGAAAGCTAGATACAACGACATATCCGTGTGATTGATGTGCACGTTCACAAGCTTCACAACATTCTCGTGTGAAATCTCCCTAAGCAACATGATTTCTCGGATGGCGGTGGGGGAGACACCATCCCCGTCCTTGGACTGCTTGAACTTCTTTATGGCGATGCATTTTCCACGATGGGCCAGAGACTTGATTCTAGCAAGAAACACAAGCCCGTAAGTACCTTCACCGATTTTGCCGAGGAGATTGTACTGTTGCAGCCATTCTGCTTCTCGCTGCTGCTGGATGAAGTATTGTTGGCCGCAATGCCTCTGCCTGAAGTATTATTGCCATCTCCCATGGTTTCTGCGCTTTACAACACCGACCGTCGACGCCCAATTATAAAGCCTACCTTACCAGGATGATAAGCTCATAATGCCATTACATGCTATTGCAGTTCCTTAATCTAATCCCCTGAAATTCATAGCAGCAGATCAATGTCAAGAAACACATCAACCATAGTTATCTCTAGTTCTTAAAAGATTTCACTTTTATCATTAAACAAAAATCGAATAATTGCCCCAAATTCAGCCTCACCCAATCATCAAACAAAGATAAACAAGTTCAGCCATAATTAGCAAACTTAATCAACTAATTAAACTCCTAAATTTGAAATTTTCTATTGCATTAACATCGCCTAATCAAACAAACGCAGAATTTCTCTTCGCACAATCTAAAAACAAACCTGATTTTGTTTTTTTACACGATTTAATCGATAAACAGAAACGAAAAATGAGGGGAAAATACCGCAAAATTTGTTGACTAAGAACAACGGCAGCGTCTCAGGAGTTTCCACGCCTCGAATTCAATCCAGAGTCTCCGAATCGGAATTCAGCTTGGTCACAAGCTATAACTTTCCGATAAGTCTAACAGAAAAAATAAGAGAAAAAAAATTGACCATCCTTCATGAAAATATCCGAATAAAATAACAGAAAAGGGGGAAGGGAAATCAGGTTATTGAGATGAAACCATCGGCTTATTACCCTTAAAGTTGGATAATTTAGGGTTCCTCGAATTACCTTTTAAAAAATGGCCTGATTCTTGAAATTGCTAATGCCGGGACGATGAATTAATCTTTCTATTTGATTTTGATTTGAAAATTTCCAATTCAAAATAATTTTGAGCAATAATTTTATAAAATCGACCCGACTTGAAAAAAAATTTAAATTTAAATTGAGTTATAAAATAAAATTCGAATAACTTAATTTTTTTTAGTAATTAGTGAATTAATTTTCAAGTTTCAGTAGAGTTCTTCGACTCTGTATGATATATTGTATCGCATATGAAAATAAATGTATTGTATATAGTTATAGAAAATCTTATAAATTAAAACCAAATAGTATAATAATATTATAATATTTACAATTAAATTTAAACAGAAACGTTACTACCTCGAATTGAATCGAAATTTATAAACTTGAGTCGACTCGATTTTTTTTTCAAATTAAGTTTAAATTATAGAATATGACTCCTCAACTCGAATAACTCAAATTTTTTTTAACTCAACCTGATCTAACATTCACCCTTACATGAAACATGATACAATTAATGGACTTTTTTAAATTATAAAGTACGAGTATGTTTAGTTTATATTCTAAAATATTTTAGAGTGATCAACAATTTTAAATATCTTAGTTGAAATTAGGGACGAGCATGAGTCGGTTTCGACCAACCTGGTCTAATCAAAAAATTTTATTTAATATTTTAATTTAATATACACGATCTTGCAACACTATACACGATCTTCCATGCCGGGTTTTAATAGCGGCAACAGCGCCCGTGAAATAGCAGTAGCGCTGCCTTCCGATATATTCGCATGACCACAATCACGGTAAATGCGACATGACCGAAAACACGACCGTGACCGCGATTTGAATCCCTGCTTCCATGATACATAAAGTGAATATATGTTCGAAATCGGATCTGATACGGACCTGAGAAATAATGCCTTCAAATTCTGAAACCCCATTTCTTCGTCGCCCTCCTTGAGTTCGGATCTATGAGACTTTCCAGTGATTTTGCTTTTCTATTGCGTGACCTCCCTGCTTCTTTCAGGAGCTCAGCCAGCCTACTCTTCTCATCTTGAAATCCGGATTTGCAATTCCGAGTTTTTCTTCTTTCAATTTTAGTACGTACTCCAATATCCCAATCGCATCTTCGACCCTGATTCTTATATCAGAAGATGAGTAATTGAATTCTTGATTTAAACAAGCATACAATGCACAGCACCATAAATGCATATCATAAGCTATGAATGGATTTGATGCATGGTGGTTTAAGATATTAGGTACCTTCCCATGGCATCATAAGTTGCTGCAAGATTGCTATACACTCCTAGAGTATCTTGATGACATGGGCCACATTCCTGCTCGAGTATCGCCCTTGCTTCTTCGAACAACTCACCAGCCTCATCTATCTTGAATAACTGAACACAAGCCAAGCCCATCTGATTCAACACAACTCCAAAGAAGGCCGACTTCCTCTCCCCACTATCTCTAAGTTTCGCTACTGCACTTTCGAAAGACTTCCTTGCCTCTTCATACCTCCCAAGAATGTAAAACATCACCCCCATCCGTGCTTCGATTCCTGCAATTGTGCTTTGCAGTCCGGGTTTGTCTTCCAACAACTTCATCGCTCTCTGTAAGAGCTTCAATGCCTCCTGAGGCTCATCGACAGATTCATATATGGCTGAAATTTCTGTCAACCCACCAGCAATCTCTTCTGCAGTGATTCCAGGTGCGGGTTTTGCAAAGATCCTCGGGGCATTTTCACAATAGGATTTCGACTCTAGGAGCTTTCCAGTCCTGTGGTATAGATCCGCAAGTCGTACAAAGACAGCCAACTTGAGGGTGGTTGTCCCCCTTGGATGATTTGAACACTGTTAGTGCCTTCTGGTAGGAGAAGACGGCCTCATCAAAGCGACATAAAGACATGATTGCCAATCCTAACATCAAATGCAGCTACTTCATTCTCCTGCCCATTGGCAATCATTGCCATGGTGGCTAGGACAAGGTGCTCAAGGGCAGCTTCGTAATCTCCCTCAGCCTCGCATACAAGTGCCATCAACCTGCGGTCGGCTGCCTCTTCGAGTGATGCCGGTTCTCTATGTGCGTGATGTATTTCAAGAGTTTTCTTGCACAACTCTTCAGCTTTATCGAATTGCATTGCTTGAACATGGGCCTCAGCCAAGTACCTATATTTCCATTAATCATGAATAAATTCAAAATTTAAGCAGAAAAGGCAAACAATCGTTCTACGGAAAACCCAGGAACAGAACAAATCTAACACCAAGAATCTCCTCTAGGAAAAGATCTTCAATAACATCCCTGCTTTTAAAGTTAAAATCCACAGTCAATTCATTAACTACAGTGAGTCAAAAACCATATTACACTAAGAAAGAAGCAAACAGCTTGCAACTTGCTAAACGATTTCAAGTTCATGAATTCATCATACATACTAATATACACATGATTGAATCAATACCTGTTAAATCTATCCTACGACGATTTAACATAAACACCCAAAAGATCTCAAATATCCTACTAAATCTTGACAGTAATAAGCCATCAAAGAGAGTAAGATAACCTGCAAGTTTCGCCAACTCTAGCGTCGGTTTCTCCCAGCGCCTGGATCTGAATCTTTAGCCCTTCTTCATAGCACCCGATTGACTTCTCCACTTGCCCCAGCATCGAGTACGTATCCCCCAGCTGCATATGCCCGGAGAACGCAGCCAACGCGTGATCCGGGCCCCGTTCCACGTCGGGCACATGGTAAATTCACCAGCAGTCACACCAGTCTTGTGAGAGAAGAAGGCCAGTGAGATTAGGATTTACTAAACGCCAGGACAAAACAGTAAATTCACCACTGCCGTATAAATTGTGAAGGATTTAATACACCTATAATTGACTTTTGACTCCCATTTTTTTCTATTCCAAAATAATTTAATTTAATTAAATTGTTTTTCATAATTTTAATTCCAATTTTAAAATTAAAATTAATTTCGAATGGTAGTTAAAGCAGCACATGGTACCTGCCTGCCGTTGCGGCTGTTCCCGGCAATATCTGAGGGTAGATACGTCATTATGTCTTGCAGCTTCTTTCTTTCTTTATGTCGGTAGCGACTCTTCATCCAAATCCAAAGAGGCAAGCCACTAATGAACAATACAACCTATTTGTTTCTGTTAACAATTGGTGTGGTGAGCGTAGAACACCCCATCAGAAAATAAGCAATCCCTCGAATCAGTCAACCCCTAAACTATTTGTTCTGAAGAGCTTCATCGAGACGTCAATGGCACAACAAACTACAATTTCTATTTTACCTTTAACGACTTTTTTTTATCACCCTCACAAGCAGGTCGTGGTTAGGTTGTCGGAGATTCTGTGCAAATTCTTATAAAGGGGACTTTATTTTTAGATATATTCGATTTCGGGACCCTTATTTTTATACTTATTAATGACAACAACTAATAGATATACTTGATTTCAGGACCCTTATTTTTATGCTTCTTAATAGCAACAACTGATAGATATATTCGATTTTGGGGCCCTATTTTTATGCTTCTTAATGGCAACAACTGATAGATATACTCGATTTCAGGACCCTTTCGAAGCCTCAATTTTTTGAGTCCTGCGCGGTCGCCCACTTTACACACCCTCAGCCACGCCACTGCTCACAAACATTTTCTCTAATCAAAATATCACCTAAACTTTAATTATGACGAGCAAAAATCACATACACAACCTCTAATCTCAAACACCTAAGGGGGTGTTTAGTTCAAGGATTGTAGGATTCTCATGGGATGAAGAATCCCACATTCTCATGTTTGGTTGGCCGGGAATCTTATTCCCGGTAATGTTTTATTATTAATAGTAGATTTTTTGGGGTATATTACCGGGAATGTCATTACCTCCATTTCCTTAGGTACTATAACATTACCGGCGTTTTGGACTAAAATGCCCTTAAATTTTTATTTTTTTCCAAAAATATTCTTCTTCTGTCATTGAATAATAAAATTCTACGAATGTTAAATTACAAATTTATCCTTAAATTATTTTAGATTTACAAAAAAAATTCTATAATTAAAATTTTATATGAAGTTCAGGGGTTAAATTTTTTTTTTGCCCTTTCATTAAACCTTTTTTATATTTTTAATTTTGTAAAAAAAATTATATAAATATTATGAATTTAATTTTTTAAAGAAAATATATAAATATTTTACAATTTGTAATATTATACAAATATATAATAAGGACAATTTGGTCAAATATACATTTCAATAATCTTTTATTCCTTTAACCAAACACGGTAATCTTACATTCATGCTAAACCAACCAAACACAAAATACAACATTCCCAGTAATCCTATTCCTTGATAATCTTTTATTCCCACTGGTAATTTTACATTCCGTGAACCAAACGCACCCTAAGGGTCCAATCAACTGGAGCAAACTTCTCCTACCTTTTATACTCGAATGGTTGAGATATCCTCTTCTATGGTAGCTTGATAAGAACATAAAGAAAGCCTTGGCGATGAGAGCACTGTATGCAAAGGATAAAAAGATCATAATGTAATCAGAGACGGATCTAAATTTTTTTTTGAGGATGGGCACACATGTATTAATAACAATAAATTTTTTATATGGAATAGGCACAAATAAAATTTTAAGGTGAGCACTCTGAGTAAAATGAACTACTAACATAAAGATATTTGGATTTAAGGACACAAATTTACCCGAGGGGTCGAGATGCCTTTACTACGATATTGAGAAGCCTTTGCTTTGATTTTGCCCAAATATAAGATCTGATGACCAATCTATTTAGTCTGTTGACCTACAAGTAGTCATAATGATCATATGTCTGACACCATCACTTAACATTATTATAAATACCCCTCAACTACGACTCATAAAGGAGGAGACTCTCTCTTTCGAACCTTTCCATCTTCAACCTAGAACAATTTCCTCTATCACGCCACCTTTCTCCTTTACCTCTCACAGAAAATCATTTGACTAAGGATAATCTTTGGACCTACTGCGGCTCTCTACTCAAACCAAAAGAGATGATTCGTCAACAACCGACGTAACTCACTGGTTTCCATCAACAAACTCTGTAGGGTTGATGAGCAAAAACATAATAAAAAAATGCATACATAGTTAAAGTCAGGACAGACATGGTTTTACGGAGGGGGAATTTGACCTTTGGGTATCTTAACTAGCAACCGTTTTTCCTCCCTCGGTCCACAAAGCTTTGATCAAACCAACCACTCATCTGTAAATCTTAGGCGTCTTTGTAGAATTCAAACACCATCTCACATTTGAAGGTACAAAGATGAAGTTTACAACCTAAAAGGAAATCCAAACATTAGATTTACAGTGTTCCTAAGCAGAAAGTCTTAAACGTCTGTAAATCTGAGATGTCTTGGTAGAATCCAAACACCACTTTCAAAGTTAGTACCGTGGGAGGGTACTATGATACCACTACACTAGATGCGCTCTCGTTGTCCGACTGCATGAATTCATTATACAGATAATAGTGTTCTTTAAGGCTATGTGTGTGGTTGAAGATCTGTAGTGAGTGCTTGTGCCCAGAATTCTCTCTTTCCTTGCTAGCATTTTGTTAATGTTGTCCTGTTCTTCAGTACATTTATTGTCTGAAAACAGATATTTTTACATCAACATGGTTTAGTCTTGGATTATTCTTGAGAGCACAGAAGGGTGTTTTCGGATGCCGAATACCTTTCACAAAGAGGCTGTTTCCACACCTCAAAACAAGTCAAGACTGCACAATATTCTTCGACTCGCTTCCGCATCCTAGGAGGAAATCACCTAACAAGATGGAGATAAAATCGATGCAGGTACCTATGCTTTGATGCTTTGCACATATTCCATTGCCTTCTTTGGCATATGTAGCTTATAAGCCTGGGTTCTAGGCTTTACGATTAGTGATTCTATATCTGTATCATCTAATCTAATGCCGATAACATGTAGCATAAATGCCGAGATTTACCGATGGTTTTCGTCTCTGTGATCCCTCCAACAAAGCAGCATGAACACGCAACAGCCGATTATGCATAGCTTTGCTCTCTTTCCCCTCAAGATCTTACTCTCTGATACCTGGACTCTGGTTTGCATTTTTGGAGGCATTTTTGGCTTCACTTGCAATGTACTTTATGCCATGTTTAACTAATTATATATGATAAGTTTTTATTCTTCCTTCTTGTACAGCAGTTGAGACTTGACTGTGCCTTTTTACATTGAACCATAAACTTCAGATGAAAATCGAATCGTTCAATCTCATTCGATTAAACTCCGATTCGACTGTCACTTGCAGCAAAGAGACAGTAGTATACATGAACGTACTTTTCCTTGTAATTAAGGGAGGTATACATATCGAGTTCATTACAGAAAAATAAGATAATGAAAACCTAGTACTAGAAAATCAGACATAAAATTCATTCCTTCACAGTTCAATGATCGGCATTGATTCCGAATATTCGGACTTTGTGCATGTTGGGGAACTTCGCGACCACCAGCACGACAACGGCCAGAGTGTTTAAGAAAAGAACCGGGTTTCGATAATCCGTTGTGTGCGAGGCGATAAGATACCTGACAAATGAAACGCAAAGTAAGTGACAGGGTGACAATACATTAGCCGTGATAGAGGAAAACATCGATGTTCGGGCATTATGTGCTGCATCGCATCATGCAGAGTGAGTCGACCAAGAGACATTCATGGTGTGGAAGCATATTTTGATTAAATATTTCGTAGTTTTTCATTCGGGTTTTCAATGAAGGCTTATACAGCGTAAAGCGAGTACTTACAGCACAAGAGGTACAACAGTCAAGAACTTCCTGTTGCGAGTGAGTTGCCTGCCGTTGTCTATTTGCTCCCACCAAGTCAAACCATTGTAGATCCCTTGGTCATCAGCGAACGGTGTTCCCTTTTTCCAGTGAAAGAAGTGATATGTGACCTAAAGCAAGATAATCCACGCACAACACACTCATTAAGGAACAGAGACTGCAAAGTCGATAAAATTCCGATACTATATGGCAAAGTCGATTATTAGCACATCTCTAACTAAAGATTTTATTTCCCGCAAAGCTCACTTCACATTTATAAACAGCATACCATTATTTAGACATCTAGAAGCAGAAATTTAAAGAACTTAAGATCGACCAGCACGGATTATGACAACTAGTGGCTTAGTACGGTGTTTTGACGATCCCCTTTTGCTTCTATTGCACATTTAGTTTCAAATGGGAATCACACGGCCTAACTGGGAAAAGGAAGAGTTTATGGTTCAAGTTTTTCAAAAAAAAATTCAACTGTACACGTAAAACCAGTGCCTTCTTTCACCCCTCAAGGAGGAGGCAGGAAAGAGAGCTAATCAGGATCATGACGAAACACTGGCAAATGTTGGTACCCGTAGGTACCTTCGCGATATAAAAATTCAGATTTCCATTCATCAACATCAAGAAAACCAGGAAGTACGACAGTTGATCAAGAAAAACAAGAACAGCTAGTGACAGCAAAGATGCTATATGATCAAATCTCAGAGGGGAAAAGTACGCCGACTCTGAAATACGTAACCTTAACACTTCCAACTTATTCACTGACTCATAAATAACATGTTGCAGCATGCCGAATCCAAATAATACCAAGAAGACTTTGGTTATCTCATTACATATTTTTACCAGTACTTTATCTATCGAATTCTAGAGATCGAAAAATACCAGTCCAACATGCACATCAAAGTGTTAGCGCAGTTTCTCCTCATCTAATTAACCTCAAACAGGCTCGAAGATATAGGATCACAATGGTGAAGGCCAGGAAATAGATGACCATCATACTCAAGGATTTAAATAGCGGTCCATTATCGGAATAGTGGCCATTACGTAGCGGTAAAGGTGTTGTCCAAAACGGTTATTGCATGACTGCGATACCCACAATAACACCCACTATTGCCGCAATTGCAAACATAACACAACCGAAATCGCGACCGCAGTTTAAATCCTTGAATTCATACCTAATTCAATAATCAACTTACAAACACAAGAAACAGAATGAACTGATCCTATCAACATAGAGTTCTAAATTCTAATCACAGACGGAGACTTCAAGAAAAAACGGAATTCAAACTCTACCAAATCTCTTAAACGGAAATTCACAAAAAAACCCTAAAATTTCAAACAAACGCAGGGAAATTGTCTTCGTGTGTGTGCTTGATAAGTTGGAAGCAACAACCCTTCCAAAACCCCATTAAGGAAACATCAATAAATAAAGCAGATCAAACCCAGATACGAAAATCAATCAAACAAAAACAAAACCCAACTTTTATGAATCGGAATGAAAAGAAAAGGGCTTACAAAGAAATGGGAGAGATGAACAATGGTCCAAGCGGTTCCTGGAGAAGTACCCAAGAGGGATAAAACGATGAGCCATGAAAAGAAGACGATCAATATATAACTGGACCAAACTCCTGGATAAGTGAACCACTCGGTGTTCTTGTTTAGATCTGTCGTAGGCTCAGCTCTCACGTACATCTTTTGCTTTCTTCTTCTTCTTCTTCTTTCCTCGTATTATTACAAATCAGGGTTCTTGTCTCGAAGATTGAACAGAACGGACGTTGATTCAATGATGATGTTAGATGGTGCCGGTCTTTGGGTTTTACTTGTTCAAACGTCGCACCATAATTATCACTTTTGTTCCGTTCAGTCATCTAACTGTTTTTTATTTTAAAACCGTATATTTTTATTTTATTTTAATCATTTATCGCTAAAAAATTAATATCAATTGTGACATGTCATAATAACAAGGTAATGCCATATCATTATTAATATATTTTTTTTAAATATCATGTCAGTAATGTTGTTAATTTTTTAACGTCGGATGTCAAAGCCACGTAAACAAAAATATTATATATGATTTTAAATAATAATAACTAAGTGATCAAAAAGAAACAAAATAATAATCAGGGTACTAAACGTTGTAATTTACCTTTTTTTACTAAAGTGATATGATGCGAGATGAAATTATAAATAGACGATTTACTTAAAATATCATTGATTTTTAAATATTGCATAAAAAAGATAAAGTATACAAATAGTCCTTTGACTATACGACGATATTGTTTACTAGTCTCTCGATTATTAAAAGTTATAAAATGGTCCTATGATTATAACATGTTGCTTTATTGAGTCCATTAACTATTAAAAGTTACAAAATGGTCATTGACTATTCATTATGTTACAAACTCATCATTTTTCGTTAAAAAATTAACGATATTCTGAGCTAAACGTTAACATGCTAATTATGATATGATAAAAATATGATCACATAATCTCAAACAACTATCATATCTCTATCATCATGTTAACGTCAAGCTTAGGCAATTATCAATTTTTTTAACGAAAAAACACGAATTTGAAACATACTGAATAGTTGAGTGATCATTCTGTAACTTTTAATAGTTGATGGACTTAATAAAACAACATTCTATACTCGGAGGATCACTTCGTTAACTTTTAATGATCTAGGGACTTAATAAAGTGGTATCATATAGTTAGGGGACCATTTGTGTACTTTATCCAAAAATATTATAGTATGATATAATAATAATTTTGGTTTTTAAAATTTATTTGATTTTAATTCAAAATAATTCAATAAATTTAATTTTTTAATATTTTAGTTTTTATTCTTAATTTAAAAATATTATATTTTTTAACATAGCTAGTTGTTGTTTTATGATAAGATTATTCGACTATTGTTTTGATTTAATTGAGTTGTTTAGATTAACAGTGTTAAAAAAAGTAAATAGATTAAAATTTTAAATATAAATTATTAAATTATTTCCAATTAAAAGAAATTTTATAAAATATAAAAATTTTAAGAATTAAAAAATTACTATAGTCAATCACATTAGACATTCATTTCATTACTTTATCGATTTATAATAATATTTTAGTTCCGTTTTTAAAAAAATATACATTTTAGTTGAATGATACATCAATATTTTTCTTAGAAAAATAATATCAAACATATAAGTTTTTTCTATTTTTTAAAATGCATCATACACATTTAAATGACTTGAACTATATTTAGGATTGTAAATGAGACGAGTCAAATAGTAAGTTATTCGAGATCGATTCGATCAAAACTTGATAAATACTTAACTTGAATGGACTCGACTCGAGCTCTTAACGAGTCGAAACGAACTACTCCATACTCGTCTCGAAAAACTCGTGAGCAGCTAGAAAATATAATATATTAATATTTTATTTTTTCAAAAATAAATTATTAATGTTTATATGTTATTAAAAAAAAATACAGTATAAATGTTGCATTGTGTGAGTGTCATAAATTAAATGTAAAGATGTGTAAGTATACACAATCGAACAAGTAATATATTAGTGAGTGAGTATCGTCTTCACAAGGATTGAAGGAACTTCAAGTTAGCTTTTGCACTAAGTTATAATTAACTATGTATTAATATATAGTGGTATTAACAATTGATGAAATGCTGTAGCAAAATGAAATGTGTGAAGGTGGAATAATATGGTAACGTGACAAATATAAAGTGTGAAATGTTGTGGCAAAAAGTAGAGTAACAAATCAAAATGATAAGGCAAATTAAATTGAAAATCTGGGAATTAATAAGATAACCTAACAACCTCGCACAAAATAAGTAACAATAGTGATAAATGGTTGGGTTTACTAAGAAATCCTATGCCTTTTTTCTAGGATGGTTCATATCTTTCATGAGTATGCTGCTCGACAGGGTTTGCTATAGTGTTCCTAGACTATCTCTACTAAGGAACCTGACAGTAAAAATGCTACGGCAATATTTCTCAGCGTAAACTACAACACAATTCTATCGGTTAAGTCCTACCCCTTTTAGTCATTGAAATCCTTTTCTTATCTCTAAGGCGAGTTAGAGCTTTGCTTTCCAACTTTGCTCCATTGTTCACGTTGATCTAACCTCTCTCTCGATATTAGGTATCATGACTTAAAAAATGACTAACTCTCGAAAGCTCTTACAAGTCTAAGCACTTAAACATTTAAATAATGAACAAAGCAAACTTTTTAACATGGAAACATAAACCATTCATTAAAAACAAATCAAAATCATCCAAGTAAAATCACACCAAATAAATCAGTTCATGGTATAGTTCAAAACATCCATCATCATCATTATTCGTTTCATTACAAACCCACAAAGAAATAGAAAAAAATGAAAGCATAAAAAAGGACAAGGAAACTCCCAACACGTGGTTATTGTAAGCTTGAATCGCCGCCTTGAATCGTTTTTGCAAGTTTGCTTCTCTCAAAGGCCTAGTTTGTCATCTCCTTGAAACTTGGTTATGGAGGACACCACGAAAGGAAGAAGGAATGAAGAAAAAAGGAAAATAATGGAGTTCTTTATTTTGCCTCTTGTCAACCCCCTCTCTTTATCTTCTTCTCTTTTCTCTTATTTATAGTCAAAAACAATATCTCTCCAACTTTCAAGAAGCTCTTGATTTCACAATAAATACTCCCAAAGCTCTCTAACTACTCGCAAGGAGCTCTTAAATTCACAATAAACGCTCTAACTCCCCCTTTATAATGGGATATCCTTATCCTTATCTCTTAAAGGAAAAATTCCCTTCACACGTTTGGACTAGACAGACTGGCAAAAGAATTCACGTGTAGGGTTGGAAAGCTAACAACAATCATCAAAATATCTTCAGATTTTAGTTATTTTTCTACACTCAGAAATGCTATCCAGAATGATGTAACATTTTTCTATTTCTGTCAGTGTAACACTCTTGACTCGTATACATCTCGAAATACGAGTTAAAGATGTTACATCAACATTACATACATTCATTGATCATAGACGCTTAAAAAATTTGTTTCATTTCAAAAACTTTCATTTTTAACTTTAAACTATTTCATCAATCATGTAAAATCATAAAATAATATTTAAACGTTCAAAACGAATACAATTTTAGGCAATAATTAGACATTTTAGTGCTATGTAAACTTTGAAAACTATTTTAAAAACATAAACGTACCTAAATACTATCGGGTAACTTATCAAG
The DNA here is from genome assembly GCF_006381635.1 of Hibiscus syriacus. Classification (NCBI taxonomy): domain Eukaryota; kingdom Viridiplantae; phylum Streptophyta; class Magnoliopsida; order Malvales; family Malvaceae; genus Hibiscus; species Hibiscus syriacus. The sequence goes on along the minus strand of NW_024062312.1, from coordinate 864,540 downwards.
AAATACATTTGAAAACTCACAAACTATCAAAATATCTTTCAATCTAACTTCAGATATTCAGTTGTGAATTACCTTAACCTGAAAAGCTGAGCAGCCTTTTGACGTCAATTTCGTTGCCAATACTACAGATATCACATTAGGAAGGTCTGCGTCGTGTTGTTGTTTACTTTGCTTTCTGCTTTGCCGTGGGCTCCCCAAACCCAATGTGCTCCCTGGCTGTCTATTACTTGCTTCTAACATTTACCAACTCTTAACTATGTTGGCACTCATAAAATTCTATTCAAATTCTAATACAATTGTATGTTGTTTCGAAAAATTCTTATCTTTATAAAGACAAAAACTCGAAATAAAATGTTTGAAAAAAATGTGAAATAAATTCGTAAGTCGAAACAAAACATGACATTCATGATTAGATATATTTATTGATTAGTGAAGTACTTCAAAGAAACTTACTTTGACTCCATCACGAAATAAAAACACCAAATGAGCAAGAAAATAAATATGTCATCATTCCGAATTTTCTGATGACACAAAGTATCAAAATTGAAGGCGGAAAAATATGTAAATTCATTGCTATGATTAGCATGTAATGATTCCGGCAAGAACATCGGTCTTACCTCGTGCATAAATTGTGTAAACTAAGCGGATGGCATCAAGCCATCCGTCTAGAGATTCCCACGAGTCAGCAACCTGAAGAAAAGGGAAGAGCAGATGATACTCGGTGATTAATGAAGATACAGATTTAAGAACTTCTTAGAATGAAAAATATAGAGCATAAAACTTACCAGGAAAACTGGACCGTGGCTAGTATCAATGCAGAGGCCTGCTCCTGGTGGTAGAGTCAGATCAGCACATGCCGATACAGACACAATATCTGGAATATCAACTCTGATACTACTTTTCTCTTCATGTACTACTTCTGCAATTCTTCCGGAGAGGCTTCGGGAAACTTGTTTCTCGTCCACTTTGGTGGCCTGCTCATTTGGAAATGGAAGCCCGAAGGATAAACCGTCATCGACCAGTCGCATAAACCGACTCCATGTAGCATTTTACATTAAGTTTGCCTTACTTTTGATGATAGTGGCTTATAACAAATATATTTGCTCATACCATAATATTCGTTCCAACATCTACAGAATCCAAGGAACTTACAATAACAGAACTACTGTTTTAAGTAATGAATTTTGGTTGAAGAAATCAATTCCTATTCTTGGGCAAAAAAGAAATTAAAACTTGATATTTATTTACCATTGAAAATGAAATAATCAATCAGTTTTTTACCTGTTGAAGTGCTTCATGATCCAAAAAGAACACTGTTCTCTTCCAATCACAATGAGGTGCAGTTGTGTTTCTAATTGGTGGTGCAGTCAGATACCCATCTTTAAGATGGGGCAATGGTAACTGTGAAAGAATTTTTTTCTGTCAGACCTATAATAGAAAATAATTTCCCCAGCTAATTCATTCAAGTGTGAATAAGCCTAAAAATATAGTTCAATGACTGAATACTGACCATTGAACGAACAAGCTTCAAGGCACTGCTGTAAACCTGTATATGTTAAAACGTAAAGAACATATCGACAAAAATGGGAAGTCAAATAGAATAACTCCAAACTTTAAAGAAAGGGGAAAAAGAAGCATATCATTAACTTTCTTGTAAATTTATGCTGCAAAATCCATTAGCCAATAATTATGCGACCTATATAGCCAATAAGCTTATTCAGTAAACCTCAGTGGTCCAAAAAGACATTAGATTTCTTACTGAGTAATTCGGTTTCAATGCATAAGCAGCTGTTATATAGATAGCAGATTGGCTATACAGTTCATTTGAGGAAACCTCTTTTGGATTTGTCGAGCCTCCAGTTCCGGTGATATCCTCAGCTAGTCCATACTGCAAGTAAAGATATAGATATTTCAAGGTATGATATATGGTTCACTTGAATTAAAAGTTGAGATGATGAAATCATTATTTGATCTTATTAATTCACAAAGAATTGAATCATTATTTGATCATGGCATCCAGTACAAAGAACTAGTAAAAAACTGACAAACTTACCAAAACAGTTCCAAGGTTGTATATAGCTCGATGGAAATCGAATTGCAACTGTACTGCAGCGCGGAACTGCATCAGAAGTAAAGGGTATTGAAAGAATAGAATTTGGAACTTTACTTTGCTGTTGTTCCTATAGACATCCAAGCACTTTTATTTCTACAAATGACTTTTGTACCTTACTAATTGCAGCCCTCACAATTTTTTGCTTCTCTCGAGCGGGAACAATCCTACTGAGTTCCTAAAATATACGAAAAGAATGAAAAGAAAACCATTACAGAGCTTCAAAGAATTAGGCTCAGAATTTCATTTGTAATGGAGATAAAAGCAGATTACAAATATCAACATCACTAAAACATGGTTTACCTGAAGAGCAAGTCCCCAATTGTTTAGCGCCTGAAATAGATTTAAGAATCCTAAAAATTACCAACAGAAAAATGAAAGATGCTGTCATTTTAATAACAATTACTTCAAGTATACCTGAGCGCTGTTCCAGTTGAGTTTGACAGCTTTTTCATAGTTTTTTGTTGCCTGCAAAACAATAACGATAAGATTAGGCTTTATAAAACCCTGCATCAAGGTTTCTTTGCACTACAGCAAGGCAGTTTTTAAATAAATCCAAGGATTTTCTACACAATACTACCACAAGGATAATGTGTTTCTGTACTAAATTCTAGAATGCATATATACCAAAAATCCAGTCAAGAATCCACTTCCGTGGTTCTTTGTTCTCATTCAAATGGATTATAAAAAAACATGGAATACTGGAGTTTGTCATGCAAAAGTCTATAACTGAAATAGAAAAATTATATATATAGTCAGAACCTGCTCCCATAGTTCTTCAGCCTGCTTGGTCCGACCACGCATTTTTGCTCGATCAGATATTGCTATTGCCCAGTTGTAGAAAGCCTTTCAAGAAATGTCATCACATCAAAACCATGTATATCATGAAAGGAATATATAATTGCATAGTTGTGTGTACAAATATATGTACTTATACAGCTATAGACTCATTTCTTAGTGTATTCAGTTTCTCATCTGACTGGTGCATTTTGCTCAGGCATGGCATGGCGTCTTTTCTAATCAAAACAATATTTTAGAAACAAATTTCATAAATTTGCTGTATGCAACAGGACAATCATGGAAAAGGACAAGCATACATACATCATGAAACGTAGGGCAAAGTCGAGTTGCTTCCTCATACTTGTTACAGGCCTCCTCTAGCAACGAATCTTTAGAAGGTGAAGTTGAATCTGGACTAACATTATCTGCGCTTTCCTGCAAGCCAAATAAGAACAGTGTAGATACAATCTGATGAACTGTACAAAGATTACAATATGCTTAAGTTGACAATGTTATGCAGGCTGTTATGTCCGATTAAGAATAGGAAAATATGGTATATAATTTCCACAATGTTTATCAAAATGAAACAGTAAAAAAACCTGAAGAACCAATGCCCAATTATAGAGAGCATCATAATCTTCTGGGTTTCTCTCTAGTGCATTAGCATATCTACAAAATATGAATGGAAATCACTATGGAACGGCAGGACTCTGGAACAGCAAGATATCAAATTCAATAAAACAATAAAGTGTGGAGAAAAAGAAAAGACCAGACCTCCTGGCAGCATATACAAGAACACGTTGACGGGACCGGCCCTCCTCATCAGCACCGGTGACACTATTGATCAACTCAAGCACAGAATTGTTTTGTGGTTGGGTAGTTTCTTGACTTAAGTCACAGTTTAGAAGATGATATCATTTACAAGCACAAGCACAATCACAACCACCCAACACAATCATAACCTCAACGTAAGACGGTCTCAAAAACATATACAATCGGAATCTTTAACACATAAAAATTTGGATAAATAAAAATTCAGATTCAAGAATTGCCATGCCTACTTTATTGAATCTAATCGCTTTCCAATAAGATAATCAAAAACCAAAATTCTTCAACTTCTCCAGTCATCATGATATAAAATAAGAAAAACCGTAATTTTACGATCAGATGAAATTTTAAATAATTTTCCACACATAAATTAAGGAGACGAATCAAGAGAGAGAACTCCAAAGATACAGATATTTTTACACAAAAACAATGATAAATCAAATTACAAACTAGAGCGTCACGTTTTGATCAATTGAAAAAGTACCTATGACGAGGAGAGGCTGCTTCATCGTCGTCGTCGCTTTTCAAATCACTAGGCCGTCTGATCGTCGAAGTCCAGTTGCCTTCTTCTTTAAGCACCTCCGGACGAGCAATGTGGGAGGTAGATTCTGGTTTGCCTGCCTCATTCAATCGGATCGAGCTGGCTCTGACTTTCGGTGGCTTCGGATCCGTACCTGTTTTCAGTTCCGGTTTGGATTCAGATACCTGAGACGCTTCTGCCATTGCGCTGAACGAGCGAATTGGGTGCAATGCCAGAACGGAATCGAAGAAGATCAATTGAGAAAGAAGAAATGGTAAACTGAAGAATGAAGATGAAGCAATGATATATAGATATTACTAATGCAAGAATATTACCTATTTTGCCAAGGTACAATTTACAAGTATAATTAAATTAAATGAAAAACAGTGACTATTTGGAATATAGGCGAATATTCGATCGAATCAAATCAAATTAAAAATTTTGAGTTGTTTAAACCGATGAGTTTTATTTTATAATTCAAATTTTATTTTAAATTTTTTCGAGTTCAACTGTTTAAATTTAATTATATATATTTATAATATTATGATATTATTTGATTCTAATTGAAAGAATTTTCGATAACCATATATAATATACATATATGTTTTTTTATATTCTTTCGTATGTAATATACATATATAATGCAAAATTAAGAGATTCGACTCGAACTTGAAAATAAATAAACTAATTACTAAAAATTTCAAATTATTCGAATTCTATTTTATAACTCGTTTCGACTCGAACTTGTAACATGCCGGCTGAAACCATTTCTCAAACAAAAAAACAGATCGAGCTCCACATGCTTGAACTTTGAGTGAAGAACTGGATTTACACAAACCGCTACTGCACTTGAGTTATCTCACCATAGAGTGGGTCTACCGTGAGAGACAACATGCAGTTCATTTAGCAAGGATTCAAGCCAAATAATTTCAGCGTCACACAGGTCACGTTGCGATACTCCGCCTCGGTCATGGATCGAGCAACCACGTGTTGTTTCCAATGACTCCATGACATAAGGTTTCCTCCAAAATAAATGTAATAACTAGACGTGGAGTTTCTGTCATTAATATCAGAACCCTACTTTACATCAGTAAAACCAGTCATGACATAAGGTTTCGATCCAAGCTTGAGGGGCCTGCTTCAGGCCATAAATCGCCTTATGCAACTTACATACAAGGCTGTCATCACCTTGTTCATAACCAGATGGCTGTGTCATGTATACCTCTTCAGTCAGAATACCATTCAGAAAGGCATTGTTGATGTCAACTTGCCTGAGCAACTAACCTTTCCATAAGGCAAGAGATAAAATTACTCTGACGGTTACTGGTTTGATCACTGGGCTGAACACCTCATTGTAATCAATCCCTGGTTGTTGGAAAAAACCTTTGGCTACCATTCGAGCTTTATAGCTCGATACCGAGACATCTGTATTTCTTTTGACTTTAAAAATCCACTTACAGTTCACAGCCTAGAGGAACAAGGGAACAAGTTTCATTTGCCACTAATGTCTCATATTCAACTTGTACAACCTGCTTCCAGCAAGGGTTCTACATTGCTTCTTTAATGTTTCTCGGCTCTCTGTCAACACATGCAACTTGAAATTTTTTTGGCTTCACAATGCCGCTTTTACTCCTTGTTATCAAGGATGAACATTGGTACAACTGTCACCATCACTCAAGTCTGTACATTCTTCAAACCCGCGTGAATCAGATTCTCTAAGGATGCTTGGACCAGGCGTATCCACGTTACCGCTTACAGCTACATGGCCAAGCTCATCGTGTATGGTATCATGCACACATGTAGTTAAATCACGTAGCTCACAAGTATCGTGTAACTCTTGGTGATCAGCACTAATTCTAGGAATAGTCTCACACCTTTGACTATCATGCACAAGTTAAAGAGTATCTTGTATCCCTTGGTTATTCGTACATGCTGCCAGACCAGTACTGTCTCTAGCAGTGCGAGTCCTTTCATTGGACGGTATAGCACGTTCTCTTCCAAAATCAGGCACCCCATCTCTAATCACAAGAAGCATAGCTAGGCTAGGTTTGCAAGCTTGATGTTGAGTACCTAATGCCACAGTTGAAGGAAAAGAGCCACAACCGATAAAATTCCTTTCAAGACAAGTCGTCTACCATGACTTTTAGTACAGGCTTGAAAGCTTCATAAACAAAAACATGTTCATCAAAAATCACGTGTCTACTGACAAACACCCTTCTATTTTCATCTAAACTTCGGAACCCTTTGTGTGAGAAGCTGTAGCCAAGAAACACACACTGTCTTGATCGATACTGAAGCTTATGCTGGTTAAATGGCCTCAAAAGAGGAAAACATGCACAACCAAAAACTTTCAGCATCGAGTAATCTGGATCTTGTTGCTGAAGAACCTCAAACGGTGACTTGCCACTCAACACTTCAGTTGGCAAACGATTTATCATGTAAACTGCTGAGGTAAAACAACTTCAACTGTAAACACATCTGAGCTAGCAAAGCAAGACCCATTTCAATCATGTGTCGATGCTTTCTCTCGGCTTTCCTAATTTTTTCAGATGTACTAGGGCAGCAGAGTTGATGTTGAACCCCATTTGCAAGGAACCAAACTTTGAGAGCTTGATATTCCCCACCACCATCGCTTTGCACAATTCGAATTTTAATCCCAAACTGAACTTCTATTAGCTTGTAGAAGTTAAGGAAGAATTACATAACTTCAGACTTCCTTTTAAGTAAGTGCACCCACTTGTATCGACTAAACACATCAATGAAAGACGCTAATTAGACATATCTATCCATTGAAGAAACCAGTGTAGGTCCCCACACATCCGAGAGAAGTAGATGAAAAGGCTCCTTATATTCAGTTAAGGATTTATAAAGGAAAGCTTGTAAGCAGGGTGGAGCATTCAATCGAGTCGAGTCGAGTCAAGTTGAGTTAAAAATTTTTGATTTATTCGAGTTGACGAATCGTATTTTACAAATCAAGCTTAACTTTATATTTTTTTGAGTCGAGATATTCGAGTTTCTACACTAATTTTGTTATAATTATTTATACTATTATAGAAAGGATTTATTCCAATTTTTTGACTTTCTCTAACCATATAAGATATATATATATATATATTGTATTCTTTTCACATTATAATATTATTTAATATATTAAATACAATATAATATTATAAAATATATTCATAATATTATATTTTAAAAAAGTATTTTCAGGGAAAAATATTGATAAGAGTATACATGAGTCAAGGAAATGATGGAAAGAAAGAATTTACAAACAATTGTAGTTAAAAGACCAAATTCAGTAAAATGTAAAGTTACGAAACTAAATAAAAAAGAGAGTACATTTTTAGGAAAAAAAAGAGTAAGATTTGAAGTTACATTCGTATTCTGTTGTGGTATATGAGCATATGGTTCAAATTAGGTAAAAATGTGCTTAAAATAAAGTATGAATTGAAGAAATAAGGAAATTATGAAAATTTGAGGACTAAATTGAAAAATAGAATATTTGTTATCAAAAAGAGAAATTGAAAGTACATATTTATTCAATGATGATTTAGGAGCATGTGTTTCAAATTTGATAAAAATAAACTTAAAATGAAAGAAGAATTGAAGAAATAATGAAATCATGGACTAAATCGTAAAACTGTCAAAATACTTAGTCAATTTTTTTTCTCCGAATAACTCAAAATTTCAAATCGACTTAAACTCAAAAACTGAATTGATAATTCGAGTTGACTCAAATAACTTGAAATTGAAAAATAATCGATTTTTCGAGTTAATCAAGTTTTACATTTTATAATTGTAAAGATGACTCCCTCTTAGCTGGTGGCAATAGCTGATACAACCCTTCATCCGTGAGCTTTCCTCTCAACAGCACACTCTGAGTCTGAGCATCCTTCATAAGATGTTCAAAAGGATGAAATTCTACAAACGAATTATTATTTTGAGTAATCTAAGAAATTGACAACAAATTCTTCTTTACGTCAGGCGCATGCAACATATTCCTCAGTAATAACAACTTGGTATTTATAGACAAGCACCCCTAACCTATGTGAGTAATTCTAACTCCCTCACCAGTACCCATAAGAAGGGTATTGTTACCTATGTACACAACACCTGAGTTAAAGGCAGATAAATCATTGGCAACATGGTGAGTTGCTCCTGTGTCTGGGTACCACAGGATGCTCGCGGTAGTGGACTAAGCTGAAAGGGGGAATGGTTGTAACAAAAGCTGCTAGTGGTGCCAAGACAAATGTGTTTTGACCCAAACCCATGCTAAAAGAGGCATCACCCACCGGTGTAGCTAGCAATTGATACATTGTAAGTGTAGCAGGCAAATGATAATCTTGATACATTGGTGTTGAGTTGAAGTGAGGAACACCAGCAAACATTGGATGAGCAGATGGAGGAAAAAAAAAAAAGGAGTGGGGGCCATCATAGGATTCAACGTATAAGTGTAAGCAAGCACACTAGGGGAGGGCTGCTCTGATTTTCGAGCAGAAGAGTTGAAGAAATACCTACAGCTTTCATCAGTGCGATTGTCACCATTAAAATCTCTATCAAACCTGTGATAACATTTCTGTACAACATGGCCAAATTTGCCACATAATTGGCACTGGGGTCTGTTTGAGTTGGTGCTCCTACCACGACCCAATCCTCTATATCATTCACCCTGATGACCTTTAACCTGAGATACCTGCTTCTCAGACGAGTCAACTTTCACACCTCTTTGTCACTTAACATACTACCATCATTGTTGCTCGAACGAACAGTAATGTTAACAGAGATTCCATCACTGAGGAATAATTTTTGTTGACCTTCACAGTCCAAAAGCAGTTAAGTGAGCACCACCAGGGACGACTCACGAGAGGAAATAACAATGATGGATTCAAACTCTATGGACAACCCTGCTAAAATAAAACTCACATGCTCTTGCTCAGAGACCACACTCCCTACAGCATTTAACATATCACACACTGATTTAACCTTTGCAAGATACTTGCCTATTGACGAACCACTTTTTCTTTGAGAGTGAAGGCTATACTTAAGAGATGAGATCTTAGTATTAGATCGAGCACCAAATAAGCGTGAGATTGCATTCTAAATAGTAACTGCAGATGAAAGACCAGTGAGATGAGGAAGAACTTCTGTGCTTACAGTGGTTAAAAGCCAATACGCAAGAAGCTTGTCTTGTTGTCTACACACAATAAACGCTGGATTCTCCTCAACCTGCCCCGATTCATTCGTGAGAGATTCACTCGGAGGAATACTATCATCAAAATTAAATCGAAGCAAACCATAGCCATCAATGATTAGAGTTACTTGATGTTTTTAGAGAAGATAGGTACTCTCAGAAAGTTTAATAACATCATGCTTAGGAATATGTTGAAACTTGAATGTTAGAGAGATTGGAGCCAGCAACCACAGAATTCAAGGCAGAAAAGATGAGGAAATCAACAAAGATAACAGAACATAGAACAAAAAGGGCTGAAATGAATCTAAAAATCACATCAGACTATAAACCAATCGGATCGAGATCCAAGACCACCAACAAACCACTAGTTTACCCTTCAACCAACAATGCAAAACAGAGAATTCATGCACGCAGATCTAGAACAGAAGCAAAAACAATCACAAACAATGAAAAAGAGTGAAAAATACCAATCACAGAATCTTCGAATCTAGCACACCTCTCTATTAATGTTCGAACTGTAATCACAAAGAAGAGAAAGCAACAAACCAGCGCAGAGAGTACCAAGCAGCGAATAACACAACACCAAGATTACGCGACTGATACCATGTTAAGATAGCAGTCAAGCTATCTACTAATACAATGAAAGAAAGCATTTCAGTATCATTTTATTAACTATGATCTATCTGAGCAAGGCTGAAGAGCTGAACATTTATACTCGACCATAAGCAAGAAGATTAGCGAGAGAAAGTGGACAAGAGAGTGAGCTATGAGCTGTTAATAGAAAACCCTAACACCTTAACCAACTCCTAACAAACTCATGCGTGCAGCATGAGAGGGAGGACACGTCATTCATCACTCAAGTATGATAGACCTCACCTAGTCTATACACTCAGGGATCGACCTAGGCGGGTCGGGTAGGGGCGGTCATCCCCTAAAAATCTAAAATTACCATATATTTTGCTAGGTTCGATCATCTGAAAATGTGCCAAGAGGGGGTGAATTGACTTTTTAAAGTTTAGGAGTAAGGAGTAAAAAGATAGGAAAATTTGCACAATGATTTATACTAGTTCAACTTCCTCAATAAAGTCTATATCCACTACCTAAGCTCCTTATTTAGGATTTTTCAAGAAATCCACTAATTTGTTCTTTCTTTTTCAATGACAAAGAGATAACTTTTATAACTCCCTAACTTTTCAAAGGCTTAACTAGAATCAAAACCCCTTTAAAAAGGTAAAAAGATGTAAACAAGAAAAACCCTTACAAAGTAGGAGTTTACAAAGTTTAAGGTCACTAAAATACACTATTTACAAGAGAAAACAAAGAATAAAGAATGAAAACTTTTTCTCTCGGTGATCAGTGTTTGGATAAGTGTTCTGTAACCTTCTTCAAGTGTATGTTGGAATGAGTTACTAGCCGTTTCTAGCCATTTGGAAAGGTTTGGAGCCATTGGAAGGCTTTATGCACACAAAGTTTCGAAACTTTGGGAAAGTTTCAAAACTCTTTGAAAGAGTCGTTGGAAAAATATGACCGTTGGAGCCAAAGTATCACAACTTTAGGGAAAGTTTCGAAACTCTTGAGATAGTTTTGAAACTCTTGCAAAGTATCGAAACTGTTTTGGAAAGTTTTGAAACTCTTGTAGAAGTTTCAAAACTTCTGGCCAAAATACTCATTTTAATGTCTTGATTGGACTTTGAATTATTTTGATGAAAACTTTGAATAAATTCAATTTAGTCCAAAAATATTTTGTCCTTATTTATTATATCAAAATATTAGTTCTACAATCTCCCCTTTTTGTTATAACAAAACATTTGAAAATGGTTTTTGACAAAAGCTCCCCCTTTGAAAAGCATTTAATGAAAAAGAGAATTATTAGGAAAAGTTATAACAAAACATTTGAAAATGGTTTTTGACAAAAGCTCCCCCTTTGAAAAAGAGAATTATATCAAAAACATTTGAAAATTATTTTTCAAACTCATACTTGTCCCCTTTTTTATATAAAAATAATTCAAACTATAAGGTGCAAAATAAAAATGGAGAGTAAGTAGTAATTTTAACATTAAAAGTCATTTGAAAAATCAAAAGCTCCCCCACAACAAATGCATTTCAAACAAAAAGTTGACTTTAAAAGCTTAGCACTTAAAAGACATTGAATTTCAACAAAGATGAACAAACATGTTAGTAGCATATGAAATTTAATATATATTCAAGTCTAATATACTTTATGCAATACCAATTGTTGAATTTAAGTGCATGTGCATAAAGCTATCCAAAAAAAATGTTATACATTTGAAAAATTGATATCAATTGTTAGAGAGATATCATTTGCAATAAATCACATGTATAAACATTTAAATTAAGGTCAAAAATTAAAATTTGTAAAAACAAAGCATTAAAACTAATTTTGACCAAAATTCCTTATGGTGAACAAAATTTATGAAAAATCATTAAAACTTTAGAAAATGTTCATCACAACACTTTTTAACATACATGAGATAGAAAACATAAAATTATTTAAAATAAAAACTCATGCATGCTTGAACCAAATGAGCAACCAATTATGCAAGATAATCAAAATAAGCTTAGAGGTTGCTCACTCCATATCAAGTGTGGCTAGAGCATTTGAATATCTTCAATTTCATCATCATTGCTTTCACACACCTACAAGAGACATTTATTTGGATTTAATCCAAATTGCTTTGGATCCTTGAATATTAGTCTCAATGTCCCTTGTTCCTTTTGGAACTCATACTTGTTTAATTTTAAAACGTTTCATTTCTTTAAAGGACAAGTATGTTCCAAATGACAATGAAAATGACAATGTGAGCATTTTGTCATTTTTAAACATAATGAGTTGTCTTTAGAAATTAATTATTTTTCTTTTGTTAAGCTTTCAAACTTAACTTTCAAATCAAAATTCTTTTTTTCTAAATCATTAATTTTGATTTTTGAAAGCTCTAAATCATTTTCAAAGTTTCATTTTGTTTTTAAAAATCAACTTTTGCTTTCAAAATCAAATCATTTTCAACTTTAAATTTGAAATTAATTTCTTATATTTGGAACTCATGGTATCAAACTCCAAATACAACTCATCATAGGCATCTTGTAACTCTTTAAATGAATAAGAATTTGAATCAAAAGAGTTAGAAGTTACCATTGAATCTTCTTGAATAACCATGAGACATAGGTTGACTACTTCATCATCGAAGTCTTCTTCATCACTCCAAGCAGCCACAAATGCCTTCTTTTTGCTTGATCTCTTCTTCTTTAGGAGATGACATTTATACTTGAATGTCCTGTCCTTTGGCACTCAAAGTATACCGAGGGACCTCTATTCTTACTCGAGTCATGCTTATTGTCTTCTTTGGTTGTTATGAATCATTTGAATTTCTTGAAGAACTTGGCCATTTCTTCTTCTTCATCCTCTTCTTCACTTGAGGTGTTTTCATCTTGAGTAGAGGATTTCAAGGCAACACATTTTTCTTTCTTTTCTTGTTTCTTCTCTTATTCTTGTTCTTCCTCCTTTTCCATCATCTCACGAGTGAGACGGAAGACAATAAGTTCATCAATCAATAGAGTTTTTAAGTTCTTCACTTCAATGATCATCTTCTTCTTCGATTGCCAAGATTTTGGAAAAGAATATGTTATCTTCCTAACAAGCTTCTCTTTAGGGATTATCTCTCCATATCCCTTGAAGCCATTGACAATCATAGAAAATTTATATGTCATAGCTTTGATGCATTCATCCGGTTTCATCTTGGAATTCCCGTATCTATGATTGAGAATACCGGTTTTCATTTTCTTCACTTCATTGGTCCTTAATGAGTGATTTGAAGTTTGTCCCAAATCTCATTGGTATTAGAATAAAAGGAGACTATTCCATATTTATACGAGCATAATTCATTGGAGTTTGTCCCCTTAGCATTAAGTTAAAACACTTTCTTCTCTCTTTCACTCCATTTCATCATGGCTCTAGTTGGAGTAGAGTGACCCGTCAAGATAGAGCTCCAAGCATCTTGATTGATAGCTTGAATGAAGAGCATCATATTATTCTTCGAATAAACATAATTTGCTCCATTGAAATATGGTGCACTACAGCAAAACTGATAGGAGGAAAAAGGCATAATCTCGGTTGCTTTAGGAAATTGATAGGAGCCTTCAAGGATCTTCACAAAGTTGTTAGACCTTCGATATGTGACCTGATCTGATACCAATTATTAGGTTCGATGAAGCTCATTAGATCAACCAAAAATGTACCAATAGGGGGTGAATTGGATTTTTGAAGTTTAGGGAGTAAGGAGTAAAAAGATAGGAAAATTTGCATAATGATTTATACTGGTTCAACTTCCTCAATGAAGTCTACATTCACTACCTAAGCTCCTCACTTAGAATTTTCCAACAAATCCACTAATTTGTTTTTTCTTTTTCAATGACAAAGAGATAACCTTTACAACTCCCTAGCTTTTCAAAGGATTAGCTAGAACCAAAACCCCTTTACAAAGGTGAAAAGATGTAAACAAAGAAAAACTCTTACAAGGTAGGTGTTTACAAAGTTTAAACTCACTAAAACACACTATTTACAAGGCAGATTTTTTGAACTTGTTTTTATATGTTGGAATGAGTTACTAGCCGTTTCTAGTAGTTGGGAAGGTTTGGAGCCGTTGGAAGACTTTCTAAACACAAAGTTTTGAAACTTTGGGAAAGTTTCGAAACTCTTCTAAAGAGTCGTTGGAAAAATATGACTGTTTGAGACAAAGTATCGAAACTTTAGGGAAAGTTTCGGAACTCTTGAGACAATTTCGAAACTCTTGAAAAAATATCGAAACTTTTTGGGAAACTGTTTTGGAAAGTTTCGAAACTCTTGTAGAAGTTTCGAAACTTCTGGTCAAAATACTTATTTTAAGGTTTTGATTAGACTTTGAATTAATTTGATGAAAACTTTGAATAAATTCAATTTAATCCAAAAACATGTTGCCTTTATTTGTTATATCAAAATATTAGTTCTACATATTTTAATTTTTCCTATGTATTTTCTATTGAAAATCTGTTTTCGCCCCTTAAAATTTTATTCACCCTCTTAAAATTTTATTTGCCCCCTATAAATTTTATAAGTTTAAATTCGTCCCTCTAATATAATATCCTGCTTCCGTCCCTGTATACACCTCTAATATAATATCTTACTTTCGTTCCTTGTATACACCTCTAATATAATATCTTGCTTCCGTCCTTGTATACACTAACATTCCCCCGACCACGCAAACATTCAAACTTTATTTAACCTTCAACGGGGAGCTGGTATAACAATATAAAAAATATTATAACTAAATTTTCTTTTGAGATTAGTTTAATGATGAATTTAATAAAGTCAATTGATGCAACTTCCAAGAAACATCTCTTATAATATTAAAACAAAACACCTCCATAAACGTGTAAATATTTGTCATAAATTATTATAATTATTATTATTATTTTTATTATTTTTATTTTTATTATTATTATTATTATTATTTAAAGACTAAGACGAACGTTCATGTCTCTTAAATAGTTAAACCAAACGAACTTATCCATCCGAGTTAGATAAAGCCAAGAGCAGTCTGCGAGGATATAAAAAAAATATAGACACGTTACAACTTTTTAAGGTTATAATAAATTAAAAAATTATATTAGTAATTCTTTATAAATGTCGTAAATTTATTCGTTAGTTAATAAATGATCAAAGTTTTAAAATAAAAATTTTTTTATCTCAAAATAAAATGTTAGAGATTCAATGAGAGAAAATGAATAACAAAATGAATATTTAGTTGAGTGTTATGAGTTTTTGTATCTTAAAATAAAAATATCGAGGGAAAAATTAAAAATAAAAATAACTATTTAATAAAATGTTGATATTTTCTGATATTATGCCTGGATTTTACCTTCAATTCTATTATAAACATTTATGCTCTTTCTGTTTTTAGTTATAAATATTTTTAATTTTACATATTATTTATATTAATGTAATATGATTTTTGAATGAATATTTTTGTTTAGCTTACTTTCTTGGACTTGAATTTTGGGACAACAATTTTTTTTATTTAGTTTCATTATTTAAATAATTCTTAAATATATATATAAAAATATGAGTATATTTATGTTTATTTTTAATAAGTAACTACTTTATTTGTGTACACATTATTATCTTTTTTTAATTAATTAATGGTATCTGATCTATTGATCAACTAATCCAGATCGAGTACTGCAGAGGCGAGGGCGACCTCCCAACCCAGTTTGCTCTATTCGCAAACGCCATGATTCAAACCCCTGACCTTGTTTAAAGGATCTAGTGCCTCATCCCACTAGATCAACTGGTTGTTGCTACGTTATTATCTTTTTACTCACTACTTTATTTATAACATTATAACTAACGTGTTAATATTTTTTATACATAAAAAATAAAAAAAATGATAATTGTAAGTAATAAAAGTATTTCAGTCTCTATACATATATTCACATACAAATATATATTTTAATTATGTATTGACATTTTAGTTTATAAATAAAAAATAGTCTTAAATTAAAATTTGGAATTTAAAAATATTTTAGTTGAGATTTGAACATATAATTTTTTATGGCAATACTTTTTAATCACATAAATTTAATAAAATTTCATAAATATGTGGTAATATTTTATAATAAAAATATATATTTATTAAAATATTTTGAAACCAAGTAGACTTAATTAGGTAATATAAATACGTGATTACATTTAATAATAAAATAAATTGTAATAAAAGAATTCAAATTGAGTTCGATGAAAAGAATTATTTATTCCAAAGTAATATTAAACTAAAAATACCACATTATTTAATAAATCAAGCACGTTCTGTTAAAATTAGTTTAAGAAAATTAATAAGAAAAAGGAATTGCTGTTTATTTCTGCCTAATGATCAACGCCAATAGTGGTAAGCTATTATTGTTATTATTTTATTTAGGAATTGACAGTGGCATGCTATCATAAAGTTGTTCAGTTTCATTTTCCTAGATATATCCATATTGACTTAGATGTCTTTGCCCTTTTTATTTTGGCTTAATATCAAAATAGGTACCTAAATTATGGTTTTTTGGGCCCAATAGGAAACATCAAAAATTATTTTGGGATATACGGTATTTTCTACAGTACAGGTTGAACTCGTCACTTCGATGTGATGAATTTTATGGAATATATTTTTTTCGGATCTAATATTTTAATATTTCTCCTGGAACTCTTCACCTTGAGGTGACGAGTCCCATTAAAAATTATTATTTTTTCAAGATTATTATATGAATTTTTATTTTTTTTTAAAAAAAACGAATCTCATCGCCTCGTGGTGACGAGTTCCTTAGGCTTAAAAATTTATAGCTGTTTTAGATTTGAAAAAGAGCTGTTGAAAAATAGCAAGTTGAAGAGAAACTAAATGATTAAGGAATTAATGGTGAAATAATAAAATGGATTTCTAAGTGAATTATGTTTTTATATGAAAATATTCTTTGTTAAAAAGGTGCTAAGCGAAATGTTCTACGTGAAAGTGGCTTATGAGAATGTACTCTATGTGAATAAGACACATTTTGAATAATGAAATGAGAAATAAATATATGGTTAAATCCCAAGGTATATGTATGAGAATTAGAGATATAGTTGGCATGTTAAGAGTCGAGGGTTCAACGCGGTCCTTCGGGACAAATCTATGTGGTCCTTCGGGACAAATCTATGTGGTCCTTCGGGACAAATTCTACTCGGTCATTCAAGACAAATTCTACGTGGCACTTCGGTGCAAATTATATGAGCATTGATGACTGCATTAGTGCACAACCTCAATGTACTCAGATACTTAGAGTTCTCAGTAATATGCATTGGGCTAAAATAACAAAGTAATATAAATTGAATATTGAGTAACAATACACGTTAAGTTTATGAATTGTATCTAGATTTTAGCATGAAACGTTTTATATGGATTTAATAAGCAATTATGTTTAATTGTTTTGTTATACTCATTATTGCCTCACTAAGTCGACGACTTAGAATGTGATTGTTTCACAAGTAGTTTCAAAGAGATCAGAAGAGCAAAGCTAGGAAAGGGCAACATACACTGAAGAAGATCAAATCAGAACAAATTGAATAGTAGGTTCTTATCATTTTGTATATTTGTTGGCATGTATCACAAAGTTTTAAATTGTAATGCTCTAATCCATTTTGTAAACATATTGTATTGCATATATGTAAATTATTAAGTCTTTATTTCTAATTTGAGTTTAAATTTTCATTATTAACTTTGAGTTAAGGATTTCACCACTTTAATACAAATAAAAGTTTAAATTTTTAACCACTTTTCAAGAGTCAAAGATTTGAAAAGTCAATACGACACATATGATTCGTATCCGGGTCGGATACGGGTTGGGGTGTTACATGATCTCTGGTTATCGTATTTCTGTATCTGATTCTGAAAAAATGGTATGTTTTAATGTTTTATTAAATTGAATTATTGTTTTCACTCAAATTCATGCATGTTTTCTATCATAGGGGTATAATTGGAGGAAGTATCACAGGCCTAGTCTCTGACTTGTAAGATCTTACCGCAGACACCTCTGCTTTGTGCATTGGTTAAAACCTTACCGCAGGCCCATATGCTATTAGCATAAGGTCTTTACCGGCCGTACATGTGGGTGTATGGTTCAAGGGAACCTACACATTTGTTTTTATACACCGCGAAGCACAATAGGCTTTTTAGCTCATTCTTTAATTTTTAAATTTTCAAATACTATCCGATAGTAGGCTAGCAGACTTGGCATAAGGAGAACCGATATATCCTCACTTTTGTATCACTGTATATTTTTGTATGCCCTTTTTGTTATACTTTGGTGACACATGTTTTTAATAATCTCTTCACACTTCCTTATTATCGATATTTTGTTTCCGAAGCTGATATATTTGTATATATACTGCATGGACTTTTTTATGGTTATTTTAGTATTTTATTGTTATTTGTATTTTATTTTTTGAAATGGATTTTAAATGCATTTTGAATCTGAAAATGATCTCTGAATACGATAAGTGACCGTCAAGATTTGGGTCTACCGTCTAGGCCGAATCTAGGGGGTTATAACTGGGGAAGGTGAGGTCGGTGGAGCTTTATCGATGAAAAATGTCAATGGTCGTCATGAGTTTAGGAAAATTAACACCATTGATTGTCATGTTAATGTTTGTAACGTTATATACCAGGTTAAGTCAAAAAATATTTTAGGCACTTATTAAAAAAAAAAACACAGTTTGAACACTTATTTTTTTTACTAAGCCTTTTTATTTTAGTATATTCATTGGATACGCGTTTTCCAAGGTGTGAAAGAGAATTGCATCTAATGATGTTGTCGAATATTTGAAGTTGGTTACGATTATTATATTAATTAGCATAGAAGATGCGCTCATGATTCACGTTCCAAAAGTAAATATAAAATGTTATTAAATATGCTCGATTGGGATAAGATAATAGATTCTTTAAGTAAGGTAGGGGTTCGAATCCGGACGTTTGCGTATGGAGCAAATTAAGTTGGGAGGGTTGCCCCCAACTCTACAAACAACTCGATCTGAATTAATTGATAAATAAATAGAATATCAATGATTAATTTAAAAAAATATGCTCGAAATTGACTAATTTTACTATGAATCTAAGTCCATCTTATACATACAATTATTAAAAATAAATTAATATTACTTTTAAAATATTAACACCACCTTAAAAGTTAATTAAAACTTCTGCTTTAGCGGCTATATATAGCTTCTAATCCTTATATCTCTTCACCAATCTCTTCTTTCTTCAACAACCCTAATTAAACCTTCAAATTTTGCTATTATTATTCGCGTCCTTGGTTGATCTTTCTTAAGCACTCTTAGTTATGGCGGGAACCCAGAGCTGTGAATTTGTTTTCTCCGGGAAGAAGACGACGGTGGCAGCTGCAGATGGCTTTGAAGGGGATGATGTTTTCGTGGCCAAGAAACCTACGCTTCCAACAATGGCGGTGGCACCAAAAGTATGGGAAAATGACCCCGCCGCCGCATTAGCCAGCGTGCGCCATGAATTCGGCGAGCATGGTGGCGTTAACATGTCCATTGAAGCGTCTGCCACCTTCACCGTCGTGGAACCTGAGACTATACGCCGCATGTTCACCGGTGAGCTCGGCCCCGATCGTGATTTCTACATTTATAGTCGTCACTTCAACCCCACCGTCTTGAATCTCGGCCGTCAATTGGCTGCCCTGGAAGGAACCGAAGCTGCCTACTGCACTGCTAGCGGTAACTAAACTATATGTTTATGTATTTATTTAAATTATTATCGACCATTATCGTATGATTTGACCGTAATAGCACGTGTTATTACTATAATCGTAATAAACGTAATACAACTAAAATCGTGATTGTGATTGTAATTTAAATCTATGATAAAACTAGTAACTTGTGATTTTGATTTGATTCCGTGATCACAGGTATGTCCGCTATATCATCCGTGCTGTTGCAACTCTGCAGCAGCGGTGGACACGTGGTGGCGTCGGCGACTCTCTATGGCGGAACTCATGCACTTTTAACCCATTTCTTGCCCCGAACATGTAACATCACGACCACGTTCGTCGACATAACCGATCACGAAGCAGTGAAAAACGCCATCGTTCAAGGGCGGACACAAGTGTTGTTCTTCGAGTCGATCTCGAATCCAACCCTCACCGTAGCCTACATCCCGGAGCTAAGCAAGCTAGCACACGACAAAGGAATAACGGTGGTCGTGGACAACACATTCTCTCCCATGGTTCTTTCCCCTGCTAAGCTCGGTGCCGACGTGGTCGTCCATAGTATCTCCAAGTTCATCAGCGGAGGCGCTGATGTAATCGCGGGCGCCGTATGTGGTCCTGCGAGTCTAGTGAACTCCATGATGGATCTTCATCAAGGTGCTTTGATGCTTTTAGGCCCGACCATGAACGCCAAGGTTGCATTCGAACTCTCCGAGAGGATTCCTCACTTAAGCCTACGAATGAAAGAGCACAGCCGTAGAGCCATGGAATACGCTACAAGAATGAAGAAACTGGGCATCAAGGTCATCTACCCTGGCCTCGAGGACCACCCTCAACACAACCTATTGAAGACCATGGCCAATAAGGACTATGGGTTCGGTGGTCTTCTCTGTGTGGACATGGAATCCGAAGAAAAAGCTAACAGGCTCATGCATCACTTGCAGAACAGCTCTCAGTTCGGGCTCATAGCTGTTAGCTTGGGCTACTATGAGACACTCATGTCTTGCTCCGGTAGCAGCACCAGCAGCGAATTGAATGCCGACGAGAAGGCCCTCGCCGGTATCTCACCGGGGCTGGTGAGGATGTCGATCGGATATACAGGCACGTTGGAGCAGAAGTGGAGCCAATTCGAAAAGGCCATCACTAGGATGAGGGAAGCTGCATCCACCATGTCAAAATAAATTTGAAGTTGTTTCGTCGTCAATACTTATATTATATGATTAGTACTTTATACTTAATCTTGTGTGAGATAGTTGGGGTTTATTTTATGAACGTTAATTTGATTAACTTTAGTTTTTATATATTTTTTAAAATTTTAATTTTTATTTAAATAGTATAATAATTAAATTAAAATATAAATTTGCGAGAAATTAATTAAATCTACAATTAACATATAACAAAAGTTAATAATATAATTTAACAGATTTTATACTTACATTTTGGATCAAAATCAAAATTTCCCAATCTGATAAATATAAAAAGAAAATTATCAAATTAAATTACATAAACAAAATACGGAATTAATATGGAGTACAAGTAGAGAACAACGTTCTATCGAGTGAAACCTAGTAAAAAAATATGATTATTATTTTATATAGGATAATTCTTTCACGCTCGACGAGCGACGATAAGCACAATTAACGATGAGTATCATTAATTTAATTTATAAAAGTTTAAAATTATAAAAAAACTCGATATATAATTATTAATTAGTTAAAAATTTAAAGGTAAATTATTTAAAATAAAGGGTAAACTATACAAGTGACCATCTAATTGTTTCTCCTTTTCTTTTTGACCACTACTTTTGAATTTTTTTCAATCAGGTCATTCAACTATTTAAATGTATTCAATTAAGCCACTTGCCATTAATATTTAACGGAGAAGTTGACATGGTAATTAAAATATTTGGTATAATTACATATTTGATCAATGTTAATTATATATCCTATCAATTTAGTCCTAATTTTTAATAAATTAAAATAAATTTAACCCTCAAAATTAGTAATAGCAACAAAAATTGTAAAAGTCATCATTTGTGGGGTAAAAGGAATCGACATTGGATCTTGAGAAATTGATTTGAAAATAGGTTTTTTGAACAATAATTGCAAAAGCCATCTTTTGGTGGGTAAAAGGAATCGACATTGGAATTGTTGATGACTTTGATAGAATAAAACGAAGAAAACAATTTAAATATTTTTAAAATGTAAAAGAAATAAATAAAAGTAAAATCCTAACCAAAAATATATTTTGGTTACAGAATAAAAAATAATTTTAAATATTAAAATGAAAAGAAAAGTATCACCGACAGTGACTAATCTTGCGTATAATTTGATATTATTTTATTAAAAAGAACAAGTGAAATGAATAAATTGCACATTGAAATCTTTTTTTGTTTAATGCACATATAAATCAAAACAAACTTTAGATATAATTAATTTAAGTATTAATTAATTATTGAATTTATATTATGTTGGAGTCCTAAGTTAAAGTCGAAGGGTTAAGTTTATTATAATTTATTAAAATTAAGATAAATTGATAGAATATATAAGTAGCAGTGACCAAATGTGTAATTATAACAAATATTTTAATTGTCACATCAGCTTCTTTGTTAAATATTAACGGAAAGTGTCTTAATTGAATGCATTTAAATAGTTGAATGATCTGATTGATAAAATTTCAAAAGTAGTGGTCAAAATAAAAAGGGCAATAGTTTGGTAATCACTGTTATAGTTTACCCTTTATTTTAAATAATTTACCTTTAATTTTTAACTAATTTATAATTATACGTTAAGCCCTTTAAAATTTTAGATTTTATAAATTAAACTAATGGTGCTCATCGTTAGTGGTGTTTATCGATGCTCGTCGAGCGTAGTAGAATTTTCCTTTAATTATATTTAAAAGTTTTCATTTTTAATTTAAATGTAAATATGCATAATTTGTCACTGTCATATAATAATTTATAAAAATATTTTTTTCAATGATGATATATCAAATAATAGTTTTATAATAATATATGCTAGGAAAATTAAATTCATATGTTATTAAAATAAAAATATTACTTTTATCGATATATATTTATTAGTTTTTAAAAATGAAAGGTAAAAAAGGCACGCGTGATCCCTAAACTTTAAAAAAAATGGTAACCCTCATTCTATATTTTTAGATCAATGAGACCCTCCAACTCGAAAAAAGAATCCAATGTGGCCTTTTGACTAACGTTTTTTGTCGTTTACCAACGATTCCGTTAATTCCTGCAGACGTGGCACGCCAATGTGATATTCATCCTATTTTTCTCTCAATGCGGCCCTCCAACTCAAAAAATAACTCAATGCTACCATTTGATCATCTGTTTAATGTTGTTATAAATGGGAAAATTACACCATTCATCACTCAACTATCTTTTTTTCATTTTAGTCTCTAAACATTAAAAGTTTTCTATTTAATCAATCAACTTTTGAATTATTCATGTTTCAGTTATCATGACTTATTTTATTAATATTTATGTATGATGTGGCTTTTATTATTCTTATTTTATTGAATCGTTAGTTCTTTTTTTTTCTATTTCAACATTAGATCTACATCTATCGGAGTCCTTTTTAAGGAAACCAAGTTTATATTTGAGTTTGGGGTTAATAAAAGAATCGAAAAAGGCGTTGATCAGCGGCGGTCAACACGGCGGAGTTTGATTGTGAATTGGGTTTTCCCAAGAATGATCAAGAACAAGATGAACTTTTCATAGAAAATTCAAACCCAATTTGATTCAAAATTTCTATGGTAATTAATTTAATCACAATGTTGAAATTTTAAATTAATTAATATTATTTAAATCATATATTAATAAAATAATAATAATAAATGTCACATCATACATAAATAATAATTAAATAAGTTATGGTGATTAAAATATGAGCAGTTTAAAAGTTTAGTGATAAATTGAAAAACTCTTAAAGTTTAGTGACCAAAATAAAAAAGAGAATATAGTTGAATGATAAATGGTGTAATTTACCCAATTTATAACAGCGTTAAATGGAGGAATTAATGAAACCGTTGGTTAATGACAAAAAACGTTAGTCAAAGGGTCACATTAAGTTATTTGTTCAAGTTAGAAGGCTAAATTGATAAAAAAAAAAATAGGACGAGTGCCACAATAATTTCTTTTTTTGAAAGTGCAGGAACCTCACGTGCCATTTTGACAAAATTAACCTAGTATACCATCTTTTGGTGCACTAGTTCTCTAGCTACCAATACAAGTGGTAGGGGTGAGCAAAACTCGACTCGACTCAAAATGACTTCGAGTTGTAATTTCAAAAACTCTACTCGACTCGAAAAAAAATTCAAGTTCAAATCGGGTTGTAAAATACAACTCGAATAACTCAATTTTTAGTATTTAGTTGATGAATTTTCAAGTTTCAGTCGAGTCCCTCAATTCTGTACGATATATGTATATCACATAAGAAAGAAATATATATGTATTGTATTCAAAAATCACACAGGAAAATTGATATCTAAAGAAATATATATATGTATGTATTGTATATGATCATAAAGAACAATTTAAATTGAAATCAAATAATATCATAATATTATAAATATTGATAATGAAATTTAAACACAAACTCAAAAATTCGAATCGACTCAAATTTTATAAACTCTACTCGACTTGAAAAATTTCAAGTCAACTCCGAGTTGTAAAATAGGACTCGTAAACTTGAATAACTCGAAAATTTTTTATTTGACTCGATCAAACGCTCACCCCTAAAGAGTGACAGTCAGCTGCAACTACTGGCGAAAATTTATTTTGAGGAAATTCTATGATTAGATTATAAAAGAAAAGAGAGAATTCTTAAAGAAAGTAGTCAATTTCTGTTTTTATCATACATATTGACTTATATATTAAATCTTAGTATTTGTTTCACTTTAAAATGATGATAGTATAGGATGAGTAAATGTGACCGTTAGATGTTAAATTACAGATTATGTTAAAAATTTTGAGGAACTTTAGAGGATTTAGATATGGGGTCGGAAGTTGCTCACAGCCTGGAGTTGAGGGCAGCCTACTACCCTACCTCCCTCTTATCCCATTACATATAGGAATAGGGTCAGCTAATTTTAATTTAGAGGATTTAGAACTCCAGAGATCATTGTTTTGAAAATCGGACCGGACCGGCCGGTTCAATCGGGAACCGTTGTCTAGTCCGGTTCAATCTAGACCAGTTGAACCGCTACTAGTGAACCGGCCAGAACCGTTGAACCGTTCAAACCGGACCGGCTGAAAACCAGAAAAAACCGACAATTTTGTTTTTTTTTTAAAAAAAATTAAATCAAACGACGTCGTTTGTTAAACGAGCCAAGTCGAACTCTAGTATTGCTGAGCTCGACTCGAACTTGAAAAATTTAAAAGTAAGCTCAACTCGATTCAAACTCACGAGCTAAAAATTATGAAGTTTAACTCGAACTCGAAATATAATATTGAAACTTGAACTCGAAAAGGTTTGAACTCAAAAAAAATTTAGAAGCTCGATTGAAGCCTAAAATTCGAGCTTGATTGAAGTGAAAGAATAGTTCACTCAATGCTTACCAAAAGGCTCCATGATTTTGAATGCTAAATTACCTCTATTATTTATAGAAGTTAATTGGGATGATCTTCTATGTTTCTTAATCATGTGGGATTATTTTTAAAAAAAATAAACCAAACAATATCATTTTGTTATGATTTTTTTAGCCTCAAATTTATTTTTTAATTATAGTTATATAATTATATTTATTATTTAATATGCTTTACCTTAAATATTATGTTGTAGTTAATTTGAATCATTTTGTTTCACTTGATTTTATGGTTTTTAATTTATATATGTTATGACTTGCTTTGAATATGACTTGTGATATAAAAAAATATTTTTTATTAAATATTTTTGGTATTTTTATTTAATTTTTTAAATAATTATGACGTCGTCCGATTATTCTGACCGATCAAACCGATTCGATCGATTGAACCAGTAAACCGATAATATGACCGATTCGCTAACCGATCCGATTATAAAAAACCATGCCAGAGATTTAAAAAAAAATCAAAAACCTCGACGTTCGATAAACAAAAGAATATTAATGGATATGTGATTGGAGATCCGGAAAAAGTGAAACATACGTTAAAAAATTATAAAATATCAATATTAAAAAATGGTTGCATGATAGAAGAATACTGCAAGGGAAAAACCCTAGTCGCTCTCTCCCTTCACTCTTCTTCTTTTCTTTTTCTTTATTTTTACAATTTGTGTCATTTTCTATATATCGAATCAATTTTTTCTTCTTTAATTTTGTTTAGTCGATGGCGGCACCAGTTTTGATATTGGTTGCCGACAGTAGGTTATTTTTTTCTTTGTTTATTTTTTAATTTTTTAATAAAAATATATATACCTTTGTGACATGTTTATTTATGCCTTTGTGGAACGTTTATCTCTGTCTTTTTGTAGTTTTTGAGTTTTTTGTTATTGTTTTCATTTATCTTTTTTCTCAGGGTTGGATTTGACATCGCCAAGATTGATTAAGATAGCGCTTATTTGTTATCATGCTGATCTTCTTTGCTTTGAACCCTCGGATTAATTTGGATACGCATTTTGCGTTTGTGGATAATTTTCTCACGTCGCTCGACTCAGATTTGTTCGTATCTTTATTTTGTTCGAGCTTTTTGGTTAGGTTTTTTACATTTTCCTTCTTTGGTCCTTATGTGATCTAGGTGACTAGTTTTTGTCTCAATGATAATAGTAAAATGTCATAATTATATTTTACGTTTACGGTTATACTGGTAAATCTTCATTGTAATTTTAGATATTTTCTATTTTCTATTTTCAATAAAACAAGCTACTTAAAAAAAACGGTTGCATGATACCTAGAGAAGTATGGTATAATTGGACGCTGAGAGACATAAATGCTAGCATAAAGCAGCAAAACTTGGCAGCTTCATGCATTTAATTACCACTTCAACTCCACAGTGACCCCAACTATGGGCATGCACCGAGTTACAGCTAAGATATGTAGTGTTTTTCATGGCTCAATATAACTGATTAGAACGAACCAGAAAATATTGAAAAGCAATAAGAACCTTTTATTCGATGTCTAATTTATCTGCAATATCACCAACATATTATTAAATTGTCGTTACAGTTACGATATTACGATTGCAGATGTTGTAGATACAATTTATAATATTACGATGACTTTTAAAAAATATTACGATATAATCGTTACACTGCGACCGTAATACAACTCTCCCTCTCATTAATTGACTTCTCTTTCCACTTTCCATATAACATGCAAATAACTAGACCAATTCATGTAATATTCAAATCAATGGAGCCCATGAAAATCTTCATATTCATACTCTGTGTGTGTTGTTCGTGGGACTTGAGCTTGGCACAATCTCACCGAGGGAAATGGAAACTGCTCAAGAGAAGCATCGGAGTTTCAGCCATGCACATGCAATTGTTACCGAACGACAAGATTATCGCTTTCGATCGGTCGGATTTCGGTCCTTCCAACCTTACTCTTCCGCAAGGGAAGTGCATCCAGGATTCGAAGTCGACAGATTGTTACGCACATTCCGTCGAGTTCGATCCCGTAACTCGAGCCGTTAGGCCGCTGACTATATTATCCGATACATGGTGTTCTTCGGGCGCATTGGCGGTCGATGGTACGTTGGTCCAGAGCGGTGGTTATCGGCTCGGCGAGAAGGCGGTTCGGTATTTGAAGCCGTGCATGGATTGTGATTGGGAGGAAGATCAGAACGGACTTCTTTCACCGAGGTGGTACGCGTCGAACCAAGTTTTGCCCGACGGGAAGATCATTGTCGTCGGCGGAAGATATCAGTTCACTTATGAGTTTATCCCGAAACTCTCCGTTTCCGATCGGGAACTTTACCGACTTCCTTTCCTGAAAGAAACAAGATATTCACCGTTGGTCCCCAACAATCTCTACCCTTTCCTACATCTCTCGACCGACGGGAATCTCTTCGTTTTCGCCAATGATCGAGCGATTCTACTCGATTATGTTAACAACAAGGTGATTAGAAGGTACCCTGAAATTCCCGGTGGGGGTATCCCGGAATTATCCCAGCACAGGCTCATCTGTTCTTCTACCTTTGAAACTATTTTAACAACACAAGTGTTGGATCATAAACTTGATCCATTATGGGAGCCTAAACCCAAACCCAAACTAAATTGATGTCATTACTTACATCATTTAATTAAAGATGTCATTGCTTACATCATTTAATTAATGATGTCATTGCTTACATCAATTTAGTTAGGTGAGAGTTAGATATTTGTTGAATTTGTAATGGTTTAAATTAGTTTATTTGTGTGGTGTAGGATTGTTCTTGAGTAGTATAAATACCCCTTCCCATTTTAGTTTTAAGTATCAAGAAAAATTAAGAGCTTCTAAGTGAGTGAAGAAGCAAAGTCTTATAAGAGTGAGTTGTAGTTCTTGTTTTCGAGTGAGAGTACTCTTGTAATATTTGTTTGAGTTTCAATAAAAGTTGTTTGTGTGAGCGTTTTATTTCCTACAAAGTGGCATCAGAGAGAGTTGGAAAGATCGAAGGTCTCGACGAGAGGAATACGCCGCCGCCAGAATTTTCTCAATCTGAGTTCTGACGCACCGCCACGCACCGCCGGAAGACTGCTGCCAGAAAATCGAGTTGACTCATCGAGTTGAGCCGATTCAGCCGAGTTGGAGCCCTTGACCGAGGTGTCAAAGTCCCTCCTAAGTTTTTTTTTTCATCGTTCCGGATTCATCCGTGCAATCGGATTTTACAAAATCTCATTATATTGAGAGATATGGCAAATGGTATGGCACCATTCCAAGTTCCGACACTCAACAACAACAACTACGACAATTGGAGTATCAAAATGAAGGCACTTCTTGGATCACAAGATGTGTGGGATATCATAGAGAAAGGCTATAATGAGCCTGCGGATGATGATGTTTTTGCTACTCTTACACCAGATCAAAAGACAACTTTGAAGGATTCAAGAAAGAGAGACAAGAAGGCTCTCTACCTCATCTATCAAGCATTAGATGATGATGGTTTTGAAAAGATTTCAAGTGCAAGCTCTAGCAAGGAAGCGTGGGAGAAGCTGCAAACCTCTTACAAAGGATCCGAGCAAGTGAAGAAGGTTCGTCTCCAAACATTAAGAGGTGAATTCGAATCCTTAAACATGAAAGCATCTGAGTCTATTTCAGATTATTTCTCAAGAGTAGTAGCTGTTTCTAATCAATTAAAAAGAAATGGTGAAAAGTTAGACGATGTGAGGATAATAGAGAAGATACTCCGTTCGTTGGATCCCAAATTTGAGCACATCGTCGTGACGATTGAAGAAACTAAAGACTTGGAAGAAATGAAGATCGAACAGCTCCAAGGATCATTGCAAGCATACGAAGAGAAGCATAAAAAGAAGCATGATTTACTGAGCAACTCCTCAAGCTGCAACTCAAGGATATGCATGAGAGCCAACGCAATGATAGAAACCAACGTGGCCAAGGCAGAGGTAGAGGCCATGGACGAGGTGGAAGTCGAGGTCGTGGACGAGGCTGGAATTACAACAATAACAATTCCAACAACAACTATGAGAAAGGAGAAAGCTCAACACGAGGCCGTGGAAGAATTAATCCAAACTCAAAGTATGACAAATCTCAAATTCGATGTTATAATTGTCAAAAATTTGGGCATTATGCTTCAGAATGTAGAGCTCCCAACAACAAAATTGAGGAGAAGGCCAATTACGTGGAGGAAAAGACAGATGGCAAAGAAACTCTTCTTCTAGCACGAAAGGAAACTGATGGTGGCCAAGCAAATTCCTGGTATCTGACAGTGGTGCAAGCAATCACATGTGTGGAAGGAAAGACATGTTTGTGGAGCTAGACGAGTCAGTAAGTGGAAATGTTTCGTTTGGAGATGATTCCACAATAGCAGTGAAAGGGAGAGGTAACATTCTTATCCGTTTGAAAGATGGGAGACATCAATTTATTTCAAATGTCTACTATGTGCCCAATATGAAAAGTAACATTTTAAGTTTAGGGCAACTGGTAGAGAAAGGTTATGATATTCATATGAATAATTATAATCTTTCTATAAAAGATGATAAGAATAACTTCATTGCTAAAGTGCCGATGTCAAAGAATAGAATGTTCTTGATCAACATACAAAATGATGTTGCAAAGTGCCTGAAAGCTTGCTACAAAGATGCATCATGGCTTTGGCATCTTCGATTTGGGCATCTCAATTTTGGAGGTCTAGAGCTATTATCTAAGAAGGAGATGGTGAAAGGACTACCTCACATCAACCATCCTGACCAACTCTGTGAAGGGTGTCTAGTCGGGAAACAATTCAGGAAAAGCTTTCCAAAGGAGTCAGAGACAAGAGCTAAGAAGCCACTTGAGCTCATCCATACCGATGTGTGTGGACCGATCAAGCCAAGTTCTCTCGGTAACAATAACTATTTTCTTCTCTTCATTGATGATTTTTCAAGAAAAACCTGGGTATATTTCTTGAAACAGAAGTCAGAAGTTTTTGAAGTATTCAAGAAGTTCAAAGCAGCAGTGGAGAGAGAAAGCGGTAGAAAGATCAAAGCCATGAGATCCGATCGAGGTGGAGAATTTACTTCCAGGGAGTTTCAAGAGTTCTGTGAAGCAAATGGAATTCGTCGACCAATGACAGTTCCTAGATCCCCCCAGCAAAATGGTGTGGCAGAAAGAAAGAATAGAACAATCCTCGACATGGCACGAAGCATGCTCAAAAGCAAGAAACTACCCAAAGAATTTTGGGCGGAAGCAGTATCGTGTGCAGTCTACTTGTCAAATCGATCTCCAACAAGAAGTGTATGGGGAAAGACACCGCAAGAGGCATGGAGTGGAAGAAAGCCTGGCATTTCCCACTTGAGAACCTTTGGAAGTATAGCCCATGTTCACGTACCAGACGAGAGAAGAACGAAGCTTGATGATAAAAGCGAGAGTTTTATCTTCATCGGCTATGATGCTAATTCGAAGGGCTACAAGTTGTACAATCCAGACAATAAGAAGTTTGTGATTAGTCGAGATGTGGTCTTCAACGAAGAAGGAGAATGGGATTTTAACTCCCATACAGATGACTTCAATTTCTTTCCTCAGTTTGAAGAAGATGAGCAGACAATGAGGGAGCAACTAGATGAATCTCAACAAGAGCTTGCAACTCCACCCACTTCACCAACATCAACCACTCAAGGAGACTCATCACCTTCATCATCGTCAAGTGGGAGTCAAAGTGAAAGAGTTGTGCAACGCACAAGAAGCCTTAGAGATCTCTATGAGGTAACTGAACGACAAGATAATCTTACATTATTTTGTCTGTTTGCCGATTGTGAACCAGTGAGCTTTCAAGAAGCGGTACAAGAAAAGAAATGGAGAGATGCGATGGACGAAGAAATCAAGGCCATCGAGAAGAATGACACATGGGAACTTACCTCACTTCCCAAGGGACATAAGGCGATAGGTGTCAAATGGGTGTACAAAACAAAGCAAAACGCCAAAGGAGAGATTGAAAGGCACAAGGCGAGGCTAGTTGCTAAAGGCTATAGTCAAAAGGCTGGAATTGACTATGATGAGGTATTTGCTCCTGTTGCTCGATTGGAGACTATCAGACTAATCATTTCTTTGGCAGCTCAAAACAAGTGGAAGATACAACAGATGGATGTAAAGTCCGCCTTCCTAAATGGAGTTCTTGAAGAGGAACTTTACATTCAGCAACCATCAGGCTATGAAGTCAAAGGGCATGAAGACAAGGTGTTGAAGTTGAAGAAGGCTCTTTACGGGCTAAAACAAGCACCAAGGGCATGGAATAGCCGAATCGACAAGTACTTCCAAGAGAATGGCTTCAACAAATGTCCCTACGAGCATGCTCTATATATCAAGATCAAAGATGAAGATATTTTGATCGTGTGCCTCTACGTGGACGATTTGATCTTCACTGGAAGCAACCCAAGCATGTTTAATGAATTCAAGGATGTGATGATGAAAGAATTCGAGATGACAGACATGGGGCTCATGGCGTACTACCTTGGCATTGAAGTTAAGCAACAAAATGATGGAATTTTCATTTCACAGGAAAGCTATGCAAAGGAGATACTGAAGAAGTTCAAGATGGAGAACTGTAAGCCAATAAGCACACCGGCAGAATACGGGATCAAGATGACCAAACATGAAGAAGGCGAAAGTGTAGATCCAACATTCTTCAAAAGTTTGGTAGGAAGTCTACGCTATCTAACTTGCACGAGACCCGATATTCTTCACGCAGTTGGATTGGTTAGTCGCTACATGGAATCCCCAACAACCACCCATTTTAAAGCCGCAAAGAGAATTCTTCGCTATCTGAAAGGTACAATTGACTTTGGCTTGTTCTATTCAGTTTCTAATGATTACAAGCTTGTTGGATATAGCGACAGTGATTGGGGTGGAGACATAGATAATCGAAGGAGCACTACTGGATTCGTATTTTTCATGGGAGATATTGCATTCACATGGATGTCAAAGAAACAACCGATTGTCACATTATCCACTTGTGAAGCGGAATATGTTGCTGCTACCTCATGTGTTTGTCATGCAATTTGGCTTAGAAATCTATTGAAGGAGATTGGTTTGATACAAGAAGAGCCTACCAAGGTTTGTGTCGACAACAAGTCAGCCATTGCCTTAGCGAAGAATCCAGTATTCCATGATCGAAGCAAGCACATTGATATTCGCTACCACTATATAAGGGAGTGTGTTGCAAGAAAAGATGTGGAAGTTGAATATGTGAAGTCACAAGATCAAGTTGCTGATATTTTTACCAAGCCACTGACCAGCGAAGACTTCTTAAGATCAAGGAACCTACTAGGGGTCACGAGATCAAGTTTAAGGGAGGGTGTTGGATCATAAACTTGATCCATTATGGGAGCCTAAACCCAAACCCAAACTAAATTGATGTCATTACTTACATCATTTAATTAAAGATGTCATTGCTTACATCATTTAATTAATGATGTCATTGCTTACATCAATTTAGTTAGGTGAGAGTTAGATATTTGTTGAATTTGTAATGGTTTAAATTAGTTTATTTGTGTGGTGTAGGATTGTTCTTGAGTAGTATAAATACCCCTTCCCATTTTAGTTTTAAGTATCAAGAAAAATTAAGAGCTTCTAAGTGAGTGAAGAAGCAAAGTCTTATAAGAGTGAGTTGTAGTTCTTGTTTTCGAGTGAGAGTACTCTTGTAATATTTGTTTGAGTTTCAATAAAAGTTGTTTGTGTGAGCGTTTTATTTCCTACAACAAGTACACCGGAGGCTGAGGTCTTAATATGCGGTGGAACGACGCCGGACTCGAACGAAAAGGCTAACGTCGGAGACTTTGTTCCGGCGTCGAATTCATGTGGTCGTTTGATAATTACGGCTGCATCTCCGGAATGGGAAATGGAGGAAATGCCGATGAATAGAGTGATGGGGGACATGATCATGTTACCAACAGGAGACGTGCTCATCATAAACGGCGCAGCCAAAGGTACAGCCGGTTGGGGCGTTGCACGGCAGCCGGTTCTGAGTCCCGTGTTGTACCGCCCCGACGAAAACCAGTTCGAGGTCTTAAACCCGTCTTCGATCCCTCGACTTTATCATTCGACTGCTCATTTGTTATCCGACGGTCGAGTCTTAGTCGGCGGCAGCAACCCTAACGTCAACTACAACTTCTCTGCGCTTTATCCGACCGAGCTCAGCCTCGAAGCATTTTATCCACCGTATCTGACCACCACGAAGCCCCGGCCATCGATCGCCGGAGTAAACCCGGGGTTGAAGCTCGGTTATAAGCAGAAAATATCGCTGGAATTCACGTTAAATGGGGGTGTTAACCAGACAGATTTCTTCGTAACAATGGTGGCTCCATCCTTCACTACACATTCAATCGCCATGAATCAAAGGTTGCTGATTTTGGCATTCGACGAGGGAGTGAAGAAGAGTTCTTCCGGGAACTATTTAGTCCAAGGTTATGCACCGGCAACGGCGGCGGTGGCGCCGCCTGGATATTACCAGTTGGTTTTGGTACACGAAGGCATTCCGAGCAAAGGGAAATGGGTCCAAATCAAATAGTTTGTAATTACGAACATCTTTAGTTCATGATTTACATGTATTATTAGTTTTTTTTATGTTGAATTAGATTTAAATGATGCAATTCTTCTTAAGAATTATTATTAGGTGTCTATTATTCGGTTTTGATCGAATTTAATCGATCGAAGCGAATTAGTTCAGTTGGGGAATGATCAATATTTTTTAATATTCGGTTAACGGTTAATCTAATTCAAATTCGGTTAATTAATTGAATTAATAGAAATTATCAAATATATTATATATATTAAATACATATTTTAACCTAAAACTCATTAAAAATTTAAGACTCAATTATTTTTAACCACACTAGACTCATTAAATTATTAATACCTAATTAAATTTTAACTAAAATAAAAA
This sequence comes from Hibiscus syriacus, assembly GCF_006381635.1. Lineage (NCBI taxonomy): Eukaryota > Viridiplantae > Streptophyta > Magnoliopsida > Malvales > Malvaceae > Hibiscus > Hibiscus syriacus. Next base: position 830,306 of record NW_024062312.1, on the reverse strand, counting down.
GTACTTCTATTATATTCAAATTAATCTAATTAAAAATAAAAAAAAATCGGTTAATTTGGTTAACCGACCGAAATAACCGAACTTTATTCGGTTCAGTTAATATTTTAAAAAAAGGTTGATACAATTAACGGTTAAAAAAACTTCAGTTAATTCAGTTAATGAAAATTCGATTCGATCGATTGTCGAATTAACTGTTTGAACACTCCTAATTATTATTTGACCAAACTTGTTTTAAAAATAATTAAAATAAATAATACTATAAAATATTTTATCATTTTAAAATTATATTTAACCAATAATATATCAAATAATAATTATAATATAAATTAAATGGGTAAACCATGTATATTTTATCACCCACCTATTATTTAATTTTTTACCGTTATTATTCTTTTAAAATCAAACTTAATGTTATATTTTAGTTTTTTTTAATTATCTATTATTAAAAAAATAAAATTGTCGTTGATGAGGTTTAATATTATATTAGTATTGAAAAATGATTATAAAATGTCATGTTAATATTATCATTAATTTTTTAATAATGAATGATTAAAATAGGACTAAAATGTAATATTATATATAATTTTAAAAATAAGTATTATTAAATAAAAAATTAAATAATAGATAAATGATTAAATAAATAATTTACCCAAATTAAATTAGAGTTATAATTTTCAAAATAATACTTTATTCCAAACGAAGTTATTTATAGACCTTGAAAGCTGTAAATTTTATAGTCCAATTGTTGGAGACTTCAATGAACATGGAAGGCCTTCATGTCGATTGTCGGAGCATTGAATGGGACTGGCAAAGTACCAGATAAGTAAATAATTCCTTCTTCACTGTGCTTTGATGGCCGTGACTTAAATCAGTCCTCATGTGCAAATTTATGACTCAATTTACTCTATTTGTAATTATTAAAATTTAAATTCTTACCTTATTTAAAAAAATTAATACTTAAATATCTAATTAATTACACTACGTAAACAAAACATTTGATAAACTCAAGTTTGGCGATTAAACTTATCTGGTCCATCAGTCTATAAATTATAGCCATAATGATTTTACGACTAACATATACATTAAATACCACTATAAATACTTTTAACAAAGTCTAAAAGAGGTTACAATCTTCATAATCTCTACGATTATCTTTATCCTCATGACTCATTCTCTTCAATATAAAAACTTCGATAAACGGTTGTCTATTTACCGAATTTGATTCTTTACCTAAAATAAAATTGGTGAACAACCAATTGTCGACGAGATCATCTTGTTTTCATTAACAATTGATGTTTGTCAAAGCAACCATTCTTATATCTCTATAAAAGAAACCAAAACAAATATCATCTCCTTTCTCTTTTTCTCTTCCCAAACCTAGGGGCTAGGCATGATCAACATGCACGACGGAACAGAGCTTCGGAATAGCAAGTGCTCAAAAAAATTAGATTTATTACTATTCTTACAATAAAAAAACAAACAAAGTATTATGGATCATTGGTCAATTTTTTTGCTCCAAATCCACAGAACATGTGGTTGAATCTTGTAAAAGTTTTCTAGTTAATAAAGTAATCTTTAAAAAAAATTGAGATTTAAGGGTTTCTTTTTAAGAATCTGCACAGGACCTCCAACGTCCTGACCCCGACCCTACCTATCTAGAGTCAAGTCTCTTTTGGTCACTCCATAGTAAAGAAGCTAGAGTGAGTACACGGTTGAAAGAAGGGAAGTAATGATATGTTCAATCATCCTACTGTAGGCGTTGGTGTTCGAACCTATGATCTCTAAGAATAACAACGATTCCTTTAATCACTAAAATAAGTTCGATTGGATTATTCTTTCATACAAATTCGTCCTTTCATCTCTGAATTTCTGTTAATCATTCGTTAAGGATGGTGATGTTGCAGATAAATTAGACATTGAATCAAAGGTTCTTATTGGTTTTCAATATTTTCTGGTTCATTCTAATTGGTTATATTGAGCCATGAAAACACTACATATCTTAGCTGCAACTCGATGCATGTCCATTATTGGGGTCACTGTGGAGTTGTCGTGGACTCGTGGTAATTAAATGCACGAAGCTGCCAAGTTTTGCTGCTTTACACTTGCATTTATGTCTCCTTGCTTTCTATTATATCGTGTTGGTTTAAAATTTATAACTGTGGACACGTATATTTAATGTATATTGTTATTTTAAAGCATAATATAAAATTAAGTGATCAATTATATTATGTGTCGTAGATATTAAAGTGACGTGAAATCAAAGTATAGATATTATAAGTTGTATTTATTTAACCAAGTTGATATTATTTAACTCAGACGACATGATTTCACGAATGATTAACTCTGTCTCAGTTAAAGTTGTTTTCCGATAAAAACAACGGTTCCTTTATCTTGGCCTTCAATTAAAACCTAAGTCGAACCTTGGGACTTCAAGATGAACTATGAAATGTTTTTGTTGGAAAAATTGTGATAAATTGAAAATTTTGAGGCATATTTTTTAAGAGTAAAGATGGAGATTCAAATAATGAATATACTAATTCATATCTACTCCGTGAGGTTGAGTGATGAATGAGAAATTTATACTCAAAGTAGGGTACATGCGAATTGTGTTGTGTAAGAAAAATGAGAAAATCCATATCTCATATTAATGGGATAACACACGTGTGAATTGTTTATATACATCAACAAACTTATTAATCATTCAATGACTTGAGTTAAGATTGTGCATCGCTTGGACGCACCCACCCGATATGGGCAACGTGAATGTTTGGACCAATATTAATATGGTATGACTTGTAGTTCACAAATATATTTTAATGAAAGCGGTATCAATTGATTATTTATTATTTTATTCGGATACTAATTAATAGCTTTATTTTTTTTCATAATATATTGTTTCCAATTCTTCTTAAACACTATAAAACCATGTAAACCTACTATCTTTTACACAACTCAAACACTCTTCTTTCTCTCTCTATTTTTCGGTGATAGCCTCAGGCAAGATATAGTTCGTTATCGCTGCAGTTGTGCTATTGTATCGTGCTCATCTTGTTGTTGTATCCTGGGAAACAGACGACCAAAAATCTCGAGTACCAAGGAGTGACCGAAAATCTATCTTAAGGAAACTGTGTTCCTACAGGCCTCAACTACTTTGAATTTGTTATTCAGTCGACAATAGAATTTTTATCCTGAACTTTATTCTTTTATTTATTAATAAAATTATTTTTTTCCTTTTATTTTCATGTCTCGGATTGTTATATTGTAACAGTTTTTTTAGGGTTTTTTTCTCGACGGAATAAACGACTTTGAGTGTGTTATTGAACTAATCGACAACACTGATGTTCACAAGCTTCTCACACCAACCTCCCACGCAAGTCAGCACGCTCTGGTTCATGCAGTTGATAGCCTTTGTCGTAGGGTATGGATGGTAGATTTTTTCTGATCAATCGAGAAGTCAATTCGTCCCGATGTCGTAGCTAAATGTGATGCTCCCCAAATGGATCTCTCGTAGTTTTCGGATGACCCCTAATCAACTAGTTGACATCATGTCTAGAAATAAATTTTATATTATTAATATATACGTGTTCATGCTCACAAATATTTCTAAACCCACCGCTGACGAGGGAATAGAGATGTGGATAAAACTTTTGGCAATGCTATTAACATTTAGGCAAGACTTTATGGTTACCATATAACTATTAATTGCAAGCAATTTAGATAAGTGAGAAGAATCCATCACCCAACAACCACATAATTGAAATCTGCATTTAATTCCAGGTGAATGGACTTTTGACAATGAATAGCAAATACTACATTCATAAACCCTAAACCCACATTTATATTGACGTTTTGATATATATATACAGACAAGCCTGTAGTAATTTGATGAAGCTTACTATATTCAGTTTGTATGGCTACCTCTACAGTTTCCCGTCAGTTAAAGGGATGGTCTTGATAACAAGGCCGGGGAAAACGTCGTCGGGATTGTGGACGTGAGGGTTACACTCGACGATAAAAGGAAATGTTATTATTCATTTAGGTTTTGAGTTTGAGTAGCTACAAGATGTGTGTGCATTGTCAACAAGTTAAGAAAATTATAAATAAATATTACCTTGTAATCGCACCAGACTATTAAAAAAATATTCGAAACATTCACAAGAGGTAAAACTAAGATTCAGGACAATATTAATTAGTGTAAATTACCTATTTTATCACCCCATCTATTTTTATTTTTCTGTTTTTTGTCACCCAACAATATTTTTTTTTTTTGCAAAACCAACATAATGTTATCTTTTGTTTCTATTTTGGCACCACGTCGTTAATTTTGATTGTTGACTTAACGAAGATAGTGACATGGCTTAGTATGATAATAGTTTTAGTCCCTAAAACCTATTCGTTGTATCAATTTGGTCCTACTTCAAAATAATCCAATAAATCCTTAATATTTTAAAATTCTATCAATTTTGTCCCCGTTTTAATTTGAAATAATTTAATAATTCAATAAATTTAACCCTATGACAAGACGACAACACATGTCAAAAGTTAAGTGATTCAATTTGAATAAAGATTTTTAGTTCTTTTAAAACCATAGATTAAATCTGATTCAATAATAAGTTTGGGAGTAAATTCTAAACCTAAATTTTTAAAGGAATCATACTAAAATTTTGCCTTCTTTTGGAACTTTACACCCTATCCCAGAACTCTAGTCGTTCGTCACTCACTCCCTTCTTCCATAAACCTATCGTCGGTCGCCGTTACTCGTCGGTCGTTCAACACCACAAACGTCATTCATCATGAACCCCATCGGCACCACCAAATAATGAAATTACTTTAAACGAAAACAATAAGTAAATTGATAGAATTTTAAAATATTGAAGATTTATTGAATTATTTCGAATTAAGACGAAATTGATAAAATGTACAAGTTTTAGGGACTAAAACTATTATTATACAAAACCATATCATCGTATCCATTTAGTCAACAGTCAAAATTAATATTGGATTTTAAAATAGAAATAAAATTTAGCTATAATTTTAGAATAAAAATAATTGATTGACCAAAATAAAAACGAGAGAATAATAGTTGACCAAATAAGTTTATCCTACAAATTATTATTAAGAGTCAAACAACTATTTGATGACCGTTACTTCATAATTTTTTTCCTGAAAGAACCCTAGACAAATTTTATATATTTTATAAATTAAATATAAATATAAATATAAAATATAAATGATTTTTCGTAATTAAATATGGATTTAAAGGGGGAAATTTGCAAAGAATAATACTCTATTTTTTATTTCAGTCCAAGACCAGTCCACTATGCCAACTACACTTTGACCGAAGAAAATAAGAGTAAACTTTGACCCCCAAATATAGAGTAAATTATATTTTTACTATCTCAATTATCACTTTTGTTCTGTTTTTATCACTTGATTATTTTATTCAAAATCATAACTAACGTTATATTTTGGTATGTTTTTGAAAAGGAAAATAATTGAGTGACCAAAATAGAACAAAAATGATAGTTGATGCACTAAACTTGTAGTTTACCCTATTTTACTTACTGTACTTTTGATTTTTCCAATTTTTTCAATTTACTATATGAACTTTCGATTTGTTTTTGTTTTGATCACTCTAAATTATTTTATTATTATTTTTCCACTACATGAATTTTTTTATTATTAAAATATAAAAATAATTTAAAGTAAATGATAAAATAATATTTTTTATTATTAAATTTAAAAACATTTAAAATAATCATCGCCCACGTCGATCACCATTAACCATCGTTGGTCTACAGAACCAACAATCGTTCAGTCTCAAATTTTATAGGTTGCTTCTGCTTGACTCCTGAGTCCGAATATGGTAGTTGTTTCGGAGAAAAATGTCTCAAAATACGTGAATCTTGATTAAAATATTCCACTTTCTTCACTTTCGATCTTCTATTCGTGGATTTCATAGCATGTTTCGATAAAATGAAGTTTATATTCAAACTAAGGGGGTTGATGTGAAGCGACTCATGAAATCTGGGACCGAACGACCACTATCTACATTGGTCGACGACAATCGATGTTTTGGTTTTCTCATTTTTTGTATCAGTTTCAGAGCATGTTTCAGGGGAAAAAATGGATGTCGGATCTTGACTTAGGTGCCGAGACAAAGAGGTCGATGAAATTTGAAATCGAGCGGACACCATCTTTAGTCGTCGACGGTGACATCCAGATAGTCATTTTCTTTTTTATTTTATATTAAAATGAAATCAAAACGTAACTTTAGACATATTTTTAAAAAAAATAATAATAATTGGATGATAAAAATGGAATAAAAGTGATAGTTAAAGTACTAAACGTATAGTTTACCCTTAAAATTATTGTATATTTTTACTGTCTAATGGTATTTATGTTATATATTTTATTATCATTAATTTTTATAATTATTATTTTTATTACATGGGAGAATTACACGTCATTCTCAGTTCCTCTCTGCATACTATAGCTTTTCATTTCTTTAGGGGTTCCAAAAGTTCTTAAACTTGTAAATTTTTATTATCTAAAAAGGTTTAAGGGTAAACTACACCATTAGTCACCAATCTATTATTTCATTTCTACTTCAGTCATTATTAAACTGTTTTTTTATCAAATTATCACTAACGTTATATTTTTTATTTTAATCACTGAATGTTAAAAAATTAATGAAGATATTAATGTCAATTTTTTTTTAAATATTTTTTAGTTTCTATGTCATTTTATCTCTCCTCGTTAGTAAGCAACATATCATTTTTAAAATACTTTTATTTGAACTAATAAACACGAACTAAGTGATCTCGTTGATAAATGAATTATTATTGTTCTTTGAGATCTCGGGTTCGAACAGTATAAATATTAAAAGTGTGAGATTCAATATCAAATGATTGAGAATTATTTTATACCGTATTGTAATTTTCCGGATTAATAAAAAGAAAATAACTAATAAAATGCTCGCGTGGTTTATAAATCATTGGCCACTCTCTCCCTCTCCTTTCTCACTGGCTTCCATTCTCTTTTCTTTACCCCCCCCCCACCCACAAATTATTTTTCAGTTAATTATGGCTCCAACTTCACGTGTACTTCTCCGGCAATGAACCATGGTCTTTTTCCGGAGACTCTTCGGCGCCAAAGAACGGAGGCGTTGGAGCTTTGCTAGTTCTTCCAATCCCACGTCTTCAACTTCCCATACAGATGATGCATGCGGCGACACGTTGTATGCCAACAAGGACGCCATAGCAGTGGCGGCCGCCTCTGCTGCCGTAGCCAAGGCTGCTCTCGCGGCTGCTGAGGTCGTTAGACTGACAACAAGTGGGGTTGGCAATGGCAGCAGCAACCGACGCCTCTCACAGGATGTGTCGGCCGCCGTCGGAATACAGTCCGCTTTTCGAGGTTATCTGGTTAGTATTTTCTTTACTTTGTTCGTTCTTATGAACTACCAACTTTACTTCGCTCTCTTTGATCTGCAAAAACATATTCCAGACTGTCTTGCGTATAGTATTTTCATTTACCTTGGATTTGTTGCGATCGTGGACACAACAGATGTTATCGCAGTAGTTATAAGTATCACAGTCATACAATAATGGTTTTGGACAACACCATTATAACATACCGCTATTTAAATCCCTCGAAAATAGTGTCCTTTCACGGTAAAGCTTTTCACTAGGCCACTGATTTCCTGTTATCTTCTACCCCATCTTCACTGTCTTATTTTTTATCTACTCACGAGCCTTCGAGGGGCGTGCTTTAATTTCTAGTATTTTTGGGGTTATGGCCTATGGGAGGAAGATGAGGAAGCCAGTCATCAATCCCTCAAATGGCTCTAGTTTCTCACTTATTTGTTTGGTTTTATGGTAAAGAACGAGTCCGTGAAGTGATGGGCTATAAAGAGGCAGCTGAGTTGTAGTGACCTGTTTAGCAAAATTCACTTTCATTTTTCTTCTTCCTGCTGGTGTTCCTTTTTTTTGTCTCTTACTCTGTTAAAAGAAGCTGCAATTATGGCGAATATTTTCCATATCTGCAGAAAAGAATGTAATCATAAAGCTGCATTGCTTCCACTTTTTGATTATCTGATATGAAATCACAACAAGTTCTACACATATGTTCTGTAAAATGATTTGTGTCAAAATTGGTTTCTTACCGTTTGGTGAATCTTCTTTCAAATGTAACATGTAAGTTAAGTTCCTAGCTTTATTCTGATTTGAACCATAACAATTGAATTAAAGCTGCAAAGTCCTGTTTAAATTAGCACTGCTACCTGTAGGTGTTGTAAATTTCTTGCAAGGGTTATCATGCAATCAATTACATGGATGGTTTTTGGTTAATCTGATGTTGATGGTGCTTGATTCTTCGACTGGTGCAGGCACGGAGGGCACTGAGAGCCTTGAAAGCATTGGTTAAGCTTCAAGCACTAGTGAGAGGCCACTTGGTGAGAAAGCAGGTGGCAGACATGCTCAGACGCATGCAGGCATTGGTCCGACTGCAAGCTCGGGCCCGTGCTAGTCGCGTACATGCGACGAAGTCTTTAGATTCAGTCGTCAAGATGTCCAGACTTACACGAAACGCCGTAAGCATATCACTCTACTCTCGTCGAGATGATGTTTAGGGTCCATTTACGAAAATGATGTGGAAGGTCCATGTTAGGCAGAATATATCCTTTTGATGTGCTTGCTTTGAGCTAACATGAAATGCATAATTGGCAGTTTGCCTCTGCAGATTCCCATTTAGCATTCTCTGGTATGCTTTTCTGCATAAATTCGATTTTAAAGGAAGAAGAAGGCGATTCGTGCAAAATTTTCGTTCAAATCAACTGATGCTTTCTGTTTAGCTTATACCAATAATACCATATTATGGAACTTCAAATCAGCCTTGAATATAGCTTTTGTTCATGCAGAGAAGTGGCTCAAATTCAAACCTGAGGGACATCATTGATATAGGGAAAGCACGGACGGGTTCGAATCGGTTGGACCGTCGGACGGAGGATAGCTTATGGTACAACCGTAGAGATGGTCCATTTAGCTGTAGGCATGCTGATGATGAGAAGAGACACAAAATTCTTAAAGTTTATACTTGGAAACCTCACTTGAACTCCCAACAGAGTCACAAATATTTTAGGCCATCTCAGCATTATTTAACTTCAGATTATAATCCGAGCTTAACGGCGTACGATTTCCCGAGAAAACCATCTGGAAAAGCTTCGAATCCGATACCAGATATCTTTTCAGCAGAAGTTTTCTCATTAAACTCCATGAAAAATCCTGGAGGTGAGGATGAAGAAGTTCTAAGAACAGCTGACAACAGCCCACAAGTGCATTCTGCATCATCTAGGCCTGGAAGCAGTGCACGTACAAGCCCTTTCACTCCAACAAGGAGTGAATGCTCATGGCAATCTTTAATTGGATATTCCGGTCACCCAAATTACATGGCCAACACCGAACCATCCTGGGCTAAGTATCGGTCACATAGTGCCCCAAGGCAGAGGCTTGAGTTCGACAAGTACGGTTCAACCCGAACAACTTCTCAGGGCTTGTGGCATTCAGGTACTAACTCAGAAAGAGATTTTCCTCATAATATTGAGTTCAGGTACATGGCTCATCCGACATCGAATCGCTCGTATCGTCCTCGTAGTGCCAACCGAAGGGAATGATCGACGATGATCGTCGCTTCCCTTTCCTCGTGCCTGATAGCAGCCTTGTGTGCTAGTATTGTAATTAGTCGCCATCCATGATGTTAAAAGTTAAAACTGTGGATTCACGGGTGCTTAATCCGTCTAATCTGCTTTGGCCCCAATTGTCTGGTCCATCTAACATGGTGATAATGACAGTGAACAGCCAATATTCTTTTGTTTCCGTACAAGTAAAAATGACGCCTTGGATTCTCAGAACTGACAATCGTTCGGACAAGGTGAATCATACAGTGTTTTGCAGATCGGACAAAGATCAAATCATGCACTCTATGTGATTCACATGATATTGAAATTCTCAGTTTGATTTTTATTTTTTTAACATTATAGTTTCCACGTTTTGTTTTGCGCCAAAATAACTAATGGTTGAATGAAAATTATTAATTAACTAATGATCGGTATGTATGTGTCTAAAGTGATTTCAAAGTGATAATATGACACTGTCATATGTACATTAATATTGACGTAACATGTTCAAACGTTTATCATTTTGGATATATGATATATGTTATATCATCACTTTAGATACGTTAAATATGTAACGTCAGTATTTATACATACATTATCACTTTGAACATATAATATGTATTATGTCATTGCTTTAGACACATGATATACATGTAAACATCTTTGGCATAATATGCAATCATTATAGAGATGTAAAAGTAATTACAACAACGGTCCTCGGATGTTTAAAAGAAAGAAAGCAAAATCAGACGAGACATCACTCACAATTAACAACTATGCATTTACAAAATGAATGTAGGAAGAAGAGATCTCCAAAGAGGATGGTAGCTTATGCAGTGCTAGTTTTCATTGCAATCCCATCTAGAGGTGGAGACGCAGGTTAGATAGCGACACCAACGGCAGTGATCGTTTCCGTTTTCTCCCCGGAACAGCATCACCGATGCTACTGTCAACCTGCATTAAGAGTGAACCATGTGAACTAAGAGTGAAGAGAACCAATTACTTGAAGCATCAATGGTACCAAGTACCTACCCCACAACCAGCAGGACCACGGAAACCAGCCACAGGGCATATTGGTAAGGCTTGTAATTGGATTTAAAAGGAGTACCAGCTGGAAGATTCTCTCTCTCTAACGACCCGAACTGAGGACGACATAGCAGAACGAAGCCGAGGAGAAACCCGGTGATGAGCCCACCGATATGAGCAAAATTATCAACATGTGGCAAAATCCCTATTGCAAGGTTAATGGCAATGATGATCAAAAGAGAGAACAAAGCCGCAGCCTGTGGAATATCAAGAAGGGACCAATCAATACAAAGGTGTCACTAATAAGGCCATTAATAGTAGGATACTGATGAACATATCTTTCACCTTGTTTGTGTATGTATGTGTACATATTTGCTACAAGATTCCATGATCAAGTAAATGGAAGGATTGATATTGCTCACCTTGTTTGTGTATATGCTCCAGTTGGTGATAAGTTCAGAAAGCATTGCACCAAGAAGCCCGAAAAGAGCGCCGGAAGCACCGACAGAGATGTTGTTTCGGTTAAATAGAGAGGAAAGCACACTCGCACCGAATCCTGACAAGAGGTAAATGATTCCTACCCGCACTGCCACATTGCGAATCCGTAACGAAAAATATCAGATCATCCCATTATCTCAGACTCCAATCACCACTGAAATCAGTTCAGCATGTTGCATAAAGAGTAGGAACAGAAGGAGAAACATACCGAATCCGAACTGTTGTTCGAGGCGTATGCCAATGAAGACCAGGCTCAGCATGTTAACTAGAAGATGAATGATGCCGGCATGCAGCCAAATGCAGGTAATAAGCCTCCATCCTTGATGGTTAATCACAACTTTGGTCCACTCAAGGGCTCCCAACTTATTCAATCTAAACAAAGTGAAAAATATATATTCGTTTTAAAGGGGAATCCAATGAGGTCTATATCAGCAAAATCACACTTGGCCATTGCAAAATCATCCATTCTTACCTTATTATAAACTATCATTTTCCCCAATAGTCCAAATTAACAATGTCAAAAGGAAACTAACAATCATTTTCTACATAAAAATTCCACAACTTATGGATTGGAAAAAGAAAGCAGTTTCAGTAAAGTTGCAGGCTAAGAACAAAAGAAGATGAAAGTGAAAAAAGGGGAATGAGTAAATATACGTTGAAGAAGAGGGACCAAAGAGAGGATTCTCCCTCAAAGGCTCAAAAGAGAAGCGTCCAAGAAACGTTGCCACGCAGTTGCCGGCAAGCCTCGTGTGCCTGTGATCCGAACAATTGTTGACATACATAACGACGACAAAAACAGAAACATTAGCCACCACGACCATGGGAACCAACCACGATGTCCATTGGGAATCAGTATCCACAATCACGTAAGTTGATGAAGATGCATAAACGCTGCTCCTATTATTGTTGTTGTCGTCATCGTTGTTATAGCTGTTCCTCTTCACCGTTCCTTCCCTGCTCTCGATGTCATCATCCCCTGGCATTTTTCACTTTCTACCTCGAAACCAACGGCGAAAGAGGAGAAAAAAGACTAGTGATTTTGGGATCTGCCTCTTGAAAAGATTGGATTTTTTATCGACGCGGTAGTGTGGGTTTAATGTGAAGGTCGGATGGGAGATGGGACACCGGTATTTCTGGTTTCTAACAGCCAGGGAGAGCCATGATCGGTTGCCATGTAAGAAGTAATATTGTCTGGTGATTTCGAGGAGAGATTTGATTGGTTTTTGGAGTTTGTAGGAGTTTGGTCCTTGGCACATGAGATGCCGGCTCCAGGTACGCGCACTACTCGGACAAGACGCGCCGCCCACACGTTTTTGCTTTTCGGAATAGTAGGGCCTCTTGACTTCGTTACAAGCAAAAGCTAAAAGATTACTCTTTGGGTACATTTTAGCAAAATTCGACTAGATTTAATTTTTTTTAAGTTATTTGAGTCAATTTTAATTATCAATTTGGTTTTTAAGTTCAAGTTAAGTTGAAATTTTGAGTAACTCGAAAAAAATAAAAATTTGACTAAATATTTTGATAATTTTACGATTTATTCATTTAATTTCTCTTTCATTTAATTTCTCCTTCATATTAAATCTATTTTTTTTTAAATTTGAACTATATACTCTCAAACCATCGTAGAGTATATATACACTTTCAATTACTCTTTTTGATAACAAATTTTTTATATTTCAATTCAAACCCTCAATTTTTTATAATTTTATTATATCTTCAATTCATGCTTTATTTTAAGAGTATTTTTTATCAAATTTAAAACACATGTTAATATGCCGCAATAGAATACCTATATAACTTCAATTATTACTTTTTTCACTAAAAATATAGTCTCTTTTTTATTTAATCTCTTAACTTTACATTTTACTCAATTTGGTTTGTTGACTACAATTGTTTGCAAATTCTTTTTTCTCATCAATTCCTCGACTCCTTTATACTCTCATCAATATTTTACTCTCAAAATACTTTCTTTAAAATATAATATTATGAATATATTTTATAATTTTAGATTGTATGTGATATATTAAATAACATTATAATGTGGAAAAGAATATAAAATATATAGAAAATCGAACAACTCGAATTAGTCTCTTGACTATTGAAAGTTTCAAAATGATCCTCCGACTAGAGTATTGTTTTGTTGAATCTGATAAACATAGTATATATACATACATTCAAAATCATCAGTAAATAGGTGTAAAAGTAATTACAACAACAGTCTCCGGATGCTTAAAGAGAGAAAGCAAAGACAGATTAATTATCATCACAGATTTGTATGCTATATATACGGTTAGGATGAAAGCTTATGCGGTGCTAGTTCCGGTCGCAGTACCCTCTCGCGGTGGTGACACAGGTTAGAAGTCGACACCAACGGCAATGATCGTTCCCGTTTTCTCCCCGGAACAACATTACCAATGCAACAGTGAATCTGCATTTTACAAGCATAAGAAACAACAGTGTCAGGCGTGTGACAATTAGATAGAGCTACCTCTTGCAGAAGCATGGAATTCGAAACGACTTCAATATAAACAGTGCAAGACATGTTTCCGGTTTCTTCCTGATCTCGAGAATCTCATAAAGATTATCGTCTCGGGCCATGGAAACAAGTAACCCGCCAACAAGCGACCTAATCGAGAGCCTGCCTTACATGTTACTCGCAGACATTGTGGAGATGGAACCACTAATCCGGCATGACAAATGAATCTATGATATGGCAAGTCGTTTTCGTGATACCGATGATTTTGTAGATAAAAATGGCCATTCAAGCCATTAAGGTCACCAAACTACGATCATCTTAAAACCAATTGAAGCATGAATGGTACCTACCCCACAACCAGCAGCACCAAGGAAACCAACCCCAGGGCATATTGGTAAGGCTTGTACTTGGATTTAAAAGGAGTACCAGCCGGAAGATTCTGCTGCTCGAACTGCCCAGACTGAGGACGAGATAGCAGAACAAAGCCAAGGAAAAACCCAGTTACGAGCCCGCCGATATGAGCAAAATCATCGACGTGTTTTGCGGGCGAAAGGCCTAGTGCAAGGTTAATGCCAATGAAGACTAGAAGAGTGAACAAATGTAGCAGCTGTGGAAAGACAAGGGGTCATTCATAAGACCATGAACATGTTGTTCAAAACATAGCCTATATAATGGAAGAGTCAATATTGTTCACCTTCTTTCTGTATATGGTCCAGTTGGTAATAACTTCAGAAATCATTGCACCAAGGAGCCCGAAAACAGCACCAGAGGCCCCAACGGAGATACCGTCTCTGATAAATAGAGCGGAAAGCACACTCGCACCGAGTCCCGACACGAGATAAATAATTGCAACCCGCACTGCGACATTGCGAATTCGTAACAACAAATATCAGATCATCACATTATCTCAAACTCTAATCTATAGACAGCTAGGGGGGATGCAAGACCAGATGCTTAAATCGACACTGAAATTCAATTCAATGTATTGCATAACGAGTATGAACAAGCTGTAAGATGAAGTTCAAACAGGAGGGAAAACATACCGAACCCGAACTGTTGCTCGAGGCGTATACCGATGACGAGCAGGCTCAGCATGTTGGCTAGAAGATGAAGAACACCGGCATGCAGCCACATGCAAGTAATAAGCCTCCATCCTTGATGCTTAATCACAACTTTGGTCCACTCAAGACCACCCAACTTATCCAATCTGCCGAGGTAAAAACATGTCTTCATTATAAGAAAAGAAAATCAAATCCCAAACACAATCTAACATCCACACCTAAATCCAAGCAACGTGCTTCGTATCGGAACCCCAATGGTGCAAAAGCTCTACTAAAAATGACCCAAATTCATAACTCGAACTCATAAAAGAACATGAAAGTAAAGGGTACAAGTAAATATACGTTGCAGAAGAGGGACCAAAGAGGTGGTTCTCTCTCAAAGGCTCAAAAGAGAGGCGTCGAAGGAACCTCGCCACACACTGGCCGGCAATCCTCGTATGTCTGTGCTCCGGACAGTTGTTGACATACATAACAATGACAAAAACAGCAATATTAGCCACCACGAACAGAGGCACCAACCACAATGTCCATTGCGAATCGCTCGCGTTTTTGTTGTTCCAGCTGTTCCTTCCTCCCCTGCTCTCTATATCATCCCCTGCCATTTTCCACTTTATTCCTCAATAAACCAACACTTAACAAAGAGAAAAGACCGCGTGTTGTAGGGTTCGGTTCTGCTACTCGACATACAACAGCAGCTGTTGTCAGGGAAATCTGGTAAGACCCATGATTGAGTTTTTCGAGTTTTGCTGGGTTTGGTCTTTGGCACAGAGGATGATGTATTGGCTCCATTTACGCGCTTTGCCCACGCTTTTGGCAGTTGAAGAACACGGTACACGGTTTTAAAAAGTGTGGGGTCGCGCCTTAATTTACAAGCCGAAACAAATGAAAGATGGGTAAACTACCTAAATGGTCCTTAAAATGTGAGTAACTTTCTCTTTTTCAGCACCGCGGTTTCAAAAATAACGAAGCAATCGTTAATGTTATCGTTTTCTAACAAATCGGTCACTCGATTGTTAACGGCCGTTATCGTATTCATAAAAGCTCGATATATAATGTTCGAGTTGGCACCGTTTAACCACGTTAACACCCTTTAATCTGACTAAACAAATATAAATCTCCCTTATCCAATGAAGAATGCTTAAAATCAGACCTATAAATAAAAAGAAACAAAAGAACTATGAGAGGAAGTGTCCATTTGAAGGAGAAATGTTAATTAAAAAGAAGAAAATAGAAATTAAGTTGGAGATTTTGAAGAGAGAGAGGAACTTATGATTTCAAGGTTAAATTATTTTAGTGATAATTTCACTTATTTAAGTGAAATTTAGACTCTAGAAGACCTATTTAATTTAAATGTAAAGTTTAAGGACCATATAGTATGGCAGGGGATAATAAAAAAATAACAGTAAATCTCTGGCAATCATAGTAGAAAGGGCTTACTTTTGTTGTAGAATTAACGGTTCTATAACAATATTTTATGTTGAAAGAACAAGACTTTATAACTTATTATATTATTTTTTAGAAAGAGAAAATCTCTGTAATTTTTAGGGTAAATTACACGTTTAGTACTTAAACTATTACTTTAATTTTATTGTGGTGTCTATATTTTATTTCTATGAATCATACCTAACGTTTAATTTAGGTTTTATTTTGATACTTCGTCGTTAAAAAGTTAACAGTGATGTTGACATGTCACTATAATATAATGTCATGCTATCATAGATTTTGTTTTAAAAAAATTGTCATATCAAGTGTTCTGTTGTTTTTTTTAAATGACATATACTAATTTAAAACTTAAATTAATTGTTATATATGATTTTGAAAAAAAAATTAAATACCATAACGAATAAAAATAATAGTATAGACACTAAACTTATAATTTATCTAATTTTTTAATAATTTTATACTAGTATAAGAATAAAATTATATATTATGGCAGGGCCAGGGGCCCAATGACCCTTCGCCGAGGAGGTGATTGACATTAATTTTACATTAAAAGAAAATATGAAATCGTGAAGTTTAAAAGCGATAATGTTATACATTAGACATGTCATTTGAGAATAAGATAATAGTTTTTTTGAGAATAAGATAATAGTCTTGTGACAAGTGGTATCAAAATGACATTTTAACTGTTTAATTTCACGTTGAATACCCTAATAGGTGGGGAAAGTAATAAGGGTAATCGTGACGGTGGCATGTAACAAGGACGTCACAAGATTGAGCGAGGGAGAAGGTCACACCTAAAATTAAAAAATAGTGATGTTACACATGTCGAAAACATATCTTTTAAAAAGAAAGTAATGACTATAAATCTTGAATCTAGGGTCGAGACCAATACACATCAGGCTGTCCAAGACAGATTAAATATCATCACAGATTTGTATGCTATAAATATACATGCATATATACGGTTAGGATGAAAGCTTATGCGGTGCTAGTTCCGATCGCAGTACCCTCTCGCGGTGGTGACACAGGTTAGAAGTCGACACCAACGGCAATGATCGTTCCCGTTTTCTCTCCGGAACAACATTACCAATGCAACAGTGAATCTGCATTTTACAAGCATAAGAATCAACGGAGTCAGGCGTGTGACAATTAGATAGAGCTACCTCTTGAAGAAGCATGGAATTCGAAACTACTTCAATATAAACAGTGCAAGACATGTTTCCGGTTTCTTCCTGATCTCGAGAATTACCGTCCCGGCTGACGAGCGACCTAACCGAAAGCCTGACTTACATGTTACTTGCAGACATCATGGAGATGGAACCACAAATCCGGCATGACAAATGAATCTATGATATGGCAAGTCGTTTTCGTGATACCGATGATTTTGCAGATAAAAATGGCCATTCAAGCCATTAAGGTCACCAAACTACGATCATCTTAAAACCAATTGAAGCATGAATGGTACCTACCCCACAACCAGCAGCACCAAGGAAACCATCCCCAAGGCATATTGGTAAGACTTGTACTTGGATTTAAAAGGAGTACCAGCCGGAAGATTCTTCTGCTCGAACCACCCAAACTGAGGACTAGATAGCAGAACAAAGCCAAGCAGAAACCCAGTTAGGAACCCGCCAATATGACCAAAAGTATCGACATGCTTTGCAGGCGAAAGACCTATTATTGCAAGGTTAATGCCAATGAAGACTCGAAGAGTGAACAAAAGTTGCGGCTGTGGAAAGACAATGGGTCATTAATAAGACCATGAACATATTGTACAAAGCACAGCCTATTATGATGGAAGAGTCAATATTGTTCACCTTCTTTCTGTATATGGTCCAGTTGGTAATAACTTCAGAAATCATTGCACCGAGAAGCCCGAAAACAGCACCAGAGGCACCAACGGAGATAGTGTTTCGTATAAATAGAGCGGAAAGCACACTCGCACAGAATCCCGACACGAGATAAATAACTCCAACCCGCGCTGCGACATTGCGAATTCGTAATAACAAATCATCACATTATCTCAAACTCTAATCTATAGACATTTAGGGGGGGATGCAAGACCAGATGCTTAAATCAACACTGAAATTCAATTCAATCTATTGCATAACGAGTATGAACAAGCGGTAAGGTGAAGTTCAAACAGAAGGGAAAACATACCGAACCCGAACTGTTGCTCGAGGCGTATACCGATGACGAGCAGGCTCAGTATGTTGGCTAGAAGATGAATAACACCGGCATGCAGCCACATGCAAGTAACAAGCCTCCATCCTTGATGGTTAATCACAACTTTGGTCCACTCAAGACCACCCAACTTATCCAATCTGCCGAGGTAAAAACATATCTTCATTATCAGAAAAGAAAATCATTCCGTAATATACTTTTTTCCGCTTCTTTCTTTTCACTTTTCCTCCTGCAAGCAAGTTTAACACACTCTATCTAACATCCACGCCTAAATCCAAGTAACGTGCTTCATATCGAAACCCCAATGATCCGAAAGCTCATCTTTGAACACATACTCCAAAATTCAAAAATCCAAAATTCATAACGATTAAAGAGTAACCAGAAAATAACATAAAAGTAGAGGGTACAAGTAAATATACGTTGCAGTAGAGGGACCAAAGAGATGGTTCTCTGTCAAAGGCTCAAAAGAGAAGCGTCGAAGAAACCTCGCCACACACTGGCCTGCAATCCTTGTGTGTCTGTTCTCCGGACAGTTGTTGACATACATAACAACGACAAAAACAGCAATATTAGCCACCACGAACAAAGGCACCAACCACAATGTCCATTGTGAATCGCTCGTGTTTTTGTTGTTCCGGCTGCTTCTTCCTCCCCTGCTCTCTATATCATCCCCTGCCATTCTTGACTTTCTTCCTCAGAAAACCAGCACTTTACAAAGAGAAAATACTGTACTTACGCGCTCTGCCCACGCTTTTTGCAGTTGAAGGAACACGGTCACACTATTTTAAACAGCGGTGATTCGCGCCTTAATTAACAAGCCAAAGCAAATGAAAGATGGGTAAACCACCTAAATGGTCGTTAAAATATGAGTAACTATCTCTTTTTCACCACTTCAGTTTAAAAAATAATGAAGCAATCATTGATATTATCGTTTTCTAACGAATCGGTCACTCGATTCTTAACGGTCGTTATTGCATTCAATAAGAGTTATCGAATTGGCACCGTTTGACCACGTTAACACCCTTTAATTTGACTAAAAAAATAACTCACTCGAAATTGCGTTCACAATCGACGCATTGCCAGTTATCGAATTGACCTTTCATTTTATAAAACTGTCACACTCTAATTTTAAGGTTAATTTTTTCGAGTAATAATTTTACTTATTTAAGTGAAATTTAGACTCTAAAGAACCTATTTAGTTTGAATGTAAAGTTTAAGGACCCAATAGTTTGGGAATTCAAATTATTAAGGATTGAATTGCAACTCTCGTAAATTGTCTATCAAGTTTATAAATTCTAAAACCTTAGGGAACATATGTAACACCTTAAATTTTAAAAATTGAATTTGACTGACCGGGTGTGATTTTTCTCTATTAAACTAATATTTTAATCGGTATTAAACAATTTTTAATAATAAAATAAATTCGATAACTTTTTAGATTTTCAAATGTGAAATAGAATATTTTACGAACTATCTCATACCAAGTTAAGAATAAATTAAAGTATATATATATATATTATGAAGTACTTTTTTATAATTGTTTTTTGGTAAACTATGTTATTAATATCTTTTGTTTTTCGGACTGATTGGCTTTGGTCACCGATTTTTTAATTAAGTGTGTTTGATCCTTAACGTTATCGATTCGTCTTGTTCAAGTCCTTCTGATATTAACTTCTATTAACCTTTAACGAAAGTTTATATGATCGTCAATAGCAAAGACCCGGAGAAGTACCCAAGTGGCCCCATCACACGAACAAAGGCTAAGGAATTTCAAACAGCCATGGAGAGTATGTTTACATCACATTTGGAACGTGATAAAGAAGGAATAATAAGGGAGGAACACTTTACTTTGCTTATGCATGAATTTGCATGAGAATTTAAAGTTTGCATAACATTTATTGCATTTAATAAGCGAGATGTTCATTCAAGCATGCATTGCATTTAAATCATTTAGTTCATTTAGGGAAGTAGTTCATTCAACTAGTTCGTTTATTAAATTAACTCTTAATTGTTTCATGCATGTTTTCAATTAAATATTGAATAAAGTTCACCTTTGAGTCTAGGTGAATGAGAGAAGTTGAATGGTTTCATAATATGCAATAATGTCAGTCAGAATGTCTTCCAATTCTGGATGCGATACAGATGTGTTTGGTTCTAGAAATCAATTGGAAATTATTCATCTATCTCTTAGCTTTCCAACGCCTTTTGAATCACCTTAATCCGATATCGGGAGCTTGAGATATGATCGATTTATTGAAGACAGTGCAGGCTGGAATTTTGTTACCGAGAATTTTATACATGAATGATTTGGATGAGTTTGAGCCAAGGGAGAGTCTTTTCAACTTCAGCCAAGTGACAAGCCATTGAAGGACTCTTAATTCACCCAGTAAAGGCATTCAAAGCTGATTGTTATCATCTAAATTCAAGGGCTGTTCATATTCTTCAAGGGAGCATGCAATGAAGGGTGATTTAATTCACTTATCAAGATAATTTTCAGCATGGAATTGCAAGAGTCTTCCACCCCTTGGACGAAATTAAGGTCAAATTCAGCTTCAAATTGTCTAGATTCATCCCCAAAATGATCTAGAATATTCATCCAACTTTGAAGATAAGAAGACAAAGCATTCAAGTGCATTTTATTGCTAAATTGATGAGAATGTTTTCATCTTTTGAGTCTTTTCATATGCTTCTTAGAAATACTATAAATATGCACCTTTGGGATCATTTGTAGACACACATTTGAATATATAAAACATCTTTGAGAGGTTGCTTTCATTCTTGTTCTCTTGTAGAACTTTATCGGCTTCAAGATAGTCTTGTAGTCTTCATCCATTTCCTTTTGTTATAGCGTTGGTTCCTAGCTCATCTATAGCTAGTGGGTCACGTTCCATACCCTACCATTTCGATTTCAACTTTTTATATTGTTGGTTCTTAGCTCCAAATAGCTAACGGGTCACTATCCACTTTAACCTTACAACACTTACCACGACAACATCATTTGCCACGACAACGCCATTCATATTTCACCATCTATTTTCATTATCATTAAACCACAACAACCATCACTCTTCCATCACCTTCAAACAACTTCCTCATTCTTTTCATTCCATCATTTCAATTATTATTTCATATCATTTCCTTTTTATGTTTATATATTTATGCAATTTCAGAGTTCAAGATATCATTACGGGATTTCTTACTAGAATTACGATCGGGCATTCACATATATGACTCGAAACATATAATCGAGATTGTATCAAAAGTGTTACGTGAAAGTCAAAAAAATTTAAAAAAGATCCACGTCTACTCTTCTTCTTCTTCACTGTACTGTTTCTTCTCCTCCTCCTTCTTCACCACCATAATCCAAAAAGAGTTAACTTTTTCATTCACCATTCTTCTTCTTTCACGATAATCACAATTTACTATTGTGTTCTTCTTCAGTATCCTGTTGATGAACTTGGTTTCATTTATGTACTGCAGGCTTCTGTAAGTGGAAAATTGAAACAATCCTCAGCCACCCCTTGGTCCGAAAACCGAAGGTATAATTCGATATAAAACTAAGAAAAGATTCTTGTTATTGAAACTAGGAAATGTTTGAAGCGTTCATCTTTAAAACCCCTATCTCATATGCATGCATTACAGTGTTAGAACACCAGTTGGCAGTTGATTCCTCAGCCAGTGTCAGTAAAACAGCCCGCGGAAAATGGAGTTTTCTTCCTACAGAGAAATATACTTTTTTCCCTCTTTGATTACTGCAAATTGTTCATAGTGAAAGGGACTTTGAAGTCATAATTTCTTTTTCTTTTTGTTTTTGGCAGAAGGATTTTGAGTGGCCGCAGAAACAAATCACAGGCACCTAATATGTTTGCATCTTTCGGTTTGAGAAATGAAGAAAGAGATGGTAGAAGAAAACAGGCAAGTCCCGGTATAAACCATCTGCTTTACATTTACTATGTTATGTATGATGAATATGATGTTCTTCAATGGATTATTCATTAAGATTTACCATATTCTCCATCCCTTTTCATAGGCTTGAAGAAAAGTTTAATGTTATTCAGGAACAAAAAGTACAGCAATAAACAACACTCAATGTTACTTTTTTATTTAGAATAGGATCAAATGATGAAATCAGCAAATCAAACATATCTGAGGTAAATAGATATTGTTGCAGGAAAAAGGAGGGACCGAACTCAAGAAACTACGACAAAGTTTCTGCTTCAGGGCAAGGCCTTTGCCAGATTTTTATAAAGATATAACACCCAAGATCAGATTCAAAAGAAACTGGAATCACCTTCCATAGGAAGAAAATCTACTCCCACCAAAAACTGTCTTCCTCGTCGGGTCATTTCATGCTCGTTGCTTTTTCCCTGAGAATATGGTTTCCTTCTCTTGAATACCCCATAGGAGGTGTAACACCCTAGACCAATACAACATGTAGTCGACTAATCAGAGTGTTATATGGGACTATCGGAGTGGCTAACCAATTTTTTACTCATTTCTTGTACTTTAAAATGATTATTTTAAAATCCATTTTCATATATAAACATCCATAATATATATATATATATATATATATATATATATATATATATATAATTTAAACTTTACACTGGGATCCAAAAATAAAATATTTACATTTCAAAAGTAATATACTTTTGACACTGCTACCTTTTCTAAAGGAACTCGGGTGTCATGGTCGTTTCCCGAGCATTTAAACAAGGCTAGTCTTATTTGATCATACTTTATTCTCGTTTCTACGTTTGAATTAATCATTAATAATGTTCTCACTTGTAGTCTTATTTAGAAGTAATTATAAGCTTTTGAGAAACCTCCTATATTCTTAAGGCTCTCTTGAATTTACTACCTAAAACATCACTTTGGTATCGATACCCTTAGTTCAGTATCGATGCCCTTTCTAAGGTATCGATACCCCAACTGATTTGCTTTGAAATTAAAGGGGAAGTATCAATACTCATATGGGAGTATCAATACTGGGACCTTGGGATCAATACTACCTAGATTACTGATACCAAAATGACATTCTGGAATTTCGATCTAGATAAGCCTCTCGGTCTCGATATCGAACCCTCAGTATCGATACTCCTTTAAAGGTATCAATATTGCCCTCATAGTTCTAAAACTTTATGCTTTAAACATGAACTGTATCGATACTGCTTCATGCAGTATAGATACCAACACTTAAAAATGCCCTATTTGGGCTCAAAATTTGCCCCTTAACTCCCTAAAATCCCTACCTAGAGGTTTCCTAATTAATTATTAAGTATTATACGATTATAGGGGTCATAAATAAGGCTTAGAAACATGCTAAAACATCAAACAAAATCTACCATGGAATTCTACTCAACATGCTTAAATATTAACTTTCTAGCTAAAACTCATTTCTAATAATCTACAACTGGTATAAGGAAGTTGTGAGTGTGTTACCTGACTTTTAGTCTGCTAGAATCGCCTCTTGAATAAACTAGGATTCACTTTCTCTTTCCATCTAGCCTTTGAACTTTCACCCACCTCTTTAACTAAACCAAAGCAAGATAAGGAGATTACTAACTTGTCTAGTGCTTAAAACGTGGTTAAGGACACTCCAAACAACTCAAATTTACTATAATAAACTTGAATCCTTTGAATTTCTTAACCCTCCTAAAACCCCATTTTGAAAATCTTAACTAAATCTTGAAATTAAGGGCACTAAATGAAGCTTAAGGAATGGAGATTAGATTTCTTACCTTGGTTACTTCAAACTAGACTTGAGGATCTTAAAGATTTCACCTTTCACTTGCTATTGAGAATGAAGAAGAAGAGAGAAATGGAAGAGATATTTTGGGTAGTTTGAT
The DNA here is from genome assembly GCF_006381635.1 of Hibiscus syriacus. Lineage (NCBI taxonomy): Eukaryota > Viridiplantae > Streptophyta > Magnoliopsida > Malvales > Malvaceae > Hibiscus > Hibiscus syriacus. The sequence continues at coordinate 806,093 of NW_024062312.1, read as the reverse complement.
TCACGTATAATACTCAAAAAAATAAGGGGGTTTTATCCCTTAAAATCAATTATAGGTAAAATACCCTTTTAGTCCCTCTCTTTTACCAATCAACTTAAAAAATTATCACTTAGCTTTAACTTTTGGGGCCACCTTAAGCCAACACTAAAATAACTGATCTAAACTGATTTAGAAGATCTAATGGGCTTGGCTTATGAATCTCAAGTTGACCCGACTACTGACCCGGAAATCGGGGTATTATAGGAAGGAAATAAAGAATAATGAAGCTTTTGGCAATGTAATTGTTAGACAGAGATGTGAGAAGCTAGAAAGACTTGTGTGCAAAACTAAATTGTTTTTGGTGAAAAGAAGAAGAATGGTGAATGAAAAGTAAACTCTTTTTGGATTATGGTGGTGGTGGCGGTGAAGAAGAAGGAGGAGAGACCCGTGAGTTACACGTGAATTTTTTATTTTTATTTTATTTTTAAATTGTCAACTCAGACTTAAAACGAATAGATCGATAACGTAAAGGACCAAGCAGACTTAATTAAAAAATCGGTGACCAAAGTCAATCAGACCAAAATCAAAGGAGACTACTAGTATAGTTTACCCTTATTTTTTTATCGAAGGAATGTTCTAGAATTGTTTCCGAAAACCTAGTTAAGAAATTGGTCTATGTATAATCAAATAGTCATAAAATCATATTTCTTAAAAATTGCTTTTAAATGTTCTCTTTGGAAAAAAATAGTCTCTGTTTAATTATAGTCACTGAAATTTTAAAAATTATATTATGATCTTTTGTATAACTGATTTATTATAACTGGCTATTGAGTCGTTAAAATGTTATACTTAGAGAGAGGTGACTGACATTAATCTTGCATAAAAAGAAAAATGTGCGATCTTGGAGTTTAAAAGCGATGATGTTACAAATCATATTAGACATATCATTTGAGAATAAGATAATAATATCAAAATGACACTTTGACGATCTAATTTCATGTTGAATATCCTACTAGGTGGGGCAGACAATATGGATAATTGTGATGGTGGTATGTGACAAGGGCGTCACGAGATTGAAATTAAGTGAGAGAGAAGACCACGCCGAGAAAGAGGTGAGAGACATTATCCTACATTAGAAATGTACAAAAGAGATTTGATTCAGCTTCTCGATTCTTTTCTTCTCATTAAACTCTAATGTAGAACCAACAATGGACCTTGAGTAAGGCTTTCTTTTTTTTCTTTTTGGTTGTCCTCCCGGTTCCAAGGATTTACCTTGACTAATCCGGACTGACTCACATCGCACATTTGGTTTTAGTGGGTGAGTCTCCCAACAGAGTGTTGGAATATACGTGCTCGTGGTGCATGAAGTCTTCACCCATGAGGATGAGACACAATTGATAGAGGTTGCTGGTTGTGTTTGTGCAGTTAAAGCAGTTAAGGTGTTATTCTGTTAGTATTAGTCAGTTAGGCTGTTGAGTATCTGTTAGTAGCTCTAACAAACGAATAACTGATTGTTTACTCTGTTTACTTGGAACTATATATAAGTTGTAAAGGATGAATTGAAATACATAAGAAAGCATTCAGTTCTTGCATTCGTTGTTAGCTTAGCTATCTTGATTGTTCAATATGGTATCAGAGCTGTCAAGTGACAAGGAGTCACGCATGGCAGATATGACTGCAATGAAGGGCTGGTACTCCCTCATCTAAGGCCATTCTTGCATCATAAGTTAGAGTTTCGGTCTCAAGTGTGCACATTCCTTGGTTACAGCATGCATCACAAAAGATTTCAGTGCTTAGTTAGAGATGGACGTGCATATGTCTCTAGGCACATGGTATTTAATGAGGATGTGTTTCCTTTTGCAGGTGATTTCAACATGAGCTCTATGGCAGGCTCGAATTTGAAATGTTCTCAGTCACTTGAGGTAGTCACTGATGTCACCAAATTCAATACTCAGCAATGTGAATTCAGTAGGCAACCTATGAGTGCTAGCAGAAATGCGTCAGATGGCAGGCAAGCAGCAGCTGTAACTCATGATTTGGAAGGAAATGTGGAACCCATGCCCGAAAACGAGCTGCTTAGGGATACTTATGCAAATAGTTGGAACGATGATCATGGAGTCGATTCAGAACAACACTCTGGCAGTCTGGAAGCACACGATGATACTATCAGCCAACCTACTAATGAATCCGCTGTAAATCAACATGCTGATGATAAAGTTAGTGAGCATAATGTGCAGCATATAGAACCTCGTGGCAACACTCATTCCATACTAACTCGGAGTAAGTGTGGTGTGTACAAACCCAAACTATATATAGGGTCTGTTCTGGATTATGTTCCATGCACAGTGCATGAAGCGCTTCAAGTCTTAAAATGGAAGACAGCTGTATATGAAGAATATAATGCATTACAACGTAATGAAACTTGGGATTTAGTCAAGTTACCAGAATGAAGAAAAATAGTTGGATGTAAGTGGTTGTTCAGGCTCAAGAAGAACCCCGATGGTTCAGTTCATCGTTACAAAGCACTTCTGGTTGCTAGGGGTTTCTCACAAATTCCTGGGTACGATTTCAGAGATACCTTCAGCCCTGTGGTTAAGTTTACCACCCTGAATGTCATTCTGTCTCTAGTAGTGACTAACGGTTGGGCACTTCGACAAGTGGATGTCAATAATGCCTTCTTGAACGGTGAGCTTTAAGAAGTAGTCTTCATGCAACAACCACCAGGCTTTGAACAGACTGGTCCTGGTGGCAGCAAGCTGGTCTGTCGACTGAAGAAAGCCCTTTATAGCCTAAGACAAGCACCGAGAAGCTGGCACACCAAACTTCGAGAAAATTTGTTGAGTATTGGGTTTCAAGAGTCACGAGCTGATGTCTCACTGTTTGTCAAGAAGAATGATGTGAACTATGTATATCTGCTGGTATATGTTGATGACATAATCATCACAGGCCGCTCGAGCGATGAAATAGATGAAGTTATACGAATGTTAAGTGACAGATTTTCACTTAAGGACCTTGGACAGCTTTCATACTTTCTTGGCATCGAAGTAAGAAGAACAGATGAGAATTAGCCTTGTCATAGAAGAAGCTTGTTACTGAGTTGCTGGAAAAAGCAGATATGTTAAAAGCCACACCTACACCAACTCCCATGGTTACAGCCACTAAGTTGCGTAGTGATGAAGGAAAACTCATTTCTGATGCATACAACTATCGCAGTATCATTGGAGGCTTGCTTTATATTTGCCACACGAGACCGGACATCGCATTTTGTGTAAATAAAGTGGCCCAATATATGCATGCTCCGAGACAGTCACACATGGTTGTAGTAAAACAGATTCTGTGTTACTTGGCAGGCACGATGAATTTTGGTCTGGTGTTCACTGCTGCTGGCGCTGGGGTGAAAGTTGCTGCATTTGCCGATGCAAACTGGGGAGGCAGTCTTGATGATAGGAGGTCGGTGTCCGGGCATAATGTTTTTATTGGCAACAACTTGGTCGTTTGGAGCTCCAAGAAACAAAAGTCTGTCTCACGATCCATAATGGAGGCAGAATACAAAAGCGTGGCTGACACTGCAGCAGATGTGGTTTGGATTAGTGCGTTGCTTACAGAGCTTGGTGTGTGCCAAAAGGAACAATCGATCATATGATGTGACAACACGAGCGCTGTGGCCATGAGCACAAACCCTGTCTATCATACACACACCAAACATGTTGACCTTGACATCCATTTTGTGCGAGAGAAGGTTGCAGCGAAGCAAATGCAAGTTAACTACGTGCCCGCTGCTCATCAGGTTGTTGATGGTCTGACCAAGCCACTAGCTCGAAATGCCTTTGAAGATTTTCGAGAAAAGTTGTGTGTGAAGTTGTGTTGAAGAAGCAGGAGAATAGAGAAAGTAGGGAGAATGTTGGAATATGCGTGCTCGTGGTGCATGAAGTCTTCACCCATGAGGATGAGATACAGTTGATAGAGGCTGCTGGTTGTGTTTGTGCAGTTAAAGCAGTTAAGGTGTTAGTCTGTTAGCATTAGTCAGTTAGGCTGTTGAGTGTCTGTTAGTAGCTGTAACAAACGAATAACTGATTGTTTACTCTGTTTACTTGGAACTATATATAGGCTGTAAAGGATGAATTGAAATACATAAAAAAGCATTCAGTTCTTGCTTTCGTTGTTAGCTTAGCTATCTTGATTGTTCAATACAAAGATTTTCTAATATATAAAGACTCAAATTCAAGATTTTGCTTAAGTGATATCAAACTACTTACCACTTGAACCAACCCTACTGGTTTGAGTAAGGTTTTTTTGAAGTGCGACCCCTTTTCTTAACTGTGATATAATAATGTCCTCATCTGTTAAAGTAGAAAAGGGCTTAAACAAATAGATTTGGAAGTACTTCTACAGCCCCAAATCCACTTTCAATTTATGGGTAAATTTTGCATTTAGTATTTAAACTATCAGTTTTTGTATGTTTTAGTATTTAAACTATCGATTTTTCAAAACCACACCTAACGTTTATTTTTTATTTTATTTCAGTACCACGCTGTTAAAAACTTAAGCATTTAGTATCTAAACTTTCAATTTTTTCAAAACTTAACGTTAAATTTTGAACGGAATTCTAGAATGAAACAAAAACTTAAGTTTTTAAAGGAGAGTACTAAAATGAAACAAAAACTAAAATTTAGATATGATTTTAAAAAAATTAAAAATTTAGATACTAAAATAGACTAAAATTAATAATTTAGGTACTAAACACGTAATTTACCTTAAATTCTTTAATACTCTCCTAAAGAAAAGAATGTATTTCTACATAATCCTACAGAGAAGAAAAATGCACATCGACTTCCTAATGGTGACAGATTTCGGCTCCCATCCATATTCCACTTACAGCAATCGATCGCAACACAACAGATTCTCCGCCTCTCGTCGATGGAGCAGCCCCTCGCCCGTCATATAGCGCCACAATAGTTAAGGCTTCATCACATAGTCATCGCTCTCGCTGCAAAATACTCCCCCTGTCGTCAAACTGAGGTTAACGAGCAACCAGCTGTGAAAATCCATCTCAAGAAACTCTCCAAGCAGCTCAGGCTTAACCACTGCTGTCCAAGTTGCAACAGCCCCAAAATAAACTTCAAAATAGACAAGGATTCACATATTGAATACAAGTAAAGCTCCGAGGGATATATATGCTCACTACAATTGTACCTTGGAAGCAAATGATAGAACACTACGACGACGGTGCTTCGTTAACCAATCAAATCCACTAACCTACGAACGAAAACATCCGGACGATTAGCTTCACAAGCTCAATAGTATATCGTTATTACTATGATCATATTATGAGTGTAATAAATATAAACATGCGATAATATAAAATGATAGCAGATTGATGTATGTTCATATTTCAAGGCATGCCATATGCTTGTCATCAATATAAACTAAGGGACAAGCCATGAACTATCATTGCTAAGCCATCGAGGTAGTAATGTACATATAATTGCATCATCATCATCATAAAATCTCTCAACCTCATCAAGCATCAAGTATAAGTATATTTATCGAGATCGCGTCACTAAGGCCATAATAGTGTACGTGTAAGTATCATCAACATCACCATTAAGATTGTATAAGAATAATATATTGGTGTTCGTATTTTCTTACTGGTCACCACTAAGACCGTATCATTGTATAGTATTCGAGTGCCACAACGACTACAATTTAATATATTGAGTATGTATGATGAGGGGTGAGCGTTCGATCGAGTTTAGTCGAGTCGAGGCGAGTCAAAAAAATTTGAGTTATTTGAGTTGATAGTCCTATTTTTTAACTCGAAGTTGAGTTGAATTTTTTACTCGAGTCAAGTTTAGAAAATCCAATTCGAGTCGAGTTGAATTTTTGAGTTTCTATTTAAATTTAATTGTAAATATTTATAATACGCTTTTATTTTATTATAGTTTAAATGATTTTTTATAACTATATACAATATATATATATACATATTTTTTTCATATGTAATATGCATATACCATACAGAGCCAAGGGACCCGACTCAAACTTGAAAATCAATCCATTTATTACTAAAAATTTTGAGTTATTCGAGTTGTATTTTACAACTCGATTGAAATTCTTTTTCGAGTCGAGTAGAGTCGAATTTATGAAATTACAACTCAAAGTCAATTTAAGTAAAAAAAAATTGAGTCGATTTAAAAAAATTAATTTTTCGAATCGAGTTTTACTCATCTCTATGTATAATAGTATTCGACACTATTGTCACACAAGCATTCTATGCTTACACCACCAAGGCCAATGTCCAGCACATTCACGTCCTTTAGGCCACCAATAATAACCCTTACGCCATTAAGGTTAATCGTTTAACCCCCAAGCCCAAATACATGAGTCTATTAACTAGGCCCACCTAAGGTTGTCACTTAGTCTAGTGAGGACATCATTAAGTCGTACACTCTTAAAAGTATTTTCAACATCACATGGGCTAATTCCTCGTATCAAACTCTATCGGACATCTACATTCATGTCCCAAATCAAGTCTAATATCCTTAATATGCTTGTTGGTATCGATACTTCTTCATTAGGTTCGATACTTGATCCTTGAGTATCGATACTATCCGTTAGTATTGATACTAAAATAAGATTCAAAGTGAATTAAATTAATATAGGTAATGATATCAATTCTAGCCTTGATATTTGAAAAAAATCTCCTTGGTATTGATATCGAGCCCTCGGTATTGATATTCTATGAATAATATCGATACTCTAGGTCAAACTTGCTTAGATTTCCACACTCATTCAACATGTATCAATATTTAGAACAATACTAATATCAAATCTTAGAAAATGACTTCTAAAGCTCGAAAATCACTCCTAAATCCCATATACATATTATCATTTAGGTCAATCGATATTTCTAAAGTTCATACGGGTCATATAAGATCATTTAGCACTTAAATATCCTATGTTATACACTCAAACAAGCATTTCAAGACAAAATCATGCAACACACATAAAACATGCTTTCAAGCTATATCCTACCCCAAGACATCATCTTTATGATAGTCATGATGCTACAAAGTTATAAATACACAACCTTATACGAAATCAGTCAGAGAAAGCCATTAATCGAGTTCAGTGGTAAAAGAGAAGCATTATTTTTATTAGAGATCTCGAATTCGAATAGTTACACTGCGTGCAATATCAAGAGGTTAATAATGTAGTACATTTAGATAACATGAGCAAAGTATAATACTTGGAAACAAAGTTAAATAATTTAATGACCATAATCATTAACAACGAGGTGTTGGATTGATGGGACAAAACAGCAGAATGTAGCCAACAGTTTAATGTAGAGTTTGTGTAATGAAGGGGTGAAAAACAACCGAAGCAGCTGCCATTTTATGACAATCCAAAAGAGGGGAAAAAGGTGGAGTCCATGTCACACACTTCCATTTATGGAAGTGTTTTTTAAAACAAAGAAGATAAAATCTGAATGCGTGCACGCAATGAAGCAAATTCCCCATTTCTCTTTAGTTATCAATGCTTTGTTTGCTTTCTTAAGAAAAGGTTTAGCTGATAAGCTGACGCAATATATTCTCGATTTCATTGCTATGCATCCTATACTTTGTACACTAATATTATATTAAATAAAATACACAAAATAGTCCCCCAAAGCTATTTCATTGAAAATTTTGATTTTTATAAGTTATAAAATGGTCATCTGATCATTGATATATCTCAAATTTATCATTTTCTGTTAACATTTGATGGACATCTGAGCTGAACATTAATCTACTGACTCATCATTTATATACTTTACGTTATTTTTATTATATTGAATTGGGTCTGATGCAATCAAGTCTTACAATTAATATAAGGGTAAAGCATATAATTAGTCCCTAAACTTTTAGGAAGCTTATATTTTGGTCATCCAATTTTTGAAACTTGCATTACCGTCACCAAACTTCTAAAACTTTTGTCCTTATTGTTACCTCCACTTAACTTTCGTTAACCCTCCCTTCTTCTTCTTAATTTTGAGAGACCGTCAAGAATCAACATTTCTTTACCGATAAAAGGTGGATGGTCCCTCTTGCCATCGTTGTCTTCATCGTCGGTTTCATAGTTATCTCTAGCTCCGTAAAAACCGTCGATTACTTCATCCTTTACCAGATCCATGGCCGTTGACAAGTACTCCGCCACGCCGATCCAACTCCGAGCCATCATCCACTACGCCACGTCACGGATCGTCCCCAAGCATAACTTCCAAGAGATCTCCGTAACCTTCGACGTGCTCAAGAAATGATCTCCTTGCAGTTTCCTTATCTTTGGACTTGGCTACGACTCACTCATATGGATTGCACTCAATCCCAATGGCAACACTATATTCCTGAAAGAGGACCAGACTGTGCTCAAAGACTAGTCGAGCCTCCATGTGAATGTCGTGAAGTACCATACAAATTTCAAAGAAGCGAACGATCTGCTAGCCTATTATTCGGTTTGAGCCCTGTTGTTACCCTTCGAAAGCTTACTTGCGCGAAAATGACAAGTGCAGGCTTGCCTTGACGGGATTTCCCGATGAGTATTACGATACCAAATGGGATCTGATAATGATCTATGCGTCCCGTGTATGGTATCCGGAGGCGTCGCGGAGGATGGCGACGATATTAATCGGCGAGAAACAGGAAAGGGTGGGCCATGACGCATGCTTGCACGATGTTAATCGGCGAGTGGAGAAGGTATTCGTCGAGGAGTTCTTGTGCATGAAATACTTAGTGAATAGTGTGGGGAAGCAAGAAATTATGAATGAAGATCTTTTAGCTTGTAAAGAAGAAGAAGAATGGAGGGTTAACGGTAGTTAAATTTCACATCAGCAAAAACTAATGGAAGGTATTGATGAAGATAAAAATGAAAATGAACAAAAAGTTTGGCTATAGTAATGCAAGTTTTAAAAGTTGAGTGACCAAAATGCAACCATCCTAAAAGTTTAGAGACTATTTCTATGCTTTACCCTTAATATATGAAACTGTCTCTTGATAATTGAAAAATAGGCTTAATACACTTTTAGGTGTTTAAACTATATCTCAAATTGAATTTTAGTACCTAAAGAATTTTTTGTTAAAAATAAGTTTCTAACGTTTTCTCTATTACACTTTTAGGTCTCATCATTATATTTTTTTTATTTTTCAAGGCTTCATACACTTTTTGGTGCTTAAATTGTACCTCAAATTGACTTTTGGTGCCTAACGTTTTTAATGTTACACTTTTATGTGCCTGGACCGTAAAGGTCGTTATCTAAGACGTGACACACATATAAAATTTTAAAAATTATATTTGAAAAAGATTTAATATTATAATTTTAAAAAACCCAAAATTCAACTGTCGATTGATCACCGTTGGTTCATGACAGTCATCGTTGACATCATCAAGACTGTCTAGGCCCCACGACCAAAACCCAATCACCCACCCATCGTGAAACTGTACCTATTACACCCTTAACCTATATATGTACCCGAATACTAGTCAAAGATATCACATAACTTTACATACATTATAAGGTTGAAAACTCAATACAAAATTGAACTTTTAAAATTTATCCAAATTTAATCATTTTAATAAAATAATATAATATTGTAAAATCATCATATAATATTTAAACATCTAAATCAATAACAGTTTCAGTCATCAAATAAACAGTTTTATATTTTTTCATATCACAAAATAAATTGTCTCATTTAAAATATTTCTATACTCTAATAAAATATAAGTTTTATCTAAAACTCATGACTTAAATTCATATTTATATCTATAATGACATATCTTAATCGTATACATACTATCCAGTAAATTTAAAATAGTAGGATGTCATTACTGATATATACAATTAGTCTTTGCTTTGTTGATTGGTGTCAAACTCAACTTCTTACTTCACTTGATCTTTTTTACTTACGTGTGAAAATCATATCACGCTAAGCATACACGTAGTGAGACATTATAAATAAACTAATGTGATATAAAACATAATACAACTTAAAAATATCATAACAATCTAAAACTTTAAGCTTGGATTCAAATAAAATCATTAAATATCCAAACATATTTATTCTAACCATTTTTCCTCATCCGAAACATGAAAATCATCATCTTATGACTTTGTCAAGAACATGATAAACAATATCATACATAATAATCATATTGTATTCCTTTTCATATATATATATATATATATATATACATATCAAAACTTCTATATTTCATTTTCATCTTTCACTTTCACATTTCATTTTTTCACAATTAGAACTTTCACATTTCAGAATTCATTCTCAGATTCAGAACTTATTTCCAGACTCATAACTTATTCTAGATTCATAATTTAATTTCAAATTCATAGTTCAATGCATATTTATGAGAATGCAAGGTACGTGAGTCATACATAATGTGCGCACTAGGCACTACACGGTGTCAATCATCATCATAAGATGCACTCCAAGTGTAAAACAAGTCAAATGAACCAACGGTGCCATATGTACTGTACACGAATGTACCATAAATTGACTTAATTTGAACTTTACTCAACTTCCTGGCATGCCAAGTGTACTCACGACTATCAATGCAACATACAATGAGCTTTTTCATTAATTATTATTTATTATTGAAGTATCAAAGGTATCAATATCTCAACATATCTAACTTTTCATAACATAACATGGTGGCAATTCATAGCTTAAATCATTCATAAAACTTTATAGAAACTTCATAAAAATAATCAATAATGAAAATGAAAACATATTTTAAATTAATACGAGATTAACTTGTCGTAAGTCGTCTCTGGTAAGAATAATTAAATAAATAACTGCACTTACCTATTATTACTTTCTCTTTTAAAGATATAAATATTGTATTTCCTTGTATAATAAATATAATAATTTATCATGCCAATGTAATATCGTTGACTCATTTCAAACATTTTAAGTTAACGTATATCATAAGAGTATCATAAAATACATAGTTTACTACATTCCCATTTTATCTCATTTTCTGGCATTTTGTGATACCTTCAAAGAAATTTTATTACGTATTAATCAACACACTTAAAAATTACTCTGTTTATATTAATAGAAACTATATTCGAATACAAATCTAGCCATATAAGTCATTCCTTCTACTTTATCTTGTAAAATTTATAGTGAATTTTCAAAGTTGACTTACAGAAGTTGTTTTGAGCAGAATCTGTTGCCCTTTTTTTGACCTATCATCAATTAAAAATTCATATTTTTTCTATACTTCTTTAAATCAGTAGCCGTTTATTCTCAACAAAGCTAGACTGATATACGAATCCAACAACATAAAAATAATCCCCTAATAATTTCTATATAATTTATGGTGATTTTCTAAACTTACTGTTCATAACACAAATCTGGCATATTTCGCTAACTTATATTTTTTAGCTTATTCACTAATTCTATTGGCATACCAAATGAACATATATGCAATGAATCACAAAATTTCATAACATTTAGGAGTCAGTTCTTACTATGGTAACTCCATCACTGGCTCATCGCAAGCCAACGTTTGTACGACAACATAAATACAAATATTAAAATACACTCACCTGTTGTCCTTAGCTTGTAAACCTTCCTTAGTAATTCACGTTTCATCCTTAAGCTTTTCCTTAGCTTTAATGTTGTTTGATCTTGAATTCAAGCATACAATCTAAATGAGCATTATTTACACAACATAAATAATCTTAGTCGCATGTTAGAATCTTACTAACATGAGCACATACTAGAAAATAAATTCCTAGAAATCTTTTGATGCTCATTCGATACTAGTTCCACGTCACAAAACCTATGTTGACCTTAACACTTCAAATTGACCATTGAAGTCCCATTCCTAGTTTCATCAAAACTTCATATAACATTTTCAACTTTACATTTTTAACTACTAATTATGGATTCTTTTATAATTCATCTCAACTTTTCCATTTTATTTTAAATATTCTTCTGCCCTTTTACTTCAATTCAAGTCTCAAACAATTTAATTAAATTTCCAGCCCAATACCTCAATAATTCCACCGTTACCACTTAAGTCACTAAAGTTCTCAATATTTTTCATTTAGTACTCAAACTTTGCCAACTTCCCAAAATAATCCAATTTCGCATTCTAACATTAAATTCAATAATCTAACATTAATTTCCAGCATATTAAAACAACTATTTAAATATTACACATCAACCCCATAACTTTTCAAAATTTCCAAATGGGTCCCCCAACTTTCACAAAATTACATATTGGTCCCAAAAAATTTCTAAGGCTTGTAGAATATTTTTTTTACATCATTTCCAACCCTTACATAATTTTTCTCACCTTACAAAGCTTAGGTCGAATGTCTTAGGGGTAGGTTTCAATTGATTCAAGCATGAAATCAACCTCTAATCACCATTTCAAAACCTCTACAATCAAACCCCTAACTCAATTTCATCAAATCACAAATTTTCCAAAATCAGGGTTTAGGCCAAAAATCATTAATAGCATGTCTAGGTGGTTTTGATCATCACACAAGCTTGGAAATGATTCTACAACATCAATTACTCCTAAATCCATCATCAATTCATGAAACCCTAACATGAATATAAACACTAAAATTTGGGAACTTAACAATCAAACAATATTAGCATGTACCAAATGATAGCGTTTTTTAATAGAACAATTTTCTATTTCACATTTCGAACCAAAATCCAAAGGAAACTGCTCAAAAATGGAAAAATAATTTTTTCTCTTACCTTTGGGAGGCTCATGGCTTGAAGAAGAGAACATGGAGAGATAACATGAAATTTCTAGTTAATTTCATGTTAATTTGTCATTTATTAAAGCTTAAATGAATTTAAAATTCATTTAATAGAAAATGACAATTTTGCCATTAATGAAACTTGATAATTACATCCATACCAAGCCACATGTTGGTTATCATCTTCCAAAGTCAAATATGAATAAAATATTATTCCCTTGACAACTTTATCCATGCAACTTTTGAAAAATTTAAATCTTGTCATTTTCATCCAAAAGTCCAAATTGAACATGGAAATAAATTCTAAAATCCAATGATCAATATTATTTTTCATCGTTTTAAAATGTGAAAATAATTTTTTTAAGATTAATTTATTATCCTTCAAAATTTCTATTCGATCCGATTTATCGAATCTTTATCAAACTTTAGCACTTTCTAGCTTTATACAAAAATTCCATATCAATAATATGATTCCACCAAAACATTATTCTTGGGGGTGAACTATTTATTTATGGAATAAAAATTCTTTTTGGGAAAATTACCACGTTGGTCACTAAACTTTTCCAATTTTATACTTTATCCATTAAACTTTCAAACTTTATGTTTTAGTCACTAACCAAAATTTGGAGTATTACAGCGCCGATCCTCATGAAAAACACCGTGAAGGGTCGTCGATTTTCTAAGTTTTCCTTCTCTATTTTCTGACGATTATGACGGCTATAGCTGGTCTTTGAGTTCCTCGCTCTGATTCGAACAAAATCCAGTCGATGGTGACCCTTCCTTGTCGTCGGAGGTGGTAGGATGAAAAGGAGATGGACGACATGGGGGAGGGTTTGATTTTTTTGAATTTTTTAAAATAATATTTTTATTATTAAAAAATTAATATATATATATATATATATATATATATAATGATAGGCACTTAAATGTGTAACGGAGAAAACGTTAAGCGCATATTTTATCGAAAAAATCTTTAGGCACCAAAATTCAATCTAAGGTATAGTTTAGGTACCTAAAAATGTATTTTTAATTTTTTTTTAATTTTAAATTCCTAGCACGCATCAGATAACAATCAAATTTAACGGTCGTTACGGTCTTTAACCGGAGTCAATACGATCCTTGTGCAGAAGAGAAGCCAACTCCATTGGGGTTTCCATGAACACCATGACACCAATGGGTGCACCTCGACCCAATGCAACCACACCGTCTGCAACTACATTCTGTTCTCGGCGGACATGTTTAACGTTTGTGTTCCGATCCTGATCATGGAGCATCGGACATGTTTCAAGTTCGACATGACGGAATTCTAACCTTCAGGAACGCGTTCGTCGTTAATATTTTTTATCACGTGTCAATTTATTTCATATTTTACATGGTATTTTCATGTTAAATTAATTTTATCTCCAAATTTTTCATATAAGATTCAAATCAATAAAACAATGAAATATTAATATAAATAATATATTCAATTAAAACTTTAATATGATTTTGTAAAGTGCCATGTTAAAAAAAATCTCATTTATAATTTATCTAAACTTCTATTTCTATTTTAAAAAAAATTCCACTCACAATTTTTTAAATTTTAGTATAATAACCAAAAAAATTTAGATGTAATTATAAACTGTAAGGTATGGCTCATAAATATACCGGTGGGGGTGCGGTACGGTACAGGGTTAATTTTGTAATTATGTACCAGGGTTTTCTATTATAAATAGAGATGTAACCTAAACCTATGAGAATTGAATAAAATTTTCTAGCACCGCCTAGGCACCGAGGACGTAAGCACATTGCCGAACCTCGTTAAAATACTTGTGTTCTTTCGTTTACTTTGCCCGATTTATCAACAATTGGTATCGGATGTCAGGAGAAAAATTCGAAGTCGCGAAATTCGATGGTCTGGGTAACTTCGGATTATGGCAAACGAGGGTGAAGGATCTGTTGGCGCAGCAGGGGATCCTGAAGGCTTTGTGACCTACAAAGCCGGCGTCGATGGAGGAGGAAGATTGGGAAGAATTGCAACAACGAGCGGCAGGAACCATACGATTATGCTTGGCGGACGAGGTTATGTATCACGTCATGCATCTATCGTCTTCAGACGAAATTTGGAGGAAGTTGGAAAGTCAGTTTATGTCAAATCCTTAACGACAAAACTGTATCTAAAGCAGCGGCTGTATGGGCTGAAGATGCAGGACGATCATGATTTGGCGCAACACGTGAATGTCTTCAATCAAATCGTTTCTGATTTGGCTCGGCTTGATGTAAAAATTGAGGATGAAGACAGAGCGATGATTTTGTTGTGTCCGTTGCCTCCCTCTTACGAACACATGGTGACTACTCTTACATATGGGAAAGAGACTATCAACGTTGAGGAGATTACTGCAGCCTTGTTGGCTCACAACCAGCGGAAGCAGAATGCAGGGGAAAACTCTCAAGCCGATAGCTTATATGTCAAGGGTAATCAAGACCGTGGACGGAAGCCAGAGAAGGCAGGGTCTGGCAAGCGGAATTCCAGATCCAAATCTAGGGATAAGAAGACAATTCACTGTTACAAGTGCAAGGAGGCGGGACATATGAAGCGAGACTGTCCGAAGTTGAAAAAACAAACTGATGAGAAGCGTGATGTTTCATCCAAGTCTGTGAACGTGGTCGAGGATGACAATTCTGATTGCAGTGAGGGTGATATGCTTTCTATTTCAACGACTCAATTGACGGATGCGTGGATTCTTGATTCTGGATGTTCTTATCACATCACGCCAAATAGGGAATGGTTTTCGACATATAGGTCGGTTAATTCTGGTTCTGTTTATTTGGGTGATGATTGATGTTGCAATATTGTTGGTATTGGTGATGTCAGAATTAAGATGTATGATGGCTCTGTTCGGACGTTGAGTGGTGTTCGATATATCCCAGATTTGAAAAAGAATTTGATTTCTTTGGGCACTTTGCACAAGAATGGTTTTATCCCTAAGGCTAATGAGGATAGGGAAACCATTCGAATTGTTAAAGGTGCTTTGACTGTGATGAAAGGAAAGATGACTGCAGGAAATATTTATAGATTGTTAGGGAGTACCGTTGCAGGTGGAGTTCATTCTGTTGAGTCCTGTGATGATACTACAAAACTGTGGCATATGCGTCTTGCTCATCTTAGTGAACGTGGTATGACAGAATTACACAAAAGAAATCTGCTGCATGGTGTCAAAAGCTGTAAGCTCGATTTTTGCAAGTATTGTGTTCTTGGTAAACAGACTAAAGTCCGTTTCAAGACTGCGAGGCACACAACTCAAGGGATTCTTGATTATGTGCATTCTGATGTATGGGGGCCTTCCACTACATCGTCTTTGGGTGGATCTAGGTATTATGTTACTTTTATTAATGATTTTTCACGGAAAGTTTGGGTGTATTTTTTGAAACAGAAATCTGAAGTTTTTGAGAAGTTCAAGCTGTGGAAAGCTGAGGTAGAAAACCAAACAGGACAAAAAATTAAGTGTTTGCGGTCTGACAATGGTACGGAGTTCACAGATTCACAGTTCTTACACTTCTGTAAGGAGCACGGGATTAAGAGACATTTTACAGTGTGCAAGACACCACAACAGAATGGTGTTGCGGAACAGATGAACAGGTCGTTAAATGAAAGAGCCAGATGTTTGCGGTTGAATGCGGGGCTTCCCAAACACTTCTGGGCCGAGGCTGTTAACATGGCGTGTTATCTTATCAACAGATCGCCAAGGGCATCATTGGCTAGGAAAGTTGCAGAAGAGGTATGGACTGGTCACGATGTTAGTTTTGATAACTTACGGATTTTTGGTTGTCCTGCTTATGTACATGTACCTGCTGATGAGAGATCCAAACTTGATGCAAAATCGAAGGAGTGCATTTTTCTGGGTTACAAGAAAGGTGTCAAAGGATTCAAGTTCTGGGATCCAGTTGCGAAGAAAATTGTGATCAGTAGAGATGTTGTTTTTGATGAACAATCCATGTTGCAACAGAAGAAAGACACGACAGTGGTGGATTTCAAGCAGTTTCCAGTTGAGAAACCAGAAACTTCTCAACCGACTTCTGGTGGTTCCACTACGGATAATTTGCAGGATTATAGTCTCGCCAGAGATAGGGTGAGACGGACAAATATAAAGCCTCCGAGTAGATTGGGTTTTGAAGACTTGGTCTCTTTTGCACTTATTGTTAGCAGTGATGATCCGGTTAATTTTCATGATGCTGTTACTAGTCAGGAAAACGACAAGTGGATGACAGCCATGGTTGAGGAGATGGAGTCTTTGAATCACAATCGTACATGGGAGTTGGTTCGCCTTCCTGAGGGTAAAAAGCCGATTGGTTGCAAATGGGTGTATAAGAAGAAACCAACAGTAACAGAAAAAGAGGGGGAGAAGTTCAAGTTCAAGGCTCGTTTGGTAGCAAAGGGTTTTTCACAGCAGAAAGGAGTTGATTATGATGAAATTTTTTCTCCTGTGGTCAGACACACTTCAATCCGAGCAGTACTTGCATTGGTGGCCAGTTGGGATTTGTATTTAGAGCAGATGGATGTTAAAACTGCTTTTTTACATGGTGATTTAGAGGAGCATATCTACATGCGGCAACCTGAAGGTTTCACTCAACCTGGAAACGAGCATTTATTTTGCAGATTGAAGAAATCTTTGTACGGGTTGAAACAGTCTCCGAGACAGTGGTATAAACGATTTGACTCCTATATGATCAAGATTGGCTACAACCGATGTGAGTATGATTGTTGTGTCTATGTTAAGAGCCTTGATGATGGTTCTTTTATTTTTCTATTATTGTATGTTGATGATATGTTGATTGCTGCGAAGAACATGGATGATGTTATCGGTTTGAAAACTTTATTGAGTCAGGAATTTGATATGAAAGATTTAGGTGCTGCAAATAAAATTCTTGGAATGGAAATTTGCAGGGACAGAGACTCAAGGAGACTGTGGCTATCTCAACGGGGTTATGTTGAAAAAATGCTAGAAAGGTTTGCGATGAGCAGCGCAAAACCAGTTAGCACTCCATTGGCGAACCACTTTAAGCTCTCATCAGAACAGTTACCTAAGACAGATAAGGAAACTGAAGATATGGAAAAGGTTTCGTATTCTAATGTTGTTGGCTGCTTGATGTATGCAATGGTATGTACTCGTCCTGATTTAGCTCATGCTGTTAGTCAAGTTTGTAAGTACATGTCTAAACCTGGTAAGCAACATTGGGAAGCAGTCAAGTGGATCTTTCGATACTTAAAGGGTACTGTGGGACATGGAATTGTTTTTGGTAGTCAACGAGATAATCCTTTGGTTGTAGGATATGTGGATTCAGACTATGCAGGTGACTTGGATAATAGAAGATCTACGACATGGTATGTTTTTACTCTTGGTGGAGGACCTATTTGTTGGAAGTCTACTGTTCAATCTGTAGTGGCACTATTTACAACTGAAGCTGAGTACATGGCAGCGGCTGAAGCTGCAAAAGAAGCTTTATGGCTCACTGGTTTAGTGAAGGAGTTGGGTGTTCAGCAAGGTGGAGTTCAGCTGCTTTGCGACAATCAAAGTGCTATTCACTTAGCTAAGAATCAGGTATATCGTGCTAGAACTAAGCACATTGATATACGTTTTCACAAGATCAGAGAGTTGGTTGCATCTGAAGAGATTTTGTTTCAGAAGGTACACACTGATGAGAATGTCGCTGATATGTTCACCAAGCCAGTTACGACAGACAAGTTCAAGCATTGCTTGGACTTGTTGAATGTTTCAAGTTGTTAAAGAACTAAGGTAACCCAACCCACATTGAATATTTCCTAAGGGGCAGGATATTCGCCAAGGTGGAGATTTGTAAGGTATGGCTCATAAATATACCGGTAAAGAGGACAGGGGATGGAGCGGAGTGAGCGAACATCAACTGTCTTTACAAAGAAAGTCTCGTAGAGGGGGTTACGATTATATGGGTTGGGGGTGCGGGGGTGCAACCCCCGCGGTACGGTACAGGGTTAATTTTGTAATTATGTACCAGGGTTTTCTATTATAAATAGAGATGTAACCTAAACCTATGAGAATTGAATAAAAATTTTCTAGCGCCGCCTAGGCACCGAGGACGTAAACACATTGCCGAACCTCGTTAAAATTCTTGTGTTCTATCGTTTACTTTGCCCGATTTATCAACATAAACACATTACACTATTAAAAGGAGAATTCATACTTGAATCTTATAGATAACATTTATTAGAAGGGACTTTCTCAAACTTTGAACGTAAATTATAAAATAAATATAAAAATATTAAAAAAATAATATAGTAAATGAATAATTTAAAATACTTAGTTAATAAGAGTTTAAAAATATAAACATTAATGTATTATTTAAAATATATTTAATACATATTGTCACGCTTGATACCTAAGTAGAAACACAAGAAAGAACATCATTATATTTTATGATTTTTAAATTAATTTATCATAGCATAAAGAAGAATTAATGTTGATCTAATCTTGAAGTTAAAAAGATGGATAAATATTGAAATAAAAAATAATAATACCTATTTAAAATAAACTAAAATTATTTCTTCTCTTCATTCAGTCTATATATATGTTATGTGAGTCGTAAAAAATTATCAAATTGATTTAATTTATTATTAATTCAAATATATTAAAATATGAGAAATAAATACTATTTTTATCGAACATGGTATAATTTTTTTAAATAAACTATTTTTTCTGATTTTATAAATAATAAATCAGTTTGTTTTGAAATAAATAAACAAATAAAAGTAACATGGGAAAAGAGCTAGTGATTTGAGAACTTTATAGCTTTCATTATTTATCATGATTATTTCTCTTTAGTCCTCCCGCTTACGTATAGGTTTAATCAAACTTGAGGATAGGCTATAGTCAGAATCTATTAAGGGGATGTTTGTTTGTCTCTTAATAGAACCATTCAACGCTGAATGTTGAATCGTTCAGCATTCAGCGCGTTTGTTTCGCACCTCTGAATGATTCAGTGCTGACTGATTCAACAAAACAGTACTGAATGATTCAGCACATAAATACATTCTGAATCATTCAGAGACAGTTATCAAATAACATGTCACATTCAGAATCAAACCATTCAGAGCCTCTGAATTATTTAGCATTTGAATCATTCAGCGCTTAATCATTCTGAAGTAAACAAACAACCTCTAAGTAATTAAAAGTTCATTTATTTGTAAATATTTATTTAATTTCACGTTTTGTAGGTCAAATTAAAACGCATATCATTGTCTCTATTGCCTAAAGCTAGAGAATTCGAATCCACCCCTACTTTTTATTTAATTATTAGTAATATGAGTTGATTTAAGTGGTAAGCAGCTTGATATCGCTTAATTAAGGTCTCGAGTTCGAGTCATTATGTATCTAGAAAATTCCTACTTAGAGACACACTCACCAAAATCAAGTGTGTGACTTTAAAGAAAGAGATGAATGGGCTCAAGAGTGAGCCTACTCATTTGCAAGGCTACAATGAGTAAATATGGCGTGCTCAATACTTTCTTAGAGGCAAAGCTCGCATAGGAGCAAAGAAATGCCCTGAAACTTTATGAGGAGGGAGGTGTAACTGAGTCATTAATAGAGCCTTATGAGAGACAAGCAAACCATTATAGAGTTGTCTAGATTCATGCCTAGAGATAAGGACAATGACGGTGGAGATAATGATAAGAGACAATTGAGAGGTGGTGAAGAAAGTTCTTCGAGTGATCGAAATGAGTCGACAAATGGTCATAAATAAGAAAAACCATCGGAAAATGATGGCAAGGCTAAATCTGCGTAGGAGAAGAAATGGAGGAGTAAGTAATTGAAATGCTACTTTTGTGATGGTTCTCACTTGATGAGAAGAACAGTTTTATTATCATCGTCAAGATAAAAGAAAGTCAAAAGGAAAAATGACAAGATTTATTGTGATTACAAGCGTCAAATTAAGCAATCAAGCCAAGAGTAAAAAGGAAGAAATAAATGTAACCAATATAAGGGCCACATAAGTAATAGAAATGCCCAAATCAAAACAAACAATCCAAGAAAAAGGAGGATGAGAGTAGTGAGCATGCGTTAATAGTCGTGAAAAATATTGCGAATGATAGCCGATTTTCTAAATTTTCCTTTGTTGTTTTCAAGTGATTTCGACCAGCTGACCTTATGTTATATGACCTCTACCATGGAGTTCCTCACCCTGCTCCGAACAAAACCCAGCCGATGGTGACCCTGGACGACAAGGGTGTTTGATTTTTTTTTTCATTTTTTGAAAAATAATATTTTTATTGTTAGAAAATAAAAAAATATAACTGTAGACATCTAAAAGTGAAACTAAAAAAATATTAGACACATATTTTTAACGAAAAATACTTTAAACACCAAAAGTTAATTTGAGATATAGTTTAGATCCCTAAAAATGTATTAAACCTAATTTTTATAATTTTTTTATTCATTTTGACCATCATCCTTTTAGTTAAATTTTACCTTAAACTCACTCAACAAAACTAAGTGTGTGACTTTAAAGAAAGATATGAATGGGCTCCAGAGTGAGCATACTCATTTGCAACGCTACAATGAGTAAATATGGCGTGCTCAAAACTTTCTTAGAGGCAAAGCTCGCATAGGAGCAAAGAAATGCCCTGAAACTTTCTGAGTCATTAATAGAGCCTTATGAGAGACAAACAAACCATTATAGAGTTATCTAGATTCATGCCTAGAGGTAAGGTCAATGACGGTGGAGATAATGATAAGAGATAATTGAGAGGTGGTGAAGAAAGTTCTTCGAGTGATCGAAATGAGTCATCGAATGGTCATAAATAAAAAAACCATCGGGGAATAATGACAAGGCTAAGTCTGCATCGGAGAAAAAAGGGAGGAGCAAGTCATTGAAATACTACTTTTGTGATGGTTCTCACTTGATGAAGAGAAATGTTTTACTGTCATCGTCAAGATAGAAGACAAATCAAAAGGAGAAGTAGCAAGATTTAATGTGATTACAAGCGTCAAATTAAGCAATCAAGCCAATAGTGAAGAAGAAGAAGAAACAAATCTAAACGATATATGAGCCACATAAGCAACATAAATGCCCAAATCAAAACAAACAATCCAAGAAAAAGGAGGAGGACGATAATAGTGAGCCTGCTTTAATAGTCGTGAAAAATATTGCGAAGAATCGCCGATTTTCTAAGTTTTCCTTTGTTGTTTTCAAGTGATTTCGACCAGCTAACCTTATGTTATATGACCTCCACCATGGAGTTCCTCACCCTGCTCCGAACAAAACCCAACCGACCTTTGTCGTCTTTAGATGTAGGGGACGACGAGGGGGTTTGATTTTTTTTGAATTTTTTTATTTTTTTAAAAAATAATATTTATTGTTAAAATTAAAAAAAATAAAAAAATATAATGGTAGGAATCTAAAAGTGTAACTAAAAAATGTTAGACACCTATTTTAACGAAAAATACTTTAGACACCAAAAGTTAATTTAAAATATAGTTTAGACCCCTAAAAATGTATTAAACCTAATCTTTATAAGTTTTTTTTATTCATTTTGACCATCATCCTTTTAGTTAAATTTTACCTTAAACTTAAAAAAAAAATTAGCCCTTAAAAAAGTTAAATCACTAATTTTTCAAACAATTACGTTAAAATTTTAATGCCATTGATATGACATCCCTCTAGTAGTATATATACTTCATGTATTTCTTTTATTTTTACTTTTAAATATTTTATAATTAAAATTATTTTTCTTTGAACAAATACTATCTTATTTTTATTTCAAATTAATTTTAAATTATTTATTAACCAAATGTATAAGATAAATGGTGTTACATCATCTACTTGCAGATTATCATATGGTTTATCACTTTAAAATTGTTTAAACTTAAAGTTTTATCAATATTTTTCTTAAAGGAAAGTAATTTTATTTTATTTTTCAATGGATAAGGGCTAAATTTAACTTAAAAATGAAAAAAAAAAAGGACCAACTTTAAAAAATGTAGACATGAGGGCTTAATTTACCTTTATTCCTTTTTATAGTAAGAACCAAATCGAAACAATGCGTTAACATTGATGATTAAATTTGTTGTCATGCCAAATTTATTAATAATCGTGTCAAATTTTCGTGATAACTTGAGTAATTAATTTACAACCATTTAAATCCGAATGATTTAATTAAAGGTTAAAGTACACAAATGGTCCTCTGGCTATAGGTTGTTGCTTTATTGAGTCCCTCGACTATTAAAAGTTATAAAATGGTTCTCTGACTATAGAGTGTTGTTTTTTTTTAAATGATCACCCGACTATTCATTATATACCAAACCCATCATTTTTCATTAAAAAAGTAGATGGTATTTTGAGCTTAACGTTAACATGTTGATTGTGATACGATAAAATCTTATCTAACAATATCAAACGACTATCATATCCCAATCATCATGTTAAAGTTCAACTTAAACAACCACCAATTTCTAATGGAAAAAGACAAGTTTGAACATAATGAATAGTCGGGTGATCATTTTATAACTTTTAATAATAGAAGGATTTAACAAAATAATATTTTATAATTGGAGTATCATTTTATAACTTTGAATAGTCGAGAGACTTAATAAAATAAGACCACAGAGTCAGGGACCATTTTTTACTTTACTCTTAATTATAATATTTCTTATAATCAAGTGACCATTATAACTTATCAAAAAGAAAAAGAAAATTCAAAAGGTAATTTTTTTTACAAAGTGAAATAAGTTTTTATGTTAAAAATTTTCTTAATTAATTGAAAATGTATATGCAAGAGTATATGATCGAACCCAAGACTTCTAGAACGAATAATAGTCTCTTTTATCATTGAGGCCACGTGATTAAGGATGAACATGGGGTCAGGTTGAGTCATGTTTCTGGTTGACCCGAATCGACCTAAAAAACATACGCCCTCCACCTAAAACTCGACCCGAGTTCAGGATTACTTCACTCACTCGACGTGACCTAACTCGACCCGACTATAAACAAATATATTTTAAAAAAATATTACATTTATTCAATAAAAATACGAATCTAATTGAAAATAGAAAATAGGGTAAATATATAAATAGATACTATTATAATTATTTCTAAATATATAAGGTAAAATTAAATTATTTTTTGGATCAGGTCTGGTCGAATATTTTTACCCTAAACCCCAACCCAACCGAAACATATATTCTAAAAAACTTGACCATCGAACTTAAACCTTTTTTTAAAAAAATTCCCAACCCAATAAGATCGAATCAGATTAAAACTCTTAAAATTCGAGTCTTATACCCGTTCCAACACTTGATAGGTTTGAATGAAATAAGTTATCTAAATGGGAAATAATGCAGTACATTTAATGATTAACGGTATAAATAAAATCGTAAACAAATCGTATCTCTTATAACAAGCCAAAGGAGCAAAAGCAAATATGGTCAAATTTCAATAATACCTCTACTACCTATGCCTTGGACCCTTGGTTAGGGTCCTCTACAACCGTAGATCCCTAGAAATACATACATAAATCAAATGCCATCAACTCATTCAACAACCCAACCTCACTCTTGTCCTTTAAAATTTTTTAGTTGGCTTCAGTTACATCTATTTATTTAGCAATAATATAAATTTCATGGACTTCAAACTCCTTTCATTTTTTAGTCCACGAATCTTTATGGTGTAAATAAATTGTAATTAAACCAAACTCATTGACCATTGTCATTGACCCAAAAATATCTATTGTCATCGACCCGAAAATATCGATTGTAATTAAACCAAACTCATTGACTATTGACAATACATACATCCTATAGACACATTTTTTCGAACTCAAGTCATCTAAAGAGAATAACATTTTCCTTTACTAATAAGATCACTCAATGAGTTTCAACATACATCATATTTTATACTAAGTTAAATGCATATTTGTTAAAGTTTGACTTGAATTTAAAGCGACACAATTTAATTGTGAAAGTAATAAAACTAGTTTGATTAAAAATAGAAAACTTTATTAAAATAGCATTTTAATTTATTTAGTTTCCTCTAATCAAGGGTTAGATATCAAGTTTATTTTTCCCTCCAAATTCTCTTTTAGTTTCTTCCTTCATGTTAGTGAATTTTTTCTCCTTTGCTCATGATTTTCCCTTTTATGTTTTCCACGTAATCATTACGATATTATAACAAATTGACATCAGAGCTTCAAGTTCAAGATTGTGACAACAATGAAGTATGATATTCTATTGTTGGATTGAAACACCATGTTCTCATTATGACAAGTGAAGATTCTAGATGTTCTTGCACAGTTAAATCTTGATGATGTAATAGAATGACTTAATAAGAAGTCGACAACACAGTGGATGAATGAGGAAAAAGTAAGGATCATAAAGCACTTTCACATATTCGTTTACACCAATGAAATTAGATTTTACAAGATGTATTGAAGGAGCAACTATGCATACAAAAATCATTGACCCGTAAATTGTACTTAAAGCAATATCTTTATTCACTCAAGTTGATAAGAGGTTCATCTCTTGAATAGCACTTGACTGGATTCAAAGGAACTGTATCTGATCTAGAGATTTTAAAAGCAAAGCATGACTAAAAAGGCGTATGATTGATCCTTCTATATTCACTGTTTCATTTTTACTCATCTTTTAGAGATAAAATCATGTACAGTAGGGAAACACTTGTTTTTAAAGAAGCGTACAATGGTATATACGCATGGTTCATGAATTGACTAGCTCAGATTGTGAAAGAAAAAACGAGCGTTGTAACGCCCCATACTCTAGGTTAGTAGTTCGGGTTAACTCGAGACCCATAAATTGAGCTAAAATACCTATTAAAAATAGTTAGACCAAATTAATTTGAAGATGGGCATGAGTTGGGTCCAAGAGTAATGGTGAAGGGTGATGAATATTTTATAAAATAAAAAGAGAAGGGACCAAAATTGCAATTTACTCATTCTTTAAACCAAAGGCCGAAAACCCATAATTTTTATAAGTTTAAGTGAACCACTCCCCCCAAAATCACTCACCAAACACTCATCCTTCCATCTTATCTTTCTTCTCTTCTTCTTCCTCCTTTAAGTGAAGATTTAAAAGATTTCAAGTTTAGTTGTGTTTAGTTAAGGTAAGCATGATAATCTACAATCAAAGAGCTTTAATTTAAGTCCCATTTCTCAAGTTTTACACTTAGTTTCCAAAAAAATGAGTTTTTTTGGAGTTTAAAAGAATCTATAGATTCTAGGGTGTTTTTGATAGATTCAAGTTATAGGAAGTGTCCTTATGTTTAATCCAACCACCTAGTTAATTTAGTAATTCCTTTTTCTTACCTTTGATTAGTGAAAGAAGTGAGACAAAGCTCAAGAGCAAGAGGATAGGATAAATTGCCTCTTGAGTGATTTAAGGGCTTTTCTAAAAGCCAATAATTCAATATAATACATTCACAACTCCTTCATACCTTTTAGTGGGTCATTAGAAATGCAAGATAGCATATTAGTTGAGTTAAAAGCATGCTGAGCATTTTCATGGTAGATTTCATGTTTTAGGTTTTTAATATGTTTCTCTATAAATATATACCAAGGATAAGTGTTATATATCAAGTTTTTATTTCTCTAAAATCTTCTTGTGTTTTCTTCATTCATGTTAGTGAAATTCTTCTCATTTTCTCATGGTTTTTCCTTTTGGATGTTTCACGTCAATCTTGGTGTTCTTTATTTTTTTTTACTATTCTGTTTATTTGTTTGTTGATAATCATTCTGATCATATTATAACGAACACTTGTTAGGAATTTGAGAGTGTAAAAAATAATCAAATAGATATCAACATAAAATAAGACATGCACAAGAGACAAGATTTAACTTGGTTTTACCTTATCTACCTCCACGGGCGAGATGAACAATAATCTACTATAAACATAGAGAACACGAAGAGTACAAATATATGATACCGTATGTATCTCAAAACCTAGTACATCCCAAAATAATCTTCCAATATTCCTACAAGACTATCTCTGCAATATAAACCCCAAAAAATTATAGAGATCTAAAAAATAATTATATCTCTCCAAAATAATTCTCTCGCATAATTCTAAAGGCTAAAGTATAATCTTTACTTATAGAGTCAAATACTTGCCCAAGAATTATTGTCTAATTACTAATTAATCTTTAACAACTAAAATTACAATAGAATCCAACTTAATTACCATTTATAATTTCGATTAAAATATAACAAATCTTCATGTTAACCCAAATTTCATAAAAAATAATCTTCAAGTCTTCATCAACTTCAAGATTTAAGTAAGCTACATATTCATTAAAGCACTGTCACCAAGTCTTCAATTCTTACACAATAACCATAGAAGTATCACTGGATCAATCAAGAATTACTCTCATTGCAATAAATTCATTTTGTATGTTTCTAAAATCATTAACAAAACAACAAATTCCTTCAAAAACTCTACAACCCGAACCATAGCTTTGACACCACTTGTTGGGAATTTGAGAGAAGAAAAACAACCAAAGCAATATCATCATAAATAAGATAGGTATAAGAGACACATTTTAACGTGATTTTACCTTATCTATCTTCACGGGCGAGAGGAACAATAATCAACTATAAACTTAAAGAACACAAAGAGTATAAATATATGATATCACAAGTATCTAACAACCCTATATCCCAACATACGCTTCTAGCATCCCTTTCTCCAATATAAACTCCAAAAGTTGCATAGATCCCAAAAATGATTACATATCTCCAAAATAATTATCTCTTGCATAATTCTAAAGGCTAAAACATAATATCTATTTATGGAGTCAATTTATTTTTTTAAAATAAATATTTACTTTATTAAATAAACATAATTATTAAGTAGTCTTTAATCACTAAAATTACAATAAAAATCAACTTAATTATCAATTATAATTTTGATCAAAATATAACAACATTTTTCATATATAACTTTCTAAAAACATTTATTTTGAGTCCTTATAATTTCAATATTCTTTAAAAATCCTGCAAAATGATTATAGAACCTATTTTTCAATTTTCTTCAAACTCACCGTTTCACTAAAATAATTTACTTTTAAAAAACTATGTTTTTGATTCATATACTTTTACTTTTTTTATCTCAAAATTAAATAAAGTGGAACAAAGTTATCCTAAAAATGGGATTATTTTGTCCTAAGTCATGGAGATTGCAAAAGGACTTTCTCATCATAACTCCCTTATATTTCAAGTTTTTTCTTTATATTTTATATTGATTATCTAATTCCGTATCCCCTAAAATTTTACAGATTTGCATCCCTTAAAATTTTGAATATAATCTTTTAAGTTCGTACCTTCTGACATAAATTCCTATGTTCGTCTCTGATCCCACTAAACCGTTAAACAATCTAAAATAAACCTTATTTTTTTCTATTTTTTCATAACAACAAACATTTCACAAATTTTATCAAATTTACAATATGATTGAAATAAACATTTCAATGAGAATAGTTAATAATTTGAAACTCAAGTTACCAATAAGACTAGAATCTTGTATCTTGGACTGGCTGAAAAGAAAGTGATGTAGGGAATAGGAATTCCATAATCACAAGGGAGGGACCACTCTCTGTTCTGAAGATCCCATGGAATCCTTCCTGCACCTGCTTCACTGATATGTCGGGTCGGATCGGGTTCGAGTTTAGGGTGAAAAAAATCTGACCCGATCCGACCCGGAAAAAATATATAATTTTATCATATATATTTAACAATAATTACAATAATACCTTCCATATATTATTTTTTTCAATTTAGTCACTATTTTTATTGAATAATTTTTTTTTTATTTCAGGTCGGGTCGGGTGAAAAATTAATTTCGTCGGGTCGGGTCACGGGTGGAGGTCCCCTTCTTCTCGGGTCGGGTCGGGTGGACCAAAACCCGACCCATGCCCATCCCTAGATATACCAGGTCCAATTCAAAGCCATATTTTCCATCATTTTTAGCGGGTAAATTATGTATTTAGTATCTAAACTATTAGTTTTAGTTTATTTTAGTATCTAAGATTTTGATTTCTTTTAAAAGCATACTTAACGTTTAGTTTTTATTTCATTTTAGTATCATATTGTTTAAAATTTAACGCTTTTAGTACCTAAACTAACATTTTTGGTACCTGAACTTTCATTTTTTTTCAAAACTTAACGGTAAATTTTAAACGGGGTACTGAAATGAAATAAAAACTAATTTAACAAAGGGTGTTGAAATGAAATAAAAATTAAAATTTTTAATGGCAGATACTAAAATGAAAAAAAAACTAAAGTTTTTAACTGTGAGGCATTAAAATGTAACTAAAACTAAGGGTTCGTTTGGTTCTAAAAATATTTTCTGTTTTTGTTTTTGTTTTTATTTTTAGAAAATAGTTTTCATTTTTAGTTTTTTTGAAAATTAGAAAACATGTTTGATTAATATAAATGAAAATTTAAAATCAAAAATAAAAATTGTGAAAATATATTTGGTATCTATTTTTTTAAATAGAGATGAATAAATAATTATTAAATAATTAAATTAAAATATAATTATTAAAAAAATTAGTACATAAATTTAACATGTGAATTATGCAAAACAATAAAATTGATAAGAAATTTCATAACACAAAAAATCTATTTAGTTTTATGACCAACTGAATCAAACCGTAAGACGATTACATAACAGTTCAAAAAGTTTACATGATAATCTACAATGTTGTTGTGGTGGTACACGATGGATAATGATGTGCTAAATGAGTTTAATTGATTTTTTACTAAGTTTGAGGGCCTAATTAATATTTTAGAAAGTTTGAGGATTTATTTTTTTTTAATTAAGGTATTATTTAAATTTAAAGTATAAAATATAAATAATTATTAAGATATTTAATACATTAAATATAAAAAATGCTAAAAAAATTAAATTATTAAAAACAATAGTTTAAATAATTATTGAGTGTAAAAAAAGTTTAGGGACCATATTTATTTTTTTCAAAAGTTTGAGGGTTTTAGATACCTTTAAATCAGAAAATTATTGTTAGAATGATTTGAATATGCGTAAGTTAAGTTAAAAAAATCTAGATTTCGTATTTTTCTATTTTCAAATTTTCAAAATAATTTTAATGAAAATACTTAATTTTTTTATGTTTTATATTTTTACTTATTTTTATTTTCTAATTTTACCACCAAACGTGTTTTCTTTAATGTTTTTTTCTAAGAAAATAAAAATAGTCTATATTTCCTTCAACCAAACAAAGTTTTTAACCGTGATATATTAAAATAAAATAAAAATTAAAGTTTTTAACGACGAGGTATTAAAATAATATAAAAACTAAACTTTAGATATGAGTTTGAAAAAAATAAAAGTTTAGGTACTAAACGCGAATTTACCCTTTTTAATAATAATTAACATCTAACGAAATTATATTTGAGCCAAAATTAAAACGAAATATATAAAATAAATTAATTTGTACCATTTTCTTTTGCTTTATAATGTGATATTTACTGTGCCAATGAATATAGTCAGAGTTATGTTGTTCCCAATGCATGCATTTCGGTTTTCACCTCTCCAGTTTACTCCAGCTGCGTTGGGGTTAGGTAAAAAGCTCTTTTTTACAGGTGAAGGCCCCACATAATTCACGTTTACAGACCTTTATTCCTCAGTCACATTTTCATTTTATTTTTACCTTTTACCTCATTTCTGTTTTTACAGCGATTCTTTTTCCAAAGGTTCTCACCAACTATTTTAGGATTGAAAAATTGGCAGAAAAGAAAGGGAAAAAAATCAAAGTTTTTTAATAGGGGCTTTCAAAAATTTTGGGACTTTCCCAAATAAACAAGGATTAAATTAAATTATTGATTTTTTAAAAGGGGCCAAAAATACAATTTCCCTATTTTAACCTAGGAGTAAGTTCCCTTTCCATCTTCTTTTTTCCATATAAAATTCAAAAAATATTTTAAAAATATATACAGAAAAAATTCATTACTAAATAGTAAATATTAATTGAGTCTTAATTAGATTAACATTTCTTATAGATAATAAGAGTTAACTGCATCATATATCCTCAAACTATAATTCTCATTTTAAATTGATCCTTAAACTTTGACATATTCCAATTTCATATCCAAACTATGACTCTTATTCTAAATTAGTCGTTTGAACATTCTAGTTTCATCCCTAAACTATGACTCTCTTTGTAATTTGGTCCCTGAACTTTTGAGTACTTTAATTTCATCCTCAAATTTGTCCAAATATGTAATTAGTTTCAACCATAATTTAACCTAAATTTTGGGTTTTCCCCAACATATTATAATATAACTTGGCCTAACGATTTCAATAAAAAAAGGGGTGTGATTAGTATATATATATAGTTTGGGATGAAATTGGAATATTCAAAAAGTTTGGGAACCAATTCAAAATAGAGGTCACGGTTTGGGTATGAATTGAAATGTTTAAAAGTTTGATGACTAATTTAGATTGGCAGTTGTAGTTTAGGAATGAACTTGAAACTTTCAATAGTTTATGAACCAATTTACAATGAGGGTCATACTTTGAGTACAAATTATGCAATTAACTCAGATAATAACAAAGCTAGAGGTGATAACAAAGCCAGGAGTTAAGGCATTAACCTCTAGATTAATGGGAAATTTTCAGTTTTACTCCTTCCTTAATATTAAATATTTTCTTAAACTTTTACCCCTCTAAAATTTATAATTTTATCTTGACCTACACTAGATTTGTTTCTGTTTAAAATTAAATATATATGTTTTAAATATGTTTAAATGTAGACACCTATAAATAAATTAAGTTATATATATATATATATATATAAATTAAAAAGCAAAGCCGAATATCGGGATACTTTAAACTTTTTCTAAGAAAATACAAATTTAACCTTCGTTTTCCTAACAATAGGCACAAAGGATATATATCATATGTTTTTCTCATTATCCATACTTATTTACTTAAATATTAAGTATTTAGTACCGAAATGTTATTTTTTCTACCGAAAGTTAAGAAACGAAATTAACATTATTTTCGGTAAAAAATAATGTTTTAAGTAGAGATTTATCATAAATGTTAAAAAAATATTAACATTCTGGATAGTATATTTCCTTAAGTCATATATTAAACTGTCGTACAACAGAACTACACGTTATAAAAAACCCTAGGAAAAGAACAAAAGAAAAGAAACTTTTAATGCCATAAAAAGAATAAAATAATTACCCTAAGGAGCAGGAAATATGTTGCAAATAAAAGCTACTTACTACCATTTTCTTTTTAATTAATGAAGCCCCCACCCCCTAAGACCTAAACCCAATAAAATTGGTATAAAGGGAAAAGACTTTATTATAAAATAAAATATAATTTTCTTTAGGGATTTGAGTTTTAGTACAATGATAATGAATATCTTTAAAGTTGGATTAAATTGTCATTTTGACTCATGTTCGTTTTGATCATTTTAGTTCTTAATATTTTTATTTTGAGAAAAATGGTCCCTCTATAGATGAGAATTATTAGTCAATAAATGACCACTAAAAATATGATTTTTTTTTCTTAAAATGAAATGTTGTGGGTTAAAATGCTCTAAAAAGGAATATAGGCGAGAATGACAATTTAGTCGGACGTCGAGGATATTTTTGTTGACATTATGTCTTAAATTTTTAGTTAAAATATGTGTATAACGTTTCATTCCATAATTATTTTCTCATCACTTATTTAAAAACTATTTTCCTCCACCAATAGTGGTTGGTTCAAGTGGTAAGCAACTTGATATCACTTAAGCAACGTCTAGAGTTTGAGTCATTGTGTATGCAAAAATTTCATGCTGAAAGACTCACCACCAAAACTAACTGTACCATGCGAGTCGTTCTAGATTAGTCAAGGTAAAATTTTAAAACTGGGATGACAAAAAAAATAATTATAATCCATCAATAAATTATTTAAGATTGGTTTCTTTATGTTAAAAAGTTGAAAGGAAAAAAGGAAAGAAGATGATCATAAACTACGTGTAAAACATTTATTATTTTTTACGATCGACCTAAAATAATTATAAAATAAAATGTTAAAATATTTATTTTAATAAAAATAAATATATAAATAAAAAATAATATAATTTCAAAGCTTATTTTAAATTAAATACAAATAAAACTCATATTATTAAGAAATATTCACCTACTAACATAATTCAATAACAAATGCCATTCATTTACCACATTAACACCACCGTCTCCTAAATTTACTAGGGATACCCTTTATTCTATTAAATTTAATAATAACAAGATTTTGGTTCCAATATTAATCATTCCTAACAAAAAAAAATGTACTTTTCCATTTATATTATGGAAAAACTACACATTTAGTGCCCCACCTACCACTTTTATTTTGTTTTGACCACCTAATTTTTTTCAAATTTATACTTAATTTTTAGATTTGATTTGATTTTAATCATCTGCTCATTAAAAAATAAGTATGATACTAACATGTGTTTATAAAAATGTCACATCATTATTGAATTTTTTTAAAATATCAAGTCAACAGTTCAATTAAAAGCCAAAGATGACTAAAATAAAACAAAAATGATAGTTAAATATTAAATATGTAATTTACCCTTAGATTCATTTTCAGAAAATAGCCAAGGATTTGCTTGAAACCCCAAAAAGAAGAAAAAGATTGAGAATAGGATTTACAAAAGCTCAACTCACGTGAGCTACGTTGGCCACAGTCCCGCCCTGCCATGTCTCTTCTTCAAGCTTCAATCTTTTCCTCTGTTTTATTTATATCCCTCTCTTTTTCTTCACCACTTTGATCATTCATGTCTTCATCACTCTTTGTTCATTTCACCCTGTAAAGTTCACTTCTTTGGCCATGGCGTTTAAGCTTTCGTTTCACTTCCTCTGTTTTCTTCTCCGTTTGTTGTTGTTGTTGTCGTCATCGGGCGCCATTAGAACTCGAGAGGAGCGAAACCCAGAAAGGGAAGCTCTTGTTTCTTTCAAAGCCGGGCTTCAGAACCCTCGTCTCCTTTCTTCATGGAACCGGAAAGTCCATCACTGCGAATGGGATGGTGTCGTGTGCCAACTCGGTCGAGTCACCGTTCTTGCACTTGCAACTCGGTCTTTGAAAGGTCCACTCTCTCCGTCCCTTTCCTCCCTTTCGTCTCTCACCCTTCTGGACTTGTCCTCCAACTTTCTGTTCGGCAGAATACCGGCTGAGTTGGCTGAGTTGACTATGCTGGAGACTCTCAAACTCGGGTCCAATTTTCTCACCGGAAAAATCCCTCCGGAGATCAGCAACCTGAAAGCTCTTCGCACCATTGAACTTTCGACCAATGCACTCAGCGGAACAGTGCCGGCTCAGCTCGGGCAGTTGACTCGGTTAGAGTTCTTGGACCTAGCCAACAATTTCCTTTCAGGTTCTCTCCCTTCAACTCTTTTCAAAAAGCTTCAATCTTTAACCTCTCTAGACATTTCCAACAATTCATTTTCTGGCGAAATCCCACCAGAAATTGGTGGCCTTAAAAACCTGACCGCTCTTTACATTGGCAGTAATCAATTCACAGGGCAGTTGCCACCTCAAATAGGTAACCTTTCACTGCTTCAGAACTTCTTTGCACCCTCCTGTTCCATAAGAGGGCCTTTACCTGATGAACTATTCAGTCTAAAGCTGCTTTCCAACCTTGACCTTTCATTTAACCCATTGAAATGTTCCATCCCAAAGTCTATAGGAAAGTTAAAGAATTTGAGTATATTGATCCTTGTTTACTCTAAGATCAATGGTTCTTTACCAGTAGAGCTTGGAGATTGCCAGAAGTTGGTAATGTTGATGCTGTCTTTTAATTCTATTTCAGGGTCTTTGCCTGAAAAGCTTTCAAACTTGCCTATGTTGACGTTTTCAGCTGAAATGAATCAGTTGTCTGGGCCATTGCCCCCTTGGCTTGGGAGATGGAACAAAGTTGAGTCCTTGCTTCTTTCAAGCAACCGATTTTCGGGTAATATCCCACCGGAGATTGGGAATTGTTCGATGCTGAAGCACCTTAGTTTGAGTAATAACAACTTGTTTGGCGCGATACCGAGTGAGTTATGCAATGCGGAATTGCTTTCGGAGATTAATCTTGATGGCAATAACCTTTCGAGTACAATCGAAAACGAGTTTGTGAAATGTCGAAATCTCACTCAGTTGGTTTTGTTTAACAATCACATCTATGGTTCGGTGCCTGAGTATCTTTCGGAGCTTCCGTTGATGGTTATTGACCTTGACTCCAACAATTTCACTGGTGGGATACCTGTGAGTTTATGGAGTTCGAAAACTTTGATGGAGTTTTCTGCTGGAAATAATATGCTTGAAGGTTCTTTGCCAGTTGAAATTGGTAATGCTGTTACATTGCAGACCCTTGTTCTTGATCATAATCGCATGATGGGCGGTATACCTAAGGAGATTGCTAATCTCACAGCTCTTTCTGTGCTTAACTTGAACTCGAATTTCTTACAAGGACATGTGCCAGTTGAAATTGGAGACTGCAAAGGATTGACAACATTGGATCTGGGAAACAACAGTTTGAGTGGATCAATCCCGGTGGAACTTGCAGATTTGCAACTGCTGCAATGCCTGGTTCTTTCTCACAATAATCTATCAGGTTCAATCCCTTCGAAACCATCATCGTTTTTCAGTCAGGTTAATATGCCTGATTTAAGCTTTGTTCAGCACCATGGAGTATTCGATTTGTCGAACAATAGATTGACTGGTCCAATACCTAAAGAACTGGGAAACTGTGTGGTGGTGGTGGATCTTCTTCTCAACAACAATATGCTCACTGGCGAGATTCCAGGATCACTTTCTCGATTGACAAATCTTACCACTTTGGATTTATCTGGAAATTATCTAACAGGTTCGATTCCTGTTGAATTTGGTGACTCTCTCAAGCTTCAGGGTTTGTATTTGGGGAACAACGAGCTTACTGGTGCCATCCCCGTAAGCTTAGGTCGTGTTGGTAGTTTGGTGAAGCTAAACTTGACTGGAAATAAGTTATCAGGGGTTATTCCTGCTAGTTTTGGGAACTTGAAAGAGCTTACTCACTTGGATTTAAGTCGAAATGATCTTACTGGTGAGCTACCTTCTTCATTGTCGGAGATGATTAACCTGGTGGGGTTATATGTTCAGCAGAATAGGCTCTCCGGTGGGGTAACTGATCTGTTCTCGAATTCCCTGTCATGGAAGGTCGAAGACATGAATTTGAGTAACAACGCTATCAGTGGACACTTGCCACAGTCTTTGGGCAATTTGTCATATGTGACATACTTAGATCTTCATGGGAATATGTTCACTGGTGAGATTCCTTCAGAAGTTGGTAACTTGATGCAACTAGAATATTTCGATGTATCGGGAAATCGTTTATCAGGACAGATTCCCGAGAAAATATGCGAGCTGTTCAATCTATTTTACTTGAATCTGGCAGAAAACTGGTTGGAAGGTCCTGTACCTCGAAATGGTATTTGCCAAAACCTGTCAAGGATTTTACTTGCAGGGAACAACGATCTGTGCGGCAGAATCATGGGTTTAGAGTGCCGGATCACAAGTTTCGAGAGGTCCTCTTTGTTAAATGCTTGGGGCCTCGCTGCGATCGCAGCTGCAACTGTCTTCATCATATTTACATTGGCCTTTGTTCTACGGAGATGGATTACGAGTCATAGTCGGCAAAATGATCCGGAAGAAGCTGAGGAAACTAAACTGAAGACCTTTATTGATCAGGAGCTCTATTTCTTGGGTAGCAGCAGATCGAAGGAGCCTCCGAGCATAAATGTAGCGATGTTCGAGCAGCCACTCCTGAAACTCACCTTAGGTGACATTGTTGAGGGCACCAATCACTTCTGTAAGACAAATATAATAGGAGATGGAGGGTTTGGAATGGTTTACAAAGCCAAGTTGCCTAGTGGGAAGACCGTTGCGGTCAAGAAGCTAAGCCAGGCGAAAACACAGGGCAATCGAGAATTCATAGCTGAAATGGAAACCTTGGGTAAGGTGAAGCACCAAAACCTTGTCTCATTGCTTGGATACTGTTCTTTGGGGGAGGAGAAGCTCCTTGTGTATGAATACATGATCAATGGGAGTTTGGATCTTTGGTTGAGAAACCGCACCGGGCCTCTCGAAATCCTTGATTGGCCAAAATGCTTCAAAATCGCGGTGGGGGCTGCTCGAGGGCTGGCTTTTCTTCACCACGGTTTCATCCCTCATATCATCCACAGGGACATCAAAGCCAGCAAATATCTTACTGAGTGAAGACTTTGAACCTAAAGTTGCTGACTTTGGGCTGGCAAGGCTTATCAGTGCATGCGAAACTCATGTTAGCACGGACATCGCTGGTACTTTGGGTTACATCCCACCGGAATACGGACAGAGCGGTAGGTGCAGTGCAAAGGGAGATGTCTATAGTTTCGGTGTAATTCTACTGGAACTGGTGACCGGAAAAGAACCAACAGGGCCTGATTTTAAGGAGATTGAAGGAGGGAACTTGGAGGGGTGGGTGTCGAAGAAGACGAGAACGGGACAGGCTGCTGATGTTTTAGATGCAATGGTGTTGAATGTAGATTCGAAGAAGATGATGCTGAAGTTGCTGAGTATTGCTCAAGTTTGCCTGTCTCAAAATCCTGCCAATAGACCAACAATGCTTCATGTGCTGAAGCTCCTGGAGGGGATCAATGAAGGTTAACTCTCTTTCTGCTTCCATCAGTAATAATATTGTAAAGTTCTTTTTTTCTTTTTCTTACAAACAAGTTAGAATATGTATGGCTACGTTGTAAGATTCAGTTTCTAATCTAATTATATGAAGAAAAAAATAACCTTAAATCAATTACCCCTTTTCCCATTTTCTTGCATGATCTTATGCATAGAAAGAGATTGGACATGTCTCCATTATATCAAAATCTTGCCATTTTGCTTATTTGCCAAAGAACAAAAGTTGGGGGCCGCTACACTTCTCAATAACATGCCAAGTTGGGCGAAATTATGCACAAGTAAACTCAAACATGAAAAAAAATCCAGATTTTTCTTTTCTTTTAGTTTCGCTTCTATAATACCACAATGGGTGTCAAAAGTGTCGGGTTTAGGCCTCGGACCGGTCGGTAGACTTCTTCCATCCATTAGCTGGCCCTGCAGAAGATATTCAGGGCGAATTGTGCTTTGCCGACATCTTAGATGAAGATGAATCACCCTCCACACCATCATCTTCTTCCTCAAGGAACGAACATTTACGTCTCAGTTCCTTATCTTGAAATACTCATCATAGTGTGCTTTTCGTTGCTCCTGAAAACTCTTACCACTCCGATCTGTTTAAGAATTTGATGAAAGTGGAATGGAGTCCACAACCATCAACCAAAGATAGAGACGAGATAATAAACTGTAAACTAGCGATGACCTAAAATATATAAGATAAATAAGGATAATGGATATCTTCGTTCCTTTGGACCTATGTAACGTAGACATGTCATTTATTTCTGTTTACTTTCTCAAAACGTGAAAGAAGTAACAGAGATTGTTTACCATGAGAATCATACAAACAGATGATTCAAGACGAGAGAAAATGGCACAAGAAAACAACGGAAAGTTCCGAGCTATAAGGCTCTATTTGGCATGAAGATTTCAACAATCAACCTCCCACCTTTCCTCCCAAAAGAAGAAAAAGAATTCTTGTGAAGATAAATTTCACTAGGAAAAACAAGTGCTGTACCCATCAAAAGGCTGCCTGCTAGAGAGAACCTCATATTACTGACTGAGATTTTAAATCACTTAAAAGATACTAACCAACTTAAGGGAAAGTAAAACATTTCTCAATATTCTAAGAAGAAAAAAAGAAAACATAAAAGCAACATAAGGAAACCTTCTTCGTGATCTATAGCAACAGCTTCATTGGCAGATAATGTCCAGCCACCTGAGCACCCAGCCGTTTTTCTACTAGGCGAAGCTGCATCCTTCAAAGCAGAATATGATTCCTTTGCATCCAAAGCATCATTGATACAATCATTGAAAGACCCAAAAAAGAATTCTTAGATACAAAGCACGACTGGGAACTATATCGAGAAAACTGTATTAAAATGAAAGTGGAAGCAGGAAAACGAACGAGTATGACGCAAAATGCGAATTTAGTACAAAAACAGTTGATACTTGACCAGTTGAGTCTAGAAACTGGAACTCCAGCCATAGCTTAATCAAAGCAGTTACAAGAGTAAACACTAATATAATATTCAAAATTTACCATATCCTTCCTCATTAAAGGGTCACATCTGCATTATGCATTGTAACTTGGCACAACAGATACACCACTAAAATGTGCAGATTCTCTACCCCTTTTTCCTGGGGCAATAAGCTATTAGGCTCAACTAATACGATACTAAGTAATCAAACCCATTAATTAATACGATACTAAGTAATCAGACAATCCATCCTCTCTTTAAAAATGAAGAATCTGCATGATCAATAAACAAAATAAAGCGAAACCCAGAACTGCTAAGATGAACCCTAAACAGGCAAACTAAAGATGAACAACTGGAGCCGAAGACATTGAGCATGTTTAGCAATGCAAGAAAATGCACCAAATATAGCATAACTTCATATTACATGATATCAAGAAAAACAAAAAAGAGAATTCAAATCTGAACAAGTTAACCGCTTAATCCATCTCCTCGCAGAAGAAAAAGAATCACTTCATCCGGAAAACTCCTTGGTGCCATAAGCAAGCTTCGAATAAACCTGATCCATTTTAAACATTATAACAATCACTCATCAAAGCTTATAATGAATTAAGCAACGGAATGAAACGGAAGCATACTATACCTGAAATCGGAATCAATGTACAAATAACAAATCCAATTCATCGAATGAATGAATCTCAATTCTGTCCATTTGCAAATTGCAATTAACTACCGGTTGAGTTCAATTCGGAAGCAGTATGAACACAGCCTCAAATGAACTTCAAGCATAGGTCTAATTCTTCTCGCAGTCCCTGTACTCGTTATATGTTTGAAATTTGGTATAAAAAGGATAAATATTAAATGTATGCATAAATTTTGATTTAATGTGTATTGTGATTCATAATTTTTGATTTATTATAATTTTACACATAATTTTTTTATTAAATTATTTACATGAAACATTAAATAAATACATCTGTTTCATATATTAAATTAATATAATTATATGGTATCATATACTAAAATGATTCTATATTTGATAATCTTGATAAAACTTGTGAAAAAACATCACATTAAAATTATATTTATTAATATAATTACTAGGGTATAAATCCATAATCAAAATCAAAATTCATATATCAAATCAACATTTTAAAAAATTATATATAATTTTAAAATTTATTCGGATATAAAATAATTAAATTTAAGTATTAATAATTATCTAAAATACTGGCAAAATAAACTATTATTTTTTGAATTAATTATTGATATTCAGTTTATTTATTAATTAATGCATATCGAAATTTATAAAAATTCATTACAATACAATTATTATAATCTAATTTCCTCCGTTCATAATTACCAGTTTTTGAATCTCGATTCTTGTTTAAAGAATTTAGTGTAGGTTATTTCTTTTTTGAATTAATCATTGGTATTCGATCTATTGATCACTAATGCAGACCGGGTTTTGCAGAAGCCCATTACGGGGGCGACTTCCCAATCCAGAGTTTGAAACCATGATCTTACTTAAAGAATCTAGTGGCTCATCCTACTAAAACGACCGATTATTCGTAATTTTGTGTCGGTTATTGATAATGCATTGGAACAAATAATTGTATGTACACCCAACCACAAAAGCAA
This sequence comes from Hibiscus syriacus, assembly GCF_006381635.1. Classification (NCBI taxonomy): domain Eukaryota; kingdom Viridiplantae; phylum Streptophyta; class Magnoliopsida; order Malvales; family Malvaceae; genus Hibiscus; species Hibiscus syriacus. Next base: position 765,512 of record NW_024062312.1, on the reverse strand, counting down.
TCTTACCATTTCATAATCCAATCATTTAACTACCCTATGCCTGATTATTTGCATTTAACCAACACTTAAACATGCTTGTCAACACCACACGAGAGAAAATAATTGAGAAGATCATATTTGGTTCCGGCCACGAACAAACGTAAGAATTTGTGTTAGGGTGCATTAAAATCTTAAGGGTGCGGGATTATAAATTATCAGGGTACGAAATTAAATAATTCATATAAAATATAAAGAAAATATCTAAAATACGAGGTGCGACCACACCCGCAGCACCCCATCGGTCCATTCCTGGTTCCAGAAAAGAAAGAGGCTGTTCCCATTCTTTCTTTTCAAGAACCACGTACATTCCTAAAAAAGAAGAAGAAGCTTTTGCACATGAAACAACATAATCAGGAAAATGGGGATGATCAGTTGTGCAGTGGATTCGGTCCACCGGGGACGACTTGATGTGAGACATCGTGAGCCGGCGTGTACTCTCTCTTGTCGGAAGAATGGTGTGTTTCCCGGTCGGAAGCCCAGCCGATCAGTCGCCGACAACTACAAAGATGGGTTGTTGTCAACATAATTGCCAAGACCAGAAGTGGGAGAAGAAAAGGATCGAGACTTCTCATGCTCTGAAACCACTGCCAAATGGAAACGAATCTTCTGAGTTGGATTTCCAGCTTTCAATTCTATATATAAAGCACGATTACGATCGCGTTTTCGGTCGTGTCTTATTCATTACAATTGTAACAGTCATAGTAACTATCGTAGTTATACAATAATAACTTTAAACATCTTTATCGTTACGTAGCAACGACTATTCTAATAACGGACCGCTATTTAAATGTCGGTATTCCAGTCATTAAATTTTAAGTCGGCATACATGTTAATGAAATCCAACAAGATTTTTTCGATGGTAAAATGCTGGAAGGCAAATAGGGTTTCTTGTGTCACCTGTCGTTTTCGAGGAGCGATTAGTGGTGTTTTAAGGGACCAAGAGCATTGAATAAATTGTACATTTGATTGGAAATGTCAATCGCCGTGAATGCTCGTCTCAACTGCCAGCGAAAGTGAAAATGGTGAACTTGAAATCACCTGTCCTTTCACCTTTACCCCTTCCATTGTACCTAAGCTGTTCTTGTGCTACAAGGACCTGATTAACACAAGCTTTTCAACCATTGTATTCATATCTCACGGGGACTATATTATTCAGGAATTTAAATAATAGGTATGATCGTGTTTTCGGTTGCGTTATGTTTTCGGTTCGGGAACTTTCTGATTCATATTGATCTTAGAAATTCGTCATGACTAAATGTGATGAGATTTGCTACTTTATGCATTATAACTGAAAGTGCATTCACATTCGCAGAGATGGTAGATCTCCAGATTTGTTAAGGAAAACAAATTCATTTTGGTAAACAGCTGGGGAACTTTCTGATTAACGATGCCTCTCTATTGGATTTTATTAAAAAACGGAAGTAATCAAAATCATATCGTATAAAAGTATAGAAACGCTTGAACGAAAGGATAAAGGAGTGGAGAGCGAACCAAATAATCCAGTAGACTGTTTCATTACACAATCTGATGACATCGGCAAATAACCTTTTACCAAAAAAAGGATCTGGCTATACGTGACCACCGCTAACCAATCAGAATATAAATGTCGTGATGATTTTTGTGCGATAACCAAAAAAATCGAATAAGTATGCGAAAAACATACCAACAATCACGAGAATCGTGACACAAGAGCAGAGAAAACGGGAGCCACAAGAGTAGAGATAAATCATGTCACAAGAACATAGAATCTTATTCAAAATTAAAAAGACTTGAGCAAAAAAGATAAAAGACATAATATAAAAAAAAGAACTAATAGTCACCGACAGTCGACAACCAACAATAAGATTAGTACTGCCACCAGCTAAACAAAAATAAAGAATATGAAGAAGATGACACAAAAATATTAAAAGAAAATTAGGTTCAAAAAAATCTATCTCAACAATTTTAATGTTATTAATGAAAATAATATAAAGTAGTTAAAGTAGCAAAAAAATCAATTATATCATTAAATTTTATTATTTTCAGTCGAAGGCGTGAACTGCAATCTGAGTCTTCCCTCTTCGGACAATTAAAATCGAGATCTCCGACACACTTTGCAACATAAGGCAAAGACGAGTTCAACTGAGAATGCCTTTGGTAAGGCACAGTTAGGTGACGTTTGGTTGGATGAAATCTCTTGGAATTGGGGGGAATTGGAATCCAATTCTATCACTTTCTCATGTTTGGTTCAAGTTTTCCAAAGGAATTGGAATCCCTCATGGCTTCAACTTTCCATCAAATGAGGGAAAGTGAATTCCATCCAAGAATGGATGAAATTCAAATTCCTTGTTAGAGGGAATCGAAATTGACCATACTACCCTCATCAATCTTTTGGTAACTTATTCATATATTGAATAAAAATATTTTTTTATTATTTCGGGTCGGGTCGGGTTTCTAATTCATATATTCGGGTCGGGTTGAGTTCGGGTTTAGGGTGAAAAATACCCGACCTGAAAATATATATATAATTTTACCTTATATATTTAGGAATAATTACAATAATACCCCTCTATATATATATTTTTTCAATTAAGTCTGTTTTATTAAATAAAAATATTTTTTTATTATTTCGGGTCGGGTCGGGTCGGATTTCTAATTCATATATCGGGGTCGGGTCGGGGTGAAACTTTATTTTGTTCGGATCGGATTTTTTAAGTGTGATATTCGGGTCGAGTCGGGCCGGGTTCGGGTTTAGGGTGAAAAAAATGGACCGACCCAAAATATATATATAATTTTACCTTATATATTTAGGAATAATTACAATAACACCCCTCTATATATAATTTTTTTCAATTAAGTCAATGTTTTTATTGAATAAAAATAATTTTTTTATTATTTTGTGTCGTGTCGGGTTGGGTTTCTAATTCATATATTGAATAAAAATAGTTTTTGGTATATTTTTTGGTAACTAATTAACATACTCCGATTGAAATGTATCGAAATATTGCTCTGTCTTTTAGTAACTTATTAACATATTTTGATTGCGATGATTTTAACTTATGATGTTTATTAGCATGATTTTATAATTTATTGAAATGAATAATCAATCAATAAAATGAAAATTTAATATTTTTTAATTTTTTATAATATATTACTACATGTAAGTTGTAAAACAAACTAAAATAAAGCAAAAAAAAAAAAACAAGAAGGACAATTATGTTATTTTACATTACTGAAATGAAATTCATCTGACATGTCTGCGAACCAAACAGAATATGAAATTGGATTCCAATTCCATTTTCTGCCAACCAAACAAAATATGGAATTAGATTCCAATCCCTGACAGATTCCAATTCCTTCACAGATTCTAATTCCCTCATAAACATTCCAGCGAACCAAACGCCACCTTAATTTTACATCGTCCTACGTGTCCGGAAAGAGTGTAATTTCTCTAAATAAGTTTTTGACTTCTATTAAGATAATTAATTTTTAATGTGTATTATTCTTATAAATTACGTGGATGGACTTTCCCGACATTATTTAATTAATCGAATTTTTTCATTAGTTTAAGGTGATTATAAGGTGATATGTATTTAAAATATTTCTTAGTTATTAATAACACACACACATCTTATAAACGTAGCTGCTTGAATATGTGTTCAAGTCAGGATTAACAACCAACTCTTAAATTCATTCACCCCAGAGAGGGGACTCAGACAGGAGGTCCCCTCTCCCCATACTTGTTTCTCTTTTATGTGTTTGAAATGTAGACTGTAAAACGAGGAGCTAGCACTGACATGATCAATAAAATATTATTGAAATAAATGAACAATCGAAACCGTGTCGTGGTGAAAACCACTGCCTTAGAAACAAATTCTCCCCGATGTGTGTAATTGTTGCTTCAGGTGGATTGTCCTTCAAGATTAACACGGTCGCTCCGAGATTTCGTACACCCAAAATCGGAGTGGACTGCTAGTGGTACTGCTCTTTTGATAGCAGAGGAAGAAAGCACAAAATGCTTTAGGTTGAGAAGATATGTGAGAGTTGAGAACCTTAACCCTCTCTATTTATAAGCTGTGGTAAAATGGTCCAACAAAAATCAAATTAATTTATGTATTAAAATCCTGTCTGAAATTATTGCAATTCACAGATGAATCTGGCATCAAAACAGTCCAGATTTGTGCATTCGTTTTCAGCCGTTTGTAACTCATAATTACTTCTGTAACTCATGTAATTATATTTGTAACTGGCATAATAATCAGTTGTTACTCTCTGAAAATATAAAACAAACAGATCATTGAGCAGCCTATAAATATCAAAGTATTATTCTTTCACTTCTTTTATTTGCTTAGAAAATTCTCTACGAATTTTCTCCAAAAAGATAATACCCGCACAACTATGTCAAAGACACATATTGTTACAAGCATGAGACGTAGACAGCACGCGAGATTACCCTTTGTTCTTTATCACTTAACAAAAGAAGGAATAGTGAACACTATAAATACCCATGTCTATGGTATTTCCCACTCAATGTGGGATAATGTATTTTTGCGTTACCAACATTACACACATGGATTATCGGTGTTATTGAACGATGCTCATCACAAAGGGATGGTTAAAAGGGTTTGTGCCAACATAAGAGGTCAATGAATCACACACCTCTTTTATGCTGACGACAGTCTTATCCTTTTCAAAAACTCGATGGAGGAAGCCCAAAAGATCAAAAGTATTCTTAGCATTTATGAGGCAACATCCGGTCAGAAGATTAACTATGATAAGTCGATTATCTACTTTAGCAACAACATGCACACGAGCACCGTGACAACATTCTTAGGATCTTCGCAATCTCTAAGAAATAAGAACTAGGCGACTATCTTGGTTTGCCATTGACAGCGGGTAAAGGAAAAATCAACACGTTCAATTTCGTGAGAAACAAAATCGCCAAACACATACAGGGTTGGACCAAGAATCTGCTCTCCTTTGGAGGCCGAGAGGTTTTCCTCCTGTCAGTTGTGCAAGTCCTCCCCACTTATGCCATGTCTTTTTATCTACGTCCAGAGGTTATCATTGAAGAGACATCACCTCACAGATTCGCTCTTTTTAGTGGTCAAACAAACAAGATAAGAGAGGTTGGACGATGGTTTCTTGGGAAAAAATTTGCAGAGGCAAGAGGGATTAGGCTTCCGTGACCTTAAACTGTTCAATATCCTCTACTAGTGAATCAGGTCTATAGGATTCTTCAGGATTCGGACTCGTTAACATGCAAGGTTCTGAAGGCTAAATACGTCCCAAATCAAGGTCTACTTGAGGCCAATCTTGGTGACCGCCTTCCCATGCGTGGGCTAGCATCTTCAAAGCCAAGAAGGCTCTTAAGAAAGGTTTCTTTTAGAGAATAGGTTTCGACAGTCATACAAGGTTTTTGAGGATACCTGGGGGATTCTTCCCGATCTGTTGGTCGAACTCCTATGTCGCCAATGGTGACACACCTTTTAAATGCTCGGATTTTATGTTTACCCGTAAGGACAAACTAATCTGGAGCCACCACTCCTCCGAATGTTTTTTTGACAAAATTGAGATATAATCGGTTACTACTCTGAAAAAGGATCCAAAGAGATAATGAAAGAATTTGGAAAACACTTACCAAACTGCAAATTCTTCAGAAAATAAAGATCTTTGGGTGGAGAATCTGGCACAATGCCATCTCGACAGGAGATAAACTCATGCAAGCCCGCATTTCTTAAGGAAAATGCCCTTCTGTAGGGACACTGTCGAAACCTTGCTTCATGCTCTAAAAGATTGTCCTAAGGTGATGAACACTCTGCAAATATCAGGTCTCAAACACGACATCTTTGAGTGGCAAGGAAATAAGTGTAAGGACTAGTTAGATTGGGTTGCTTCTCAACTGGACTACATAGGGCCTGCCAATTTGGTCATGCTTCTTTGGAATATCTAGAATAGACGCAACTAGTTCCTTCATGATGGAGAGGTACAGGATGACAGAGACGTCATCATTGCAACCTGAGACCCCTGCTCTAACTTCTTTGAAGTTATTGAGAGCTGGACAAATCAAAAGATGACCTCATTCCAATCTCGAGTATGGACTAAACCTCCAAACTATTTTATTAAGATCAATGTAAATGGAGCATGTAGTACCTCTAGTAAGGTTGCAACCATTGGAGTTATCGCAAGGGACATTCACGGAATGATGGTTGGTGGAATGTGTTGACAGATCCCTTACCCCTTTACCGTTGAGTCGGCTGAAGCCAAGGCTTTCACGCAAGGGATTAAACTCGTCCTAAAAAATGGTTGGGACAAAGGAATGATAGAAGGTGATGTGATTGCGATCGTTAACAGGCTCCTTAACTGCAAGGAATATGTGTCCACTATTGGATTGTTACTCAACGAAGCTCAAGGACTATTTGCTTCTAATACTGGGCTCAAAGTTTTCTATGTTAACCAGGAGGTAAATGGGGTAGCTCATAGTCTTGTCCAATGGGCTTTGTCGAATTCCAATCCGTTTTGGTTATATATATATATATATATATGAGTTAGGATTACTTACACCTAGTGTAAAACTAAAAGTTTTGCACCTTTTAGGATCGTTGGATGAGAAAAAATAAATTGCTGAGTTTAACTCATTATTTTTTTTTTCAGTGAATATATTCTCATTTACTCCAGTTAATCTCAATATTTGGTTTCCTATCATTTTTATTTTTAAACCTTGCGTTAACTAATAATTTATTTAGTAGAATATTAGTCAGGTGGTCATTCAAGTAGTTTATCATATAATTTATTTATTAAAATATTTTTATTTTTATTTATAATTTAAAACAAGATATATATACAAGGTTTGACAAATAGGTAACAAATATTAAGCTTGCCTCAATGGTTGAGTCATGCCCACCATGTGCCCAAGGTCCTAGGATGGAGTCCTCTTTGCATTAATATTTCACTACATATGTCACCACCTGATTGGTAGGAAAATTCATTTAATTAAAATATTAAAATTAATTAAAAAAAATTCTTCAATTAGATTATGACACGTATAACTATTAAATTATGTCTCAATAATTTATTGACACATGACACATCTTGATAAGAGGATTAATTTTTTGAATTAAATTAAAATTAGAACTAAATTGATATAATATAAATGTATTGAGGATCAAATATATAATTATACAAATTTCTATTAATTGCAACATCACCCTTCCGTTAGATTTTAACGGTTTATGGCGATATTGAACTCATTTAAATAGTTCAATAGTCATATTGATGTAAATTTAAAAATAGTGGTCATTTCAATATATATCCATAGTTAGGTGGTCATCCAAGTAGTTTACCCTATATTATAATACAATCTGTATTTCACCTCGCCTCCTCGCAATTTAGTGGGAGTCCATTTTGCCGCCGGAAAGAGAAAGGTTTCGATAAATTTATACGATTTTGGAGATTCCGGCAAGAGGAGAGAGATGGTAACGTCACCGGTAGTCAACACGTATCCACTCTCCAGCTACACCTTTGCACCAAAGAGCCCAAGATGGAGAAGGACACGTCCGTCGCCGATCGCCTTGCCCGCATGAAAGTCAAGTAACTTGATCAATTCCCCTTTTATCTTCCTTTTTCAGTTACATCTTTTGCATTTTTTTTAAAAACCCTAATTAAATTTCCCCATTTTCCTCTCGTTTTTCCTTATTGCCAATATAAAGTTGCTGTTTTTAATTTTCGATAAAGATTCGTTTATGTTTTGATCTATAAGGTTTGGTCTGAAGGATATTCATCTGGAACTGTGGAATTTATAAAATAAAACGAAATTCCTAATTAATTTCCTTTCGTTTTTCCCTATTGCCCAATATAAAGTTGATGTTTTCCCCTGTTTCTGGGAAATTTAAGACCCTATAACAAGAATCTGGTGCTTTAATTATAAACTAAAAGTTCCTGTTAAAGGATTAATTATGGATGTAATAAGTTTACTGTGAAGACTGGCATGTTGAAACCAAGAGACTTTATACAAGCTCAAGTTTGTAATTGCTGCTTTCTGATTGGAGTTGCAGTTATACGAAAGAGGGCATGAGGACAAGCTTTGAAGCGATTTTACTGGTATGTCACCGTGCTTCTGATTTTCATCATGCCATAAAATACTCCGTTTGAATTTACATTGTAATGTCTATGATTCTTTATCTTTTGTGATAATACTTTTCACTCCTAGATTTCTCCATACAGTAGTCGAGCAGTCGTGTTTCATTGCTTTTATTTTGAATTATTGATATGTCTTCTTTGTTTCCTGTTTTATGTAGATTTGACTAGTTATATTCATTGCATTTAAACTTTGGAAAGACTATGCCGTAGTTCTGTTCAATTTTGACATGACAATATCTGCCTTTATTATGGAACGATAAATGCATTTTATTGGGGACTTGGTGCTTTATCTTCTGATAAAAAAAATAGAATACCTTTTAAAGTTTTAAGTTTCAAACGAGTTAGTAACTTTAACATTACGGCCTTTAGGACTTTGGAACTACTATGTGTAGATGTAAAATTCTAAAAGTGTACTTGTCCAATATTTGGTTAAATGACAAGTTGTTCCACTAGGAAGAAAAGGTCATTCATATGTGTTATAAGGCCTCTAATTCTTACTTTTCAATTTTAGGCTGTTACTCTTTCATTTGTATGGTTCTTTATTAGTCCTTTAACAAAGAAGGAAAAAAATTGTTCTTGTATATCAGCTTTTCGTTTTTACTTGTTCTGCTACAGCGTCACAGCTTGATTCATGCTTAAGCATCAGTGGTTAATATATCTGGTCCTTTGCTCAATTTTGTTTTTCATAGAATGGGAGGTTTCTGTATCACAAAGGTCTATAGCTTATGAAAGTGTTTATGTGTGACCACTAGTCGACCTGGCAGAAATTTACAACTATGTTTTGCATATGTAAAGAGGAGATTATGCATCAGGGAATGAGGAATTGCATCTTAATTTCTTAATACATGATGAATTCCTTTTTAGAGGCAGAAATTTTTTAAATGTTTTTTTGTTGCCTATGAGTTTATGTTGTACTTTTGCTACTTTCTCCTTTACCTGTATAATACCTATTAGTATTATCATCCCGTATTTACAGCAATTAGGATCATAAGAGACCATTTTAATTCTTGTTCTTTCATTGAATTTTCCATTTTCTCATGCAGGTCCAAGAACATAATCATCCTCATATCCTACTTCTGCAAATAGGGAATACTTTTTGCAAACTTCCTGGTGGGCGCCTGAAGCCCGGAGAAAATGCTATCATATTATTCTTTTTACTTTTTTCCTCGTACAGCATACCGTCATCTTCTCTCCATACGTCTTTTCTTGTGTGCTATTGTGGAAAATCTGTGCTGGTCATAACACCTATGGCCTTCCTTTTTTGACTTCAGAGATTGAGGGTTTGAAGAGGAAGTTGACCAGCAAGCTTGGAGCTAATTCACCGGCTCTTGTGCCAGACTGGCAGGTATATTTGTAGTAATTATCTCACCGGGGTGAGGAGGGCAGGTTTTCCCTCACACTTACCTTTGAACATTGCAGTGATATAGTTTGGGAACAATTTCTTTCAATGCTAAACTTTGTTCCTTGTTGTAGATCAGTGAGGCTGTGGCGATCTGCTGGAGGCCCAATTTCGAGACGATGATGTATCCATATTGCCCTCCCCACATAACAAAACCCAAGGTAATCTTCAACTTCATGTGTCTACTTATGAGCTATGCTATGCTTTCTTTAACTTCGTTTTATTATTAATATTGCAGGAATGCAAGAAGCTCTTCCTCGTTCACTTGTCTGAGAAAGAGTACTTTGCAGTACCAAAGAATTTGAAACTTCTTGCTGTACCGTTGTTTGAGCTCTATGATAATGTGCAGGTTAGGAGTATACCCTACTTTTTAAGGAAAAAAAAAGGATAAGCTTTATTGCTCTTCTGGTTTTTCCTTCTAACAAACAACATTGAAAATGTTGAACAGAGATATGGGCCAGTCATATCAACCATTCCCCAGCAGCTTTCTAGATTCCAATTCAACATGATCAGTACATGATCTTGGCATGGGATGTCAAAGATCATGAATCTTTCGGCTTGCTTCCTGGCAGCTGAATCGGGAGAATATCGGTTCGCGTTAAAGAGCTATAGCAGCCTGTACGTGACTGTATATAACGAGAGACTTGTGCATTACTTTGTTTTTGTTCATGGAGACTTTTACATTACTTATGTTCCATAAGTTGATCGACTGAGAATATGACGTATGGTAAACTCACGTACATCGTTTACGTACGATTGTGGCATGACTAATGTGTGGGTTGTAGTGTACCAACTTAGATGGTTTAATTTAATGGTTTGATTCGTGTTTAACAAGCTATGGTTGTGAGGTTTTAATGGGTTGTATTGTATGTCTTTTCATGTACAACCCGGGATGGACCTAGGGGCGGGTGGGGCAGTCGCCCTTGAAAATTTAAAATTATCTTATATTTTATATTTTTTTCTATGTATTTTCAATTGAAAATATGTTTTCTCTCCCTTTAAAATTTTATAAGTTGAAGTTCATCCCTCCTGGAATTTTAAAATTTCAAGTTCGTCCGTTCAACATAAAATCCTGAGTTTGTCCCTATATTCAACTGTCTTGCTCTCGGTGTAGTTGGTATGTTGAAAAATACTCAACCTACTAAATATTGCATGTATAGGTACCTAAAAGTTCAGTTTGATTTTTAAACATGTACATTTATAAATTTAAATTATATTTTTATTTTAGGTTCTCAAATGTTTGTCCTCTAAAATTAGATTTGACCCAAGATATATTAAGGGCCTATTAGACTTAAGTCGAGAGGCTATTTAAAAGTTTTATTATGGTTAAAATGTACCATTAGTTCTTATATTTTAGCAAAATTTAAGGTTCTATCTCTATATTAAAATTTTAACCCTAATGCTTTTTCGGTAAGGACAGGCCCACCATTAGTACCGTTGGTATATTTTATTAAATTTTTTGCTACCTATTCCACAAATTCAACATCCAAGAGAATCTAATAAGATAATCAAGGAAAAAGATAGAATTATCGTTGATAATTGAGATTTCGTTGTACATTATATTACTTCTGATGATACAATAGTCAATATATTTGGCACTTATGATCAAGTCCGTCCCAAAGGATGTGAGTTTTGTACTACTTTTTAGAATGAGACTCTTAAAAATATATGAAACTAAAACAATGTCATAAAACAACTCTATAGTCGTGATATTTTATTTAAAAATTGTCATTCTATGAAGGTTTAATGACCAAATAAGTGCCCAAACTATGCATTTTTTTGCCAAATAAGTGCCTACGGTTCTTTTTTATCCATCCGGGTGCCTAAATGTTACTCTTTTAGGTGCCCAGGTCGTCAACGCTGTTTGTTTTCCTCTTTAAGTGTCACGTATTAACACTTGGTAATTTGAAATTTATTTTGTTTATAAAAAATATAAAAATATTATTATGTTTATAAAAAAAGCCCTAACTTTTCTTATATTATAAAACAACCCAAAATACTAAATCTTAACCTTAATCTGTTGCCGTCGCCGACATAGTCCTTGACATCATCCTAGTTATATGTCGTCGTAGTTTTAACTGATTCACTTACGAAATCGCGTGTGATCACGATTTTCATCCTAGGGGTTGTGAAATTTAAAACATCGATTTGTGGTCGATTGATCATCAACCTGTCACGATTTTATAGTGGTTATGGTCGTCTGGGGGAGTGGAGGCCGGGTGGAGCTTCTTTAACGGTATAGGGCGATGATCGATGTGGGTTTAGGGTTTGAAATGAAAGTTTTTAAAGTTTAGAGGTTATTTCAAAATTTATGTTTTTTTTCTTTTTAAAAAATATATAATTTTGTTTTTTTAATTTTATATAAAATTTTTAAAATTACCAGGTGTTGACACCTGTCACTTAACGGGGAAAACTAACGACATTGACAACCTGAGCACCTCAAAGGGTAACGTTTGTAACGTTTGGCACTCGGATGGGCCAAAAGACCATAAGCACTTACTTGGCACAAAAAGGATAATTCAGGCACTTATTTGGGGATTAAGCCTTCTTTGAACGCTTTTAGAAGTAAAATTGTGATTTTTTTTCAAAACGTGCCCCCACCCCCAGATTTTGCAACCCTGTGACGTGTCACAAGTTACATTTGTAAATGGACGAGCCTACTTATGACGACCGTGTCAATATGATGACTAAGTTACCTCGTATATTCAAACTTGGGTTAGGCTTGGATTTTGTAGAAGAATTAGAGAGCTTGTTTGTCGATGTGAAGAATTGATTTTTTTTTTTGTTGAGCTTTGGTGTTTCATCAAATTTGAGATTTTGTATTGAACTCATTGCATCTTCAGAATTCGTGTCAGTGTGAAAATTATTAGAATTTGATCCGATTTCGATTTAACTCAAATTGATTGTGGAAAGTAAAAAAACCTAGTTTAATTGAAAGTAAGAAGTCTATTATATTTTACGTTGAAAGTAAAAAACATGTGTAACTAAGACCAAACAGAAATGATCAAGAAAAAGTAAAAAAAAATTGCATAAAAGTGCAGATAATTTTACATTATAACTACTAGCGTCCATTGTAATAAAAAGAGTTTTAAAAAAATGAGGAAAATTTCTTAATATCAATGCATGTAAGCAAATGTTCACAAATGGTAATAATATGCATAGGGAGAGGGTGAATGATGGAGAGAGTCGTTAGGGCTGCGATTGTGATGTTGCGGTTATGGATGTTGCAGATGTTAGGGCGTGATTTATTTACGGTGTCGCTGTCACCTTAAAAATTGTTACGATACGGTCGTTACACTGCGTTTTTAGCATGACCGGGCTTTTATAATGTCGAAACTCATTTCACTAGGATCTGTTGCCTGCAACTCAAGTTGAATGCCATCCGATTCCCTCTTGAATCTGTCTTTCGAGCTTGCACACACCATCTTACTTCTCACCCTCAATGCATCCGGCGCCCTGTAAATTTTGAGAGTTTTATTCGAATCCATGATGCATGAACGAATTCAATAATATCTATTACGTCCGTGATCGCGATAAACACGTCCCTAGAGTAATTCAAATCCCTGACCAGTACCATGCAATGAAGAAGATTTTGCTTTTCTGGCAGTTCTCATTGGTGGTGAAGTCGAAATTGAAGACCGCGTAGCGGCATTCGTCGGCGGGCAGAGCCGCGGTGAAATCTTTGTAGCTTTTGCCGGGGCCGCCGAGCTCTTCGACGACCACCTGCTGGTCATGGATCTTGAAAACGATGAACCTGTAATTCCTCTTGGCTTTTAGCTCCAAGAATTTCATTTTACATGCATCATCTATTGCCATTCCAGATGCCGCGTTCGCCTGATCCCATGTTCAAGATTCAACATTAATATATATATACATATATATATAAATCAAATCGATAGAAAATGTGGGGCAAAGGGAACTCACCATTTGCTCGTAATGGAAGCAAATTTTGGGAGAGCGAAAAGCAGGGTTTTAAATAGCAGTCCGTGACCGCGATAGCGCCCACGAAATAGCGGTAGCTTTGTCTTCCGATATACCATCTGCACCCGCAATATCGCCCGCTATGGCCGCAATCACGGTAAACACACATGACCGAAAAAGCGACCGCGATTTAAATCCCTTGTGAAAAGAGAGAGAAGAAATGAAGAAGGATGGGAAGAGATGGTTAGTTTAGGAAAGATATTGAGAGGAATAAGGCGGTGAAGAGAAATTTGAGGGAACAACAATGGTAAACATCTCTCCAAGCTTCAAAGGCCAACCATATCCACAACAATAACTTTTTGGGCAAACTACACCGGATACCGTCGAACTTTAGGTGATGTATCGTTTATATTACTGAATCGTTAAATCGTTAATAGCCGGATCAAAACGGCGTTGTTTTGATGAGACATCTACGTCGACAGCCGTAAGCCACTTCATCGTGCCGTTAAGGATTTAACGGTTCAGTGATATAATCGAAACGGAAATCAAAAGTTATTAAATGAATATAATTTTGTTCGTACTTATTTATTTAACAAACGAACATAAACAAATGTTACACGAACGATTAACGAACATTTTACTTAATGCTATATTCATTTACGCCCCTAATTATGTAGACTGAAATTTCAACTTGAAAATATTAAAATATTATTCAAATTTGTCCAAAATCGAGCTGGTTTCACCAAGTTTCCTTAAACATCTCTAAACCCCCAACCATGACTTTCATGGTCAAATCTTGAAAAAGATACTTGGAAGGGAGCTTAAAAGGTGAGGATTTTTATTCTTACCTTTAGAATTTTAGACAATGATTATAGAGCGAGTGGCAAATCCAGAAAAAATTTATAGGTTGGGCCAATATAAACATAATAAATTATATATATATCACTTATCGTTAAAAAAATAACAATGATGTTAGCATGATATTTTTTTTAATTATTTTTCAGTCATGACATGAAATTATCTTATGATGATACATCAACATCACTGCTAATTTTTTTAAAGACGAGACCAAAATATAAATATTATGTGTGATTTAAAATAAATAATAATTGAGTGATTAAAACATAAATTAAATAATAAATGGGTGACTTAATAAGTAATTTACCATTTTTGGAGGGGTCCATGACCTATGTAGGCCTAGGCCTACATACACTCTGTATAGAGTAACAAAGGTCTTAACTTTGATAGTTTAGTGAGAAGAGTTGAGAGGAAGAAGGTGAAGAAGAAGATAAATATGATGAAGATAGTGAGGAATGAAATTTTAGGAGGTGTTTGGTAAATAGTTTTTTTTTTAAAAGATCTTTTAGTTTATTTGAGTATAAATAGTTTATTGGTAGTTAAACTATCTATTTTTAGTGTTTTGTAAACACTTTTTTTGAAAGAATTTATTGCGTACGATAAACTGAAAATGAAAACGCTGAAATATTCAACGGTTTGGGAGAGTTTATTGTGAAATAAGATATTAAATGACATATTTGACCTTATTATTTCCAAAATTACATCCTTGCCATAAAACCTAATCTAATGAAATAGCCTCCATCTTAATATATTTTTAGTGACATTTTATTTTATTATTCTATTTTTTAGTTGTAGATTCTCAAATATATTTTAGTTAAGAAAATATAGAAAAACATGAAAGTAGAAAAAAATGTAGTGTTGATATTTTATACAAGGTTAATAGTATGTATCAATCTCACAAGGTTAAGTTTGTAAATATTAAATTTAAAAAATATATTCAAAATTTTCAAAAATATTCACTAATTTTCTTAAGGTAATTTTGATTTCTTGTTAAAAGCATTTTATCCGAATAATTCCACCCCAATAAAGACTAAAGTATTATAAAAACATATATGTACTCAACAATTAAATGTATCAATCTCTTATTTGTCATTTTATCCATATCAGCTATCAGCTAAATTTTACCAAACACTTCTATATAAACAATTTATCAAATCAGTTGGTCAAACCAATCATTGAAATCAACTATTAGCTATCAGCTATCAGCTATCAATTGTTTGCTAAACACCTCTCAGTCTTTTCTACCGGTGCATTACAAAAATTAAATGAAAATCAGCCTTAGTAACAACTAATGAGTAAATTATTTCCTTGGTCCTTCATCCTTTGTTCCCAAATTAAAAATATCTTTTTATCTCTATCTGGGCTCAACCCAAGCCCAAACAAATTCAAACAAGTCTTCTTACAAGGCTAATGGTTTATTAGAAACTCTCTCGGGTTAGCTCGAAACTATTAACCTAGGATTTGAGGTATTACATTATTCTAAATTTATTTATACTAAAAATATATATTATTTGGAAGTAAAAGGAAAAAAAGAGCACGAACCAAATGAAATAATCAGTGATTAAAGGGATAGTTGTTATCTTTAGAGATCTTAAGGTTAGCGTCAGCAGAAGCAAGATATTTAAGCGTTCATTGTCAAATGATTAAGAGTTTTTAAAATAAATATTATCGCTTGTAATCACTTAGATTAATAATTTTTTTATCAAACGGGTCTTTATTCATATATTAAAAATAAATAAATTTAATATATTATTTTTGAGAACACTCCAAATACATTTTATATTTACATAAATGGTATAATCTAAATTATAAATCATATGAAAGGGCCCAACCGGGTTCGAACCGGTGACCTATTGATCTACAGTCAGTTGCTCTACCACTTAGTTATAGACCCGTTGATATTGTTTTAACCCACAAGCCATGCTAGGGTTAATAAAATTCACCTCTCAAGCGAAGAAGAAGAAAAGGTAAATCAATTAACAAATTCATTAATGGTGGGCTTAAATGAAACGTTGTAATCAAATAAGTACCAAACTTTAATTTCATCTATAATTTTGATACTTTTATTAACGACGTTAAATTTTTTTATTAAACTAAGGTGATTATAAAACAATATATATTTTAAATATTTTAAAATTATTTGAGAACGCTTAATTACCCTGCTACAGTAGCTGTGCTCGAACCCGTGACCTCTAAAAATAACAACGATTCCTTTAATTACTGAAGTTAGTCAGTTCATGCATGATATTAACTTTTAAAGACAATATAAAATTATATTATTATATGTAAATGATGATATCTTCGCTTTTATTATTTTCTGAGTGTAAAATCATGATATTTCACTATTTTTCACTCTACTTTATTTTTTACTTTTCATTTTTCTAACTAGTTTGGATAGGGCTGTTCATTCGGTTAAAATCGAACCGAATCGAATCGAATTAATCATAACCGAATTAATCAAACTTTTTTTTTTCTTTAAACGTTAACCGAACCGAACTTTTTTTCAAATATATTAACCGAACCGAATAAATTTCGGTTAATTCGGTTAATTTTCGAATTAACCGAATTTTTTTTAAAATTTTCTAATTTATATAAAAATTAAATGTTTTTTAATTAAAAAAAGTTTATAATTAATTTAAATAATATATAATTATAAAATAAAAATTTCAGATAAATTTTTTAATTAATATTGATTTAGGTTTAAAAGTTATTGGATCTTAAATTATTAATTGAGTTTTAAATGGTTTGGGCTTAACCCATATGTTATATATAATATATATAATATTTTTTAATTAAAAAAACTGTTTACAATTAATTTAAATAATATATAATTATAAAATAAAAATTTTATATAATTTTTTTAATTAATTAATATTGATTTAGGTTTAAAAGTTATTAGATCTTAAATTATTAATTGAGTTTTAAATGGTTTGGGCTGAGCCCATATGTTATATATATAATATATTTAAAATTTAAAATTTAATTTCGGTTAATTCGGTTAATTAACCGAATTCGAACCGAATTAACCGTTAACCGAATTCTAAAAATTTTCTTAATCGTTAACCGACCGAACTAATTCGATAACCGAACCAAATTAACCGAACTAATTCGGTTCAGTCGGTTAACCGAATTAATTCGGTTATTTGAACACCCCTAAGTTTGGATAAGGATTTGTTTTAATTGTTAAAATAAATATGTGTATTCGACATTGAAACAAGCATTCTAATTCATGCGACGTTATTGATAGCTCCTACCCTTTTGGAACGGTGTAATTAGGGATATACATAGGTCGGATTTTGGTCAATTTGACCTAATCTGATATATATTCCCCACCTAAAATCCTACTCGACTCGGGTTTAGGGTAATTTTATCCCTAAAATTCAGCTCGTCTTTTGAGACAAAACCCGAATATGACTGATTCAACCCGATCCAATACAAATATATTTATAAAAATTATTAATTTTATTAAAAAAAATAGGTATCTAATTGAAAAATAATAATATGAAGAGGAGTATCATTACAATTATACCTAAATGTGTAATGTATAATTAATTATTTTTCGAGTCAAGTCAAATATTTTTCACCCTAAACCCCGAAACTAACCTAACCCGAATTTATCCTATTAAAACCTAACCTGAATTCGAAATAAAATTTTTTTTAAATCCCGAAGTAACAGGTCGGGTCGAAACCTTTTAGATTTGGATCTCATGCCCACCCAAGTGTAATCAACATAAGTAAAATCAGTGGGGGCGATCCTTAATGTTCCTTGAAGTGTGTGTCTCATCACGTCGTACAACACATTTCATGCAAAAGATATAACTAGTCCATGCGATGAACAAGCAACATGTATTTTTTCCTCCCTCCGGTTTAAAGTTTTGTCTTGATTAATTCGAATCGATCCGTGTCACACATCAAACTTTGATAGGTGAGTCTCCTGGCAAGAATTTTTTTGTACACACAAGAACTTGAACTTGAGACATTGTTTAAGTGATATCAAACTGTTTACCACTTAAATCTACTCATGTTGGTCTAACAACATGTATTTTAGTATAATGTGCAATGTAATACACAAAATTTAAATTTGTACAATTATATAACAACATTTTAATTTACTTTGATTTTTACAAATCACCAGAAATCATTATCAATGAAGCATCATTTTATGTTTACATATTACATAAAAATAACCATATTTATCTAATATCATTTTTAATTAATTTAATTTTTAACTAATTTAATTTTTAACAGATTATTAAATACTACCCAAGTCATATATAAATCCATTGTCTAATAAAAAAATCATTGAATTTTTTTTATCAAATTCAGCCTTAGTCTTATATAAATTTATTTTTAGTAAAAAATATTGTTTGAATGATATCAAACGGGGTCTTTATATATATATATATATATATAGCATGGGACCCGACCCGATCGGGTCGGGTTTTTTTAAAAAAAAAATCAGGTTCGGGTCAGGTTTTTAAATGTGATGTTCGGGTCGGACTCAGGTTTAGGGTAAAAATATCCGATCCGACCTGAAAAAAATATAATTTTACTTTATATATTTAGAAATAATTACAATAATACCCCTCTATATATTATTTTTTTCAATTAAGTCATTGTTTTTATTGAATAAAAATAATATTTTTTATTATTATTTTGGATCGGGTCGGATTTTTAAGTTATATATCGGGTCGGGTTTGAGTGAAATCTTGTTTCATGCAGGTCGAGTCAGATCTCGGGTGGAGGAGTCATTGTTCCCAGGTCCGGTCGGGTGGACAAAAAAATCCGACCCAATCCCATCCCTATATATATATATATATATATGAAAAATCACTGTACGCAAGAAGAAGAAGAAAAAAGTAAATTTAACATATTAATTCTGAGAATACTAGTAAAATAAAAAAAAGTAAGGCCCGACAAGGTTTGAACCGGTTACCCATTGATCTGTAGTAAATTGCTCTACCACTGAGTTATGGATCCATTGTTGAAAGCAATTGAAGGGTTAAAATAATTAACTCTCGAACAAAGAACTCACCTAAAAATTTTAAATTTTTTTATATATTCTAAATATTTTTTATTATATTTTCTCCCTCCTAAAATTTTAAAATTTCTCTAATCCTTAAAATTTTATAAATTCATTACCTAACATAAAATCTTATGTTGATCGGTGAGTATTGATGGATAATGTATTTGCTTTAAAATCTTCCTTTAACTTTCTCTCGTTGTTTGCCCGATGCAATCTACACTTTCTTGTTCCAAGTTGTATTCCTTTTGGTGTGGGATGTAAGTAGGGGTGAACGGTCGATCGAGTCGAATTGAGTCAAAAATTTTGAGTTATTCAAGTTGACAAGTCATATTTTACAACTCGAAGTTGACTTGAAATCTTTTCGAGTAAAGGCGAGTTTATAAAATTCGAGTTGAGTTGAATTTTTGAGTTTTTGTTTAAATTTAATTGTAAATATTTAGAATATTATGATATTATTTGTTTCTAATTTAAATGATTTTTATAATCATATACAATACATATATATTTCTTCATATGTGATATACATATATCATACAGAGTCGAGGGACTAAACTCAAACTTGAAAATCAATCCACTATTTGCTAAATATTTCGAGTTATTCGAGCTACTATTCGATTTATTCTAGTCGTATTTTATACCTTGATTTGAACTTGAAATTTTTTCGAGTCGAATCGATTTTATGAAATTACAACTCAAAGTCAATTCAATTTGAGTTTTCTCGAGTCCAATTGAGTAAAAAAATATCAGTTTTCGAGTCGAATCGAGTTTTGCTCACCCCTAAATATAAGTTCCTCATGCACGAATTTGTGTAATCTCATTGTTGAATGATGAACGGCGTGCATGGTGCTTTGCTTAATTGCTTCGTAGAAACACACGCAGGTAGCTCATGTTGTTGTGAGAGTAAGTTCATGCATGCTATTAAATCACGTAAACATGGATGAACACATAATTTTATGTCAGGTGATGAATTTATAAAATTGACGGAAACAAACTATCGATAATAATTATAAAAAGAAATATCTACATTTATGTACAAATTCGAAATTTTTAGAGGACGACTGTCCCTGTCATCCCTCCTTAGGTCCATCCCCTACACATAAACCAATAAACTAAACTTGAACTTTGGTTATAAGATGAGGACGGAGCGAATATGAATTCAATTACGAGATGAGGACCGAGTAAGGAGGTGATCAAACTAAACGAGTGAGTCCCTCAATGAGTTAGGTATTTTTCTTCACATGGGATTGTATATTGAGAGAGAGAGTTCCAAATTCACCTATCACTAAACGCCACCTGGATGCAAATGTTTTATGTGAAAAACGTGCAGTAAATCAATGCTAGTGGACGAAACGAAACAGATGATGACTTGGTTCTCCAATGACAAAGGCACTCACTGCCGCACTATTTGTCGAGTTAGACATCGTTAAACTTGTTGTTTTAGCTTATGCATGTCTTAATCCCGCCGAATCATATATAAATGTCAGGCTCCAACCTAATATTTATCCGACTTCACTCTTTCCTCACGATGTTCGAGCCGGTCACGGAGCCACGTATAGTTTAGGACGGACACGTGTCCATCCTGAAATCCGAATTTTCTTTGATTGGTTTATTATTTTATTGATTGTGTCCACCCTAAAATTTTATTTGTGCCCATCCATTCAAAAATTTTGTTTTACTAGCCCATGTGTGCCTACCCTAAAAAAATATTTTTGTATCCATCATACCCGTGGGAGCTACCGTCCACCGGAATACTTGAAGGGAATAATTAAGTTTTGATAGCGGTTAATAGCAGTTGAATGAGTCGAACACCGCCGTATTTTATTACGCGAACTCAACACATCAAAATATTGGCCGAATTCCGCCTTTCTCGGAGTAGGTAAAGTGCACTAACATCAATCCGTTTGCTGTGCTATGGACCTATGGTAAGCTAATGTTGCGTCAAAAAGCCATTGCCGCCGGATTTGGCTTTGGGAGATTAATTGGCTGGTGTAGGTCAAGATTACACGCTTGCCCTATCATCTTTTTTCTACTAATCATCTTGTTTTATTACCTAAACACAGTTCCGAACTCATCATTAAAGTTATCGACAGGGGTTGGTTCAAGTGATAAACAACTTGATATCGTTTAAGTAAGGTCTTGAGTTCGAGTCCTTGTATACGCAGAAAATCCTTGTTGGAAAACTCACCTACCAAAACCAGATATACAATGTAGGTCGGTCCAGATTAGTCAAGACAAAGTCTTGAAACCGGGAAGGTAAAATAAAACTCATCATTAAAGTCTAAGATATAGGTATATTGGTGATCCGACGCAAGTTTAGTTTTCAATGTTTACTTGATTTACGCCTCTATGGATTATAGGCTTTGATTTTGTATTTTATTTATGTTATATCATAAGCGTGTCATGTCTAGATTTAATTTGATCTACGCTAAGGTGTATTTCGATTATCAATGTTTAAATTCATATTTTATAGCTTGTCAAAAAAATTATATTTTCTTGAACTCATTAAGCGAACTTGGTGGTTGGAGGGTCTGTTGTTCTCGTTAGAGGTTCTAAGCTCAAAAAGTTGCATCTAGGGGTGTTCAAATTGCTAATTCGATTAACCGGTCGAATCGAATTATCCAAATTACCTTAACCGATTTTTCCACTTTGACTATTAACCAAATCAAATTTTTTTCAAAAAAAAAATTAATCAAATCGGACTAAGTTTGGTTAATTGATCGGTTAACCGAATTAATCAAAATTTATAAATAATATATTAAATATTAATTTTTTTGGTTTATTCGGTTAAAACCGAAGTTTAAAACACCATATATATTAAATATTTACTAATTTCAATTAATTAACCAATTTCGAACCGAATTAATTGAAACCGAAGTTTGAAAAAAAACCATTGACCGTTAACAGGCCGAACCCAAATCAATCGACCGAAATTTCGATTCTTCCAATTAATTCGGTTTTAACCGAATTAGGAACACCCTTAATATTATCTTCACACCTACTATTAAAAAATCATATTTTATAATGTTCAGATTTCGGTTGAAGTCATACAAATGTATTAATTTATATGCAGTAATTGTAATTATAATTTCACATAATTTGATCAAATTGAAAATCAATTTCATCAAATTGAAAATCAATCAGATCAACTAAACAAAAACGAGTGCTAAATTTTTTTATTACTCACTAGACAAAATCAAATAGGTTCATTATAGGAAATGAAAACACAAATATCATCACTGTACTTTGCTTTATTTCCTATTTCACTCACTATACTTTAAAACCGGTCAATTTCATCACTGAACTTTATACATTTAGCATTTTTGTTCACTGAATAAAATTAGTTTTTGGGTCACTGAGTTGGTACCCCGACTAACAGAATGTTCACGTGTTTTTTTTTTAATTATAAACTTGCCACGTCATATTCCCTCATCATCCCTCCTCTCTCCATAGCTAACTGAAAACTTACCCATGCGGAGGTAAGACGCACGATGATAGAGCGGCGGCGAAGGGACACTACGACCTAGGTTTTGGTCGGAACTCATTCGTGAAGGTGGTGAGTTGTAACAACGACGAAATCAATCGAAAATCACAAAAATCAGCAGCGACATTGTTATGGGTTTTTGACGAAACTTCGATCAGTCCTCGACGATGAGCGACTATACTTCATAGAGCAGGGTTAGTAGGGGTTTTACCGGAGCACGAAGACGCTTCTGATGCCATAGGCGATGACACTCACCGACGAACAGTGACTGAGATCTACGGTGAAAGGCGTCAAGCGACTTTCTCTTAATTTGTGATGTTTTGACGATCGATTTTGGGTAGCTGGTGGTTGGGGTTTACTCGGGAGGTGACACCGGGACTGTTGGTGGCAGCGATGCAATCCACTGTTGGTCGGAGAGGATGGATCGAAAGGGAGACGAGTTTTTGGAAATGAAAGGGAGAGAGAGATATGGGTGAAGAAGAAGAAATAATTAATAAAATAATATTGTTTAGCTAAAAAATAATTAATAAAAACGTCATAATGTCGTTTGTGGAGGAAACGACTGAGTGGCCAAATTTGTCAAATATATTAAATTCAATGATGAAATTGACCAGATTCAAAGTACAGTGAGTGAAATAGGAAATAAAGCAATGTATAGTGATGATCCCTGTAATTTACCCTTTTATATATTGTCGACGAATAAGATTTTAATTTTGAATTCTTTTAACATAAAACAAGAGTTTTTTTTTTTTTATAAATCTTGATTACATGCAAGGCAATATATGTTCAAATATTCTCACCATTTGACAATAAACGTTCATATCCTCACATTTGCAATACTCAAACTTAGGATCTCAAGGGATAACAAGAAGTCCCTTAATCAATAAGGTCATGTAGTTCGTGCATAAGAGACTTAATACATCATGCCACTAAACTATCTGATAATCAATATAAAGTAATTATCTATGGGAACAAGTTTGTCTCGCCTTCTATTGGTGGTTCATCCCTTCTGATTTGAACGAAGAGTCACGCTCAGTAAGTTAAAGATAGTCAACCGATAATTCGATGTGGTGAGTGATGAAAGCATAAGGGAAGCCTTTCATCATGATATAAATACTCTGATTATAGGGTGGTTGGTGTTATACCTTTGATAATGATAGTTATATGCCGGTTGACTTAAACAAGATAGTTACAGCCGTTGAAGTAGATTTGACTCTAATAAATCGCATAAGATCGTCAGAATTCTAATCGTGGGAATGTAGTCCTCCGAAAAATATGAAATTCTAAATAAATTGTGGACGGAAAATACTATTTCCAAAAACATATTTCGAGATTTATCAGTAATGTATTCAAACCTCAAGGAACATGAAAATAAAGTAGGTTATGCACGAAGAATATCCTTGTTTTACAACATTTTCCCCGAACACGTTTATCTCGATAAATAAAACGATCTTCATGTTTTGAACCAGTCTAATATGTTTCAAACGTTGATCATCTTGTTTTTTTTTATTAATATAGGATAAGAACACGGTAGTATCTATTCAACGATAACTCTCAGCCATTTAACAATGGACGCTCGAACCCATGACCTCGAGAAATAACAACAATTACTTTACCTCGCTCAGTCTGTGCATTCTAATTTACATCTAGATATATTAAAATAACAATTCGTTCATTTATACATCATATTAATTGATTTTAATTGTAATTATATTAATAGATTTATAATATACGTATATATATTGTTTGTGCCCATAAATTGGCTAGTTGGGTCCCAATAAACTTTCTTATTGCATTTATCCAGAGAAACAGAGCAAACACCGACACTTTGAATGATGCCCCAGGAAAGATCGAATAAAATAAAATAGGGTAAACCACGCATGTAGCACCTAAACTATCAATTTTAATCCGTTTTAGCATCTAAACTTTTAAATTTTTAAAATCATACCTAACGTTTAGCTTTCATTTATTTTAGTACACAACGTTAAAAGCTTGATGTGTTTTGCACCGAAACTATCCGTTTTTGTCCGTTTTAATACTTAAACTTTCAATTTTAAGGGGGTGATAATTGAACGATTTAAAATCCCTTTTAAAAAAAAACAACTTTTGTAATAAAAACACTTCATCCATTTAAGTCAATACAAGCATATTTATGCTATATTATCGTAAAATTCTTGTAAATCATAAAGTAATTATGTATTATTTGACTAAAACTGTTGTTTAAAAGTAAATTTTAAATCGTTTTCTTATAGTGGAAAAATAAATATTTTTAATTATTTTCTCAAGATCTACAATGATTGAATCTATATAATATTAATTAAATACATATTTTCTGAGATTTAAGAAAAATACATAAATTTTTTATTTTCAGTTTTAATTTTTTTAGATTTAAGAAAAATAAATAAAGTTTAAATTATCATACGTATTTTTCAGATTAATGATGTTATACGTTAACAACAATGGTCAATATTAAGACTTACTCTACTTTTAAACCCTAGCCGCTTTCTTCCTCTTCTTCATCTTTTTTTTTCTTTACAATTTATGTCTATTTTATTGATCAATCCAACTTTTTTCTTCTTTAATTTTGTTTAACTGGTGGCGGCATCGGTTTTGATGTTGGTTGCCGCCCACCGGTTATCTTTTTTCTTTATTTTTTCGTTTTTTAATAAGAATAATTATGTCTTTGTGATATATTTTCTATCTTTATGGCACGCTTATCTTCGCCTTTGTGACATGTTGGTAGCTTACCGTTTTTTTGTTGTTGTTACTTTCGTTTATATTTTTTCTCAGGGTTGGATTTGACTTCGTCATGACTGATCAAGATGACACTTATTTGTTATCATGATGATTTTCCCGCTTTGGACCTTCAGATTGATTTGGATACACATTTTGCGTTCGTAGATAGTTTTTTCATTTCGTTTGACTCTGATTTGCAATTTTTCGGTGACCTTTAGTAACTTTATCCCCTTTTGTGGTTCGTTTTCCGATGCAGTATGATTTGTTCGTATCTTTATTTTGTTCGAGCTTTTTGATTAGGTTTTTTAACCTTTTTCTTATTTGGTCATTGTGTGATCTAGATGGTTAGTTTTGGTGTCAATGGATATAGGAAAATATTATAATTATAATTTTGTTTATGTTTACATTATATTTGTAAATCTTTATTTTAATTATGGATATTTTCTATTTTTAATAAAACTAGCGAATTTCTATATATATATAAAAAATAATGGTCAATATCTAATTTGACCCCTAAACTATAGCTAAAATATTAATTCAAAACTTTGATATTAACCATTATTATTGATGTGTCATGTTATCAATTTAATGAGAGATATCATTCATTAATATACAAAACTTCCCTCTTTCAGAATAGAGAGAGAGAGAGAGAGATTGTCAGAGTGTTTATTATGCAATTTATTGATGATTTTAGTGATTGAAATGTTAATTTTAAAGGTTTAGTGTCAAAGATTTTAAAAATAAAAAAATAGTGATAATGGTTTATTTTGCCATATCAATATATATATATATTGGTTTAAAAACTGATATTGAATCTATTGATCAGTCGATTAAAATCAAATACTATAAAGACTCGTATGAGAGTGACCCTTATAATCTAATATGTTCTATTTACAACGTCAACTTTTAACTTTATTTAAGAGATATAACGTCTTATCTTATTAAACCAATTGATTGTTTGTTAAAATATATTGGGTAAAGTACACAAAAAGTCCTTTATTATATGGTGATGCTTTGTTGAGTCTGTTAATTATGAAAAGTTATAAAATGGTCCCTGACTATATGGTGTTGCTTTGTTGAGTCCCTTGACTATTAAAAGTTACAAAATGGTCACTCGACTATTCATATGTTCCAAACTCATCATTTTCAGCTAAAAATTTGACGATCTTTTGAATTGGATGTTACTTATTAATTGAGATATGATAAAATCTAATCCCAAAATAATTTGAGTTGTACTTTATGGATCGTTTTTCCATTTATATTATCATATTATGCTATTAAGTCAATACTTGAAACATTATATCGTGAAGCCAATGCTTGAAAGCAACGATGGTACCAGAGAGATCATTAAAATATGATTTTATCATATCGCAATCAGCATGATAACGTCCAACTCAGAAGGCCGTTAATTTTTTAATAGAGAAGGATGCGTTTGGAACATATGAATAGTCGGGTGACCATTTTGTAACTTTTAATAGCTATGGAACTCAACAAAATAGCACCCTATAGTTGAGGGACCATTTTATAACTTTTAATAGTTTAGAGATTCAACAAAGTAACATCATGTAATTATAGGACCATTTGTATACTTTCCCCAAATATATTTTAATTATCGTTGAAGCCGAAACATGGAAATCCTGTGATGGGTATAATTTAAAAAATGAAAATAGATTATCATTATTTAATTAAAATAAAATAAAAACTGCCCTATCGACTTTGACTTTTTTTATTCCTACAAATGAATTAATTTTATTATTGTTTAGCCGTACACCTGAAAATTTTGTGTGTCAAAGTCAAAATCAGAATTAAATATTGGTAGGGGTCGAAATATTAGATTATTTAAAAAAATAAAGACTTATTAGATATTTAAACTTAAAATTCGGCATGAACCAAGTGACCTTAGTGATTAAGAGATTGTTGTTATCCTTGAAGTCCCGAGTTCAAGTATGTATGTAGGGTTATGAGCGTTTATTGTCAAATAGTTAAAAGTATTTATACATATATTACATTGTATTCACCCTAAATTAAAAAAAATAAAAACTCAAAACTCAAAAAACTACTTCTAATTTATTTAATATTTAAACTTATAACGATTGAAATTGTAATTAGACCAAAAATTTGAGAACATAGACTTATCATTCTTTAGTTCGACCCATACTTGATTAAATGTTTAATAAATTTTTATATTTTTTAAATTTAAAATATTTATTTTTACATGAACCAAAATACTATTAAATCAAAATTATATAAAAAATATATAAATTTTAACAGAGGTTGGGGCTCTAACGGAGCTCCGCCCATGAGGTCAGGTCCTCATGTCTCTTTTTTTTAATGTACTTACTGTCGTATATCATTAATATCATAATTTATAATTGCTTTTAGAATATTATTATTGAGCACGAATCATCTTATTTCAGTGGTTAAAGAAATCATTATTGTTTGTAGAAATCACGAGTTTAAGTACCAATAATTAAAGTAGGTTGGGTGATTGAGGGTTCGTTGAAAAAAATTATTGTTGAATAATTGTGAATTACAGAAAAACAGAAAAGATCCAAATTAGGGGAAAACAAAAAACAAAAAACAAAAAAAAAAAGTAAAAGTCTACTTTCCTTTCGCAATAATACACGTATTCAACATTTTCATCTTTGACTAACAAAACACTTTGTTTTCTTCCTCTTCCCAAGCATGGAAAATGTTCTCTGTTTGTATGTGTTATATATATATACATACATAAATATTATAAGTGGATAAATTATATAGACCTATTTTTTTTTTTTACTTTTTCCTAATTTAATGTATTATGATATTTAATACATTAGTGATGAAATAAAAAATTTCAACAGGTAAAATTTGTATTTTTTTTCATAGTTTGGGTGCATTAATCGAATTACCTCGATAGTTACAAGAATGGTTATTATTCCTAGAGACAACGAGTTCGGACACCAGCAACTGCAGCATAGGTGATTGAGCGTTCATTGTCAAAGGATTGAGAATATTTAAAACAAATAATACTTTATAACCATCTTACCTTAAAAATATAGTTTAAATATAAGAATATATGTGAGTATAGAGTAAGTTTTATTTGTACTATAAATATAAGAATATATTTTTTTGGTTGTCCCTTTTTCCCATATGTATGGGGTAAGGGGGAGGTAAGATAGGGTGTAAGCGTTCAATATCAAATAGTTGAGAGTTATCTTTGAACAAATATTGTTTTATACTTACCTCGTATTAATAAAAAATTCCTAATTAGGATTAATAAGTAAATTTGATTTATTGTTTTTTATTTATATAGATTATTCTATGGCTTTTTTTTCCATAAAAGAATGAATTAATTGCACCATATGTACTCAAACTATAACCCTCATTTTAAATTGGTCTTTAAACTTTTGAATATTATTTCTTCCCCAAACTATGACTGCTATTCCAAATTAGTCCTTAAATTTTTTAACATTCTAATTTCATCCCTAAACTATGATCTCTTTCTAAATTGGTCCCCAAACTTTTGAATATTCCAATTTCAACCCCAAATTCACCCAAAAAAAGTAATTAATTTCAACAATAATTTAACAAAAAAATTATATTTTTTCAAACATATAGTAATATAACTTGAACTAACAATTTTATTAACAAGGGATGTAATTAGTAAATACATATAGTTTGTGATGAAAGTGAGATGTTCACAAAGTTTGGGGAACAATTCAGAATAAAGGTCATAGTTCAGGGATGAAATTCAAATTTTCAAAAATTTAAGGACTAAATTAGAATGATAGTCATAGTTTAAGGATGAAAATGAATAACCATCTTAAATGAAAGTCATGCTTTAACTCTAAAAAAATATCTAACGTAAGTATTGGTACATATAGTTGAATTTGGTTAAATTGATTATTGATTTTTTGTTTAGTCTTTGAATTTGATAATTTTGATCAATTTGGTCCTTAACTTATTTTGGTTGAATTGATCTTTAAGTTTAATAAGTCTATTCAACGTGTACAGTCCTTGTTAATTGAAAATTTTAATTTTTCTCATCTTATTCTTAAATCAATCTTATGATGATAAGTGTCATCGTTTGATTGGTTCTAATTAATTTAATAAAAATAATTATATATAATTAATTTAAATAAAAATATGGGTGTGATGATATGACAAAATGTCACGTTTTTGTGTATAAAACTTTTTTGATTTTATTTTTTATGATCTGACATGATGACGTATATATGTCATGTAAGTAGTTTTTTTGTTTATATGTACGCGCTAAATTAACTCCAAGTATTGGACGTTTGTTGATTAACGATTTTCATTTATAATTTTTTATGTTTTAATATAAAACGTTAGGATAAAAAGTTCTCAAAAAAGTTTACCTAAGACATACCTAAGAGTGATTGTTAAGACTCAATTGAGATTTACATAGAAATTTACAGATTGCCCACCAAGAGTTATTGTGGTAGGATTCGAACTTAACCTTACAATATCAAAGTCCTGAATCTCAACCACTTGTACCAACACTCATTATCGGTTTTACATGATTCTTTTAACTACGTGTATTTCTCATTTATTTGTTGACGATTTAAATATAAATTATTTTTATCTAATCAATTAAAATCACACAAATAATTTTTTTTCATAAAATATTTAATGTTATTATTTTTTTATTAATTTAAGATAAGTACAAAGTATTATACGTTCAAAGACAACTCTCAAATCTCAATCATTTAATATTAATCGTTCGTATTTTTAACATTTATGATGTTCGAACTCAAAATATCAAAAAATAATAACAATTACTTTATTATCGAAATCGTTTAGTTCGTGTAATAACATTATATTTTTTGTGTGAATATGATCAGTTGGCTTTGACTTTTCTCAAATGATCTGCTGAGTCAAAAACTTATTAAATATAAACCCAAAAAAGGAAATTCCACTCTCCCACTGTCCAAACATTTATAATAAAGTATTTTACTTTTTAAAAAATTACATTAAATAACATTATCAACACCTGGTTGATCTCGTGGGACGAAACATTAAATTCTTTAAGTAATATTAGAGGTTTGAATTATGATATTTACAAATGAAATAAATTGGGTCAGGAGAATCAACATCGCTTGTGTGATAATTAATTCGAATTAATCGATTAATAGATCAGTTACTTAATACCGATAATTATAAAAAGGAACAATGTTAAGTGTGGAAGGCAGGTGCGAATGAGTCAAAAGTATCCTACTTGGAGTGAATCTATTGGGCAGAAGATGAGACTATCCGACCGCGTATGGTTAATCCGCATGAGAAACCGAGCTTTGACAAAGACAAAATAATCACGCTGGTCGGCGAAACAAAAAAAAAATCCAAAAGCAAACATTTTTTAGGGTAAATTACTTAAACAATTCACCAAGTTTTGAGGGCCTTGGAATCTTGCTCACCAAACTTTTAAAACTTGAAATACGGGCATAGAACTTTTAATTCGATCTCGTTACACTCATTGTCTTTGGTTGATGTGGCATTTAGAGTCATCTTCTTCCTTTAAACCCTTGAGTTTCTCAGAGTAATTCGTAGCTATCGATATCCTTTCGCTCGTGTTATCACCATATTCAATATTCTTTTAATCGACGTTGTCTCTAAACTAAACACTCATCAAATTTGAGAGTTTTATCATCTTTCAATGATTGTCGAACCATTCATCATCATCATTTTATACATGTTCTAAACATCACAACCACGTATTAGCCACATTCTATAGCCGTAATCACCAATAACAACATATAGTAAACAACAAGTAAAAAAATTAAATTATCCATCTCAGCCTTAATGAATTTACAGAGAACATAATGGTTTTCGATCAATCCCAATAATTGGAAGGCTTCGTTTGACGAGAAAGTTAACATAGTTTAGTTTCAAGCATGCCCGATGGTTGACAATACATATAAAAAAGTTTTAGCTTTTGTTTTCAATTGGGATTTGATGAGATTAGAAGATTCTTTAATGAGTTCGAATCGAAAAAAAGAAAGAGAAGAAAATGAGTAGTAGTCTGGTGGTATTTTCGATTGGAGAAACCACCAAAGTACCATGGTAAAAATGTCAACGAAAAGAACGATGATTTCCAATTTTAGGTTCGAGTAACTTAGAGTTTTTCTAGGGAAAAAGATAACTTTAATGTGTCACGTTGATAATTCCTAGTGGCAGTTGATAACAATGATCATAATGGAAATGAATTAAAAATTCAATGACTATATTGAAAGTTTTAAATTTTAACAACCAAAATGCAAGCATCCTAAAATATTTATGACCATTTATGTAATTTACCTTTTAAAATTATAAATTTAGTATCTTAGCTATCACTTTTGTTTTGTTTTATTTTCTTTTGGTCACTCCAACAATTTTTTTTAAAAATCATATCTAACGTTATATTTTAGTTTCATGTTGGTCACCCACTGTTAAAAAATTAACAAAACTATTGACTGACAATTCTATTTTTTTCAATAATGATGTGTCATTATCTTATGATGACACATCAACATCACCGTTAAGTTTTAACGAAAAGTGACCAAAGTGAATTAGGTATGATTTTGAAAAAATAATTGTGTGGCCAAAATGAAACAAAACTGATATTTTAGATACTAAAAATGTAGTTTACCCTTTAATGAAAAAGCTTTGTCTTATTATTTCATCATATATGTATGAAAAGAGAGCTTGAAAAGGCTAAAAAGACTGGAAAAAAATTCAAACTAAAAAACCTGTTAATCAAATAGTCAAAACTCCGACCTTCTTGAAGTTGAACTACCGCCCTCGTCTTCTATAAATACCCATTTCATTCTCTTCACTGAACATCAAATCAAATTCATCTGACATTGTGTTATTTCTTAAGTAGCTTTATAGACAAATACCGCTAGAGATCTAGAGATACAGGGAGATTCTGCAATACTATAAATGGAGTTGTTAAAGCTATCTCAAGCTTTTCTGAGCTTAGCAATGGCGGCTTGTCTTCTTTATTTGTTCTTGAGATTGTCATTCTCTTGGTGGATTCTGCCCATTCAAGCTTTTCGCAGGATTAAGAAGAATGGGTTTGGAGGTCCAACTCCTAGTTTCCCTCTGGGAAATATTACAGAGATGAAAAACAGTAAGAACGTTGATGATTCTTCACTTGGATTCTCCGGTATTTCCCATGATATACACTCGTCGGCGTTTCCTTATTTTGCAAAGTGGCAAAAGACTCATGGTAAGTCTTTGCCTGGTTTCATGTACTTGAAAATTTTTCAAACCCTGAAATTTGTTGATGACGAACTGTTGTTCTGTTTGGTTTGCAGGAAAAGTGTTTATCTACTGGCTGGGGACCGAGCCATTCTTGTATATTTCTGAGCCGGAGTTCCTCAAGAAAATGTCTTCGGAAGTGTTGGGGAAGAGCTGGGGAAAACCCATGGTGTTCAAAGTTGATAGGAAGCCCATGTTCGGAAGTGGGTTAGTGATGGTTGAAGGAGACGATTGGGTTCGCCATCGCCATGTTATCACTCCTGCATTCTCCCCAGCTAACTTGAAGGTATCACTCTTAACCGTTGGTCTATATATGTAACTGCTCGAATACATATACTTTAATTAAAAAAGAAGGAAATTGATTCCAGTTTTGATAATGTAGGCTATGGCAAGCTTGATGGTAGAACCGACTACGATGATGCTGAACAAGTGGGCGACTCTGATAAGCTCCGGTCAACCAGAAATCGACGTCGAAAGAGAAATCACAACCACGGCGGGGGAGATCATTGCGAGGACGAGCTTCGGGTTGAGCAGTCAAAAGGGGAGTGAAGTGTATGAGAAATTGAGAGCCACACAGATCACACTTTTCAACTCCAACCGCTACGTGGGTGTTCCTTTCAGCAAATGGGTTTGTCTCAAGAAAAACCTAGAGGCCAGAAAACTCGGCAAAGAAATAGACCGACTCCTTTTGTCCATCATCGATGATCGTAAGAAGGCTTGGGACGGTTCCCCTCAGAAGGATTTGTTGGGTCTATTGATGGAAGGCAGCCATGTCGACGGCCGGGCAGGGAAGAGCTTGACGACGAGGGAGCTTGTTGATGAGTGCAAGACTTTCTTCTTTGGTGGCCATGAAACCACCGCGTTGGCACTCACTTGGACCTTGCTGCTTTTGGCCTTGCACCCGCAATGGCAATATCAACTGAGGGAGGAAGTTAGAGAGGTGATCGGAGATGACGATGACATCGAATTTTCTCGACTTACCTCCTTAAAGAAGGTACGTTTTCTCGTTCTTTGTTCTCTCAAAAGGGGTGAATCATCTACGACAGATGAGTGAAATTTATTTCATTTCATTTCGACTGTGATGTTGATTTTATCACGTGGAGAAATGTCACGATCGATAAATATATATATTCCCTTTATGCATGAATTATGAAACGAGTTTCACGTGGGTAAATGTTTGCAAAGATATTGATATGATTTCCGTGGCTACGATTTGCAGATGGAATGGGTGATGAAAGAGGTTCTAAGGCTATACTCACCGGCGCCAAATGCACAAAGGCAAGCAAGAGAAGATATAAAGGTGGACGATCTCATTATCCCCAATGGAACCAACATCTGGATTGACGTGGTGGGCATGCACCATGATCCGACTCTATGGGGCGCCGACGTTAACGAGTTCCGACCGGAGAGGTTCAAGGAAGATAACCTCTACGGAGGGTGCAAGCACAAGATGGGGTTCTTGCCGTTCGGGTTCGGGGGGAGGATGTGCGTCGGGAGGAATTTGACGATGATGGAATACAAAGTTGTATTAACACTTATGATTAGGAGGTTTTCCTTTTCGACATCTCCCAACTATCGCCATTCTCCTTCTATTTTGCTTTCCCTAAGGCCTAGACATGGACTACCTCTCATTGTTCAACCCCTTTAGGCTTAGTTATCAAAAGGGCACAACAATTTACACCAAAGCGTATTATCTTCTCTTTATGTATTTGTGTACGTATCATCTACATAGTGCATAATACCCTATGTTAGTTGTACTATTTTCTCTAAAAGTACATATATTAAATCATGTGATGTTTTATAAGTGTATTTCAATCAATTCGTTAACATAATAAATATTTTTTGAGATATTGAATACGATATTGTAATAATATTTTGTATCAATATAGACTTCCCATTGACAGGCGAGTTTAGTTGATGATGCATTATTGACTGAAAATGACAACGTGATTTGCATGAGAATTTTAGTATGCACCAAACCTTGATGGTTCCTTCTCTATGCTCGATACCACGGGGTCGTTTTGTTAATTCGAACCGAGGTAAACAAATGAATTAAATTATAGATAAATTTCATTAATTTAGTCGCAAGGTGAGTTTGCAAAATAATAAACGAGAATAATAATGATAAAATAATAAAAATTAGGGTAAAGTACAAATGGTATTTCGACTGTAGGACATTGCTTTATTAAGTCCTTTGACTATTACAAGTTACAAAATAGTCCTTCGACTATAGAGTGTTGTTTTGTTGAGTCCCTAAACTATTAAAAGTTACAGAACGGTCACCCGACTATTCATTATGTTCCAAAATCGTCCTTTTCTGTTAAAAAATGATGGTATTCTGAGTTGAACATTAAATTGCTAACTATTATCGGAATCCCAAAAGACTATAATATCTCAGTATCATGTTAACACCCAGCTTAGGCAAACACTTATTTTTTAATGGAAAAGACGAGTTTGGAACATAATGAATAATCGAGCAACCATTTTGTAACTTTTAATAGTCGAAGACTCGATAAAGCAATATTCTATTGTCAAAGTATTGTTTTTTAACTTTTAATAGTCGAGAGACTTAATAAAATAGTACTATATAGTCGGTAGATCATTTCTATACTTTACCCTAAAATTATTATTTAATCGAACGTGATAAAATAAATATAGAAATTAAAATAAAGAACGAAATTGTTTACTCGAATGTAGGCATAAAATTGAATCGATAGAGAAGTTGAGGTTTATTTACACATTCTCTTTTAGATAATTTCAGTCGTTCTTACGGTGATGGAGAAACATTGGTTGATTGTTTTCCGTGATGTAATAATGATATGAGCGAAGTAGTAGTATGATTGTAGTGTTTAGCGAACTATATCTCCGCCTTCTTCTATCACCGAAAACTTTTGAAAATAGAGAAAATAATATTTGAAGTGTGTGCCTAATCTTGTAGGTGTACACTTTAAATAGGGGATTCACCCTCGAGAATTATATATCCGCCATTAGTGCATAATATTTTCCCCTCATGAATTAAGGTAACACTTACCTAAATAAAATAATATTGAATTATTTAACGCGACTCGAATCGTGTGAGTGTTAGACTTTGTATCCCACGAATATGGGATAAATTTTCTATTTTTTCTTCACACAATTCATAGGTAGTTTACTTTAAACATCAATTTCTCATTTATTTATACCATTATAAAAGTCTCGTGGAATAAAATATAAAATCGTAAATTTATGATCTGATCCTCTACATTTATCCATGAAAATATACCTCAAAGTCTCTAAAAATATCCATTTTTTTCTTACACAAAAAGATTGATGCTAACTTTACCCAACAACTTGATGAATTAGAGGAGCATTTGTATTTGTGTTTCATGCCCATAAATAGGGCCAGAAACCTTGTTGTTAGAGAAATTCTGAATCCAGGTCCGTTTCAACCCGAAAATCCGCTCCGATTTGTTCTTTAACAAGAATCATATAAATAAATTAACACAAATCATGTACCTGATTTTGGTGAGCGAGTCTCTTCACAAAATTTTAGTATACTCGAAGTCAAGATCTGCTCAAGCGATGTCGAGTTATTTATCACTTCAACGATAAAAAGATATTTATGGATTCAATCTTTCACCTTAGATTCAGAGTAATACATTCTAAAAGCTCTAGGTAAATACACAGGCAACAAAAACCCAAACAGATTGAAGCACCAAAACGCCATATTAGCCAAAGCAAGCACTCTCCCAACGTAAACTCTGTACTTACCAGGCTCATCATCATCCGCCTTTGAGAACTCAAACCTCATCCACTCCACCAGCGTGAAAATCCTCCTGGAATTGTAAAACACCGGCACGAAAGCCCTAACCGGAATCGAAAGCCTGCCTGAAAACGCCACCCCTTCCATGAAGACTTGACTTGTCAAAAGAAAAACATGCGGCGCCGCCGCCTTCGTCCCTCGGCTATCGCCCACCAGGACCCCGTGAATGATGTAGGCCGCCGGGAGATAAATCCCGATGATGGCGCCGGCCGTCACGTACAAGGGAAGAATCTTGTTTCGTGGATCGAAAACCTTGGAATCTTTCGGAGGCACGTTCCGTGGGAAGGCGACTCTGAGAAGAAAGTACATGTAGACGATGGAGAAAACCACAAAGGCCAAGTCCTCCGTGCTAACCATGCCGCTTGCAGTGAGGATGATCATAACGGCGAGACAACTGAGGTGCATGAGGCGTGGCATTTCTTTATTCTCACCCTCTTTTTTTTGTTCTTCTTTCTCTAGAAAAGAAAGGATGTGAAAGAAATTTTCCTGGAAAAGTTACAGTATGGAGAGTAATAGAAAAACCTTAAAGCCGAAAAGAGTAATGTAAGGCGGAGAGACCCAGACACGAATTTTGGATAGGATTTGGCAATGGATGGCTGAGTTGATGGAGGAGGACAAGTGGCAGCCGTGGAGTATTGGCATGGAATTGAAAACATATATATTTAAAGAAAAATTATTAAATGATCTCGGCTCACCACCTCACTTGTAGTCTTAATTAAAGATGGACATGAGTTGAGATATATTTTTTATCAATCCGACTGTGACCCGAATATTGCACTCCTTCACCCGAACTTGACTTTGGAAATAAAATAGAGGAAAAATGGAAGAAATACATAACACTTGCTCCGAATAAAATCTGATTCAATATGTGTTGGATTTGAAATTCAAGACTTGTTTCTAAGTTATAAAATTTCAGTTTCAATGAAAAAATGATTAAAAAATAGAAGAAATAGAAGAACAAAGAAGATGGAAAATAGAAGATGAAGAAACCCTAACATATATACAGTGGCAGTTTTGTAAATACACTAAAAATTATATATGGGTCGGATCGGATTTTTGTAGTGTTTAACCTGAATCCGATGATCACTCTCATAAAACCCAGCCCGACCTTAACCCAAATTTTAGAGAGAGAAAAAACTGACCCTATCGGATCGGGTCGGAACCAGTCGGATCCGAATCTCATGCCCAACCCTAGTCCTAACCAATAACATTTGTCCACCTCATTTTTTTCAAGATGAATATTTACATCTTCCTACATGTAAATAAAAATTGGGTGATTATTTGGAAGTTATTTTAAAATTTGTGGTTGTCATTCATTGTGACATAAATGACGCGGTGACTGAGTCCATGAAATATTTCTCATATTTAAATGGTTAACATAGCACGAAGCGACGTCGATGGTAAATGAATTATTATTCTTAAAAGTTCTAGGAGTTCGAATACAAAAAATATTAGGAGTGTGAGTGTTTAATATCAAATGATTTAGAGTTATTTATGAACAGACAATGTCTTGCATTTACCCCATATTAATGAAGAAAGGGTTAACATAGCTTTTGGTAAATTATACACGAACTAAAAGAAAGAATTATTGTTATTCTTTGACGTTTTAGATTCTAGCATTATGTAAGTAGAAGAATGTTAAATGTCAAATGGTTAAGAGATTTTGAATATATATTACTTTATATTCATTTCAAACTAATTAAAAAAAGTTAATAAATTATAAATATCACCATTCAAATTATTTCTCATTTTTATTTCAATTATTAATATTTAAAATATTCAATTTTATCATTCTAACTTTAGTTCTACTGTTCGTTTGGTCAATTCTTTATTAGATAATCAACAACTTTATGGCATACAAGCCGATATAAAAAATAAAAGGCAAAAATACATTAAAAATCTATGTACTTTTGAAAAAAAATCAATGTGGTCCTCGTATTATTTTTCTCTCAATGTGGCTCCCAAACTCAGAAAATAAACACAATGTGGTCATCTGACTAATATTTTTCGTCGTTGACCGTTACAATACTGGTGTGCTAGTTCATGGTGCTAAAGTGACATCCTATCTGTAATGTTTGAGTTATCAATTCAGTCAATCTGTAAGGTCATATTGTGAACTGCCACATCAGCATCGTAACGGTTAAGGACGAAAAAATGTTGGTCAAAAGAACACATTGAGTTTATTTTCTAAGTACGAGGGTCACATTGGTTTTTTTTCAAAAATACAGAGACCTCTGATTTTTTTTTCCAAACTCAAATAATGCTTTTTATCTTTATAAAACTATTTTTCTTTCTTTTTTTTCCTCACATTTTTTCTTAATCTGTATAGATTCAGGCCATCACCGACATTGATATAGATTGATGAGTCTCAAAATTTTCTATCAAACTTCTTTCGTCCTTTTAAGTACAAATTTAGTAAAAAAAACACCCTAGACTTCACGAATCTAACATTGAATGATTCACTTTCTTATTCTTCAATCTCTATTGATCGTCATTAGATGAATCTCGAACGAAAATATGTGACTTTACGTTCCCTTTGCTATCTAGAGCGTTGAGATAATTGAGGATCCCTTCACAAGTATATGAAAGATGCTTCTGAGATTCCCTTATTGATATACCAATCATTAGAATGATTTTTGACTATTCGTCCAAATAAAAAAAAAAGTGAACCACAAAAGTCTCTCATGGTCTACTTCCTTCAACTTTATATATAAAGATGACCTTAGGATCGCTCACTCCTGAATCAATGCTAAAAGATCATAGGAATGCTTCTAAATGATATGTCTATGTTTGGTCAACAAGATTGTCCTTCAATAAGATAGCCTGATGATAGCCTGATGAGTAAGAGTGTGAACAGTTGAGGCAATGACATACATAAATGGATCACTTCAACACCCTCAAGCACCAAACACTACAACAAATTTTCTTATTAGTGGCATCTAGATTATTATCACTAAAACTTACATTTACGTCACTAATTTTATCTTGTTACGTAAAAGTTGATGCCATAGCGATCGTCACCCTAGGTGTGTCACTAAATGTCAAAAGTGACGATGTCTTTGTTTGCGTCATGAATTGTTAAACATAGCAACGCTAATGGATAATGTCACCGTTTAATTTGTATTCAGTGACAATTAATTTTGTCACCGAATGATGTAGAGTTTTGTCATTGATAAATCATATCGTCACTAATAACACAATAATTTTGTTGTATACGCGACGAACAAAAAATTGTCACATTGTTAGTGAAGTAGTTTATCGTCACCTAATTATAGTATGAATGGCATTTATATATAATGTCACTTTATAATTGATAATTGATGACAACTAGTTATGTCACTAAATTATATGAAATTTCGTTATTGATAATTTATATCGTCACAAAAAAATACATTAAAATCAACTTATATGTGACGAAAAATATATTGTCACATTTTTAGTGACGTAATATAAATGTTACCTAATAATATTATTAAGGCTTAAGGGTCATATTTGCCTCTGTAGTAGACCCAATATATCATTTTTGCCCATATCGTATTTCTCATCAATTTAGCTCTCAAAGTTATTTAATTGTATCATTCTATACCCTACCCTAACTTAAACCCTAAATTATAAACCCTAAGTTAGGATTTAGAGTTTATGGTTTATTGTTTAGAAGTTATGGAGTTATAGTTTAGGGTTTATAATTTACGATTTTAAGTTAGGGGTAAGGTATATGATGATGCAATTGAGCAATTTCGAGGGTTAAATTGATGCAAAAATACGATAGGGGCGAAAGTGATAATTTGAGTCTACTACAAGGGCAAAATTTACCCTTTCAACTTATTATTAATGATGCTTATACATAACATCACTTTATAATTTATATTCAATGAAAAATTATTACGTCACTAAATTATATAAGATTTCGTTATTGATAATTTATATCGTCACAAAAAATACATTAAAATTAACCTATATATGACGAAAGAGATATTGTCAAATTTTATAAATATTACCTAATAATATTATTAATGTTGCTTATACATAACGTCACTTTATAATTTATTCTATGACAACTTGTCACGCCACTAAATTATATAAAATTTCATTACTGATAATTTATATTGTCACGAATAATTCATTAAAATCCACCTATATGTGACGAAAGAGATATTGTCATTTTTTAGTGGCATAAAATATCGTTACGTAATAATATTATAAATGACGATTATGCATAACGTCACCTTATACAATCGTCACCAATATATTGGTAAAACAAATAATTATCATATTTTTAATGATAATATATATTAAAATAAAATTATTTATACTAATCTAAACAAAAAATAACACGGTTCAATTATTGTGGAATAATGAAACTTAAACACATATTTACTAAAGAAAATAATAGTTCTACCTATAAAACACTTAAACGTTTAAAGAAACTAAAATAATATGACCATAATATGACGTGTGGAATGACTTGTTCCGGGAATCTCAATTCAAATCTTGTGTCGGTTGTAATTTTGTTGATGATGAGTTCGTGGTATCATTTAAAGCTACAAATTAAAATAATTATTAACATTAGTTACACAATTAAAATTATATAATAATTTTTATTTAATTAAGTATATTCTTTACCTAAAGAATATCCACAGCAGACGAATGAAAAATAATCCCCTCTTAACTGCAATCCCATTCGGGACAGATACCAAACAACCAACAAAATGTCATGTACGAACGAACGAAGTAGCCAGGCATCGAGAAAGTAAATAACCAAGAATTAAAACATATAAAACCACATACCACAAAGAAGACCAATAGAAAGAACATGCACCGAAAGTTTAGAAACATCGATATTATCAAAGAAAGGATTAAGAGAAAACATTATTAAAATAAGTTTGATTAAAAACATAAAAAGTAACCTTGGGATCGTTGGATGTTTGGTAAGTAAAAAGAAAATCAAAATAAAAAGAATAATTAATAAAAGTAATCAATATTATTAAAAAAAATAAAAGAATCACCAGTATATTGATAATTACACCATACTATAAGTACAGAATCATATTTAGATCAGTCATTAGTTCCAAGATATTCAAACGAAGGAATGTCCTGACCCACGTTTAAGTTCCTGATCCGCCACTGCTTAACACGGAGGAAGTCCGACTCCGCACATACCGCCCACCCTTCTGATCTCGATCCTGTCGAAAACCCTTTTATAATCCGGACTTCGCATGTACGCACAAAAGCATGGCGCATGTTCCCTTGTCTTGGCACAACAGGTGGGTGATGGGGTTGGCTTCTTATGCTCATGCAGGCACGGGCTCAATAAATCCAGAGCGTAATCGCATGTCGGTTGCGCTGCTACTTTCTGATGCAGGGGATCCGAGACAGATGATGATGAGCTGTCAGATTGCACCTTGATGGCGCTGAGATACCATGAATTGACAGATCAGCGCAAAGGCGGGAATTGATTGTGACATGTTCTCATTGGGGTCGTTTTGAGTATGTTTCAGTCTTTTGGCCATAACTTTGGCTATGTTCAGAATCGCGCACAAGACCCAATCCGAAAGCTCTTTTCGACGCACGCTCTCCACATTGAGATACGCTCATGTGGCCTTTTTTTCAACCTCAAATTTGCCGTTTTCCCCTCCAAATCATAGATTTAATATTTTTATTATTTATGGTAATATTCGATTGTCAATTAGGAAATCAATTTAAATCGATTTAGGTCGGATTTTTTGGAGATTGCTTATTTTATTTCGAATTTCAATTTAGAGTGATTTTCGGTTTTGCTATTTTTGGCAAAATTCGAATAAAGACAATTTTTGGCTATAACAGTCCGGCTTGTGACTGATTTTGGCATTTTTTGATTTGATAATATTTTATTAAACCCTAGAGACTTTTTTCTAAACCCTAGAGACTTTTTTCTCTTTTTTTTTGGCGAATTTTCTCTTGTGAATCATCTGTTTGAGCGCTTGCATGATAATC
The DNA here is from genome assembly GCF_006381635.1 of Hibiscus syriacus. Classification (NCBI taxonomy): domain Eukaryota; kingdom Viridiplantae; phylum Streptophyta; class Magnoliopsida; order Malvales; family Malvaceae; genus Hibiscus; species Hibiscus syriacus. The sequence continues at coordinate 722,917 of NW_024062312.1, read as the reverse complement.
ACTATTCTATCTGACGTCACTTTCACACCAGAAAAACCACCACAAATAATACCACTGTACACAAGACGATAGAGACCTTGGTCATATTGTTATTTTTTATTTAAACAAATTGAAATACCGGTGATTGTTTATTGAGTTGATGCTTTTACATATATTTGATACAATTTATAATAGTTGGAGTTGGAGTCTTTGAGATATTTAAACCATACATATAAACCTAATAGCGAAATGTTTGGTTGAACATTTGGTTGAACATTTTGTGAGAGAGAAATTTATGAGTAAATATTAAATTAAAAAGGGTATGTTTAATAATAGAATATTGATATTTTCTTAGTTTTAACCGTTATAATTCATTTTTAAAGGTTAAAGTATACAAATGGTCCACTGATTATAAGATATTTTATTAAATTTTTTGACTATTAAAAGTTACAAAATGATCATTTGACTATAGAGTGTTGTTTTGTTGAATCACTCGACTATTGATTATATTCCAAACTCTTCATTTTCCATTAAAAATTGACGGTTGTTTAAGCTCGACATCAACATGATAACTAAGATATGATAGTTGTCATCACGACTTTTAGACCCGTCAATAAAAATTATACCTAAGCAGAAAGAAATATAATCTTTATATTAAACCAAATATAAATTATTAAATATAAAATTCATCCCTTACATAAAATAAGACGGTAAAATGGCAATTATACAAGTGAAAATGAAGAACACCCTTTTTCGATGTTAAAATTGAAACAAGCCAAAAGGATCTGGAAACAGAGTATATGAAATTACAAAGAAGAAACTACTTTATACTGGTTATTGTCAGAACAATGGAATCAAATCATATGGGAAGTGATTTCTTGTTCAGCAAGCATTGCAACTCTTCCTGCACGTACCATAGTAATCAGGAGAACCAACCATGAAAGCCGGGTTCCTTTGACATTCCCCGATAGAAGCCCAATGAGGACAGCTGGCGTCTTCGTCCGAACATTCATCGTTTCTGCCAAAGCGGGATGAGATGGTTTCTCTGGGAACAGCCCTCAGGTAGAAGAATTTGGTGGCACACCACATTTCTCCTTCGAGAACAGGGCATCGAGCATGCGAGCTACTACCGTCCGGAGATCCATTGAGGTGAGTCGTGAAGAACAAAACGGCGTTTCCCTTGACAGGTTTCTGGAAGTTGCTGGTCTTTGTACAATCTGACCACGTCTTGCTCTTTGGCTGCAACGGTAGGGAATCCGTTTGTTGGTGGAGTAAGCTTCTTAGCTCCGAATGTTTAGCAAAGGTTTCGAGATATATTCGTACTCACCTCTGTGTGGGGGAAAAGAATCTCACCACCGTGGGTAACATTTGAAAGATACAAGATCACGGTTGCCAACAAAGGCTCGCTCAAATCCCGCCTGGTTTTATTGCCGAAATAATCCAGGTTTTGTTCGGCCTCCTCAAGTTCATAGCGGCTAACATATAGAGGACTACCATTCCCTGAGGCACAATGAACATCGAGTTCCAGTAAAACAAGAATGTATCTTATGAGAAAACAACCATTTTAAGGAAGATGAAGAACATGGATGAAGATACCTTTAGGAAGGAAAGTCCAAGCCGAAAGTCTTTCTTCAATCATTGCAAAAACTGTATCCTAGAATACAAAAATATATTTCTATGCTATAGAATCATTCATGAAACATGCTTCCGAATGTAGATGAACTTCATTTATTAACTTATCATTTCGTGATATTCATAATAAATAGATCTTTTTCAGAGTTTTTAAGCTAGTTTAACAAAGATTTTAAAGTTCACGGATGTTTGGAATATGAACACAACAGAAAATGGGGCAATGTGTGTGAGGAAAGCAATACAACAAAGAAAGTTACATCAATCTACCTTACTAATCAAGATGAAAACGGATTTAATGAAGTATTTAGGTCAAAGGGTATATTAGTTATTGTACTACGTAATGTTTTAATGTAAATGCATGACACTACCACGTTGATAGAATCTCTACTTTTCCTGTAAGTACATCTCTCCCTAGAAAGAACTTTCCGAGTTGAAAAAGAATGATAGATTAGTGATAGAACAGTTTGCAATAGCTAGCTACACAGTCTAACTGTGAAGGTATGGGTGTTACATGTAATGGAGAACCTCAGCCAGTGGTCAAAGAGCTTGAGGTGGCCGAAGCGTTGTAATGGAGGTAGCAATATCTACAAGTGCACACGTTCAGCCTTGCACGTTGCAATGTAAGGAGTAGACCATTATGTCTTCTATCGACAAATAAAGCAGGTAAAATTTCATTAGTCATCTGTGTGGATGATAATGTTATTACTAGTGAATGGATAAAACCATTGGAATCATATCTCCAGACAAAATTTTAGACAAAGGTTTTAAGAGATTTATGATATTTCTTAGCCGTAGAAGTTGCTGGATCTTGTGAGGGGGTTTCACTATCCAAAGCAAGCATCTACTTGACTTCAGGAAATTGGACTGTTAGGAATTAGGATTGCAGACATCTTGATACTCCTATGGGTCTTAACAAATAGTATGGAGTCATAGTTCGAAGCTAAAATAATCGGTAGAGGTCCTATGTTTTCCTTTTTCCTTTTTCTGGTAGCTACATGCATGCTACGTACAGAAGCAGAACGATAGTAGAAAAGGAGAATTTTTTGGATAAATCAGATTTTATTATCCAAAGAACAGAGTCTCCTACAAAATACAATCAGGTTCCGAAACAAAATACAAAATACTTACAAAAAGAATCAACGATCTTCTATACCCCAGTGATTGCATAAAGTAATATTAACACTATCTACTCTATTAATGTGTCTACCCCTTAGTTGTAAACTAACAGTATCTTTAATGGCTTTAAAGATTTCTTCTGCAGACCTGAGACGATTTTGGAACACCCTTTTGTTCCTCTCTTCCCATATTGTGTAAATGAGGGCATTGAGAGCTATCTTCATGACCAAAGTGAGCAGTGATTTGCCTTTCTAAGTTGAGTTGGTCCATGCCATGAAATCTTCCCAAGAACAGTTAGGAAATCGTAAACCAGAGAGTGAGAACACTGCTTTCCAAATAGTGACAGCAGTTGGGCATTTAAAAGAAAGATGCTCCCTTGTTTCCAAATCAGAATTACAGAGAACACAGTGGTTATCGTTGATAATCTCTATTCGTTGAAGTCGATCCTTTGTTGGAAGCTTATCAAGAAAAGTCATCCAAGTTATGAGGCTGTGCTTAGGTATATGCAGGAGAAACAGAAAAGGAGAATTGATACATGTACAAGAGTCCATAATAATGACAACACATGCTACTTTGGACTAATGATTATACTTGTACCTATTAAAAGAACAAAGTCTCGAAGATTCAAATCATATCTACTCGGTAAGTATAATGTGAGTGAATTCTTAAAAGGCTCTAATGTTTCTCCCATTGATGTTTCAGATTCAAGATCGAATCCTTTTGAAGAGAGGGAGGATGATACATGCATCATAAGGCTCACATCAAAGGAAATGGACTAAAGCTTCCAATGGACTCACACGATCAAGCCTTGGAAAAGAAGACTAATAGATCACAGACTTGCGACTGTTTTTGAATGAGACCCTGATGTTATTTGGTCAATATTCTTCTAGATTTACAACCGGCTATCTCTTCGTTTTCCAACGGTTCTTGAATCACCTCAATCCGATTTCGGAAACTCAAGATATGATCATTTAGTGAAGAAACAATATTATACTACAAAATTTTTAATAGTCGATGAACTTAATAAAATAATATTATATAATCCAATGACATTTTATAATTTTTTAATAATAAAAAACTTAATAAAGTAGTGTCGGGATCTTCGGTATAATTTATCCTAAAATTTAATAATAAAATTTTACTATACTACAATTACTAGATAATTTAAAATTAAAAAAATCAGAAAAATAAACAACAGCCTTGGTTTTCCTGGCGGCCACTTTCGGCGAAAATCGGGTGGTTTTCGTATGGTGAACGCTACAGCATGGGACCTACGAAAGAATCACATTTACCCTATCACAGATGCCGGTCCACTCGTTTATAAAGCACCGTCACCAAAACCAATCATAAGTTCCCCTTGCACTCGCATCGCAGTTTCTTCCGTTCCTTCGATCTGAGCTGAGCTTTCCTCCCCTTTCAGGCGAAAGGAAAAAACAACCGAAGGGAGGATCAAATCCATCTGTCTTTTTCCTGGTTCGATCTCTTTGATATCTCATTTTTTAATTGTTTTAATTTGTTTTGTCTATTGTTTTCTTCGCGTTGTTTTGACATTTTTATTTTATACGGCCGATGGATTGTAGGTTTTGCTATGGCATCGAAGCGGATCTTGAAGGAATTGAAGGATTTACAGAAGGATCCTCCAACATCTTGCAGTGCTGGTAATGCATATTCTCTCCTTTTGCTTTTTATTTATTACTTATCAAACATTGATTTTTTTTTTTTAACTTCCACTTTGAATTTAGATTTATAGGTAGTTTGAGTGGAGTATAGAAGATCTGCTTGATATGATTATCAGTGTTTTTTTGGATAATTAAATGTTTTATTTCAAGACCCTAAACCTAACGATTTATGTATCTGTGTTGTGTTTCCTGTAATTTCAAATTCAAAATCGTGTTTGAAATTTTTGTACTTGTGTAAGTTTTGACGCCTTGATAATTTTCTTTAAATATATTTTGAGATATGTATGTATTCGTAGGATGCTTGTGACATATATTTTATTGTGTTCACCATGACCGATTGATATTAAGGGTGAGGGTTCGATAGAATTGAATTGAATTGAATCGAGTGAAACAAATTAAGAGTGAACGTTTTATAAAGTCAAATCGAAACTAGTTGAAAGGAGTCCGATCTGAACTTTGGATCGAGTTGAATAAATTATTTTTTAGTTAATTTAAAAGAACTTAAATAGGTCAAATTAAAATTTTGTTGGCTATCTAAATAAAATTTCAAGTTAGAGCACTTAAATTTGAGAGCATATATATGGAAACTTATTTTAAATTAAAATAAGAGAAAAAGAAGCGACTCTTAACTTGATTTATCATTTCTTTTCAAAAGCACTTTTAGACTCTAAAAGTTCTTTTGAAAAGCAATGCTATACGGATAGTTGTTCAGGCCAAAAAGTGTTTTTGAACTTGGGTTGAATAATGTTTTCCAAAAGTTAAAATTTATAGCTTTTTTTTGCCTAAAGCATTTTTTAACTAAATTGCCCATTTGCCCTAATTTATATCATTTTTTTCTATAACCACCGGTATTTGATCTATTGATCGACTAGTCCGGATCGGATATTGCAGAGACAAGAGTTTACTCTATTCGCAATCGCTAGGATTTGAACCCCTGACCTTGTTTAAGAGATCTAGTGTCTCATCCGACTAGACCAATTGGTTGTTGCTCCAAATTTATATCTTTTATATTTTCAAAAACAATGTTTAAAAAATAGGCATTTTATCTATTTAAAGGCACTTTTGACAACACTGCTAAACAAATCTTTAAGATTTGCCAAAATCACTTTTCCACCGCATTTATCAAAAATAATGTTACAACTATCTTTCGAATGAGTTCCATGTTTTGGCACGGTGAAGTATTCCTTTGAAGCTACCCAAATAAAGAATTTAGCTAGAATGTTACTTGATAAAAAATATCAGAGGACAATAGAGTTATTATTATCATAGTTCAAGTAAAATGAATCAAAGTCGTGAATAATGGATGTAAAATTGTCAAAAATCTCACATTTTCAAGTTAATGTAAGGTTGTCTAAGAAACATGTTGTAATTGAAGTAAAATTGTTAAAAAACTCGCATTTTCAAGTTAATGTAAGATTATCTAAGAAACATGTTCTATTAAGATTATCAGTTGTATTACATTGTTGATGACAATCATACACTCACGCAAGTAATGTGAAACTAACTGTACTGAACACCTCCTTGGCTTTTGAATTTCCCTCCGACTCTAGCTACATACACACTTGGCACCTTACTTTTGAAAATAAAATTTCTTCCTAATGGTTAAGCATGAAACCAATTGACTCATACGGAACTTGAATCTGAAACTGCATCTCAAATATGCATGAGAATACATGCAATATGACAAATACTTGGATCTTTGAGATCCAATCCTCCACCATTTTTTGGTTTACTTACTAACCACCTCCTAACTCACTTTGGCACCTGTAGCATTATCTTCTCTAACCTTCCATAGGAAAACCCGAGCATATTTGATCCATTTCTGGATTTATTTTTATAGTAAAACAATTAAAGAACACCAGAAGTTTTGCAAATTGAAGAGTGAAGATAACTTACTGGATTAGTTTCAAAGGGCCTCCTGCCCAGTTGCTTATTCTTCTATTTATTTAATGCATCCATGGATCACAGTTTTTTGCATGGAGTCTGCCAGATGTTGAAGGCTCACCAAAGTACCTTATAGGCTGCCAAGCCTGACAATCTGAAACCAGTAATATTTTTAGATCTTGTAGAATAGCTTGATTAACATTAGCCAAAAGTTTTTCAGATTTTATTCAAATCCTGACATGTTTTAAGGGGACTGTTGGTCTAACATAACCAATGACTGATTTTAACACTAATCGTTAATTATTTGGAAATGATTGTAATATAAGTTGTGCCGCCAAACACATGGAAAAGACGGCCGATCAGTTTCTTTGTTTCACGATGCTGTTGCTTTCACGAATTTTGTTCTTATAAAGACCAATATAATTATAGCATAAAAGAATACCTATATAATTTGTAAAATATTAAAAGCATACATAAAACACTTTAGCATTTCAGTGTGTCAGGTGAAGCTTTTATGAATTGTGTGTTGAACTGGAAGTGGTTGTCTTTTTTTATATTTGGTTATATATTACAAAATTTCCTGAGCTGTGGTTTCATTTGACGCCTTTACATTCTGTTTACAGTCGATGTTAACCAAGTTATCTATTACATTATATTATGCATTTTTTTAGGTGTAATAAAGTTGGTGAAATGTAGAGGAAAACTATGTCTGTTGTCTGGCTGACTTCCATCTCTAGAGATTCTAAATTTTTTTCAGACATTTTATTGTTATATCTGCCCCTTGAAGAAGCTAACGGAACCATTCTGTATGTGATTACTTGTTGCATACTATATTATTGTCTACACGATGGTATTGATATTGTGCAATTTCGTATTTGTTTGCACTCATTTTTTCTGCAATTGGTTATGTGTAGAGGTGCTCGAGGAGTATCACTGAATTTCAATACTTGCATATTCCTTATTTGTTTTCATTCATTGTTGCAGGTCCTGTTGCTGAAGACATGTTTCATTGGCAGGCAACAATCATGGGTCCACCAGATAGTCCTTATGCTGGGGGTGTTTTCCTAGTGACCATCCATTTTCCTCCAGATTATCCCTTTAAGCCACCCAAGGTAACATTTTTTATGTAATTCTACTGCTTTTCTCATGGAGACAGGCTGTTTACCTCTGATGTTTGCTAGAGCATGCAAATTTTCCCTGTTCATTTTGGGTGGTTTCACACTTCATTGTGGATGGAATTAATCGATAATTTTGCCCCTGTAGAGCGGCAGATGCTTTAATGAGCGTAATCAAAACCTTATTTCCATATGATAAACGGGTTTTGCAGGTAGCGTTTAGAACAAAGGTATTCCACCCCAATATTAACAGCAACGGAAGCATTTGCCTGGACATCTTGAAAGAGCAGTGGAGTCCTGCACTAACTATTTCCAAGGTGATTGTCCTCTAATTATCTGTGATATTCCTGTTTGCAACTCATCTCTTCATTTGGATATTCAATGTTGTGGCACAAATGAATCTAATATGAAATAGCCACTCGAACCGAACCTTATGTTGCTCCGACCCTTCATATTTCTTGAAGCATGAGCCATTGAGATATGATGCTCTAAGGATCTTCCGAATATATGATCTTGAAAAAAAAATCCGAACATCCAGTTAACTAGATTAATATAAATCTATTACTTCTGTTTCTCCTATCCCCATTTCTTGAAGCATGAGTATCGAGTATGATGCTCCAAGGATCTTCTGAATATATGATATTGAAAAAAAAAATATTCAAACATGCTTGTGTAGGATTCTAGCCGTCTAGACCTCATATCCAGTCCAGTTAATAGCTTAGTACACAATCAAATTGAGAAGTCAAGAACCTGAAACTTGAATTCCGATCGAACCGGTAGAATGAGAATCCACCTAAATCTCCAGTACCTTAAATGAAAACACACTCTATAGTTAAGCCTTTTGGGTCACACGGATTTCATTTGCTACATGGCTGAATTTTGGTTCATTTAGGTATTGCTATCAATATGTTCGTTGTTGACGGACCCAAATCCTGATGATCCGTTGGTGCCGGAGATTGCGCACATGTACAAGACAGACAGGCACAAGTACGAGACGACTGCAAGGAGCTGGACCCAAAAGTATGCCATGGGCTAAAGGAGCGGTTTGGTGTACGAGGGGATTGGGGAGGCTGTGTTTCTTTTTCGGTGTCATGTGTGAACGATTTGGTCTCCGTCTTCAATGCCTAAAATGCCACAATATTCCCTTGTTTAAAACAAAGAAACATCAAGTGTTGCGTACTTCTGTTGTATGGACAAATGTAACTTCGAAAAACAAAAAACATTTTAAGTGTCCCGAAATCTTAAAAATGTTCAATTCGCTCCCTAAATTCATTTTTATTTCATTAAAAACTCTGGCTGCTCTTTCCAAAGAAAGCATGGTTAGAAGTTCACAAAGAATCATTGAAGAATCGGAGTGGCCATGCGTAATGACTCAGGCGTTCATCTTCTCATCTGGCTTTAAAGAAACCAATGCTCTACATTGTAAAAACTGGGACATAGTAAAGTGTGTATATATACACATTTTATTTTATGTTGATATCGCTATAGTTATTTTTTTCACTCTCAAATTTCTAACAAGTAATCATGAGCAATGGTTTGGGCCTTGGAGTTTTTTAAGGAATTTATTGATATGGATTTTTTTAGTGATTTTGGAGACATTAAAGATGATTTTACTGCAATGAATTTTTTAATTGTATGAGAGCAATTCTCGATTGATCTAGTGATGTTTCAATGAATATTGCATAAGAATTAAGGTTGTTGAAGACTTGACAACAGTGCTTCAACTGATATGCAACTTACATAAAGATTGAAATTGTTGAAGATTTAAAGACCAATTTTTGTTGAAATTTAGGTCAAGGGGGAGATTTGTTATATTTTGACCTAAATTATAATTGGTGATTAATTGAATTTATTATAATTATAGTGGTTAAAAATTACTTAGTAATTGGGTTTATTTAATAAAGTAAATATTTAGTGGTGACCAAATATTTAACTTTATAAATAGAGATCATGTCTTAGAATTTAGGGTAATGTGCGAGGGAATTATTTTACAAAGATGTAATATTTTTTGGGATCTGTAACTTTTGGATTTTATGTTGTAGAGATAATTTTGTAGGGTTGGTGAAAGAGTGTTTTGGGATATATTTGATTTGGTATCTATATCAGCTTATGGGATACACATAATATCATGTATTGGGATACACGTGATATCATGTATTTGTACTCTTCATGTTCTCTACGTTTATAGTAAATTATTGTTCATCTCACTTGTGGAGGTAGGCAAGGCTGAATTACGTTAAATCTTGTCTCTTGTTCATGTCTTATTTTATGTTGATATCGCTTTGGTTATTTTTCCACTCCCCAATCCCTAAAAAGTTATAAATTTTAATTAAACATAATTATTTATTTATTTAAATCTAATGACTATTAATTGGTGTAAAACTTATTAGTTTTACATAGTTTAAGTATATCATAACCCTAAATATATAGGCTAGATCCAATTACATTGTGTAAAACTCTTTCAGTTTTACACCTTTTTAAGACCATTGGATGAGATAAATTAAAGGCTGAGATTAACAGTAGAAAATAAGAAGATGTTCACTAGGAAAAAAAACAAAGAGTTAATCGTAGCCTTTGATTTCCTTCAATCCAATGGTACTAAAAAGGTGTAAAAACTAAAATAGTCTTTACATTGTAATATATAAGGTTAGGATCCCCTTAGTCCTAGTGTAATTACACCCTTTTAGGATCGTTGAATGAGAAAAAAAATAAAAGGTTGAGATTAACTCATTGTTTCTTTTTTCCAATGAATATATTCTCATTTTCTATTGTTAATCTCAAACTTTTATTTTTTTCTCATCCAACGATCCTAAAAACGTGTAAAACTTTATTATGTAATTAGATCCTAACCCATATCATCACAAAATAATAGAGGAATTTTATACCAGACATAAGGAGAGGTAAAAGAGGAATTTTTATTATTATTATTTAATTGTTATTTCTTATATATCTCAGAAGTGAAAAAAAAACACTTTTATTTATTGACTCAAATTGATAGCAAAAGGGTAAACAGTCGATAGTGGTTAAAAATATTTAATTATCATAAATATTAATTTAATAGTCATAAATGTTTTGTAACACCTCAAATTCATCTAGTCCAGAATATGATTGACGATATCATATTGACTGATCGAGATAAAGTCTAACTTTGAGGACACAATATTTTTTGTATGAATGTAGGATCACTTAAGTTTTAGTGAATTTGGTGACTCAACTATTTTTTTTAAATAATACTTTTAATATTATGTTTTAGTTGCATTTTGGTCACCTGTCGTTAAAAAATTAAAGATGATGTTGACATGTACCATAAAATAATGTCACGTCTTCGTTGAAAAAAAAATACCACGTTACTAGTTGTATTTATTTTTAATACTGGTGTCCAAAACGTAAGGTTATGTATGATTTTTCAAACAAAATAGTTAGATGATCAAAATAAAACAACTAGAATAAGTGGGTGACTAAATTCATAGTTTACCCAAAAAATATAACATGCATGTGAGAGGGACCAGCATATGGGGAAGGACCTATAAGTAATGAATGAATAGTTGGGGACATTGAGAACAAATTAAGGTTTCTACCTTTACATGATGCAACGAGAGATTATGAATTACCAATGGCACGTAACAAGCAACACCAATCTGGTGAGTGAGTTTTTTTAATATTAATAATGCAAATACTCCGTACATGGACGGATACAAGATTTTATATTAAGGGACGAGATTATAAAAAAAAAATTGTTGCCCTCCAGTTCCAAGGCTTCGTTCTGACTAATTTGGATCGACCCGAGTCGCACACCTAGCTCTGGTGAGTGAGTTTCCTAACCGGGATTTTCTGCATACACAATGACTCGAACCTGAGACATTTGTTTAAGCGATATTAAACTGCTTACCACTTGAATCAATCTCGTTAGTAGACATAAAATTTTGAAGGAAATACAAACTTTTAAAATTTTAAGAGACAAAACATATTTTTAATAAAACTGCATAAAATATATAAAAATTTAAAACTCATTTAAAGAAAGTGTATTTAGCTGCAATGGGGTTAAGATCAAAAGCCCATGGTTATGTGTTCAAACTCATTTAACTTCATTACGAGAAATGATCACGTGCAGCAGTCTTAATATACAGTTAAAAAATGCGTTATTGGTTTTGTTATTATTTAAATAATAAAACCGATAAAAAATTAACGAAAACATTATTATTTCTGTCGGTTTTATTATTATTGGGCGTTTTATCGGTTTTGTTATTTTTTCTACCGGTTTTGTTGTTGTTGGGCACTTTACTGGAAATGTAAAAAACATTGATATTTTAGTTAAAAAATTATAATATTTTAAGTAATTTTTTATTAATTTTTTTATTTAAATAATAATAAAACCGATAATATATTTTTTAATTGTATATTAAGGGTGTCTAATGTGCTGAGGAACTTCCCCTCTTTGCGGGTTTCTTCCAACTTAAAAAGCTTAGTCAAAATCTCCACTTTCCGACATTCATTGCATGCTTCATATAAGAATTCATGATTGTTTTTATAATTTTGATTTTTATATTTAAATTTTAATACAATACAATTTAATTTAAATATAGTTCGATTATCAGTGCTATAATCCTATAGTATATTAATGTTGATTGTATTTAATTATTAAGATGGTATATTGTATCCATAACATAATATATATATATATATATATATATAGTATAACCACCAGTATCTGATCTGTTGATCGATTAATCCGAATTAGGTACTGCAGAGGAAGAGCAACCCTCCCAACCCAGTTTACTCTATTCGTAATCGCCAAGATTCGAACCTCTAACATTACTTAAGGGATTTAATACTTTATTCACTAAACCATCTGTCGTTGGTATATATATATTATAATTGTGAGGCAAATATGAGCATAATAATAAAATTAATCTTTACTATTTGGTCAAATAGTCATTTTTATCCTATATTTTTTAGAGCATTTTAATCATTAATGTTTTAAATTTTGGTCAAAATAGTCATGTTGAATGTAAATCATTAGTTGATTACTGATCAACACGTATTAATGACATGATGTTTTTACACTTGTTTAATTGATGGCTTGACATGTATTATGCCACTCAAAGTGATGATGTGGCATGTGACACATCACTAATTAAACATATGTAAAAATATCACATCAGCGATCTGTGTTGATCATTCGTTAACTAATAATTTTCATCTAAAAATTTATTTTGACTAAAACGTTAGAGACTAAAATAATCTAAAAATAAATTTATAGAAATATTGGACTAATTTTATTATTACAATCCAATATTAGAGCTGAATAACCAAACATTCAACTTTCTTGTTTTATTCCCTTTGTTCGAATTAAAAAGATAGGAAAAGAAATAAAGCATGGTGTCTGGATATTCATACACATAGCCCCATCAATTAGTTTGCAAATTGGTATTAGCATATATAACTAGGGATGGGCATGGAACCCGAATCCGATGGGTTCTGACCCGACCCGATTCGATCAGGTTAGATTTTTTTAAAAAAAATTGGTTCGGATTTGGGTGGATTTTTTTAAGTGTGATATTCGGGTTGGGTCGGGTTCGGGTTTAGGGTGAAAAATACCCGACCTGAAAAATATATAATTTTACTTTATATATTTAGAAATAATTACATTAATACCCTCTATATATAATTTTTTTCAATTAAATCACTGTTTTTATTGAATAAAAATATTTTTTTTATTATTTCGGGTCGGGTCAGTTTCTAAGTTATATATCGGGTCGGGGTCGGGTGAAATCTTATTTTGGTCGAGTCGGTTCGGGTCTCGGGTGGATGCTCCCTTGTTCTCGGGTCGGGTCGGGTGGACCAAAAACCCGACCCATGCCCATCCCTATATATAATTAAGGGTAAACTTTACAAATGATCACTAATATTTGAGTAAATTTTTATTTATTATACTAAAGTTTTAAAAGTAATAGATAAGTCACTGACATTATCAATTTATAACAAAATAGTCATTCCACTGTCATTCCCTTTAAATTAATGATGTGATAATTATCAAAAAAATTAATATTTAGTTTGACCCCTAAATTATCGCTAAAATATCAAATAAGTCTTTGAACAATAATTTTATATTTAATTTACTCCAAAAACTTATTAATTTCCATTCGGGTCTATTGCTTAAAAGGCAATTATCCTAACCATTTGACTACAAACGCTGCTTGATGTCTTATTCATTGGATAAGAAAATGATTATGGAAATAACAAAATCAGTTTTTGAAAATATATCCAGAGCTATGTTTTTTTTATTATTTTGAAGTCAATAATCAATTTATTCATCTTATACGAAAAATATTCAATCAAACGCAATGTTAATATTGTTTGTATAATTATTTTAGGTGTATTAAATAATAATTTATTTAAATATAAAAATAAAGTATGCAAACTACGTATTTAGTATTTAAACTATCAGTTTTGATCCGTTTTAGTACTTAAACTTTCAATTTTTTTAAAACCATGCTTAACGTTTAATTTTTGTTTCATTTTAGTACATTGTCGTTAAGAACTTAACGTGTTTGTACCTAAACTATGCGTTTTTGTCTATTTTAGTACCTAAACTTTTAATTTTTTTCTTCAAAACGTAACATTAAATTTTGAACGGCGGTATTAAAATAAAACAACAACTAGACTTTAGGCATGGTTTTGAAAACATTGAAAGTTTAGGTATTAAAATATACCAAACCTAATTGTTTAGGTACTAAAAATGTAATTTACCCTATAAAGTATAACTGTATCCAACGCATCATAATATAAATCCGATTGACAAAGAAGACGATTTTAAATGAATGCTCCAAACATTTCTCTCCCGACAAAACAACCAGCGTCTGTCTAGCTCTACACTGCATGGGCGCATGGCGCATGCATGCACGCATGCACACCTTTCGCCGTCGAATTAAAAATGTTTTCCGAAAAAGGCGGCTGATGCGTCGTATTCCAGTTGTCACCGCCGCGTTAGCAAAAAATCAAAATTAAACCATAAAAGCACTTACTAACGAACGCGAGTGGTCTCAGTGAATAAAGGATTTATATACTATGAATCCACCGTCGTCCGTGACTCTCTCAATAATATTATCTCCAAAATTAGAAAATAATCATACGCAATGACAGATCCGGAAATAATTTTAAGGGTGGACACACATATATTAATAACAAAAAGTTTTCATATGGAGTGAGCAAAAATTAAATTTCATGACGGACACGTTCAATAAAATGAACAACTATCATAAACAAATTTGAATTCCCTGGGTTCTACGTACATCCGCCACCGATCATACACACGTTTCGAAAATAATGAAGAATGGTTAGCAATTACCATAGTCGGTTTGCGGCGAAGATGGAGCCAAGGTGCAAACAATAGCGAAAACCCCCCAGACACTACAAAAAAAATTTAAATTACCGATGGAAAATTTTTGACGGATTTAAAATCTATCATAATTTACCGACGAAAATAAATGATTCCGTACAAAATTATGACAATATTTTAATTTTCGACCGAATTACTTTTTCTGTCAGAAAGTCTATTCATTTCAATAAAAAAATATCAATTTAATTTATGACGGAATAATGATTTCGTCGGAAATTTTTTAACTTTAATTAAATTATACTAATTTAATTTATAATAGAATAATTATTCCGTTAGAATAAAAAATATCAATTTAATTATGACGGTAATGTGATTAATAAAACTAGGTTACAGCCTTTCAAACATATTAAAATATCATGAAATTTCAATTTCCAACTATTCGAAAATCTAAAATAAATGGGCCTTTAAAAGATTTTACTCAAGTCCAACAATCCCGGCCTATCAGCCTATTTTTAATTAGGATGAGCGTTATTCAAGTTGACGAGCTTATTTTATAAGAAATTTTTTGAGTCGAGTCAAGTCGAATTTTTGAGCTTCTGTTAAATTTAAATGTAAATATTTATAGTATTAAAAAGTATTTGATTATAATTTATTAATTTTTTATACTATATAATAATATATATTTCTTTAATTTTTTTCATATGTGATATACATATATCATACAAAGTCAAGGGGATCGACTTAAATTTGAAAATTAATCCACTAATTATTATATGTATAATTATAACTCAAATATAATTTGAGTTAAGTCGAAAAAATATAATTTTCACTTTTAACTTTTAAAATATTTCCACTTTTAAATTGGTATTTCCCCAATTTCAAGATTTTACCCTTATTAATCTGGATCGATTTAGGTTATACACTTTACTTTGGCATATGAGTCTTTCGGTTGGGATTTTCTGCATATATAAGAACTCAACTCTGAGACCTATAAGTATAATATATATTATATAAAGTTATTAAATATTAAATATTGAATTTAAATTTAAATTTAAAATTTCTTTTAATTAAAATATATATTAGATTTGGATATTTGAATATATATTTTTTCATATAAGATATGAATTACGATTTTAGTGATATGAATTTCGAATAAAATAATATAAGATTAAAAAACGAACACTCTTATATAGTATCACATAAGTTGTTGGATAAACTACGTGTTTAATATCTAAATTTATCAATTTTGATTCATTTTA
Organism: Hibiscus syriacus; assembly: GCF_006381635.1. Lineage (NCBI taxonomy): Eukaryota > Viridiplantae > Streptophyta > Magnoliopsida > Malvales > Malvaceae > Hibiscus > Hibiscus syriacus. The sequence goes on along the minus strand of NW_024062312.1, from coordinate 706,914 downwards.
ATATTTAGTCTTGGGTGAGAGTACAAATCCATTAGAGATATATTTTCAATTTATTTATTTTTGATTAAACTAATGTTATTACAAAGTAGTATTTATTCTAAACACTTTCAATTACTTGATAATGAACGTTCAATCACCATGTTACAATCACTGGTATTCGAGCCCGATACCTCTAAAAACAACAAACGATTATTTGTAACCACTATAGTTAGTTAATTCGTACTATTTTCAATTTATTTAATATAAAAGTAACCATTTTCACTCAAACACTGCCACGTGTACTTTAAGACAAGGTTTCATGCATGAGGACACGTACACGCCCGGCCACGTCCCCTTCTCTCTCTTACCCTTCGACCACTTCCCCAAACCTCATTTTAATCCATCACCAACAAGAATAACCGGGAACAGATTACACTAAAAGCAAAAAATTGAAGGATTTTGATTTACAAATCATGGTGAAACTTGCCTCGGCAAGAGAGAGTCGAATGTACGGTCCGCGGCTGAGTCGGAGCAGGGCGGAGTACATGAATGCGGGCCTGTATTTGTTCTCAACAATCGTTTTGATTTGCGGTTTCGCAGCCGAGTTTTCGTGGGAGCCCAGATCGGGTCTGGTTCTGATGCTCATAGCGTTGGGTCTTATAATCTTGGTCAACATTCACGATCTCTTGGCACATCTCGCCGGCATCGATTACCGGTTCGCGTTAATGGGCTTTGATCCGCAGCTGGCTCTCGTCGAGTTCTCCGTCCCGCTGGTTCAAATCTTGGGTTCACTTCTTTTCTTTTTGGGAATCCTCTTCCTCTTTTTTCAGGTATAATTTGTTCAAAGGCCCTGGATCATTTAGCGATTGACGATTATAATCTTATGTACATAGTTCACGAAGCTGACACCTCAAAACATAACAATAAATCCGTTAACCACTTAAGATTTAATATGTGGGTTCGATTGTGTTTTTTATTGCGTTGTTTTATCACGATTGTAGATATATAAACATAGATTTAGATAGTGGTTCGTTATAGTAATAGCGCATGTTATATAACGGTAGTAGTATCATAATATTGTTATTGTATAACCGCGACACCACAATCACAGTAATAACGCATGTTATGTCCGTAATCTATTAAACACAAATAAAAATGCAACCGGAATTGTAATTTAATTCTCTAATACTGAATGTTATTGCCGTCATTAGATATCACGATCATACAATAACGGTTTTATCCTTATTAGAAAAGGGGACCGTTGTTTTGATTGCGTTTGTTTTTGTTGTAGGCGGAGAAAGGGTATGGGTTTTTTAAGGTGGAGAAGCATGCTCTGGGAATGCTTATCGCCGGTCCGGTTTTATGGGTTGTCGGGTCGGTTCATAACTCGTGTCAGATCTACGAGCGGGCCGATGCACATGTTCAAATCTTGCAACAGTGTGTCCATATCCCCTTTTTGATTGGGAGTGTGTTGTTCATGGTGGGAGCTATTCTCAATGGCCATGAACAAGCTGGAGTTGTTCATCATGGGTTACAATTACTGGTAAGCCCAAATACGCATATGAAAACCACAGTAGTAAATTCGGGTTGTTCTGTTTGCGTCGGGTTTTGACCTAAAATGTTATCATATGTAATTTCGTTTACATTAAAAATGTTACGTTACGACTAGTTTTAACTTAAAATGTTACATGGACTTTAAAAAATTACACAATTGATGATGGTTTATATATGCAGGGCAAAAAATGGGTATGGTTAGGGATATGTGGTAGCCTGATGTTTATGATAGGGGGATTAACGAACGTGGTGAAGGTTTTCAAGATGCAGCAGATGAACGGCATTAGGCTCGAGAAACTGCGCGGCGGAGCACAAGATAGATTGATCGAAGACGGGGACGGAGACGGACAGGTCCCTCTCATCATCGACGAGCAGCGGAGGAAAATGGAAGTCGACGAGATTAAAGCCACCGCGGCGGCGGCGGCGGTAGCAGGGAAGAAGAGTCCCACACCTTACAAGGATGTGCTGCTCGCTCGGACTTGAATTTGAATTTAAATGGGTACTATAATTTGTTTTTGGTCCACTTTAATTCATTCAGATATAGTGTTAAGCTCTTTAAGTATTTGTTAAATAAATATTCTTAATCTCATGTTTGCAAAATCTGGTCTCTCTTTGCTGTCTCTCATTCAGTTAATATTTCGAGAATTTCAGTGATTAAGAGAATGATAAAAAAAAATTATTTTAATAACGTGAGTGATTAAGAGAAGTATTATTTTATGTTAAGAACGTCAATTTGAATAATCGTGATTAATTGTGACGGTAGAATGTATATATATAATATATACATTGTTAATGAATAATTATTATTTTATAATTATTTTAAATTATTAAAAAATTCAATGTCTTCAAAGCTGAAGACAGCATTCTATATATTTTTACCCCAAAAAGGCTGATTATATTTAGGAAATTTTGTAATGCGGACGATTATTTTTTAACACTATTAATTTAATTTATAAAAATTTAAAATTTTAAAAAAATAATTAATAATTTAATTTATAAAATTTTAAAAAAAATTTAACTTATAATTATAAATTAGTTAAAAATTTAAAGATAAATTATTAAAATAAAATATTAATTATATTATTTTCATAATTTTTTAATAATAATTTAAAAATAAATTAATATATTATTTAAATTATAATTTTTTTATTTGATAGCTTAATAATAACAATAATAATAATATAAAAATATATAATTATTCAAAAAAAAAACTTTAAAACTTATACTACTAGTAATGTGACTAAACTAATTTTTAACACAAAAATATCAAATTTTCCTTTAAATCTTATATTAGATTGAGGACGGCTCTTCCTACTCTCTAGTTAAAAAAGGTTTAATTATAAATTAAGTGTTTAAACTATGTTATTTTTCTCAAATAGATATCCAATTTTTTGAACTAGTCAGATATCTAACGTTACAAACATTACCATTTTAGGTGCTTGAGATGTAACAATCATTAAAAAAATTTATGTTAAGTGAAACATGCCATATTTAAAACAAAAAACTTAAAAATATAATTATATTTTAAAAGATTCAAAACTTTTGAAAATCTTAAAAACATCCCAAGCTTTGAAAACCTTTATTCTAATCCTTATACCCATGTCGACCATCCCTGTTTGTCATTGTTCACTGTCGTTTTCGTCGACGGACCTCCACCGATCAACTAACATCGATGATACACCACCCGAAGAATCCTTAATCGACGATTTAAACTTGACAAAAATAATACTAAAATCGCAAAATTGAAGCTACCCAACGAATCTGATGGCAACCACGATGATATAGGCAAGGACGGCTACAATGGAGTCATCATATAATGACAGTGATGTCGATGGCCGTGACCAAAAAGAATTCATAATATGTAAGTGTGCAAAACCACATAATTCATAATATGTTTATGAATGACTGTATCAATACTAAGTGTACAAAACCACGAAATTCATAATGCGTTTATGAACGACCGTATCGACACTACGTGTGCATCTAAAAGAAATCATAATATTGGAAAACAATAAATTCGTATTTGATAGATATGATATTTGATGTATTGATTTCACATCATTGTGTTCTTGCCTCACTGAGTAAATATTTAAAGCGTGCTTATTTCACGCGTAGGTGTTAGCAACCAGAGTAAGGAGTGCATCGATATCGCAGATCAAGAGTCGCCTCATCAGTAACATACGATAGTTATATCTATTTTTGATATTATTAATTGGCATGTAATGGAATTATGATAACGCTATGAACAATATTTAACTTATACTAATGTTTAATGAACATTTTATTATTATTAAATTAAAATATTTTATGAATAAAAATAAAAATTTTACTGGTTTTCAAAAGAAAAAAATGCTTTAAAAGTTATGTGACATCTAATCTCGTGTATGAAAGTATATACGCTTTCATATACGGGAAATGAGTGTTACATTCCTTAATACATGTCATAACGTTCCTACAATCACCTTCAAGAATCAACCTTCCCTTATCGCTCCAATCTCCCAGAGAAAAAAGATTGAGGCCAGCTCTAACAGCCTTTAATTCAGCCATAGCCAGGGGACCGGGACCAATGGATTCCGAGAAGAAGCTAAGATTCGGCCGCTAGAATCCCTTAAAAGGCCTCAATTCCTCCCTTGCTCCAATCCCCATTCACAGCACCATCCATGTTTAACTTCAGGAAACCATCAGGAGGTGGAGACCATGACAAAGAGACTGAAGAGACGGACGACCCTTGCTGGAAACTGAACTGGAATCTGCCAGGGACGGATCACCAATCAAAACATTGAGAGGTGTCAAAGACTTGAAATACTTGGCTGAGTACCATGAAGCTAAATTGAACCTTGCAAGAAAAAAATAGGAGGGACATATCCACAGCTCCATTTTCAAAGACTATCGAATTTCTTAGTTTCCAAATTGACCACACAACTACTCCTGGAATGATGATTGAATAATAATGAATGAGATTTTTTTTACTTTGAATTTGAGAGAGTTGTATACAGTGTTTAAAAAGGTGCAATTGAGGCATGCAATTGAGAGAGTTGTATACAGTGAAATACAGATAAAGATGGGGTGCTTTACCTTGTATAATTACTGTTTGTCTTGAAGTTTGAAAGAAAGAGAAATAAAGGGGGATGAATAGAGCCCAATTTTGGTGTTAAAAAATACAGCTGACTGGGTAGACAAAATGAGAGAGGCATGCATGCAAGAATTGAGAATTGGGGGAGGAAAATATAGGTTACAGTGAGTTTTGTTGCATAGTGATGGGTTCTTGAGCAGCACGTTTAGCACATGGCAAAAAATTTGAATCCATGAAAAAAGAAGAAAAGTTTGGAAACACAATTTAGAAATACAAAAATGGAGGAATAGGGTGGATTTGGAGAAGTGGGGTTTAGGGTGTAGGTGGCGTTAACAAGGAGAAGACACGTTTGTTGAGAGCTGCGAGGTGGAGGGACAAGAAGGAGACAAGTAAGAAGTTGATGCCAACTCATTATTGACTTTTATTTATTGTTTCAGTTTCTTATATGGAATAATGGACCAAGGAAAGAAAGGGGGGTCTGCTTGGGTTCTCAAGGTTCAATGGTGGATGGAACAAAAGTGATGTTTAATACATAAATTGCTGATAATGAATACTCTTTAGTGTGCATGAACTGTTCTTTTTGTTTGATTATACAACTGGAAAAAACTTGTATATCTTTTATTTTCAAAACGTGTGCCCCACTTCATTAAGGCGGGTGCCTTGTGCCTTGGCTATAAAACCCCTATCGCCTTAGTGCGCCTTGCGCCCTTCTTAACACCGGTTGTATATTACATGTAAACTTCATAGAAAGCAAAGTTTGAGCAGCCTGGAGAGTAGGTTTGTTTTGATGTTAAGATATGAGGTTTCTTAGCATTACTTGGCCGGTTCATCCATCCATTATTCATTCCATCTCTTGTGGCATTCTAGTGCCCTTGGGCCTTGTGTATTCATAGATTTTACTTGGGCTAATACTGTTAACCTCCTTGTAGTATTCTAGCTTCTGTCTCTTTGCTGAAGAACTGGACATGTTGCACTTATCTCATTTGCTATTTTCTAGAAAATATGTTTGAGATGGTATTACAGTCTGTAATTACATTTTGAAGTTCTTTTACCTGAATTTTTTTTAGTTCATCTTCTTAATGTTGTCAATAATTCAGGTATTTTCAGCTTTTGGTTTTGTGCATAAAATAACCACCTTTGAGAAGACAGCTGGATTCCAGGTCAATGAATTAAATCTCTTCTTTTAGTTCTGGTTAGTGTGCCTTGGCCTTTTAAAATAAGCTCATTTGGTACCCTGTCATGTTTGCAGGCATTGGTGCAATTTTCAGACACAGAAACGGCGACATCTGCAAAAGATGCCTTGGATGGACGAAGCATCCCTAGGTGACAGTTCTATTAATTTTTAGCCATGGTATTTAGTCCAACTATTGTAGACCATATAGCTGTAGACGTGGTGCCCTTGCATTGAGCACTTACGTCTACTGGACCCTTTGCACTTCTGACTACTATTTCTGTTTAGTCTTGCAACAGCCTACTTGTTTGCATTGTTTTAGTCCTTGATAAAGTATTAGAGAACTCCCTAAGTTGGAACTGAAATGTGATCCAGTAACATTAGTTTACTCCACAAGCAATGCTTTTAATCTTACAGCTTCTGTTATTCTTTTGTGAATTGTGACTACTGGTTTTGCTGCCAAATATCTACCGACTGACTTTGTCCTGGGTTTTCAGGTATCTGCTTTCTGAAAATATTGCTCGTGGAGTATTCGGATAATCTGTATGTTCATTAGTGTTGCTCGGTTCAGGTGTGAGTGTCTGAGATGGATATGTTCATTTCTTTGATGTCGTATTCGGATAACCTATATCCTGCTATTTGTCAGAATTTGAAGAGTTTAAGCTCTGCTGAAGAAGAGCATTTCTGTTTCTTACAGGGTGATTTATTCATTACAGGCCAACAACGATAGGAGCAGAGATTATACAGTCCCTAACCCTGTCATGGCTAACCCACAACCTTCGGGATTAAGCAACAGCCGGTTCAAACAATGGGTCCAGCTGCTCATCAATACAATGGGACTCGATAGGCCAACCTATGATGCCTCCTCAACCTTCAGCTGGATGGGCCTCCGGTGTTCCAGGAGTGCCTCAATCTACACCAGTACAGATGACTAATCATCCTTACATGCCACCGGCCTCGATGCCTCAAATGACCCCCGGAAACGATGCAAATGCCGGGCGGCTACGGTGGCATACCGCCACCCGGGTCAGTGCCTCCTTATTGACTCAGTCAGATGTAATATCAACTTATCTACCAGATAATATATGAAAACCGAGTTAGCCGCACTTGTTGCTTCCCACCCCATTTCTTGGAGAGGAGGGAGAGGCAGATTTTGAATGTTTAACTAAACAGATTGTGCATGGAAGATATATATATATATATATATATATATATATATATATATTACAGTTCTTGAGGATATTAAAGTTTTGTTGAATCAGTCAGGTTTGGCTTTTCAAATCATTATTTTACTATTGATTGCTCGATTTTTATGTTAAAAAATATGAATCTTCACAGTTCATTTGAAGGAAAAAATTGTTTAAATTGATTGAAGATTTGATATTAGATTTTAGGCAAAACTTTCGAGATAATGTTCTGGAAAAAATTAATTCATGAGATAAAGCACTCCCAAGATTAATTGCTCAAATAAGGTGAAATCCACAGTGTTGGCCGTAGGTCGCTATGCCTTCCGGGCGACCTACTAGGTCGCTATGTCTTCCCGGCGAGCTACAAGAGATTGCATGTGCCATGCACGTCCCAACACGCTGGGCATCCGAGGCCATCCGACTGAGGCCATCCGAACGAGCTATGCGAGGGCAACCGAGGGCAACCGAGTGAGGGTAGGTCGCCCGGAGGGCATGGCGACCTATGTGTTAGGACGTGCATGTGCCATGCAACACGTTCATTCTCTCTGTTTGAGCAAGGGTAGGTCGCCCGGAGTGCATGGCGACCTACAAGGTCGCCTGGAGTGCATGACGACCTACGGCCAACACTGTGGATTACATGACGACCTACGGCCAACACTGTGGATTTCACCCTATTTGAGCAATTAATCTTGGGAGTGCATTAGCTCGTGAATTAATTTCTTTCGGAACATTATCTCGAAAGTTTTGCCCATATTTTATGTTGAACTATGATTGAATCGGCATTATTAAAAAATTTGGGTAAACTACGCATTTAGTACTAAACTTTTAGTTTTGATCCGTTATAATACTTAAACTTTCAATTTTTTTCTTCGAAATCATACCTAATGTTTAATTTTTGTTTTATTTTAATACCCCACTGTTAAAAATTTAACGCGTCCATTGCCTAAATTTATCAATTTTGGTCTGTTTTAGTATTTAAACTTTTAGTTTTTTTTTAAATTTCATTTTAACTTTTTAACATGATACTAAAATGAAGCAAAAATTAAACTTTAGGTATGATTTTTAAAAAAATAAAAGTTTTGGTATTATACTATATCAAAATTGATAGTTTATGTATTGAACGAAAAAATTTACCCTAAATTTTAGGACAATTACATTATTATTTATCAAACTTTTAAAATTTACATCGAAGATGCTAAACTTTAAAAAAAGTTTATTTCTATCATTAATATGATCGATACATTATTTATCATTTTATCGAACATATGTTATCACCTTATTAGTTATCTAAAAATAAATCAAAAACTTAATATCTAAAAGAAAGTCTATTGTTTAACCACTCATTAAATTAAATAATTATTAATAATAAAAATAATATTTTATGTTAAATTGCGAATTAACTTTGGATTACAGGATTGTTATGGTTATGTTGTCATTAAAATTAATTATATTTATTTTAGAAATATATTAATTATAATATAATTTTATTTGTACTATTAATTAAAATATATTAATTTGATAAAAAATATTTATAATTTATATTATAATTAATGTATATAATATATTATCACTTTTCCAATGGATTTAATTTTTAAATTATATTTATTTTAATTTTAATTTTTTTGCTTAATTTAGAATAAAATGGCTGAAAATTAAATAAAAAATTAAGCTTCACTCAATACAAACAAATATAGTTCTATTAATATCAACCAATAATAAACTAAATAATTTGACTTTTTCTTTTTAAAAAAATGGATTGATGTCTGAAATATTAACTCTTCAATCATTACTTGAAATTGAATTCTGGAATAAAAACAAGTAATAAATGTTTCAAATTTTTTTTACCGATTACATATTTGAGTTTTCTGTAGGATTATTAAAATCTTAAACAAAAATTATAGTAAAAAATCAATCACAGAAGAAGCCGGCGCCATGTTGAATGGAGGATAAGGTTTGAGTTCGGGTTGCATGTTCTTTGTGTCCTCTTTCTTCTCTCTAATCTGGTGCTGTTGGGAGGCTCTTAAATTCATTCCCCTTTGCTTTGAACAAAGAATTAAGCGATGATCCTCTCTCTTCAACCTTCTCTTCTCTGCAATCACCCTTCTCCTTCGTTTCCCCTTCTTAACCCACGCTTTCACCGTTTATGGTGTCCCCTTTCTCTCAATCCCAAACCCTTTTCCCCTCCATCGGTTTCCCTCTTTTCCCGATTACACCCATTCCCTTTCTCAACCCCTTCTTCCTCGTTCCACCCCGACAATGTTGCCCCCGATTCCGATTTTGAAGATTCCCGACTTTTGGTTCCGGGTTCCGATGACCGTTCTGTTGTTCCCGACGGATTTGAGAATGTGAGCGAGGGAATTGAAGTGAAGAGCATCGATGGGAGGTCTGAGACTGCGGTGGAGGACAATGGGCAGCGTGATGAATTGGTGGGAAATGAAGGGTCCAAGAGCAATACTCCCGCCGTGGTGTTTTTGATGGGGGTTTGGGCTATGATAAAATCCGGATGGGACAAATTCTTGGCTTTGGGTTGGTTCAGTTGGTGGTCGTTTTGGCTTCAGGAGAAGCGGCTTGACCGTTTGATTGCCGAGGCTGATGCCAATCCCAAAGATGCCTCTAAACAAAGCGCTTTGCTTGCTGAGCTTAATAAGCGCAGGTTCTTCTTTCATTCTCCTACTGTTTGATTAATTTTTACACGTTTTCTTTTTTCTTTTACTACCCCTCTGATTTTTATTGATTTATTTGAAGCAGTCCTGAGTCTGTGATTAAGCGATTTGAGCAAAGGGATCATGCGGTAGACAGCAGAGGCGTTGCTGAATATCTTCGAGCGCTGGTAGTCACTAATGCTATTGCTGAATATCTTCCGGATGAACAAGCTGGGAAGCCTTCTAGTCTTCCAACTTTGGTAACAAGGCCCTACTCCGTGGCTTTGGGTTTTTTTGTCATTGCATTTGATTTCGCTTGTCAATTACTTTAAAGTTTTCAACCTTATTTCTTTGGCATTTGACTTCTGCTTGGACGTATGAATTGGTGGGAAGTAGATATATTAATCTATGCTTCAATCTCACCAAAAAAGACTTAGAATATCTGAGATATTAATATTTGAAATGCAGTTGCAAGAATTAAAGCAGCGTGCATCCGGGAATGTGGATGAGCCCTTTTTAATCCCCGGAATTTCTCAGAAGCAACCGTTGCATGTAGTGATGGTAAGTCTTCAGAGTTTACTGTTCTGTGTTGGAGACAGTATGGTTTACATTTTGGCTTAGTCTATGCGAGGACTATAATAGCATGTCCAGAGCTTGGATTATTCTTCTCTCCCCCTTAGAACCCTTTGTCAAGTATCTTGATTGTGATGCTTTTTTATTTTTTAGGTTGATCCTAAAGCTTCAAACAAATCACGATTTGCCCAAGAGCTTATTTCGACTTTCTTGTTCACTATTGCTGTTGGATTGGTTTGGTATGGATTCCGTGATTGTAGTTGTACTTCCTCTCTTTCTATTCTTTTAACTTCGTTTTGTCAATTTTGTTAACATGAACAAGCTGCTTTCAGGTTCATGGGTGCTGCTGCACTTCAGAAGTATGTAGGAGGCTTGGGTGGAATAGGAACTTCAGGTGTTGGATCAAGTTCCACTTATGCTCCCAAAGATTCGAACAAAGAAGTGATGCCTGAGAAGGCAAGTATTCAATTCTTCCGCTTGCTGTCTAAGTCGAGTAGACTATGACAATTAGTTGCATTTGAAAGATGTATTTCTTTTTTTTTTTTTGGGAAAAAAATGTTTTCTTTTTGAAAGCTGCATTGCTTGATTATTTTTTTTTTTTGAAAGCTGCATTTCTGTTTTCAATATGGACGGATGAAGTGGATTAAGTAGATTATATTGAACCATTTGAGTAAGAAATGCAAACTTTGAGCAATGCCTGAATAATCGAAGAGCATTCATGTCTAAAGGAAAATTGTTATAGTTTGGTATGCTTACTAGATAAAAAATGATGTTCGAAAGCCTGTTCTGCTGACCATGCAAATGAAATCCAGCTTTACTTTTGCTATGGACAGGCCCAGCGCCATTTATTTGAAATTCAGTAGATAATCCTCAAACTCGTCTTCTTTTCCTCAGCAATTATATTTTTACAGAATGTCAAAACATTTAAGGATGTCAAAGGCTGTGATGATGCGAAACAAGAGCTTGAGGAAGTAGTGGAGTACCTTAAAAACCCATCAAAGTTTACCCGCCTTGGGGGGAAGTTGCCAAAGGTTTGTAAAGATAATATGCTGTCTCATTCTATCTGCATCCATTTGTTGCACTTGCTTGTAGATATCTGTATTTCAGATTTTATCAAGGGAATCATATAAAATAGGAATAAAATAGAAAAAAAATATAAGTGATATATATGCCAGGAGAACCAAATATATCTAGAAATTGACTGAATTACTGTTAGCTTAGTCTTAGCTCGGGTGATAGGTGGCGAAGGGATTGGGTAGAGATTCTAGGTTCTGCAGCTTGGTCCACAACGAATGATTGTGCATTTATGTGAACCATTAGGGCTGAAATTTGTTTCCCTTGAGCCAAAGGCTTTTTTGCTTTAATCTTAAGTCTGTATTATCTGTTTCACAACTAAATTGCAGGGAATCCTTTTGACTGGAGCACCTGGAACTGGGAAAACTTTGCTGGCCAAGGTAAGGTTTCATTTTATATCCTCACTTATGGTCACGTATGTCAGGAACTTTTTGCTCAGTACATCTCAATTTAACTGCAGTAAAAAGCTCATTTTGCTGCTAGTGGTTCCAAAATATCCTTTAAGCATGTTGCATATGCTTATGTACACATTACACTGAAATTTGGTTTGTGTAACCTTGAAGGCTATTGCTGGGGAAGCTGGTGTACCTTTCTTCTATAGAGCTGGATCTGAATTTGAGGAAATGTAAGCGCCCTCTCATTTCATCTTTGCTTGGCCACCCTCTTCTATAGATTTCCGTGTGCTTATTTGATACTATATGGTTGGTTCTGAGGATTATGTGGCGTTGTAGATTTCTTGTTTGACATTCTCTGTCTCTATGGTAGGTTTGTTGGTGTTGGTGCTCGGCGTGTGAGATCTCTTTTTCAAGCAGCTAAGAAAAAGGTTGATGTTCATTGTTACTGGGTTGTGGATATTATTTTGATTGCTTGATCCATTGTCTGTCATACCTTCTAATCATGCCATTCAACAAATGTTTCATATTTTATAGGCCCCTTGCATCATTTTCATTGATGAAATAGATGCTGTTGGATCTACACGAAAACAATGGGAAGGCCATACCAAAAAAACACTGCATCAGCTGCTTGTCGAAATGGATGGTTTTGAACAGAATGAGGTATATCGAAACAAGTTTGTTGTATCAATAATTCCTTTTTACTTTTGAATTTGCTTAACCTCTATCTTTCTTGCAGGGAATAATTTTGATGGGTGCAACAAATCTACCCGACATTCTTGATCCAGCTTTGACTAGACCTGGTAGATTTGATAGGCATGTAAGTGCTCCAATTATTATTGTTTTGTTTAGTCTTGGGTGTTTGGAAATATATGGTCAAAGTTGACAGAAAGAGTTGGTTCCTTACGGTTTAATCACAGTACCAGAACACACACACACGTCCTTTTCCCGGCCTGCTGAAGGTTTTGGCTCATTATCATCAGTTGTGCTTCATTGTGGTTGCTTAAATCACTTAAGTAAGCAAAATTTGCACGGAATTGCTATGTAATTTTGACCGTGGACTATTATTAGTCTTCAAGATATTTGCTTTTTGCATGTTCTGTTAGCTTTAGATAGAAGACTCATACAGCCCGTCTTTTAGATTGTAGTCCCTAATCCAGATGTAAGAGGTCGTCAAGAGATTTTGGAGCTCTACCTACAGGATAAACCTTTGTCTGATGACATAGATGTCAAATCAATTGCTCGTGGTACTCCTGGACTCAATGGAGCAGGTGCTAACCTTTTCTGCATAAACAGAAATGTTTCCTGTGAATAAATTTTGACAATTTCTTTTCAACCTTTTCCTATTCCCTTGTCAATCAGATCTAGCAAACTTAGTGAATATTGCTGCGATAAAAGGTGCAGTTGAAGGTGCAAATAAACTGACTGCTGCACAGTTGGAGCATGCTAAAGATAGGATACTCATGGGTACTGAACGTAAAACAATGTTTCTATCGGAAGAGTCAAAGAAGGTATTGACATTTTCTTAATATTGCTTTGTGCAGGGGAGAAGGTAGGAATTGTGTTTAGAGGGTCCAAAATTGAATTATTAGTTTTTTTTGGGGGGCAATGTGCAAGTTTACCATTGTAGTAAATTATAATTTTACAATTTTCAAAGGGACTAAAGAGAAATCATACCATTTTAGAGGGGCCAAGGCCCCTGCCTGGCCCCCTGGCTTTGGTGTAGAATTGAGGTTGTGGTTGGTTTTATGAAGTGAATCATCAACTCTGTAATAAGTGCAAACAAAGATGTAAAAGGTAAGGGAGAGCATTCAGTTTTTTGGTCTTTTTTTATTGAACCGACCATAATCTATACTAAACGACCCGACCGAATTAGACAGCTTAAACCAACTGAACCAAACTGACTTAAAGTTGGTCAGTTAACCCACTTAGCTTTTTAATATAAATATATTTAAAATAATTAAATTATCAATTATATAATATATATAAATATATGAAAAAAAAATAATGTATGTGTTGGATAATTTGGTCGATTTGGTTTGGTTTTGTCGGTTTTTCCAGTTAGAACCAAGAATTGCTCTCCCCTAGTAAAAGTACCTGTAATGATAACAACAATTGAACAATGTCGGCAATTTGTCTTACCAAAGTTTATTTTTTGCTGTAACTAGGGCTCTATATTTTGTTCCTATCATGCACTGTCACTGTACAAGTTATTTCCTTTGGTTTTCAAGATAAATTTTTCGCTTACCAAACTGGATCATCCTTGTTTGCTGACATTGTTAACCATAACTTCAGCTCACTGCTTATCATGAGAGTGGCCATGCAATTGTTGCTTTCAATACTGAAGGTGCACTTCCGATCCACAAAGCTACAATCATGCCCCGCGGATCAGCTGTGGGAATGCTTACCCAGCTGCCATCAACTGATGAGACGTCAATCAGTAAGAAACAATTATTAGCTCGTCTTGATGTTTGTATGGGAGGAAGAGTTGCGGAAGAGCTCATCTTCGGTCAGGACCATATCACAACCGGTGCAAGTAGTGATCTGCTTTCAGCAACGGAGCTTGCTCAATATATGGTTAGTTTCAAAGTGTTTTTCTTAATCCTTCTCCATTTCTATATTTGTTTTTCGAGTTCTTTGTAAACCATAAAGCTAGGGCAATATCTTTTGGTTCTCACTTACAATGCCAGGTATCGAGTTGTGGGATGAGTGATGCAATTGGACCTGTTAATATTAAAGAGCGACCAAGTTCAGAAATGCAATCTCGCATCGATGCTGAAGTATGTTTCCGCAAGGTAGAGTTCGGATTAGCAAAGATGTGTTTACAGTCTTGATTTGCTTTAATTTTGTTATTGCAGGTTGTAAAGCTTCTAAGAGAAGCATATGATCGTGTGAAAGCCCTGTTAAAGAAGGTATGTATGTTCATGAACCCCCTTTTTCAGTAATATGGGCATCATGTGTATGTTTAATTTCTGGTGTAAAATGCACAACTGGTTGCTGAAATGATCTTTTAGTCATTAAAGTTTTGGAAGTTATAAAATGGTCATTAAACTTTTTCAGCAAGAGAAGGCATTGCACGAATTAGCAGATGCACTTTTGGAATACGAAACACTTGACGCAGAAGAAATAAAGCGCATTCTCCTCCCACACCGGGGACCATTTCCGGAACGACAAGAACAACAGGAAGAGGGGGAGCTAGTACTGGCTTAAAACTAGATATAACTCGGTATCCATACACCTCGATCAAACTCGACTGTGGGGGAAGCTCTGGACAGTGTATTTTAAGCAGGCAGAGGTAATTTATTATTTTACATAATTTCTTGCATTTCTTTCCCCCACACCATAATCATGAGATGTGCTATGGTAACTGTGGTTAAAGACACAGGAGGCACCCTGAAATGTACCATTTGTGAAATTATGTATTGTTTGATCTTTCGCACCCCGAATTTCGGGGCCAAATTTTGGACTCTGTAGGCATAAACCTTTTCTTTTGGGTACATTAAAGTTTAGGTCAGGGTGGCTCCTCAATCCAGAGCGAGGGCCAGAGTATACCTAAGATTCAATTGGACTGTGTAGTCATAAACTGACGTTTATGAAATGTTGTTATTTTTAAAATAATGAATTTTATCTTTCGTTTTTCACTTGTCTTCTACTTTCATTTTGTCTGTTGCTTTTGTTATGCCCTCTGCATCGAATGTACTGTTCCGGGAATGACATGCGTTGACCATAGGTGCAGCCCCACGGTAAGCAGTTCCGACACTGCACTCTCACGACATATCTCCGACCACCTACCGTACCCACCCTATCTAAGGATATTTTTATAAATTCTTATTTGATATCGGGTCGGATTTAAACTCTAACAATTTAGGCCGGGTCGAAGTCAGATGGAGAATATATATTTTTCGAGTCGGGTCGGGTGGATGATATAAAAATTTTTGGTGGGCTCAAGTTCGTGTGGAGGATAAATATTTTTGAGTCGGATAGAGTTGATCAAAAATCATATCCTAACTTGACCTGTTGTCATCCCTAGGAATAACTGATAATATGAATCCGACAATAAAATAGATAAACAATCGACGATAGCTGTCAACAAAGATTAATGACGGTAATAAGAGGTTTAAAACTAAAGATTTTGAGTTTTTTTTTTAGATTTTAGAGAATTTTGAAGTTTTTTAAACAAACATTTTACATTTTTATTGTGGCACTAGATCCTTTAAGCAAGATTAGGAATTCGAATCATAATGTTTGCAAATGGAATAAATTGAGTCGAGATAATCTGAATTAATCGATCAATATATAAGATACAAGTGATTAATTCAAAAAAAAATCATAAAAGCTTACATGTACTACATTTTGAGTGATTGACAGGTTTTTAACGGTCATGACGACCAAACTTCTAAAAATGATAACATCGAAAATAGACAACTACCTTAGTTAAAAAAAAACTTTAGGCACTTAAAATAAAAATTAAATATAATATTAATTCAACCTTTAATAGAAAATCAACTTGAATGAGTTACATGCTTCTTTGTCTATTTAGGTTCTTCACGTCTGAAAATCTCTCGTCAGTTCGAATATCAATAATGAAATTCTTGAATGATTATTGAAAAAAAAAACATTAATTCAGTTTCTGAAAGTTATCCAGGACAAAGTTCAGCAAGTCGTCGTCGTAATTTTGTTAGCTCAATCGATTAATCAAAAATCGTCAAGAGGGCTGAATTGGCTTTTCAGAATTTTGAACAAAAATTAAGAATTTTGGTACATCATCGTCTCTATGTCATGTAAAGCTTACTGCACTATGGGTGGCTCTGCCAACCGTTTCTTTTCTGGGGTTAATATCAGCAATGCAGTTAAACAAATAAACCTATTTCAAATTGACATAATCAAACCCAAACAAAATAGGTTCCGGAAATTCATCGAAACTCGATCTTTGCGAGATCCTAACAGAATCTGTAAGAGAATCAAGTTCAGAGGCTTACATTTCATTACCATAAATGAATTAGCTTTATGCCAACAAAACTGACCCATTGGAACCCAAGCACCCTAACACAACAGTAACAGACCTTAACACCAGGGCAATTATCACGAATACAGTTCAATAAGAGCAATTTCTATTAAATTTTAAATAGTCCGACCATGAGCTTTTAAATGAAGCTTTACTAGTGTCATCAAAATAGGACAAAAAATGGACTGCAAACGGATCCAACTGTGGCACGACAAAAAATTGCAATTCCTAAGTTTGGATCAACCTTTAAAATATGAAGAACTCACTAACCTGGTGTAGTTAGCAGTCTCCAAGTTCTATATTTTGGCATTTTTGGCCTTTTTGCCATCCTATGGTTCTCTTGGCAGGTACCATCGGTTAATAATCATCCTTAGCTTGTTTGCTACACACTACAAACTCTCTCTTTCTTGGGCTTTGCAACTCTTCTTCTGTTTACGACAAACCATCTTCCACAGGTGCTTTATCCGTTTCGTCAATCACCTGAGGTAGATCCAATGGGGTGGCTGCAGGGTCTAAATCACGACATCCCGTTGGTGCATTCTGAGCTTCTTGGCCAGTAAGCAAGTAATTAGGCACCTGATGGGAAAAGCGAAACATCTCTTCTTTCGGAATCCTCCTCACTTCCTTCGGATCATTATGCTTCTGGAAAACTGTTCTAAAACCGGAAACTTTAGTTAGAAGGATCGCAGAAACTCCATGTTCCTCATTATAATCATCAAGAACTTCCACCATGTCATATTTGTGTCTCACATCATCGGGTGTATGTTCATTCCAATCAGTAGACCAGTTCCTGTAAAGAGCCCAAACATCCCCTTTCCTTGGAAATATTCTAATTACTCCACGTGCACCTTTTGTATACTGAACCTTGTGGGAGAAAGAATTTAAAGTTTCACTAATTTCATGTCTGCCAATTCTGAACTCCCCACATGTTTTGGAGAAACCAGAGCCTATCCAGTCCAGCTCACCAAATTCGCTGTTGCTTCTTGAATTAAGCCAACTAATTTTCATCTTAAAAGGCTTCAAGGAGATCACCTTGTGAACTCGAGCATAGAAACGGGGCATGCCATCATCAGCATCATAAGCAGCCCAGACTTGATCATCTTCAAAAGAACTTTCACTTCGATCCAAGTCAAAATTATGAAAATCAGGATCCGGAACATTTATAGATATTGGTGCAGTCCCTCTATCAGATTCATTAGGAGAAGAGCTAGGCAGTGACTGCTTGACTTGGTAATCTTTATTGGCATCACATCCATCTCCGTTTGCCATGCTCCTCTGTTTCTTATTTTCTTTCTCTCTGACCTTCCCTTTAACTTTGTCACCATTTTTGGCTTCAGTTACAGAGCTCCAGTCCTTAAGCTTTTCACGAATCACACCCAGAGCCTTATCAATTAGCATGTTACGAATTTCAAGCATTGACAATTCTCTGTCACTCATGTGCTTGTTATAGTTACCAGGATACCCGTAGGTGCTTCCCATTCCAAAAAGGGTCCGAGATTCAGATGTGTTCCACAAGCCAGGTCCATTTCCCATAGGTATTTGAGTCTCCATGTTACCTGCATAACCATTAACATGATTGTCATCTTTTCTCTTTTTTCAGGAGTCTCTCCGCTTTAAGAGCTTCTTCACGTTCCCTTTTCACTTTCTCTTGAGCCAATCCATCATGTTGAGATCTAGAATAATTTGTTCCATAGTTAAATCGATTATCATTTACATTATGATGCCCAGAAGCCTGCTTCTGTTGGCTGGACCAATTTGACGACTGGTAAACATTTGGAGGAGGGGCCTTTTCTAAAGCCATGAAGGCCACATGACAATTAGGGCAAAGAAGTGTGTGATTCAAGTACACCCTGAGGTATTCATACTGTGTCTTGCATCTATTACAAACAGTCCAAAAGGTAGCAGGCTTTTTATTAGGAGGAAATGAGGTTTGACCTACCCGGCTATTATTGTTCTGAGTC
This sequence comes from Hibiscus syriacus, assembly GCF_006381635.1. Taxonomy (NCBI): domain Eukaryota; kingdom Viridiplantae; phylum Streptophyta; class Magnoliopsida; order Malvales; family Malvaceae; genus Hibiscus; species Hibiscus syriacus. The sequence goes on along the minus strand of NW_024062312.1, from coordinate 688,303 downwards.
CTAGCATTTGATGCTACATTAGAACTAGAACTATGAGAGCCATTTGTTCTGGGTGGCATTGATGAAACCCCACTCTGTGTATGAAACTTCTTTTGAGTTCCCCTGGAATTTATCCTTTGGTTATAAGCTAATCTCTTAGCCTGATCTGATAACAAGCTCCAGGCCTCCGAAACAAGCTTAAAAGCACCATCTGCACCTACACACTTGTTTTTGTCAGGGTGAAGCATCAGAGCCAACTTCCTGTATTGTTTTCTCACCATATCGTCATCAGCTGATGGGCTCACACCAAGCACACCATACCAATCAGCTTGCCCGCTTACTTTATTCTCGGCAGAAATATACACATCAAGGGCTGTCAACATCTGGGGAATACCATCAAGCCCAGGAAACAAGTTTTGAGCCTTCAAAGCAAATTTTTTAGCTCCTGCGTAATCCTTCTCCTTTACTTTCCTTTCAGCAATTTCTTTTGCTCTATATGCTTCATCTTTGTTGCACTCCATGATTTCAGACCGACTTCAATATAGCACCTAGGTATTATGAATATAGCAAAACTTCAAACAAAACCCACAATTTGCAGCTTAAAGCTCTTTCATGCCTTAAGACAGAGGTCACAGTTCCAAGTATTTGATGCCTGGACCAAAGAAAGAAAAGTTCTCTAAATAAAAATTTACAATAGTTAGAAATAATTGCATTACCAGTTGGGTATTATTCTATTAGCGTATAACCTTATGCCTTCTCAAAACAAACATAACAAATATTTATTGACTCTTGAGTTTTGATGGTTTTCTAGAGAAACCAATATTCTTAAACACAGATTGACACTAGAATCAAATCTTAAGAAGAAATAAGTTTCAGCATTATTTAAGCAGAAGCATGTGTGCAGATTCTTGCAAAATTTCAACACCACCCCAAGCACATATTTAATCAACGAGCCAAACAAAATATCATCACGAATCATGATCCCAAAATCTATTGCAAACAAACCTACCCACAACAAACCGCAAAAGGAAAAACTAACGAATTGTGATCCAATACCCGTTCTGCGAATCAAAGCAAACCACAAATTAGGTAACACTGATCATAGAATCAATTAAACATGGTTAGCTTTTTCAATCCACAGACAAAGGTTGTAATAAAAGAGAGCTTTCCGCTTTGCAGGCCGGATCAAAAGTTTCTTTGTGGTTTAGGGAGAAAACAATTTTTGTAATGAACCAGTGCAAAGAAAATCAACAATTTCCCTTCATAATTCTAACTAAGACTAACCTTCACCAAAAACAAAAGTTTCATACATAGCAGCAATGTGACTAGTAAATGTCCGAAATGCAACACCTCCATTTTTTACGAGATCACAAGTTTACCAACTTGTTACCATCGACAATAAGATGCGCATGAATTTTACACCACATCTCACGTATCATGAAGCTAACTTACTTAGCACGCCATGTCCTCTAAGACAACAAACTCAGTTTCTCAATCTAAAGCATACCAACAGTTCTACTTTATGCAACAGCCTAAAACCCCAAAACATTTTCCCCCGGGATAAAAGGACCAATTAAAATAACTCCAAATTAACTTCAAAAGAACAAGTTTAAGTCGCATTGAATAACCAAAACTAAGAACCCAGCTGTAAGGGAAACTACTAGGACGCTGAAGAGTAAATCGAACTTTCCAGATCTCCTGTACCCATGGATCTAAAGCTCGACGATATTCTAACAAGCTTTACAACAATCAATTAAAAATATTCAAATTCTATCGCCCGGTCAAAATTCGAAAACCCTAGATTCCAGGAGGAACAGCCAACAAAGATCACAATCCGCTTAAAATTAGTAAAATTGGAAGTATAAAAAAGAATACACACCTCTCTAAAGAAATTCTGTCGAAGAATTTTTTGAATCTGAGACGAACATCAAAATGACCCAATTTGTCAAAAGGCCCTTGAGAACCCGATGGAAATATTTCCAGTTGACACCCCTGAAAAATGAAAATAAATAATTCTTCGAATGCAAACTTAACCATGGTTACTTTTTAACCCTTGTAATTGGTTTGTATTTGCAAGATTCTAAAATTAGGTGAAACAATTATGGTAAATATTTGCATTTATTAGTGTAAAATTAAATTAATTTTGTGTTCTATTGATTTTTTATACAAGTTTTTGTATATATAGCAAAATAAGAAACTTTTAATTAATATTATCGGAATATTGATTTAATTTAAAATTTTGTGTATGTCTAATAAATTAACTTTTATACTTTTTTATTATTTTAAATCTATTATTTTTTATTAGGCTAAGGAGAATACAAAGTAGTATCTGTTCTAAATACTCTTAACCATTTAACAATGAACACTCAATTACCCTACCGTAACTGTTGGTGTTCGATCCCGTGACCTCTATGAACAATAATAATTCCTTTAATTATTAAGGTAAGTTGGTTCGTGCATTTTAAATCTATTATTGAATTGGTGTTATGAATTAATATGAAATATGATCTAATTAATAAAAAAAATTAAATGATAATAAATATTAGCAATATTTTTATATTTTTATTTACACATACATTTTTAAAAAAATAACTAAAAATTATTATTAAAAGAACAAAAACAAAATTCGTAAAATTTATATGCACGTCATATATTATATTAAATGTGATTATTAAAAAACTATTAAAGAAGAATCATACCTTTCATCCAAAAAAAAATATTAAAGAATAAATATAATTTTTTTATTAGATATAAAATATATCTTTTATATGAAAAACTTTTTTTTATTATTGTGGGAATGAGGTCATGAGTTGCCAGAGATATACAAGATGATAAATGTAACACCCAAATATGATTAAAATAAATCCGAAGGAATTTGGGCATTACACGGGACCATCAGAGTCGCTAACCCATTTTTTTTAATAACGTTTCATTTCCCAAAATAAAGTTCATCACATTCAAGTCAAAATAAGATATTAATAGTTAGGTTTACCAACCAGGGAGCTCCCAAAATAATTTATCATATACAATAATCCAAGAGTTATGACTCGACATGCCCACTACAATAGTCAAGACATACTATGTTGTTGCTGATATATGGAATCTAAAGTCTATTGATACACTCCTGAGTCCGGCACCTAGTAACCTGCGAACGGAAACAACTTCGAACGCTGAGCTAAGAGCTTAGTGCCACACAAACGGCTCCATTATACTACATGCATCCATTAACTGTGAATACTTAGCATGTTAAGTCACGAATGCAACATAATGCAATAAGCATAGATCATAACATAGGAATATGTGTCACAACAACATAAGGATCATAATATAATTATCATTATATAACGAAAGTGCCTTAACACTAATACTAAAGTGCCTTAGCACTGAATCAAAAGTGCATTCACACTGATACAAAAGTGCACTAGCACCGGGGAAGAGAATCTGGATATCTTTGCTCACACATTCGAATAGTATATACATACACTCAAGAAACCAAGGTGTCCTCATTGTTTCCCAAGTGCTACACAAAGGCTAGTTTTATTCCACATAATTTAGTGTTGTTCATAAAGGATTTGAGTGTTATTATAACTTTTACTCTTATTTAAGAATCTTCGAAGCCCTTATAATCCCCTCCAAAATCTTACAAATTCTCTAAGCTTTCTGCCCTATACAGGATGTCAGTACTGATATTGTGTCTGTCAATATCGATAATATCAGTACTGGCCTTGGGGTATCAATATTGACCTTAGTATCGGTACCAATTTTAGCTTCAATGTTTTAATTTTAATCTCGGTATCGATATCCTGATATAGAGTATCGATACTCCCCCAATAGTATTGATACTCCCATGAGTATCGGTACCAAAATAACATTCTAGAATTCTCAAGACGTCACCAGTGTCGATACCATCCTCGGTGTATCGATACCAAACCTCGAGTATCGATACTCTTTGAAAGAGTATCATATTTACCCTCAAAATTTGCCTTATTTCCATTTCATACGAAGAACAATATTTGTATTATTCTTATAATACCGGTACCAACGATCTTGGGTGTCTTATTTTGGCACAAAAATGACCCTCCCAAGCCCCTCATAAGGCTCCCAAAGGTTTGTTCAGTTTTATGGGGTTATCTAACACCAAAATAAGCAATTTAAACACAACATGAACAACAAACATGCATGTTACCATCAAAGCTCATTTTTAAGCACATAAACTCATCAACAAAGAATAGTTTTCTAAACTTAGCTCTAGATGGAGTAGAGATGAGTTATTCATGTTTTACCTTATCTCTAAATGATGAAAAAGACTCCTGGAATCACCCAAGCACCAACTTGTCTTTGTTCTTGGCCTTTGAGCACTCTCCCTCTTCTCTCACTAACCAAGCAAAACAAAGGGATTACAATCTCGTTTTAAACCCTTAATTGGTTTAAAACATGTTTTTAAATACTTAGGGATTGCTCAAAGTCAATTCTAATCCCTATAATCAAAACCCCTCCAAAACCCATACTTTTTCACCATAGCTAAAACTTAAAATGGTGAGCTTAATTTGAAGCTCTAAGGGAGGAGATTGTTTTTCTTACCTTTAGAATTGTTTATAAGCCTTGCTAAACTATAAAGCTCTCATTTTAGAAATTTTGAAGATAAAGATGAGTGAAGAAGATAAAAGAAGAATAGGAGAAAAAGACAAGAGGTGAAAAAAAAGTAAGAGAGGTATAGTTGGCATGCCAAGAGTCGAGGGTCTACGCGGTCCTTCGGGACATATGTGTTATACGTGGTCCTTCGAGATATCTACGTGGTCCTTCGGGACAAATTCTACGCTCCCCTAGTGGGAATTATACGAGATGTGGTGACAGCATAGTGCACAACCTCTATGTACTCATATACCTCAAGTTCTCAGTAGTGTGCATGGGTTAACCAAAAAGGATAAAAATAAAATGTGAGTTGTAATGAGAAATGTGTTATATGTTTTATATGAGGATATATGTGAATGTGTGTATGTGTTACAGGAAAGAATGTATGTTATGGGTTATGGCATTTGTTATGTGATGTACATGAATATATGTTAATATATATATATATATATATATATATAAATGAATATCAATGACTCATATGATGATGTAAAAACATGTTATAAGATGTAGAATATGAAAATAAGAGATCATATGAACAAGAGATAGAAAGGATAATCATATAAGAGTATGAGAAAATATAAATGATGACATGCATGTGTGTATGTAATTGTTACATGAAAAAGTATGTATACAAGTATGACGTTGTATTACATGATATGTACATGCATTTGATAATTTACATATGTATTTATATGTCTCACTAAGTCTATGACTTAGCGTGTGAGTGTTTCACACGTAGGTTCAGGAAAGCAGGAAGAGAAGCTAAGAGGAGCAAGACAGATTAGTTTCTCCTTACTGAAGGTCAGATCAGAACATAAATGAATAACATGTATTTTTGTTATATAGAATCTAGTTGGCATGTATTTAAAAGATTTGTATTAGATACTCTCTGATCAGCTTTGTAAAACCATATGTTTTATATCATAGAAAGTAAATGGTTTTATTAGAAATATCAAACTAAATCTTGGGTATTTTGTAAAAGTAAATGTTTTGAGAAGTCAATGTGACACCTCATACTCATATCCGGGTCGGGTACGGGTTAGGGTGTTACAAACCCTATTTTTGGGGTATTATAATAAATGACTGGTGTGTATAATTAAGGTGATGAACGACTGCAAATTTATTTTACGATTAAAGTTTCAATTAAATTAAATATATAGAGAAACGAAAAATATTTAAGTGGTATTTTGAATAAAAACTAATTGAATACATTATGCACAAAAACTAATTGCAATACATGCAAACTCATTTACAATGGTCTTATAATATCAAACAACAAAGACTGAAGTTATTATGCATTCATAACCTAGTCTAGAATATGTATGTCACAAAAGATGAAAGTACATAATTGAATCATTAATGAATTCTATTAAAAAAATAAACTAAACTAACTGAAATTAAGAAAATAAAACAATAAAATAATTGAGAAAGACTATCAAGGGCACAATAATGAAAATAATTGGTGGTGTTAATATCAACTATGTAGCATAAATGCTTGCAAGCGACCGAGAAGAAAACAATGATAATTGCATATGAAGAAACGAAATGGCTTAGATGACATTCGTGACGGATACAACAATGTCAAAATTATTGACTCTGATACCATGTAAGAATGAAGTTGTAAGTAATTAGAGATATGTCGAATGATGAACGTTCAATGTGTACAATTAAGATGATGAATGATTGTATATTTATTTTAGAAATATAGCTTCAATTATAATAAATATAAAGATAAAATATAAAACTTGTATTTTGAATGACATTATGCTAACCTATTTACCATTGTTGAATTTGTATTGTCCAAACTTATAATAAATTTTTAACAAACCTAATAAATTAAAAACTTAATTGTAGTTGATCTTCTAACACCTATTATTTATGAAATAAAATTTAATATTATTCAATTTAAATTGTTAAAATATTATTAGTATAAAAATTGGTTAAAATAAATTTTATAATTTAATAAAAAATATTTAGTGTATTTTCTTATTTTCTTACATTTTTATGGTTGTTTAGAAGGATGGTATCGTTGATTTCTGAAAAAGCGATTGTTACACATACTTTATCATAATTCTTGTTGGGTTCGTTTTTCATCTTCAATTTTTTTTCGTTTTTTCTTCTCTTTCATATATATAATTATTTTGTCTAATAAATATTTAAATTTTCTAATAAAAATAGTGCATATTCTTTTATTCTTATAATATTTGTTTTATGTTATTGTAGTATTTTTTTAAGGTTGAATTTGATGATGTCTCACTTGTTGGTGTTTATTTGATTATATTATTATTCTATCTTTAATTTAGACATTTGGATTAATTTTTCATTTTATTAAGTGCTCGTAATCATTTTTTATACAGATCACACTTGAGTTATGATAAAGTTAATTGTCAACATGTCGTCATCATTTTATTTATTTTTATGTTAGTATTGATGATGTTTATCATTTACCGCAAACACTGATATTTGTTCATATTTTTTATTCTTTGAATTGTATAGTTGATTTTTTTAACTTTTCCATGTAGGATAGTATTTTTGTTACTTAATTATAGGTAAACTACACAAATGGTCACTTAATATTGAGTAAGTTTTAATTTTTCTGAAGTTTTAAAACTAAAAAATTGGTCACTAAAATTCTCGATTTATAACAAATCGATCACTTGTAGATAACCATTATTACTGGAATAATGGGATGTAACGTGTTAAATGAATTGACATGGCATAATTTAATCATATATGACTCATTTTGATTGCAACACCCAAAGATCTATTGGGTTTGAATGTTTAATTTATCTCTTCCTTTTACAATGAATTCGAAGGATATTTCTGCAAATCACTGAAACATCTTTTGTAACACCCTAATTCGATTTGACCAGAAATACGGAGGGTTAGAATATTACATGAAACCATCGAATTAGCTAACCATTTTTTTAAACATTTAACACATCCATAAATTTTAAACATAATAAATTAACATATATAATAAGTCTACAAAATAATTGGGAACTCTCAATAGTAGTCGCCAAAAATACATAAGTTTCAAATAAAGTTTACGATTCGATATTACACAAGGGTTTATGACAGTACATGCCCACTATAACACTCGAAACGTGCTATGATAGTTGATCAAGTCTGAAAATCCTGAAACCCTACAATGAGCTCCTTGAACTGGGACTTAGGAACTTGTTCACGTAAACACATTCCGAACATTGAGCTCACAAGCTCATGACCACACACATAACATAACATAACATACATATACTACATGCATCCAACAAATGAGTATTATACATGCATAGTTATGAACATAAGAAAACATTCAACACAAACGGAATCAAGCATCATGGTGTAGTTTGGGATCACCTTAGCATCACAGAACTCACACCCCTATTTTCTTACTAAGGTACTTTGGGTAAGACCCGGGTTACATAGCATCAGTATCTCACCAGTACCCTAGGCTAGGTTCGGGTCACAAAGCACCAGTACCTTGCTAGGCTAGTTTACTCCTCATGAGTATTTGAAATGTGTCTGGGTCACCTAGCATCAGCACAATGTTCAGCTAGCGATTTAAGAGTCTGAGCACTAGACTAGGGTTATCCGGATAACCCCTTACTCATCTAGACCATCGTTGTACACAAGTAACTAAGGTGTCCTCATTGTTTCCCAAGCATCAAACAAGGCATAAATCTTATGGAATCTTACCTCATAATAATCTTATGTTATCATACAATTATTAACGTTCTCACTTGCAAGCTTATATTAAAGGTTTCCCTCGATTGTAATCCCTGTCTAGCTCCCTAGAGCAAGCAAAGCTTATATCCTTTAATTTCACGATGGTACAGATACTCAACCTTATATTTTCAATACTTCTTCCCTTAGAGTATTGATACTTCCCTGAGTATCAATTCCAAAACAACCCACTGAAATTTGAAATAGCCTTCAGTGTCGATACTCCTACTTAGGGTATCGATACTCCTCTCTCGTGGTATCAATAATGTCCCAAATATCGGTACCAAAATTACATTCGATGTTTGTAAAAATATACAAGTATCGATATTCCTACTTAGAGATCGATAATGCCTTTTTAGTACCAATATTTACCAGGGTACCGATACCAAAATAGCCTTCTAGAATCTGAGTTGATATTCTAGTATCGATACTAAACCTCGAGTATATATATATCCATGAACAGTATTGATACCACAAGAACATATATCGACACCCCCAAAAAACTTATGATTTTAACCTTTTTGAACGAACAATATCAATATTGTTCATATAATATCGATACTCTAAACCCAAAAAACTCTATTTATTTCGTATATAGAGTTAAACCCCCAAAAAGTGTTTAAGGCTTATGTAGAGCTAAAGGATCATGAAAAGTTATTTCTTTATGCATGTATAACATCAAATAGTCATTTTCATGCCAATAACCCAAAATGCACTCACATGCTTCATAAACACATACATGCAACCACACTACACACATTGATCTACAAGCGGTATAGAGAGGTTGGAAGTGTGTTACCTTCCTAGTGAATCACTTCAAACTCACCCAAGCTTTCACCTTACACATTGATCAATTTGTTAGTTTTAAAACTTTAATAAAATAAATAAATATTTACTCATTAATTATAATTTGTATAATTTACATTTTAATTATTTTAATATGATTAATCTACTTTAATTTCTTGAAAATGTTCTCTTTTGAAATTTGAACATCTATGTTCAATGATATTTACATTAATGATTTATTTATTTTCATTTGCACCATTAAAAAAAGCAAAATTAATTGAAAATGATATTTACAAACTATTTGGCGTTAAAAGAGTAAAAGGGAACGGAGAAAAACGGGGTGTTGGGCTTAGTTTCTTAAGTCGACCACAATCACACTGATATTGTCTCCGCTGCCCCCGAGCAATGGCGAGCTCAACCAACATTGTAGCCGCTGCTTCGGGCCCCCGGTTTTCACCGATAATCGAATGCCTCACTCGACTGTTCAAGCATCGGCTCACTACTCGACAAGCGAGTTCATTCGACACCACGTCCCACAATCCGTCGCTAGCCAATACAAAGAATTCATCGCCGTCGGTTACCTCCGTTACCGTCACATCCGGTTTGCACGAAACAAATGGTTTCAAGCACTCATCGCCTGTAATGCCATTCGAAAATATTAATCCTCCTTTACAAAAATTAAAGGCACATAATACGTAGAACTCATGACCTAAAGAACTATGAAAAAATAAAGATAAACAATTCCGTAAATGATAAAAGATATAAATAAAATAATTACCTATGGATCTTGAAGTGGCAAGTACTCCAAGCACCCGATGTCCATTCCAGTTTACGACCCTCCCTCCAGCGGCTTCAACCCTCTCCAACTCATCCGGTCTATCAGGCTGATGGAACAAGTAAGATGAATAAAATATTTATTTAGTTAAAAAATTAATTTTTTTTATCTTATTTTAAATTAGGCAAGTTAAAACAATTTAGGGTAACACAAATTTTATTTTCTAATTTTTTATTTGAGTCAAATTTAGATTTACCTATTCAAAAAATAAAAAAAATCAAAATTAACAATTTTACAATTTAATCTTAGATTTTATTAGTTCTTCAATTTCTCTTTTTTATTTTTTATATTTTTTATCAACTTTAAGTTACTCTCTCCTAAATCATTATAAAATACATTCGTAATTTTAATTTTTTAAGTCAATTTATTATTCCTTTAAATCTTCAATTTTATTTGACATTTATTTCATCAATTACTATTTCGTTTTAATTATTTTTTTTAATTTAAAGCTTATTCTTCCCTAAACGTTTGTTTGTTTCCCTGTAATTAATTTTTCGAAAAATATTTTTCTCATTTTTCAATGTTTAATTGGCGAAAAACATATGACCAATAAAATTCATTTTTCCGATCAACTAAATTTTCTTTTCATTTTCTAAAAATTAACTTATTATCTGATTTTTCGTAAATCATTTTACAACTTTTCACTTAAAAATATAATCACTCAAAACATTATTATTTTATAGGTTTAATATTAATATATTATTTTAGTATCATTCTAATAAATATATTAATTATTAGTTTATACTTGTTGATAATTTTAATAATATAATATTATTTTTACTGTTATAATTATATTATTATAATATATAATATTATACTTTTATTTCAATAATATGTAATAAATTATTAATTAAATTTATATTATTTATTAATTTCATAAATTTTACATTAATGAATTATTGTATATTTAATATATACTCCTTAAAATATAATATTTTAATTCTAATTTTATAATTTTTAATATTTTAACAATATTTATATTTTAATTATTAACATATAATTTTGTTTTAATAAATTATAATATTCCTAATATTCTTATTTATAAAATTATAAATTAAATATTTTAATAATAATATTAGTAAAAATAATATTAAATAAATTATTCTAGTATTTTAAAAATAACATTATTATTTTATTAATAAATATTATTATTTATTATTATTTGTTAATAAATAATATTATTTATTATATTCGGTGTTTATAATACACAAATTTTAAAAAAACTAACCAAAAAGTTAAACAACATTATCTAAATACCCTAAAATGATTTTAAAAAATTATATTTTAAGAAATATAATTTATTTTATAGAATTCATTTTTTAAAATCTGTTTTAGATGAATCAAACTAACTCTTATTCTATATAACAAATAAACCCCAAGTCTATATAATATTTATGTAATTTCAATTCTTATTATTAAAAATAAATTTATTCTTTTTATAATTTAATCTTATTTTATTAAATTTGATCATTTGATTCATAATTTTATAAATTTTTTCTACCTACCAATTTCTTAAACTTCATTTTACTCTCATCAATAGTTTTTCCTCACAAATCTCTTATTCAAAAATAAAATTATAAATCTATTTTATAATTTAGAGGTTAATTGATTCATTAAAAAACATTATAGATCTCATATATATATAATTAGAGAAACTCATTAAATTGTAATTAATATTACATTTAAAAATAAATTCAAACAATTCAACTTAATTTGATTTGAATCAAATTTTATAAATCTGATTTAACTCAAAATAAATTCTAAATATAATTTGGATCATAAAATAAAAATTATCAACTCAACTCGAAACTCGAAACGATCATATTTTCATCCCTAAAATAATTGAACTTTGGAAAGTTTTATTAATATATTCCTTGTAATTAAATAATTTTTGAAAAATATAGTTTTATATTTAAATATTAGACATAAATATTAATTTTATTAAAATAAAAAATCTATATAACATAAATTTTAAGATTAAACAAGAAGAATCATTTACCAATAATAGAGTTATAATAATGAATAAATGTTACCTTATGATCAAAAGATAAGGCCATAGCAACACCACCCCTCGATAGGACGGCTCTAGAATCCCCACAATTCGCCACCACTAACTTTCCGTTACCGACAACCGCCACAACCGCTGTCGATCCCACCATCTCCTCCCTCGACGTCTTTCTATTCACCTCTTCATCCATCTTTCCAAAGCATTTCTCCATTGTTCTCCCCCAATTAATCCCACACTCTTCCTTGTCAGTATCCTCCACTATTTCCTCCAGCAACACTTTATGCAGCCTTCCCTTACACTCCTCCGCCACCCTTGAGCCGCCGTGTCCGTCGTAGACTCCATAGAAATCGAATTTCACCCGTCCTTTCGCCATGAACCCCACCTCCACTTTCACCGCGTCTTCCATCTCCCTTCTCCTTCCGATAACCGACAGCGATCCGTGCGTCGCCGTTTTGCGTGTCGAAATCCGAACATGTTCGTTGCCGTTGCGAGCTTTCTCGACTAAACCGGATGAGACGACGTCGTTCTCCTCTGAAGAAGCGGAGAATGGAAGCGAAATTTCCGTTGAGCCGTCGCCTGACTTCGATTCGTGAAGAAGACTGTTGCTGTTACCGCCATCGACGGCGCTGCCGTTTTCCATGATTGTTAAGTTCATCATCCTCTGACACGTGTACTTTAATTTTCTCCGACGAGAAATACCGGTGCTCGTGACCGTAAGTTGGCCGTTATCTAACGTCATCAACTGCTAAGATTTGATCGACGGGGACTGAATATACAGTTTCGTTTGCATGGAATGAAATGAAAAGACAAATCAAGAACCAATTTATATAGGCAGAGAAGAGGCGAAAAGGGCATTGAACAGTTGCCGTTGATTTTTTTTGTTGGAAAGAGATCACGTGTTGACGGTGATCGTGAAATAGGAGACGTGGACGGCACTTCATATGATCGAAAACACGTGGAGCTTGGACATAGCGTCTAGAGATTAGGGCAGCGATCCTTTGAAATCGTATCACGTGGCGCCGCGCGCTGTTTGCTTTCGAAGCGCCGGTAATAATACACGTGACAAAGAATGGTTTGGTGGGACACGTGTTGATTATGCTGGTTCGCGTGTAAGACTCGAATTTCTTTCATTCGTTCGGCCACGTCACATCAAAATCGATTCATTAGTTTGTTGATAAACGTTAAAAAGATATGGCATTAATATAATAATTAATTAATTTTATGTGATTGATTTGTTTTGATTTTGATTAATAATTTAATATTTTATACAAACTTATTTATTTTAGTAGTTGATATAATTATTATTATTTTTAGAGATTATAGATTCGAGTATCATCGACTGTAATAGATTGATTGAATATTTATTACAAATATTTGAAAGTATTTAAAATAAATACTATTTAATAATCATTTTAACTTAATAAATAATAATAATTTTATATTTTATATAAAATTAGATTGAGATATTTTGGCCATTAATCTGATTGGTCGACGGAATAAAGTAGATTGACCATAAGGATGGTTTGGGTTTGGGCACTCCAAGTGCAAGAAATCAGGTCTTCTAGACACGTGGAGTCATGGTTTAAAATTAAGGGTAAACATGTATATCGTACTTAAATTATTAGTTTTAATCTATTTTAGTATTTAATTTTTTATTTTTTTTAAATTTAACGTTAAATTTTGAATTAAGTACTAAAATGAAACAAAAATTAAACCTAATTATGATTTTAAAAATTTAAAATATTAAATATTAAAACAAATTAAAACTGATAATTTGAGTATTAAACACATAATTTACCTTCGACATTAAATGAAGAACCGGTCGATTTCCTTTTTTTAACTTGGTCCGCCGCCGACCAATGACCAAAATACTCTACATTAAAATGTTGCACTGTTTAAATTGATTATATTTACATATTTTATAATGAGCTCTCACCATGCCTTCCAACGTTAAAGCAACAAAAAAATCTTAATATCAAACCACTGTTATTAAAATTAGATCGGATCGGATCAAATCAAATCCATCGATTAAATCGATCAACCTTTTAAATATGATTCATACATGAATAAAATATTTTAAGGTGTCGAACAAAATTCAATCTCGTATTAACCGTTACCCAACAAATTATTTTATTTTAATATTAATTTAACATCAAGTTATGATTATTTTATAATAGTTCGACGAAATGATCATATAACTTGTAAAATTACCATAGAATTTACCAAGCTAATAAAAAAGTCATTATGATGTTTAATAAGGGTAAAAGTTTCATAGACTTAATAATTATTTTGTAACAATTTAAACTTTAATGATACTTTCTAATTATTTAATTAATATAATAATTATTTTATAATTTTTAAAAAAATAATAACTAAAATGAGAAATTAAATATAATTTAATCATCTCTAATAAACTTCAATCATTTCTAAAGACCATATCAAAACATTGGTTTATTTAGAAAATAATTCGTTAGCAATTTATTTGATTTAAACATAATAACATAGAGATAATATAATAATATTAATTATTGTTGTTGACGGGATAAATTGATTTAGTCCGTCGTTGAGAATTTATCCCTTATGATTTAGATAAAGAGTTGTGGTCGTTGTTTCTCAAGAGAATCGATCTTAAAGGTGAAGAAGAAAAATATAGTATAGAGTTATTAGAATTATTTTCCCAAATAATGATTTTTTTTCAGTGGACAAAACGCTCTTAAGTGCCATTTTCTCCTCTCAGTGTTCTTCGGGTCACAAAATTGTTTTTCCGAGTACCCAATTACCCGAGTACCCGGTTAATTTTTATTTATATATATATATATAATATTAGAATATTTATATTATAGATTATTAGATTTTGTATTTCAAAATTTTAAATTTTATGTTTGGATATTAGAATATATGAATTGAAGTTTCGAATATTTATATTTGTATATTTTTTTAAATTAATAATTTGAAAATAAAAAAAAACAGTACCCGTAACATCCGGGACAGGACAAGGGCCGAGAAATCACCGACCCGGATGTTCCGGGAACCCAAAAATCCAGGGGTGTACATTCCATGTAAAGAATAAATGTATAGATGAAGATGATAATTTGATATTATAGATGATGATAATTAGATATATGAGCCAAAGCACACGGGCCGATAAATGTACCACCATTCCATGTAAAGAATAAATGTATAGATGAAGATGATAATTTGATAGGTTTCGAGTGAAAATTATCCAACTCAAGTGTGCTGTGGCTCATATATCTAGGGGTGTACATTTTCAGATATTGATATTATCCGATCCGGATATTTAGATATCTGAAAATTTCAGATCACTAAGATTATGATTCATATCCGATCTGAAAAATCGGATATATGATCCTCCAAAGACCGGTTACATCAAATCCACCGCCACGTCCACAATAATATCAACACCGTCATCTCCACCACCGAGAAGCTTGTAATTCCTCCGAAGCTGTAAAATGCTCGCAGTTATTGTCTCAATTTATGCATGCATAGTTTATGCAATGCATGATATTATCACAATTTCTAGTTGGAAGTGCTTTAGTGGCATTAACTGTTACCTGGGTGTTTCATATGGATGAATACAAGCTTCAACCTATGTAAATTTATATGATGGTCAAGTGAAGTGAAGATTTCATCAAGTATAAAGCAAAACAAGGCTCCATCAGTGCCCTCTTCAAAGACTGCTAACTAATGGAGATGGAAGCGCATAGGTTCTTTCTTTAAACACTGATTCTTTTAAGAGCTATACGTCTAAAAAGATTAAACTATAAATTTACAATTTATGGCTGCTCCCCGTTCAGAGGTACATTTAGAACATGGATATAAATGAAACAAGACATATCACAAGCTATTCAAGATCGATTTAGTTAATTCTCGAATTGAATAAATTTGATTCGAGCTCGATCCGAAGTTTTAACAAGTTCAAGCAAACTACTTAATAACTGAATTGAAATACTTGTGAGCAAATCAAGAAATAATATGTAAAACTTTTACATTTGTAATAATATTATTAATAATATTAACATTTATATGTTGTTTTTTAAATATAAGATAATATCTTCATGTACTTGAGGTTCGTACTCGAGTTCAAATTCAAGCTTCTTTATCAAGTTAAATTTGAAACTATTTTGAGTTTGCAGTTCTCTAAACTCGAGCCGAGTTTCAAATTTTGATTTTAAATCAAGCTTAAAGCTTTAAGTTTTCGAATTTTTAAGCCATATCAAACATCCACATTCAGACAACTGCTTAACTCTAAATGCAAAAACTGATGTCGCAAAAGTTTGTAAATACCCACAGTTTACATGAGCTTTGCCTTTGAAAAATCCATCCCAGGATGCTGCAAAAATGCCAACAAAAAACATTGAGCAAATTTTATCAGCTAAAGCTCCATCCATATACGGATTAGTAAAGCGGGTTGGATAAACATGTTTCAGAAGAGAATAACTACCTCGGACATGAATTTCTTTAGAATTTCCTGCTTTTGAAGTTCATCACTGGTTGGAAGGCCCATGGACTTCTGTCTTTGGTCGAACTGCAACAAAGAACACAATTTGTGAAGAGTACAAACTACGATTTATGATAGATCTAAAATGTAAACAGCCAAAAGCAAAATATCGTACGAAAAGAAGAACAAATTACCATCATCTTCTCTACAGTTTGTCGTGTTTCGGGATCCAAGTCAGACAGCTTGCTGTTCTCTGGTTCGACTTTCTGAGTGTCTATTTCAGGATCTCCTTTTACCAATGATTTCCACCACTCCATTTGGTTGTGCTTGGTCAAAAGGATGGACAGTGCACAACCATCCTCTACAAGAAATGCACAACAAATTTTAAACCACCGATAAAAAAGAACATTGCAAAATTGAACAAGGTATTGCCAGTTCATTTCCACAAAAAATGTAGTCTTGAATGGAATATCAAAATCAAAATGAGATTATATAAAAATTCTACTAATATTGATAAAATCAGTACAACTATTTGATCAACAGTGCAAAGATATTACATAAGGATTAAGAAGAAGTAGAAGAAGAAATGTGCACATTTACAAGAGCAATGTAGGACATATTTCAAGACAATATAAAAGAGATTTTCAAAAGCATTTACATATGAAATTCAGGTAATCATCAAATTAATTGATTTCAAGTACAAATCAAGATTTACTAGGTTGGAATTTAATTATATGTTGCTCCTACTCTACATTTATTTTCAAGTAACTATGTCTAATAACTGAGTAGGACATATTTCAGACATAGGTATGGATAAAAGACCATCCAAAAACTCCCAGAATAAATGGAAAAAATTGAATATACTCGTGTCAGATACATAATCGTATCCAACACTCGCAATCAAGTCTGGAAAAACATATATTGTTGATATACTTACAGAACTAATAACTTCAAACTGGTCAACTCTAGCCAAAGGGGGAAAGAAAAGTAGAAAGCAAAGTTCAGCTTGCACTTTGCAATACAAGACTCATATTTTCTTTGAGATAACATACCTATGCTCCAGTAACAATCATCAGGTTTGACGGCTTGGAAAAGCTCCCCCTGAAAATTAAAAGAAGTATGCGACTCTGATGTAAACCAATTAAGACTTTCTCAAAAAAGAACATGGACTTACATCAATAATGGGAGGCTGGCCTTTGAGTCCAACTTTGAGACGATTCTTCTTGATCTCGCATACAACAAACCTTGATTTAGTTCCACTGGGAACTGGAACATTAACAGTGACCTCTTGCAGGGTCTGTGTCCAAGAATATTTCTCCAGATCAAGGCCATTGCCTTTGTTTGGAACTGCCCAAACATTTAGAGAAGTGTAGATAATACAGTGAGCAACCTAAATAGTCTTTAAATTTCAATTTCACATGCGCCTAAGAATACCAAATTCAGAATCTTCCATGCAATACTTGATCATATGTTAACCCCAACTTAACCAAAAGCCTTTCTCATCCCCTAACCACTAAAAAGAAGACACCGATACAACAAAAAAAATTAAGAAGTCCCTTTATTACAGGCACTCCAAGAGGGTGTACTTTGTAGCCAACTATGGAATAAACAAGCATAACCATGTGTAATAAAAACATACCGTTTACACATATCATCAGCCCCAATTGTGAGAATGCACGCCTAAATTAACTAACAAACGAACAAAAAAAGGGAGAGGCAGAGAGAAACAGAGAACACCTTGCAATTCAACATATAAGCGAGAAATCTAGCACATCAACAACATCCCATACTAGAAGAATTTGTGGGAAGTTCAACATTAGTTCAGTAACTGATTGAGCGTCTATTTCTGAACCCCTCAATTTATATAGATGTTGCTACCTACAATCTTTCACTACCACGTTTCTATGCAAATGTCAAGAATCAGGTGAATTCAAGCTCCAGGCCAAAGGAATCAAACCCAACTTACACCAAGACTATCATTAAGCTTATGCAGTCAAACCTCCCTGCTTCAACCAAAATAAATACTGGACAAAAGTCCTACCCGACACGTATCCATGTATTCTCTAGAGAACAAAATAATCATTCAAAAAGTCCCCACACCAGGGACACCTATTAACTTAATTTTCACTAAAAGGCCTTCACCTGTGTAGAACACCATGACACAAATAGCGAGACAAGAGGTTAAAGGACTAGCATTACATTGAAGGGGTGTAATCGAGTTTGAGTAAAATCCATAAACAGCAATAGCTCAAGCTCGATTATGTGACTCAACTCTTGAAACTTGTTCGAGCTTGCTTAACACAGGGTTCCTTTCCATCTCCGATATACAAAAGCTTCTGCCCAAGTTTCAGTACAGTAAAAAGAAACAGCAAGGTGTTGTTTTTAGTTCCATCCCAAACAAGTGCTATAAACACAAGTTAAAACCCTAAATGACCTAGTAAGCACTTACTGACTGAATCCTTTAAACCCTTTTCGTCATCTAAAGTTCAAAGCACAAGGAACCAAACATTTAGCAATGCAGACATCAGATTATCATACTTTTAAACAAAGGCCCGAATTTCCTTTTTTTCGGCCATCCTCGCATGCAGCATTTGAAATATAATAAGAAAATGAAAAGAAATTAAGAAATTCGAACCTTTCAAACCAGAGCTACTCTCTTCTTCCTTTTTATCCACCTCCATTGACTCCCTCTTCACTTCTTCCTTGATCTCCTTCTCTTTCTTCACTTCCTCCTCCTTTATCTCCACCTTCGGAGCCACATCTGCAACCTTCTTGCTCCTCTCCTTCGCAGCTCTCACAATAGCCGCAATCTCCTTATCAACATTCTCTTTCCGAAGAAAATCACTTTCTTTAGCCAGAAAATCAAAAACCTTGTCCAAAAACCCAACAGGATCCGACGGATCCAAGCTAGCGTTAAACGGCACCGCCTTCGGCGTCGTCGGCGATGAAGAAGTCGAGGGTTTCGCCACTTCTTCTTGGAACTCGGAGATTATTGCCATGAATCGACTCGGGTGAGTTGAGATGCGGCTTAACCTTAGGGATTTTTTTTTATAAGCTGACGAAGAGTCTCCTTAGGGATTATGTAGAAGAGGATACAGACTGTATTTGGTTCGAAGGTAAAACGGGAAAATTATAGAAACCGTGCGAAAAGCCCACTAACTATCCCAAGGGTTAACTACACATCTTTTTATTTTATCCACTTTTGGCCAATGATTTCAAAAAACATAAGATATGATCACTTTTATTTTTATTTAATTAAGATGTGGTCACTCCGAGTTAACTACCGTTAACAGCATTTAAATATTTTGATATAATCACACATTTAGTCCATGTTATTTACATATTATCTCAATTTAGTCCTAACTTGATATAAATCTTAAAGGTCGAAATCTCATTTTAGTCCTTTTATTATGCTTAATTTTGCGATTTTTGTTTTTTAAAATGTAAAATACATTCTTAAATATTAAACTTTGGCCATATTTTTGTTTTGATCATTGAGCTATAAAAATATAAAATTATAGTACTAAAGTTTTCTAATTCATTTTTTAGTCATCAAATCGTTAATATTTTATCGTGGTTTATGATGTGATTTTTTTTCTTTTGTAAAAAGATCTTAAATCCTTTCAATTATCATCTTCTAACGTACGTGACATAGACGGAACAACGATGTTTACCTTTTATCCCCATTTTCTTCTCAATAATTTTGTTATTCTCAAAATTCATTCAAAATCAGTGAAAATCAAGTTACAATTTTAATCTTCTAATGCTTAAATCTCGGTCGATAATGGTCCAATGAAGTTAGTTTCATAATATATTATTTTCTTATTGAAAGCATGTTTCTCACTATTTAAATTTTTGGTTGACCACGTCCAAAACCAGTAAATCCGACGAAGTTTCTACCCCTCTAAGAAAGAAAGAGATAAGTGTTAAAGTTTTGTGGATTTTATAAATATTTTGACAAAATTAAATTGATAAACGATAATAAAACAAATTTATAAGTGTATATAGTGACCAAAGATATAAGAGAATATGATAAAATGATAGTCGATAAATAATATAATTAGACTTACTTTATCATATACATCAGTCGAATAAATCTTATAGTTAACAAACAAACATAATAGATTTAAAAGTATGATTAAATTGAGAGAGTATGTAAGTAACAGGAACCAAATGTGTGATTATATCAAAATATTTAATTATTGTTAACGGTAATTAACTCAGAGTGACCACATTTTAATTAAATATAAATGAAAGTGACAATATATTAATTAAATAAAAACGAAAGTGACAATATATTATGTTTTTTGAAATCAGTAACCAAAAGTGAACAAAACACAAAGATAAGTGATATGTGTAGCTAACCCTTATCTAAATCATCACTTTTTATTTTTTTAGTATTTAAATTTTTAATTTTTTCAAAACCTCATTTAAAGTTTAGTTTTTGTTTCATTTTAGTACCCGTTCAAAATTTAATGTTAAGTTTTAAAAAGATTGAAAGTTTTGATACTAAAACGGACCAAAATTGATAGTTTAGGTACTAAATACGTTAGGTATTTTGAACTAGATACTAAAATGAAATGAAAACTAAACGATATATATGGTTTTAAAAAATTAAAAGTTTAAATACTAAAACTGACTAAATCTGATAGTTTAAGTAATAAATGCATAATTTACCCTGAATTATATAAAAAATAATCTTTTTAAACATCAAATTTTTAAAAGTCACATGATAATCAATAAATTTTACATTTTATTATAAACTTGATATCATATTTTTAATCACTATTAAAGTAGTAATGTTAAATGTTAAATTAGTAAAAAAAATTCATTAAATCCTTCAATTATAAAAGGTAATCACGCCATCACAGTGTGGTTGAATGGATCGGGAGGAGTTGGGTCGAACTGACGAACAACCTAGAGAATCATAAGTACCTTTAATAAACAACATTATAAATAAGTATTTACCCTTAATTTAAATGCAATTAAATAAAATAGTTAAATACATATGCATGTTTAGGGTTTAAGGCTAGATTCAAAGGCTTTTTAGTTATAATTGGTGAAACAAATAATAAAATCAGATCTATTACATCAAAAAACCTAAAATATGATTTTTTTTATTAAAAAAAGTCAATTTTTGGTCAAATTAGATCATGTCAAAATTAATTGTCTGATCAAAGTCAACAAGTCAAACCGATTTGAGTTGACTTAATACGATTTGATTTAGTTCAAGTTGACTCACTTGGCCCAATTTAAACATAGACCAATTTAGATCGGTTTGACTCAGTCTAGTATAACTGGACTGATTCTAGAAGGATCACGATCGAGTGAGGAGCCCCACGCACATGGGCGGTGTGGGGAGGTATGTGCGTCGGTAAAACAAACGGTAGAGGCGGCACGGTTACATCCAACACACTCACACATCAATATCCATCCAAAAACAAGTCAGAACGTAGAAAAAAGAGAATACGTGTGGCCGAAAAAAGCTTACCCACGACGGACGAACGATGCACATCAATGGAGCGATGACAAAAGGACACGATCGCCTGGGTTTTGCTCGGAACTGCTCGAGGAGTTTAACGACGGTGACAGTGTAGTGAACGGACGCCGGGATTAGTCGAAAACAACGAAAAAGTGTACGACATTTTTGAGTTTCCGACGAGGCTTTTAAGGCTTTTCTATGGAAAACGATGGAGATCCACAACGAGTTCTCGACAAGATTTTGATCAGAAGGTGACCACGGTGCTGAAGATGGTGACATTGCACACCACGGGCGTCAGAAGATTGAACGATGATGAGGGGGCGGTGGATTTCTTTTGAATTAATTACTGTTTTCCGATTTATTGACTATCTATTAATTCAGATCAGGTACTGTAGAGGTGAAGACGACCCTCTCAACCTAATTTGTTCTATTCACACGCACCAAAATTTGAACGATGATGATTTAACTCTACATACTGTCATATAATCATATTTATGAAATATTTTTCTTCCACCACCAATTTGTGAATATTTATCTATATACTTAACCATTATTTAAACTAAATTTAGTCCAAGTCCATAAAAATCATATTATACCACTATCACCCCTTAAGTACACTTAGGCTTCTCTGGTGAATGCTTTGTTTCAAAGTTATGGATTTTTTACTCTATAGATGAATGCTTTGTGTTGAAGGTGAGGGTTTTAAATATTTTTTCTATAGATTTTAGGGTAAATTACACATTTTGTATTCCAATTATTATTATTTTTTCATTGTGGTCACCCAGCTTTTTTATTTCAAAATCATGCATAACGTTTTATTTTAGTATCATTTTAGTCACCTGTCGTTAAAAAACTAACAGTGATATTGACGTGTCACCGTAAGAGAATGTCACTTTGTCATTAGAAAATAAAAATAAAAATGGCACATCAGTAATTATGTTGGATTTTTTAACGTTGAATGACCAAAATAAAACTAAAGCGTTACATTAAATATGATTTTTAAAAAAATAATCAAATGATCCAAACGAAATGAAAGAGTTAGAGTACCATAGATTTTACTGTCAATTTATAGATAGCTTCATATATTTATAACGTATTCCTATTTTAGAAAACATGATTCGTGACTATAAAGATTAGATTTTTTTTATTACCCTTCTTGATTTTAAGACTTTGCCTTGACAGATTCTAACTAATTCAGGTCAAACATCTAGTTTTGGTGAGCGAATCTCCCAACGGAGATTTTTTACTTGCATAAGAACTCGAGCTTGAGACTTGCCTAAGCAATATCAAACTGCTTTCTACTTGAACCAACTACATTGATAAAGATAGATTTTGTTGATAAAGATGGATTGGCAGGCAAAATAATAGAGAAGCCCATGAGAAGAACTCACAAAATCGAGATCATTTTGTCTTCTAAAATGCACGAACCAACTTACTTCAGTGGTTAAGAAATCGTTGTTATTCCTAGAATAAACAAATTGTTATTGTTCCTAGAGGTCACAAGTTTAAACACCAACGACTGCAGTAAATTGGTTGAACGTCAATTGTCAAATGATTGAAAGTGTTTAGAACAAATACTACTTTGTAGTCATAAATAATACTATAAATAGTAGTCAACGCATCAGATAAAAGATACCATCCTTGAGTATATAAATAAATATATTGTCTATACTATAACATGTCTTTAGATAAAAAAAGAAAAAAAAAAAGCACTCACTGACGAAAGATAAGGTACCAGACACAATTAATTATCATACTCAAAGCTTGCAAACGGAAGGTTAGGGGAAAACATCATGTCTATTACACATTTCAATAGACGCTGAAAACTTACTATCCATTCACCATCCCAGAAGGAGGTTGGCAGAGGTGGAACACACGACCGGAAATCGTTCAACAAACCGAGAAGTTGTTAAAAATTGATTCAAGTAAAGTTCTGTATGCACGGGCCGGCCTCGGGATTTTGCTGTTCCTTCCATACCCTTCCGGTAACCCTCAGCTTCAGCTCCTTCCTATCTCCACCAGAGAAGAAAAGTGCCATGTTCCGTTGGATAATCAAACCATCATGGCTGTCCCTGACTTTCCGGTGACTATCACGGATGCTACGTGGGGTACCTTCCCATGTAAGTTTCCGTCCGTTTGCTCCAACCTCAAGGCTGTAACTATAGTTCCTAGCTTCTACTTCATCACCCATGAAACGGAGAAATGCCATGTAGACCGGGGCCATACCGAGCTGGAAGGCTTCAAAGTGAAGGCAGAAATATTGACCAAAAGAATGGAAGACCTAACAAAGAGCAGATAAGCCAGCAGATCAAGAATTGTATTAAGAAGATTGTTACAGAGTTTATTCGGCTACTCGCAACATGTAGCATCCTAGAAATAACTAATCAAAAGATGGCACAGCTGAACAAAGGCCTATATGGAAGATACTAAAAACTTACTGTTAACATCCAAGTAGCATTTTCAACTTCTCGAGGGTTGGACTTCACATAACGATGGTTAAACGTGCTTCCCGTGTGCATGTCAACCTTGTGATCATCTCTCAGATGAGCAACCAGGAAGGGAATATCCCCAACAACCGAGCACTCAGATCCGGCATAAGGGCAATTGTATGGTCTGAAATTGCAAATCACCTCGTGTTTGAGCTTGCTGTAATACGGAAATATTTCAGGGCATCCACGAGTGCAGTATTTGCAAGGCAATTCAAGGGACTCGGCCACTTTCTCCAGTGCTAAACATCGAATATCACCCAGTTCCAATCTACAAGTGGGACACTGGTTGTGTACTCTTACTTTACAGGTAGAACAAAGTGTATGCCCGTTTTGGCACTGCAAAAAAGAGACATGTTAAACGAGCAATTTATCGTCCATTATTTACAAATACCCTTCATCTATACTCACTATATAATCAAACAAAAATGTAATGATCTTGGAGTCTCATTCCATCACAACATTCTCCGGCTTAAAGCCGAGCAAAAACAGAAAATCTCAGGTTATCCCAAATTCCGGATCTATATCATCTCTTATCTTTGATAGAGAACAACAATTAACAAGCAGAACATCACACCAAATATTTACAAAAAACATCCTCCAGCAATCCAAATCATTTCTAATTAGGAAAAGACTCTTCAACATGACCACAAGATCAATCCGATGTTCCCTACATCCAGTTCTAAGTAACAATCATTCAGTTATAAGCATCAATACAAAGTTCATTTCAATCTTATTTGATAACAAACAGTCATAAAACATTATTGAATAACCCTAATTTCTGAAGCAGCCATCCAAAGATATATGTTAAAAAAATCCAGAAATTCAAGCCAAATTTGAAAAGTAAACATTAAACAAACAATGCGGTTTAAAATTTCTGAACCCAAATCCAACGAAGAAACAATCTCGAATCATAACATAATGAAAATCCGAACAGAATGCAAGGCAAATCTATTCGAACCCATCAACGAACAAAATCAACCAAAAAATAGCAAAACTAACAAAAGAAAACCCGAGATTTTAATACAAAGAAAACACAATTAAATTGAAAAAAAAGAACACCGAAGACCTGATGGATTGGTGGGTACATAGAATTGGTACAAACAGGACATTCTAACAACTCATGGACGCTGGTAGCGGGAGTGATCCCCGTAGCGCCGACGACATTGTTGGCGTTGTTGGCTCCATTGTGAGGCTTTGATGATGAGAGTTGATGGTGACCATGATGAGGGTTTGGATGGTGAGGATTATGGTGATGGATCTCATCCTCGTTCAATCCCTCTGAGGACGACACACACTCGATATTATCAAACTCCATTCACACACCGGCTCCCCCAGAAAATCTCAGACTCTGTTATTAATTTGAATCAAAACCCAGAAATTCAAAGGAAATTTACAATATAAAGCCCCAACTTTGCCTGATTCTCTTCTTCTCCTCTCGAAATCCTATTCATTTTCCTAAACAATTAGCCATCTCTGTTTTTGTTTCTTCAAATATGAATTAGAGGAAGAAGAAGAGAATATAATCAGAAAAATGAAATAGGGAGAGAAAGAATGGACTTCCCCTTAACCAAACCGCCCTCTTTCCTCTCTTCTCAAGCAATTATTTTCTTGGTTGGTTTTTCCTTTCTTTTTACTGTTTTATTATTCAAATGCTAAATAATGTTTGGGTAAAGTGCACAAATGGTCCCTCGACTATAGTGTACTGCTTCATTAAGTACTTTAATTATTAAAAATTACAAAATAGTGCTTTAACTATACAGTGTTGCTCTGTTGAGTCCCTCGACTATTAAAAGTTACAAAATAGTCCTTTAACTATACAGTGTTGCTCTGTTGAGTCCCTCGACTATTAAAAGTTACAAAATGGTCATCCGACTATTCATTATGTTTCGAACTCGTTCTTTTTCGTTAAAAATTTGACGATATTCTGAGTTAAACTTTAACATGTTGACTGTGATATTATAAAATCTAATCTCATTGTAGAACTTTTAATAGTCGAGAGACTCAACAAAACAATACTATATAATCAAATAACCATTTTGTAACTTTTAATTATAAGAAACTTAATAAAACAATACTCTATAGTCGAAGACTATTTATGTACTTTACCCTAATGGTTTTTATACAAACTATAAAAAATGTTCTATATTTTGTTTTTAAAATTATAATCAAAAATATTTTTTTTAGTTGTCCTTTGGTTCCAAGGCTTCACCCTAACTAATCTGGACTGATCCAGGTCGCACGCCTGATTTTGGTGGGTGAGTCTCCCAACATGAATTTTCTGCATGCTCAAGGACTTGAATCTAGGACATTGCTTAAGCAATATCAAACTGCTTACCACTTGAACCAATCTCGTTGGTATACTCAAAGATATTTATTACTTTTTTAATCTCGTTTGTAAAGTTAAAAACTGATTTTAATATTTTTTTAAAAAAAATGTCTTTAACATAGTAAAAATATTTTAGTTTAAAAATAAAATTTCATGTATTAAATCTTTCTATTATGAGATTTTTATATTTATTTTATCACACTTAAAACGAAAATATTTTATATAAAAATAAATTTATTAAATTTTACTTAAAAGTATATAAAAATATCTATAACATCTAACATCAATTTAGTTAGGTTTTTAACTAAAAAATTGAGTTAATTGTACCACACATCTTTAAATTATAATCTTTATTCTAAATTGGTCCTCAAACTTTAAATATTCTAATTTATTCAAATACTTCATTTCTGCTCTACTAAAATGGGGTAAGGTTGCTATAGGAGTTAATTGTGGTTGTTTTCATTGAATAAAAGATTTTAAAGTGATAATTTTAAGTGTACGTTTATTATAACTTTTGAAAAGTAATTTTTAAAAGTATTGTAGAAATGGATTTTTTAAAATGATGTACAAAAGTACAGTTTAAAATTTAATTGTTTGAGATTGTTGTTAAAACCTTTGTCTGCAGTTGATTCATTAGAAACCCATGTCTCTCCTCATCAAGATGCTGCTGCTTCTGGCTTCCACAGGTGGGGGTTTCTCTTAAGTACCCATGATTTACCTCTTGGGACGTCTGAAATTCTTGTGCTTTATGTTACATGGTATCCCTTTCCTATGCATGTTTTGACAAATCTATGGAGATATGACCAGGAAAACCAGTTTCCGGTATTCGAGTCCGAGTGAAATAGGGTTTTGCATTCATCTGAAATTCTTATGATTCAAACATTGTTTGTGTTGCTATGATTCTTCATTTTTCTTAAAGAACATGATTCCAATGCATATTTGGACATAACTATGGAGATATGATCCTTGAAAAAATTGTAGAAAAACCTGCCCGGTACTCAAGTACAAATAACATAGGTCTTTACCATTAAGTCTGACCTATGAAATGATCTTGACATTGTTCTGAGTTCATCATTTGCTGTTTAGTTGTATCAGTCAGTAGCCAGTCTCTAATTGTCGAGTCTACAAAAATTAAGAAGCCGGAAAACATTGGCAATGTTTTGAAGTTTCTATTTACAAAAATCATATTCCTACCATCTGTTATTATCAGGTCTAAAACAGTGTTTGATGAAGCAAGTGCCTCTGACAGTGTCAGCGACTTTGAGAGACAGCTTCAAGAGCTGTTCAATGAAGTCAGAACTTTGATTACGACCGGGAATGAGAAAGATGCTGTAGACCTTCTTCAAGCAAATTATGAAGGTGTAAAGGAACGGATGAATGCTGGTTCAAAAGGCATGGAAGAAGCTGCTATTCTTGATGTCATCGCCTTGGGTTACATGTTGAATGTCTGTTCTAGTGGGTAATAGGTTTTAAAGGTTAAGTTCCAACATCCCAAGTGATAGATAAACACTAAAGCGCTGAATACAGTAACAACTATTCTTCTTGTTTCCTCTTTTAATGTTGTACATAATTTCATGATGGCAGATTAGTGAGATTACAGATGATCAAAACGATGATGAACCCCTTCTCGACTCTATACTTGTGCATATGGGAAGCATGCATTCAAATCTGGGCGAGTTCGAGAAATCCTTGCTTATTAATAAATGAGTTACGGATATTCTAGAGAACAAACATGGTACGGGCCTTAATCATTGTTGCCTATTTTTTCCGTTGACATTGCGTGAGCTTAAATCAGTGCTGATTATCTCAAAATGCATGTATTCTCCTAGGTAATAATAGTGTTTTCCTTGTCACACCATTGTCGGGAATGGCAAAAGTTCTTAGTTCTACTGCAAAAGCTACACAAGCAGTCGATATTTATCATCGTGTGATTCACATCTTGGAACTAAGTAGAGGCGTTGCAAGTGAGGATCTTATTGTACCTTTGTTTGGTCTCGGAAGTCTTTTAATGAAGGAGAGCAAAGTTACCGGTGCAGAAGACGCTTTTATTAGGTTAGTGAGGACTAAGTAATATGGGAAGAATGATGGAAGAGTCGGACTTGCTATGTGTTCCTTAGCCCATGTAAAATGTGCAAAAGGTAGCGCAACCAGAATTCGGGGCCTTTGCGTTGATTTTTCAATCATTAGACGTTCTCCAGTAATTCGAAAGCCTAAATTGCAAGTATAGTTCATCGTACCACGTTTATTTACAGAAAATGCAGATGCAGCCATTGATTTATACAAAAAGGCTCTCCAGATAATAAAAGATTCGAGTTATATGCCGTTAGATGATAGCATGATGGAGAATATGCGGATAGATTTGGCTGAACTACTACATGCTGTGGGAAGGTGTGTTCGATGCATGATTATGACTTAATATCTGAACGTATTCAGTAAATTGTAATGCATTGTTTTTCTCAAGCCTTAGTGATAAACCGATCTGTCGATATCCATAAATGTCTCTCAGGGTGGGAGCACTGTTCACATGGGATAGTCCTTGTTCGGCACATATTCGGACTTGGGTACGAGGATATGATCCTACTGATAATGAAAAAACATGATTCTTCTCATATAAACATGTAACGTCGATCTATGTTATCGCAGGGGAGGCTTTGGGTTGTTTGGTTTCGATTCAGACCCGACTAGGAAAGGGCGAGGCCAAGTTACTAGAGCAGCTCAAGAGGGTTTTGAGGATTCAAGAGGAAGGGTTTGGCGGTGAGAGTGAGGAGGTTATGCTAACCCTAAATAAAGTTGTGATCTATTCGGATCAAGTACAAACAAGTTGTTCCATATTAATATGGAGCTTTTTCTCGGATTTTCGGCCAACTCGATTTGCTTCGTAATTCATTCACAACGAGTTTAAAATATAATCGGTTAATATAAAATATAATAAAATCGATTGTAACCGAAAAATTTTGGTTGTGTTCGAAGAGTTTTTCTACTAATAATATATATGAAAACTTGAACATCAAAAACAATTTTTTGACCTTAATTCTTCCTTCAAATTCAAAGTCCTCAGAAAAGACTATAAATGTCACCATAAAAATGTTTTTAATATTAACATGATATTTTTGGGTAAACTACGAATTTAGTTCTTAAACTATCAGTTTTGATATGTTTTAGTACTTAAACTTTTAATTTTTTTAAAATCATATTTAATGTTTAGTTTTTATTTCATTTTAGTACCCTATAGTTAAGAACTCATCGCATTTAGTACCCAAACTATTGGTTTTGGTCCGTTTTAGTACCTAAACTTTCAAAAAAAATCAAAACTTAACGTTAAGTTTTTAACAGTGGTACTAAAATAAAATAAAAACTAAAAACTAAACTCTGGGTATAACTTTAAAAAATTGAAAGTTTGATACTAAAATTTATAGTTTAGGTACCAAAGATATACTCAAGGATTTCAACTTATTGATTAATTCAAGTACGGTTCCGCAAATCTAATATTTATTCTATTCTTGATGGTTTGACATGATTAGATCTTGTTTTAATTTTCATATTTATTTATGGTTTGGTTCTAACAAGTGGCATCATCTTCTTGTCATGTTAAATCATTGAGAACTAATTACGTGTTATCTAATAGACTTGAATTCGGTTTAATTTTGGTTAAATGTTGACTTGAATTCGGTTTAATTTTGGTGGTTTATGAAGTTATGTATTAATTACGTGTTATCTAATAGACTTCGTCGCTGCATTCACTGTCTTATCAGCAATTCCCAATTTACCTTCATCACGGGCAGGTAGATTCCCAACTTAGCAGCTAAATACTCTGTCCCGTTTCCTGAAGAAAACAAAGGAGAGATTATTCAGTTGTACCTTATAAAATATTTTGTTAAAAAAAGGTTACAAGTTGTTATTAAATTTAGGTCCATCATAACCATCATCTGTTTTAGTTATTTGGTTAGGTTAATATATTGCCAACCCTATTGCGTAGGACAGTAATGGCAGCTACCTGGGACAAAACAAAATGCAATCACTCCGAAGGGAAAGGATGCCTTCATCTCTTACGGTTGTAGCAGAGTGGTCGATTGACAGGCGGCCCGACTTGATCATTTCGTCCCGGTTTTGCATCAAGAGCTTCACTTGGTCGAATAGAGCACCTGCTGTCTTCATAGATGATGTACAAGCCAATTCTTGTACATTAGAAAATTCACTCTGCTCGAGAGGGGCTGTGCCGCCATGCTGAAGCACCACCCCGGGTTACGACTCTGCAAGCTGTGTCACCAAGGTACCACCGCGAATACTTTCCACTGTCGGAGTAGCACAGTTTGTTGCTGTGCCATGTTAAGTAGGATAAGGCCTAACATTTAACAACAGCAGCCATACGCATGATATAAATTTTACTATATTTTCATTTTATAAGCATTTCATATTCAGACGAGCAGTTCACAACCTATTCTTGAACGATGAGCGTTCAACAGCTGTACGAACCCGATTCGATCATATTAACACGACAACGCTCAAGCATTCGAATCGAATCCTAACTTCCGCAGCCATGGAAGTGCGTCTCAAATGGAAAAGGCTTCGGCTAAAGTCGGATAATTGTCACCATTCTTTTATAACCGGTTAAGGTCTGGAACAACAGCTGTAAATCCTGTACAAGCCTCATCGCTGAAGCAGGCAGTTACATTTAAGCTCGCCCTCTCTCGGTCTAACCCAACAGTTCAACCCTACATTCAAAGGGTGAGCATGAAGCACAGTTTACTCGAGAACCCTACTTCCACTCATGAAAGGCCTTTCAGCGACCTGTGACACACCGAATTCCAACATTTTTTTGTTTCTAAAAGACCATAAGCAACACACAAGCACTCGATCACTCGTTCCAGCTCAGTGATAACAGGATGGTGCAGAAACTGTCGGGGGCACGCCAAACCTGCTTCCTGCCATATACCATAAGCGACACTACTGCAGGATCATTATACTTGAACAAAATTACAAATTAATTTTATCATATTATAATTGGATTACATATATATATATACTCATAAGTGACCTGAGAATTTTAATTCGATGTAATTGTTCAAGGAGAAACAGTACTATTGAACAATAGTAAAAACAAAGCAATTTCAAAACAGAAAAAAATATGAATGCATGATATTTGAACAATTGAATCTTCTTTTGGAAAGAAAAAAAAAGAAAACAAAATGCTGGATGCAATGCTCCCAATAGCATGCAGTGTATATGGTTAACTCTAGACCCCATCAAAACCAAATTATACAAAAGAAGCAGACTTCGGAACCAAAACTCGGAGATCAAACGGCTATGGTGATGTGAAGCATATGAGATGTCTTGGACTTCAGCAGCACTTTGAAACTGATCATGAATCATCTGTTTCCAGTAACCTGCAATTTAACAGCCAAAAACCGCTCCTAGGCAAAAAATGCTTCTATTGACAGATTGGTCGTTTCCTAACTGCAAGGCGCTGAGCTACTCAGTATCCTCCCGTGACAAACTTCTCCGAAACCATATCTATCCACTTCTTCCATGGTTAATGATGGAATCTGACCCATTGATGATGATGCAAGAGTTAGTGACAACTTGAAGACGGACAACTTCAGTTGTCGGACAATGCGCTATGACTTGACACATGCAATCCCAGACCCTCAACTCAACACACCCAGATGCATGGACTCCCCAAAAGAAAATAAACAAGCTGAAGCTGAATGGCAACACCCTCAAACAGAAATGGTACGAGTAATGGCCAACTTCGCCCATTCAGCTGATTCTTTGATAATAGGGTCTTCCGAAGACAAGCATTCATTTAAAAAGTCTTTGCTCGAGACGGATTGCTGTATCAGAGAACCGGCATGACTGCCTAAGGTATCAGCAAGATCTCCAAGGACACCAATGGCAGTCTTCATGACCACATCATCCCTAAGGGAAAATACGGAACATAAGAAAAATGTTAATAACCAAACGTCAAAAGAGAAGCCATTCAATTGAGCAAAAAGTATCTTTTAGAACTCACATGTCTTTCTCCATGTATATGCCATCTATGAACTGGAGGATATGAGGTGCATAGGGAATCAAAAGCTGGGTTTTCGGAGAATTCTTAAACCCTTGGAAAATCCCAGAATATGCCTCCAGTATTCCATTTCTCAGGGTATTTATGTACTCTATCAATTTCATCACCTGCTGTATGGGTAGACAACTCTGCAGCGCTTTGAAGCGCAGACATGGCCCACATTAAGTACTTCTCAAAATACTCTCCTACTGCCAATGCAATGTCGCCAAAGCATGAAAATATAGGAGGCTTCACAGACCTATGCAACTGGTTGCTCGATAAATTCTTGAGCAGTTGTGTCATAATCCCATCACAGTAAGGAACAATTTTTTCCTCTAATGCCCTGCAAATATCACCCACAACACCAACTGTGACAGCACAGACATGGTACTCTTCGAAATTCTGAAGGCCCATTTCTAAGTACCTATAAATTCTGGCATGTATTTCGCAAAATCAGGTCCTATTGCATAAGCAATGGCCCCGATTGCAAGCATGGCTTCCTCGTGCACAGTTGCACTCCAACAAGCAAAAACCTTTAGGAAAAGCCCCATTATCTGATCTGCAAACTGCATGAACACAGGCTTGGTTGATTCCGATGAACCAAGCTTCTGATAATGACCTGTAAACATCCACAAAGAAGGCCTTGCAGTTCACTCTGCTTCTCCTTTTCATCGGATGACAGTTTCTGGCCCTCAAGGGTGCTATGAAGCTCCATTATAATGATAGGCACCAATTGCAACACCAATGGAGCTGTCTCTTCTGTTGAACACCTCACCACTTCATTTAATGTCTCATATGCAGCTGTCCTCAACCGGTATTCCCTAGCATCTTCACGATGAGTGACAGTGAGAAGAGACTGCACAATTTCCTGGAAAAAGGGAGTTAAAGGAGATGATGGACCCACTTCTCGTAACCCTGAGCAAGAAAATAGAGAGCACCACAGGCCTTCTCAGCAACATTTGGGGTGTCCTTCATACTATGTAGCAGAACTGTTATGATTTGTTGGCAATTTGCCTGAGTGATGATGGGTGTATCTACAGCTGAGCCATGAAGGAACTCGAAAATTCGTCCAAGGGCCCAGGCCGTAGTGTCTTTGACGTGGCTATTCGGGTCCTTCATCAAGGCAGTAAGCATGAATGTCAAGGCAACATTCACAAGTGGAATCAATTTTTCAGGGAAGGGCCCTCCAGGATTGAACCAAAGGCGTAAGTTGCCGCCTCCCTCTGCCTCCAATCAGGTTTTGTTATGTTCTCCTCAATGAATGGCACAACAAGAGGGACAATATCATCTCCTACAGTCTTTGCAACCAACCCAAGACAGGTTCCGCCAGCCATCGCAATGTTCCACGCCCCTTCATCCTGATCCTGACCCTCTTCCTGCTTCAATAGTGTCTCCAACAACATAGGAACAAGGGCAGGAATTGCTTGCTTGATAAAATAAAAGCAAGGAATATTAGAGTCTCCAGTAAAATCACCTCCATATTCTTCCAAAATATCTATCTCTTCATCACATATTGAACTCCAAAACTCAACCGCTTGAAGAGCCACTGGCTCCTCATCTTCTCTCACAGCCTTTGCTGTGATGCTAAAAATATCTTGGATATAAGGGACTAGTTTATCATAATAAGTTGATGAAATTGAAACCAAACACTCGAAAGCCGCTTGCCTTATTCTCACATCAGGGGACTGGGTTGCCTCACAAACAACTCTCATGAGATAATCACGCTCCATATCGTTGCTGAAATTTGCCTGAGCAAATCCCAGAGCGTTGTAAAGTGCTCTTGTGGCAGCAAGCCTCACATCAATGTTCCCTTCAGAAGCACTCATGCCTTGAACTACAGCTGTAAGTATTTTATTTACTTGATCTTGGTCAATGACATCAGGGGAGACCTCTTCGCACAAATACCCAAGAGTTTCCAAAGTGGCTTGCTTAGCTTGAGCTGGTAGCTGATGAACATTTGATAAGAGCGAACCTATCAACTCGGGCCACTGTTTATGTGGCAACTCAATGCCAGCAACCTTGGCAATAACTTGAGATGCAGTTGACCTAGCATCAGATACTGGAGAAGAAAGTGTCTTAAGTAAGCCAGACTTAATCTGGCTCTTGGCATTGCCATCCAACAACAGCCATCTTTGAACTAGCTCAACCTTCCTCTGCTGATCCTTAGCATCCAACGCATTCTTAAGTATCAAACCCGCTAGCTTGCGTGTTTCCACAGGCTTCTCCTCATTTACCAATTCCCCAGAGAGTACAAGCAAGAAACCAGGAAGGTTCTGCTCCTGAAACTGTTTCAAGCTCTCTTCTGCATTCTTTCGAACAGCCCCATCTATTGATTGTGCATTCAAAAGCACTTGGGTAACCTCCATTTGCTGTAATATTTCCAAAAGCATAAAAGGTTTAATCAATTAGATACACAGAAATCCAGTGCTAAACAGCATCAACATTCCAGCACCTCAAATCTAGATCTAAATTAAGGGTAAAAAGGACAGCATAACAACGGACACATCCAAATAGAAGGAAAAATAACATAGAACAGTTCCCTTAAAATTAACTGAAAGAAAAGAATCGATAGTAACAGGAATAACACCAACATGCGGCTAGTGAATCAATGATCCATCAAAACCCAATTTTCACCTCCACTGACTTATTCAGCAGGTGAGATGAACGCTTAAATATTTAAGATCAATGTAGAAATCAGACATCAAAACTTAATTTAACATTTGAGAAAGTAAAAAAAAAAAAGAATCTACCACATCAAATTCGATTAAAATTAAATACAATAAAACAAGAAGAAATTCGATCACTCAAATATTTCCAATAAAAATCTAATACTCGAAGTAGTACTCCAAATAAACAGAAGCTATGGAATATGAACCGTACGAAAGAGAGAGAAAGAGAAAGAGAAAAAAAGCGCGGATCAATGCGTTCAGCAGCGAATATACAACAAAATCACTATTCAAAACCCTAACTACAGACCATAAATGAAACTGACGGCAATTAAATCGGAAAAAGTATGACTTTAAAAAAAATGCAACAAATTCGATGCAGAATTTACCTTTAGCCGATCGAAAAAGAGGCGTCAGGAGCTGAATAAAACCCTAATAATCGGAGAGAAAATAAATGGGAAAAAAAGGGGGGAAAGAAAGAACAATAAAAGCTGGAATAGCGAAGATACGCGGATTTGAAGCTGGACTCCAATAATTTATACAAAAAAATTAATTTTTTAACAGTTGTTCTGCTGCTTATATTTTATATTATTCACATGTACTGTTTTTTTCTTCTTTTAATTGGATGAAAATTATTTATGGGTAAACTACATCATTTGTCTGTTAACAGAATTGGTATAATTTTTATTTGGTCCTTAGTATTTATACATTTCATCAATTTAGTCTTAATTTTAATTTAATTCAATAAATTTATTCAACCAATCATGTAGTGACGTGTGTCATCATTAGATTAAAAGATTTTATATAATTTAATTTATTTATTTTAATAGTTTTTTATTCAATTAAATTATAACACGTGTCATTTTTTGGTTGGAAGAAAATTGAAGAAAGAAAGACTTAAAGGCAAATGGAGGGGGTCGAACCCAAGACCTAAGAGTAGATATCGCACACCAAACCACTGCGAATTAATAAATTGCTCAATAGAGTATATATTTTATGCTTTAGTAATTGCCATAATAGGAAACAAAAACAAAAACAGAGGGATTCGAACCTGGGGCAATATAATAAAATTAGGAGAATCAAACCATTGAAGCAAATCATAAATGAAAAGATTTAACATAATTAAACACTAGTTTATAAAAGATTATACAATGTAATATTTTTATATTTTTATATGATTTAAATTGAGGATTTTTAAATTAATTAATAATTTTATTATTTATTAGAAAATATAATGTATGAATCATTTTATAATTTAATTATTTTTTTTATTAAATTATGTAGTTCAAATCGACTTTAAGTTATATTAACATGACTGAAATTAAATATCATTAAAATCAACTTTAAATTGTACAATTTAAACTACACATTAGAAAATAATTGAAAAAAATTAAATTTATTTTGTTTTTAATAAAAAAATAAAATTATTAATTAAATTAAAAAAATTATCGTGTTTCTAAATTAGTTAATGGACTAGGTATGATTCACTCTATTGTTATATATATATATATATATTATCGTGTAAGCAAGCCACAAATGTGGCCACATAATTGGCACCATCTGATTAGATGATAAATAATTAAAAATAAATATATTTAAATTATAAAAATCCTTTAATCAACATATGTCACCAAATGATTGACAAATTAAATTTATTGAATTAAATTAAAATTAAGATTAAATTGATAGATTATATAAGTATTGAGGATCAAATATGTAATTATATCAATCTTGTTAACAGAGACAATACTTCCATCTAAATTCAAGACAACGTTGAGCCTGCCTCATTGTTTCTTATTAGTTTAGATTTCATAGAATCTCTTTAAATCTAAATTCAACTAAAAGTCCATAAGAAAATGATTGGCTGTTAAATTTATTAAATTAAGTTAAAATAATACTAAATTGATTAATTATATAAATATTAAGGACCAAATACAATTATACCAATTTGTTATAAGACAAATGATGTAGTTTACCCATAAATAATTTTCATCCAGTTAAAAGAAAAAAATAGTGCATGTGAATAATATAAAATAGGGTAAAATATAGTAATAGTCACTGAACTTTTCTGATGCTTGCATTTAGGTCTCCCAACTTTTAAAACTTGCAATACGTAAATGTGATCAAAATTGAGTGATAAAATTCATAATTTATTCATAGTTTATTTTTTTAATAATCTGAGGTGGTTACAGTAGTATATGTTCTAAATACTCTCAACCATTTGACAATAAACGTTTAATCACTCTGATGTAGTCGTCGGTACTCAAACGTAGGACATTTAAAATAACAATCATTCGTTTAACTAATGAAGTAAGTGGGTTCGTGCTTTTATACATTATGTAATATTTTTATTATATTTATGACATCTTTAATAAAATTAAAAAGGTAAAAAATTATACTATCTTATAACTCATAAAAAGTTAAAATATAAATAATCAATTTTAAATAACATAAAAAGTATTTTGAGTATATTTTTCTAACAAATTGAGATGATTATAAGATAATATATTTATAATTTTTTTAATCTATGGACAACACATACTTATTGTAAACACAACTGTTCGAATTCAAGACCTTTAAAAAATAATATTTTCTTTTATCATTAAAACCATTTGATTTTAGATCCACTTTTTAAATAGTTCTAATGTATATTCAAATTAGATATATTGTGGGATGGGACACTAGATTCTTTAAGCAATGTCAGTGTTTAGAATCCTGAGGATTATGAATAGAGTAAATTGGATTGGGAGGGTTGCCCTTACCTCTGTAGTACTCGAACTGATTAGTTGATAAATCAGATATCGGTGGTTATACCTAAAATAAATTAAATCTATCACCTTAATTTTGAATAATATAAATAGAATATATCAATTGTAAATGAAATCAACGTGCGTAAATCAACATGATAAGCTAATTGCACTCTCTAAATTTTTTTATAAGATTCTTACCAAAATACATGGAATTAATCATTTAATGCATCAACAGAGGTGAGGTTTTATGTTATTATAGCGAATTTAAGAAGTTATATTAAAAATTTATAAAATAGAAAATTATAAAATTTAAGGAAAGAAACGTTTTTATAAATAATACTATACTGTATGAATAGTATTGATACTGGCAAATAGTACGTGGACAGTAATGACAGTACCGATGCTAAAAATTTTCCAGAATGCTACAGGGGTATCGATACCTTGCATAATCAATCATATGATTTTACAAAACCGATTAGAATATATCGATTTAAACATTTATTACATGCCAACCAAATCAGTATTACAAATACAAACTATTCATTTTTTCTGATCTGATCTTTGGAAAGGAGAAACGACATGCCTTGCATAACTTTTATCAATCTTCCTCTTCTCGGAACCTACGTGTGAAACAATCACACGCTATGTCATTGACTTAGTGAGGCATAAATATAATATAATAATGCATACATATGAACATATAACTAGTTATTCTATCATGTCACAGATAATTCAGTGTAAATGATAATAGCATGATAACATGTAATCATGTAAACACTTTTGATACCTTTGTAAGTCCATGTGCATTATTGAGAGCTTTAAGGTACGTGAGTACATTGAGGTTGTGCACTATTATGATGTCACCACAGTCAATCAATGTCCGAAGAACCTATCCATATGTTCCTAAGACATAGGTAATTGTCCATATGTCCCGAAAGACATAGTAATTCTGTCCATATGTCCCGAAAACTAGGTATACTGTCCATATGTCCCGAAAGACATAGGTATTCTGTCCATATGTCCCGAAAGACATAGGTAACCCTCGACTCTTGGCATGCCAACTATACATATAGCTCATATCATATAACATGGGCATTCTCTTTCATATCATTTCACATATTCACATGTACATTTCACTTTTCATCGTTTCATAATATGTCACTTAATTATAACACTTCTCTTTGTTCATATGACATGTATATCACATATTCTTATAAGCTCATGGTTTTTATCACATATCATGTAATATTCTTATGGAATCTCATATTTCATTATCATTTCATATCACATGGTTCTTAGTCATATTTCATATGTTCATATAGTCATCTAGTTCATTTCACATAACCTTTATGTTCATTCATATACCATAAACTCCTAGTTTCTTATCCAGTATATCATATAATGTTGGTAAAATCTCATAATCACATAACATCTAACAAGTTAGGTCATAATCCACTTAGACTTAATAATATAATTTATACATTGTTATCATAACTATTTATATCCATATCACACCAATAACATATAACCTCTATGAATCTATCCATGTGTTCATGCATACATAATAGTCATGTCAACCATATATACTACAGTATCATGTTATGCATATACACTCACCTAGATCTATTTGTCTTCCTTCGATCGATCTTACTGGTCAATTGTTCTGGAACTTGTTTAGGCTCATATCTACATAAATATAATTTACGAGACATTATCAGAAGCCTAACTTATATCTCGATGCTATTACTTAAACGAATTTAATAGACCATATTCACTTTTCCTTTAGGGGGTACCGTTACACTCCTTAAGGTATCGGTACCCTGATTGTATTCTGTGATTTTTCATTCAAGAGGTATCGGTACACATACTTAGGGTACCGATACACTCTACCCAAACATGTTTTTTCACCCGAAAATTTATCAACTCTTTACTGAATTTCCTCATATAAAACTCTTTCATTCCACTAAACTTAACTACAACCATTTTAACTACTTTTATCATTCCAACACTTTATTATCCCATATATCATTCAATTCTTAAAACTAAGAATCTTACTAAATTTTCTATGTAATCCAAACTTATTTCTAACATTTATAACTCTTATTCTCCTATATGACAAGTCAAATCTCAAAGTTCTTTATCAACTCTTTTTAGAATTTCATTTAGAAACTTCTTGTTTTAATCTCTCATAATTTATTCATCTTTGATTTTAAGACAACTTAAGTTTTCCTTAAGCTTAAGTATCACTTAAGGAACAAAACCCATACTTAAATCAACAAATAATCAACAAATCAGAAAACTTACCTTTGCTTGGCTCTCTCTCACTTATGAAGAAGAAAAGAAGAAGAATGAATGAAGAGATTTGGAGAAATCTCAACCTATCCCCATATATATCTTATCTTATCATTTCCAAGTCAAATGATCATTTTGCCCTTATTCATTTAATAATAACAACCATTCAGGAATTTTGCAGATAAGTCATTGAACTATTCAACTTTTCTACTTTAATCACCAAATTCTGAAATTTTACAATTTAGTCACTAATCATAGTTGGGATGTTACATATTATGTTTACAATCACAATAAATACGATATAATAAAATTATACTGTTACTGCAATTAAATCCTAATATGTGCCACTTCCACTCAAAACCAGAAGAGTACAAGGATATAAAAGTATATGTTATCTTTATTTTTTTTTCAATTTTCATTGAACTTAATACATTATGCTTTTGGTCACTCGTCGTTAAATAATTAATAATGTTAAATGTGATGTTATATAGATGCAAAATGACGTCGTTTTGGAGAAAATTTTCTTTTTCTGAAACAGTTTCGTTTTTAACTTCGTTAAGTATTT
Organism: Hibiscus syriacus; assembly: GCF_006381635.1. Lineage (NCBI taxonomy): Eukaryota > Viridiplantae > Streptophyta > Magnoliopsida > Malvales > Malvaceae > Hibiscus > Hibiscus syriacus. The sequence goes on along the minus strand of NW_024062312.1, from coordinate 647,259 downwards.
AAAGGAAGAATGACCAAAATAGGAGAGAGAGAGTAAATTCAGTGACAAAAAAATTCAATGTATCAAGTTCAATAAGGAAATTGAAAACTTTTAAGTTCGGTGAGCAAACAAGAGAGAAAGTAAAGTTTAGTGATGAATTTGTAATTTTCCCTTATAATACAAAAAAGTTTCAGATTACTTTTATTTTTATTAAGATAAGGTGATTATAAAGTAATATTTGTTCTAAATATTTTAACTATTTGACAATAAACACTCAGTCACCCTGCTATATTCGATGGCGTACTCTAACCCGTGACCTAAAGGAACAAAACAATTTCTTAATCATTGAAATAAATTAGTTCGTGCGAATATCAGATTACTTATTTTTGAGATAATATATTCTTTGTTTTCTATTGGCTTGTACCAATTCTACGGGATGTTTAACTGGGCCCAGTTATATAGTTGACCGACTTTTATTGGCAAAAGGTAAGCCATTTCAACGGCTGAGATTGCCTTCTAAGAAATTATGTTGATGTGAAGTTGGATTCACGGATTCTTATTACGGTTGAAACTTCATGGTGAAGCAGAATCCATTTACATCAGTTTTATGTGAATAAATTGATGTATTTATAAATTAACATTTGCTTTTGGGTATATATATAAACTTTTTAGATAAATTATGGTTTTAGTACCTTAACTATCAGTTTTAGTCCGTTTTTATACTTAAGCTTTCAATTTTTTCAAAATCATACCTAAAATTTAGTTTTTATTTCATTTTAATATCCCGTTCAAAATTTACGTTAAATTTTTGAAAAAATTGAAATTTTAAGTACTAAAATGGAGTAAAATTGATAGTTTAAGTACTAAATACATTAACTTTTTTAACTGTAGGATACTAAAATGAAATAAAAAGTATTTTAAAAAAATTGAAAGCTTAAGTACTAAAACGAGCCAAAACTAATAATTTACGTACTGAATGTGTAGTTTACCTAAACTTAACATTTTATCAGAAATGATAATCCAAAAGTTGAAGTGCAACCAGGTATTTTTTTAAAAATAATTTTTAAGAAAAGAAAATTTTTAATTATAAAAATATTTTTTAAGAAATTAATTTTTATAGATTAATACAAGGCGATATTAAATTATTACAACAAAAAAGTATACCATAACCATAATAAAATACACGTGAATTGTTTCATAGGTTATAACACTACTACATGAAAAGTTTAAGGGTAAATAATCATATTAGTCACACTTATTTTAATTTTATTCAATTCTGATCATTAAAATTTTAAAAATTTGTCTCATTCACTTTTGTTATCAATTTGTTACAATTTGCCCACTGAGTAGTTAGATAATACGACACGTTAAATATGGTCGATGTCTAATCTAATTCCCAAATTTAAAAAATATTAATTCAGCCCCAAACTTTTATTTAATTTATTTTTATCATTTTCCAAAAAGATAACTATTTCAACCCCCAAAATTCAGGGCCTCCTATCTCATCTACCATAAGATCAAAGAGGCAGTTGGGTTCGGTACCTACATCCGGCACACAATGCACGGCATACCGATAAATGTTATCGCTATTCGGCACTTTGAAGGGTAACATCCACGTTGTTCGGATATGTCCGGCACGGCCTCAAGGCTTTATCCAATGCATGCATTCAACTCATAATGCAACAACAAAAGAAAGTATTTGAATTCCATTTCACCGGCTAGACTTTCCTTAGCTTCCAACTCTCTTTGATCTACTTATGGAGGTAGACATAACAGTAATTAAAGAGGTGAGGACAATGAACATCATTTAACTATGTTCAAAGAGCAAAAGGAAGTCATAGCCACATACATCGATGAGAAACTTTTCAAGTATTTGAGAACAGGCAAACTCGGTTTAAAACACTGATCAGCCGGCTTTTCCTGCACATTGCAACCAAGGCCAATCCGATTCACATAGTTCAACTGGAGAGTTGCCATCGTTATCCTTCATATCTTTGTCTGCATTTTGTTTTACAAGAAATTTGGCAATATCTTCCTCTCACATAGCAGCATAGTGCAATGGGGTTTGGCCTTCATTGTCCTTCCAATAGAAAAAGCACAGAACTTAATGGCACTGATTACAACACCAGAAGAAGAAAGTGAAGAATATACGAAGAAAATAGTGAATCATTCAAAAGGTTCAAGCTGATGCATGAACCACCTGAAAATAACTTTTTCTCATTACTCCGGTACACTTGAAAAAGTTCAAACAAAGATGATTGTTCTTTCCTTTTCCTTTTGTGCATTACAGATCCATCAGACATGAATAGTTTCAGCACATATTAGGAAGTAAAAACTGGTAAAACAGTGACAGCAATACAATAGTTACCTTAGCATTCACATCGGCATTCCTGCTAACAAGTGCTGTGCTTCCGTAATTTTAAGATGGCCACGATCTACAGCCCAATGCAAGGGGGTCCTGCCTTCACTGTCTGCAAGCATCATTTGCAAAGTATTTACTTGGTAAAGCAAGTCATTCAAACCCCTATGAAAGTCTAGTTCTTAAAGGGACGAAAAAAACTAAATAGAAACAAACCTTGTAAATGCACGGAAACACCACTTTCAATGCACTTGAGCAAATTATCCAGTTCTCCTTCCCTGGCAAATGTATGAATAGCATCCATTTTCCTGAAAAACAATAAGACTTTTAGCATTCCCATCAAATCTCTTAAATACCATTATACTAGAAAACAATAGACTATGCAATAAATAATATTTGGTTTACATGCCAGGAAGAAAGTCTTTAACTTGTTAATGAATCACTTACACCACCCTGTGCCAACAGGAACCATTCCATAGTAAAAAAAAGGGGGGGGGTCAAGCATCTCAACAATCAGCACATAGAAACTTATACAATACCTAAGGCATTGTATACGAAAAGGCCATGTCAATGCTTGTGAAGAGAATTTAGAATAAATAGCCAAAAACGAGACTTGAAAATATAAATCACAAATCGTGGAACAGCAAAATTTCATGTTCATAATCCAAGTCAAACGGCCTTTTATTTGGGAGGATTTAACTGTTTGATGATTCCATAATTGTATTGGACTGGATAGGCAGGTGGTAAGAAGAACCAAAAAAGGTATGGGCAAGAAAAGAAAATATTTATTATCACAGGCAGAATCACACAATGTTGACTTATATCCCAAGAAATGAAGTTTTTTTCTATTCAAATTTAGACACTAAACTTGCATGTTTAAAACCAATTAGGCCATCATATAAAATAGCAATTTCAAAGACCTAGATTTTGCTCGAGCAAATATGGGACGCCCCGCCCCAGTGTACTCTGTTACACAGACTCGAATAATATTTTCCAAGTTTTTATATGTATTTGGAGGGACTTATTTCTTACCTTCTAAACCTCTACAAGGCATAAGTACACTTAAGGAATAATAATTAGAAAGATCAATATGATGAAGTTTCAAGAACCTTACAACTCATTTCCAGATTCCTCTTCATATAAGAAAGAGCTGAAAACTGGTCCCATTGGTCCTTTGGCATCTTTACTTGCAGTACTATCAGCCCCACCTTTGTTCTTCTTCAAACAATAAAGGTTGAGAAACCAGAAAATCAGTAAGACAGCGAAAAATGAAAAAAGTACGTATCGAAAAGGAAAATAGTAGATAGAACCACAATAAGATTAAAGTCGCACCATAGCTGAACCATCAGCCCAAGTTGGATAAAGCTCAGTCACGATGTCAATGTATTTCTGCATTGCATCCTCCGGAGGCATAGCACCCAATTTGTACCATGCTTGCCTAAGAATAAACAAATAACCACATTCAACAACGAGCACTATAAATTTCTCAAGCAATTTCCAATCATTCAGGTCTTGTGTTATGTAGTAGAAACAATTCTTATACTAAACGGAAGGGCTTTGCCATGAGGAGACAATCAAACATTTGATAATTGAATAAGAAATTAATTAAATGATCATCAGTTTTACCAAGATTTCAGCTCAAAACAAGTCCAGTTTTGAATCATGAAAACAGAGTTTAGCTTGCGAATTAAACTAAATTGTACTCACCAAGCTCATATAGGCATCCACATTTACGAAAATAAGAAAAACCCACAAACAAACAAAAAAATCACGAAGAAAATCAATATGAAAAAAAGAGATCAGAAAATGCCAAGAAACACCGCTTTACCACTTAGCACGAGCGGTCATTTTCAAAGCGGAAGGCTGAGGAGCACTGCAAGGTCCTTCGGTAGCAATATTGTACAAACCGTAAAGCTGCAACTGCACCTCATTCGGAACCTTCTGCGACAACCGATCCGCCGCCGCAGTAGCTACGAACGCCGTCGCGGCACTAAACGCATCATCCAGCTCCGTACACTCTACCCCTTCCCAATCGTCATCATCCTCGTCGATGCCACCGCCGTCGCTGTCGTTCCTAAGACTCCCCAATTCGGCCACCACCGAATCCGACTTGTGCAGCCCCTCGTATGGATTTCCGTGAAGCGGGTCGGACCCGGGTCCATAGTCGTCGATCTTCTCGTAGACTTGGACATTGCTGCTCCGGTTTCGGGTAATCGAAAGGTTATCTTCTTTGAAAGAAACGAGTAAGGAGATTAGTTTAGCGAGGAGGTAAGAGAAGATTAGACCTATGAAAATCGATTGCAAAAGCTGTTGCCAGTCAGCCATGGAATCAATCAACCAAACCCCCCCCCCCCCCGAAACAAAATCCAATCCTAAAAATAAACACTAGAAATGATTGATTCAGCTTCGCATCGTGGTAAAACCAAACCTCTATAAATCTTTTCGAAAATTAAAGAATTTTTTTTAAAAAAAATCCCCTTTCTTCTTGATTTTATACACTTCTTTTTCTTTATTTTTTTTAGGAAATGTTGGCGCCGGAGGTACTAGACTAGTATAATAGAACGAGGAGGAGGAACCAACTGAGGGCGTAGTGCGCACCCTGAGCGGGATCCTGTGTTTCGCGGACTATGATTATTATTGTTGTGGACAAGTGGCTCTTTGGCAGTTGTGGACCTCAGATTTATCTTTATCATAACAGTTTATGTTTCCTTTTTCTATGTCACGTGATGGTCACGTGATACACAGAACTTCGAGGGGTCAATTAATTTAGGGTAAACTAAACTTTCACTTTCGTTATATTTTCGATCAATTATTTTTTAAAATCATTATAAATCATCACATTTTAATTTTATTTTAGTGATTATTATTAAAATTATCATGGTATTTTTTAATAATGATGAGACATTATATTATAGTAACACATTAACATCACTATTAACATCATTATATTTTTAATAAGGAATAATTAAAATAAAATTAAAATATACTGTTGATTATAATTTTTTAAAATAATTAGATAATCAAAACAAAATGATAGTTAAATAACTAAATACTTAAGTTACCATTCTATTTCATCTGTTACATAAATTGGAAGAGAAAATTATTATTTTCAAAAATATTTTTTCACATAATTAAAATTTTAGTAAAATCAACTTTAAATGTATTTATGTTTTATTTAATATATATTTAACACTTTAAATATTCAATTGAACAGATAATTAAATAACTTTAATTTATTCAAAATTTGGTGCACGTTGTCCATACGAGTATAATATAAAATATCAGCATTAAATTAAATAAATATGAGGTAGACACATATTTTTATCTGATTTTTCATATTTATTTTTACTATTTATTATTTTTATTATTATTTATTTTTTCTTTTCTTTTAACAAGCTCGAATGGAAGTCTAGCTTACAAACAAACCAGGGGCCTAAAAATACAAACTCGAAACCTAATTGTAGACCCAAGCCTAAGAATGGACATGAGTCGAGTTTCGGCCAATTCGACCCGATCTGAAAATTTTACGTCCTTCACCCGACCCGAATTTAACCCGACTTTTTAAAATAAAATCTGAACCTGATTCGATCCGATCCTAAATAATAAAAATATTATTCTTATACAATATAAACAATGATTTAATTAAAAAAATAATATATAGAGATGTATTATTGTAATTATTCTTAAATATATAAGGTAAAATTATTTTTTTTCGAATAAAATTTTTTTCATCATAGACCCGAATCCAACCCGACCAATTTAATTTAAAAAAAATCAAACATGATCAGATTAGACCGAACCCCGTCAGATTCGGATCCCATGCCCATCCTAATTACATCACCCGGAACCCAAATTGCATCAGATCCCAACCAACCCATTTACCCTTTAACCCAAACCAGCAGGCCCAATATTTGAAAACCCTGATAGCCCATAATGTTAACATTTTGGCTAACCATAACTTAGGGCCACTTGCCGCCAGTAGAAGAGAAGGGGCCTACGCTATCGTTGTCGCCCAAGCAGAACCAACTCCCGTCGTCGTCACCTCTGTCGTTCGTCCCATCATTTTGACACCACCGTCTTCCTCAGTATATACAACCAAATCAATCAACAGTGAGCAAAATCAGTCAACAAACAAATAAAAAATAAAAGAAAATCCCGAAGCAAATCTAGGATCAACAAGTGCTTAAGATAGGGTACTCATGCCCTATGCTGAAGGCCACTGTTCTACCAAGAATACAAGGACAAATCCATGTGCAAGATAAAAAGGGAATAAATTCAGGGAGACAAAAGGAGAACAAGAGAGAGAGGAGAGCATATCCGAGGGAGGGGATCAAAAAAAGAAGAAAGAGAAGAGGACATATTTGGGGAGAGCAAAAAAAACAAAAAAAGAGGGGATTCGAACTAAAATGAAAATGAAGCAACCAGCTTCGAAAAAAAACAAGAAAGGAGAAAAAGTTTACTGTGTTCGACGCTCGTCGAAAGCAAAAGGGGTCGCCGGATTTCAAATTTTTTGAAAGGTATATGGTTAGATCTAGAACTCTAGGGTGAGTTTTAGGACAAAAGGGGTTCATATTTGGGTTAAGGAAGAAGAGAGGAAGCTTTTGGGAGAGTCCTCCGACCACTGTGAACGACCGTGAAATGCCGTCAACGAGCGATGGTTGTTTCCTCCAACGAAGGAGACTTGAGAGAGTTCTTAAACTCTCTCTCTCTCTCTCTCTCTATTTTCTTTGAAGCAAAGTGAAAAATGAGAAATGCTTAGAAAATAAGCCTTAGTTTCAGGTTATATATCAAACTCAAAACGACGTAGTTTATAATTTCTTATTTTGAGCCTCTGTTTATGTTGTTTCATATTGTAATCCCTGTGTATGCTTTTAGATATTAAATATGTAGTTTATAATTTAGTCTCCAAATATTATTATTATTTCGTCTTAGTCACTGTATTAGATTTAATTATTTGGTTGGTTCTTTGGTTTTATGGCATAAATGATCCTTGTTATTTCTGTTCTTTTTGCTTTAGCTCTTTGGTAAGGTTAGTTTGTTTTTGTATATTTTAGTAACCATTTTTTATTTGTTTATTTTGGTCCTTATAATGTTTTATACGTTCATATATTGTATAATAAATGTATGTCGTTAATTATATTACTTATATATGTATTCTATTTTGTTTTATTTTGTTCATTCATTTGTTTATTTTAAAAATATTTTACTGATGTATTTTCAAGAACGTTCATCGGAGAATGGGTGTGAAAAACACTACTCTATAGGAGAAGTGTTATTTTACGACATTCAAACGAAAAACGAACTTGAAGTTAATTAATCAATTTCAATAAATTGATAGTGCTTTAATTTTTATTTGAAATTATGGTTTCCATTGTTACGATAATGTATGAGCGATTAGGTACCAATTTGAGCGTTGTGGTGGTGTTTACCTCTCCCTACGAGTAATCTACTCCCGAGCCCTTAAAAGCGAATATTTGATAAATACATACCAATTTTTGTCTTTAAAAATAATTTTTCTTAAAATTATTTTAAATGACGTTTTTAGGTATTCGACCTATCTAATCCAAATATGGATGGATATTCCAAATTTCGAATTAATTTTAAATTTCATCAAAAAACCCAAATTTCCAAAATAAAGTCATAAATACTTTTAAAATTTGATTTTTCGTTTTAAAATGATTATGACATATAAATAATGTAAAACAAAATGAAAATATAAAATTAATTTAATTTCACAATCTCTAGTAAAATGACTAATTTAAAGAGTCTGAAGGACACAAAAGTATACTCATTTCACTCTATTATTTCTGACCAAACACATAACTTTAAGAGATAATCTTATGACATGACCATGATGCACTTATGCCTATGTAGCATATCCGATCACTCCTCCCTGTTTTCCTTGTCCGAGCTATAGAAAACAAAAGTGAAAACTAAATCTCAAACTGAATGATTCGTGGTTTCATGTCTTGGTTTGGTGGATCTGCATCACAATATCCATCAGTATTGGCACTTTCCATAGCCTGCAACAACAATGTAAAAGGGATCAAACAAAGATGACACGAAGACGAACGCGGTATTCGATTGTGTCGTGTTATATAGTTATTTTAATTGATAATGATTGCGGATTAATTACTTGGATCGACGTCGGTGATGGCTCCGGTTTGGTCGAAATCACAGTCGGACTCGTTCGTTCCGGTGGATTGATAGTAAGCATTCATGGCGAATGCGGCGTGGGCTCGAATTGTGTCGGGGAGGAAGCAGGCGCCACCTTGTTGAATCGGCTCACAATCCAAACCCAAGCCGCAAACATAATCGATGTTCCTTTGCAAAGTGCTTTCGTCGGCGCCGGTTTTAGGAAGACACCATCGTTTCCCTTTGACGATCTCGGTTTTGGATTTGTCGGTGGAGTCATCCGCGGTGTTGGGGCGGGTGTTCGGAATGGATGATCTAGCCTGTCAAAGCAACCTTAAGAATCAAATCAATGGCTCTTTCAATCACGAACCTAAAACTATTTTACGTATGAAATTCTTTTAGTTTTATATTTTTTGAGTCATACAATAAAATAAATTAAATAAAATAAAAAATATTCACTAAAAATAAAAAATTAATCTTAACTAAGAATGGATATGGGTCAAATTTTCGATCTACCCGATATGATCCTAACAAAATCTCTAAAAAAACTCAATCTAACCAGAACTGAACTCGAATTTAAAAAATAACGATCCGATAAAATCGGATCGGATAGAATCCCTTGAGTTCGGGTCGGATGCCACCCTAGTTAAGAACATACCGTTGGCCTTAGGATACCAATATCATAAAACGGGTGTCATGTCTGGCCGGAGAGCCCGAAGTTCCTCTCCGATGTGGGACCCGGCTTAAGATCTTCGTTGAAAAGAGCAAAAATGTAGGTCTCGAAAGTCCGGTCGGGCATCAACGGTGTGCCGGCACCGGAGAATACGTGTCGCATGAGATTGCCGTTGTATTCAGCCGCAACATCTGCATCAACGCCGACTTGGGTCGAATCGCCCATCGACGGCCAACCCGTTTCGGCTATAACAATCTCGAGATCATCGAAACCCAGGACTTTCATGGCGGAAAACACCGCGTCTAATTGAGCATCCAACATGCTCGTATAAAGCAAACCCTGTATTTCGTCCAATACTCCGCCGTTGGCCTAAACAACGCGTAATCAAGGGTATCAGATGAACAGCCAAAAAATGGGTCGGGTTAATCATAAACGGCGAATTCGTAGCTCTGAGGAAGCTAAGCAACGGCTTCATAACATGAACGTCGTAGCCCAGTCGGAACTTTCCGGTCGACGGTGGGCTCGAGTTCGAGAGGACGCCTAAAGAATGCGGCGTCGAGACTTGGATTCTCCGGTCTAAAGAAGCCGCCACGAGGGCAGTGTGGAGGGTTTGCATGGCCGGAACTAGATTTCCGATCAACGATTTGTCCGCCGTCGTTATCACTTCATTGCCGACTAAAATACGAACTATACTAGTCGCCGGCGTGTAAGCTCGCACATTATCTTCCACATCGTCGAGCGAAACTCAGCTTCGTGAGCCGAGGGATCAGATCATTCGGAACCGTGACCGTCACGGCGATGCCGGTGTGAGCAAAGGCTTTTAAGATGTCGGGGTTGGCGTCGTAGAGCTTGACGCGGTTGATAACGGTGGATTCCAAAAGGAAATGCGCCACTTGCGACGGCGGTGGAAGGTTATTGGCGACGGTGCCATAGTTGACCCCAATGCTCCCTTCAACTCCTACATTAAAAAAAAAAATAAGACCCTCTCAAAAGATTTGGAAATGGATTAAACCCATAGTTTGTGATACCTGGAAATAGTGGTGGCGCAAGGAAAGAAATCACAGTGAATAACATTGACGAAGACAATGTGACGAAGGCTTTGGCCATTGGTATAGCTTTGGTGATAATGGGCATTTAGGGGTGAAGAAGATGAAGTTTAGATGCTTTTCTTTGAGGTTTTGTGATTGAAACTTTAATTATTTTTCTTGCTTTGGGATCTATTATCATATATCCTTTGATTCTAATTCATCTTCCTCACTTTTCTTTAGAATAGAATTTATTCATACCACAATGTTCAAGCAAGGTATAAAGAAACGATCTTCAAAATAATATTAAAACACCACACCATCGATTTAATCTTTATTGATTAAGAATAATTAATTATAAAGCTAATGATTTTATTAATTTTATATAATTATAATAAATTTAATTATTAATATATATATATATATATATATATATATATATATAACATGTCATGACCGTGAATAGTTGTGAGGGTTGCTCTGAGAGATGGAGATAGACGGATTTCGTCGGAAATGGGGACGGATTTCGTCGAAGATGGGGACGGATGTCGCCGTAGAGAGTGAGAGATGGAGATGAGACTGAGTTGTGATTTAGGGTTTTAGGTTATGATTTGCGATAATACTGTTTACATTTGTATTGCGAAATTAATATTGTGTTTCGCGTTGCAAATTTGATTATGGCGTTGCGAATTTGACTTTTGTGTTGCGAATTTGACTTCTGTGTTGCGATTTACAAATTCGCGTTGCGAAATTGGAGTTCGCGTTACGAATTTGTTGGTCATTTTGGCAAATCCAAAAAAAGTTAGTTAAAATCGTATATTATAAGACATTTTTGTCACTGAGATTATTTTCTCTTTAATAATAAAACATGCCATATAGTACTTATAATTAAAAAGATAAATTAACACGTTTATTCACTGAATTTATTTTCTTCTATTTTACTCACTATACTTTTAATTTTTTTAATTAATATAACAACATCCTAAACACCGTTAGAAATTTAACGGTCGAGTAACCTAAAAAGTTCAATGTCTAAAGTCAGTGAACAAATGAAAAAATTGAAAGTACGGTGAGTAAAATAGGAAAAAAAAAAGTTAGTAAGTAATCGTGTAATTTACCCGTATAAATTAATTATAATATTATATTTGATCTAGTCGAGTAAGAACCATAAAATCTCGAAGTGAATATCCAATCCTAAAATTATACTGAAAAAGTAATAAGTAATTAATAAAAAAATATAGAATAAATTTTAAAATAAATTAAAATGATTTAATTATTAAAAAAATGTTTAAACTATATCTTTCTTCATTTAGACATCTATTTTTTCAACCATCATAACATTATAAAAGTTATATTTAAATATCTGCTTCGATTTAGAAAAGATGTGAAGTTTGTTTTGATTTTAGGAAAACTATACATTTAATACGTAAATTATCAATTTTTATCAATTTTATTATTTTAGTATTAAATTTTATTTTTTAAATAATACATAACATTTTAGTATCCGCCGTTAAAACTTAACTACATTTTAAGATTATAATGCATTATTAATCACTCGACTATCTTATCACTCATATTTTGGGCATTAAAGTTATATTTTTTTAATTTAACTGCCCAACTTTCAAGTTACTCATATTTTATTCACTCTAATTTATTTTATTAATAATTTTATGAAATGAAATTTTCTATTATTATCTTATTAATATATAGTTAAAATAAAAAAATAAATGTGAAAGTTAGAGTGATTAAATTAGGAGTAGTTTGAAAATTAAGTAATTAAATTAAAAAAATTAAACTTCAGTGATCAAAATAAAAGTGAGAAGATAGTTGAGTGATAAATGATGCAATTTCTTCATAAAAAAGAGCCACCTAAAACAGTTCAGTTAAGTTTTTGATGGCCAGATACCAAAACGAAAAAAAAGTAAACGTTAGTTACAGTTTTGAAACAAATAAAAGTTTTGGTATAAAATCGAAACAAAAATGATAGTTTAGATACTAATGTGTAGTTTACCCTAGAGAATTTTTCTCCGTTATTGTGTCTAAAGAATTTTTCGTTAAAATAAGTGTCTAATGTTTTCTCCGTTATACTTTTAGGTGCCTATCGTTAAAAAAATCGTTAAGTGACGTTTAGCTTTTTCTTAAAAAATACTTTTAAAATATTTTACTTTTATAAAATAAAAAGGGTAAATTACATCGTTCCTCACTAAATTTTACTCTCTCATATTTTGCTCATCGTACTTTCAATTTTTCTATTTTACTCACTGAACTTTACATATTGAATCATTTTGCTCACTCTGTCGTTAACTCTCTAACAATGTGATGACATGTCACAAGCATCAAAATGACGGCGTTTTGAAAACTCAAATATACACGAAAACGACGTCGTTTCGAGTCTTCTTTGCCCCATTTCGCTGCCAGCCACCATGTCATTTTCATTCCGACCACCGTCGACCGTAATTGATGGTGGTCATTCGGTCCCAAATTCATGAGTCGATTCGTCTCGACCCTTTGAGTCTGAATTTGGTGGTGATTAATCGGAAATGTCCAAATTGTGATATTGACTAAAACTTTTTGACTTTCTCACTTTCAGTCCGATTTGTGGACTTTAGAGCAAGTTCTGACAAAATAGAGGTTGGATTTGGACTCAGGGTGTCGAGGCGAAACGACCCATGAAATTTAGGACCGAACGATCACCATCTACAGTAGTCCACGGTCGCATCCGGTCACCTTTTGTTTTTTATGTTATAGTTGGGTGAGCAAAATAGGAGAGAGAGTAAATTTCAATGAGGAACTATGTAATTTACCCTTTATATTTTCAATTATTTTATATTAAATAATAAAAAAAATGACACATCATCACACCGTTAGAGAGTTAACGGCAAAGTGAGCAAAATGATTCAATTTGTAAAGTTTAGTGAGCAAAATAGAAAAATTGAAAGTACGATAAGTAAAATAAGAGAGAAAAGTTCATTAAGGAACAATGTAATTTACCCAAATAAAAATATAAAACACGTGTCAAGTAACAATTTTTTTAACTACGGATACCTAAAAGTGTAACGGAGAAAACACAAAACACCTATTTTTAACGAAAAAATCTTTAAGCACCAAAATTCAATTTTGAGTATAACTTAAACACTTATTTTTGTATTAAACCTATTTTTAATTAATAAGAAAATAGGAATATGCTTCGTCCCTGTCGTTGCGGGATTAAACAAAGAATGAGGCAACTTTCAAGAACCAGTGTATTCCTCCGACGATAACAACACAGCAAAATAACAATATATATATATATATATATCAATTACGCATCGTTCACACGCCCCGGTATCACTTCACTATAAAAAACCACATGCATTCGTCGTTACCAGCAGCATATCACCACCAAAAATATTTTCAAGGTGGTATGTATTACTAATAAAAAAATTATATACGGTAGATAAATAAAATTTTAGGTGAATATCTTCATTAAAATGAACAATTAATATAAAGAAATTCAGATTCTAGGATGAGCACGTACTCACCCTACAACTCCATATACATCAGCCATTGTCACCTTCAAGTTCCCATTTCCAGCATAATCTTTGTAAACCAGAATACGCTAAACTTTTCCTTTGTTTCCTTGTCTATCATCGTCATCTTCTACCTGCATCCTGTTGCTGTTCCTTTGTTCTCAATGACAACCATTCTTAAATCAAACCTGCTTTGCTTTGATTATGTAGTCCAAGTCCCCTGCCTGCACCACCACCTCACCAAACCAGGAAGAAATGGCACTCCTTTTCCTCTCCATTTATCGTTCCAGGAAGTTTTCATCTCTTGTCGTCAAGTCCCCAACACTCGAACACAAAACCAACGTCGTTCGTCGATTACTTTCTCGTGTTTCACTTACTGTCATGCCTCAAAACGGTTGTTTCCAAATTGATCAAACAACTCTCGTTGAGCCAGTGACAGAGAAGAAGAAGCTCCAGAGGTTGCAGAGCATGGTGGGGTCAATGGTGTGGCTTCCGATATCGAACCGACACTCGATTCGGTTGGCATCCTGTAGCACCGAGGACGTTCTGTGTCGACGTGAGGCATCGGTTCCATACATATGATTCAATTCTTCATGTGTAGTTGATTTGATCCATCAAGGAGTTGCTTTGAACACTACTGGAAGAGCTTCAACAGGAGCAGAATTTGACGTCTCTGGTAGTCCTACAGGAAAGGCTGTCATGGAAATGAAGATGGATATGGAGAAGATGAAGAGGAGTTGTGCTATACTTCAAGTTATTTGTGGGTGAACTTAATGATGGACTCATTGAGTGCATTGGCTCTTGCCACCCAGCGACCTACAAAGGAGTGATGCAGAAACCATCCGTCGGTCAAACCGAGCCACTCATCACAACCATCATGCGGAGGAACCTAATAGCTCAAGCATTGTACTGGATAGCGGTTCTTCTTACCTTACAATTCACCTGAGAATCAATCTTTGGGGTAACAGAGAAGGTAAATGACACATTGATCTTCAACACTTTCGTACTTCGCCAAGTCTTCAACGAATTTCAACACCATCAGTAGTGACATTTCAGGTTGTGACCGAAACAACGAAAAATAGGCACGAGAGAGAGGTTTGGTAAATCCACAACTTCTGGAGTTGAGTATGAACATAATTAATAGAGACATTGCCACCGTCAAATTTTTCCGAACAAATGAAGATCTAATTTAACGTGCTTTGATCGAGAGTGAAAAATTGTATTAGGATTCATTGCTATGGCACTAGTGTTATTGCTCCACACTATAGGTGTTGAAGATACTAATTTTTTTATCCATATTATTATTATTAATATTATTATTATTATTATTATTATTACTATTATTATTATTATTATTATTATTATTATTATTATTATTATCATTATTACTATTATTATTAAATATATTAAATACATATATAAATTACAGACCAATTACAACTGGACCGGCCCAGTTACAAACCAACCAGAAACTGGTCCAAATCCAACCAGAAACCCAAATATTGGGTTTCCAGTTAGGGTTTCCTAACCCTAATTTACCCAGCCGCCTCAGCTCACAGCCGTTGGATCTGGCAGATCCAACGGACCAGATTGCCCAGATGGAAACCCTAGGGACACGCGCCGTTGCTATCTCGCCGCCTCCGCCGCTGCCACGTCCCAACGAAGACTCCAGAAGATAGAATACCAGCCGTCCACGCCATGGCTACTGGTGAGTCACTGGTAGTCTGGTGACTCACCGAGACCCCATCTTCGGACCGGTCCGACGGCCACACCGGTGGTGGCTATAAAAGCCACCACCCCAACCTGAAAAAAAAAGAGAGACAGAGAGACACAGAGACAAAAAAAAAGGAAAAGAAAAAGAAAAACAACAGAAACAGAGAGAGATACAAAACTACCAACGATCCAGTCCACAACAACAGAGCAAAAACAAAAACAGAAGGAAAAAGAGAGGGAGAGAAGCTTACCAAGGAAGCCTTGACCATCGCCGGAAGCACTAACATCGCCGAGAACCGAAAATACCGAAGGTATTTCATAGATTACTCCGATTAGGAGTCTTTTTGGGGAAACAAGGTTGGATTCGGTCTTAGGGTGTTCAGATCTACGTTTTAGGTGAATTTGGGGAATTTCGACACCGGAGGCGGTGGTCCGGCAGAATTCACGGCGGCAGACGGCTGCCGGATGCCCTCCGTGAGGGAATCTAGAGAGAGCCAGAGATTCTGGCTCTCTCTCTAGAGAGAGAAAAAAGGAATGAAATGGCTGCCCTTCGGGCCAGCCGGTTTGGACCATATATAGTCCTTCCCGAACGACGTCGTTTCGGGAAGGACTATGCGGTAATTATAAATATTTAAACCCATCCGCAGTCCTCCGAACTTGTAAACTTTACATTTTAGTCACTAAAAATTTATAATATTTTAATTCAGTCTTCGAATTTTAATTTCTTTATTTTAGTCCTTCATATTAAAATAATATATTTAGGATAAATACAGATTTAATCCCTTAATTTAATAAATAATTTTTAATCCCTAGTTTATATTTAATTTATTTGATTTAATATCCAAATTTTAGATAATTTATTTTAGTCACCAAATAAATTAAAAATAAGAAATAACTATTAATCCCTATAATTTGATTAATTGTGAATTAGATTTTTAATTTTATTTTTATTATAATTTAGTCAGTTATTTTATATGTTTTCATTTATTTTATTGTTTTTAAATATTTTTTAGTAGTATTTGTATTTTTATTTTATTATATTGTTAAATATTTTTATTTCATAATATATATAAATAGTAATGTAAATATTTATTTTTAATATCGAAGAAAAGACAGTCTTAATACAACTGGATGTCCTTTTGATATTTTAAAATTAAAAATAAACAATATTATTTAATTAATATTTATCAATATCAAAGAAAAGAGCTGTCTTAAGGCACCTAGAAGTTCTTTTCGGATATTTTTAAATAAATAAATATTTTTTTTTATAATTTTGAAATAATAGATTATAATTAAATATATTTTTGAATTTTTAAATTTTAATAATAGAGACAATTTATAATTAAAAAGTACCAATTTTGGGCGTTGTAGGGGTGCTAATCCTTCCTAAACGTACCGACCACGAATCCCTTTTTATTATTAAAAAGAAAATTTTTGGTTATAACGCAGATCAGTTCATTTTTTTTAATTGGTGTTTTATTAAAACTCTTTTAAAAAAAATAATTTTTAGGTATTCGACCTACCTGACTCAAAAGGCCGATGGCGACTCAAATTATTTTCAAAACCATTTATTCACATCACTTTCCCGCCAAAAAATATTCGTGCCCGGACGAAAACCGGTTACGACAGCTTGGCGACTCCGCTGGGGACCCTCAAACTTTTAAAAATCAATTATAAATTGTCTCTATTATAAATTAAAAAATTCATATTTAATTTTTAATTTTTCTTTTTAAAATTTTTATATTTATTATTTTCATAATATTTATATGTTTTATTTTATTTGCAAGTATTTTATTTCATTATTTATTTTCTGTCAAAGGTTTGAACATTTCTCCTCACACAACACTTGCATTGCATTACATAAAGCTCTATAATTGAGTTGTCCCTTTAAGTGGGAGTGAAAGCGAGTCTTCGTGAGAATTTATTCTCCGTGTCAGACCTAGCAAGTAACTTTCGGGGTTCATATGCTCTATGTCTTCGTGAGAATTTATTCTCCGTGTCAGGCATAGAGAAATGTATCCCCTCGAATTGAACTCGATCCACTTTAGTCTGTAATGGACTAGGATTGAGGGTTAGCAACCCAAGGGGGCACTAACAAGGACAATTCGGGTACCTTTACTCCTAGATCTGAAACCCTGCATATAAAAACCTTAGAAACTCTTCCAATCCGAAGTCATGCCGAAATTTTGTCCAAAATAGGTGTACACACAGGAGAAATAATTCTGTCTTTTCTGTTAATTTATTTATTAAATTACATGTTTATTTAAATTATTTAAATTCAGAAAAGCATGTTTAAATAAAGAATATTTATGTAAATGTTATTATTAAATTTCTTTATTATGTAAACTAATTTATTTTCTTTTTGTGTGTTCTTTATTTTTTGTTTGCATTGCATCATACAGGATAAAAGACATTGATCCTTGTGTTAATTGTCTCATTGGAAAGCCTTCATCTATGGATAAAAGTGTTCAAGTCAAGTAATTCTAAACTCAGAAGTAAGACGTGGGCTGAAGATTACAAAGACAGAAGAGACAGTCTGCAGGATGATTATGTATCTGACTTGGCCAGTTATGCTTTTCACTAAAAAGAATGATATGCAAGATTTGCGAAGCATTTGGGAAAGTTGGGATTCAACAAAAAATTGCAGTTTTATCAGACTTACGGAGACATCCCATATTTGCTCTATGTTGAAGTTGATGATGAATTACTCAGAGCCCTAGTTCAATTCTGGAATCCAGGGTACAATTGCTTCACTTTCAATAAGGAGGACTTGGTCCCTACTATTGAAGAATATACAACTTGTACATCTTGAAGGTGCTTTGGAGAATCGAATATATTCAAAGTCAATTAAAACTCAACCCTTTCGAGTTAAATTAGCAAAGATTGCCGGGTACGAGAAGAATGGGTAGCATCCCGTACAAAACAAAAAGGCGAAAGCGAAGGCATTGCTTGACCAACATCAGAGAACTTATTCAGAACCATCCAATATTAAAGTACGATTCGATTATTTGCTCTGGGTATATATGGTATGGTCATCTTCCCAAAAGTATTGGGATATGTTGAAGCTGCAGTGGTAGACTTGTTGAAAGCTACCGAAAGATTAATCCTGTTTCTGCCATCCTAGCAGAACCTTCAGATCGTTAAATGCTTGTAGAAGGCTAGGAGTGGACGATTCTCAGGGTGTACCAGTTGTTATATGTTTGGATCCGTAGTCATTTCTGGAGGACAGAAAGTTTTCATACCGACTTTTAATACGGATTATTCACCATTAAAAGAATTTCTGGAGCAGGAATGGCCGAAAGAAATTAAGAAAGATATGTGATTAATGCCTTTCGAAATCTGCAAAGCAATGACATTGTTTGGCGCCCCGTGGCAAATACAAAGGGAATTCTTTACAAATGTGGATTACAACTGGATAATGCTGCTTGGATTATGGGGAGGAATTGGATATGCACCACTTCTGGTTATAGACAGTATGAAGGTCGTCAATTGTACCTGTCACTGCTGGATTACAGTCATCTGAGTTCGCATTCTACAGCAAAAATTATAAAAGAAATATCATGGAAGCCGTTACAGCTTGGAAAACAACTTTTGTATCCGAGCTAAAGCAGCAAAGAAATGCTAACTCCTGATTATGAAGATGGAGATCTGTCAGAAAAAACGAAAATATTCCTCTACCAGATCAAAATGAGGATATTCTATGGAAGATCGCATTAAGGTGGTTCCATCAGAGATTGAAATCTTGAGAGCTGAGTTTGAAGCATAAAGAATGGTGGTCGAAAGAGTTAGAGCAAATGAGACAAGATAAAGCTATGTTGGGGGGTTGACATTGACTTTCATTCATCACAATGTGCAATGTTGAAAAGATAAAGAAAAAGGTGAGGATGAGTACAGAGCCTTACAGAAAAATTACCAGAGTTATATAAATCCCGAAAAGCATCAGGACCCCCAATCGACGGTACAGATGACCAGAGAATTGAACATTGAGAAAAGATGAGTTGAAGATCTGAAAGGAAAGAATAGCCGTCTACTCAAAAACCTTGAGAAAGGAAAGCAAAAAATGGAAGATTTGAGTCGACAGAAGAGAGCAAATTATAAACACAAGGCTGAACACGCGAGATCATGATGAAATGCATAGAGAAAGGGATCGAGCCAAAGATTAGAAGAGATGAAGAATGACATCTTTAATAAGTTTGAAGGTGAGAAAAATCATGTTCAAGGGATTTGAATCTGAAATGAACCAGTTGATTGCTGAACTTGAAGTCAAAGGCCAAAATGGAAGAATCCAATATGAAAAGAAAAATGGGAATTAGAAAGAAAAAATTTCAACACTAGACTTGAGGTAGAGCAAGAAGTGGCTAGCAATTGGATGCAAAGATGCAGAAACAAAGATGTTCAAATCCAGAAGCTTAATCAAAGAACACAAGAGCACGAAACAAACTTGAAGAAGATCTGGATCAGTCTAGAAAAAAAACTCAGAGTTTAATGCTTATATTTTGCAACTGAAGAATCATTTTCAAGAAAAGGTTCGTCTAGGACCTAATGATCTCAAAGAAAGTATGAGGAAAATGCTTCACTGCGAAGACGCATTAGAGATCTTGAAAAATTCTGCACAATTGTCAAGTCAGAATCACTGAGTTAGAACAACTCTTGAAGGAACAAATGAACAATGGCAAAGTCAACTGAGTTCTATGTTGAAGAAGTGAAGAAAGAAGTAATATGTATTCGAGGCCATGGTACAAATGAGCGAAGTTGCCAGATATGTTGGGGAACTAGCTGTTGAAGCCAAATAATTGAGCATCATGTTGATCCAGTTTCTAAGTGCGGAAAGAAGGTTTCATGGTTAATGAAAGAAATTATAGAGCTTAATAGGAAAGCTATGCCCTTATCTGTAGTTATGAAATATTATAAAG
Organism: Hibiscus syriacus; assembly: GCF_006381635.1. Classification (NCBI taxonomy): domain Eukaryota; kingdom Viridiplantae; phylum Streptophyta; class Magnoliopsida; order Malvales; family Malvaceae; genus Hibiscus; species Hibiscus syriacus. Next base: position 626,953 of record NW_024062312.1, on the reverse strand, counting down.
AAACTTTGTATGCCGATGAAAGTGTTCTATGACAGTTAACTTTTTGGGATCAATGTTTTTTACATACATGCATTTTGCATACATTCATCATTCATTTCATAATTTTCACTATGAATTATTTTATTAAGTAAAATTCATTAATTAAAATTTGAAAAAATAATAATATTAAAAGATTTTTCAATCGCAGTTTTCTGGCCAAAGAGAAGACAACATCACTACGGTACTAGACAAGCTAAAAGAATAAGATAAAATACAGCGTATTGAGAACACATCATAAAGACAAGAAAATGAGAATGAAGCTGGAAAAAATTGAAGCCAGTATTGCAAATTCACAAGACAGTATGATGAAGAAGATAGAGGACATGTTTAAAAGGCAGGCTATCAGTGGAAAATGCATGAAAATCTGTATCTTTCGACCAAGAACCCATATATCCTCTAGGTTTTCACCAGAACCAATTATCACTCTGGTACTACACCTATACAAATCATGCTCGTACATCTGCATTACAAGAAGCCAAACCACATGAAGATCAACAAGTGGATCCTGCATCTTCAAGCAAAATCCGCTTATATCCGATGTGAAAATAGGGGATCTAATACTGAGCATTTGATCCAGATGTGAGCTGAATGAAACAAAAAGTAAAAGAACTGACCAGACAGATCAAGAGCTTAGAAGAACGAATGAAATCCGTGGAAATAACTGAATCGTTCTATGGGTTTGATGCTAGTGAGTTGTTTGGTTCCAGACTTAATCCTTCCCATCAAGTTCAAGGCTCCCGAATTTGATAAATATGATGGTACTACATGCCCTTCATCCCACATTACTATGTTTTGTCGAAGAATGGCAGGTATGTGAAAGACGAGAAATTGTTAATTCACTGCTTTCAGGATAGTTGACAGGACCGGCTTTAAAATGGTATACTCAATTGACCAAGCCAACATTAGATCCTGGAAAGATTTGGCTAAAGCATTTTTAGAGCAGTACCGCCATGTACAGACATGGTCCTGATAGATGGACTCTCCAAAATTTGGAGAAAAAGAATAATGAAACATTCAGACAGTATGCCCAAATGGCGTGACATGCGGCCCAAGTTCAACCACCTTTGTCAAAAAAGAGGCCACAGTAATGTTTGTCCATACATTGAAGGCTCCTTATTTAAACCATCTAATGGGGAATGCAACCAGAAATTTTGCAGATTTGGTCATTTCTGGAGAACTCATTGAAAATGTCTTGAAAAGTGGCAAAATTGAATCAAATGATGGGTCTAGTTCCAAAAGACCTACATACCGGAAAAAGGAGAATGAAGTCAACAATGCAAATTCTTACAGCAAGATTCATCGAAAAGTGTTACAATAACCCAGCCAAGGGTTTAAGAAAGAGGAAACAAACACTAATCGAGCAGAGTCCAGAGGATCTCGAAAGGAAAATGAAAGGTTGTCTTTTACACCTTTACCAGTACCGTATGCAAAGATCTATGATTCGCTGTTAAAAGCAGATGTTATACGGCCTTATCCCTTGGTTCCCATGCAACCACCATTCCCTCCTTGGTATGATACAAAGGCACACTGTGTTTACCATGAAGGAATTACGGGTCATTCCATTGAAAATTGTTTAGCATTCAAAAGGGTGGTTCAAAATTTGATCAACACTGGAAGTTGGAATTCAATACACCATCTGCATCAAATCATCCATTGCCAAATCATGGAGATAAAAACGTAAATGCAATTCAGGAAGAGAACAGAAAGAAAGCAAAGACTGACATTTCTGAAATTAAATCTCCGTTGTTTGGGTATTCCAACAACTCTCTTTAGCGGTATAATTCCACAACAATTCAAGCCAAAGCAGAATGAAGGTAAATTATTGTGAATATCATCAGGAGAAAGGGCATAAAATTCAACTATGTCCTGAGTTTAGGGATTTGGTGCAAAAATTGATGAACAACAGAGAAATAGAATTCTTTGAAGAAGAACCAGAAAAAAAGAAGATGATGCTTGCTCATCAGAGGATTCAAACCAAGTCAAAGAAATGATCCTGTGATCATTAATGTGAAAATCATCTACGGCAATTCCTGCATCAATAAAGCCGAAAGTAGTTATCACTACTCTCTACCATTTCCATACAAAGATACCCGCAGGGTACCTTGGAATTATACTACCAATGTTTCAATGGTAGGAGGATCTGTTTCTCTAGAAAAAACAGAAGAGAAAATACAAAGCTGAGTACAACATCGACTCTGAAGCAGTGAGCGAGGTCGGTTTCTTTACAAGAAGTGGGAGATGTTACTTCCCGAAACATCCAATGCTCAGAACAAGTGAAAGCAAAAGGAAAAGCCATGGCAATACCTCAGAAGGTATTTGAGATGAATCCCTTCCAGCATTCAATGAGCCTGTGACAGAAAAACAAGCTCAAGAATTTTGAAATTCTTAAAACATAGTGAGTATAGTGTAGTTGAACAACTACACAAACAACAAGCGAGAATTTCTATTCTTGATCTCTTGATGAATTCAGAAGCACATAGAAATGCTTTGATGAAAATCCTCAATCAAACATTTATCCCGAAGATATATCCCTCAATAAACTTGACAGAATTGTGGGACATATAGCCGCTGACAATTACATAACGTTCACAGATGATGAATACCGGAAGGCGGAATGGGTCAGTAAAAGCTTTGAACATCACGACACATTGTCATGGTCATGTGTTGCCAGGAGTATTGATTGACAATGGATCCGCTCTCAACTTGATGCCTCTAGTTACACTTCAAAGAATGCCTCTGGATCAATCACACATGAAGAGTTATCAGAATGTGGTACGAGCATTTGATGGTACTCAAAAAGAAGTGCTTGGGAAAATGGAACCGTTATTGGCCCAGTCGTGTACAATATTGATTTGTGGTGATGGACATCCACCCCACATATAATTGTTATTAGGGAGGCCATGGATTCATTCAGCAGGAGCCGTTCCTTCTTCATTACATCAGAAATTGAAATTTGTTGTTGATGGACAACTAATATGCATCAGTGCTGAAGAAGAAATCATTGCGTCTGTAACAAGCGATGTTCCATATATCGACACCAATGATGAGGCTCTTGAATGCTCTTTTCGAGCTCTTGAATTTATAAATGCAACCTTTATTGCAGAAGGAAGCAAAATTCCATATCCCAGATTGTCTGATTGCACCAAGATGATGGTACAACAAACTTTAGGCATCGGAGCTAAAGCTGGGAGAGGTCTAGGAAAGAATCTTCAAGGGATTTCAGTTCCTATCAGTATAAAGATGAAAAAAGACCGTTTGGGCTGGGGTTTAAGCCCAATCTTCAGCAAAAGAACAAAGAGATGAAAAGAAATGTGAAGACAGAAAGGCAAAATTGAAAGGGGAGAAATCCTTGGAAACACATGTCTTTCCCACAGTTGAAGACCACATTCAGATCAGGGGAACAATTAATGTAGAACAGCTTGTTGAAGCCTTTAAAGAAGAAAAGTTGACGAAATATCAAGACATAGTTGAAGAAGCTATGAATGGATTATTTATCAACATGATCATGAATGACAACAAAACTGGCAAATACTTGGATAGGATTCGCCCATGTTTTCCTGGAGAAATACTCACCAATTGGACCGCTGAAGATCTTCCTATAGTTTTTAATATTAATACAGAGTAATATTCAGAACTAATCTTTATGTTTAGCTCAAAAATATGAAAACTTTTTGTTATCTTGTAAAAGAAATTATGTTAAATATAAGAAATTTCTTTAAAATTTCAGATGGCAATCATTCTTTACATTTTCTTACATTTTACATTTATTTATTTCATAAATTTACTATATTCTTTCGGAAATATGTCCGATTTAAATTTGCAGGTGTCACAGTGTTAATAGCATGTATTCCTAGATTTAATCCAGTGATAAATTTAGAGCAGCCTATATGTCTGGAAGAAATCAATGATTGTGAGGATGAACTGGAATGTGATATTCCTACTGAACTATTAAGATTGGTAGAAAAAGAGGACAAACAAATTCTACCCCACAAGGAAGAGGTTGAGACTGTGAATTTGGGAACAGATGAAGAAATAAAAGAGGTGAAAATTGGTACCATTCTGACAGTCCAGATAAAACAAGAATTGATAAATCTCCTTCAAGAGTTCAAAGATATATTTGCCTGGTCTTATCAAGATATGCCTGGTTTGAGCACAGATATAGTGATACACAAGCTTCCAATTAATCCAGAATATAAACCGTCTAACAAAGCTCAGAAGAATGAGGCCAGAAATGTTGTTGCAAATCAAAGAAGAAGTAAACAGATCAATGCAGCTTCCTACAGGCATCTAAATACCCAGAATGGGTAGCCAACATTGTTCCTGTACCAAAGAAAAATGGGAAAGTTCGAATGTGTGGGATTACAGAGATCTCAACAAAGCTAGTCCGAAAGATAGCTTTCCATTACCCCACATAGACACATTGGTGGACAATACTGCAGGGCATGCATGGTTTTCATTTATGGATGGATTTTCAGGATATAATCAGATAAAAATGAATCCTGAAGACATGGAAAAAACAACATTTACAACCATGTGGGGCACATTCTGTTATAAAGTGATGCCATTTGGATTGAAAATGCAGGGGCAACATATCAAAGAGCCATGGTAACTTTGTTTCATGACATGATGCACAAAGAGATTGAAGTATATGTAGATGACATGATTGCTAAATCCAGAACGGAAGAAGAACATATTCAAAATCTGAGAAAGCTTTTCCAGAGATTAAGGAGATATCAATTAAAGCTCAACCCCGCTAAATGCACTTTTGGAGTAACTTCTGGAAAACTTTTGGGATTTGTGGTCAGCAAAAAAGGAATCGAGATTGATCTAGATAAAGTAAAAGCAATTCAAGATCTTCCACCACCCAATACAAAAAAAGAAGTTCGAGGATTTTTGGGAAGATTAAATTATATATCTCGGTTCATTTCTCAATTAACTGACAAATGTGATCCAGTGTTCAAATTACTTCGAAAGAACAATCCTGAAGTCTAGAATGAAGAATGTCAAGAAACTTTGGATATTATTAAGAAATATTTATCCAATGCCCCAATTTTAGTATCACCAATGCCTGATAGACCATTAATTCTCTACTTGACGGTCTTCGAAAATTCAATGGGATGTGTACTAGGACAGCATGATGAATCAGGAAGGAAAGAAAAAGCTATTTATTATCTGAGCAAGAAATTTACTGATTGTGAAGTTCGATATCCACCAATACAAAAATTATGTTGTGCTTTGGTATGGACTACTCGAAGACTCAGACAATATATGTTATACCATACTACTTGGTTGATATCAAAACTTGATCATTTGAAATTCTTAATGGAATCACCAGTTTTGACAGGCAGAATGGCTAGATGGCAGATGTTATTATCTGAGTTTGATACTGTATATGTCAACCAAAGAGCGATAAAAGGAAGTGTCATAGCTGATTTTCTGGCCAGTCGTGTATCAAATGATTATCAGCCTTTGAACTTTAATTTTCCCGATGAAGATCTGTTGTGCATATCCATGAATGAAGAAGTCAGAACAAATGATGATTTGCAACTTGGAAGCTTTATTTTGACGGAGCATCTAATGCTTTGGGACGAGGAATTGGGGCAGTGTTAATTTCTCCAGAAAATGTTTATTATCCCTTTACAAGTAGACTGGAGTTCTTTTGCACCAATAACATGGCGGAATATGAAGCTTGTATCATGGGGTTGAAAGCAGCTATAGAAAGAAAAATCAAATTTCTCAAGATATATGGAGATTCATCTTTGGTGGTGTATCAATTACGAGGAGAATGGGAAACAAAAGATCCCAAATTGTTGGAATACCGAAATTTTACACTCGAATTAGTGAAAGAATTTGAGAAAATTACCTTCAATTATCTCCCTCGGGAAGAAAATCAAATGGCAGATGCTTTGGCTACATTAGCTGCTATGTTTCAGCTAAGAAAGTTGATATGATGCCAATCAAAATGCAAGTATATGAAATTCCTGCACATTGTTATAGTGTGGAAGAAGAGGTAGATGGTAAACCATGGTATCATGATATTCTGCAATATATTAAAAATCAAAGTTATCCACCAAATGCATCGGAAATTGATAAAAGAACTTTGAGAAGAATGGCTGCTGGATATTTTCTTGATGGAGAGATTATGTATAGAAGAAGCAGTGATCAAATGCTATTGAGATGTTTAAATACCAGCGAAGCTCGAAATGTCATTAAAGAAGTACACAGTGGAATATGTGGAACACATGCAAATGGTCTTTCCATGGCCAGAAAAATAATGAGATATGGATACTATTGGGCTACTATGTACACAGATTGCATTGATTATGCAAGGAAATGTCATAAATGCCAGATATATGCAGACAAGATTCATGTACCCCCATCTCCTTTACATGTAATGACAGCACCCTGGCCATTTTCTATGTGGGGAATAGATGTCATTGGAGCAATCACACCGAAAGCATCAAATGGATATTGCTTCATCCTTGTGGCAATTGATTATTTTACCAAATGGGTTGAAGCTGCTTCATACACTAATATTAAGAGGTCCACAGTCTGCAAATTCATAAAGAAAGAGATAGTTTGCCGATAGGCCTACCAGAGAGGATCATTACAGACATGCTCTGAACCTGAACAACAAAATGATGACCGAACTTTGTGCACAGTTTAAGATCAAACATGCAAATTCAGTGGCATATCGTCCAAAGATGAATGGGGCAGTTGAAGCAGCAAACAAGAACATCAAAAGAATCATTACAAAGACCACTGAAACTTACAAAGATTGGCACGAAAAGTTACCTTTTGCTCTATATGCATACCGAACTACTGTTCGAACATCTACTGGGGCAACGCCTTTTTCTTTAGTCTACGGGATGGAAGCAGTCTTACCAATTGAAGTTGAGATTCCATCGCTTCGAATATTGAGAGAAATAAAATTGGATGAATCTGAATGGATCCAATCTAGATTTGATCAATTGAACCTTATTGAGGAGAAAAGATTGAAAGCTATTTGCCATGGACAGATGTATCAGAAACGGATGATGAAGTCTCATGATAAGAAAGTACATCCAAGAGAATTCCAAGAGGGTGCTATACTAAAAAATATCTTGCCTATACATAAAGATTTCCGTGGGAAATGGATGCCTAATTGGGAAGGGCCATACGTTGTAAAAAAGGCTTTTTCCGGAGGAGCATTGATCTTGGCAGAAATGGATGGAAAAATTCTGAGAAATCCAATAAACTCGGATTCTGTCAAGAAATATTATGCTTAAAAAAAAAAGAAAAAAAAAAGGTGGGTCAAGGTGAAAACCCGCAAAGGGTCTTGTAACCAAGGAAGGATTTGAGTTGAAAACCTGAAAAGGCGGCTCAAATGCAGGTTGATATTAGGCATCCGGCAATTGAATTCTCTTAAGATTTTGACAGTTTGGAAGAAACTTCACATCTACAAGCATTTTGACAACGTTTGAGATCTTCCAGACAAAAGCTTACATCATTACTCTAATTGTGTCAACTTGATTTATTTAGAAATACTTATGCTTATAATTGGTTGAGACATTTGAATTTTTATCATCTTATGCTTGCCATAACTTTGAATACAGTTCTATCTATTTCAAGTTCAATTTATTTGAGATTTAATTTATTTTTGGAAATTCAATTTATTCTTTTCTAATTGAATTAACATAATTTTGAAATAATTTAAGATTTCTGAATATCACTTTATGTTAATACTTTTAAATACATGGAATACAAAGTAGGCAAATCATCACTAGCTTAAAGCCATGAACATCAAGATTGTTACAAGTGGTGCTACCGACAACAAGGTCGAATCCGCCAAATCTACTCATCAATTGCTCCAACTGATCACCATTCAGTTCTTGCACATCTGTTTTCAAAGATATACTAAGACAGTAGAAGGCGATCTTTGCAGCACTGATTCCAGCAAAAAGAAACAAGACATTTATATCACTGGGAAACATGTCTCTAGCAGCTCCTCATGTATGGTTTTTAGGGAAAATTAGAAACATTTCCACTTCATCAGGTTCAAGTGGAACAACTTTATTCCTTCTAATCCATACTAGATTCCATTTTTAGCACTCATCAAGAACATACTTCTGGACACTCGAAGGTGGCTCATGGTCATAAGCTTCAAGAGCCTTACAGATCCTTTTGTCAATTTGGCGCTTCCTGTACATGTTTTAAACAGTTCAACTTTATTCTTGGATCCCATGAAAGCCACCATTTCTTTGTCAATGGAAAAGCATCAGCACAGGGAGAAGTAGAATAAAAAAACTCCGTTCTTAATTGGCAGAATTATGAATATAGTCCTTTTCAGTGTAGTATGATGGAAATGCTTCGAATCTACAAATTCTGGCTCTACATCAAATGAGCATTATGATATCCTAGTCCAAACATTAACTGGAACAAATATAATGTGCTCAATAGCATCTTCTGGAAGTGTTCTTTGAGTTATCTGATCTGGTTGACAGAACCATCATTGAATTTAGAAGATGAATGTGCTCAATAGCATCTTCTGGAAGTGTTCTTTGAGTTATCTGATCTGGTTGGACAGAACCAATCATTGAATTTAGAAGATGAATGAGCTCAATAGCATCTTTTGAAAGTGTTCTTTGAGTTATCTGATCTGGTTGGACAGAACAATCATTGAGTTTAGAAGATGAATTTGTCAATAGCATCTTTTGGAAGTGTTCTTTGAGTTATCTGATCTGGTTGGACAGAACAATCATTGAGTTTAAAAGATGAATGTGTTCATAGCATCTTCTGAAGTGTTCTTTGAGTTATCTGATCTGATTCAGTAGGAACCCCAAAACCTATCGTTGGAATTGAAAGATGAACTGCATGATCATTTTCATTAAGAAGCTTATTTTCAAGCTTCTTCTGCTTCTTCCTTTCAAAAATCATAGCCCAAGTTTTGCCTTTGCTTGTAATTGGGATCATTGCATAATGACTTCCTATCTTTTACTAGAAGAAGTACATCAGCAGCCTTAGTCATTTAAGCAGCACATATAAATTTGCCAATTCTGCAATTGATGAATTTGGACCACACATCTCTACATGGCTATTGAAGTTTCAGCCTTTGAGAATCCCATTTTTGTCAAGTATAACAGTTTATTCTCCTCATCAGAATCAGAATTCAAGATTTCTCGGTATTAAAAGAACTATCGATATCTGTGAAATCATCTTGAAAGGTCACTTCATAATCAGAAGAGTTGTTATCAGAATCAACATGTTGCCTGAATGCAAGCTTTTCAAGAGTTTATACTATTGAGTTTTATTCTCAAGAGGTTTTGTGACATTATATCTACATCTACATTTGTCAAAGATGATAGATTCTTTGATTTGAAGAAGACAGATATATTGGGTTTTTATAATTGAAGAAATACTCAATTCACCAGTCTGAAATCAAACAACTTAATATTCATGCATCATATTTAGGCATTTGCAAAAATAGATGCATTTTCATTCATTTTTATTCTTGTTGAATTTTTAACAGAAATTTCAAAGATTTTAGCAAAGATTTCAAATCCACTTGATAGATCATTTCTTCCAGAGAAAGTTCATAATGAGAAGAACTCATCTGAAGAAGGAAGAAGAAGTTCATAATGAGAAGAATTTGTTCAACCTTTTACCTGAGTTCATCATTTGATGGATCAGCCTTTCCAGAGAAAGTTCATAATGAGAAGAACTCATCTGAAGAAGGAAGAAGAAGTTCATAATGAGAAGAATTTGTTCAACCTTTTACCTGAGTCCATCATTTGATGGATCAGCCTTTCCAGAGGAAGTTCATAATGAGAAGAACTCATCTGAAGAAGGAAGAAGAAGTTCATAATGAGAAGAATTTGTTCAACCTTTTACTTGAATTCATCAATTGATGGATTATCTTTTCCAGAGAAGTTCATAATAAGAAGAACTCATCTGAAGAAGAAAGAAGAAGTTCATAATAAGAAGAACTTGTTCAACTTTTTGCATAATTCTATCACAGAAGGAGATAGATTAGCATCAGCCTTTCTAGAGAAAGTTCATAATGAGAAGAACTCATCAAGAGCTTATTCAACCTTTTGAATGACTCTATCACAGAAAGGAGGTCATCATTATCCCCAGCAGAAAGTTCATAATAAGAAGAACTTATTTGGAGAGAGAGAAGAATTTATTCAATATCTCCATTATGATCAAAGTAAAGTCAAATGGATAAAAAATTTTATTATCTTTTCATCTTTGCCCTATTCTTGTTAACACAAGAATGAGCAAAGAGGGGCAGCTGAAGATACTAATTTTTTTATCCATATTTATTATTATTATATTATTATTATTATTATTATTATTATTATTATTATTATTATTATTATTATTATTATTATTATTATCATTATTACTATTATTATTAAATATTAAATACATATAAATTACAGACCAATTACAACTGGACCGACCCAGTTACAAACCAACCAGAACCGGTCCAAATCCAACCAGAAACCCTAAATATTTGGGTTTCCAGTTAGGGTTTCCTAACCCTAATTTACCCAGCCGCCTCAGCTCACAGCCGTTGGATCTGGCAAGATCCAACGGACCAGATTGCCCCAGATGGAAACCCTAGGGTCTGATACCCTAGGGACACGCGGCCGCCGTTGCTATCTCGCCGCCTCCGCCGCTGCCACGTCCCAACCGAAGACTCCAGAAGATAGAATACCAGCCGTCCACGCCATGGCTACTCGGTGAGTCACCACTGGTAGTCCGGTGACTCACCGAGACCCCATCTTCAGACCGGTCCGACGGCCACACCGGTGGTGGCTATAAAAGCCACCACCCCAACCTGAAAAAAAAAAAAGAGACAGAGACACAGAGACAAAAAAAAGGGAAAAGAAAAGAAACAACAGAAACAGAGAGAGATACAAAACTACCAACGATCCCAGTCCACAACAACAGAGCAAAACAAAAACAGAAGGAAAAAGAGAGGAGAGAAGCTTACCAAGGAAGCCTTGACCATCGCCGAAGCACTAAACATCGCCGGAGAACCGAAAATACCGAAGGTATTTTCATAGATTTACTCCGATTAGGAGTCTTTTTGGGGAAACAAAGGTTGGATTCGGTCTTAGGGTGTTCAGATCTACGTTTTAGGTGAATTTGGGGAATTTCCGACCACCGGAGGCGGTGGTCGGCGGCAGAATTCACGGCGGCAAACGGCTGCCGGATTCCCTCCGGTGAGGGAATCTAGAGAGAGGCCAGAGAGAATTCTGGCTCTCTCTCTGCTTGAGAGAGAAAAAAAAAAGGAAATGAAATGGCTGGCCCTTCGGGCCAGCCGATTTGGACCATATATAGTCCTTCCCGAACGACGACGTTTCGGGAAGGACTATGCGCGTAATTATATAATAGTTAAAACCCGTCCGCAGTCCTCCGAACTTGTAAACTTTACATTTTAGTCACTAAATTAAATTTATAATATTTTTAATTCAGTCTTCGAATTTTAATTTCTTTTATTTTAGTCCTTCATATTAAAATAATATATTTAGGATAAATTACAGATTTAATCCCTTAATTTTAATAAATATTTTAATCCCTAGTTTATATTTTTAATTTATTTGATTCTAATATCCAAATTTTAGATAATTTTATTTTAGTCACCAAATAAATAAAATAAGGAAATAACATATTAAATCCCTATAATTTTGATTAATTGTGAATTAGATTTTTAATTTTATTTTTATTATAATTTAGTCAGTTATTTTATGTTTTCATTTATTTTATTGTTTTTAAATATATTGTCTTAGTAGTATTTGTATTTTTATTTTATTATATTGTTAAATATTTTTATATTCATAAATATATAATAAATAGTAATTGTTAAATATTTATTTTTAATATCGAAGAAAAGGACAGTCTTAATACAACTGGATGTCCTATTCTGATATTTTAAAATTAAAAAGTAAACAATATTATTTAAATTAATATTTATCAATATCAAAGAAAAGAGCTGTCTTAAGGCACCTAGAAGTTCTTTTTCGATATTTTTAAATAATAATATTTTTTTTTATAATTTTGAAATAATAGAATTATAAATTAAATATATTTTTGAATTTTTAAAATTTTAATAATAGAGACAATTTATAATTAAAAAGTACCAATTTTGGGTGTTGTAGGGGTGCTAATCCTTCCCTAAACGTAACCACGAATCCCTTTTTATTATTAAAAAGAATGAATTTTTGGTTATAAACGCAGATCAGTTTATTTTTTTTAATTGGTGTTTTATTAAAACTCTTTTAAAAAAAATAATTTTTAGGTATTCGACCTACCTGACTCAAAAGGCCGATGGCGACTCCCAAATTATTTTCAAAACCATTTATTCACATCACTTTTCCCGCCAAACAAATAAATTCGTGCCCGGACGAAAACCGGTTACGACAGGTGTATTAGTGCAAGACAACCCCATGTCAACAAGAAGCGCACGAATCCATGTAACATCAAAGACAACATCGGCTATACCACAATATTCAGCCTCAGTGGTTGACCGAGATATCCTTTAGAAGCCCAAGAAACAAGATTCTCTCCAAGAAACACACAAAATCTAGAAATCGAACGACGATCATCAGCATTGCTAGCCCAATCAACATCGAAAAAGGCTTCCAAATTAAATCTCATAGCATTCTTGCGAAAAATCAACTCAAAGTCAAGGGTGTCATTTAGGTAGCGTAAGATACGTTTAACAGCTATTCAATGTTGTTCACAAGGCTCATGTATGTACTGAACAAATTAACACTAACAGCAATGTCGAGACGAACGTGATTCAAGTAAAGAAGTGCTCCAACAACACTCCTATATAAGGAAACATCATCGAAAAGTCTTCCTCCATTCTTACCAAGTTTCGGAGACAACACCATAGGGTTAGGGATAGGGTGAATCATGAACACCTCCTATTAAGTTCACCATTAAGAAAAGCGTTATTAACGTCGACTTGGCAAAGTTTCCACCTTTCCATGACAGCTAACGATGAAATCATCTTTATCGTGGTTGGCTTAATAACTGGGCTAAAGGTGTAACCTTTATAGCTCAGCTGCCAGCTCATAGCTTAATGCTTATCAAGGGGATACACAAGAATAAGCTGTTTATATGAATAACTGAGATAACCATTGCTCTTCAAGTGGTGATGGCATAATTTCTGAAACGATTTGCAGATACAGAGAGGTTGAATTGGGGACAATGGGGAACATGCATAGCAATAGCAGCAGTTTCTTGGCCTCTTGGTTGGGTTGTCGTATACTTTTTCAGGGTGGACACATATGAATTAATAGTAAAAACTTTTCGTATAAAACAAGTACAAATAAAATTTGAGGTGGACACTTGATGCATGTGATCCGAGACAGATGATGCTGAGCTGTCAGATTGCACTTTGATGGCGCTGAGATACCATGAATTGGCAGATCAACGCAAAGGCGGGAATTGATTATGACATGTTCCTCATTGAGGTCGTTTTGAGTATGTTTCAGTCTTTTGGCCATAACTTTGACTACAGGTGTCAGAATCGCGCATAAGACCTCAATCCAGAAAGCTATTTTCGACGCGCACGCTCTCCACATGAGCTACGCTCCATGTGGCCTTTTTTTCAACCTCAAATTCTGCCGTTTTCCCCTCCGAATCACTAGAATTAGATATTTTTTACTATTTATGGTAATATTTCGATTGTCAAGTAGGAAGTCAATTTAAATCCGATTTAGGCCGGATTTTTTGGAGATTGCTTATTTTATTTCGAATTTCAATTTAGAGTGATTTTCGAGATTTTGCTATTTTTGGCAAAATTCGAATAAAGACGATTTTTGGCTATAACAGTCCGGCTTGTGGACTGATTTTAGGGATTTTTTGATTTGATAATATTTTATTAAACCCTATAGAGTTTTTTTCTCTTGATTTTTTTGGGTGAATTTTCTCTTGTAAATCATCTGTTGGAGCGCTTGCAGGATAATCACTATTCAACACTTTTAGTAAAATAAGTAATTAATGTAAAGAAATTCAAATTTCAAGATAATACATCCACCATTGTCATCTAGGGACGACCGACTTCACTCATCTATGTCTAGGTCCATCCCTGACACTATCACCATTGTCACTTGGCCAATTGTTAGTTCCCAAGTGAGGAGGAAACATTTTAGGAGTGCTCGAATGATTGATTTGACCATTGATCGAATCAAATTTCTTAAAATCGAATTAATTGATTTTTTTAACTATTAATCAAACGAAAACATTTTCTAAAATAATTAACCAAATTGAACAAAATTCAGTTAATTTGATAACCTATCAAATTAATTGAAATTTTTATAAGGTTTTTTTGTTCGACTAATTTGATTTTAATAGATCTATTTTTTTGATAAATTTAATGGGTCTAGTGTGGTTTAAAACAATTAAGCTTTAATTCTGAGTTTGAGCTTGAATATATTAAATATTAAATATTTTATATTTTTGGTTAATTAATCAATTTCGAATCGAATTAACCGTTAATCGAATATTGAGAAAAATCATTCTCCGTCCAAATTAATTTCAGTGGCCGACCGTTTAACTAAACTAATTCGATTCGATTGGTTAATTTAATTAAAACTGACAAATCAACACCCTTAGATTTTACAAATTACAATAATTAATCAAGCATATCACATTTGTGTAATTACATCCAAATCCATCCAAAGGCAAAGCAGGGTCGATTTTATTTTGCAGACAAAAGGCACAGCAAAATCAGATATATAATCCATAAATAGCAATCATCGACAGCCCAACTCAGCTCTTCCTTCAGCACTGACGGTTTTGTTCGTACAAAGCTTCTGAAGATCAATGTATCCAATAATGGTGTCTTCGAAAACCGCATCTTCGAGCTGAGCATCGTCGAAAGTCGATCCGGATAACACCGTGTTCTTGAACACCGCCCCTTGCAGATTCGCCTTCTTGAAGTTAACTCGATCCAAAACCGCATTCGAGAA
Organism: Hibiscus syriacus; assembly: GCF_006381635.1. Lineage (NCBI taxonomy): Eukaryota > Viridiplantae > Streptophyta > Magnoliopsida > Malvales > Malvaceae > Hibiscus > Hibiscus syriacus. The sequence continues at coordinate 611,942 of NW_024062312.1, read as the reverse complement.
GTCCGTACCTGCACATTTATGTTCAAGATGCAAAGCATAAAGCATCCTAGTAAATATCAAACAAAGCGTATGTGTTTAATACGAATATATCATGTTTTTACATATATTTGGAATATCATACTCACATGTCCATGTCCGAGCATGTGATGGACACAAATGATCAATTATGACACAAAGAAGATACAGAAGATTTACTTACCTTTGAAGCTAGCTCCAACAGCATAAGCCTTTGACATCACAGCTTCAGACATGTCTGCCCCATCGAACTTAGCATCCGCCATAAGCGCAGCCGAAAGAGACTTCCCCTTCAGGTTTGATTTCTCGTTAGTGTAATCGCAGAAGCGGAGATCGAGCGGCTTATCATACACGCCGTTTGCCTGGCCTATCGTGTTACCGACAAACGCACGCTCGCATCGGTTTGGCTCGGTCGACAACGGAGGAAGCCTCTGCATATATGTTACATTTTTAGCAGCCTTTTGGCATTGTAGTTTTGAAACATGAGATGATAATGGAACATTTGTTCCCCCATCCCACAGCCATCCTTCGCCAAGCAAGCCAAGTTTTTATTATAAAATTTCATAAACTTCTTCTTTCAAATGATTAACAAGTGTCCCTAATTGTTTTGTTTGTTTGTTGATGGTGACAGTTCATCCTTTTCGATTTGAATGGAGAATTACAACCGACAGTTGAAGGAGAGAGGAACTAACGTAGATGATTCAGCGGGTGACAGATAACGTAGATGATTCAGCGGGTGACAGATATAACCTCCTTCAATCTTGCATGATGATTTATATACGGATTTTTGGTGCTGATCCTAGACCTGATATAAGCATCAAGGCCCAAGGGCATGTATATAAATCACCATGCAAGACAAGAGAAGGAATTTGTTTATCTCTCACTCTCATAATCGTCTTTCTCTAACCATCAGCTACTCTCCGCTCAAATCATAAGGATTAACCCATAAAAAAAACCACAACAATTTTGAAGGAACAGTGCAACACTATGCCACCCAAAAACACAATCTCCCCAACAATTTTGCACACGAGTTCCAAATTCATGAAAACTAGCAATTTAATCCATTAAAACTAGCAATACCATTATGTGCATAAACACAATGTTTAGTGTGTCCATTGCAAATCTTAACCCAGAAGCTTTGAACCTAAACAGATGCAGAGAAATGGTGAAGATCTTCAACCTGATTAGCAGCAATCACAGGCGAGGCAGTGGCAATGGCGCATACAGCAAGAAGGCCACAAGCTACAGTCCTCAGCTCCTTAAACCCAGACGAGCGTTCCTCGCTTTTGGGAACACGTCTGCTAGCTGCTGACATGGAAGAAAAAATGGGGTTAAATTACATATCAGTATCAAAACTAAAGAGATAAAACCCCAAAGTCCAAAACTTCACTTAAACCGAAACCATCACCAACAATTGACATTACCCACATAAAGGGATTTTCTTTCAAGCTTGAACCCATAGTCTAAAAATTCAAAAAAGAGGGGGGGGGGGAAGTAAAAGAATTTGTTAATTACCAGAAGAACAGCTGATTCTGAGAGGCAGGTGGAGTTGCTGAAGAGGATAACCATGGAGTTTCGTTGGTAAAGTGTTGTGAGAGAGTGGAGTTGAAAGGATCACCATTTTCTTGGGGTTTATACCTTCTTTTCCCTTTTCTCTTTTGATTTTATATATCCGTTTTCAGTTTATCCATTGACGATGGTTCTAGTTGCAGCAGGTTCATACATCTATCTTAAAACTTACCTGGCATGATACGTAGGATATGCTAACCGTAGCAGATTATTTTAAGGGAAAACTACACCAAATGATCACTCAAATTTGAGTAATTTTTCCTTTTTCCTACTGATATTTTAAAAATAATGATTTGGTCATTGATATTATCGACTCATAACAAATTAATCACTCACTACTAACACCGGTTCAGTTCACTATTAAACAATTGGTCATTAATGTATTCAATTTTCTGTTTGTCATGAGTTTCCAATGTCCGATTAAATTGTTTCAAGATGCATTAGAAGGGTAACCGAAATACGATTCATATGTAAGAAGACATCTCAACCTAAAAATTCTCGGGGTCTTATCCAAAAATTCGTCGTAAGTCAGTTGATATTTCAGGTTTCAAAATCAACTTTAATTTCTTATTCAAAATCATCTTTTTTATTATTATTTTCAAGATGCATTAGAAGGGTAACTTAATGCGATCAAACTTGATGTCTCAAGCGGCATCGGACAATGTCAAGTTAGTCAACTTGATGTCTCATGCGGCGTCGGACGATGGCACTGGTGTTGTCTTTCCAATGAATTGGAACACCGTCAACGGATTCACCCTTCTTTTAAGAGCGACTGAACCCAAACTACTTCAGTAACAGTGTCAGCAATGCTGCGATACTCCGCTTCCGTCATGAATCGAGCAACTGATTTCTGACGTTTAGCACTCCAGGATATCAAGTTGCAACCAAGAAAGAAGCAGCAACCGGTTACAGAGCGTCAATCATCCACATTACTGACCCAATCAGCGTCTGTAAACGCTGCTATATTCTGTGTCTGAGGAAGCTGCAAAACGAAAAACCATTCCATAGTCGATTGTACCACAGAGATAACTTAAGATTCTTTTTACTGCCAGCCAGTGACCGAGGCAAGGACGTTGCATATACTTTGTTACTCTATTAATGCTGAACGCGATGTTCGGTCTGGTGTGGCATAGATATAACAAGGCACCAACTGTGCTTCTATACAAGAACACATCATCGAGGGGTTTACTTGCATCACGCATCAACTTAGGGGAAATGACCATTGGAGTTGGGACTGATTTAGCACCACTCATATTAGTCTTTGTCAATAGCTCGTTGATAAACTTCCGTTCTCTTAGAACCAACCGCTCCGGGGTACGATGAACCTCGATGCCGAGAAAGTAGCTAAGTTCTCCTAAGTCCTTCAATGAGAACTGCTGACCTAATAGCCGAACCACTTGTTCAATAGCTTCAGTAGAATTGCCCGCAATAATGATGTCATCGACGTAAATAAGTGCGTAAGTGCGAGTGCCATCTTGCTGTTGTACAAACAAGGAAACATCTGCAGTTGTAGTATGAAACCCAAGACCAAGTAAATATTGTTTTAACTTGGAATACCACATTCTTGGAGCCTGTCGTAAGCCATAAAGAGCTTTCTTTAACTTGCAAACCAAGGGAGTGCCATTGCTTGAGACTTGCTCAAATCCTGGTGGTTGGGCCATAAACACGTCTTCACCAAGATCGCCATTGAGAAAGGCGTTATTGACATCCAGTTGTCGCAGACTCCAAACGTTTGACGCAACCAAGGAGAGGATGACATTTATAGTGGTGGACTTAAAGAACGGACTGAATGTTTCGGTGAAGTCTTGTCTAGGTATTTGCAAAAACCCTTTTGCGACGAGACAGGCTTTGTACCTAGCAATGCATCCATCGGCATGACGTTTAACTTTAAATAGCCATTTACAGACGTTTAACTTTAAATAGCCATTTACATCCAACGTGGTGCGACCAGCAGGGAGAGGTACAAGAGTCCATGTATCATTTTTCAACAAGGCATTATATTTCCTTCCACTGAGGACGAGCAAATGCTTGAGCTATTGGGTCGGGTTCATCATCATTATCACAGTCAGTTGTCTGACTAAGGTAGAGTTTTGGTTTAAAGATTCCTCTCTTGCTTCAAGTGATCATGGGATGCCCAACATGGGACAATGCTTCCATGGTTGGTTCTGGTTGAGAAGGAGAAGAACTGGATACAGAACCAAGATCAACCTTATCATTTGCAATTGGTTGAGTAGAGGAAGCATGTGGGGGTGACTGAGCAGGTTGAGAGACCGTCCCTTGTGCATGAATTGGTCGAGTTTCATGCAAAACATGTTCCTCCTGAGTAAGACCCCTACAAACCTCAGGTGCTCTAGGAACCACATAAAGAGAAGGAATAGTGCCTTGAGAATTCAAAGAAGCATTACTAGAGACTGCCCCATGATCAGAGTAGGAAAAGACGTGATCATCGAATACCACTTACCGAGAGACATATATACGACCATCCGTAGCTAAACAATAATATCCATGATATAGCGGCTGTATCCAAGGAACACACATGGCTTCGAGCAATATTCCAATTTATGCTATTAAAACGGGTGACGAAACGAAAAGCAACGACAGCCGAAAACAAGGAGGTGATCGTACTGAGGAACATGACCAAACAACTTCTCAAACGATGTGCTTCCTTGAAGAACCTTAGTGGGCAAATGGTTGATTAAACGAGCAGTTAAAACAGCGTATGACCAGAATTTGAGGGACAATGACGCACAAGCTAGCAAGGTCAATGCCATTTCAATAATATGGCGATGTTTTCGCACTACTACCCCGTTTAGTGACAACCATTGTTGCTCGAAGCCCCTCTGCAAAGATTAGATGTAGTAAAGCAACTGCCAGCAGAAGATTAAACTTAAAAGAGATATCAACATCAATTGCAACAGATAAAGTTCTTAGAAGAATGTGGCTAGAAAGAACTAAATGATTCGTGCCTAGCCATCTTCAGAAGAAAAAAAATGGAAAATCATGAAACAAATTTAGCATTTTTCTACGCATCATGTGCAATATGATAGATATAAACAAATATTTTTAACATTTTTTTTAACCAGGGGAGGGTGGGAATTGTGAAACAACCTGACATGGAGTAACATACAGAATATAAAACACTAAAAAGAGAGAAGAAAATGAGTGAAGGGCACAGAAGCAAAACGGATCAATAATGTAAATTGTAAGCTTGTCCTATATGCATTAAGAGTAAAAGGGCACATTAGCAAATCCTCACCTTATTATGCTCAGCAACAAGCCATGACTCAAATGCTGAAAACAGAAGAGAGGTGGCAATACCTCCCAAAACTCGACCGACCATCAAAACTCTGTATTCAGGAGAATGCTTGGTGATACAGCTAAGTATGTACGTTATGCAGTAAGTAACACACGCTCTCCTCCGGCCCCTGAATTAAACACATGAAGGTATTTTAATATTTCAACTAGATGTTTCATCCAAAAAGTATGGAAAGATTACAGAAGAAGTCAAAAGTAAAAACCTACTGTTTGCCAGCTAGAGATCCAACAACTGTCCCAAACAATATGGAGGATCCAAAACCAGCAATAAAAAGCTGTCCAATGTCCCCTTTTCCAAAGCCGTATGTACTGTAAAGATTGTAAACATATGGACCCTGCAGCCAGTCTCCAGCTACCGACACATGAACACCCATTTATCAAAAGAGCAAGGACTTGTGCCCATTAACCACGGTATAAGGAGGCTAGCTTTTACAATTACCATAACAAATATCTACAGGTAAGATCACATCTCCAAAACTAATTAAAGTAATGTAACTATGTAGGGAATTTTTCTTTTTCAAAAAGGATCCAGCCAAAGGAAGTAATATGCTTATGACGCAAACACTACGTCTTAATTTATACAAATAGAGAAACAATGTCATCAAAGACTTGTATCAAGAGCTGGATTAACCACACAATAAGATAAACAAGAAATGAATACAGGAAAATTTGAACGTCTGCAAAACACAAATTATTAATTTGTCAAAAGTTACGAGAACATAAAATGCTTTAAACGTGACTATGACGCGAAAAAGTATGCACGAATGCGATTCGAATACATGAATTGGCCACCAGGCCAAGTAGAATTACTAAACTCAGCAACAATTACATATCAACGCTAGGCCGCAAGAACAATTGATAGGTTGATCCCCAAAATGAGGTTGTTTCTTCATAAAACCAAGCAATAGGGACCTATCTCCAACCCATAAACAAAAAGGATCGAAACCCAAAATCATTCATTGTAAGCAATTTTGTTCTTATACCGTTTCCTTTTTCTTCAGCAAGCTAAAATAAATGCATATATCCCTTTCTCCCATTTTCCTTTTCATGACGAGCTCGTTTTCCATTTCCAAAAGCGAAGAAAAACAGTCCGTAACTTTCAAAGTAGCCATTAATAACAAAAGCATTACCGACTCACATAAAACCCACCACAATCACATTTTAGAAACGCAAATCTAAGGAATGGGTATCCAAATTCCAAAACTAAAAAGAATCGATCATATTCCATGTCTACGTAAAACAAAAGAGAGATCTAAGGAACAGGAATGTAAATCGGATCGGGTAAATTACCCATCATGAGAGAGTAAACAACAAGGTAATTGTTCTTGAAGGAATTGAAAGCAGGGGACGTGTTGATTCGATCCTTGCTGTCCTTGCTTAGCTCTAATATCTATACGAATAAAATGATCTCGTTGTTAAAAAAATTATTGTTATTCGTTGAAGTTTACATAAAAAAAAATTAAGGTACGAGCATTCAACGTCAAATGATAGAGAGATATATAAATATATATTGTCTTATATTTAATCCATATTAATAAAAAAATATAAATATCTCTTAGATAAAATTGAATCGAATAAAATTAGATTAGATTGGATCTTATGTGTGATTATGCAACAAGACAGTAAACTTATCTTCTATAACTTGCCTCCATAACGGATCTTTAAGAGCTTGAGCAATTGTTTTTGGCTCCAATGTGGAAGAAAAAGGATGGCATCCAGAATTAACTTGCAAGAATAATGAATTTAGTGATTTGGAGAGTAAGTAAAGCTTTGTAGCTCTTTCAAGTGTATGCAAAAGTTTAAGGACCGATTCTTTAATTTTTCTGACCTTCCTAATGTGCTGAATAGGGATGTTTAATGAGCTGAACAACTCGAACTCGATTCGGTCAAAACTCAGTAAAAACTCGACTGAAACTCGAGCTCGGCTCAAGACTTTAATAAGCTAAGTCGAATAAAGTCCAACTTGACTCGATAAGTTCACGAGCAACTCATTAATTTTTATAACTTTTAGTAATTATCTTAAAAATTTATTTCATTTAAAAATTTATTAGTTTACTAATAGATAATAAAAAAAGATTATAAATTACTAATCTATTAATTTTATAATAATTAATTAAAAATATTAAATTATTAATTAATTATTATTATTTTACTACACCCAAAAATCACCCTAATTATTTTTTTAATCTATTTATGGATTGTTAATTTGGTGTTTAGATTTTGAATTTGTTTTATATACTCTTTTGATAATTTTTTTGTTAAATTTATTAATTTATGCTTATACTAAGTTCTATATAGTGTTAGTAGCTTTTACTTATAGTTAAAAAATAAAATAAAAAATTCGGTGAGCAATAAGCTTAAAGAGCGATTAGTCGAACAACAAATTTTCTTAACGAGTAAGAGTCGAGCAAAATTTTAACGAACTTAACAAACAATGAGTAGTGTCGAGATATAATATTTTTTAACGAGCACGAGTCGAACACTGTCCAATTCGTCTTTAGTTTCTTCCATTGCTAAATCTTCTTCGAGCAATCAAATATTTCCAAGTCAAATCTTCATAATCTGTCTTTTTGTTTTTTTTTTAATTTCAGTACATATTTGATAAGCCTTTCTCAGCTTTCATTGGGTACCATTTTTATTAAATTGAAAGTATATGTGTTCTTTTTTCTAAAAAAGAAGAAAAAAAAGAGAGAAGCGTACGTGTTCTTAATCTATAAACCCCAAGAAATTGGGAGTTTGTGTAAATAAGATTATCTTTTAAAATATTATATGTTTTAATGCTTAATTTGATGAATTTTTTTTATATATTTTTTTAATGTAATAAATATAAAAGCTTTAATAACTAACCGAAGCCTTTAAGTAAGAGGGTCCTAAAATGTCATTTTCAAGCAGAGGCACGATAGTAGCAGATGCAGTGGGAAAAGAGAGCAACACGGGTAGTTCTACGGTAAAAAACGACTAATATACGACGTGAAACCCGTCTTTCCTGAGACAATCCCGAGCAACACATAATTCTGAACAATAGTAAGTTTGGCCATTCCATCGGCAGACATGTTTCCCTCGCGTGAAACCCAAAGGAATTCAGTATACCAGCTACAACAGCAAAGCGAGGAGATAGCTCGAACTAGCGGAAACAAATCCCGATCTAAATTGGCCTCCTTATAGTTATTAATATTGTCTCTTAAGGTTTGCATATAAACTGCTTGAAAAATGGAGAACGGGGAAGATGAATTGTGTTCCCGGCGTCTTCTACGTCACTGTAGCATTCACACCATCTGAAGAAATAAATCTGACAAGACCGTATAAGAACCAATAATTTTTTTTCACAGACCCATTTGGACGAGGAAGCTGTTAAAATTGTAGAAGTGAATGTGAGACATGATCAAAAATCCTGCAAGGGCAACCTGTACATTGTAATTTGATGCTGTTTGAAATACCGAAGACCCTCCTCATCAACAAGAACAAGATTCAAGTAGTACTTCACATTGAATTTGTTGTTAATATTGTGATGTGTTGGCGTCAAGTCATAAGGACTAAGAAACAGTCGGACCGGAATCGATTCACCTTCAAAACCAACCGTATTGTAATTCAAAATAGATATAATAAGGGTTTTATTGATTTACTCATTTTAGTCAACCATCTTTAAAAAATAAATAGAATTGCCGATGTGGTAATTTTTTTTTATTTTTTTAATGATGGTGTGACATTATATTATGGTAAAACATCATCACCATCATTAATTTTCTCGATAAACTGCATCATATACCACCAAACTTTACGCGTTATATCGTTTAGACTACTGAACTTTCAATTTTATCCATTATAGCACTAAACTTTGATTTTCGTTTCAATTATACAATTGAACCGTTAAATCGTTAATGGCATGATGACATGGCTAACGGTTGTTGACGTGCCTGATGACTATCACCGTAGATACCTCACCAAAAACGACATCGTTTTGATCTGAATGTTAACGATTTAACGGCCTAATGATATAATTGAAACGAAAATCAAAGTTCAATGCTATAATTGGCAAAATTGAAAGTTCAATGGTATAAACGATACAATGTATAAAGTTTGATGGTATCCGGTATAGTTTACCCTAATATTTTAATGACGGGTGACTAAAAGGAAACTAAAACGTAATGTTAAGTATGCTTTAAAAAAACAAATAGTTGAGTGATAAAAACAAAACTAAAGTGATAGTTGAGTGAGTACGTTGTTTACCCTATTTTGTTCTTAAATAGTCATTAGATAGAGCAGTCTATTAATATTTTATTCAATTAATCTAAACATTTTGATCAACTGATGAACATACCTCTAATAGGAGCACCATCCATCAGCTCAAATTTAGCTAGTGTTTCGGTCTCAACATGAGTAGTGGCTCCTGATACTGTTGACTCTCGACGCCTGATCTCAATATCCATACTCTTAACCTTGATCTTCACATGAATAAAATATATCTTCCCAATAATAACATCTTTCAAATGATACCTATGGAATTCGAATTTCAATTCTTAATTATATCAAATTTTAAGTTGGAACCTACATAACAAAAAAATTAGGAAGATGACTTGATACGATAAAATAAACAATCAAGTAGACCAGTTAAATCAGAAATCGATAATGTGTATAAAAATTGACTAAAAATTAGTTTAATAGATCAAAATTAATTTTTAATATATATATTTTAAAAAAATTATTTGTAAATAGTTTAGATTCTAACCTTTAATCTCTTAGTTGTATATTAAAGACAACACTGTTTATACAAGCATTTATCATGAGTTTAAACCTATGATTTCAGGTTTTAGCAATATCCATAAATGTTCAGCTTACTTGCTTTTATTGTACTCGAATTCGATGTGCAGGCAATCTTCAATTCCAACTTCCATCTGCAAAAGGGATTCATATTTGTCAAAATTAAATACGATTTATCAAAAGAGTTATTGGAAAAAATGATCACAAGAAGCGGTGTAATGAATTGCGATTGTCAGTCACCTTGATACTAGTGTTGATTGTTGGAGGTGGAGAATATTTGTGAACCTAATAAACCATAAATCAAGCAAAAAGTAAGGTTGCCAAGGCCGCATCATTCACAATTATAAATATCACCAAATAGTGTAATTCAAAAGTTCAATGCAGCAAAAATTCCAGAAATCCTGAGGAAAAACCAAAGACAATGATGCCGCCTTCCTGTATATGAATCAGGTTTAAGAACATCGACACATTTTTTATGCTTCATAGAATATAAAAACTAAAAAGAAAACAAGTTAGTACCAATGAAAACACTTACCATAAAGTTGGTGTATTCGACAATGCTTCCACCATAATTACGACAAACTGTTACTTTCAAGACATACCTGGGAAGAGCAAATAATAAGAAGTCTAAAATACAACCGATTAATATAAGGTTAAAAGATTATGTAAATAAATTATAATCGTAATAGAGTGTAACTTTTTAGAGTAATCTAGGTAACACTTTTAGGTTAAAATCGAAAATATTATGTTATCGATAACAAATTATATAAATTGCATAACTATTTCGGTTGTAACCTAAAAACTTATGTAATCAAAATTATTACCGATTGTGCAAACTTTTAGAGTAGATTTAACATTCTGGGTTAAATATCATTGCAATGTAACATTCTCGGTTGTAACCAAAAGTAAAACTGATTATATATAAATTTAGATTAAAAGGATAATATTTTAAGTAGAAACCCATCGCAAGTTAACCTTAGGTTAAACCATGTATAGTAGAACTACCCAAATAATCAAACTACTGTAACAAGACGGTCACATTATGCATCCCATCAGCAGGCCAACAAAACTTGAAGAATGGGGAAAAAAGCATTCTAGAGCTCCAAAATTAGCACATCATATTATACATATCAGACTAATTTCTAACCGCTATCAAGGTAAGTACACCAAAATATATCATCATAACAATCAAACTGGCTCATATATACCAAGAAAACTTCTAGTGCACAAGGGAAGAAATATCATCTTCAAAGGTTTTAAGTAGTGGATAGCATACCTAAGCCGCACATTCACACCATTATAAGATTCATATCGCATTTCAACCATAGAAAATTCGAATGGATAGGTTGTTCTTTCGTTTATATCCCCAGGACAATCCAATTCACGTACTGCAAAATTTAGGAATGTGAAAAATACTAGACAATACTAACCAGTTCATAACGATTCGGTTTAAATGGAAAATTTTCATGTACAATTTGAGCCTCTAAAAGTATCAAAGAAGAATACGGATAAACGTTTGCGAATTGAGCAAATTAGGTTGAGAGGGTCGCCTTCATAATGAGTTTCAATAAAATTTGATCCGGAATAGTCAATCAATAGATTCTATACCAGTGATTAAACAAAAAAATGAAGGATATGGATAACCATGCACTGCAAAGCACTAGTTTAACTCTTAAGATCTTACATTCATCCCAACCCACTTCACATGCAATTTAATGAAACTACTTAATGAAGATATAAACAATTTTCAGGAAGAGCAAACAGAAGGGAAGTCAGAAAATACTCACCAAGAGAGGTGAAGTCATAAAAGTTGCCTCTGTCAAAATACATCTCTGGAAAGAACAACCAGATTAGATTGACTTTATTATTTCTAATTTATGTTACTCGAACTCAAGTGTGACTGATACTCATATCGGAATATGCAAAGGTTCTAAGAGACGAACACAAATACGATCGAGAAAGATCAAATAAAATAAAAACTCTGAAGAAATTAGGAAAACGCTTAAACGTTATATTCAGCAGTTATATCAGAATTATAATTAAAAACTTGGACTGAGAGTGAAGGAGGAGCTAGAAGATAAGAAGAAACCTATTTGACCAAGGAGCTCAACTTTCACACCATTATGTTCAATTCTCTTCCCTTGCCGTGGTTCGATGGTGATCTGAAGGTGGCAACGAACAAAAAACTCTTCAACGCTATGATCCTAAATCTGTTAAAAACTAGAAAATTACCTTCCCGGCGATATTATCTTGATCTCGGAAAAGCGGTACCAAAAGCGTTTGACCATTTTCCTTTGTTAATGGGACCTAAATTGAAAAAAAAACAAATCCCGATGCAATAACTCGCGAAATATTAACTAAACAATCGATATGATCAAAACTAAATTTGCAGATCCAAACGAAACTAGAATCGAGATGATGATCAAGAGAGATTACCTTCTTGCGAGTCCTTCCATCGGAAAATTTGATCGAGATTGTACACACCGGCTTGAAAGCTTCAATCAAGAAATTCTAATTCAAACGAACAAACAAAAAAACAAGAAATCTCAATCGCACTCAATAAAACCGCAGTTTGAATATCCAATGAAATGAATGTGAGATAGTACCATGCTGTTACGATTCAATCGTTGTAAACCAAAATCGAGGGAAGAAACCAATTCATCAAGTTAATGCATGATTAGCTGACATTTGATTTTTGTTAAAATCGATCGTTTCAAGTTTCATGCATACACATCACAAATCACATATAATTTGGATAAACTATATCCGAGGTCATTTTGCTTTTCGATTTCTATTATTTTGGTCACTAAAACTGAAAATAATTACATTTTAACCACTTACATTTTTGATTTATTATATTTTAGATAAAATGTTAATTTTAGATAAAATTAAATCATTTTACTAACGGACCACGTCATCAAACTAACAACATTCAACATCCAAGTGACCAAAACTTAATAAAATGATAACGTAAGTGACCAAAACTTAATCAAACAATAAAATAAATGACCGAAAGGGTACAAATATGAAAGGAATGTAACCAAAACTTAATCCATGTATTATCTACGTGGAAATGATGTAATTTTAATTTTATATATTTATCGTGTCACATCAGTAAACCATTAAAGATTTAACTACGGTTAACCTTCAGTTACTACATCTTAATTAAAACGAGACAAAAATGACAAAATCTTAATTAAAACGAAATGAAAGTGATCAAAATTTTATGTTTTTTGAATTCAGTGAGAAAAAATTTATAAAACTCAAATGAAAATGATCATTTATGTAGTTTACCCTTTTAAAAATTATTTCATATACCTTATTTTTATAAAATTCAGTCTACATTATTTTTATATAAAAATTCCAATCGTCTTTGAGTCCTGTTTAATTTATATTAATTATTAACTAACAGTTACAAAAAGACAAAATAATATTTTATTCCCTTACGTATACTGCTTTATCAAATTTACTTTTCATCTCTAAAAGTAAATAAAAAGTTATCTTTAATCGAATATATAATTTTTCAATCTTTTATATTTACAATTTAAATTAATAAAAAAATTAAGATTAAATGATTAAAAAATATTTAAAATAGGGACCAAAATTGAATTATTTAAAATATGGACCAAAGTTTTCAAATAAAAATAATACGAGGAATAAATTCCACAAAAATAAAATATAATAACTAATTTTTTTTAAAATTTTGAAATAGCATAGGGACCTTTTACATATTTTAACCAAAATAAACAACATTACATACAGGAAACTACCACAATTTTGATATGAAATCTGTCTTAAATTTGTACTCCATAGCCAATAATAATGTTGATCAAGCATCTTTTAGAGAGAAAACGGGATGCATAACAAAATCCGAGTATGAAGTTTAGGAATTTCAAGAGTCCTGAGAATCTGATTGAAGGTTAGCAATTTGGGAAGCTACTAGCTTGGAGAGTTCATTAATGGCAGCTTGAACCTGATAATCATCTGACTCACTCTGGTTTTGCCTTGACCATCCAGGTAATTGTGAACTTAACCTGCTATATTCATTTGCGGCAACCCCGGTCTTCCTTGATGTGGCAAGAACACTCTCTAAATCAATTTGCGATAAGGGCCTCGGAGCCTAAAAAACAAAAAGAGTAATTTGGCCAAGAAACTCCGTAAGATAAATAATCGACGATTCGTGTTGCAAAAAATACAAAGGCTACATGTAAGATACCAGAGTTCATCGATCCTACACGCAAACTGAAGTTTTACTCATAGATAGGTCATAGGTGTGTGTTTAAGACAACTCCTAGAATCCCATCCTATGCCTCATTCCAACTCTTTATTTTTATTTTGAAATACTTGTGCCCAACACATATTTGGATAGGGGCATGGGGATATGATCCTCCAAAATATGGAAGAACTTTAAAAGACTGAACTTTCCAATATAGGGTATATTACTATATCTGACATTCAAACCCGAGCTCGAATAGCGTAGCTCACTGGGCAATCCTTTTGAAAAATGGAACATGGACGCAGAAAGAAATAAAAGAAAAGTGTACTTACTCCAGATGGTTTTCCTTTCTTCTCCTCATCCAGTAAGTCCCTAATAGGAAAGTAAGCGGCTTTCTTACAGAGTTCAAGAATATCGGACCCTGTGTACCCTTCACACAAACTGGCTATGAAGTCAAAGTTGATGTTTTCTTCAACATTCTCACCCTTCAAAATCACCTTCAGTATCTCAGCTCTCTCCCTGCGGTCCGGTAGTCCAATCTCAAAAGCCTGGGGAAGACGCCTGAGTATGGCTTCATCTAGTTCAGATGGACGATTCGTTGCAGCAAGAACCATAACTCGGGCATTTTCTGCACAACAATATACAATTATTCAATTCTGTATCGCAAATAAAAAATAATCCATATAACATTCTAGACAGCCCTTCGTAACAAAACTCGAAAAATGGTTCTTTGAATGGGAATGATAACAGTATATAAGAGCCTTTTGGTACAAAAATACTCACGATCAGTGGTAAACCCATCCCATAAAGCCATGAACTCAGTCTTCATGTTTGCCATTGCTTCATGATCTGTATTACGACGCTGTCCCAGAAAACTATCGACCTCATCAATAAATATAATAGCGGGCTGAAGTTTATATGCCAAGCTGAACACTGCAGCAACTGCATAGTAGAAGAGGAAACAAAAAATAAGATACAAGACGCATAAAAGAAAGGACTTAAGAGGGGGCTTTAATCCATTAAAAAATGCCTGATGAAAAAAGTATTTAATGATAGGGGCTAGCTTACTACTAACACATACTATGATAATCTTCATCCTTTTCGATCTTGTAACATTAATTTTTCAGGGTAATGATACAAAGAAAATTCAGGCCATTAATTATAAGAAAAAGAAGTCTGGACATGGAAGGGTTATGGCACATATTTACATGACAAATTCTTTTTGGGCCCTGGCCTCAGGAAAAAGTATATTCTATGAACCACCTCAGCAGTCGGCACAACGGTAGGGTGGTTGAACCAGTTTTCCCTTCTCTTAAAAGGGTCCGTTTATCTACATAAAGCGTCTTCTCACATTTCCACAAGAGTTAAAACTCCATAGAATAAATACCAGTAAAAGAAAGTGGCAATTCTGATCACTTTTAACCGTATGAATTAAAATGTAGTCGAAATAGATGCAAAAGCATCAGAATCAATAAGGATAGAGTAAACATTATCAAAACTTTACCAAGTTTCTGTGCATCACCAAACCACTTGCTCATCAGATTTGATATTCGCACATTGATAAAAACAGCTCCAGACTCCTTAGCAATGGCTTTAGCGAGCATGGTCTTTCCAGTACCAGGGGGGCCATATAACAAAACCCCTTTTTGAGGACCAAGAAGCTTTCCATGTGAAAACAGCTCTGGTCTCCGTAATGGAAGAATCACTAGTTCATAGAGAGATTGCTTGATGGTTTCTAATCCTCCAATAGACTCAAATTCCACGTCAATGTGATCAGAATTTATCACATCACATGCTATTACATCCTATTAAATGGAAGAAAAAAAGGAAGGTATAAGCATGCAAGCCACCATAAAATTAACAGTTATGATCCTTTGCTTCTATTCTAATACTGAATCTCGAAGCATACATTCCACCAAATATATATTTTGGAATACCGAACGTGCATGACTACCAAAGTATAGTGGTATGCATGCACTCCCAGATATGATAATTTCAAGTAAAGAGAAGGATATTAGTGAATATAATACAAAAACACGAAAGAAAACCACTAGAAATTTTTTTTAAAAAATCAAACAGAAAACACTAAAAGGCTGCAAAAAGAATCAAAAAAGAACACACGCACAAGGTCATAAGTCATGAGCTAGCATTCTGGTTTCCGGTAATATAACTAATCTGCATCAATCTGGATGAATTCTTTATTAACGGGAACCCAGATCCCAGATGGTAATTCTGAAGATATAGAAAGAATCCACGTTCATATAGTTTACTTATGTATTCCAAGCTAGTTATAGGAGTTACTTTATATTTCACACTGCTTTAAGCCGGTGGGCTGGGTGGTTACCACAGTATGGTTATCACATTGCATTTGAAGTAAATTGTAATTTGACCTCAATAGTTGTGCCAACACCAATTTTAATCCAAGTGTTAGTCAAGTATGATTTTAGCTAAGCAAAAAAAAAAAAAAAAAGAGGCAAGTACAGCTGTAAACGAGCTGAGTCGAATTCGAGTATTGCTGAGATCGACTCGACTCGAAAACTAGCGAGCCTAAAATTTTCAAGATCGACTCGAACTCGAAATCATGAATTGAAGCTCGTAATGAAAAAATCTTAAACTTAACTCAATTGAAGCCTCAAACTCAAACTTGAACCTTAACTATATGAAAACTTTATACTGTATTTAAAAAAATAACTCATAAATATTAATATTATTAATAATTTATTTTTTAAAATAAAATATTAATATATTATATTTTCGAGCTGTTCACGAGCTTTTCGAGTCGAGTATCAAGTAGTTTGTTTCGGCTCGATAAGAATTCGATTCGAGCTCGAGTAGAATATTTATCGAGCTTTGATCGAGTAGATCTGAAGTAGCTCGTGATCTGTTTACAGCCCGTTTACAGCCCTACAGGCAACAATCAAAGCAAGCAACCCTAGTATTCCTTTAGCAAGCTTTAATCAATTCTATGTTCAAAATTCAGATAAAGGGCAATCATTTAAATTTTAAAAAATTGCAATTCTGAACAACAAACTCCAGCCTATGAATCTATTCCAACCAAGCAAAACCCTAACGAAAAAAAACCCTAAAGAATCAACAATCACAGTAACGGATGACTAATTCTCACGTATTAATATAATTTTTCCACAAAACTATTCAAAAAAAATCCACTTATAAAAGGAAAGTAATAGAAATTATCATTTATACAAGATAAAACCCTCCCCAAAAAGAGTACCTCGTAGGTATTGGTATGGATCAGAGGACGACCCAAACGCTTAGCAATTTCCTTCTTGTGCTCCAATGCTTTTTTAGAAGTTTCCCGGTTAGGGTCGAGGTGCCGGAGCCCCGCGAAGAGAACCAAACAACTGAGGGCGGCGCTGGCGGCGTATAAAATCAATTCTTGCAGGAACTTCGTCTCCGACGAAGATGAACCCATTCTTCGCGTATATTGATTTTACCAATTTCTTTCTTTTATCATATTAGGAAAAAGAAAAACTTTCACGTTAAGATTTATGGGGTTCTAAATTTTAACAGAAGACGAAACAGAAAGACTTTTTTTCGTCGTCGACACTCGGAGGCCACTCAGCTTTCCTCGAATAAGGACCACGGAAACACTATGGGCCAGACCAGGCGGAATGGGTTGTGATCGACCCGTAAAGTTTATTATTATTTATTTACATTAAAATATTTTAAATATTGTTTTTATCAAACTTTTAAAATATTATTTTTAATTTTTGTATTTACATATTTTATATTGAAAATAAAATAATAAATTATTATTATTTTTAATTTATAATTAAAATTATAAAATCTCTTTTTATATAAAATACCTCATTCTCGAACAAGCTGAATCTTTATCCCTAATAATCAATTGGAAGGCTACAACTCCTTGATACACTGTAAAACAAAATCGATCTAACCTGAAGCTCGAAAATCAAAACATTGTCACCTGAAATACTAAATCTGGCAAACAAAACTTGCAACTCCGACATAGATTTACGACTCAAAGCATATGTTACAACGTTAGCTTTTCTCAGATTATACTCAATCGAACGGTCGTAATCCTCTAGCAACTCAATCCAACACCTTTGTCTCAAATATAACTCCTTATGGGTAAGGAGGTAGTTAATACTCTTGTGATCGGTATAAATGATACGTCTCTCACAATAGATGATGACGCTAAATTTTCAAAGAAACAAATAATTGTGACTAACTCCAAATCATGTGTCGGATAATTACGCTCATGCGCCCTCAACTGCCTCAAAGCATACGTTACCATTTTACTCTCTTATAGCAATACACAACTAAAGTCGACAATAGAAGCATCATTATAAATCATAAAACCTTTCTTGTACTTTAATTAAATCAAAACTGGAGTTTCAGTCAGCATTAACATAATTTTTTTGAAACTACGATGTATTTCTTCTATTCACTTGAACTTGACATTTTTTAAAGTACACTAAAACAACAGTACATTAGCGGCGTTTTTAAATATAAACGCCACAAAATGGTAATATTACCAGTGTTTTTGGGAAAACGTTGATATTTACTTATCTCTTGTGGCGTTTTGTAAAAAAACGCCACAATAAATCAGTGCATTAGTGCCGTTTATATCTACAAACGCCACAGAATTGTAAAATTAGCGGCGTTTTCCTTCAAACGCCACTATTGACTTAATTATTTTAAAAATAAAAGAATATCTATTGTGTTTTGATATTCAAATAATAACAATTACTTTTTATCACGGAGATCATTTGATTCGTATTTTTATATTTTAAATTATCAATATTATAAATAAATATATTTAATGAGTTCATCAATATACTTATTTTTATTATCTCGTATTTTTTACGTTATATATTTTAAACCAACGATCCCTCACCCTGATGAAAAGTTTGAAGTCAGGATATTAGTGCATTGACTTATAATTTAATTGAATAGATTAAATGTAGCATGGATGTTCATTGGATCGAAATTGAATTCAATTGATTTATGAAAAAGATGATAATTTATTATTAATAGTAACATTTTAGATTAAAATAACGGGAATGTCATTATCTTTAAATTTTTAAGTAATGAACACTTCCCATCATTTTGGACATAAATACCCTCCTGAAATAATAAATATTTTTTTTATATAAATCCTTATCAATTGTTATTCTTAGTGCATTATTCAAAATTATAAAATGTTGATAAATTTGAGTGTTTAAAATTATTTTATATTTTTAATATTTAATATATTAATTATTTTATAATTTTATGAGGTGAAAATATTATTATTTTCAAAAAAATGTTATTTTTAAAAAATATTTAATTTTAAGTTATTAAATAATAGATCTTATACATTAAAAAATAATATATTTGTCCATTCGAGATCCTAATATTATTTTTCATATTATTTTATGTTTTATATAAATAAATATGATACTTTTGAAAATTATTTAAAATTATAAAGCTTGATATATTAATTATATTAATTATATGTTAAATGTATTTTTTTAAACTTAGATAGTATAATAATAAAAATATTTCAATAATTTTTTATTTAAATATTTATAATATTAAAATTTTACTTGTTAAAAAAATATATATCACAAGGATAATTTGGTAAAATACACATTCAAGTAATCTTATATTTTTCCAATCAAATATTGTATTCTCACATTCTTGCTAAGCAAACGAAACATGATAATACAATATTCCTATAATAATGTTACATTCCGATAATCTTACTTATGATAAAATATTTTTACGACCCTTCGCACACTAAGAATAAACTTTTTGATAATCTTTCTGGTTTATGCAAAGATTATTCCTATTTCTTACTTATGAAATGGATTGAACTCCAAGTAGGGATGACAATGGGCCGGTTTTTTTAATAAATAAAGTAAAACTTTTTTTTTTCTTTTTAATTAAAAACAATATTTTTATTATTAAAAAATTAAAAGTTAAATGGTAGCCACCTAAAAGTATAACCGAGAAAACGTTAGATACATATTTTTAACGAAAAACTCTTTAGACACTAAAACATTTTTCAAGACATAATTTAAGCACTTATTTATGTATTAATCCTTATAATTACATACAATCAATCTTTCAAAAAATTGATTTTTTTTGTAATTGTACTTATTAATCATTTGTGTATTTCTTTTATTTTTTAAATATTCACTCATTTTTTCATCGACCTCGATATATATATATGTGTGTGAGAAATATAATCAACTTACACTATATAAAACTAATAAGTTTTAGACCAATCTATAGCTATTAGATTTAAATAAACAAATTGTTTAGATTTAATTGAAATTTATTACTCGTAAATTAATATTAGTTTTAGTTTTACATCTTTTTTTGATCGTTGGATTGATGGAAATAAAGGCTTAGATTAACTTCTTATTTTTTTTCAATGAATATCTTCTCATTTTATACTGTTAATCTCAGCCTATAATTTCTCTCATCCAATGGTCTAAAAAGATTTAAAACTAAATGAGTTTTACACAATGTAAATGAAGCATGCCCCTGTATAGGGTTGAGATCTAATTACATAGTGTAAAATTATAAAGTTTTACATATTTTTAGGATCGTCGGATGAGGGGAAATCAAAAGTTGAGATTAACGGTAAGAAATGAAAAGATATTTACTAAAAAAAAGTAAGGAGTTAATCTTAACCTTTAACTTCCCCGTCATTCAACAATCTTAGAACAATGCAAAACTCTTTGAGGATCATTAGATTAGAGAAATCAAATATCAAAATTAACAACAGGAAATGAGAAGATATTTCACTCGAAAAAAAAATAAGGATTTAATCTCAGCTTTTGATTTCTCTCAATCTAACGGTTCTAAAAGGATGTAAAACTCTTAAGGATTTAAACATCCGACCTTGCTTAAGAAACTTAATACCTTATCCCACAAGGCCAACTGAATGTTGGTTATCAAAACATAAATTTTTGTATATAAAAATTTATCTTACAAAAAGAAATGAGATCCACTAACGGACCAAAATCTGTCACTAGATGCATAAAAACCGTCAGAAGAGACCCAAATGAAATATAGCGACGTTTATATGGCCTGCTTAAAAACTTGTTAGATTAATTTTGGGTCGGGCCTGGGACTTTGATGTGTCGAGAATCAGCAGCAGAAGATTCTTGGAACGGGCCTGAAGGAGCAGTCCGATGATTATCACTATAAACCAATCCCGCAAAAGACACTGTCCATCGTTGTGAGACGTACTTGTTTCTCTCGAGATTATTATTATCCATTTCTATAGTTTTGCCTCGTATCAATGTCGCCAGGTCCTGTGGTTGAAGCCGCCCAGTCTGAATCTGAGCAACTTCCTTCTACTGAGGAGGAATCCAAGAAACTGCCCCAGGTTTTCCTTCCTTCCTCTCAATTTTTTGTTCCTTTTTTTTAAAAACAAAATGGGAACAATATGTTGATACTGTGTTGTTTACAGAGCGAGGAGGAGGGTGTTGTTGAGGACGTTAAGGAAGACGACGACGACGACGATGATAAGGAAGACGGTGCCCAAGGTTTTTCTCTCTTTCATTTTCTTTAAAATTTCTGTTTGGGTCTTTTGAGTACGAAATTGTCTGTGGAATTGCATTTTCTTATGAAACTGGAAATCTGCAATGTATCTTTGTCTGCTGTTTTCTGCTACTTGTTTCAAATTTTGATGTCCTCTAGATTTGATTTCCATTGTTGGGTTTTCTTTAAATTTGTTTCTCAGAATCCTTTGAATTAGAAGAAAATCTTCTGGTTAATGCATATTTGTTTATTCTCCTTCTAATCCAACGATCAGGGATGGAGACGAACAGCTGACCCCATGAAAATTTCAAACTCATATACAATTCAGATATTCTTTATATTTTCTATTAATAATATGTGTCCCCTCTAAAATTTTATAAAGTTTGATCCTAATATAGTCATGTGTTCGTATCGGCCAACAATCGGCTGCTATGTACTCTTTTGTATATATTTGATTTCGAATCATTGTGAGCAGGTGCCGATGGAAGTTCGAAGCAAAGCAGGAGCGAGAAGAAGAGTAGGAAAGCGATGTTGAAGTTGGGGATGAAGCCTGTTACTGGTGTAAGCAGGGTTACCATTAAGAGAGCAAAAAATGTATGAATTCTCTGGGTTTTGTTTTCAATATTGTTGAACTACCTGGTGAATGGTGAGGAATTAACCTAGTTTCTATTGGATTCAGATTCTGTTCTTCATCTCGAAACCCGATGTTTTCAAGAGTCCGAATTCGGAGACTTATGTCATTTTCGGTGAGGCTAAGATCGAGGATCTGAGCTCACAGTTACAGACTCAAGCTGCTCAGAAACTCAAGATGCCCGACATGTCATCTGTGATGGCAAAACCCGACACCTCTGCTTCAGCAGCTGGTGCACCCGCCGATGAGGAAGAGGAAGAGGAGGAAATTGATGAGACTGGGGTTGAACCTAGGGACATCGAGTTGGTCGTGACACAGGCCGGGGTGTCGAGGAGCAAGGCCGTCAAGGCTCTCAAGACACACGATGGGGACATTGTTAGTGCTATCATGGAGCTCACCACTTAGTTGGACTCCATGTTTTTCTTATCTTCAGCTGTCGCTATCGCTTTCGTTCAATGGATTCCGACTAGTTCTGGTAATTATCAACTCCTGAAGATAATTTTGACAGCATTTATATGCAAAATAACAATGTTTTTTGTTCTCTTGAGAGAAGCAGTTGATTTTAATGCAAAATAAGCTTTAATGGGTCAATATGCACAAATCGGAGATAGAAGCAGTTATATATATGCTCTTGTATATTAACTAAACAGATATATACATAAATTTTAGTACTCAAAATCACTGCCGCAGTTTCTAACTAAAAGGGAGGCTCTAAATGAAAAGAATGAACAATGCACATGACGAATTACAAGATCTTTGATGTGCTAATCAAACCTGTAAACAAGATTAACAGGATGGCCACCCGGAAAACAACGGTGAATGGCTTACGTGAGCGACGGCGAGCTGAAAACTTCAACCACCGAGATGAAGTCTCTTCATGAACCGAAACAATTGACTTGGACAACAAGGAAGTAGTTTTACTCGAATTAGAAGGGGGTGTTTCCTGAGGTTCGTCCATGGTGCCACGATCAGCATCACAGCCAATGATACCCTTTTCTGCTACTTCTACCTCCTGCAAAGACAACGTCATTAAGGTCCAATGCTATCTGGATATGACACAGGTTTTTATACAAGCATCAATCACAAACTTCTAACCTTTGTAACAAACGATTTTGAATCATCTTCTTTCTCTCCAAAACTCCAGTTGTTTATTGCACCGTTACAGTAAAGTGAGCCGACCTGAAGGTTACACTGCAGACGTATTCTTCTTGCCGCATTACCCTGTATCATTGAGTTCCCACTGTCCAGTTGACTTCGAGAAGGACGAGACCTAATCCTGATTCCGGTGACAGGACTATCAACATTACAAGATGTATCTGTATGGTTGCTGAATTCTCCATTACTATTTAGCACATTATAAAATGGCACTGCGCTGGAAAAGTTGACATCCGGCATGCAAATCGGAATTGCACTAGGAGCCCCCTTGTTGATGTTGTCTGTCCCTAGCTGCTCCAAAGGAAAATTCTTGTTATGATGAACAATATGCAACTACAAGAAAGAGTACATGATATGATGAACAATATGTAACTAGTTAGCTTCTACTCACCAGCAGGTCAGCCGCTTCACCATCTGATTCACTGCATGATCCGCCATCCTTATCAAAGGTCATGGCCTTAGGGGTCTCGTAATCCAAATTCTTCAGGCCGACGGTTTCATCACTGTAGCAGTCGTCCGAATTATTCATGATGGAATCCAAGAAGTTGGAAATATATGCATCATTCTCATTTGTGCCATGCTGCAACTCCACCCCACTGAAACCTTTTCCAACATGATCAAACATCCAAGGCGCTTGCTCCGCTTCAATCTGATTGTGCAACAGAGAAAACAGTGGCTTCCCCATGGGATCGTAAAAATGATTCAAAGCTTCTTCAAGTAGATCCACCTGAAAAATCGAACAATGTCAGTGCCGCCGATATTATAGCAAAATATAAATCGAAATTCAGGGTTTCTCCCCTTTCTCACCTCTGCTGGGGTTATGTCTGCCACTCGATCCAGTTCATCGTAAGCTTTATAGCCATCCCAGTCGCACTCGAGTTTAGGTTCAACAGCTTTAGAAATTACTTCACCGGGCGGACCGGAAGGACGAGTTTCACCGGTTTCGGACACTTTTTCGACTTCACCTTCAACGACGGGGGAGTCTTGAGGCAATTCTAACACCGATAGCATGTCTTCAGTCGGAGAGAACACAGCACGATCAACTTCATCACCGTTGATATCTTCAATGGTCTTGTCTTGTTTATGGAATAGACGGCAAATCACAAACGCATTCTGCAGGAGAATCGAAGACAACAATATAAGAAGAAAAAATCAAACAATAATCTAAAGAAGAATGCAATTCAATCAAGAACAACAACATATTAGCCGTATCTTAACGTTTTACAAAGTAATTGTGACACCACAAACCTCTACGTGTGCAACATCCGCAACCACGATACCGCAACAACATCAGCAATTTAGTACTATGCAACTAATTTTCCCCATCAATACTATAAATTGGACCATATTTTCCATCAAAATAAAAGCTAAAACAGAGGTGGGAAGAAAGAAGTAACCTGTCCAGGCTTGGTGCTGTCAAGCTCATCGAGGGTAGTACGGTACTCGTGCATAACCCAGTTGGTCCGTTTTCCTCTAGGAGCCCTTCCATTATAGAACACCAGAGTTTTCTTCATGCCGATCAAGCTGGACCCAGACTTGATCTTGCGATCCTTACCCGTTGCCTTCCAGTAGCCGGCCTCGGTCGCCCTGTTGAGCCTATTTCCGGTTGGGTACTTCCGGTCGATAGGGCAAAAGAAAAACCACTCTGGGTCTCGAGTCCTTATGGCGGATAAGTGAGGCAAATCCCATGGCTCGCATTTGCAGACATCGATTTCACGAATGACTTCAATCTCGTCGTGTTTCTCCCCGTTTATCTTTGACCGCAAGTAAAAATCGATCAACTCCTCGTCTGTCGGTCGGAATCGGAATCCGATGGGAAGTGAATTCAGTAAGAGAACACCCATGCTAGAAACAAAAAGGAAAAGAAGGATTTTTTCGAAGATTTTCGGAAAACCCAATGAATTATTTTCTGTTCAAGTGGAAGAAGAGATGATTGAAATGGGGAAAATTAGAATTTGGAAGGATTTAGGGTAAGAGTTTTAAAAAGGAAAACGCCCCATAGGATACTGTGGAGAGGAAACAACAAGGAAAGAGCTTGGAATTTCATCATCGTTTTCTTTTCCAATTTCAACGGCCATACTTCCACCCGCCCCGCGTTCCATCCGTGTGTGGATTTTGTAGTTTCATATTTGATTATATTTTCTCCTAAGTCCATGTAATATTCAAGTATTTATAATTTGATCCTATTTTTTCCAACAACCATAAAAAAGTTTCAAAAATATCATAAAAAGTATAGCTCTATAACAAATTATTAATTAATTTAGTAAATAAGATATTAAATTTCTTAAATAAAAGTAAAAAATTTAATATTTATATTATTTTTAGCGTAAAATACATAAATGGTGTATTGACTCTAGTGTACTACTTTATTAAGTCAATCGATAATTAATAGTTACAAAACGATCATCTGATTATTCAATATAGTTCCATTAAAAAAATTAGTGATTGTCTAGGCTGGACGTTAACATAATAATTGCGATATGATAGTCGTTTAAGATTATAGATCATATTTTATCATATCATAATCAACATGTTAATGTTCAGTTCAGAATACCGTCAAATTTTTAATGAAAAAGGACGAGTTTAGAACATAATAAATAGTCGGTGACCATTTTATAACTTTTAATACTCGAGAGATTCAACAAAAGAACACTCTAGAGTTTATGATCATTTTTGTAACTTTTAATAGTCAATTGACTTAATAAAACAGTACGCTATAGTCGGGAAACCATTTGTGTATTTTACCCTATTTTTTAATAGTTTAAGATGATTAATAATATTTGTTCAGAATTTTTTTACTTTTAGTCGTCAATAACGCACAATACCTACAAACGCAACTACATATCCTAGATCCTCTACAGATAAAAATATTCTTTTAAACCATTAAAGTCACTTGATGAATTCATAATATTTTATATTACGAATGATAAATTTATTATAATATTTGATTCAAATTAATTAATCAATAAATCATAATTATATAAAAGTAAATCCAAAATATTAATTTATAGTTGCCATTTTTTAGTAAAAGATTCCCTTCCATTCCAATGGTTTGGTTTTGTGTCAAAATTCCTAACATTTACTCGTTTAGTTTAGTTTTGTGTCCACAATGAGTAAGCTATCCAATAAGGTTTTAACACGAGATGATGATGTCATGATTAGAAGCGTGGGGTCCATATTGCTTACGTGGCTACTTATGAAAGTTCTACGAACATTACTAGTACTACTTGATCTGTTCCTTTCTTTTTGGGTAAATTAAGTATTTAGTAACTATTAATTTTGGTCTATTTTAATATTTAAATTTTGAGTTTTTTAAAAATCAAACTTAAAGTTTAGTTTTTATTTTATTTTAATAGACTATATTAAAAACTTTAGTTTTTATTTTATTTTAGTACCTCGTTCAAAGTTTAAGGTTAAGTTTTGAAAAAATTAAAAGTTTAGATACCAAAACGGATCAAAATCGACAGCTTAGTTACTGAAAAAATGAAGTTTTTAACGTTGATGTACAAAAATGAAATGAAAACTAAACGTTAGGTATGTATTTTGAAAAAAAATTAAAAATTTAAATACTAAAACGACCAAAACTAATAGTTTAGGTACTAAATATATAATTTATCATTTTTAAAGCTTCCATCTCGATTTCTTCTGTGTATATGAACTTCTTTAATTTGAACTCTATTATCAACATCTTACTTGATCAACAATAGAATCATATTTTACTAAGTTATCTTAATTATATTTATAATTTATAGAATATTAATTTATAATATTGACGAGACCATAAATTTATATAAGGATTTTACCGAAAAATATCTTATTAATTTATCGAAACTATTAATTTAGACCATAAGTCCAATTCGGGACTGAAAAATTATTATTTTAAAGAGATTGTTAGAGAGGTTCTACTATATCAATACTTAAATAACATAAACTATGTTTCTTCTATATAAAATTCATTTTATAACATATATTAAAGTAGACCCCAGCCCCTTCTGGCTACATGAGTCATGGAGTTAGGCCCATTGCCAAACTCCGTATAGGGTTCTTTCCATTCGGTTGTACATAGATTTCATCTTAATTTTCTTCAAATTGCACCATGGTAAAAATAATTGATCAAATTTGAACTTTGAACAATTATATCCATTATTAAGAAATCAAATACGTGAACAATATTTAGAGTAGGTGGTTAAAAGTTCTTAGTTGACACATCTTTTATTCCTTAAATTGCGGTAGGGACAAAATTAGGATAAAATGTTGTGGAAGTGGAGCAAATTTGTTTTATATCAAAAGAACGAATTTATTATAAAAAAATATGTTGGTTTAGTGGGATGAGACATTAGATTCTTTAAGTAAGATCAGAGGTTGACGTTTGTGAATGAAACAAACTGAGTTGGAGAGGTCGCCTTCGCTTTTGCAGTACGCAATAAGGATATGAATGACTAAGGGAGGCGGGTGGGGGAAATCATCACTCGTGAATTGGGATTTCATTGCTCAGCCAAAGATTCATGGTGGTCTTGGATTGCGGAAACTTGCCAACCGTAACTTGGCTTTCCTCTTCAAAATCTGTTACGGCCTTACACTGATAGTTACTGGGTTAATCTTCTTAGACACAAATATAAAGTATCGGAGGTCTGTCCTCCCTCGATCCATCCATGAGGCTATTCAGCGTATCCGTGACATTCCTCCTCCAGCTTTAGTTCCGAGTGTTGATGGTTGTGTTTGGGATAGCGACAAGCTCGGCATTTTCTCGGTCAAATCAGCTTACACTCAGTTATCAATCCACCACTGGTCTCCAAAGGATAAAAAATGGACCTTGATCTGGAAAATCCAAACTCTCAATACCGATGGAGCCGTTAATCCTCAATTGTCGATCAGCTCTGTTGGGGGGGGGGGTTTATTCGTAACCACAATGGAGATTGGCCTCGTTTCACCATCCGTCCTTCACTCTGAACTATGGGATATTTTTTATGGCCTCGTTCTGGCTTGGTCCTATGGCTATAGAAGGGTTCAATGTCAAACCGACAGCTCTGAAGCTTACTCCTTGCTTACGGCCCCTAATCTTTTGTCATCCACCTTGCCTCTCGTTCGCATGATTTGCCAGCTTCTCTCTGGGGCTTGGTCACTTGATTTTAAACTTATCAAAAGGGAGTCCAACATGATTGCTGACCACCTGGCTAAAGCTGCTCGCAACACAGACGGTCTTACTCGGGTTTTCTCCTGCACATTTACTTAACTGACACCTTTTTGTATGTAATATTCTCTTTTTAACACATCCTTTGGCTGACGTGACACAAAGACGCATTTCTGGGAATACGCTTTCACGAAATTCTGATGACTCGGATGTCACGTGTGGAAGACACATCCCCGGAGACGCGCCTTCCATTAAATGTTATAAATACCTCTATCCATTTTTCCCCAACTACCCATCCTCCTCCCCTATATAAACCCCCTCAACCCTACCTCATTCTTCACACCAAAATCATCTTCTCCCCTCTTATATAACTCAAATTCTCCAATTATTTGAGTTTTAAATTTCTTATTAGTGGTAAGAAATTTATTTTTAAGTTAGTATTTTTTTAAATAGTTTTATATTTTATAGTAATATAATTATATAAATATTATTTTTTATTAAAATAATATTTATATAATTATTATTTATTTAAATTTATTAATTAATTATATTTTGTGCTAATTATATTTTTTTGTCTACAGTTATAATAGAAAGTGAAATGTTGCTGCGATTAGATGCTGACCATATCTCCAGACATTTATAATATTTATTATAAAAAATTAATTATTAATTTTAAAATATTATAATAATTATACCTTCTAATTAGAGAAAAAATGTTAAATTAAACAAATTAAAAGTAGACTAAATTGATAAAATATGTAACTATTGAATTTTAAATGTGTAATTATACTAATTTTATTAACTTATGCATCAATATTTTCTTTAAATATTGATAACAAATGATTAGATTGATAACATTTAAATAATTAATTGATAAAATTAATAGATCGATAATAAAAAAACAATAGATATACAACAATACGTGTAATATTATAATTTCATACATTTAAAAAATATATTCGATAATTCTTAAATTATAATCGAAACACTTTACATAACATATTAATTATTTATAATAATAATAAAAATAAAATCTTTATTATTAAAAGAAATACCAGCGTGACATCTAACTCAGCAAAACCTAAATGGAATGCGCGTCCCCAGGGATGCACCTTCTACACGTGACATCTGAGTCATCAGAATCCGTAAAAGCGTATCCCCGAAAATATACCTTTGTACCACATCAATCGAAAAGGTGCTACTTCATAAAATATTAATCAACAAATGTTAAAGAAAATATTACAAATAAAAAAGTATCAGTTAAATAAATGCGCCGGTTTTCTCCACAGCACCTCCAGTTCTCCAATCTGTTATGATTCGTGATATCCAAGGGCCTCCCTATATGAGGTCTATTGCTCTATAATGTAATTGGCTTTGACTCCTTGCAATTAAAAAAAAAAAGCACAAAATGGGCCACCAAATGATAATGGAGAGAGAGACAGGGCTCCCCTTATTGGGCATGGAGACATGTGCGTGAGCGAATAAAGGCTATGAGTAGGTAGGCCGGCTCCAATCTCAACCTACGTTAGCATTATAGGATCAACAAAAGACCATGATTTGAAAAATATATCTTTTTCACTTGATTTAAAAATTATATTCAAATTAATTCAATTTATGATTTTATAAATTCGATTCGATTTAAAAAAATTTAAATTTGATTTAAGTTATAAAATATAATTCAAATTTTTTAGAAATTAGGGTCACTTTGATATAACTTTTGAAAATTAGCTTTTTAAAAGTATTGTAGAAATAAACTTTTAAAAGTTATACACAAAAGTGAAGCTTAAAATTTAATTGTTTAAGATTGTTGTTAAAAAATGAGTTTGAAAAGATAAAAATATCTATTATTGACTGTAAATTAAAAGTATAAAATTTTAATTATATTTACACTTATATATGATCATATCAATTTAAACTATAATAAAATATAAAAAATACAAATAAAAAATATAATTTATAATAAAAATATATTTCATGTAACTCACTATTAACATTTTAATATATAAATAATAAATTTTATTTATTTTTAAATAATTACAATAAAATATTGAAAGTATTAAATTATTTTTAAGGGTGTTATTATTAAATTATTAAAATAAAATGTAAATACATAATTGAGTGAGTATTAAACTATTAAAATAAAATGTAAATACATAATTGAGTGGAACTCATGCATTAGTAAGAGTAAAATTATAATTTGATTTCAAACTCAAAGTTAAAAAAAAAAAGCTAGAAATCCTTACTTTTGCGATTGATTTGAAATTATCGTTTTCACCATAATTTTTTTTTCATTTTCACCCGCTTGGCTTTGATTTTGCATTTAAAATGAGTTTTTTAGCTAAAAAGTGCTTTTAGAAAGTTTTATCAAACTGAACTTTAGTAGATTACTTTACAAGTTTGAGTCGAGTTCATCAACTATGTATGATATATATATGTATATCACATATGAAAAAATTTGAGGAAATATGTATGTATTGTATATGATTATAGAAATCTATTTAAATTAGAATAAAATATTACTACAATGTTATAAATATTTACAAATAAATTTAAATATAAACTCAAAAAACTCAAATTAAATTTTATAATCTTTCAAAAAAATAATTAAATAAAATTTAAGTTATAAAATAATACTCAGAAACTCAAATAACTTAAAAATTTTCAATCAGCTCGATCAAACCTCCAATTACCATTAATATGAAAATAAATAAATTCATCTCCTTTCTCCTAATTAAAATATTTTTTTATTAGTGTAATTATTAATTGATTAATTTTTTTTAATAAATTAAAAATTACCTAATTAAAATTTTTACAAAATATATACATTTTTTTAATTACTAGTTTTTGAAACAAATATGTCATTCTTTTAATACCTTACATAATCGTTTAGGGTACATATTTATAGTTTATGATTATTCCTATGAATAATAATATCTTCAATATTTGAATATAAATTTAGGGTAAACTGTACATGTAGTACATAAAATATTACTATTGTTTCATTTTAGTATCTAAACTCTATTTTTTTAAAAATCGTATCTAATGTTTAGTTTATGGTATCATGTCACTAAAAACTTAAAAGTGATAACGACGCGTCATAATAAAGTAATACCACATCATCATTGAAAAATATATAAAATTGTAGTGTTAGCAATTATGTTAATTTTTTAACAGTGAGATACTAAATTGAAATCTAAACTAAATGTTAGACATAGTTTTGAAAAAAAATAAAATTTAGTTATTAAAATGACACAAAAGTAATAGTTTAAGTATTAAACATATAGTTCACCCTAAATTGTAAATTATATCTTATTATAGTCAATATTTTATTAAACATCAAATGATTTTTTTTAATTCGTAATTTTCAAGCACATAAATGAATAAATAAAATTTGTGGCAAAATTACCAAATTGTATACTCATTATATAAACAATTTTAATATAATATATCAAAAATAGAAATAATCTTCTTAAATTTTAATGGTATATATATTTTTAACTCATCTCAGACGTTCGATCGGGATGTCGGTGGCTTCAAAGGCTAACACACAACACGAACAGATCTTCAAAGCTATGGAAGACCATAGCTAAACTGAAGACGCTTCCTAAAGTCAGGATCTTCGCCTAGAGGATGGCGCATGGAGGGCTCCATATAGATTCTCAACTCCGAGCTGTGGGTATAGGTACCGACATATGTCCCATGTGTAATAGGGAAGAAGAAATAATGGTCTACATTATGCATGACTGCTCGTGTGACCAGGAAGCTTTCACTACTGTTGGATTAACAGGTTCTTTCTTAACTAGCCAGTTAACATCTCCCCTGAATTGGCTTGAGAATGTGTTAACTTGCTTATGAAAGCTTTCTAGGTTTTATTATGCTTCTTTCGAGTATCTGGAATAGACACAACACTTTGGCCCATGAAGGGCGTCTCCAACCTCCTTGGGTCATAGTTACCAATGCGAAGACTTACCGGGATGAGTTTCTACAGGCCCAACGACACGATTGCTTCCTGGGATTATATTTACATGGCCAAGGTGGTGGACATAGAAGGGCTTCATCGCCAACGCTGGTTCATTGGAGTCTCCTACCACAAGGTGTTGTCAAGATTAATGTTGATGGTGCTTTCGATCCGATGACGCGTATGGCAGCAGTTGGAGTCATAGCCCGGGATTCAGATGGTCAGGTTTTAAGCGGTCTTGCTTCGTCAACACCAGGTTGTATGGAGGCTTACACTTGGCTAGGGAGTAAGGATAGACGCACGTGTGGTTTGAATATGATGCCCAGCTTGTGGTTAACAGATTTCAACTTGCGGCGACTGACATCTCCACTTTATGAGTTCATTTGACAGAGGCGAATGAGCTACTTTCTACTGTTACTGGGTTTAGTATCAATTATGTTAATCGTAATTGTAATAAGGTGGCTCATAAATTAGTAAGTTGGACACTTCGGTCTAATTTAATTATGTACTTTAATTTGATTTATTCCCAGATTGTTAAGATTGTCGTATTGAATGATTCTCAAATAATACAGTTTACGTGGGTACTCTTTTTCTTTTATAGGATTAGAAGAGATTTTTAACTAGGCCCATTTTTCAAAAAAAAATAATAATAATTAGAATACTGTAAGGGTTTAATCAGAATATTGATAAGTTTTGAGATCAATCTATAATGTTTATAATAGTTCGAGAATGCTTGATGGAATTTACCCTTCTTTTTATGATTTACATATTTCCCGGCAGTAAAGAAAAAAACCGTTAACGCGCAGTCCTGAATTTGCTGCGGGCCAATGGGAAAGCGACATGGAGGCATAAAGTCACGTGAGAGTCACATGACAAGGAAAGAGACAGAATCCATCAACAAATTTAGCAGGGAAGCAGCAGCATAGAAACCGAAATTAGGGTTTTGCAAAGTGTGAAAAAAATGGGAGTTTTGACTACGGAGACTTTTCCTTTAGGGTTTAGATTCAGGCCGACGGACGAAGAGCTCATCAATCATTACCTTAGATTGAAGATCAACGGCCGTCATTCCGAGGTCGAGGTCATTCCTGAAATCGACGTATGCAAATGGGAGCCCTGGGATTTACCTGGTATTTTGTTTTTGTTTTAATTTCAAAATCGTTCTTTGTTTTGCGTTTAATTTAGTTTTGGAAGAGTACGATTGGACTGAATCTTTGATACCTTAGCCTTAGTCTTACCCTAAGCGTCAGCTTCAATTCTTTTATTCCCAATAGTTTAGTTCATAAATTTTGATTCCTGCTTTTTTTTTTCTTTTGATGCTGGAATTTTCCGGTAAACCTAATTTTATTCCTTTTGTGGGGGAAATTCCTCTTCGGTGTGCTGAGAATGTTTAATATTCCAAATTTATCAATTGTTTTTAGATTTTTATATCTGGGATGGTTTGTGTTGAATTCAGGACTGTCTGTGATAAAATCGGATGATCCGGAGTGGTTCTTCTTCTGTCCCCTTGACAGGAAGTACCCAAGTGGCCGACGCTCCAACAGAGCAACTGATAAAGGTTACTGGAAAGCGACCGGCAAGGATCGAACCATCAAGTCGAAAAAATTGCTCATCGGCATGAAGAAGACCTTGGTTTTTTACAAGGGCCGTGCTCCCAAGGGTGAACGCACTAATTGGATCATGCACGAGTATCGCCCCATGACCAAGGACCTTGATGGAACCGGCCCTGGCCAGGTTTTCTATTTAGTGTTTTTTAGTTTAAGTTGCTGCAAATTAATATCACTGCCTCAATAAGTTTTTCTATGGCTTTGCCCTAAGTAACTTAGGGATTTTCTTCCTTGCAGAGTGATTTTGTCCTATGTAAGTTGTTTCATAAACCTGAAGAGAGGAATGATATTGGGAAGGATGATGAAGTAGAACAATCTGGGCATTCGCCTTCCATGACAAAGTCTTCTCCTGATGATACTTCGTCAGATCTTCTCCAAGATACAGTGTCATCGGAGACACAAGCTCAAAAGCTGAATAACTTAATGCTTAATAGTCAAGTAACAGGTGACAGCAGCTGCAATAGCCATATGACTTCTGATGCAGAAGATAATGCTGTTGAAGAAACTATGGTAGAGGTGTGAAGTGTATGATTAATCCTATATTTTGGCATTGTTGCATTCGTCATTGTATTTTGGACCATAGTGTGAATTTTTGATTTTTGATAAGAGACAATTGTCTTGTTTTTTTTTTTAACACAGAGAATTCCACTTCAGGGAGACAATTCGAATTTGTTTTGAGCCTACTTTTGGTGAAATCGAAAACAAAGTCTTCTCGCCAATGAACTCGTATTTTTTTGATGATCTGCCACTCTGCATGAATTCTCCATATGGAAATGATTTCGGCCATGATAAAAACGGATATCAGTTCCAGGATGGGTCCAGTGAACAAGATTTATCTTTCTCGTGGTTGGATGCAGTCCTCAATAACCATGATGACCTCTGTACTGAATCAAATGGTCAGGAGAGCTCGTTTCCTGGAACTGGGATGCCATTATCTGATAATTCATTCATCTCACCCGAAACCACCTATCTCAAAGAAAATGGCATATACAGTGAAGCAGACGCTAAAATACTGCAACAACAGGTAAAGGAATAACTCGATACTATGTTTTTATGTTACAACATAGGTGACTGTGATCTGTGTTTTTTTTTCTTTTGTTTTCTGGAGCTGTCGTTTTGGTTTTTTCTATTTGTTTGTGCTTATTTTTTTTGCTTCTAGGGCAATTGGATTTGATTTACAGGTGGAATCTTACATCTGTTTGATATTTTCTACTTCTTTCCAGTATCAATCAAAGATTGGAACTCCCAAGTGGTTTGGTGGGCAAATGCAAACTTCCTTCCAACCTAACTGTGCTCAAACAGAACTTCATGACCAAAGTAGAAGGGGAAATATTGGTGATCTTGGAAATTATTCAGTTGGCCAAGCAACTTATTCCACTGATTATGCTGTGGGTAATATTAATTATTTGAAACGATTGCCGAGTCTGAAGAGTTATAACGATGATACTGGTGATCTTGGTGGAGCAACTGGATTGAAGACTGGAGCCTCCCAGCCTCAGCAACAGTCAAATTTTGAAAACCTTGGAACTGGAATCAGGATTAGGTCACGTGGACCTCAGCAACGAACAAATTTAGATAGCCCTGTAAATCAGGGCACCGCTCCAAGAAGAATACGCCTGCAAAAGGAACTCTCTTGTGGGTCAATGAAAGTTTCTGCAGGCTGTGTTGATGATAGCAAAAGTAGTAGTGCCAGCCCTGGTGAAGAAGAAGTTCAGTCTGCTCTGAGTGAGGTAGTGTAACCATGAAAAGCTACTTTTGAGATTTAAAGTGAATTTATCATGCCTTCCTTTTCGTTTTGGCTAAAGTCGAGTGTAATGATGGTTTATTGAAGGAAATCATGAAATGCTTGCAATGCAGGTCACAGAAGGACAGACTTCTAGCTCTGAGGCAGAGAACCAACCATTCGATCTCGATGGCGTCTCTTGTACAAAACTGAGACAGAGGGTGAAGCAAGATGGTGAACAAGGTAGCAGCGAAACGGGTCCATCAGTGCAATCAAATGCTGCTGCCACGCATCATCGTCATCACTCGAGCTCCCTGTCGTTCTTGTTATTACCGTTTTCATTATTGCTATGTTGATGGTTCTTGTCATGGGAACATGGAGATGACTTGGATATTTGGTTCTTGATGTGGTTTAAAACAGGCATGCAGGTAGGTTAATTGTATTTCCCACTGTATATCCCCTTGTTCTGTCTGATAATCATTTGCCTCTGAAGAGCAGATGTTATTTGCAATCTAATTGTAATATAATATTGTATTTTTTTAATGTTACGAATGGAATATGTTAAATTGGGAAAAATCGTTTTATAAGAAATATTTATAATATTAATTTAAATTAATAATCAATAGATTGAGTATCAATAATTATAACACAAAAATAAATATTTAGGATCTTATGAGATGTATGATTTTATTCTGGTTTAACTATTAGTCTATAGTCCTATTCAAAGTTACTTTAATCTAATATTTAATTAATTCATTTATTTAGCACGAATCAAAGTTACAAAATAGTTACTTGAGTTGACTATTCATTGTGATATGATAAATTTGATCCTATAACCATTTGAATTGTATTTTGTGGATTGATTATTTATTTACATTATGTCATCGAGTCACTGCTTGAAATATTATGTCATCGAGTCACTGCTTGAAACATTATGTTAGCAAGCCAGTGTTTGAAACCAACGGCGATGCTAGTAGACATCATTAAAATATAATTTTATTATATATTAGTCAATAGATTAATATCCAGTTTAGATGACCGTCAACTTTTTAATGGAAAATGACAAGTTTGAAATATATGAATTGTCGAGTGACTATTTTATAACTTTTAATAGTCAGGAAACTTAACATAATATTGTCCTATAATCAAAATACCATTTTATAACTTTTAATAATTAGAAACTCAACAAAGCATCACTTTATAATCGAGATACTATTTATATATTTTACCCAAATTTTATTACGAACATTTTTCGATATATAGATATATATTAGTTAGTTTTTTTTGAAAAATAGTTAAATTCATCAATTATTTAAAAGTTACCTAAAATTTTCAAATATTTAAAAAAAACTCAATGATCATTTAATTTTTTTAAAAGGTTAAATAGTATTTAAAAATAATAATTATTCTAAAAATTTTAAAAATTAAAATTTTATTTAATTTTTATAAATTTTAATTTTAATTCTACCTAGAAAAAAAGAGAAGATGAACTTTAGAGGAAAAAATATATTTTTATAAATTTTAATTTTAATTTTAATTCTACAAGGGAAAGAAGAGAATGATAACATTTAGAGGAAAAATGGAGTATTTTTGGTAGATTTCAAAACCCATTACTAGGGATGGACCTAGGTGGGGTGGATGAGGACGGTCGCCCCTTTAATATTTAAAATTATTATATATTTTAGATTTTATTTATGTATTTTTATTGAAAATTTATTTTCGCCCTTAAAATTTTATAAATTTAAATTCGTCACCAACTTAAAATCTTATGTCCGCCGCCCCTATTTATAACCCAAAAAAATATAAAAAACAAAGATAAACAATTTAATCAATTAATCAATCAAATATACTTATTCCGAAATCATTATTATATAATCGTATCATCTATAATAATTATGATAACATCCATTATAATTACAATTATAAAAAACACTACACAACACAACAAAATCAACAAAATCATTCAATATCTTTATTAAATGAAATAAAAAATAAAGCGGCAATAAATGTTGGGGAGATAAGGATAAGGATAGGAGGAAGCATCCATTAACGGGGCATCCAATCCATAATACAATATAAATAATAATCTGACACTTTGACAAGTTTGATGTGGAGGCATCTTCACCTTCCACCTCAACCCACCGCCGCCACTGCAGGCCGTGGTGTTGGAGCTGATGGAGGAGTACACGGTGGTTGTAGCTGGACTGCATCATACTTTGCTTGAAATCCCAAGGCCAATCCTATTTTTAACCTTCTGAATACCTCTTCATCCCTGTAATAAAAATATTCCTTGGGAACTGTTGCATCTTTCATCTTCAAAATGTTGTTTGTCCTTTCTTTGTATATTCAATTCTCAAAGGAAATGTTAGGGTAGTATCATATCAACATTAATGTACCGGATGTCATCAAAATTCTATAATTAAACGTATTTAAGTGAAAATAATACTAGAATGAGTGACTTCTTAAGATATTCTCGTGTTGCCCTCATTTAAGCAACCAAAAAAAAATTAGTAATTGAGACAGGTTTTTGACAGCAAAATTTTTATGATAATGTTACAAAAAAAATTTACTCGATTTTTTTTTGTTTTTATGAGATCTTATAGATTTATCGTTAGAAGTTTACTCTTTTACTACTTATGTGTTTGTCTTTGTTTGATCGGTTAATCAAACTACTCATCTTTGTTTCCTCATATGTCCTTAGATCATAGATTTTAGACCTACTAGATAAGCTCCCTTATCTTCTCTTAAAATCCTATTTTCTCTTCGTTAAAATTAGATTTAAAATTTATAAAAAAGAAAACATTACATTACTTCAATAACTTATAGATGAGCACCTTTCCTACATAGATTTTTTTTTATTAATTTGGGGTAAGTATAAGGTAATATCTGTTCAAAGATAACTCTTAACCATTTGACATTAAACGCTCATACCCCTAACATTCTTAGTGATGAATCCGAGATCTTAAGAAATAACAACATTTCCTTTAACATTGAGATCATGCTTGGTTTACGTATTTTTTTTATTAATGGGGTTAAAGGATTACAAGAATCAGAATTCTTAAAAGGTTGATTTTTGATGGGGTTGCCTAAAAAATGAGAATCGTTTGGAGATGAATTCTGGGAAACACACCCTGTTTCCCAATCAAGCTCAACCAGTTGTAGCATGAACACTCAAGCATATGAAGCTCCCACGTAGGACCACTGTTGATGATTACTTGTGATTTCGAATTCGATGCTCTTGTCCAATCCCAGATGAAGAATTTATACGTGAAAAATACTTGTCACAATAATAGATCCAGAGATTTATTAATAAAGTCTAAAATTTTATTAACTTTTTAAAATTAATGTGTATACAAATTTTTTATTATTTTTTCTTAACCTATTATATTAAATTTAATTATTTTTTAAAATAATAAGAATATATTTTACTCTTGCAGATCTTATTGCATTCGCCCCTGATTTGTCGTATGCTTTCACGGTATAGATTCAAAGCCTGCTGCAACCATGCAAATGGTGTCAAGTTTTCTAGGTAAAGTTGCGTTGGAACCTCATTAGTTTAGAGTGTTGCAGAAGAGACCTGTCGAAATGTCCCCTCAAATTGGCAATTCGAATGTTTGTCTAGATTAATTTGGGGTTTCTATTTTTGGTAAAATCTCAGGTTCAAGTCTTTGTATGTGTATAAAATTTTCGTTGGGAGGCTCAATCACCAAAACCAGATATGCGATCGAGTCGATCCAGATTAGTCAGGGCAAAGCCTTAGAACTGGAGAGCAACCATATATATATATATATATGGGACATGATCTTGTTACACAATATAAAACTCTTTTAGTTTTACACGAATTTAAGATCATTGAATGAATGAAAATAGATGATTGAGATTAACAATAGTAAATGAGAATATATTTCCTTGAAAAAAAAACAAGGAGTCAATTTCAATTATCTATTTTCACTTATCAAACAGTTCTAAATCTGTGTAAAACTAAAGAGTTTTACGTTGTGTAAGTGAATCCTAACTCTCTCTCTATATATATGGTTTTGGGAGTCATTATCAATCTTTGTTTAAGAGCAAACAGTTCTAAATCTGTGTAAAACTAAAGAGTTTTACGTTGTGTAAGTGAATCTAACTCTCTCTCTATATATATGGTTTTGGGAGTCATTATCAATATTTGTTTAAGATGCGATTGTGTTACCTAAAAAATTTCGTCATTTTAATATAATTTATATTTTTATATACTAAAATAACTTTTTGGTCTACATGTAAAAAATGAGTTTGAGGATTGATTACGTGTGAAGGATGATTAACACCCTATAATTTTATTAAAAATGAGTTTGGGGTTGTGCATGATCAGGATTCCACATTTTTTCGATTTATTTTAGAATCTAATGTGATATTCAGATTACTCGAGTCATCTATTGCGATCAGATAAAGATTATTACACTAAGAATGTGACTAAGATCAATCATGACCGAAAGAACAAGATAGTGTGAATACTTGACCTAGTAATAATGAATAAACTAATGTGCTAGGGCTTGGATTTACTGTGATAATCCTAGATAAGAGAATAAAGATTAAAAGAGTTAATGAATAATGATTAAAAGTTCATAACAAGCTAACATGTTTATTTTTACGAGACTCGTGAAATAAAGTAAAGTAGATGTGTACCACTGAGATTTGTTAGTTCAATATTTGGACTTCTATGTTCGTATGTTACATGTTTCGTGAATTATGAGGAGACAATGATGTCATCGGAGGAGTACCAGTGGCGGATGCAGTCATGATTGAGGGTGGGCACGTGTCCTTAGAATCCAGATTTTCTCAAAATTAGTCATTTATTTTATTGATGGTGTCCACCCTGAAATCTAAATTTTCTTCGACTAGTGACCCATTTTATTGATGGTTTCCAACCTAAAATTTATTTATGCTCACCTCATTTAAAAATTTTATACTATTAACATATATATATTCACCTTAAAAAATATTTCTGGATTCACCACTAGCTATACCCCTCAGCTGGAGTTGCATGAATGTCAAGAAGACCCAGCTTCGTAATAAGTGGCTTATAAGCAAGAGGTCGTAAAGTTTTGGTGAATATGTCAGCTGGTTGGTGAGAAGATTAAACATGAAAAGGATTTAAAAATCCATATGCATCTTCGTCTCAAATGAAATGACAATCTATCTCGACGTGCTTAGTACATTCGTGAAAAATCTTATTTATACCCAAATAGATGCAGCCTGATTGTCACAATACGATAGTGCAGACGTGATCGGAAGACTGAAGGATGAAAACAAAGAAGCCAACCAAATTAACTCACATTTAGTATACGACATAGCACGATACTCAACTTCACATGATGACCTACTGATCTACTAACAATATATCCTTAACCATTTGACAATGAACGCTCTATCACCCTGTTACAACTGTTGATGCTCGAAACCGTGACATCTAGAAACAACAACGATTCCTTTAATTATTAAAGTAAGTTGGTTCGTGCGACAAATTATTTTTCTAA
Source organism: Hibiscus syriacus (assembly GCF_006381635.1). NCBI lineage: Eukaryota > Viridiplantae > Streptophyta > Magnoliopsida > Malvales > Malvaceae > Hibiscus > Hibiscus syriacus. The sequence goes on along the minus strand of NW_024062312.1, from coordinate 570,830 downwards.
GAGAATAAAACTCAAGGGACATTCTTAGTGTTGTATCCTTTTTTATTGTGAAGAGAATAAAAGTTGTTTTGCCACTTTCTAGTTAACAAATTATGCTTCCAGTGGTAACCAACAAATTGTCACTAATTTAAAAGGCGTCGAACCTTGTCGAAACTATTAGTGACGAAAAGTTGTCACCGAATAAACTGCAATATTGGCATAGAACCTCATGGATAAAATTCTTTTGCGTAAATAATTCAGAGAACTTCAACATAAAATACATTAATCCAAGTAGACTATGACTAGGACAAGAACCACTCATAATATTATATGTATTGTGGGATGTTTTGATTCTCTAAGAGAAGTATTGTATAGGAATGTAAATGAGACGAGACGGAATACGAGTTATTCGAGTTTGATTCGATCAACACTAGAATCAAATAGACTTAATTAGAACTTGAAGTTGACTTGAGGTTTTAACCAGCAGAGGTGACCTACTTTATATCTAACTCGAAAAGTTCAGTAGCAACTCAATAAAATAATATATTAAATTAATAATAATAATAATATTTATATGTTGTTTTCTAAAAATACAATATAAGGTTTTCATGTATTTAAGATTCGAGTTCGAGTTTGAACTTTAATCAAGATCGAGTTTAAGCTTAAATTGAGTTAAGTCTGAGAATGTTTCGAGTTTAATTTTTTTGAGCTCGAGTCCAATTTTAATTTTTGATTTTGAGTTGGAGTCTAGCTTGACAATTTTAAGCTCAAGAGCTTTCGAGTCGGTCAGTCGGGTATCAAGTAACTTGATAACATAATATATGATCATCGAGCCGAGTTTCAATTTTTAATTTTAAATTAGAGTCAAACTTGACAATTTTAAACTCGCGAGCTTACGAGTAGAGTCGAGATCAACTTTAAAATTTTCAAATTGAGCTCAACAATATTCAAACTCAACTCGATTCGTTCAGAACCCCTCCATAGGTGAAGAATTTAGCTATCCATGGCGGGATTGCATGTTGCTCTATGCACAATCCCAATCGCATGAGCTACCCACAGATGAGTGTGGCAGACAAAACCCTTGATAACACAATATATGATTATCGAGTCAGGTATTAAGTAGCTCACTTCAGCTCGTTAAGAATTTGAGTCGATTTTGAGCTTTAATTAAGTCTATTCGATTCGAGTGTTGATCGAGTTGATCGAATCAAACTCAAGTAACTCGTAATTTACCTTATCTCATTCACAACCCTACTCAAGACTACTCTTAAAGAATCAAAACATCCCACAATATATATATGTATGTATGTATATTATGAGTGGTGCTATATATGAATATTTATGTATATATGATCATGATTGTAGAGTATGAACAAGATAGGTTGAGTTCAACCTATAATAAGTTCGAGTTTAAACTCTAATCGGAATTTGACTGTATTTATTTTTAAAATTCGATTTCGATTTGACACTACTTTTAAGTTTACTCGATTAGATTTGATTCTCATGTAATTTTGGATATGGATATTAATTAGGGTATGTGTCCGGTGCTTGTAATTTTAGGAAGAATATAAATAATTGTCAGTGCATTTGTTCACTTTGTCTGATATTATTAAAAATCCTCAGCTGATATTTTTTAAATATCTACCAATAGGTTGTGTAGGCTTTAAAACATCTATACTTTTCTGCAATGGTAGATTAAGAAATATTTTTCAGGATAACACATATGTATTAATAATTTATCATAAATGTGGATACAAATAAAATTTCAGGGTGAATACTTTCAGTAAAATGAACAATTAAAATAAATAAATTCGGATTCCAGGGTTGTATACATCCGCCACTGCCTTTGTGAGGCTTCACTCAATCAATGTGCTCGGGAATCAAACTTTGTTAGGTTTTTTCCACATTGAATATTGTTGCATGCACGTTGTGTTCTTATTTTCCAGAAAAAAGATGCTGGGTAGACAAGATTTCAGGAATATATGTGTTCCCTTGGCATCAAAACATAAGTTCATTCATATCCCGAATCATCTCATATTCCCCTTCCGAATAATACCATCGTTGTCATTTCTGCAGTCGTGATAAACACAATATAATCTTAAAAAACCGTGTCAATCGATTTCGATTGACAAGGTACTTTGATACCATTCCTTTCCAGCAGCGGGTTTTCAACATTATAATAGTATCGGAATTTTACGTGTGAAATATGTGTGAAGTATGATGCCCTCAGGGAGGGGTCCCAATATAGAGATATAAACACAACAGATGGGTTCATCTTCTTTAAAGAGTATCAGATTACTTTCATATCAGCAAGGGGTCTTGGACCTTTGAGGCCATTGCAACTCCATAAGGGATTTCTTTCTATCTCCTGGTTTGGTACTTTGAAATTTGCAATGGGTACCCTAATAGCAAGAGCATTTGGGTCTCTTATGTCTGTTATAGCTCACTGTTTCTTTGGGTACCGAGACAGCAAAAAGGGCACAAGCAACATCCATCACCACAAGAAGCCTAAGGGCCAACCACTTTCTTTACAGGTCCCCTTTCATCCTCCTCCAATATGTATATATATTGCTAATTTTCTGATCCATCTTAGGTTAAGTTGCAGTTTTTATACTTTAGGTTATCTCGGTGGTTAAGGAGATGGTTGTTATCCCTTTCGGATTCGAGCACAACGTCTGCAAATATGTTTAAACATTCATTGTCGAGAATATTTCGAACAAATAATACATTCTAACTACCCTAGATTAATAAAAAAATTGAATCTCTTCATTTATTGATAATTGATATAACAACTTAATATATATACTATCCACTTTTTTTAGTACGAAAGATTATAATATAAGAGTATGTGGAAAATTTTAAGTTAACGGAAGACTTGAACTCTAGACCTATTAAATATTATCTTGATTAAATCTGATCAACATTATTTTGTGAAATACTCGAATGAATTAATTGAATTAAGTTTTGGGTTAACTACACGGATGATCACTTTTGTTTGTGTTTTATTCGCTTTTGGTCACTGATTTCAAAATAGATAATATATTATCACATTCGTTTTTATTTAATTAAGATATGATCACTTTTGTTTTTATTTATTTAAGATGTGATCACCACGGGTTAACTGCCGTTAACAATTAACATATTAAGTGACATGGTATTTTGGTATAATCACACATTTGATCCTATTATCATATTCTCGTAATTTAGTCATACTTTTAATAAATTAAAATAAATTTAATCCTCTAGTTGAATGATGTCACATGTCACTAGTGTCACGTGTCATGCCACTTGTCATCATTCAGTTGGAGACTAAATTTATTTTAATTTAATATATTCATTTTCCGCCAATTTGCCTTGCTTTTTTAAATTAAAATAAAGTAAGTCTTCCAACCGAATGGTGACACATGACACGACATGTGGTACCAATGACAGTGACATCATTCGATTGGAGGATTAAATTTATTTTAATTTATTAGAAGTATGACCACCTTGAGAGAATATATAAACAACATGGACCAAATGTGTGATTATACCAAAATATTTAACGACAGTTAACTCGTGTGACCACATCTTAATTAAATAAGAACTAAGGTGACCATATCTATGTATTCTGAAATCAGTGACCAAAAGTAAATAAAACTCAAACATAAGTGATCATATGTGTAGTTAACCCTAATATTTTTGTATCTACTTAATAGTATATTAAGACCCAACATGGTATTTCTTAGTCCCTTGGGTTTCCTATAACCATTGTTTTGAAAATCGAACCGGACCGATCACCGTTCAACCGGGAACCGTGTGCTAGTCCGGTTCAATATAAACCGATTGAACCGTTACTAGTGAACCGGCTAGAACCGCTGAACCGTTCGAACCGGACGGCTGAAAACCGAAAAAAACGGAAATTTTGTTTTTTTTAAAAAAAATTAAACCAAACAATGTCGTTTGTTAAACGAGCCAAGTCGAAATTGAGTATTGCAGAGCTCGACTCGAACTTGAAAACTTTAAAAGTAAGCTCAATCGACTCAAATTCACAAGCTAAAAATTATCAAGTTCAACTCAAACTCGAAATATAATATTGAAACTTGAACTCAAAAAGGCTTAAACTTAAAAAAAATTTAGAAGCTCGATTGAAGCCTAAAATTCGAGTTTGATTGAAGTGAAAGAATAGTTCACTCAATGCTCACCAAAAGGCTCCATGATTTTAAATGACAAATTACCTCTATTATTTATAAAAGTTAGTTGTGATGCTATTCTGTGTTTCTTAGCAACGTGAGATTGTTTTGTTCTCATATTTTTACTCTTTAGACTTTTGGGATGCTCTTCTATGTTTCTTAGCCATGTGAGATTGTTTTTTAAAAAAAAATTAAACCAAACAATATCATTTTGTTATGATTTTTTAACCCCAAATTTATTTTTTAATTATAGTTATATAATTATATTTATTATTTAATATGTTTTACCTTAAATATTATGTTGTAGTTAATTTGAATCATTTTGTTTCACTTGATTTTATGGTTTTTAACTTATATATGTTATGATTTGCTTTGAATATGACTTGTGATACAAAAAATTATTTTTTATTAAATATTTTTGGTATTTGTATTTAATTTTTTAAATAATTATGACGTTGTCCGGTTCTTCCGACCGATCGGACCGATTCAACCGGTTGAACCAGTGAACCGGTAGCATGGCCGGTTCGCTAACCGATCCGGTTCTGAAAACCATGCCTATAACCAGATGAAGCATAAATTGGTCCTAGAAAAAAGGAACAAAAGAATAACAAGAAAGATAAGCATCCATCAATTTAAATTCACTAGTTCATCTCTCTTTCACAGACTGTGGATCTCAAAGTCAGGATGTGCTGCATTGGCTGCGAGAGAGTAGTCAAAAGAGCCCTTTACAAGCTTCGAGGTATTTATTTGTATCTATCATTTTTTATCTCGACTCTCGATATAAAATTTTTAATTTTGTCCGTTAATATATTAGGTGTAAATTCGGTGGAAGTTGACCTGAAGTTGGAAAAAGTAACCGTAATCGGGCACGTTGATCGTTACAAGGTGTTGAAACAGGTGAGGAGGTCGGGAAAAAGGGCCGAGTTCTGGCCCTATCCCGACGTGCCGTTGTACTTCACCTCGATGGGCGACTACTTCAGGGACACGAGGAACGAGTTCAAAGAGAGTTACAATTACTACAAACACGGGTACAATCTAGGTCATCGGCACGGGAATATTCCGGTAACACAACGAGGCGATGACAACGTCAGCAACATGTTCAACGATGATAATGTCAATGCCATCTGCTGCCTCATGTAGGAACTTGAAGCCAGAAGGACTTAGTAATCATCCATTTCGATAAATGTAGATATTATTTGCATTCATGTAATACTATATGCGCTGTATATAAATCTTAGGTTAATGTACATTAGAAGTACTTGTATTATACTTAAAACTCCATTTTAGTCACTCTACTATGGAAAGAAATATTTTGTCTATGTGTTATACCTAAAAGTTTATTTTAGTCCCTCTACTAAAAATAAAATTTTAAGCCCTATGTGCTTGAAAAATTAACATTTTGGTCCAAAATGATGAAGTTAATGTTTGTTGGCTTATATATTTGTAGATGCTCGTTTTTGTCTGGGGTTAAGCCGAATTAGACCCGAAGTAATGGTGGGCTTAAAGAATAACCCAAACCAGTTGGAAGCCTAATCCAATGATCCATCAGAGCAGGCCACATGATGATTCCCTGTAAAATAGAAAAGGTTATGGGAAGTTAAGAAACGGGAAATGGGGAGGCATACAGGAGAATGAGGAAACTGTTTTGAAATAAAAATTAACTGCTGGGAACTAAAAAACGAAAAAAAGGGACCAAGATTAGAAGAAAAGGACACACACGGTAGAACAAAAAAAAAGGGGAACCACTGAAAACACAGAACACTATCATCAAATTACAGAAAAAGAGAGACAATCAACACAAAAAAAGAAGGAACCACCACGAGAGGAGAAAAAACAAAGAACCCAATTAACTATCAGCAATTCCACAGTGTAAACAGGATACAAAGAAAATAGTAGTGTAATCTTATAATTCAAAAACAGATAAAGCAGTAAAGGTACGTTTTTCCGAGGAATTCTTCTTCAATTTCTTTTATTTTTCAGTTTGTTTTCTTTGTTGTTTCGTATGTCTGCGATTGTTATTTAAAACTGAAAATTGAGAAGGGATGGGGAAACAATTTGAGTGGGCTCTTAAGCATTCATCTTTCTTCAGTAAGTCACATTCAAGATCAATACAAAGCACTAAAAGAAAGAACTAAGCATTTCTCATATTTTTCTGTTTTGGAAAAGAAATAAAAGATTCAATCAATTCTCTTACCCATATCCGATTCACACAAGAAATAACACCAATGAGAAATCTCTTTTTCATTTTCAAGGGCATTTTCCTAATATAGTTTCGAACCAGAAAATGGGAATAGAAAGTTAGGGTCGTTTACCTCGGCTTCTGTTGACGGTCAGAATTAAGGAGGGAACCATCTTGAACGGTGGCCAACTTTATTAGGCTCGATTGTGTAGAGTTGTAGGACGAGAGGCGGGGATGGCGAGCTATGGTCGAAAGAAAGGTGGCCACCAAAGTATGGTGGCCAAGCAATTTAAAACATGACCGAGAGATGGAGGGGGTTCATGTGTTAAACGGTACTGTGTGTGGCTGAGGGAGAGATGGAAAGTGGAGAGAAGGGGAGGAAGCTGAATATGCTCCACGTGAATTGTGTTTTTTAGTTTAGGTTTAGGTTATATGTTAAAATTTTAGGGTTAATTAGCTTTTAGCCACCGAGTCCTTAGAATTTCGTTTAATCCCTATAGTTCTTGTGTTTGTTTTCATTTTGGTCCCCAAACCGAATGTTTTCCTGTTTCCAATTTTGCATCTTTATTTTATGCGTTTTAATTTTCAGTCCCAAATGTTATGTTATTTAGTTTTTGTTATTTTAGACATTTAACTTCTGTATGGTTGCATGTTCGTTTTAGTCCATAAATCAACATTTGCATGTTTATAGTTTTGTCTCTTTATTTTACCCGCATCTAATTTTAGCCCTAAGTATTCTTGTATTTAATCTTTGCTATTTTAAACATTAAATTGTTAATTTTTGCATGTTACATTTTAGTCCCTAGGTAGAAATTTGCATGTATCTAATTATGTCTATTTATTTTATGTTCATTTAATTTTCGTCCTAAATATTGATTTGTTTAATTTACGTTGTTTAGATATTAGACTTTAAGGTTTTTGCATGTCACATTTTAGTCATGTGGGTATGTTATTTTAAGTTTATGTGATGTTGCATATTTGGCATAACATTTTCTCGGTTTTCATTTTAGTTTTACAAGTGGTCTCAGTTTTATGTTGATCTTGGTATATGTAATGCATTGATAGTTTTTTTTTGTGGTCTTTGTTTAATAGTAATTTTAGCTTTAGATTTATTTACTCATTTATTTTAATCGCATGTTTAACTATTTTTACATGACATCATTTTTGCATAATTTGCATGATAACTTCACTTGCATAACTCGACATATTCATAATTGGATTAAGGGTAATATACTTTTAATTTAAAATTGTTTCAAGGGGGCTGTCATAACTGATTTGAAGTCCGCTTCTAATGATTTTAAATTAAAAGTGTATCCCGAAAGTGAAACCAAAAAATGATTCGTCACCTAAAATTTGGGAACGAGAGAAAAAGAAATGTTCGTTTATTTAAATATATCGAGAAAAGGTTGTTATATCTTTAAGATCTGGTCTCGATATTTGTAAATAATCGAACATTCTTTATCTTTCTAAAATGACTTGGTAATTTTAATTTAATTTGTTTGAGTGTATTTGAATGTTTTAAATTTACATTTTTGTTTTATGGGATCAAAAATTAAATTAAGTTCGAATTTGTAAAGTTCATTGCAAAAACGTTAATTAATCGACTAGGTACCGATTTAGGGCGTTGTGGGGGTGCTAATCCTTCCCCACACGTAACCGACTCCCGAACTCGGATTTTGGTAACGCAGACCTCAATTTGTTGTTTTAATTCAAATTAATTTTTATTTAAAATGACAAAGCATTTTTGGGTGCTCAATCACACCCTAATCAAAGATTGGTGGCGACTCCTTGAACTGTATTGTTCGATCGTAAAGGAAATCCAAAAATTTTCGAAACAAGATGTCTTTTAAATCGCATTTGTTTTTAAATTAAAAAGAGATAATTAAGAATTAATGTGGTTTTCAAAATCTCACCTTTTTTCACCTTTTAAGAAAAAAATCGTTTCGACAGCTTGGCGACTCCGCTGGGGATTTTTTTAGGGAGTCAGGCCGATAGTCGATTAATTAAGTGTCTTTGCAATTGAAAGTTATAAATTTGTTTTAATTTGGTTTTTTATCCCTTGTTTGGTTTTTAATAAGTTTTGTTTGTATTTTGATTTAATTCGATTAACAATTAAATAGTTGTATTGATCTGTTTGCTAATGGTTTCAGATTATTTGTGAATTGAAAATTGATTTTTGAGTGCTTTTATTATGTGTTTTTTCGCTTTTCCTCACACACTACACAGTTGCATTTTCATGACATGAGCTAAAACCCCGCTCCATCCTAATTAAGTAGGAGTGAGAGACTATGCCCTCGTGTGGTTTTCACCTCCGCATGGGATAGTGGATCGCTCCTGGAGCTCACGCCTTATGGTCCTCGTGATGGTATTCACCTCCGCATGGACATAAGGAAGTGTGTTCCCTCGAAATTGAACTCGATCCCCTAAAGCCTGTGATGGGCTAGGATTGAGGGTTCGACAGCCCAATGGGGCACCGACAAGGACAATTCGAGAACCTATTACTTTAGAACCGAACCAAGCATATAGTGAACATAGATCCCAAACTTAGGTCGAGCCAAACCCGAACCTTAAGAGTCCCGTGAGGAGGATACACAAGGAAAAGCTTTTTGAGTCATTCATTTTCGTTTTTTCGAATAAATGCATGTGAACTAGATATCACGCGGTTAGGTTTATTTGTCAAGCAAGCATGCGAATTAGATATCATGAGGTTATGGTTTTAATGTTCAAACAAAGCATGGGGTAGATATCATGGTAGGTAGGATCTACTAAAGCATGATTGGGTAGCCAGCATGTGAGGGTAGGTTTTATTTGATGTTTATGGTACTTATTTTGTTGTTTATATTATGTGCACTAACCCAATTTTGTTCTATGTCTATTTTATTTTGATTTTATTGCATTCACATCTTCATGTCATCACAAGGTGTTAATTCACAAGTGATTGACTAATAAGAAGGCTGGTCATAATGAGACAAGAAATTCTTAACCATGTAATCAAAATCTGGAGATCCAGAGGCATTCAGATGATTCATGAAGAAGAACATTTGACGAATGAAGAAATTTGAACCTGACTGAAGAACGATTCATGAAGAAGGACATCCGATGAATGAAGAAATTTGAAACTGATTGAAGACCGATCCACAAAGAAAGACATCCTGAAGATGTTCCCTCAGGAGATAGATGCAGTAATGCCAAGGACGAGAAGACCCTTCACAAAGACGTGAAGAGCACTTTCCATTGAAAGTAGAGATGGAGATCCCAAGATTCAATTCAAGGACAACCGATTTCATCAAATGTGATCAAATACACCGACCATTTTGGAGATGCAATGCCAGATTCCATGAAGAGTACGGTTCAAGGAAATGAAGAATCACAATTTTATTTTGATTACATGGTGTAATGAAATCTTGTTGTCTAAATGAAGGTTGTTCTATAGTGGTCACTTTTGGGATTAACACCTTTTGCATTTTGCATCCACATTTGCATTCTCATCGCTTTAATTTAAGCACTTTTACACGCATCAATCATAAAAATGTGAGAGTAACTTGTGAAGGATACTATGACAGAAGCTCTGAAATTAAATTAAAGTTACCCTGAGACATGTTTCTGGAAAGATAGACAACAATGAATGAGATCTTAGCACGAGTTAGTAAGATCGAGAGAATTCAAGAACAGCTCGTAAAGACCCAACAAGAAATGATTGATGAAGCAAGGAAGTTCCAAGTTGAATCCATAGGACAGATGTCCAAGTTGATGAGCATGATGATTACAGTGATATATGGGGAGAAATCATAAGATGACCCTATTACACAAGAAAATATGAAGACTTCGGGTGAGAATCTGAATGTTAGTGGTGCAACCAATGTGATGATAGCAAATGATCAAGAACAGATGAAGACTTCGGGTGAGAATCTGAATGTTAGTGGTGCAGCCAATGTGATGATAGCAACTGATCAAGAACCTATTAGGGGATGTGGTAATTCAAGTCAACTCCAAAAATCAAGTAAGATTCCAGAAGATGCTACGGAGATCATACTGGGAAAAGCAAAAGTTAAGGGTGAAACTTCTAATATGAAAGTGAAGTCGGACTCAAAGAAAAGAGGCATAGAGGAGGCTCAAATGCCAGTAAAGAAGACCAAAAAGAATAAAAAAAAGAAGAAGATGACACCCCCGATTCCGATCTCATATTCAGACTTGTTACCCTTTCTCTTTGAAAGTGGGCTCTTAAAGCCTTTTCCTCCGAGGTACAACACTTATTTGCGTCCAGACTGGCAAGGTGTCAAAAGATCATGCGGTTATCATTCTCAAAAGTTTAGCCACTCTACAGAAGATTGTACGATCCTGAAATTTAAAGTTCAAAACTTCATCACGGAAGGGTTGTTATGCTTTGAAAATGGAAAACCTAAGCTCCCCGGAAGCTCAAAACTTATCGATGAAGGGAGATTTTCAAATCAATGTCTCTCCCAAGATGTTGGTCAAACGTTAAACCTTCAAAGCGAATGTTTCAGTGGTCAGTCACAAGGTCTTCAATATGATCATAATAACGGCAAGGAGAAAGTGGGATCAAAAGAGTTTTCATATCCAGATATATCCAAAGTTTCTCCAAGCCCAACTGATTGTCCCACGTCTAGCCAAGCCTTTGCTGCCCCCTTATCCGAGTTGGTATAATGAGGATGTTACTTGTGAATATCATACTGGAGCCCGAGGACACTCCATCGAGAATTGTAGCAACTTCAAGCGACAGGTTCGAAATCTTTTGGCTCATGGAGTTATAGAGGTGGATGCTCAGTAGTTGAAAATTAATCGCCAGAATGAAGTTGATGGGGTTGAAATAAGTGAAGTACATGCCAAAGAGAGTGTTGAAAAGAGAAAAATAAAATCAAGGAAAGTGAGATATGTGAAGCAGAGATAAAGGAATCAACTCTTGAGACCTCTTTGATGCTAAAAAAGAAGATAGAAGTGGGAAGTAACAAGAAGAAAGTTAAAGAAGAGGTAGTCCGAGACTGGCCGCAGAAGATGTCTTGGGAAAATACGACCCTCAAGGTTTTTCAAGTGCCCATTTCCGACTTGTTATCCCCTTTAATCAAGAATCAATACCTCACTCCAAGGCCATTAAGAATGAAGACTAGCCCATCCGCTTATGGCTACGACCCGAATAGTGCTTGTGATTTTCATATGGGGGCATTAGGTCATCCCACTGACAAGTGTATACCGTTGATGGAAGAGATAGAAAATCTCGTTGATAAAGGAGTCCTGACACGAGAAATAATCGAGATATGGGGAGAGAATGTTGATGAAAACCCTAATCCAACGGGGCACCCGTCATTCTGGGGAAAGTAAGGCCTTTTAGTTGAACAAGTAAAGGTTGTGCTCCACCACAATCGTATTTCTCATTTGCAACATCATGTTTGAACTTGTTTTTCATCATTTCTCAGTTTTTTTAAGGATATTTTAATTGAATTCATGCTACTTTATGGATGGTGAGCATTGAATCGAATTTATGACTTGAAATTCTTTGAATATCAACTGAATTAGAAGCTCTTTAATGATTAGAGTTATAAATCTTTGACAAAATGACAAGGTTGAAACCTGATAAAACAAGGACCTTGACCTTATCCCCAGAAGATACAATCGAACACTATACCCTTTTCTTGCAGGATATAGCCTTCTTCTATCATAAGGGGATGAACAATAGGCTTGGTATTCAGGTATGCATAGAAGCAGGCAACATGGGGCATCTTTTGTGTATGATGTTACGAAACTGAATAGACCACACTTTTATTGATGACGTTCAATGATGATTATGATCTTTACGGATGGAATAGTCAAGCAGATGAATCTAGTTTAGGTCAGTTGCTTGGAAATTGAACTCTAACGATGAGATTTTCTGACTTTCAACAACACCTAGACTATGACAGGTTCATCCTGACGAGCTTAAGAAATTGGATCCGTATACCCAGATTATAATATTATATGTATATAATAAAGCTTGAGCTGTCCCTCTAGAGCAATTGGTTAAAAGCCCCGGCTTTATGGATAGAATTCAGCTACCCTGATAAAAATGATTATATATAAAATAAAGCTGAGCTATTCCGCTAAAGCAATTGGTTATAGAGGAAACTCGAAAGCCCTGGCTTTATGAATAAATTATATTCAAATCATGACCTTGATTGGATACTTGGCAATTCGGTGTATGCTCCACTGTGATTGTCAAGTCAAAGACTTTGTGATGAGATGGATCCTTCAGCTAGCCCGATAGAGGCAAATTAAGATAAAGCTGATTTCAGCTAGCCAGACAATGGCAAATTAAATCAATTTTATAAATAAAGAGTTGCGGTAAAAATGGACTAAGGGAGTTAAGGAACACTTGTTATAGTCAATTTCACACGTGTACTCAGAAATTTCATTTTTAGATCGATATTTCTGCACTGCCTTGATTAGAGGATTCTACGAAGCTTGAACAAATGGAAGATTTCAGAGAACTGAAATGAAAGTGTTCTAAAAAGTCTAGTAATGGATTATGCTAGTTGCGTCATTTTGTCTGCATTCGATTAAAATACCAAGCCAAGAAAGAAGGGCATGTTGCAATATTCACGATGACCAAGAAGGAAATGATATTTCGGTGGTTGAAACCTTAGAAAATAAGAAGCCAACCTGAAGTCAACCCCTCAATTTTGACATTTGTCAAAGAGCTATAACCCTGAAAATATTAAAGAGATGTTGATTTTTTTGATATTTTGTGAACCCATGTTTATGATTTGATTCCATTGTGAGCCTGAATTAAGGGACAATATTTTATAAAAAATCTTTCATTCTTTGATCCCTAAAATAAGAAAAAGGAAAAAACATTTTCAAACAGGACAGTTCAAATATGGAAGGTCCTTGGAGTTGATGAGGCTCATTGTGCCTCTATTTGAGAAGAAGAATAAGCAATGCCGGAGCATGAAGCATTATGCAATCTTGAAGCAGATAGTCTGAGAGATCAGAAGGACGAGGAATGGAGCTTGTAACGTTTCCTTGTGACGTTGTCAGTAACCCATTAAGAAGAATATGATCTCATCATTCAGAAGAGGCACATCTTACGGCTTGTATAAAAGCACAAGACATTTTGTTAGAAGAATTGATCACTTATTAAGTGTTTAGGGCAACATGAAGAGAAGCCCTCAAGATATTCAGCTATACTGTTGTGTAGCAGCACTAGAATTTGAGCATTCAAAGTCAAGAGATCTTGGTACGAAGGGAGCCGTGAATACCCACATTGGGGCATGACTGAACCCCCATCATTTTGAGATGACATGATTCAGATGAAGAAGGAATGAGCCCTACAATTTGAGGTGTTGGGGTATTTTGAAGGCCCATATCAGAATAAGATAATGTTGCGCCATTAGTGAATGCATGTTTCGGCCAGAGGTATTAATGTGGGGCATCTTTGGAAGCCAATGAAGATCTGTTGAACGATCATTGAATTAAACAAATAATTCCAATGAGATAGAAATGTATGAGTGTTGAAAATGGTGAAACATTGACAGTGGAGTTTACCATAAATGATCATTTTGTCCATCATCAGTTGCATTATTCCAGTGATTTCACATACATTAATATTGGCGAGCCAAAATATCCCATCTTAATCTCCATTGAGTTTTGGTATCCTTGTAATACCATGCAAAAAAAAAAACTCTGAGCGCTTTGTAAAAAGCTTCTCCAATTGAAAGATACGGGCAGAAGCCACATGAAAAGATGAATGTGTTAAATATTTTACGAGCCAGTAAATATGATGCTGAATCAATGTTGCGATCATGTGTTGTTTCCATTATCCAAGATGAAGGTTGTCTTACGCAACTCCAAGGTTAAAATGAGAAATGATGTGATGAAAATGAAATTTGGATGGGTCCACTTGGCGTTATGTTTCAAGAGTCAAATCAGAACAGATGCAACTATCCCATTGACCTTTGTGGAGTTTGGCATAGTCATGTACATAGTCTCCAAAAACGGGGCAACACAATCATGCTTCTGACCATATCAAGAAGTTGAGAGAGAAAACATTTTCTCCGAAATAAAGATAGATAATAAAGATGACAAGGAGATAGAAGAAGATCAGAGGGCTCGTAAAAAATGCAAGTTGGAAACTATGAGTTGTTACACGGGTATATAAAGCAGATCCTGGAAAGGAATAATCAAGTATAAGAAGACTAAGTTCACCACTTTGAAGTCAAATGAAGATGGAATCGACATTTATGCATTCATGAGAACATCATTTGCATAAAAGAAAATGCATTACATTAATACATTTAATTGCATTTGTGTCGTGTTTCATGCATAAACACATGGTTTTGACAGATCTTCCAGTGAAAAGAGAAGATGCATGATGTCAGAAGCCCGACAAGTCGAAAGGAAGATTTCAAACCTCAAACGCAAGAAATCACATTTAAAGAGGCATACCCTGAAGAATTGAGAGGTCTAATCCACAGAAGAAGCATTACTCTAAAGTGATAACCATCAGATATAGAAGAAAAACAGAGATGTTCGCGTATGAAAAGAGAAATCACTCGATTAAAGTGACTTGTACACAGAAGATTGGGGCAAAGCCAAGTCTTCACCAAAGAGTAGTGAAGCAAATCCATTTTGAGCCTTCACTAACGAGTAGTGAAGCAAACCATCTTAAGCCTTCATCGAAGAGTAGTGAAGCATATTTTTTTTAAACCTTCTCGGAAGAGTGTTGGAGCAAACCATCAGACTATCAGATGTAGGAGAAAAAGCAAAATTTCTCGAGTACAAAGAAAAAGAAACGCGCGCGAGGAGTTATTAACCGATTCAATGTCCCAGAAAGGGAGGGGTTCAAATGACAGTCAAGTCAAGGAAGACTCTCGCATTTAGTTGCGGTGAGACAAGCTCTCACAAGAGAAATGAATTCGAAAAGATTCTCTTAAATTCTAAATTTTTTAGTATAATGATTTTCAAATTTTCAAGCACACATTAATGATTGATAATGTTTGATTTTCAGGTTCGACTTTCAAAGAAAATCAAACTTAAGTCTTCACGAGAGAGTAGTGAAGCAAATCATCAAGAAGTCTTCACAAGAAAGTAGTAAAGCAGAAGAAAATGTTCGAGTTTCATACTCCCTAGAGAAAGAGGGAGCGAACCTGTAAGAAGAAAATGTTCGAGTTCCATACTCCCTAGAGAAAGAGGGAGCGAACCCGTAAGAAAAAGATGTTCGAGTTCCATACTCCCTAGAGAAAGAGGGAGCGAACCCGTTTGTTGAAGATTGTTCGAGTTCTATACTCTCTGAAGGAATAGAGAGCGGACCCGTTTGTTGAAGATTGTTCGAGTTCTATACTCTCTGAAGGAATAGAGAGCGGACCCGTTTTATAAAGATTGTTCGAGTCCTATACTCTCTGAAGAAATAGGGAGCGGACACGTTTGTTGAAGATCAAGTCCTATACTCTCTGAAGAAATAGGGAGCATACATATTTGTTGAAGATTGTTCGAGTTCTATACACTCTGAAGGAATAGAGAGCGGGCCCGTTTTATTGAAGATTGTTCGAGTCTTATACTCCCTGAACGAATAGGGAGCAGACACGTTTGCTGAAGATTGTTCGAGTCTTATACTCCCTGAATGAATAGGGAGCAGCCACGTTTGTTGAAGATTGTTCGAGTCTTATACTCCCTGAAGGAATAGGGAGCAGACTTATCATTTGAAGATTTTTCAAGTTTCATTTATCCCGAAGTAACAATGGAGTGCTTTAATCTTTTGAAGTTCTTAGAACCAGACAAGCTCGATCATCTTTTGATCTTTGCTCTATTCTCGTTACACGACAATGAGCAAAGAGGGGCAGCTGTAGATGCTCGTTTTTGTCTGGGGTTAAGCCGAATTAGACCCGAAGCAATGGTGGGCTTAAAGAATAACCCAAACCAGTTGGAAGCCTAATCCAATGATCCAGCAGAGCAGGCCACATGATGATTCCCTGTAAAATAGAAATGGTTATGGGAAGTTAAGAAACGGGAAATGGGGAGGCATACAGGAGAATGAGGAAACTGTTTTGAAATAAAAATTAACTGCTGGGAACTAAAAAACGAAAAAAAGGGACCAGAGATTAGAAGAAAATGACACACACGATAGAACAAAAAAAAAGGGGAACCACTGAAAACACAAAACACTATCATCAAATTACAGAAAAAGAGAGACAATCAAAAAAAAGGGAAGGAACCACCACGAGAGGAGAAAAAACAAAGAACCCAATTAACTATCAGCAATTCCACAATGTAAACAGGATACGAAAGAAAATAGTAGTGTAATCTTATAATTCAAAAACATATAAAGCAGTAAATGTACGTTTTTCCGAGGAATTCTTCTTCAATTTCTTTTATTTTTTAGTTTGTTTTCTTTGTTGTTTCGTATGTATGCGATTGTTATTTAAAACTGAAAATTGAGAAGGGATGGGGAAACAATTTGAGTGGGCTCTTAAGCATTCATCTTTCTTCAGTAAGTCACATTCAAGATTAATACAAAGCACTAAAAGAAAGAACTAAGCATTTCTCATATTTTTCTATTTTGGAAAAGAAATAAAAGATTCAATCAATTCTCTTACCCATATCCGATTCACACAAGAAATAACACCAATGAGAAATCTCTTTTTCATTTTCAAGGGCATTTTCCTAATATAGTTTCGAACCAGAAAATGGGAATAGAAAGTTAGGGTCGTTTACCTCGGCTTCTGTTGACGGTCAGAATTAAGGAGGGAACCATCTTGAACGGTGGCCAACTTTATTAGGCTCGATTGTGTAGAGTTGTAGGACGAGAGGCGGTGATGGCGAGCTATGGTCAAAAGAAAGGTGGCCACCAAAGTATGGTGGCCAAGCAATTTAAAACATGACCGAGAGATGGAGGGGGTTCATGTGTTGAACGATACTGTGTGTGGCTGAGGGAGAGATGGAAAGTGGAGAGAAGGGGAGGAAGCTGAATATGTTCCACGTGAATTGTGTTTTTTAGTTTAGGTTTAGGTTATATGTTAAAATTTTAGGGTTAATTAGCTTTTAGCCATCGAGTCCTTAGAATTTCGTTTAATCCCTATAGTTCTTGTGTTTGTTTTCATTTTGGTCCCCAAACCGAATGTTTTCCTATTTCCAATTTTGCATCTTTATTTTATGTGTTTTAATTTTCAATCCCAAATGTTATGTTATTTAGTTTTTGTTATTTTAGACATTTAACTTCTGAATGGTTGCATGTTCGTTTTAGTCCATAAATCAACATTTGCATGTTTATAGTTTTGTCTCTTTATTTTACCCGCATCTAATTTTAGCCCTAAGTATTCTTGTATTTAATCTTTGCTATTTTAAACATTAAATTGTTAATTTTTGCATGTTACATTTTAGTCCCTAGGTAGAAATTTGCATGTATCTAATTATGTCTATTTATTTTATGTTCATTTAATTTTCGTCCTAAATATTGATTTGTTTAATTTACGTTGTTTAGACATTAGACTTTAAGGTTTTTGCATGTCACATTTTAGTCATGTGGGTATGTTATTTTAAGTTTATGTGATGTTGCATATTTGGCATAACATTTTCTCGGTTTTCATTTTAGTTTTACAAGTGGTCTCAGTTTTATGTTGATCTTGGTATATGTAATGCATTGATAGTTTTTTTTTTTGTGGTCTTTGTTTAATAGTAATTTTAGCTTTAGATTTATTTACTCATTTATTTTAATCGCATGTTTAATTAATTTTTACATGACATCATTTTTGCATAATTTGTATGATAACTTCACTTGCATAACTCGACATATTCATAATTGGATTAAGGGTAATATACTTTTAATTTAAAATTGTTTCAAGGGGGCTGTCATAACTGATTTGAAGTCCGCTTCTAATGATTTTAAATTAAAAGTGTATCCCGAAAGTGAAACCAAAAAATGATTCGTCACCTAAAATTTGGGAACGAGAGAAAAAGAAATGTTCGTTTATTTAAATATATCGAGAAAAGGTTGTTATATCTTTAAGATCTGGTCTCGATATTTGTAAATAATCGAACATTCTTTATCTTTCTAAAATGACTTGGTAATTTTAATTTAATTTGTTTGAGTGTTTTTGAATGTTTTAAATTTACATTTTTGTTTTATGGGATCAAAAATTAAATTAAGTTCGAATTTGTAAAGTTCATTGCAAAAACGTTAATTAATCGACTAGGTACCGATTTAGGGCGTTGTGGGGGTGCTAATCCTTCCCCACACGTAACCGACTCCCGAACTCGGATTTTGGTAACGCAGACCTCAATTTGTTGTTTTAATTCAAATTAATTTTTATTTAAAATGACAAAGTATTTTTGGGTGCTCAATCACACCCTAATCAAAGATTGGTGGCGACTCCTTGAACTGTATTGTTCGATCGTAAAGGAAATCCAAAAATTTTCGAAACAAGAGGTCTTTTAAATCACATTTGTTTTTAAATTAAAAAGAGATAATTAAGAATTAATGTGGTTTTCAAAATCTCACCTTTTTTCACCTTTTAAGAAAAAAATCGTTTCGACAATATTTTTGGCTTAAACACTTTTTAGATCCTCTCAATTTT
Source organism: Hibiscus syriacus (assembly GCF_006381635.1). Taxonomy (NCBI): domain Eukaryota; kingdom Viridiplantae; phylum Streptophyta; class Magnoliopsida; order Malvales; family Malvaceae; genus Hibiscus; species Hibiscus syriacus. The sequence goes on along the minus strand of NW_024062312.1, from coordinate 551,940 downwards.
GAACTCGAGCAAATTAATCTAACTCAAAATAATTTTTTTTGTGAATTTTTGCATAAATTTTTCAAACATTTATGAAATTGAACACAAAATTAGTTCATATTCTAACTCCAAACTTCATTTTCTTCACTTACAATAATATTACAATCACAAATCAAAACATACAAAAAATTTTAAAATTTTTAATTGAAAAAATATACATTAAATTTTCTTTGAATTTTTTTATTTGAATTGATAATTATTTGGGTAAAGTACACAAATGGTCCCCCCGCTCTAGAGCATTTCTTTATTAAGTCCCTCAACTATTGAAAATTATAAAATGATCATCCGACATTAGAATGTTACTTTATTGAGTCCCTCGACTATTAAAAGTTACAAAATGGTCACCCGACTATTCATTATGTTCTAAACCCGTCATTTTCTGTTAAAAAATTGATGATATTCTGAGCTAAACGTTAACCTGCTGATTGTGATATGATAAAACCTGATCCTAGAATCTCAAACGACTATCATATCTCAGTCATTATGTTAACGTCCAACTTAAACAACTATCATTTTTAATGAAAAAAGACGAGTTTGGAACATAATGAATAGTCAGATGATTACTTTGTAATTTTTAATAGTCAAGGGACTTAATAAAGTAACACTCTATAATTAGAGGACCAATTTATAACTTTTAATAGTTGAGGGACCTAATAAAGTAATACCCTATAGTCAGATGACCATTTCTCTTTAAATTTGGATTATCATGTTCAGGTCTATTTCGAGTCTCAGTTCTGGATGAAAATTGGAACCCGAAGTTTGTGGTTATTGTTGCAGATGAGTTGTTAATGTGGAGAGAAAAATATTTTATTAGTATCATAATTAAATTTTAAAATATTTTATAATTAAAATTAAAAGAAATGTAATATTATATATAATTTTATCAAAATAATAATGATTGAATGATAAAAATAGAAACCAATGAATAGAAAAAATATTAAATATAAAGTTATAGACACTAATTTTTGTATGGACCATATGAGCATTTATTTTTCTAAAATTTTGGACCTTTGATTAAATCATTGGAATGGAATCTTTTCATAATTTTTCAAATCCGAGATTTTGTATCCAATTGTTTTTTAAATAATTGATGTAACACCTTAGACCAGTACGATATAATCGATCGATTTAATGTGCTACACGGAACCACCGAAGTGACTAACTAACTTATTCTTACTTCCTTTTACTTTAAAATGACCATTATAACAACCAACCATAAAATAACTGAAATATATAAAAAATCTTTACACCGAGGAGCTTCAAAATAAATATTTACACTTTAAAATAATACTAACCACCCTACTAAAACTACGACTCAACTGAACAATAAAGTTTACAAATATACATGCCCTTTATAAATGTTGAGACGTACTCTGAATATGCATTGGTCTGAACTGGACCTTGGTCTATCTACTGCTTCTAACTTGCTAGTTTTACTAACATGCCCACGGAAACATCCATTAGCTCAGCGCCACACTAATATCTAAAACATACTAATTGCATATCACTGAAAGGTTTAAGCTATCAAGTCTACTGATCTGATCTACTTAGTGAGTAAATTTGTATACGTACTCCCTATGCTATGGTAGACATCATGGTGCGACTGAGGGATTATTGCATCTCGGAGCTCACACACCCCTCTAGTCTACCGAGGATATGGCCCCCAGAGTTCTGCATCGGACACCATACCCCTGACTAACCCACCCCTTGCGAGTGTCAAGCCTCGGTTTTAGTTAGTTGGCTTTAAGGGCCTTGCACCCTACCTAAGGATATATATGGATTGCATCTATACTTTCGACTCACTGAAATAAAGGAACTCGGGTGTCTAAATCGTTTCCCGAGCATCGAAAAAGACTAGTCTTATTTGCTACTACTTTATTTTCGTTTCTAAGTTTGATTAAACATTTTTAATATTGTTTTCACTTGTATTCTTATTAGGGAGGAATTATGATCTTTTGGGAAACCTCACTTACCTCTATACTTTCTCTTGACTTAAAGCCCATTTCTCAACCTTGGTATCGAAACTGACCTTACAATATCGATACCTTTGCTTGCCTCTACACTTTCAAACCATATCCTTGGTATCAATACTGACGTTACAGTATCGATACTCTCTCTGCAGTATCAATATCCTCCCCAAGGTATCGATGCCCCTACAACTATTCCATCAATTGGGACCCAACTTAAAACACCTTCTATAACACTTATTCTAGTGTTTTACGCATTTTTGATCCCATTTATGGTCATACTATGGGTCTAGGGCCTCCGAACAACGTTTTTTTGACATTTTGGATAGGGGCTTCGAAACCTCTGAAGGGGGTTTCGAAACCTCTATGATAGAATGTCATTATAGATAACGGTTTTTGAAATCAACCAGAGGTTTCGAAACCTATACTATAGAATTCAATTTTTCACCCAAGAAAACTCTCTAAAACACTATAAAAACCTTTCCAAAGTCCCCAAACTCCTACCTTGAGGTTTCACATTTATTATAAAGTCTTATGTGATATTAAGGGAGCATGAATAAGGCTTAGAAACATGTTAAAAAAATCAAACATGAAATCTACCATGAAAATCTACTAAACATGTTCAAACTAAACTTTCAAGATAAATTTCTTTTTAATGATTCTACAAATGGTATGAGAAAGTTATAAGTGTGTTACCTGGTTGCTTGAGCTGCTAAAACCTCTCTCAAAATCAACTAGGAATACACATTTCCTTTACCCTTGGCTTTTGAATTCTCTTCAACCTCTTCTACTTGGTTTCTTCAATCTAGGTTTGGGTTTCCTTAAGGATTGATCCTTTTATGGGAGGAAGAAGGAAGAAAGGATTAAGAGTATAAGATGATATTTTGGGTATGATTTCACGTTGAAAAATCTAGATTTAAAAGGGTTTTTATTTCTTAAAACAAGCTATGAGTAAACTACCCTTTTGGTCCCTCTCACTTACAACCCACTTTAAAGAACATCACCTACCTTAAACTATTGGGCCAACTCAAGCCCAACACCCTTTTTTAATTGGTCCAAACTATTCTAGAAGGTCTAATGGGCTCATTTATGGTCTCGGGTTGACCCAAACTATTGACCCATAATTCAGAATAATAGTGGAATAGCGGTCCGCTCTTGCCGCGATTGGCCACAATCCATTAAATTGCGACCGCGATCCGTCGCTATTGGTGTGATCCCGCTTCACACCGTTATTAAAACTTCATAGTTATACATATTTAAGTGAGAGTAATACTAAGATGAGTGACTTCTTAAGATGTCATCGTGTTACACCCCTCATTTAAGCAACCAAAAAAAAGTTCTCAAAGAAAGATTAGTAATTGATATAGGTTTTTTACGACCAAATTTTTATGATAATGTTACAGAAAAAATTTACTCGAATATTTATTTTTGTTTTTATGAGATCTTATAGATTTATCCCTTAGAAGTTTACTCTTTTTAATACATATGTGTTTGTCTTTGTTTGATCGGTTAGTCAAACTACTCATTTTTGTTTTCTCATATTTCCTTAGATCATGGATTTTAGACCTACTAGACAAGCTCCCTTATCTTCTCTTAAAATCCTATTTTCTCTTCGTAAAAATTAGATTTAGAATTTATAAAAAAGAAAACATTACATTACTTCAATAACTTATAGATGAGCACATTTCCTACATAGATTTTTTTTTATTTTTTTTATTAATTTGGAGTAAGTATAAGGTAATATCTGTTCAAAGATAACTCTTAACCACTTGACATTGAACGCTAACATCCCTAGCATTCTTAGTGCTTAATCCTGCGTCACATCATTATTTTCCGCGATAGCGGTTTCGGACACCGTCGAGACCGCGATATAACGGTCGCGACACATCTATTCGACCGCTTTTTGAAACCCTGGCTTCAGGTCATGGTAAAACAAAAAAGGGAAAACAACTCAAAGTGGTTAACTAAGGGAAAAACAAATGGGTAGGCGTTTTTTTGAGGTATGAAAAATGAGTTAATCATAACTTCTCATATCATTTCAAAGCATCAAATCCAAAATGTAATCTGAACATGTATTCACAAGCAAGCTCTAGAATATAAATACAAAAAATAAATACATACATTATTATAAAATTAAGTTAACTATTTATATAAAATAATTATTATAAAACCATTATGGCATTCATATTATTTTCTCTCAACTCAGAAAATAAATCCAATGTGACTCTTTGACCAACGTTTTTTCATCTTTGACCGTTATGGTGCTGATGTTATAGTTTGCGGTGCTTACATGGCAGTCAAGGATGACAAATTAGCGTGGGGATGACATGTCACATAAGCATCGTGGACCTCTAGGTCAACACCGTGAAATGACATGCCAATACTGTAACGGTTAACGACGAAAAACGTTGGTCAAAGATTCACATTGGGTATATTTTTTAAGTTAGAGGGTCACATTGAAATAAGATATAGTACGAAGTCCACATTGATTATTTTTTTTTATGAATTTTGATTCTTTTTGCCTAAAATTAATTTTGCTAGTAGAGTAAAATTGATCGGAGGCCATAAGATTGTCGATTAATACTTGAAAGAAACTAGAACAATTACAAATGCCACATATTCTAAACTTTGCAACTCAATATAACGTAAGGTATTGATTTTGTTTTTCTAAATAGAACGTAAAGTTTATAACTTAAATAATCTCCACGTCATTTTATCGCTCTCTCAAAGAATAAGAGAATCAACTTTAAATTTAATTTGCTATAATACATTAGTAATATTGTTATGTTTGTTAAGAAGACTCAATTTCCTCGTCGTTAAAATTAAGAGGAATCTGAATCATTAAGTGTCTCTAGTTAAAGAGAGTTTTATTCTTTTTAGAAGTTTGGAGTTCGAGTAATTGCATTTGTAGGGTGGTAAAATGACGGAAAACAAGGAAGAGTGTATATTCTTTACCATATTTTCAAGAAGTTGTATAGAAAACCGTAGGAAAACCATGGTAAACTTCAACACACAATCTCATTTAGAGTTGAAACAGAAAGAGAGAAAAATAGAGTTAGAGATGGGGTCTCGGAACTTTGGGCACAAGCACCCGATGGTGTTCCACGAGGAGAGGAGCAATGAAACCAAAGAAGCTAATTGCGGCAGATGTGGAGAGGAGGTGTCCGGTCCATGCTTCAGCTGTGCCGAATGTGGATTTTCACTCCACAAGAGATGTGCGGAGGCACCTTCACAGTTCCATCACCCTTTCCATCGCCAACACCCTCTCGTTCTTCGATCAAAACACCCATACAAGGGAGGACGTATTTGCAAATTTTGCGATGAAAGCTGTGAGTTGTTTGTTTATCATTGTTCTTGTGGTTTAGACTTGCATATCAAATGCGCTTTATTTACCCTGAGCATAGCCGAAAAGAAAACCTGAAGAGCTTAAAAACATAGCCACCGTTGATCCACCAGTGGTCCCGGGAGAGGGTGACAAATCACTTGAAAACTGTGTGTTTTGGGTGTCGGGAACCTTTAGGAGAGTCTACATACTTTTCTATTGATTGTGGATTCAACCTACACAAGAAATGTGCCCAACTACCCCACGAAATCAGCCATCCCTTTCAAAAACAACACCCCCTTGTTCTACAGTTTAATGGTGAACGTTCCTCCTGTACCATATGCCAACAGACACGACGTAGGGGATTTCTTTATTGTTGTTCACCGTGTAAGTTTGCGGTTCACATTAAATGTGCCGAGTTACCTTGTAAAATCAGTAACCCCTCACATCGTAGACACCCTCTTGTTTTACAGTCCAACCACGAAAATATACCTTGCAAGGCATGTCGAGAAACCAAAAATGAGAAATTTGTTTATTCTTGTTCACTTTGTAAGTTTGCTCTTCATATCAAGATCGCAACACCACCACCTTTCATTAAAGGAAAATACCATGAACACCCGTTCACCCTGTTCTGGAAACAAGCCTCGTTCATCTGCGATGCATGTGGCCTTGAAGGAAATTCTGTTTCCTATACATGCTCTGCATGCAACTTTGTAATCCATCCAAAATGTGCTTCAATACCACCTATAATAAAAGTCCCACGCCATGATCACCCCATTTTTCACAACTATTTCCTCTCCGGGAACGAGTTAAAGAATCGGGATTGCAAGTTTTGCGACACCGAGGTTAATATAGACTATGGGTGTTATTATTGCTCAGATGATGAGGGACTTGATGATGATTTGACATCCATTAATCCCATCACTTGTTTCATTGAGCAAAATGAGACTGGAGAAATGATAAGAATAAAACATTTCAGTCATGCACATGATCTGATATTAAGTGACAATTTCACGGATAATGATAAGACCTGTGATGGTTGCATGCTACAAATCTTGACCTCATTTTACTATTGTTCCTCGTATTGTGACTTCTATCTTCACAAAAGTTGTGCTGAATCACTCAGGAAGAAGTTGCGTTGGTTTCATGCACATCTACAAGGACTTATCCTTATTGTCGGCTACATTTTCAAATGCAACTTATGCGATTGTGAGAGCAGCGGCTTTGCTTATAAATGTGAAGTATGTAATGAGCATTTTTTCCTTCCAAGTGTGGTTGATAGAGATTATAGAATCAAACATCCAGCACATGAACACCCTCTCTTCTTCTTAGAAAAGGTCCATGGGAATTGCAAAGCCTGCGGTGAATCATGGGTAAACCTACATAGATGCAAGCGTTGTGATTTCAATCTGGACTTTTCTTGTCAATCATTGCCGCTTACAGTTCGAGACAGGCGTGATGAACATCCACTCGCACTCACGTACCAGGAAGGCAATGATTATTCAGAATATCTTTACTGTGACATCTGTGAGAAAGAAAGAGACCCAAATCACTGGTTTTATCGTTGTGAAACTTGTGATTTATCTGCTCATCTCAAATGTGTTCCTCAAAGCCGTCTGTTGATCAAACCTGGAAGTAAGTTCAAAGCAGAAGGCCTCCACACACATCCTCCTCCTCCTCTTCCCATATTTATTATGAGTGTGTTGATCAAACCTGGCAGCATGTTCAAAGAAGAAGTTCACCACCAACATCCTCTTACTTTTGTACGCAAGCCTCATTGTTATCTGTCATGTCGCATATGCAGTAAGCTCTGTGAAGATTTGGCTCTCGAATGTGCAGACTCTACATGCAATTATACTGTCAATTGGGAATGTGTGAAGCCTGCTGACTTCGGCAGAGCAATAGACCAGTTGCGCTTCACAGAACTCAAACAGATTGTTAAAGTTGGAGGAAAACAAGATTATCAAAAACAAGGTATGCTCATTTGCTAATTACCCCCGTAAATATTTTCTACTTCGAATTAATTTGGTTTTTTGTTTCATTTTTTGTAAGGTTCAATGGGGATGGATCAAAGTAGCCGATTCAAATCTTGCAGGGATGTGAAAGCTTGGTTCTGTTTGATTGATGGTGTTATTGTGTTTCTATTTTCATTGTCTGAAAAATAAAATGTGTATGGGTGTTTTGATCGAAGAACAAGATGGTGTTGGCGATGGAAAGGGTGATGGAACTGTGAAGGTGCCTCCGCACATCTCTTGTGGAGTGAAAATCCACATTCGGCACAGCTGAAGCATGGACCGGACACCTCTCCACATCTGCCGCAATTAGCTTCTTTGGTTTCATTGCTCCTCTCCTCGTGGAACACCATCGGGTGCTTGTGCCCAAAGTTCCGAGACCCCATCTCTAACTCTCTATTTTTCTCTCTTTCTGTTTCAACTCTAAATGAGATTGTGTGTTGAAGTTTACCATGGTTTTCCTACGGTTTTCTATACAACTTCTTGAAAATATGGTAAAGAATATACACTCTTCCTTGTTTTCCGTCATTTTACCACCCTACAAATGCAATTACTCGAACTCAAAACTTCTAAAAAGAATAAAACTCTCTTTAACTAAAGACACTTAATGATTCAGATTCCTCTTAATTTTAACGACAAGGAAAATTGAGTCTTCTTAACAAACATAACAATATTACTAATGTATTATAGCAAATTAAATTTAAAGTTGATTCTCTTATTCTTTGAGAGAGCGATAAAATGACGTGGAGATTATTTAAGTTATAAACTTTACGTTCTATTTAGAAAAACAAAATCAATACCTTACGTTATATTGAGTTGCAAAGTTTAGAATATGTGGCATTTGTAATTGTTCTAGTTTCTTTCAAGTATTAATCGACAATCTTATGGCCTCCGATCAATTTTACTCTACTAGCAAAATTAATTTTAGGCAAAAAGCATCAAAATTCATAAAAAAAATAATCAACGTGGACTTCGTACTATATCTTATTTCAATGTGACCCTCTAACTTAAAAAATATACCCAATGTGAATCTTTGACCAACGTTTTTCGTCGTTAACCGTTACAGTATTGGCATGTCATTTCACGGTGTTGACCTAGAGGTCCACGATGCTTATGTGACATGTCATCCCCACGCTAATTTGTCATCCTCGACTGCCATGTAAGCACCGCAAACTATAACATCAGCACCATAACGGTCAAAGATGAAAAAACGTTGGTCAAAGAGTCACATTGGATTTATTTTCTGAGTTGAGAGAAAATAATACGTAGGCCGTATTGGTTTTATAATAATTATTTCACTAACATTCTAAATTCCTAATTTCTTAAATTTTACCACCATAACATTCTAATTTCTTAATACATATTTAATGCCCTAATAGATGGCCGCTATCACTAGCGCATAATACATATTTAACGCCCTATTACCAAAATTTGGTGGCTACTACTCTGCCCAAAATGAATAATATCATTGAAACTTGTATTTTGCCTACCTCGAATTCCGAGATCCTTTCGGCATGAGTTTATCTCATTCTGGTGCCATCCATCGTTTACAAAACCGGACACCAGTGGCCGGCTTGCTCAGCCAAGTACCGTCGTAGGTGAGCACAGCATAAGTAGCTCCAATTAAAAGAAAAAGCAAAAGTATTGCAGAATGCTCTCTCAACAAGGTAATTAAGATACAGAATGATCACGTGATGACTCTTCCGTCTCCATCTCGGTTTCACTTCTAACTCTTTTATAGAACAACAGATAAGCGGCTGAAGTCTTGATGTCGGATTCATCGACGGGAGAAACATGATTATCATCAAAATGATACCATCTATTTTCTTCAATCAACTAGGAAAGTCGAAAAATAAAAAACTAGATATCATTCAAGCTAAGAACTCGTATTTGAGATTATGTATATGCTGCATGCTGCATAAATTATAGACTTTACCTTAGCATATGCAGTGTAGTGGCCGCCGCCTAGGCCACCATAATGGTTGCTGATGGCGTATAGCTCGTATTTATAAGACTGCTCATCTTTGTTCATGACATGTTGACTCAAATCAAGATTGTGAATGGGGAAATTCACAGAAGTGTCGATCTTGTTTTTTAGGTATCGGCCATAAGTGAACCGTTTCAAGTGGAAAACAATAATCTCTGGTAGCATCCACAAGTCTAGCTTTTTTACAGCTTGCCTGTGTTCCTTGCAACGAGGACAATACCTGTATTTATCATTTTGGTCACACCATTAAGGCATCGATACTGTTTACGAGGAAACGAGGAGACAGTCCACGACTTTGTTATCTCAAATCCATTTAAACATGTTTAAAGCACTTACCACATGTCATCAGGCCCTAGTGGTTCTTCCACCAAGAAAGCATCCAAACATGAAGATAGTGATATGGCTTCTTGCCGGGTCTTTTTAGCAGCAAACCCTGCTTTATGAACTTCAGGGAGGTCTTTCAAGTAGCTGGCATCATATAGCTTCTGTACTTTGTCAGTCCAATCCAGCACAACCCTTAAGATTTTCCCAAAGATTTTCCCAGATTCAAAGAGGGTATCCTTCTTAAGAGGCTTGAAGGTCGTAATCTTGTCATCAGTCAAATGGAGTCGGAGTGATAAGTCTGTGCTCAACATGCGCTCAAATTCTGCATTTTCAACTGAGTGAGCATCAGAACTGCTGCATGGTTCATCGAGACCATCTGAGAGGAAGTCATTCTCTTTGCCTATATGAGATTTGGCCGAAGAATACATTCTTTTGAAAGGTGACAATATTTCAGAAACAGTGGTTTTGATATCAGCTCCGCTTATATGGTCTCCTTCCAAATAAGTAATCAGTGGAGTACCGAAAAGCTCCTTTCCACTTTTATGATAATCTGATGTGGATCTGGAAAGCCCAATATTTTAGTTCAAAATCTTAATAAAAGAAGACGAAAACAGCTTATTTATTCAATAAATTCATCGCTCTCCCCCTCCCCCAGCTTATTAAGTAAATCGATTCACCTTATGCCATAGATCTTAAAATAACAAGTCCTGCAAAATTGATTCACCCTTCCAGATTTTCTTAATCAAATTCATATCATGTGGAGTGAACAGTCAATGGATGAACTGCATGACACAGAAAATGACAATGATAGATGAAACCATAGATCCCTAGTTTCCCAAAATATCAAAGTGCCTACAGATGGTAAATCAAATTAAAACAACATATTTGCTCGACAGAACCCAATAGCTACTAGAGAGAAGTAAACTTACTTTTCCTGCCATCGATGAAAAATTACTAGCTTAGTTTTCTCCATCCCCGTTTTCTGATATCGGAAGGCCACAATATGTTCATCATCCTTTATCGAAACCAATGGCTCCAAGGGCACCTCCAAATATCGGCAAATCCTGTTTTCATAGACCTGATATAGAATAATGAATACATCAGCCAATCAAGGTAACCTATAACTGAAACAGCTAAAAAAGAAATTAAGAATCAATTCGAGAATTCTTTACCTCCGCAAGTAGAAGGTTCTCATCAGTCTTCAAGCAACAAGCAGTACGCAAAACCAGAAGGAGATCTTTGCAGAAACCATTTTTCAGCACAGAGACAGTATATCGCATTGGGAGACCACTTCCATCACTATAAAACACTGTCACTGTCATTGTCCTAGGGATGGTGGAAGGTAGTGGCAACGAAAGATACATGAAGGGGTCAAAAGTAATTGAAATTTTGCTGCAAACTGGGCAAACCAGTGTCGACTTATATTGGCCCTGAGAAGCAAGAGCATTATAAAAAATATTCCAAATGTTAATGGCATGGGAGAAAATCATCCTACATTTCCGTGCTCAGAAACTTGTAGCAGAAAATATTGACATGAAAGTTGAGCAAAAACAAATAGACAAGGAAGTACAGCAAAGCACTACGCAACTATAGACTGAAATGCCCAAATCTTAAAGAATGCAAACAAAAGTCAATCCTAATAATGCTAAAAAATTGGAATTGATTATCAATCTGCTAAGAGTGGCACCGAGAACAAATCATAGATGAGTAATTGTATTTGCAAGGTAATAAAAGTATAAAACCCTGATATGACCCTAGCTTTCTGACATAACTTTAAGATTGATACAATATGCAGCTCTAACTCAAAATTTAGATCAATAAGAAAATTTCTCACTTGACAAACATCAACAATAATTGAGTCATTTCGAGCCTTGTGATTTTTCCAAGACTCTGCTGCAACTTCCTCATCAGGACGATCGTCTGCTTCCTTCATTTCAATATAAGGTTTCTGTTTGACACGATTCAAATCTTCATGCAGCCCATCTAGTAAGAAAGCCAAAAGTTCCTAAAGAAAAGATACTCCATTTAGAAGAAAAAAACATAAATCTCATAAAAATAGCATATTTATCCCTTAAAAGTGATGAGTATTATAGCATTTAAACAACATTGGAAGCCATTCCTAAATTGCTTTTAAATCATAATTCAAAAGATCTGCACCAAGCCTTTAGAATGGGAAATCATGTCACACTAAAGCTTAGGATCTTTAAACATGCATTACTGATTACACTACTAGAAAAGTAGTGAAGGCTGAAATGTCTTTGGTCCTGCATGCAGCACCATCACCAGAAACTTGACAACATACAGCATTTTGCTAAACGATAATACAATCATTGACTGACATGCCTTCTTCCTAGGGGTAATTTAAATGCACCAAAATTTTAATTTTAAGACAACTAAGCATCCAATTTGTATTTCTTTTTTTCTAATAACATTCAGCACTTTTGAAATAAATATTTTTGCAATGAACATAATCTAATAACAAAATAACCACTGATCTATACAAGTTACCAATTGCTGATGTTGCAGAAGTTCATGTATTAAAAAGGAAAAATGAAACTCACTTGAGAATCATGCTGGTTATAACCACTAAATTGTGGTGCAAACCGTGCAAGTTTTCCCTTAAATACACGTGGAGCAATTGATGTTTGCCCTGAGGACCATAATTTCCGTAATAACTCACCAAAAGCAAGTGCTAGCTCCCCCTGCACGGGAACAACTTAGGTTAGAGAGTTAGTGAAGTGCTCAAGAAAAGGTATGAAAATGGTCCAAATGGATAATTCCCGGAAAACTAAAAAAAACAAAACGGTTGATAGCATCACAGCTTACTTGCATTCCCAAAGGATTTTGTATGTTGATCTCATCACTGTAGTCTTTCAAGAAATACTCAACAAGAGGTGGTGTGTGCACTAAACATTGAAGAGCACTATTCATAAAACAAGTATTTCCTAGGTTTTGCAACCCAGTCAAACCCCTCCCCTCTCCTTTCCTAACAGAGTTATAGGCATCAAAACTATCACCTATATCCGTTAATCCTGAGCCTAAAGAACTTCCTGGATACAGATTTGATTTGTAACCAGAGGAGTGACAATTCGACAAGGCTGGCCCCCCAGCAATCGTAAAGGATGATCTTGAAGGTTCCGTGGAAACCAAAGCTAGTTCATTTCCCGTAGAATCCATCCCAAATCTTGCAGACTGACGTCCATCAACTTGCTCCAAAAGAATCTGTAAAGTTTCATCAAACATGCAGATAAAATAAAACCAAATAGAAATGGAAATAGCAAAGGCAAAACGAAAAGGTACTCACATCTTGATCCATATGCAAGTTTGATTCCTCTAGGGTTTTATTTGAAGCAAACAGCTGTGCATGCTTTCTCTTGTTGAAGTAATCCCAAATGTGAACCTAGCAATATATAATGAACAAAAACATATAATGAACAAAACATGTAATGAAGTTGACATAAAGCATACAAATCTTCTTCTAAAACAATTATATTTTAATATATATGTTTAAAGGAAAAAAGAAACAGCTATTCCCACCTTATTCTGTTCTATTCCCCTAAGTGCACAGGCCTTCTGGAAGAGCTCAGATACTAAAGCCTAAACAAGTAATCCAACCAAAAGAACAGAAATGAATGAAAAGGTAAGTTAGAACCGGCATGGTCTACAATAAAAAGGAAAATTTCAAGGACATAAAAGACTTGAAAGCAAAACTTATAAACCAAAAGTATTTTCCAAATCACTTTAGAAAATGGATGCAACTTGAAGCCTGTGTTATCTTAATTTTTTTTTTGTCACTGTTAGTTTCCATTTTGCTGAACAATAAAACACAACAAATGGACAATTCCTCGAGTTGGGCAGATTACAAGCTATACCTTTCTGCTTAACAATATAACTGACTGACTTTCATCCCTGGAATCTATCAAGTTAAGACAAAGTGGGTAAACCTCCACATCAAAATTTCTGTGATAAACACCCTGCAAAATCATCTTTCTTGGCAATGCTGGCCCGCCTTTATACCTAAAATGATAGTACGACACATAAAAAACAGAAACAAATTTTACCTGCTATCTTACTGTACAACAGGCACATGGCATACAATCAATTTGATTTTGCTAATTGCTTTAACTGGGAAGGAAATATTAATAAATCTTCAGAGAGAAAAAGTGTCCGCATATTATTTGTAAGTTTCTCTCTTTTACTAATATAAACTAGTGAATCACAATAGATCTTCAAGTTGTTTAATAACTAAGCAAACTATCTAAATGGACAAAGCATATACCATATACATTCAATTTATCAATGGGAAAACAGCCGGAGGTAAAGCATTACCATTCGTGAAGCTTTTCCCAAACTTTTTGAGGCACCAAAACATAATCCTGCCCTTCCATCAACGTTCTGCGAAGCTGTAGCTCATCTTCCTTGCAATCGCAACCGCTTCCACTTTGAACAATATCAGAGTTATCGATAGGACCAGGCATTTCCGCCACCATCGAAGAATCCATATCCGAATGTTGAGAATCAGAAGAATGGTTCAAATTTCCACCAGCGTCTATCCCGACATACCTCTCCCACCTTCGAAACCACCTACAAAAAAGGAAAACCTAGGTTATTCAAGTCCAATTTTAATTGAATATTGACAAAGAATTTACAGATTCCAACATAAAATAAACTCTCCTGAGAGATTTATCCAAAGAACAGCCAGCGAATAGAAATGATTTTAAATTAAATTCAAAACGGACCTGCTAGAAACAACGAAATACAAGTTGCCTTCCTTCAAATAACGCTCGGATTCGTTTTTCAATTCGGTAACGATCCTTTTTTCTTCTTCGGGCGTGCACGGCAAGCAACTTACACCGTCCTCCATCGTGAATCCAGAATCCTGAATCGTCATGATCGATGAAATTCCCGTTCCTCAAAATTCAAACGTATTCGGATCAAAAACGAAGCCAATACTCGCTTGATGTGGTCGATGAGAAAATGTGGGGGATTTTGATTGAACCCTAAGCAACAGATCGGGCGAAGAGGGGGAGAGGAAAAAGAGCTCAAATTAAATTAAAATTACTCCTTTTTATATTTTTCTTCAACGAACATGTCGTCCTCAACTTTTTATATTGCCCCTCCTAATAATTCTCCTACACCATTTTTTGCCTAAAAAATAATTGGCTTAATACACAGTTTGGCCCTCAAGTATTGCTCAACTCCTACTGTGGCTCTTATAATTTCATATCGTCAACAATTTTGATCCTTTGTGTGACATAGTCAAAAAAATATGTAACTCTTTCATCAATTAATGAGTGACAAATGAAGCATCAAGTTATGAATACATTTTAGTTTAAGAGCTAAATTGAAAAATTAATGTAAAATATATGCATAAAAAAATTAAATTTTGACGAATTTTAAAATATTTCGATCACCGTGTTTCGTTGTGGTAAAACTTCTTAGACATATTTTTCACTTTAAATTTATCCTCCGCTATCTCTTAATCCTAATTTGTTATTAATTTTTTAGCAGAAAGGCATTAGAGGTTCCTATAGTGTTGTTGGGGGGTTTGGGGACGACATCCCCCTTATAAACAGTAATCATATCGTGGCGTTTGTATTATTATTTTTTTCAATGTGACCCTTCAACTCAGAAAATAAGTCTAACGTGACCTTTGACCAACGGTTTTCTTCGTTGACCGTTACGATGCTGACGTAGCAGTTTACGGTGCTAACATAGCAGTCCACAGTTTTGACATAGCAATCCACGATAATTGATAACGTTGATGGATAACATGAAAAATGTGCTAAATTGATAACTCAAACATGATAGATGAATTACCATGTTAGTATCGTAGACCGTCATGTCAACACTGTAACGGTCAAACAACGAAAAATGTTGGTCAAAGGGTTATATTGGATTTATTTTCTGAGTTTGAGGGCCACATTGAGAGAAAAATAATACGATGGTCACATTTGAGTTTTTTTCAGAAGCATCGGGACCTCTAATGCCTTTTTCACTTTTTTGTTTTTAAAAAAAATCCTTCTCAAAAACAAAATCAAAATATTATTTCTGAAAACAATTTAAATTGATTTAATAAAAGACGAAAGCAATATTATTTCTGAAGAAGTAGACAATATTAAAAGTTTGTAATGAACAAGAAAAGATTAGTACAAAATATTTTTAATATTTTTCTAATTTAGCTCTTAAAGTTTGTAAGATCTACACAACGTTTTTAATAATGTCAAAAAAAAAAAAGAACACGGCCATGAGAAACTTTTATAGGAGAAATTTCACCTCTGGTCTATTCAGCTTAAATACTATTTAAATAATAAAAGGTTTAATTCTAAAATAAGTGTTTAAATTATAGCGTTTTTCACGAATAGATGCCTAAACTATTTTTTGAATGATCCTGGTGTCTAACGTTACAAAAGTTACCACTTTAGGTACTCAGGTTGTGAATGACGTAAATTTCCTCCGTTAAGTGACACGTGTTATACTATGGTAATTTTGAAATTAATTTTTTTAAAATATTATAAATATTATTATATTTATAATAAATTCCCAAACCTGACCCTAACCCCCACCATTTTCGACCACGAAACACTGATGTCGAGTAGTCTCTGCCATCCTCTTAGTCATACGTTGTTGTAGTTCTCGTCGATTGGTCGTCAAAATTGCTTGGGATTGCGATTTTCATCCTAGGTTCGCGAGGTATAAAACGTTGATTTTTCGTCAATCGGTCACGATTTCATAGGGGTTTTGGTCACTGGGGGAGGTGAGATCGGGTGGAGCTTCGTCGACGGCAAAGGTCAGCGACCGACGTGGATTTAAGGGTTGAAATGAAGGTTTTTCAAGCTTATGGGTTATTTCAAAATTTAAATTATGAAATTTTAAATGAAAATTGTATAATTACTAGATTGTGACACATGTCACTTAGCAGAGGAAATTGTCGTCGTTAACGGCTCAAGAACCTAAAGTGGTAACGTTTGTAACGTTAGACACCACGATCATTCAAAAAAATAACCTTTATGACAGCGGAAGTTACAAAAACTCTTGGGTATTTTTCAAAAACTCTTCCTTTATGGCAGTAGTGGTGGTCTTCTCTGACTGCCACCATGTCATTTTTAGTTATATTTTATCGTATTTACTATAATAATACTCTTGGCATTTTTCTTGTAAAGGATATCATGGCTACCGGTGTTTTTGAACTCTCGATACAGGTTTTTAATTGGTATTCTTCTAGGTTTTTATTTTCCCTAAATACATAGTTATTGCTTTCTCGATGCATGGTTCCTCTGTTCGTTTATACAAGACGGTTCGTTGGTTATCGCATCTATGTTATGAATGGGATTGTTGTTAAGGGGATATCTCTTTTTCCGTTGGCCATTTTGGTTATTCTTCAAGTTTCTCTCCTTCATGTTTAATGCTCAGAGTCGTTAGTGTGTTCAGGTTTTGTACGTTATTGCTTCACTTGTTAATGGTTTTGTTTATAGGTTATCTCTAAGCGGTCATTGTTATATTTATTTTTTATAGTCTCTACTGTATTTGTCCACTCTGTCATTGGCATGACGTTTGTTGATACGACTTTCGATAAATGAAATTTCTCGGTTATCTTTAAAAAATAGTTTAAACTCCTATTTGTGAAAAATGCTACAGTTTGAACTCTGATTTTATATTTAAGTCATAATAAAAAAACTCAATTTAAATTTAAAAGATAAATTACAAACTATAGTTTTTTATAGAAAATTACTAGTTTTATTAAAAATAGAAAATATATCCAAAATTACAATGAAGATTTACGAGCATAACCGTAAACGTAAACTAAATTATAGTTAGGACATTTTTCTATAACCATTGATACAAAAATTAGCCGCCTAGATCACACAAGAACCATAAGAGGAAAAGGTTAAGAACCTAACAATGCTCGAACAAAATAAAGACACGAACAAATATGATTACATTGGCAAACGAATCACAAAATGGGATGAAACTACTAAAAGATCACCAACAAATCTCAAATCAGAGTCAAACGATATAAGAAAACTATCCACGAGTGCAAAACGCGTATCCAAATCAATATGAGGGTCCAAAGCAGGGAAGATCAACATAATAACAAACAAGCGCCATCTTGATCAGTTGTAGCGATGTTGAGTCTATCCTTGAGAAAAAAAATAAACGAAAACAACGTTCAAACGATCGAAAACTACCAAAAGGAAGAGATAAAGTGTCACAAAGACAGAGATAAACGTGTCATAAAGGAAGAGGTAAAACATGTAACAAAGACATAATTATTCATATTAAAAACTAAAAAAAGAAAAAGAAAAGACAAGTGACGATCAACAACAAGTGACGATTAACAATTACAAACTATAGTTGAATTTTAGTAAAACGGATAATTTTGATTTAATGTAATTTTATAAAATTACTAATATTATTATCTATGTGACATCATTATATTTACATATTACATGCACAATAATTATATTTATTTAATATAAAAATAAATCAATTCATTTATTATTTTTAAATAGATATACTTGAATCAATTTTTTTTATATAGAAAACTGTTAGTTTTTATTAAAAATAGGAAATATCCAGAATTACAATGAAGAATTAAAAGCATAATTGTAGACTTAAACTAAATATAATTAGGATATTATCTTATAACCATTGACACCGAAACTATCCGCCTAGATCACACAATGACCTAAGAAGTAAAAGATTAAAAAACCTAAACAAAATGTTTGAACAAAATAAATATACGAACAAATTTGGCTGCATCATCAAACAAACCACAAAAAGGGATAAAACTAGCCAAATAAGAGCAATCTTGATTAGTCGTGACAATGTCAAATCCAATCATAATAAAAAAGATAACCAAAAATAACGGTCAAACGGCTAAAAACTACCAAAAGAAATAAATAAACATACCATAAAGACAAAGATAAACGTGTAACGAAGACATAATTATTCTTATTAAAAAATTTAAAAAAATAAAGAGAAAATACAACTGACAATCGACAATCAGCATCAAAACCGGCATTGTCATCGGCTAAACAAAATCAAAGATTAAAAAATTTATTTGATCTATAAAAAATAACACAAATTATAAAGAAAACAAGAGAGAGAGACTAGGATTTAATTGGTTTAACAGTTCTATAATTGAATCAGTATTAAAATTACATTTAAACCACAAACAAATTTTTTATATGTATGATTGTATCAAATTGTAATTATAAAATTTATTAAGTGTTCATTTTTTTAGTACTCTTTGATTTTTGTTTAGCCGGCGGTGGCATCAATTTTATTGTTAGTTATTTGCTGTCGGTGACTATTATGTCTTTTATCTTTTTTGCTTGAGTCGTTTTAATTTTGAATAAGATTTTTCTTTCCTTGTGATATGATTTTTCTCTGTTTTTGTGGCACGTGTTTTCTCTGCTATTGTGACACGATCCTCATGGTTGTTGGTATGTTTTTCGCATACCTCTGTGGTTGTTTTGGTTTCTATTCTGATTAGTTAGTCGATGGTCACGTATAGTCAGATCTCTATTTTGGTAAAAGATTGTTTGTTGATGTAATCAGATTGTGTAGCGAAGCAGGCTGCCAGATTATTTGGTTCGCTCTTTACTCCCTACTCCTTTATCCTTTTTTTCAAGCGTCTCATTCGATAGAGACAATGAGTTTTTATGAAGGTTATTGGGTTTTAATGATTAATCGTCATTTTTAGAAGGTTTTAATTTTCTTCGTATCTTTATTTTTAATTTTTTTTCTTTTTTGTGAGTATTTTGGTGACTATTGTATATGGCAGTCCGCATGTTGCTTACAGGAATCAGCTTTGGGCATGTCTTGAGCAGCTTAATCCTGGTCCAAATTTTCCTTGGTTGTTAGGGGTGATTTCAACGCAATTCTTCGTTCGGAGGAGAGGAAAGGGGGTGTTGTAGGTCGTGTGGGGATTAGTAAGGGTTTTGGTTTGGTTGATTCTTGTGCTCTTCTTGATATTGGTTTCCATGGCCCTCCTTTTACTTGGTGTCGAGGTAAATTGCAACAAAGGCTAGATCGATGCCTTATCAATTCTTGTTGGTTGAGTACTTATCTCGATTCTTCTATCATACACCTGGATCGTCTTGGTTCGGACCATAGGCCAGTCTTGTTTCGCATGACCTGTTCTCGTACTAATCTTAGTCAAAAGCCTTTTACTTGGTGTCGAGGTAACTTGCAACAAAGGCTAGATCGATGCCTTGTCAATTCTTGTTGGTTGAGTGCTTATCCCGATTCTTCTATTTTTCACCTGGATCGTCTTGGTTCGGATCATAGGCCAGTCTTGTTTCGCATGACCTGTGCTCGTACTAATCTTAGTAAGGGTTTTGCTGGTTCGGACCATAGCGTGCTTCAGGATTGTTGGTCTTCAAATTTGGATTTCAGAGCAAATATATCCAACTTGCGGGAGAAGCTTGCTAATTGGAACAGTAATAGTTTTGGCACGATTGGTGCTCGGAAGAAAAGGCTTCTGGCAAGACAAAGGGGAATTGACCGGGCCTTGGGGCGTAGGCATTCAGATTTTTTATTGGAGCTGGAAAAGAAATTGAAGGCTGAGTTAAAGCAAGTACTTGAACGAGAAGAGAGTCTCTATATGCGGAAATCTTGATATGAGGCAGCCTATGGGGACCTCTTTGATTGTAATGGATCTGGAATGAAGTAAGCAATTCCATTGCAGCAAACTTACTAAAACTAAGAAAGATGTTGTTGGTTGTATGGTTAAGGTTAAGAACGAAAATGGATAAGAAAGGATGAAGAAAGGAAGGAATTAGGTTCCTGGAAATTTAGAATGTTGAAAGGTGGAAGATGAATGCTCGGAGAAGATGGCAATGGTGAAAGAGCAATTCTAGAAATTTGGTAAATAAACAAAGAACAAGGAAGAACCTATACTAAAAAGTATAAACCCGAACCTTACACGCTCAATGTTCAAAGGACTTGGACCCGTTAGATAGCAATCTAAGAACCCAAAGTTTCACAAGCTTGACACAACAAGATCAGACTTGAAATGTCAAGAAAATAGTTATAAGAAGAACCAACATTGAGAGAAAAACCTCACAATAATTTTTATTCATAAAATGTCTAACCTTTGCACTTACAAAATTACAAAATATATAGTTAAAAGAGAGATATGGAAGGCCATCACTTGTGGCTACAAATTAATATAATTTTGAATTTAAAACTCAAATGAAAAAACCACCATGTAACTCCCTTGTGTTGCTGCCCATTTGTGTGGCTGATTTTGAATGCATTTAACACATTTTGCATGTGTTAAATGAGTGGATAAGGAGGTTAAAACCGGCCATGCATTGGAGGGAAGGGTTGAGAATTCAAACAATATCACATGTGTTTTCAGTTTGAATTCAAATATGCCCAATGTTGAATTTCCACACATATGCACAATGTCACACATGTCATGCACTCTTGGATAGGTATATAATGCCCCACATGCTGCTCACATGCTTGTAGGACACTCTCCCACACGTAGGACACCTTTGAGTTGCTTCTGGACTTGTTAGCTTAAATTGAGCTAGTGGAGCTGAACGGAGCTAAGGTGAGCTGAATTTAGCTAGCTGAACGTGTAGTGAGTTTATTTGAGCTGAGATGAGCTGCATACACTCCTTTGAGCTTCAACCGAGCTAGGATTAGGACCTTAAGCTGGTGCCCTTTATTGTTCCTATATGAAAACATAATAACCTCCATCAAACTATGGCAAACTTATTGTAAACATACTATAAGCTGAAAATACCATGCAAACACACTTATGAGCTATAAAACTTATTAAAATATAAAGTAAGTAATATATATAAGCACACACTTATATATCTAATGAAACTAATGCAAATGCATATAATTACTTAATATAACTAAGGTGATGTATGTAACACATTGAAAAACTTAGTTTCTAAGGCATAAACATTATGTAATGATTATGCCTTAGAAACTTGTAAACACTTAAGAGAAAGAGCTTCCCTAAAATGATTTGCCTTAGAACGTGTGATAGGTCCTGTTGGTAGGACCTCCGGATCAGCTTCCTTTGCTGGCGTTGATGTACTCACATCAAATCTAGGGCTAATTGGATTACTATCAGAGACCGAAACACGAATTTCTACCATTCCTATGCTAGAATTCGCCATAATCGGAACACTATCTTATCTCTAAAACAAGCGGATGGTTCGTGGTGTTCGGATCAGGGTGAATTAGGTTGTATTGCAACTGATTTCGTTAAAAGTCTCTTTACTAGCTGTGGTGCCTATGGTTACACTTATAATATCCGGGGTTGATGACACACTTTAGGATATGGGGTGCCCGAGCGATATCCGACAGCTTATTATGAACTGTGTTTCGATGGGTACTACTCATGTTCAGTGGAATGGTGCTCTATTAGATGAGTTCAAGCCTACTAGGGGAATAAGGCAGGGTGACCCTCTCTGGCCTTACCCTTTTTGTTATGTATGGAGCGTTAGGCGCAAGCTATTAGGAAGGACGATAATTGGATCCCAATTACGCTTTCTCGTGGGGGCCCTCTCTCACTCGTCTGTTTTTCGCTGATGACTTGGTTCATTTTGCGGAAGCGTCGCTTGAGCAGTTAGATGTGTTTCAGCGTGTGTTAAATGATTTCTCCTTTAGTTCTGGTCATCGGGTAAGTCACGCCACTGATTGGGATCTCCTTTGTGGTTCGTTGGCGTGGTGCATTTGGATTAAGCGTAACATGTTTATCCTTTTCAGATGAAATAATGGTAAGCGGGAGTACTCTGGAAATGGCGCACAAGTTGTGGATGGACTCTAAACATGCTACTACATTGGAGAGGGTGGTTCGGCCACGTGCTACGGTGGTTCATAGACTATCAGCTAAATGGTGTCCCCCTACAGGATATTGGGTGAAGTTCAACACTGACGGTGTCCGTGATTTAAACTCGGGAGCTGCAACTTGTGGCGGGGTGTTACGCGATTCGAAGGGGGATGCTTCCAATGGGTTTAGTCCAATATGCACTACCTCCTCCGATGATACAACGACTGCTTGATGATGATTTGAGCTTGGCTGCTGCGAACTAGTCACTGTTTTCTTCCTTTGTATTAAAAAATAGAATTAATACCAAAATATACTACGTGAATAAATAAAAACATCAAGTACTTTTATAAGAAATAAAAAAATTAATAAATAAAATAAATGAGATGGATGTAGATTTGGGTATGACGGGTTTCAATCTGACTCAATTTTATAGGTTCATTTTTTTTAATTTGGGTTCGAGTCAATTTTATAGGATAATGTCAGGTCGGTTCAAGTTTATGATAAAAATCTGCAATCCAACATGAGATAATAATATAATTATTTCTTATATATTTAGATATATTTGCATAATTCTCCTCCTTTTGTTTTTTCAATTAGATCTCTATTTTACCTAATAAAAATGAATATATATATATATATATATATATATTGTGTCGTGTCCGATAGGGTGTAGATTTCATCCAGAAAAGAGATTATTCTCTTTTTTTTTTCTTTTTTAATAAATTTTAAATCTAATTTTAATTCTACTTAGACAAAGAGGAAAACTGACATTTTAAGGGAGCTAAGAGGATTGGTCTAGGGAGTCTAAATCCCATCACTTACAAAAATATAAGGGAACAAAAGTAAACAATTTAATTACCCAACTAAATATGTTTGTTCATTAATGAATTGATGTAAATTTTGATTCGAAATAATTGATTAATAGATCGAATATCATAGTTAAAAGAACTGGGTTTTGAAAGGTTCTTGACGAGCTTGTAAATTTAGGCCATCTTTTATCCATGTCCAAGTATTGTTCATAACTTCAACTTATGTACAATCCGACACAACAAATTACAAACGCAAAGCAATTCAACAAGGGGGAAAAAACAAAGTTTCTTCACTTGGATGAGGGTAGAATCCTTAACTGAGCTTTTTGACGCTCAAGCTTCGAACTCCAATGCATACTTTTCGATCCGATTGCTCGAACCACTCTGGGAAACTCCACAAACCCTTTGATCCCTCGTTTTATGTGAGGATTCTCGGCTTCTGCACATGCTTTTCGCCGGACCGCCGTCGACGAACACACCGCAGTAACACCGTTGGATGACTTTTCACCCAACACAGGTCTCATCGACACTTTGGGATCATCATCGGCCGGTTGTCTGCGTTTAATTTCCTCCAATTCATTCACCTTCTCCTCGAACAGAACCTTGGCGTCGGCCAGCTTCATTTGAACTCTTTCTTCCCTCAAAGCCTCGGCCATCTTCAGCATCTTTCTCTCCTCCTTGAACTCCCTTTTCATTCGATCAATCTCCGATTTCTTGAAGGTGACTTCGGCCGCAAGCTTTTCACAGACAGTCTCCAATGCTTCTTTTCCCCTTCGTTCCTCGGCTCCTTGTTTCGCCAGTTTCTTGTTCAGGGACTCCGCCTTTTTACGTGCCTTCCGCTCGTAGTCCACCTCGGCTTTCAAGTCGATGATCTGTGCTCGAGCAATGCCTAGCTGGGTATCCATTACTGGTTTCACTTGACGATGAAGATGCTTGGTACTCGTGCAGCACTGCTGCTTTTGATTATGATGATTAGAATAATAAAATGGATTTTCGTACCAGCTAATCTCGTTGCCGAGATTTCCAGCGCTTGTGTTCTTCATCATCTTTTTCATGTCTTCTTTCTTTCGTTGTATGTTCAGTTATTGCCTCTTCTTCTTTGCTGCTTTTGCCTTTTCTTCCTAATGGGGAGTCACTGTCAAAGAAAGCTTTCTGGGTAGGACCATGATTTATGCTGCTTTTACCATTTTAATGGAGTTCTTTAAAGAAAATGAAAAATTGTGGGATAAGTCCAATGAATTTGTATACATTTGGTGCCATAGGGTTGGGGCCTCCCTGGGCAAAAAATTTGCATATTTGACAATAATATGGTGGTGGGGTAAGTTATCTTCTCTTGGGGCATGATTTTATGGAAAACCAAAATTTTTAGGGTAAATTATGCATTTAGTATTTAAACTATTAGTTTTAGTTCGTTTTAATATCTAAATTCTCATTTTTTTAAAAAAAATATCAATATATATATATCGACACCGCATAATAATTACTACATCTACGCACTATAGATTGATGTATTAGTTTAACGTTGAAACACAACCCAAAATACACCATCATTAATCATACTATCAAGTTCAACACATAGCAATAGTACGATAAACTATTAAAGTATTAGAAATACTTTTTTAACAAATATAAAACAACTATTATACTTTCATAATCATTAATGGTTACTTTTAACGGTTCGGTTAATTAAAACCGTTTAATATTAATAATTTGACTAATTAACATATAATTAATAATTATACTGATTAATGATTAAGGTTAATGTTTTCGTATTATTTTGCACACCCTAACATTGGATGCCCCACATGAAAATTTCAATAACCAAAGGATCATATATGTATGTATGCATGTATCTCACGGCAATCATTCCACCACAACAGCCCCCACATGCATACATGATGATGCAAGTGATTGATTAGGGTTCCTTTACAGCAGCATCAACAAATTAATAAGTATAAAATAAAATAGAGACGGTAGCGGATCCAGAAATAATTTTCAGAGTGTAGTAGATCCACATTCAAAATAAAAGTTTTTTGTATAAGACAAGTACAAACAAAAATTTCATGGTGGGCACAGTGGTGAATCCAGAAATATTTTTTAGGGTAGGTATACATATGTTAGCAACATAAAATTTTTAAATGGGACGAGTACAAATAAAACTTCAGGGTGGGCACCATCGGTTAAATAAATAACTAATCAAAGAAAATTTAGATTTTATTGTGGGCACGAAAAATTTTAAGATGAACACAATCAATAAAATAAATAATTAATCGAAGAAAATTTAAATTTTAAAGTAGACACGTGTCCACCCTGACCAAACCATGGATCTGCCACTTGGTGGACACTTTCAATAAAACCATGGAAGGAATTAGTAAGGAGGTCGGAGGGGCAGTGAGCCCCCCAACCCAGCAATTTTTTTTACATTAAAACTTATATATACACTTTAAATATTTATGGGACAATTTTGAAATTGCCCCATAATTTTAGAAATGTTATACTTTGTCCCCTTACGGTGAAATCCTGGCTCCATCCCCGAATAAAACGGATAACAAACATAAAGAAATTTAAATTCCAAGGTGAACATGAACATTACATACATCTGCCACTGCATACAGATAGATATGGTAATTCATTGATCAAACATGCTTTCATTTGAGGGACACTATAAGCTATCATGGAGTTCACACAATGGTGTTTTTAATAATGCAAGGGGGTGTCCCCCTTTTAGGTTAACTCCAGGACCCATTGGCACTGTCATAAACCTTAACAACAAATTTCTTTTTACTTCGAAACACGACTTGGGTGTTGGTAATTTGGCACTAACATGACAAAAAAAAAACTTGTCCTCTTCTGCAGAATTTGCCAGGTTAGTTGAATCATTTACTTGTACTCAATGCGAAACTTGGAAGGCAGACAAGCTCACCATGTGCTAAAGTTCTGCAATTTTTTTTCTCCTGCAGATCAGAATTTAGAGATCTTGGATTCAGTTTTTGTGGTTCATACGGACCAACTTCTGACAAAAAGATTGTTAAAACGGATGGGTGAAATGGACCAACTTTTCTATTGTTAAGAATTACATGCGAGGGAAAAGTTCGGGTTGAAAAATATAAAGGATGCACGAACCAACTTATCTCAATAGTTAAAAGAATCGTTGTTGTTCTTAGAGGTCATGAGTTCAAGCACTAGCATTCATTGTCAAATGATTGTCAGTATTTATAACATATAATAATTTGTAATCACATTAGTTTAATTATAAAAAGGATAAAGTAATTTTTGGCCCCTAAACTTGACAACCTTCTTCAATTTAATCTTTGAATTTCTTTTGGTTCATATTATTCCTTGAACTTGGGGGTTTTTTTTTTTGACATTTTGATGACATGAAACTTAAGATCAACGGTATTTAAATGGTCAGTTCGGTTATTAACCAAACCAAATTAGTATTAATTGGATTATAATTAATCTAATTAAAAAATTAGTGACCAAGTTGAGAAAAGATGCTAAGTTCAAGGACTAAAGTTGCTTTATCCATAAAATAGGTCTAACTATTGTGTTAGTCTATTTGTTATACTACAATTTGTGGTTTGGTTTATCTACTTTAATTTGACATAATTTAGTCTATCTACTATAATATTATTAGTAGTTTGAATTGATAAATATTGTTAGTTGTTGTTCTTAAATTCATAATATAAAATATGATTTTAAAATAATTTTAAGTATTTAGTTGATATGTAAATTTATTATCGTTTAAACATGATTGACTGAATTTTCAATTGATCTTAATTGCATACTATTTTAATCCTAAGAATTTGCATGTCACACGAAATCAACAAAGTTGATATATATATATATATATATATATATATATATATATATATATATGGACAAGTTCTAATTACACGTAATCTCAATCTTTGATTTTTCTCATCCAACGATCATAAATAGTGTAAAACTAGAAGTTTTACACTATGTGTAAGTACATATATAATACAAAGTTTAAAAGTAAAATTGGGTTTAATTTTTTATTTTTAAATCAAATTATTTTTTCTCCTTTTACAATTATTTTTAAAAGATTATGTATGAATTTAAAATATAATTATATTACAAATTTATTTAGAGAGCCCAAAGTCACCAAAATAAATTAAATCATAAAACAAATTTATAATTCGAATCTTATTTATTTTTTTAAAATTATTTCTCATTTATTTTAAATATATAATCATTTAAAAATAATTATGAATAAAATTAATTTAATTTAAAAATATTAAGCTTGATTTTATTTTTAAATCTTGAATTAACTATAATTTAATATATATATATATATTAAATATAATTAATTTATTAGGTTTTTATTATTTTTTTATGTCATAATTTAATATATATATATATATATATATATATATATATATATATATAATATTGTACAAAGTAGAAACTAACATTGGATTTAACCTTTGGTAGAGGTAAACACTCCTACACTTGTGGTACTTGGTTTATTTCTCCAAGGTAGAAAAAAAATTCCAATTAGGTGATGGTACATGTCATTGATGAAATGTGTCAAAATAATTGGTTTACATGTTACACCTATTGATTGGATGGTTAGATTTCTGAATTAAAATAAAACTTGGAGTAAAATGATAGAATGTGTGAGTATTGATCAATAAATGTATAATTATATCAATTTTATTAACTATTATGTTAATTCTTCCGTTAAATATTAACAACACGTGACTTGATTGAAATCAATTAAATAGTTATGTGGTCATATCTGAAAAAATGATGGTCATATCGACACCACTCTCATAGTTAGATGGTCATGTGAGTAGTTTTTTTATTAAACTAAAGTGATTACAAAGTAGTGTATGTTCTAAATAATCTCAATTATTTAATAATGAACACTCAATCACCTGCTACAGTCGCTGGTGCTAGAACTCGTGACCCCTAAGAACAACAACGATACCTTTAACCACTGAGATAAGTTAGTTCGTGCATCATGTGAGTAGTTTACCTTAACAATATAATATTATTTATAATATATTTTAATTTTATAATTATGAGATTATTAAAAATATTTAAATGATGTATGCTTTAATTTTATTAATCAAATTGTTTAACTATTTAAATGATGTCAATTAAACCATTTATCGTTAAGTTAATGCGACAATTAATAAATTTTAGGGTAAATTACTTAGTGATCATTTAATTATATGGTTGGTATCGATATGACCACTGTACTTTAAATTTTTGGTTACATGATCAGGGACTCAGCCCCTGTTAAAATTTGTATATTCGATATAATTTTGGTTTAATAGTATTTTGGTTTATGTAAAAATAAATATTTAAATTTAAAAAAATATAAAAATTTATTAAATATTTAATTAAATAGTGGTCGAACTAAAGAATGATAAGTATGTGTTCTCAAATTTTTAGTCTAATTACAATTTAGGTCATTGTAAGTTTAAATATTAGACAAATTAGAAGTTGTCTTGTGAATTTTGAGTTTCTATTATAAATTTAAGGTAAATGCAAGGTTGCATATGTACAAAGACTTTCAACTATTTGACAATGAAAGCTCATACCCCTACATACGCAGTGCTTGAACTCGAGACCTCAAGGATAACAACAATCCCCTTAATCACTAAGGTCACTTGTTCATGCTAAATTTTGAGTTTAAATACCTAATAAGTCTTTATATTTTTCTTAAATATTCTAATATTTCTGCCCCTGTCAATATTTAATTTTGGTTCTGTCCCTGTACATGACCACATATATGTTTAAGTGGTTTCAATGTAGTCACTTGTCGTTAAAAACAAACAGTGTAGCTGATGTGAGCTTCAGACTCGTCGTTAATCAATAACAACAACATCAACTACGTCGTTTGTTTTTAACGGCGGGCGGCTTGATTGAAACTATTTAATTATTTATGTGATCATATTATCAAAATTGAAAGTATAGTGGTTATATCGATAGTGGCCACTTGAATAGTTTACCCTAAATTTTATATAATTACACATTTGATTACATATTCTATTAATTTAATATTTTTTAAATTAATAAATTTAATCCTCTAATCATAGATACGAAGATTATTCAGCTTGT
Organism: Hibiscus syriacus; assembly: GCF_006381635.1. Lineage (NCBI taxonomy): Eukaryota > Viridiplantae > Streptophyta > Magnoliopsida > Malvales > Malvaceae > Hibiscus > Hibiscus syriacus. The sequence continues at coordinate 522,576 of NW_024062312.1, read as the reverse complement.
TTTATATGTTCATCTTGTTTTTATTTACAGAAAATGAAGTCGATCAACAATTCAGTTGTTCTTCGTAGCTCCTATAAGCAAACTCCATTGAGATTAACAAGAAAATCAAATTCCCATTTCAAATTCATCGAAAACCAATTTCTTTTACTACAAGAAACCTAACCTGAAAACAAGAATTTTTAAGATCACTCGTTAAAGATGTGTTCTACCAAATACCAAACAGTAACTTGATAACAAAGAAATCACAAACCTTGAAACATGAAAGAAAGAAAGAAGAAGAAGAAGAAGCACCATTTGGGATGTCATCAAAAGCAACAGAACAGAAAAGTATCATCAAAGAAAACTGAAAAGAATTCACAGAAGACGACCTTGGGAGCATTAAACGAACTCAAAACCAGGACTAAAGAAAATGACACAGCATCCAAGTGATGAACATTTTTGAATGAAGAAGATGAGACGAACCTGAAGTCAAATTCCCAGCCATTTTGGAAGATTGAATTCGAAAAAGCAAAGCAATGTCCAGACAACCAAGGTGTTTTCGGCTTTCTGGTGCTAAAGAATAAGAAATAAGTGAAAAGAGAATAGGTTGGTTGCCATTCTTGACGGATTCTTCTGTAATAGAAGAGTTGACAGAGTTTAATAAATTGGCATAACGATAAAAATATACATATATAAGACGTTTTATTAAATAGTCATTTTGATTCCGTATTATTATTTTTTTGACATTTTGGCTCTTAATATAAATAGTTAGTCAGTAAACATTCCAAAATATAGATTTTTTGTCTTAAAATAGGGATATTTTTATCTTAAAATGAAATGTCGATGGACGAAATGCTCCCAAAAAAAACAAAAAATAAGGACTAAAGTTACTATTGAATCAAATATTAGGGACATTTTTATTCTAAAATGAAATGTTGGGGCCAAAATACTTTAAAAAATATAAACTAAAATAGCTATTTATACAAACGTTAGAGACATTTTTTTATTATGTCTAACAAATTTGTATGAGATGGATTTAAACCAACAAATAAATTACTTATAATTCACTTAATCTTATTTAAATATAAAGTAAAGTATACAAATGGTCCTCCGACTATAAGATATTGTTTTGTTAAGTTTTTTTTTACATTGAAAAGTTGTAAAATTGTCATTTGATATACAGAGTTGTTTTGTTGAGTGCATATACTATTAAAAGATACAAAATGGTCACACAATTATTCATATATTCTAAGCTCGTCATTTTATGTTAAAAACTTGAAGGTCGTTTGAGCTAGACGTTAACCTTATTTCTGTGATATGATAAAATCGATGCCTACTGCCACTATCGTTGCTTTTAAGAACTGGTTCGACGACATAATATTTCAAGCACTAACTTGATAATATAATACAAATAGAGATTCGATACACAAAATACAACTCAAACAGTTATGAGATCAGATTTTTACCATATCTCAATGAGCAGGTCAACATCCAACTCAGACGAAAGCCATTTTTTTAATGAAAAAGGGGACGAGTTTAGAACATATGAATAGTCGAGTGACTATTTTATAACTTTTAATTATCGGGGAACTCAACAAAGAAATATCTTATAGTCGGGAACTATTTTATAACTTTCAATAGTAAAGGACTTAACAAAGTAGTATCTTGTAATCAAGGGACTATTAACAAAGTAGTATCTTGTAATCAAGAGACTATTTTATACCTTTCTATAATCAAGGGACTTAAAAAACATCACCGTATAATCAGGGAATCATTTGTGTAATTTACTGTTAAATATATTATATCAGATTTATTAACAAGTTATTATAAACTATATTGAAAATGAAATTAAATTCTATAAATAATTAAAAAATAAACTCCATAAACGAGTTATGGAGCATTTTTTTTAAAAAAAAGAAACACTTTATGTTACGTTAATATTATTATTTTATGTTGGAGGAGACTAATTACATAATGATCTAATAACCAATTGGTTTAGTAAGATGAGGTACCAGATATTTTAAGTAAGGTCAATGGTTTAAATCTTGACGATGGTGAATGGAGTAAATTGGGTTGGGAGGGTCGACATTGCCTCTGCAATATCTGATTCAGATTATACGAGAAATTCAATTGTATATGAGATAGTGCTTAAAACATTATTTGCAATATTAATAATATATTTTATATTAATTTTGATATATTTCAAATTCATCCCTAAACTATGATTCTCATTCTAATTGATGTACAAACTTTCTAATGTTTCAATAATGTCTCCCTGAATCATTCAAAAGTTCGAAGATAAAATTAGAAGGGAAAGTTTTGTTTCATATGGGTATCCCCAAATTCATGTGATATTCTGTTTTTGTTTCATGTCATTTTTTACTTATATTTTATATCCAATTTATAGAAATATTTTAGATATTTTATTATTCTAATTTCATTTATTGAATAATTTGATTAAAAATAAAAAGTTTTGCTTAATTAACCCTCTAATATCTGGAGGCTGGAGCATTTTAACAAGAAACCCTAGTTCCATGGATTGAATACATGGGCCTTTGCCTCTTGGATTTGTTTGTATGTTATTTTATTCTTGGATTTGGTAATGGGTTATAAATTAGGGTTGTTCACGGACGGTTATGAGGTTTTTCTAACAATAACCTAACCATTAAGAAAATTCTATATATTAGTAATGCCTTCTAATGGAACATGAAGGATTAGCATTAAGACAAAATATCTAAACAACGATACGAATACGGTATTCTTAAAAAATGTAAAGATTAGCTTAGCTATTTCCTATACTTTACACATATTCAGTATTCTATAATTAGTGGTTATCATTGTATAATATAAAGAAATTAATTGATTTTTTGGGTCATTTTTAATTCTTGAAACCGCGGATGACAATATCTTGTATTATAATTATATCTCGAAAGCCGCACCATTAAAATAATAATTAAACAATTTAATATCAACTTGAATTGATTTAAATAGTAAGCAACTTAATCAGAGACGGATTCAAAAATATTTTTCAGAATGAGGATCATATCTTAATAAAAGAGTAACCGATTAAGGCAAGTAACCGGGGTCCCTCGATATTGCTCTATGAACACCCAATTACGAATAAAATACGGGATCCTGTTAACTTATAAACTGTGGTTTAGGGCCTAAATCTTGTCCCCCCCCCCCCAATAGTTTATATTTTGCAAAGCCCTAGCTTGGGGATCCCCCATTGGGAAAAGTAGGCAATAGCAGACCGTTCGGTCCTTTATTTATTTATTTTTTCTTTTATACTATTGAAGTTTAAAAGGTGGTGCCAAACACGGAGTTTAGGTCCGGATGCATGCACTTCCCCTAACTTGTAGCTTTTGCCATTATATATGTGTATTCTAAGGGCTAGGGTCACAACTTCTACCTCAAGATTTAGGACACGTTCTCAATTAATAACGGATATAAAAATATTTTTGACGAACTATAGAGGTGCTTAATGAGTTGATTAATTCGTGAGTAGTTTAAACTTGATTCGGTCAAAATTTAGTAAAAGCTCAATTTAGTTAATTTGACTCGAAATCTTAACGAGTTGAGTCGAGCAAAGTCTAACTCGACTCGATAAGTTCGTGACCAACTCGTTAATTTTTAAATAGTTATCTTAAAAAAATATTTCATTCAAAAAATTACTAATTTACTAATAGATAATAAAAAATAATAAATTACTAATCCTTTAACTTTTTAATAAATAATTAAAAATACTAAATTATTAATAATTATTATTTTACTACACCAAAAAAACGTTAATTATTATTTTAATGTGTTTATGAATTGTTATTTTAATGCTTAAACTTTGAATTGATTTCATACACTCTTTTGATAATTTTTAGTTAAATTTATTAATTTATGTTCATATTAATTTCTATATAGTATTAGTAGATTTTACTTATAATTAAAAAAATAAAATAAAATAAAAATTCCGATGAGTTTAACAAGCAATGAGCTTAATGCGTTTAACGAGCTACGAGTTGAGCAACCAATTTTTTTAATGACACGAGTCGAGTAAAATTTTAATGAGCTTAATTAGCAATGGATCGAGTCGAGCAACAAAATTTTTTAACGAACAAGAGTCGAGCACTGCCTAACTCGCGATCAACTCACTTAGATATATTAATAATATATGATTTTTAAATGATGTGAACGTAAATAAAATTTTAGAGTTTACTTCATTAATAAAATCACTAATTAATAAAAAAAAATTAAATTTCAAGATAAACACATATCAACCATCGAGAAACTACGGATCCGCCAATGTTATAAACCCTACGTTTCCAGTATCAACCACTAGGACACAAAAACTGCACTAACATGTATTATTCTAAATTTAGTTGTTTCGTGGATGGCGGCAGGTAATAAAAAATAGCTTCAAAGTCATTCCTTTGTCATTTAGCTGTAATAAGTGCAGGAAAAATAATCATTTTGCCACGTGATTTGTGTGTGTAACATAATTATCAAAGGGTTTTCTTCTTTTTTTTTCCTTTGTCATTTTGCCACGTGATTTTTGAGTAGATATATATTTATTTTTATTATCAGTCTTAACTGATAATAAAATAAATATATTTTTTCAGCCATTTTCAATAGTAAAATTTATTTATTATGAACCTAAAATTGTATAATTTAATTCCATCCAAAATGTCAAAAGCATGAATATTATCATTATTGTTATTGAAATTTTTAAACATGCTAGATCAATTAAATCCAAAACAAATTAGAGTAGCACAAACTAAAAGATCCTCAACAAGAATTGGACCCCCTTTTTTTTGTCATGAATATTACAGTAGCATGATTTCATAGGTAGAGGACGGACCCATGATTTTATGTCCAGTGGTGAATTTGAACTTATAAAATTTTATGGGGTGAATTTAAACTTATAAAGTTTCAGGGAGCGAAAACAGATTTTAAATAGAAAATACATAGAAAAAAATCTAAAATATAAAGTAATTTTAAAATTTCAGAGGACGACAGTCTCCACCCGCCCTCAATCTATCCCTGCATATGCATGACATAAACAACATAAAATTCACAAAGATCAATCTTACTCAAATCCTAATGAAAACTCTCCATTAAAGAAGATGACATGGTTTAATGTTAGCTAGGTAGTTTTAGTGAAGGATGGAATTTCTTCATTCAGTTTCTGCTCCAGGTAAGGCACATCGACGACTCTCAGATCACTAACCTGCAACAGCCAAATAAAGAATTTGCACTTGGTAAATTAGCATGCAGAAACCCCTAATTAACCACGTAATCAGTGAACAATCATACCTCAAGGTTTATGGTGTGAATCAGTCCTCCGTCGATCTTGGTAGAGATACTGTGGACAACATCAAGCCCTTCCTCGAGCAGTAGTTGTAGCACCCTGGAGAGGGTCAAAGCTTGAGCAACAACACCGGTGCTGACCACAACTTCAACGCCGTCGTCCAAAGATCGGCGAACCACGACGCTGCTCGGGAAAGCCTCATTAGAACCGGTCGTCCCCCGGCGAAAACCACTCAAATCGACCGATACTTCCTTTAGCTCGTCTCTCCTGGCAATCAGTTCATCGATCCTCTTCTGCAGGTCCTTTATGTAGCTTATTGCTCCGCTCATATGATCTGATATCGCACGCTTCCCCTGAAAGCACCATGAAAAGTAACCCTAGATCATAATTCATAAGTATATGCAACAACAAGAGAGCAGTTCTCTTCGATTATTCAAAACGGGTTACCTTGATGTACTCGAGAGGGAGAAGGGTTCGGAGAGAAGCATAAAGAGTGGACATTTCTTGCCTTCTTTGCCTCTCAATATCCCTATGCATCGACTTCCTCTCATCATCGTCCTTACCATTTTCTCTCCTCTCACTAGCCATTAATCTTCTTTGCCGGCCTCTATTACTACTGCTGCCAGCCATGGCAACAAGATCCAAAGTTTCATCTTGTGGGAGTGTGTTTTGAGGGTCGGAATTGGAGGAAAACTGGAAGAAAATCTCATCCATACTGCTTTTATTAATGAGTGGGGATTGGAGAGAGGATTTTCTGGAAATTATAAGAGTGAAGGCAAAAGCAATGGATACGTTTGTTAGGGTGCGAGATCTTGAGATGGGACCGAACATGTCAAGATTCCCTGTAATGCTCCATCAGGTGTTTGATATATAAGATCACTGATTCGATTCGAATTAAATTTTATACATTCGAGAATATCTTTTTAGAGTTAATTGCATCATGTGTCCCCAATCTATGACCCTCATTTCAAATTAGTCCCTAATTTTTTAAACATTTCAATTTCATGAACTATGACTATTATTCTAAATTAGTCCTCATGATTCTATTTATAATAGAAGTCATTTACATCAATAAGGAGGAATCTACATTAAAATACGACTCAAATTCTAATCCTAATCTAAATACAAGATAAAGACACTAGTGTAGTTTGAGTAGAATTCTTCTTTTCTTGCATCATTGTTGAGATGTGGGTATGCTTTATTCACCGAGTGATATTGTCTTGTGCGATAGAAACTCTAAAGTTTTCAAATTTACCTAAAACTTTTATGCTTGAATTATCCTTCGACTGTCGAAACACCTAAAATGTCAAAACTTGCTAAAACAAACGCTCAGAGATAGATTAGAATACTAAGATAGTTAAGATACATCGTCTCAAACTAGTGATGATGCGACACTCTGAAAATCGATCTTAAATTTTACCAATGATTTAATGTATAACGATCCAAAAATCTTAAGTTAACGTTCAGAAGTTAACACGAGGTGGTTTTGGGTCAGACCTATATATTAACATCTACTTGTAAGAATCCTAAATTCCTCGAAGTAATTCAAAAGGGGTTTTAGTGGGGGTTAAACCTTATCTTCTTATGGAGAGTTTCTAAATTCACCCCTTAGTCATTGGGAATTAAAAGATAACGTTTTGTAGGTTGTTTATGTAACATCCTCAATACCGGGTTAGTGATCAAATTGTAAAGTTTCATAATTTGATGACTAAATAGAAGAATGAAATAGCTCTATGATTATTAGATGCATATGATGAAGGTTATTTTGTAATTGTTAAAGGAAATAAAGGGTAAAATGGTCATTTGATCATTTAAGGAATTATATACACGTGGGAAGAGAGCTATCTGGAAGCTTTCTTCTTCTTGCCTTCTCTTCTTCACGTGGGGCTAGCTTCAAAAGGTAAGTTCTTTGTTTGTAAATGAATTGTTGATTTTAAGGTTGGGTTTTGATTATTAGATGATAACTAAGCTTAAGGAAAGCTTAAATCATCTTAAAAACAAATGATGGAGAGGTTAAGAGAGATTAAAGATTTGGAGTTTTTATATGAAATTTTGGAAAGGAATTGATAAGTAGATTTTGAAGTTAAATTTGACTTGTCAATGGTTAAATTAAGAGATTTGGAGTGTTAGAATTGGAATTAGAACACATTGAAAATTTGGTATGATTTTTGAATCTCATATGGAAGATAGGATTTTGAGGTTTAAGATGAAATAAATGAATATAGATTGGTTTAAGTATGTATACTAGAGTTAAGAATGAAAAGGGGATGATATATGAAGGGTTTGAGTGGAAATGAAGTAATTTTCGGGTTGAAAATATGATTTCTGGGCAAGGGGAATCGGTACCCATTCAAGGGGAACCGATACCCCTTCAAACGACAGAATTCCAGAATGTCTTGAGGGAATCGATACCCCCATGGTAGGGAACCGATTCCCCCTAAAGAAAATGTTAATATTGGTTTAATAAGTTCGTTTAAGTTGCTAGTATTCAATTACAAGGTGTAGGTATCTAATGATTACCTCGAAATGTACATTTATGTAGATTCTACGCATAAAGAATTCCGGAACGTTTGGCAAGTAAGATCGATCAAGGGGAAAGATAAGAGATTGGAATTGACTAGTGAGGCCAGGTGAGTGCATATTAATTAGTTTATGGTGCTAAATGGAAACAAGACTTGCGACAAGTCTATTTCCTCTGTTAGAATGCATGAATATATGATTATACGTATATGAATGACATGAATTGTATGTATGCATGATTATATGTGTTAACATGCTTTTGAATGTAATGTTATGAGAAGTATGTGCTATGTAATGTATATATATGAACATATGTGAAACTGAACTATGTGACTGCATGATAAAGATATGAGCCATATGACATGATATATGTGAACATGAGAAAACAAAGTATAAGATATGAACTATGTGATCCTATGAGAATATGAAAAGAATCTATGTGATTGCATGCAACATATGATATTAGATCAATGATTACACGTACATGTGATACGTGACTGAAAAGAAAAGATATGTGGTTATAAGAGAAAGAATATGAATAAGTAATGTGAACTGTTATAAATGATAATGCCCATGTTATGTGATATGAGAGCTAGGGTATAGTTGGCATGCCAAGGGTCGAGGGTTACCTATGTTCTTCGGAACATATGGACTGTTTACCTATGTTCTTCGGAACATATGGACTGTTTACCTATGTTCTTCGGAACATATGGACTGTTTACCTATGTTCTTCGGAACATATGGACTGTTTACCTATGTCCTTCGGGACATATGGACTGATTACCTAGGTTCTTCGGAATCTATGGACTGGTCCTTCGGGACATTGATCGAGCTGTGGTGACAGCATATGTGTGCACAACCTCAATGTACTCACATACCTTAAGTTCTCACTAGTGTACATGGGCTAATAAAGTGATTAAACAAGCATACTGAATGTGATATGTATACGATGGGGTTATAAGTGGTTTGAAATGTGTTACGTGAACCATATGATGTTGTGTGTGTATAGTGTTTAATTGAAAAGGTTAACAATAAAGTATGTGATTACATGATAAACTGTTAATGATGAATTATGTGTCTGTATGTATTTACTGTAATTAATCTGATATGATTTTATATGATACGAAGAATGCATGGAATTGGTATAACATGATAGAACATAACATGCATGTATTGATATATGTTATGAAGTGCATTGTAAGTCGTTATGCCTCACTAAGTCTTCGACTTAGCGTGTGATTGTTTCACACGTAGGTTTCGAGAAGAGGAAAGAGTAATGCGGAGCAAGACAGGTCAGTTTTCCTTACCAAATGTCAGATCAGAAAATGTATGTATTGTTTACAGAGTGTAGTTGGCATGTAGTCTAAAGATATAAATGGTATGAACTCTGATATCTGTTGTAAACGTTTTGAAATAATTTAAATGTTATCAAAGTTTTTAAATTACCCACTATTTTATACGAATGAATGTTTAAAAAGTCAATGTGACACTTCGGACTCGTATCCGGGTCGGATACGGGTTGGGGGTGTTACATTTAATGGTATCAGAGCTAAGGTTTAGCCGATTCTCGGCATAAACCGAAGTCCAAAGTGTCATAAAAGGTGTACATGCCAACATAGATTGAAAAATTTCTGATCTGATTGTGTAAGGAGTATGTTGTCTTGCTAATAGAATAAGAATAGTTTAATACAGTAGAAATCCGATCGTAATAATTTCAAAGTAAGTGAAAGGTGATATTCCTGATTGTGATAGCTATTCACTTGCCCTGGCCAGGCAGGATGAAGAGCGTACACCTCAGGAAATGCCTAGTAAGATCAAAAGTTGATTTCAGAAAGCTGAAATCATATCTGAATAATGATAGAAAGTTTTCATCGTTTGAAATCGGAAAAACGATATAGAGTTATTATGTGGATAAGATAGAATATGGTGAACGGGTGTCACCATAAGAATGTTAAAAAGATCTAAGGACGTGATGAGTACGTATAGAAGAACTTAAGGATAAGTGCATTAGTGACAAGTGTATAAGATGTATAAGTCAGAGCTTATAAGTTCAAAATGAAGGAATAACATTGTGTATAAGCAAGAGCGTTTATATGATAAGGGTTTGCAGTTAAGACGGAAAAGTTAGCGTTAGCTAACGAGAATATGCGATGGGAATGTACTGGAATTATAAGATTATAAGATATTGTCAGGATATGAGAACCAAATCCGTAATGGATCTGGATACAGTTGCATATTTGGATCATAGTAATGTGGTATAGTAAAGGAAAAGAAAGTAAGAATTTGTATATTTAAGTAAAGCTGAGGATTGATAAGAAGAGTTTGAGAATATGTATATCGATGATCAGATTATAGGACACAGGAAGTCAGAATGTTGAGTTTGAGTAAAAGAAATTTCAGGATGTATGAGAATAGAGGTGAAATTGATAAGTTGAGTAAGCGAATATTAAGATAATTTAGATTGGAAAGAATGTATATGATTGGTATAAGAGGGCTTGTGCCCTAGACTGAACCAAAGTTATTATCTAGCTGTCAGAGTAAAGGTACTAGAGTTATAAGATTGGAGGAAAGATATAGTGGAGTTAATTGATTATGATATGAATTTGAATATAATTGTATATTCTGAGCAGATAGCTATGATGTAGAAACAGAGATAAGTATTTGCATGGAACCTTCAGGAAGGAAAATACAAGTATAAGAAATGAAAGGGATTGATTTAAAAGAATCAGATACGATAATATGGAAGTACAGAGGACAGTTTTGATATAGAGTGATGAGATGAATGTTATTGTCAACGTGATGAGTGACATTATATGGAATTTTAGAAAGATCAAAGGAAAATGCATAATCGAATGAGAGAAAAGACAACAATGGATTGGTATTACTGGTTATTGCTTATATGATAAACAACAGAAGATGAAGGTATAAACGAAAAAGATAGTCGAAAACTAAGGGATTGAAAAGTAAGTTTCTGATGATGACAAGAAAGAATAAGTCAGGGAAGCAACATAAGAACATTAGAAGATATGTTCCTATTAAGATGTGCAGTGAAAATTCGAGGACGAATTTTCTTATAAGGAGGGGAGATTTGTAACATCCTCAATACCGGGTTAGTGATCAAATTGTAAAGTTTCATAATTTGATGACTAAATAGAAGAATGAAATAGCTCTATGATTATTAGATGCATATGATGAAGGTTATTTTGTAATTGTTAAAGGAAATAAAGGGTAAAATGGTCATTTGATCATTTAAGGAATTATATACACGTGGGAAGAGAGCTATCTGGAAGCTTCTTCTTCTTGCCTTCTCTTCTTCACGTGGGGCTAGCTTCAAAAGGTAAGTTCTTTGTTTGTAAATGAATTGTTGATTTTAAGGTTGGGTTTTGATTATTAGATGATAACTAAGCTTAAGGAAAGCTTAAATCATCTTAAAAACAAATGATGGAGAGGTTAAGAGAGATTAAAGATTTGGAGTTTTTATATGAAATTTTGGAAAGGAATTGATAAGTAGAATTTGAAGTTAAATTTGACTTGTCAATGGTTAAATTAAGAGATTTGGAGTGTTAGAATTGGAATTAGAACACATTGAAAATTTGGTATGATTTTTGAATCTCATATGGAAGATAGGATTTTGAGGTTTAAGATGAAATAATGAATATAGATTGGTTTAAGTATGTATACTAGAGTTAAGAATGAAAAGGGGATGATATATGAAGGGTTTGAGTGGAAATGAAGTAATTTTCGGGTTGAAAATATGATTTCTGGGCAAGGGGAATCGGTACCCATTCAAGGGGAACCGATACCCCTTCAAACGACAGAATTCCAGAATGTCTTGAGGGAATCGATACCCCCATGGTAGGGAACCGATTCCCCCTAAAGAAAAATGTTAATATTGGTTTAATAAGTTCGTTTAAGTTGCTAGTATTCAATTACAAGGTGTAGGTATCTAATGATTACCTCGAAATGTACATTTATGTAGATTCTACGCATAAAGAATTCCGGAACGTTTGGCAAGTAAGATCGATCAAGGGGAAAGATAAGAGATTGGAATTGACTAGTGAGGCCAGGTGAGTGCATATTAATTAGTTTATGGTGCTAAATGGAAACAAGACTTGCGACAAGTCTATTTCCTCTGTTAGAATGCATGAATATATGATTATACGTATATGAATGACATGAATTGTATGTATGCATGATTATATGTGTTAACATGCTTTTGAATGTAATGTTATGAGAAGTATGTGCTATGTAATGTATATATGAACATATGTGAAACTGAACTATGTGACTGCATGATAAAGATATGAGCCATATGACATGATATATGTGAACATGAGAAAACAAAGTATAAGATATGAACTATGTGATCCTATGAGAATATGAAAAGAATCTATGTGATTGCATGCAACATATGATATTAGATCAATGATTACACGTACATGTGATACGTGACTGAAAAGAAAAGATATGTGGTTATAAGAGAAAGAATATGAATAAGTAATGTGAACTGTTATAAATGATAATGCCCATGTTATGTGATATGAGAGCTAGGGGTATAGTTGGCATGCCAAGGGTCGAGGGTTACCTATGTTCTTCGGAACATATGGACTGTTTACCTATGTTCTTCGGAACATATGGACTGTTTACCTATGTTCTTCGGAACATATGGACTGTTTACCTATGTTCTTCGGAACATATGGACTGTTTACCTATGTCCTTCGGGACATATGGACTGATTACCTAGGTTCTTCGGAATCTATGGACTGGTCCTTCGGGACATTGATCGAGCTGTGGTGACAGCATATGTGTGCACAACCTCAATGTACTCACATACCTTAAGTTCTCACTAGTGTACATGGGCTAATAAAGTGATTAAACAAGCATACTGAATGTGATATGTATACGATGGGGTTATAAGTGGTTTGAAATGTGTTACGTGAACCATATGATGTTGTGTGTGTATAGTGTTTAATTGAAAAGGTTAACAATAAAAGTATGTGATTACATGATAAACTGTTAATGATGAATTATGTGTCTGTATGTATTTACTGTAATTAATCTGATATGATTTTATATGATACGAAGAATGCATGGAATTGGTATAACATGATAGAACATAACATGCATGTATTGATATGTTATGAAGTGCATTGTAAGTCGTTATGCCTCACTAAGTCTTCGACTTAGCGTGTGATTGTTTCACACGTAGGTTTCGAGAAGAGGAAAGAGTAATGCGGAGCAAGACAGGTCAGTTTTCCTTACCAAATGTCAGATCAGAAAATGTATGTATTGTTTACAGAGTGTAGTTGGCATGTAGTCTAAAGATATAAATGGTATGAACTCTGATATCTGTTGTAAACGTTTTGAAATAATTTAAATGTTATCAAAGTTTTAAATTACCCACTATTTTATACGAATGAATGTTTAAAAGTCAATGTGACACTTCGGACTCGTATCCGGGTCGGATACGGGTTGGGGGTGTTACATTTAATGGTATCAGAGCTAAGGTTTAGCCGATTCTCGGCATAAACCGAAGTCCAAAGTGTCATAAAAGGTGTACATGCCAACATAGATTGAAAAATTTCTGATCTGATTGTGTAAGGAGTATGTTGTCTTGCTAATAGAATAAGAATAGTTTAATACAGTAGAAATCCGATCGTAATAATTTCAAAGTAAGTGAAAGGTGATATTCCTGATTGTGATAGCTATTCACTTGCCCTGGCCAGGCAGGATGAAGAGCGTACACCTCAGGAAATGCCTAGTAAGATCAAAAGTTGATTTCAGAAAGCTGAAATCATATCTGAATAATGATAGAAAGTTTTCATCGTTTGAAATCGGAAAAACGATATAGAGTTATTATGTGGATAAGATAGAATATGGTGAACGGGTGTCACCATAAGAATGTTAAAAGATCTAAGGACGTGATGAGTACGTATAGAAGAACTTAAGGATAAGTGCATCAGTGACAAGTGTATAAGATGTATAAGTCAGAGCTTATAAGTTCAAAATGAAGGAATAACATTGTGTATAAGCAAGAGCGTTTATATGATAAGGGTTTGCAGTTAAGACGGAAAAGTTAGCGTTAGCTAACGAGAATATGCGATGGGAATGTACTGGAATTATAAGATTATAAGATATTGTCAGGATATGAGACCAATCCGTAATGGATCTGGATACAGTTGCATATTTGGATCATAGTAATGTGGTATAGTAAAGGAAAAGAAAGTAAGAATTTGTATATTTAAGTAAAGCTGAGGATTGATAAGAAGAGTTTGAGAATATGTATATCGATGATCAGATTATAGGACACAGGAAGTCAGAATGTTGAGTTTGAGTAAAAGAAATTTCAGGATGTATGAGAATAGAGGTGAAATTGATAAGTTGAGTAAGCGAATGTTAAGATAATTTAGATTGGAAAGAATGTATATGATTGGTATAAGAGGGCTTGTGCCCTAGACTGAACCAAAGTTATTATCTAGCTGTCAGAGTAAAGGTGCTAGAGTTATAAGATTGGAGGAAAGATATAGTGGAGTTAATTGATTATGATATGAATTTGAATATAATTGTATATTCTGAGCAGATAGCTATGATGTAGAAACAGAGATAAGTATTTGCATGGAACCTTCAGGAAGGAAAATACAAGTATAAGAAATGAAAGGGATTGATTTAAAAGAATCAGATACGATAAATATGGAAGTACAGAGGACAGTTTTGATATAGAGTGATGAGATGAATGTTATTGTCAACGTGATGAGTGACATTATATGGAATTTTAGAAAGATCAAAGGAAAAATGCATAATCGAATGAGAGAAAAGACAACAATGGATTGGTATTACTGGTTATTGCTTATATGATAAACAACAGAAGATGAAGGTATAAACGAAAAAGATAGTCGAAAAACTAAGGGATTGAAAAGTAAGTTTCTGATGATGACAAGAAAGAATAAGTCAGGGAAGCAACATAAGAACATTAGAAGATATGTTCCTATTAAGATGTGCAGTGAAAATTCGAGGACGAATTTTCTTATAAGGAGGGAGATTTGTAACATCCTCAATACCGGGTTAGTGATCAAATTGTAAAGTTTCATAATTTGATGACTAAATAGAAGAATGAAATAGCTCTATGATTATTAGATGCATATGATGAAGGTTATTTGTAATTGTTAAAGGAAATAAAGGGTAAAATGGTCATTTGATCATTTAAGGAATTATATACACGTGGGAAGAGAGCTATCTGGAAGCTTTCTTCTTCTTGCCTTCTCTTCTTCACGTGGGGCTAGCTTCAAAAGGTAAGTTCTTTGTTTGTAAATGAATTGTTGATTTTAAGGTTGGGTTTTGATTATTAGATGATAACTAAGCTTAAGGAAAGCTTAAATCATCTTAAAACAAATGATGGAGAGGTTAAGAGAGATTAAAGATTTGGAGTTTTTATATGAAATTTTGGAAAGGAATTGATAAGTAGAATTTGAAGTTAAATTTGACTTGTCAATGGTTAAATTAAGAGATTTGGAGTGTTAGAATTGGAATTAGAACACATTGAAAATTTGGTATGATTTTTGAATCTCATATGGAAGATAGGATTTTGAGGTTTAAGATGAATAAATGAATATAGATTGGTTTAAGTATGTATACTAGAGTTAAGAATGAAAAGGGGATGATATATGAAGGGTTTGAGTGGAAATGAAGTAATTTTCGGGTTGAAAATATGATTTCTGGGCAAGGGGAATCGGTACCCATTCAAGGGGAACCGATACCCCTTCAAACGACAGAATTCCAGAATGTCTTGAGGGAATCGATACCCCCATGGTAGGGAACCGATTCCCCCTAAAGAAAATGTTAATATTGGTTTAATAAGTTCGTTTAAGTTGCTAGTATTCAATTACAAGGTGTAGGTATCTAATGATTACCTCGAAATGTACATTATGTAGATTCTACGCATAAAGAATTCCGGAACGTTTGGCAAGTAAGATCGATCAAGGGGAAAGATAAGAGATTGGAATTGACTAGTGAGGCCAGGTGAGTGCATATTAATTAGTTTATGGTGCTAAATGGAAACAAGACTTGCGACAAGTCTATTTCCTCTGTTAGAATGCATGAATATATGATTATACGTATATGAATGACATGAATTGTATGTATGCATGATTATATGTGTTAACATGCTTTTGAATGTAATGTTATGAGAAGTATGTGCTATGTAATGTATATATATGAACATATGTGAAACTGAACTATGTGACTGCATGATAAAGATATGAGCCATATGACATGATATATGTGAACATGAGAAAACAAAGTATAAGATATGAACTATGTGATCCTATGAGAATATGAAAAGAATCTATGTGATTGCATGCAACATATGATATTAGATCAATGATTACACGTACATGTGATACGTGACTGAAAAGAAAAGATATGTGGTTATAAGAGAAAGAATATGAATAAGTAATGTGAACTGTTAAATGATAATGCCCATGTTATATGATATGAGAGCTAGGGGTATAGTTGGCATGCCAAGGGTCGAGGGTTACCTATGTTCTTCGGAACATATGGACTGTTTACCTATGTTCTTCGGAACATATGGACTGTTTACCTATGTTCTTCGGAACATATGGACTGTTTACCTATGTTCTTCGGAACATATGGACTGTTTACCTATGTCCTTCGGGACATATGGACTGATTACCTAGGTTCTTCGGAATCTATGGACTGGTCCTTCGGGACATTGATCGAGCTGTGGTGACAGCATATGTGTGCACAACCTCAATGTACTCACATACCTTAAGTTCTCACTAGTGTACATGGGCTAATAAAGTGATTAAACAAGCATACTGAATGTGATATGTATACGATGGGGTTATAAGTGGTTTGAAATGTGTTACGTGAACCATATGATGTTGTGTGTGTATAGTGTTTAATTGAAAAGGTTAACAATAAAAGTATGTGATTACATGATAAACTGTTAATGATGAATTATGTGTCTGTATGTATTTACTGTAATTAATCTGATATGATTTTATATGATACGAAGAATGCATGGAATTGGTATAACATGATAGAACATAACATGCATGTATTGATATATGTTATGAAGTGCATTGTAAGTCGTTATGCCTCACTAAGTCTTCGACTTAGCGTGTGATTGTTTCACACGTAGGTTTCGAGAAGAGGAAAGAGTAATGCGGAGCAAGACAGGTCAGTTTTCCTTACCAAATGTCAGATCAGAAAATGTATGTATTGTTTACAGAGTGTAGTTGGCATGTAGTCTAAAGATATAAATGGTATGAACTCTGATATCTGTTGTAAACGTTTTGAAATAATTTAAATGTTATCAAAGTTTTTAAATTACCCACTATTTTATACGAATGAATGTTTAAAAAGTCAATGTGACACTTCGGACTCGTATCCGGGTCGGATACGGGTTGGGGGTGTTACATTTTATTAGTGAAAAAGTGAGGAGAGTCTTCAAAAGCAAGAAGGAGCAAGTGTGGTGAACCTTGAGCATGGAGCTTTTTTTTTTTTGGGTAATCTCGTACAAGGTAGTGTATATCTAACACTTTGTGATAGCATATCCATCATAAAAATGATGTCTTGATGAAGAATATAATTTGAAGCATGTTTATGGGTGTTGCATGATTCTTTGGCTTGAATGTTTGTTTATATCTTACAACTATATATGTTTTTGAGGTGCCAAGTGATCTTATAGGACCCATGAGAACTCTTAGAAACATGTTAGGCCTTAGTGGTGACATGCATAAGGGTTTTGAGAGTAAAACCAGAGCCTTAGAAGTCATTTTTTTGGTGTTTTAGAATTGATATTATTCTCAATATTTTAGAAATTTTGAATATGGAATTAATTTTATCAAATAAATAGGATTATAGTATACTTTTCTTTGAAAATTGTTTAAGGACTAAAATAATAAATGAAGAATGATGGCTTTAGTCAAAAAGGAAAACTTAGGTGCTCAAGGAAAAATATAATTGTAGGCCTGTAAACGAACCGAACGCACACGAACGGAGGTATGTTCATGTTCGTTCATTTAATAAATAAACGAACAAATTTTTTTTGTTAATGTTTGTTTATTAAGGAATATAACTTGTTCATGTTCGTTCATTTAATAAATAAACGAACACAAACACGAACATAACGAACACGTACATAAACGTTGGAGACCCTACCTTCCATTGTTCTTTCATGAAAATAGTTGACAATGCAAATCAACCAAATCTACAGTGATAAATAGCGCAAGAGCTGATTAGCATTGATGAAATGTTTGAAGATATCAATATTTCGATCGATCTTTTAAAGATATTAAATGATCCACACGACTTTAATTTAACGATATAACATTTATCTTAGTGGTCCATGATTACATATGAACAATCATTTTCCACTACGTTATTCTAATAAATTCGTCGGCTAAAAGTTTTGTGACATCAATGTCAGACTTTAGTGAGGTTTGTGACATCAATGTCAGACTTTAGTGAAGATATCCGCATAACTTTACATATCAACTATTAAGCCAAATAAAACAGAGAAATATATGAAACATACCTGTAAAACTTCAGATTGCACTATAATATAATTTGTTTTGAAGTTTCAACGATCGTTTCCACTCTCTAGTGAACACTAGGGTTTAGGAAAAAAAAGGGAAATGAATATAGGTGCGAGGTACCTCACAGGTTAACATATTTGATTTAATCTCCAAAAAAATTGGGTTAATTATGGAGTTGGTCATCAGAATATCAGATTAATTAATATTTTTAAGATACTTACAAATTGGTTAACAAAATTGATTTAAGAAGATTGGGTTAAACATAAATGAATGAACATAAACGAACATAACCGAACGTTCACGAATGTAAATGAATGAACAAGACCTATGTTCATGTTCGTTCATTTAATTAAACGAACATAAAATCTTGTTCATGTTCGTTCATTTAATAAATAAACGCACATAAACGAAGTTCCCGCCGCACAGTTCATGAACGGTTCGCTGAACGTTCAGTTCATTTACAGGCCTATATAAATGGTTAAGAGCTAATTAAAGCCTACTATGATTTTTAGTCATATGTAGAAAAGATGAAGGATTGATTCTATGATTTTTACTATTTTATTTTTTTATGAATAAGCTACTCGGTGTCACTTTCTTATAGTTTAGTCCCAATTTCTATTATTCATTAAATGGTACAAATAGCAAACTCAGATGAAAGGGTTTTCTCTCCTAAAGTTCAAGGCATATAAAGGAAACAGAAAATGGTTTCATCTTCAACCTAAAGAAATTGCCATTGTTAAAATCCTAAAAGCTTGAAACTCTAACCTTTATTGTAGGGATTAAGGCATTCTACCCATCCAAACTTTGGATTTATTACATATTTGGTAAGCTCTCAACCTTAGCTTTCGTTTGGTGTTTTCCTGATTTGATTTGGAGAAAATTAATCTAAAACCCTAAATTTGAATCTAAGGATTCAAGTGGTTTAAGGGTCTTAAAACCCTAAATTGACCATTTTTTGTAGAGAAAATCGCCTCAGTGACCACCAAAAAAAAGTTATAATATACGATTTTAACCAACTTTTTTTGGATTTGCCAAAATGACCAACAAAATCGCAACGCGAAATAAAAATCGCAACGCGATCCCCAGAATCGCAAATCAGTTTCCAGAATCGCAAATCAGTTTCCAAAATCGCAACGCGATTCTTGAAAATCGCGATGCGATAGTAGAAATTCGCATTGCGATTTTCCATAATCGCAACGCGAATATGATGAAAATCGCAACGCGAACACATAAATCGCAACGCGTATCCGTAAATCGCAACGTGTATCCGTAAATCGCAACGCGTATGGGTAAATCGCAATGCGTATCCGTATATCGCAACGCGTATCCGTAAATCGCAACGATAATACATAAAATCGCAACGCGTATCCGTAAATCGCAACGCGATATTTAAAGCGCCATTATAATCGCTACGCGTATTTTATTTTCAAATTACAAAAAGAATATTAAGACAAAATCCCGTAATCGCAACTCATAACCTAAAACCTAAAATCACAACTCAGTCCCATCTCCATCTCTCACTCTCTACGGCGAAGAAATCCGTCCCCATCTCCGAAGATTTCCGTCCCCATCTCCGGCGAAATCCCTCACAACCATTCACGGTCAGAAATCCCTCACAATATTCAGAAATGGAAAATCAACCTCCGAGGGTTAGTTTTTTAATTATTTTTATTTTGAAATGTTTGCATTATTGTAGGTTTTTCATATTGAACTGATGATAAGTTTACTGGTCATTTCAATAATAGATTAACCATTTCACTTAGATTTCATTTCGCGTTACGATTCTGTCGTTGCGATTTTCATTTCGCGTTGCTATTCTCTCGTTGCGATTTTCAAGTTAGTATTTGTCTTTGTCTTTGTTCTGTCTTTTGGTTGAAGTAATGCAATCCATTCAAGTTTCAATTTGCAGAAGAGTCGCAACGAGATAAATGAAAATCGCAACGAGAGAATGACTGTCGCAACGAGAGAATCGCAACGCGAAATGAAAATCGCAACGAGAGAATCGCAACGCGAAACCAAAATCGCATTGCGATTTTCATTTCGCGTTGCGATTCTCTCGTTGCGATTTTCATTTCGCGTTGCGATTCTCTCGTTGCGATTGTCATCTCGCGTTGCGATTCTCTCGTTGCGATTTTCATTTCAACCAAAAGACAAAACAGTGTTGCAAATTTTAGTTTCAAGAATAAACTACTACTTTTTATGTTTATTGTTTTTGGTATATCTTCACAGTGTAGTTTTTGGTATATCTAACTTGGTATGTTTATTGTTTTTGTAGAAATTTTTTTCGGCTCAATTGACCTTGAGAATAAAGTCAGCCTGGCCACTACAACTGCAAAGAAGCTTTCACCTGCTCAAAGACAATTGTTTGAGGAAACCTGCTTCGGGCCATGGCTGAGAGTACAGCATCCGGGTGGAGATGCTAATTTGACCCATTTGTGGCTTCAGACCATGACATCAAATCTACCCGACAGTATACAACGTGGTGAGGAAGAGATATGGTTTCATTTTCCACCAGCGTATACTTGCTTTGGGCGGAAGGAGTTCTGCTTAATCACTGGTCTACGATTCGGACACGATGATGTAGGCCGGTACACTCGTCATATCGCCCGCCCATCATGGTTATCCCGGGTTTTTCCGGATGAGTCAATGGAGAAGCCGAACCTACATGTCGACGACCTGAAGAAATTATTTAATAAGAAAGCTGGTTTCACTCGGATGGAAGACGTCGATGTTGTCCGAGTATGCCTTCTACTACTTGTGTATGCCGGCTTTTTAGGCAGAGAGGCCAGACAACCTATTCATCGGGAGCTAATAATATTGGTAGAGGACCTGAATGCATGGAATCTGTTTCCGTGGGGTTCGTATATATGGAAAGCTACCTGGACTAAGTTGTCGTCTGCCTTTGATGACCGCAAAAGTTTGCGGGGCGATGGGTCCAAATACACTTTGTCAGGCTTTGTTTGGGCCTTTAAGGTAAGAATTTCTATATAATGTTCTAAAATTATAATTAATTATTTAACAATTACTAATTTTGTTATTATATTGTTTGTAGATTTGGATATTCGAGGCTTTCCCCAGCATGCGTACATATGCAATAAAACGTCAAATGATATTCCCAGGGCTATTTCCTGGAAGAGGAAAACTCTGTTGGATTGGGAAGACTTAATACCATATGCCACAATAAATAATGTAAGTTAACACACATACTTTCATATATATATAAACAAGTTATTAATAGTAGACGTTTAACTTTGTTTGAGTTTTTATATTTTAGGAGGCCAACATTCCATTACAAAGACTGACACCCACGGAGGAAGAGCTTGCCACTGATTGGTGGCAAGCTAGTCAGAATTTTTTTGATGGCACGGATGATGAGCAGCATCCACTTCCTCCAATTCGAGAGCCATCACCTCACCTAGAGCCATCACCCGATCGACCCGACTATACACCTCTAGAACGAGAGCCATCACCTATCCCGTCACATCATCGAGCCTCTTCTCCACCATCACCTCATGATAGGCGACCGGCAAAGATGCCACGACTCCTATCTCCCTGTTCTCCACCTCCACCTCAACGGGATGAGTCAAGGGAGTTACGTGATGAGGTCAATGCCTTGCGTGAGGAGATCGGTACTCTACGCGATAACGATGGTGCATGGCGTGTGGAGGTGTCAACTTTACGTGGTGAGGTTGCCGCTCTACGTGAGATGATAGTATCGTTGCAGAATGAGGTTCATACTCTACGCAACGAGGTAAGTTTAAGATTTTCCATATTTAACTTAATGATAAATTTACTCGTAATTTCACTTAGATTAGCCATTTCACTTAGATTGCTTAGTAAATTTATTCAGTTGCTGCCAATTCTGCTAAACTGTATATTCTTTAACACTGTGAAATAGTATTTGTCTTTGTTTTGTCTTTTGGTTGAAAGTAAATTTGTTCGGTTGCTGCCAATTCTGCTAAACTGTGTATTCTTTAACACTGTGAAATATATTTGTCTTTGTTTTGTCTTTTGGTTGAAAGTAAATTTGTTCGGTTGCTGCCAATTCTGCTAAACTGTGTATTCTTTAACACTGTGAAATATTTTGTCTTTGTTTTGTCTTTTGGTTGAAAGTAAATTTGTTCGGTTGCTGCCAATTCTGCTAAACTGTGTATTCTTTAACACTGTGAAATAGTATTTGTCTTTGTTTTGTCTTTTGGTTGAAAGTAAATTTGTTCGGTTGCTGCCAATTCTGCTAAACTGTGTATTCTTTAACACTGTGAAATAGTATTTGTCTTTGTTTTGTCTTTTGGTTGAAAGTAAATTTGTTCGGTTGCTGCCAATTCTGCTAAACTGTGTATTCTTTACACTGTGAAATAGTATTTGTCTTTGTTTTGTCTTTTGGTTGAAAGTAAATTTATCCATTCAAGTTTCAATTTGCAGAAGAAGAAATAGTTTACTTTCGCAACACGAAACTTAAAATCGCAACGCGAAACCAAAATCGCAACGCGAAATGAAAATCGCAACGACAGAATCGCAACGCGAAACCAAAATCGCAACGACAAGATCGCAACGCGAAACCAAAATCGCATTGCGATTTTCATTTCGCGTTGCGATTCTTTCGTTGCGATTTTCATTTCGCATTGCGATTCTGTCGTTGCGATTTTAATTTCGCGTTGCGATTTTGGTTTCGCGTTGCGATTTTAAGTTTCGTGTTGCGAAAGTAAACTATTTCTTCTTCTGCAAATTGAAACTTGAATGGATTGCATTACTTCAACCAATAGACAAAACAAAGACAAATACTAACTTTAGGGTATTAGTTTGAAACATATTTTTCTTTGTTATCTGATGCATTTTGTGAACTATGATAGAATAATGACTTGGGTGAATACAATGCAAGTTTGAAACATATTTGTCTTTGTTTTCACTGTTTAAATATCATGTCTGTTTATTTACTGATTTTTGTATTTAATTATTTAGCGGCCCGATAGAGTGGATGCTTTACGTCGGGTTATGCTTGCACGACGGAGTTCACGCATCAGACAGCGTGCACGTGCTATTAAGTCTCCGTACACCCCAATAGTGCGAAGACACCGCAAGAAGAAGCCCGACTCGCCTGTCATCCCTCAAGAGTCCACTCCTATCGTTGAAGAGGCCCCCCATATCATTCCTCGAGAGTCCCCTCCCACCGTTCAAGAGGCCACTGTCATCATTGAAGAGGTCCCTCCCACCATTCAAGAGCCCGATTCACATGGCGTCATATGTAGGCTTCTTGAGAAACCCTCTGACGTGCCGGACATGATGGATTCAAGTTGGCTCTCGTATGAGTTACCGGCCAGTACCATACCGGTATCTGAAGAGGAGAGGAACAACTACCGGACACAATTTTGGATAACACCCTTTGGGCTAAGACCGCAGTTGATTTTTATCTACATGAGCGGAGCAAGGGTGTTTCACTGACATATGCAAGCTCACCGATGATATCTTTTTGTTGCTTGAACGGCCTTGGTGGGGCGTATTATTAGGGTCGAAGACAATGGCTATTTCGATGGGGGGTAAGTCTTATATTTTTCTTATATTTCAATTTGATTAATTTTTTTTTTAAATTTATGTAAGTCACTAATATATGTCTTTTTTTGTAAAACAGCATATCGATGCGTGGGTGACACGTCTTCTAATAATAAGAAAACTTAAGAAAATAAAAATATACGATATACAATAATGCCGACGTCTTTTCACGCCGTTCACTTGAAGAATGCACGAGATGAATCATTTGATTTGGGCAATGGACAAGCTAAACTTTATCCTGCATGGTGGGAGGTCGATAAGGTTAGTATTTATTTTAGATTGAGTTTAAAGGTTTTATGAAATAAGTGCGCAAATGAATGAATTATTACTTATGATTGCAGGTGTTTATCCCTGTTTTGGAACGTAAACATTGGATTCTCGTCGAGCTTCAGCTCCCATCCCTTAAGACAATAGTGTATGACAGCATGATAAATACATATCATTGGCTGATTTAAGAGATGTTATTAAGGGATGGAGCTCTCATTTGGCTAAATTCTTGGATGCGATCAATTATTGGACTCGTTCTGGAAACAAGAAGCCAAAGAAGCTCAATATTACAGTTATTAGAGACGAGACCGCGCCACAACAAACGAGCGGAGCCAGAGGAGATTGTGGTCCTCTCGTATGCTTGGCGTTGGAGCGTTTGACGACGGGAAGCATCAAGTATCTACCTCCCACCGATAGAGATAAAGCTGCAGTAGGCTTGTGGTTTCGGCATTATATGGCTAAATCGATATATACGAGACGCTGCCTACCTGCATCCGCGTTATAAAAATGTCCATAAACAATTGGTAAGTTTATATACTTTTGGTTTGAAAATGTTTGGTTAAGTAACTAGAATTCAATAATTTGCTGTTTGTAGGTTTTAGATGTGTATAAAGTGTTGTTTGAACAAATGTTTGGTTTCTGCAGGTTAATCTCAGAAGTGAACTGCGTGAAAATGATGTCGAGCTGCAAAAGTTGATTCAATAGTTTAATTGATTGTTTTTTGATTGTTTAATTGATTTGTAAAGTTGATTCAATAGTAGATGATCGGAAATAAGAATTATTGCTTATTTTTTGATTGTTTAATTGATTTGTAAAAGATGATTTGTAAAAGTTGATTTGTGTAATTGATGCGAACATAATTCTTATTTGTGCTTGTTTAATTGATTGAAATGTAATGGTTGATTTGTTGATTTCAATCTGCATTATGTTGAAGGCAAAATGACTATCGCAATGCGAAATGAAAATCGCAATGCGAAATGAAAATCGCAACGAGAGAATCGCAATGCGAAATGAAATCGCAATGCGGAAATGAAAATCGCAATGCGTTTATAATTTCGCATTGCGATTATCTCGTTGCGATTTTCATTTCGCATTGCGATTTTCATTTCGCATTGCGATTCTTTCGTTGCGATTTTCATTTCGCATTGCGATTTTCATTTCGCATTGCGATTTTCATTTCGCATTGCGATTTTAATTTCGCATTGCGATTCTGTCGTTGCGATTTTCATTTCGCATTGCGATTTTCATTTCGCATTGCGATTCTCTCGTTGCGATTTTCATTTCGCATTGCGATTTTCATTTCGCATTGCGATTCTCTCGTTGCGATTTTCATTTCTGCATTGCGATTTTCATGTTGGGATTTTCATTTCGCGTTGCGATTGTATTTTCCGTGTTGCGATAGTCAAATGCATGCCTAATAGTGATAACAACTGAATAACAAGAGTTGGTTAAGTCAAAATGGTTGGCCTGAGTCATTAATTCAACTGAAAATGTTAAAAGTTCACACATAAAATCCACATAATACAACGTTTGCATTTAAAAATCACCTAAGTTAACAGTCTCAAAAGGTGAAGCCAATCGTGATTGGGATTTTAAAGATGATTGCCTTTTGCTTGACACCATATGAGCTTTGGATTTTGATGAGGATCCATATTTTGGTAGAGGAAAAGATGATTTTGATGGCACTGGTGCTGAAAGTTGATTGGGATTTGGATTAGAGAAAGGTTGTGGGTTTTGAGAAAAACTTAGTTGATTACTACCCGCTACTGACCCAACAATACTACTTCTAGGTTCAACAACATACAATGTAACATCATCTTGTGAAACACTAATGTAAGCAATGAATCGTTCAACATCTTCATTGTCGGTTAACAAATAAACTTTACCATTTCTCTGATAAGATAGCCTAAATCCACTTAGGGGCTCTAAATTCAATTTATTTGAAACACGTAGCATTAGAGTTTCATAAGTTAACTTTTGTAAAGACAATTTTAGTTGAAGATTCATGGGTAAAGGCATATATTGTAAAACACCATGAACATTATCCCATGACCCTCCAAAACACAAATCTATCCAAACATGATCAACATTAGATGATTTCATGGTTGTAAATTAATTTACTAAACAGACGAGCTGCGAAACTAAAACCTGTTGCCGGATTGGGAAGGATGTCGTTGGATATAGGAACGGATGTCGCCGGAGAGAGTGATAGATGGAGATGGAATGAGTTGCGATTTAGGGATTTAGTTTATGATTTCAGTGTTATATACCCAAAATTTCAGTGTTGTGATTTACAGATTCTCGTTGCGATTTACGGATTATCGTTGCGATTTACAGATTCTCGTTGCGATTTACGGATTATCGTTGCGATTTACGGATACGCGTTGCGATTTACGGATTATCGTTGCGATTTACGGATACGCGTTGCGATTTACGGATACGCATTGCGATTTACGGATACGCGTTGCGATTTACGGATACACGTTGCGGTTTACGGATACGCGTTGCGATTTACGGATACGCGTTGCGATATACGGATACGCATTGCGATTTACCCATACGCGTTGCGATTTACGGATACACGTTGCGATTTACGGATACGCGTTGCGATTTATGTGTTCGCGTTGCGATTTTCATATTCGCGTTGCGATTATGGAAAATCGCAATGCGAATATGTACTATCGCATCGCGATTTTCAAGAATCGCGTTGCGATTTTGGAAACTGATTTGCGATTCTGGGGATCGCGTTGCGATTTTTATTTCGCGTTGCGAATTTGTTGGTCATTTTGGCAAATCCAAAAAAAGTTGGTTAAAATCGTATATTATAACTTTTTTTTGGTCACTGAGGCGATTTTCTCTTTTTTGTATAACCACCAGTATCCAATCTATTGATCGACTAATCTGGATTAGATACTGTAAAGGCAAGAGCGACCATCTCAACCCAGTTTACTTCATTCATAATTGTTAGGATTCGAACCCCTAATATTATTTAAGGGATCTAATATAACATTAGAAAGTTGATGGATTTTTTTGATAGAATGGTGTTATTAACTTGGTCATTCTTTAAAGTGTAATTGAAAAGATGTATCAGATAAAATACACTTTTTAAAAAAGTACTTTTGACGAGTTATATCTTTACCTTACGTTGTGAAAATAAATGTAATTTTTATAAATATTTTTTAAGGAATGTTGCTCATTTTTTTTCGTATTTGTTGATCTACGGTGGTACTAATTTTAATGTTGATTGTCCAGCGTCGATATTCTTTATTATTTTTTTCTTTTCTATATCGTATTTTTATTTTCAATAAGTTTGTTTGTATTGCACGCTCTCATATGCCTTTATGACACGTTTTCTTATGTTTTTTATATGTTTTTCAGTTTTTGGTCATTTTTGTCATTTATTTTTTTCTAAAGTTGATACGACATCGTTATGACTGATCAAGATGTCGCTTACATGATATCTTGTTGATCTTCCCTGCTTTGGACTCTCGGATTGGATTTAGATACCTGATTTCGTCTGTGGATAGCTTTTCAAGTTGCTCGAGTCTGATTTACGGTTTGTCGGTGGTCTTTCAATAGCTTGATCCCCTTTTGTGATTCATTTGCCGATGCGATCAGATCTGTTTGTATCTATCTTTGTTCAAATTTCTTGGTTAGATTGAATCTTTCCTTATATGATCCATATGTGATCTTAATTTGCTAGTTTTGTTTCAATGATTATATGATTTTTTTTTAATTATGTACTTAATTTACGATTATAATTATAAATCTTTAATATAATTTGAGATATTTTTTATTTTAAGTAAAATTAGTTGCTTCTATAAAAAAATTAAAGAGGGTTATAATCCTATATAAAAGATAAAATTATATATTTTAATAATAAACCCAAAACAGAATGCTTCAGCCCACGTCCAGTAAAACACTATTTCGGATACACTAATCTCAATCTGAAAACTTACTTTTGACCCAGTGTCCTCCCGAATGCTTCAGCCGTAGGACAATATTGGCTCAATAGGTCAGGCAAGTAAGAAAATGACCAATTAGACCATTGTCATTTACTACAATGATTTGGAACTCGTTAAGTCAATGTGATGCGTTTGAATAAAATAATATTATTTAAGAAAATTCATCATGCAGACATGACGAGTTTGTTCTGTATTATAACATTTGTCGTAGATCCTAAAATAAAATCTGAATTAATGAGTTAATTTTTTATTCGTTTCACCTATTTTGTTAATTTTACCAACCCATAGAGCCTCGTTCTATTATGCCAATAGCATAATGACCAGATCAATCACTAGAAGATTTGAGATTTCTTGTAGTTATTTTTTAGTTACTTATTTATTGAAGCTACATTAAGTTTGGGTTAATCTCATGTCGAGTCAATTTCGTGTACCGATTAATTTCAGGTTGAATCAATTTTTGGGTCGGACATGTTTGAGTTATTAACTTTTCAGGGTTAAAATAGACCAAATAAAAATTAAATTCAGATTAATCGAATCAAATTTTCGAATTCCGGTCACAATTAACATGTCTAATGACACGTATAAAAAATAACTTAAAGCTAATGTAAAAATATTTCATTTCTCTTTTAATTACTCTCTATCTGACTAAAATTGCTTTTTTGTTTTATTGATTTTTAAGATTACAGTTTTTAAATTTTTCTTTTTTATTATTAATAAAAAATTTAAAAATTATAATTTATAATCAAGTTTTAAAAAAAAAAAAACTATATACAAAATTGACCATCTATTAATTATATTGATTTTGACTATATATGGTACGGATCCAGAAACTTGAGAATAAAGATCTAAAATTTTCATTTTCATTTTTTAAAATAATGGGTACAAAAATTTTTATTTATTTTTCTTCTTCTTTTAACATGTTATAAAATTCAAGGATAATCTATCGGTTTTAGCACCTAAATTTTTAATTTCTTAAAACCAATATAATTCGTAGCTTTTGTTACTAAAATTAAATAAAAACTAAATTTTAAATATAATTTTTAAAAAAAATGAGAGTTTAAATATTAAAACATATTAAAAACTAATAATTTAAATATTAAACCCTTAATTTTCTCAAAATTCAAAGATTGTAAAGAGAGTGGCGTCTAGGAAATATAATATTTGTGTTTTAGCCCATTCAAAGTTGACAAGCTGACAGCCGACCTTCTAGTGGATTAAACGGTCTTGGAACCTCATAATTACTGGCTTTTCAAGTTGTCATCATAATTTAAAAAATTTACAAAAATTTAGGTTTAATATAAAATAAGAATCCAAATTATTAATTTTAATTAGATGCTTAATTATTTTTCGGTTAATCTAAGTACCTAGCGTTAGAAACGTTATAATTTTAAGTGATCCAATTATAACGATATTAAAAATTAAGTTAAGTGACACTCGTATCGTTATGGTAATTTAAATTTAATTTAATCCAACTTATTGGTGACAATACATGAGGTTGGGCACCTTTGATCAATGGCCTCGAGAGGATAAAGATGAATACAATCATCCCATGGGTTGCTTTAGAGTCCCCAGCTGTTGTCCTTAAACACTCCAAAATCAAGCTGCAGCACTTAATCCCGGTACCCAATCCAAGAACCCAAACTCTATTATCTTTCTTCACTCTCTCCTTACCTTCCATGTAAGCCAGTTCGTAGCACCATGAAGACGACGACTGATTCCCGAACCTATGCAGTGTCATCAAAGCAGCTTCGACATCTCTTGCATCAAGCTTTAACCCTTTGGCCACCTCACTTATCAGTGCCTTCCCTGAAGTTGGCAAACAGAAGTGGTGTATCACACTCTTGAAGCTCGGCTGGTAAATTTCCCCGATTCATCCAAGAATTTCTTCTGTGCGATCGACAATACATGCCGTAGTTTCTCTGTCAATGGCAGGATTTGAGAGCCAAGGATTGTCATGTGTGACCTGAGACACAAACCGACGTAAGATTTTATGCTAATATATGAATTTCTAAAATTTCAGAACGAATAAGAACTATAAAATACGTGAAAAAAGATTATCAATAAAAAATAAGGTGAAGTATACAAATGGTCTCTCAATGATATTTCTTTATTGAGTCATGTGACTATTAAAAGATATAAAATGATCCTCAATTATAGTGTATTGCTTTGTTGAGTCTCTCGACTATTAAAAGCTACAAAATGATCACCTGACTTTTTATATGTACCAAACTCGTTATATTTTTTGTTAAAAATTGATGGTTGTTTGAGCTGGACGTTAACATGCTGACTAAGATATGATAGTCTTTTGAGATTCTGGGATCAAATTTATTATATTCCAGTTAACATGTTAACGTCCAGTTCAGACTGCAGTTAATTTTTCTACGGAAAAGAATGAGTTTGAAACATATGAATAGTCGGGGTGACCATTTTATAACTTTTAATAGTTAGGAGACTCAATAAAATAATTTTCTATAATTAAGGGACTATTTTGTAACTTTTAATAATCGGACGACTCAATAAATCATTTTATAGTTGGGAATCATTTTTTATACTTTACTTTAAAAGTATATTGAAAAAATTAAAATAAATAATTTGAAAATCTCAGGCACCCGCCCCTCTCGATCAGGGATTCAAATCGAAGCTACTATATCGTGGTCGCGGTAGCGTCTGAGACCGCTACCGCATAAAATAGCTTGTGTGAAGCAGAATCACACCAATAGTGGCAGGTCGCGGCCGTTATTTAACGAGTAGCGGTCAATCGTGGTAATAGCATACTGCAATTATGCTATTTCCTGTTATTTTAATTTTTTTTGAAAAAAATCTATGTTTTAAAATCAACTCATTTAGAAAAATTGATGACCGCGATACCCGTAACCGCAATAACATCAGCTATATCCATAATCACGATAAACATAATACGATCAAGACCACGGCTACAACCGCAATTTAAATCCCTACTACCGTTTAATCCCTGACCTGAGAGTTTCTCCCACGGCTTGTAGTAAATCTTTCTTGAACGTGACCCCAAGTTCGCCAGAGGAGTCTTCTTCACGGTACGCGGCGAAGTAAGCTCTATCGTCAAAGGCTCTTTGTGTTCTTAGACTGGACAAAACCTTATATCTCGACTTCTTTTTGGCTTCTCTTTTGTTGGTGAGCAGAATCCAGGCGCTGCCCATCCTGAAGACGGAATTGAGGTGTAACTTGGACTTCTCGTGACCGGGATACCAACCCGAGGACAAAACCTCGGTGCTGATAACAATAGAATTGGAGTTTTCGCGAGTTTTGAGAAGATTCAAGGCCAAATCAATACCAATAGCCCCCGCACTGCACCCCATACCAGACAGATTATAGCTCTTAACATCACTTCTCATGGAGTATTTGTTGACGACAAGGGAACAAAGAGAAGGCGAGGGACAAAAGCCACTGCAGTTGACGATGAGTATATCGATGTCAAGAGGAGAAAGTTTGGTTTTGGATAAAAGGTCATCCATCACAGGGAACATCACCATTTCGGCTTCTTTGATGGATTCTAGGTGATGGGTTTTCGGAGGAGTGCAATGTAAAGCAGGAGGAAGATAAGTCTCTTGGCCTAGTCCCGAGGTGGTCAGGGTTTTGGCCATGAACTCTACGCTTTGATCGTCGAAGGATTCGATACCGGAGACGATTTTTCTGAAGTCGGAGAAGGAGACCTTGCAACTGCTCGGAGGTTTGAAACATGAGAAGTCCAGATAAACAGGAAGGGGTCTGATTAGGTAGGCTTTGAGGGTGAAGAAAAGGAAGCAAGAGAGGAACAACAAGTGGCAAAGCAGACTCCATTCATGGAGGATAAACAAATCTTGAAAACAAAGCATGATGCAGATGGATAGAGCGTTCATAAAATTTGCTAAAATATATAAATAGGGTTTGCTTAAATTCAGAAACAGCAGCAGTACTAGAATTTGATGATATTGTGGAACTATGAGTTTCCATTGCCTTGGAAGGGTTTTAAATAGGGTATGCCTTGGGATATTGTATGCAATTGTGTATATTTTTTTATAAGATAATATCGATTTGAAATTTTTAACTAATTGGTAACCCACAATTTATAAATACAACTATTCGAATTAAGTATCTCTAAGAAAAACAACGTTCTCTCTTACGACTAAGACAACTCAATAAGTTTCATACAATTGTGTATATAAATACATTAAATATAATTATAATATAATAAAATTACATATATCACGTAAGAAAAATTTAGCTAATATTAAATGTGTGACATTAATCGATCTAAATTAATCAGGATGAAGCTTTAAAACTGGATGAGAACAAAAAGAAATTTTAAAACAACTATGAAAACTATTTTACGTGGGTGGTCTATAATTGCAACACATGGATATCTTGAAAAATTGTGTCACCTTCAGGTAGAGTTCTCTAGTTGCATGTAATCAGATATTGGAGTCCCCGAATACTTTTGGGATGAAGCTATAATTTTTTATTTTATCTAGTTGTTATAGCTTTAGAGGTCACATTCGAAAACGATCAGTTTTCTCATTAAAATCTTTAGGTAAAATTTTTCATCCATCGAAACATTCAAGGAACCCATATCCTTTAAGGAGTATAGTAGTCGTTGAACCACTACGGCAAAACTGTACATTTGCGGCGTTTTTTTTACCTATAGCGGCGTTTTTAAGCGCCGCAAAAAACACCTGCGGCGCTATGACAAACGCGCAAAAAATGCCGCTGAAAATAGCGTCGCTAAAGTTCGCGGCGTTTGGTAACAAAAAACGCCGCAATAGTTAACGATATATAGTGGCGTTTGTTGGACAAACGCCGCAATAGGTGTTGATATTTAGCGGCGTTTGTCCAACAAACACCGCAATAGGTCAGATCTATTGTGGCATTTTTGGAACAAACGTCGCAAAAGGTCATATCTATAGCGACGTTTTTGGAATAAACACCGCAAATGGTCATATCTATAGCGGCGTTTTTGGATACAAACGCCGCAAAAGCTCATATCTATAGCGGCGTTTTTTGATACAAACGCCGCAAAAAAGCTCATTATAGGAAAAAAAAGAACCATTAATATTTTTTTGACGCAACTTCCACTTATTCAGATTCTCGTTGATGGTAAATCGTAAGCCATTTTAAATAAATACATTACAGTAGCACCTTCCAAAATACATCAAATACATTGTAACACTTGAAAACCAAATATAGGAGAAGGAAGCAATAATCAGAAAATGGAACAACATTCACAAAGAGAAAAATTAACAAGATTCCAGAAAAAATTGAAGAAGCAAATATTCAACCCACAACCACAATATTTTCTTAGAAGCACAAAAAATTCCAATCTTCTTTAACAGAAGCAATTCCAAACGTTACAACCACAAATTTAAATAATATTCACAAAATCAGTAACTTGTACATGGTGCAATATTAATGAGAAATATTCGAAATGTATTTCTACCAAGGCCTGACAGTTTCACTAACTTACCTCTTAGTACAAACTGCATCAATTTCATCAATGAAGACAATTGAAGGGGAAATATCATCAGCAACTCTGAAGAGTTCCCTAACTAATTTTGGGCCATCTCCCAAGTACTTCTGAATTAATTCACTTCCAACAACACGTAAGAAAGTCGCTGATGTAGAATTAGCCATTGCCTGGAATAATGTAAGTGACAAAACAAGCTCAGGTATATTTTATAAAGCAGAAAAAACCTGATCAACCATGTGATACCAGTTTAAACAAGGACTCATGGAAAAGGTAAACGGAGATATCAAACAGAGATAAACGGAGATAGAAAACCTCGGCTCGTGCTAGGATGAAAACGAGATAGTTGTTGAAGTCTGGGAACTGAGAGTAGTGCTGAAGTTGTTGCCAAATCTGAGATTTATCAGCCAAAGAAGATGGCAAAAACAAAACATTAATTTGTTGAGACCACAAATGAATAAGATCAGACGTATTTAGGAAGAAAACTTCTAAAATAATAACAACCAAATCAACCGGAATCATGCCTATCTAAAACCTTAGTTTACTGCACAAAGTAATGTGTGTCCATGGACTAGTAAGAACAAGATTCGTTTCCCCTCTAATTTATTACAGAACCAGATAACTCAAGATTTAAAAAAACAAGTCAACATCTAAAATGTATCAGCATCTGTTGTAATGTTTAAGCTATTTTGCATGCCACTGATGCAAGATAAGGAATGCACAATTGTATACTTGTTGTCGATTCCATAAGTTCCTTCAAATACCTAACCAAAGTGCCCCGTAAGTAGAGTATACTATGAAGAAACAGATCCTCTATTAATGAAATCACTGCATCAAACCTTGCACCATAATATAAGCCTCAAATATTTCATGGTGAAGAAGTTGACAATATTCCTTTTGGCATGAACACATAACATGAATTCATAGTTATAAAGGAATGCTAAAGAAACTAAGAAGGAAATTACCTAAACAACAACCTTTTCCCCATCAACTTCTAGGACTTGACCACGTCTAGTTGTTTCATCCCCTAAACGAATATTAATTATTTCTTGAAACTTAGGGCCCTGTAAAAAGCATGAACCCCCAAATGAAGAAAAGTTGAAATCAAAACTATAAAAGATTGACAACAGTACCAGCTATGTTTCTTGGACTCGGATGTAAGTGTCTGATACAAGTATGTATTCGACATGAGTATGTTTATTTTTCTAAATTTCCCATGTACTTTAAGGGTTTTGAAAGGGTCATATCAACATTCCTATGTCTAGATATGCTTTGGATACAGGTATCAAACCCAGATACTTCACGAAGTGAAGATTCAAAGCAACATAGGTTACTAGATAATGAGTGAGAGAAACATAACTTGCCTTCACTTTATCAAGGATTACCAATGGCCCATCAACTCCGAAATAGTTCTATGTTCTATAATTAACTCAAGAAAATAAAGATGGTTATTAGTGATAACACTTCTTTCATGCAACAGATCCCTTCTTATTGAAACACATGTGGCAATTTAACCAAAGTGTTATCAATAATTTCTCTCTCGTTATTAAACAGAACATTCAAATCATATAGGAAACATTAATTTTAACATAAGCAAATCGAGTTGCTTATAATGATCGTGCAGCTGATATAAAGCAAGAAAGTTTACCCATGCAAATTTATAGTGTTCCATCCTCCATCTTATTATTGTTTTCTGCCATACCCATCTACACCAGAAGGAGAAAGAGATTTAATTTTATTGGGAGAAAATAAAATAAATAAGTAAACAAAATATGATTAAAACAAAAGACGAGATTTCCAGTCTCAACCACTCCAGAAAATTATCTAGAAACTTGAAAATTAGTTAGACATGTCAGGCTTCATTCTCTCCACCACTTTTTTGATTATTTAAAACACACCGTTAATCTTCGTACAATCTACCAATATATATTAAATCACGTCATTATAAAATCACAAAACCAAAGTTGTGTTCAGAATAGATAGTTAAATTCCACCTCGCCTAACTAAATTAAAAAAGCTAAGTGACAGATCATTGAACTTGAATGGTTAGAAATGGTTCAGATTATAGTTAAAATTTAAAGTTAAAGTTCCTTTTTATTCATCTTCCTTCAATTTCTCATTGGCCAAACCGAATCCCAGAACCAGGAAACATTTCTAACAAAGAAACTTAAATAATAAAATACTTCTTATATTAAGAATCGATCAAAAACAAATAAATGAAAAAAAATTTAAATATATCGAAAAAGATAAATGTAAAATCAGTAGGACGAACGAATCGAGTAGAACTGGATACCGTAAAATCAGATTAAATGAATAAAACTGCAATTAATTGGTGGGAACTTACCTCTGTGAGTGTGTGTTCAGATTAAATGAATAAAACTGCAATTAATTGATGAGAACTTACCTTTGTGTGGGAAAATTATTTTAGATAATGGTATTGGGAAAAAAAATTCGTGAAATAATGGTTCGGAAGAATTATTTCAGTATGGTATTTAAAAATTGGAATTTGGGATCAACATGAAGCTATAGACGAATGTAAACCTAAGGCGGAAACTGAACTTAGGTTTGTTCAGAACTGGAATTTCAGATTGAGAGCAATTGGGATTATGAAGCAAATTGAATTTCAATACCAAGAGAAATGGGATTGTAAATACGGGATTTAATTAATTTTATGAAGCAAATTGGGATTATGAAGCAAATTGATTGTGTTGATCCAAGAATAAGATAAAAGAGTGTGCTTACCTTTTTGTGATTGAAACGGGGGCTTCATTGCTTTGCGAATTAATCGAAACAGGGAACCCTTTTTGTGTTAGAACGGTTACCGATTTGGTTTTCAATGGCTCCATGGCTGTCAGATGAGGATGGGAGCTTTGCTCCAAGACTAACGGTGAGGGAAATTTCTTGTTATTAATGGCTGAAACAAAGAGAAAGAAATTGAAAATTTCTAGAGAGAAATGCTTCGATTAGGGGTTTATGTTTAACTTCTGGTGGGAATGAAAAAATAGGTGAAATATGAAAAATGAAAAAGGTTAAAAGGGGGTCGGGATTTAAAAATTATAAATTTGCAGCGTTAACGTACAAGTCTTTAGCGGCGTTTTTATATAAACGCCACTAAAGGATGAGTCTATTACAAACGCCACTAAAATACAAGTCTTTAGCGGCGTTTGTAAACACAAACGCCATTAAAGTACGAGTCTTTAGCGGCGTTTGTATAAAAATGCCACTAAAGTACGAGTCTGTAGCGGCGTTTGTATAAAAACGCCACTAAAGTACGAGTCTATAGCGGCATTTGTACAAAAACGCCACTAAAGTACGAGTCTATAGCGGAGTTTGTCTAAAAACACCACTAAAGTACGAGTCTATAGTAGCGTTTGTCTAAAAACGCCACTAAAGTATAGTCTTTAGCGGCGTTTTTATACAAACTCCACTAAAGTACATTCTTTGGCGGCGTTTTTTATACAAATGCCGCTAATGTACAATCTTTAACAGCGTTTATTCTAAAAACGCAGCTAAAAATGCCACCATATACCCATTTTGCTGTAGTGAACTAACTACATTATGTAAGATAAGAACTCTGACATGTTCACTTGATTTATCAGAATAAAAAAATATAAGAATCATATTTATTTGATTTACTAACCTACGAGTAACTAGAATTATACTATGCATAAATACATCAATTAAAGTCATTATAAATGTTTCTCGTCTACAATTAACAAGGAGAGAGGGACTTCTTCACCATCTCCATTATATGGATCCCATTCTCCACTTCCTTCTCGTTTACTCATTATCCCTATTATGACTTCACTTCTATCATATAGAAACATCGATAAACTATCGTTCTCTTACCAGTTGCGGCTCTCTGTCCAAATTAAAAAAGATAAATTATACGAGGAAAAATCCTTCTATACACAAAAAATCACACCTTAGAGAACAATATCTACAAGGACCGTATGAAAAAACACGAAAAGCTCTTACAATACCCTCCATATTACCTCACGGGAATCAATGAGGATAGCCTCACGTACAATATAACAATAGTTGTTAAATAACTTGTTTCTGGCAGGAATATCCCTAAAAAAATTGCTATAATGTTCATCTTGGTACAGTTTTAAGCCAAGATGAATATTTGCCAAAATTAATGGACTGAATTTCACATGCTATTAAAAAGTCAACACATTAAATTCTACACAAACAGGTTGGGTGTAAATTTATGAGTCCTGAGCAAGCATACGTGATACATTGTTGGCGGTGGCTCAGCACATTTAATCAAAGAGTACGTGTTGCCGAAACAACAGCTAAAATATTATACTAGTACTATATAAGATGTGAACATGTAATAGAAATGGCATTCATGCGGCACGAGTCAACAAACAATCAACACAGCATATATATAATGTTACCATCTACATTGATTGATATTAGGATAAATTACATATTTAGTCACTTAACTATCACTTTAGTACTGTTTTGGTCATTCAACTATTATTTTTTTTCTTTCAAAATCATACTTAATGTTACGTTTTGTTCACCTATTGTTAAAATATTAAAGGTAATGTCATTTCATCATTGAAAAATTAAAAAAAAATTGTCACATTAAAAGTTCTGTTTATTAATAGCAGATAACCAAAACGAAACCAAAATATAACTAGGGATGGGCATGGGTTGAGTTTTCAACCAATCCGTCCTAACCCGAAAAATATACATCATCCATATGAAATTTGACTCGACCCGCCTTTTAAGATAAAATCAAAACCTGACCCAATCCGATTTGAAATAAATATATTTATAAAAAATATTAATTTTATTCAATAAAATAGGGATCTAATTGTAAAAGTAATTTAGAGAGGGATATTATAACTATCCATAAATATAAGTATAATTACATTATTTTTTGGGTTGTATCAAGTATTTTTCACCCTTAACCCAAACCGGACACAACCTGAGCATATCCTCTAAAAACCCGACTCGACCCAACTCAAGCCTAATTTTTTAAAAAAATAGACCCAATAAGTTTGGGCCGAGTCAGGTGGAAACCCGTTTAGTTTGGGTCTCGTGCCCATCCTAAACACAATGTTAGGTATGATTTTGGAAAAAAATAGTTGAGTGACCAAAATGAAACCAAAGTGTTAATTGGATGACTAAATACATAGTTTACCCTTATAATGTTGCAAAGAGCATTTCCTAAATAGAAAAGGTAAACTACACTTTTAATACCTAAACTATTACTTTTGTTCTGTTTTGGTATCCAAATTTTATTTTTTTCAATCCATACATAACGTTTAGTTTATGTTTCAATTTGGTACCATACTGTTAAAAATTTAACAGAACAACAGACATGAAATTCTTTTTATTTTCTTCAATGATGACATGACATTACCTTATGATAGCATGTCAACATAACTGTAAGCTTTCTACAGTAGGGTATCAAAACGAAACCTAAACTAAACTTAGGCATGGTTTTGAATTAAATAAAATTTGATTACTAAAGCGGAACAAAAATAATAATTTAAATACTAAACATATAATTTACCCAATAAAAAAAATGAGAGATAGTAAGTCAATCACCTTACGAAATGGTTTAAAAAACCATGCATGCATTTCCTTTTTATTAATCTAGAATGTATACAAGTGATAGTAGATTAATATCTATTCTAAAAGCTTACGATCATTTGGCAATAAATATTTAAATACCTTACAATTTATGATGCTCAAATCTAAAATCTTTAAAAATAACAATTATTTTTTAACCTATTAAAGTAGTTTAATTCGTGCATAACATGCATGGTTTTTATTAGGGATGGGCATGGGTCAGGTTTGGGTCAGTTTTCGGCCAACCCGACCCGACCCAAAAATTTTACATGATTCATCCGACCCGATATTTTGAGATAAAATCTGTACCCAATTCGATCCGACCCGAAATAATAAAAATATTATTTTTATTCAATAAATATAGTGATTTAATTACAAAATATATATAGAGGGGTATTATTATAATTATTCATAAATATATAAGGTAAAATTATATTTTTTTAGGTCCGGGTCGAGTATTTTCACCCTAAACTTGAATCCAACCCGACCCGAACATCACCTTTAAAAAAACCAACCCGACCTGAATCCGGAATTTTTTAAAAAATCCCGACCCGATCTGATCAGTTCGAATCAAAACCCATCAGATTTGGGTCCCATGTCCATCCCTAGTTTTTATACACTTATAACTCATAGTTGGGATATAGCTTCCACAAGCATACCTAATTTTTTTTTTTAAAAAAATACCATATTAACATTTTGAAACCCAAAATTTTAATTTTAGATCTGTCTCGGTCCACGAATGGATAGATATGGGCAAAATGGAGTTGTATTTAATTAGAGCTCTTTGAAGATAAGGGCAGTATTTGTATTGATGTTTCTTCTTCTTCATTTGGGATTCCCAATGGGAAATAATATGTTGGTTGGAACATAATGAGATATGGGAAGCACATGCAGCTTCGTGGAGAAATAAATACTTGTGGATAATGGAAATGCCCGTCTCGAACCATGCATTTCCTCAAATCTCTAAACTTCTGGTTTCTCTTAAATTCTCTTCTCCAGAGTGTATCACCGAAAATAGGGTAAAATATGTGTTTAGCATTAAACTTATTAGTTTTAGTCTATTTTAGTACTTAAACTTTCAATTTTTTGAAACCATGTCTAAAGTTTATTTTTCGTTTCATTTTAGTACACCCTTCAAAATTTAACGTTAAGTTTTGAAGAAAAAATCAAAGCTTAGGTGCTAAAACGGACCAAGACTGATAGTTTAGGTATTAAACGCGTTAAGTTTTTAACATCAGGTACTAAAATGAAGTAAAAACTAAACATTAGATATGATTTTAAAAATATTGAAAGTTTATGTACTAAAATGAAATAAAACTGATGGCTTAGATACTAAACGTATAGTTTACCCAAAATTAATAGAAAATTATATAAATTTATAACATTTTCGATTACAACCGCAAATATTACGTTGAACCTAAAATGTTTACTATAAAAGACAGTAAGTTAGTCTTAAATAGTTCAATTGGTGGGGGTGTCTGTTGCAACCAATTCGCTTAATGATTTACGCAAAAAAAGGGTTTAGTCTTGAAACTTATTCTTATATATTTTATTTTTTGAATCAATTATTTATATATGATTTATTGATCGACTAATTCAGATCAAATTTTATAAAGACTCGTTATGAAAACGACCATCTCAACTCAATTTACTCTATTCACAAACGTCGAGATTTGAATCTCTGACCTTATTTTTATACAACTCGTAATTATATAACTAGCATCAAACAACATCAACCTCACTTACATTATGCGAGTAACTAGCATCAGACAACGTGAGAAAAGAAAGAAAGGAGGGGATGAGGATGTGATGATGATTTGAGGTTTAGGGTTTAGAGGTTTGAGAGAAAAACTTAAGAATTTTATTTTTTTTATATTACATGTCATAATTAAAATATCGTTAAAAAGATAAATATCACTGTATACTAAAAAAAGAAGCCACATCAACGGATTATTATTGGGAAAATGGATGAGTGACCCAAAAATTTAATGTGTAAAGTAATGATTAAGTTAAATATTTTTAACCTTGAGTGAGCGAAATAGAAGTGTTAAGAAAGTTGAGTGATGAATTAAGTAATTTACACATGCAGTAATTATGTTTCCACGTGGCATACTAGGAAAAGAGAGCCAGAGACCGGAGTCCCAGTTGGCAGAGTTTAACTTGAAGAAATAAAAAAAGGTAAATTATAAGTTTGACAATATTTTTAAAATTGGACCGGACATTAAATCGGTGAAGGTATTGGTTCATTTGTTTAATCGGGTTCGACCGCGGTTGAACCGAATTTTATATAAAATAATATATTTTTTAATTTTATATAATATTCAAAGCACTATTAATATATATGTAACACTTTTTTAAAGTTTACAATATTAAAATGAATAAAAATATCACAAGGCCTAACATATATATAAATTAAAAACCATAAAATCAAGTGAAACAAAATTATTCAAATCAAGTGAAACAAAATGATTTAAATTAACTATAACATAATATTTAAGGTAAAACATATTAAATAATAAATATAATTATATAACTATAATAGAAAAAAATAAAATTGAGGCTTAAAAAAATCATAACAATTCTCACATGGCTAAGAAACATAGAAGAGCATCTTAACTTACTTCTATAAATAATAGATGTAATTTGACATTCAAAATCATGGAATCTTTTGGTGAGCACAGAGCGAACTATTCTTTCACTTCAATTGAGCTGAAATTTTAGGCTTCAATTGAACTTTTTTAATTTTTTTTTGAGTTCGAGTTTTTTTGAGTTCAAGTTTTAATATTATATTTCGAGTTCGAGTTGAACTTGATAATTTTTAGCTCGTGAGTTTTTGAGTCGAGTTGAGCTTACTTTTAAAGTTTTCGAGTTCAAATCGAGCTCAGCAATACTCGAATTTGACTTGACTCGTTGAACAAAACGACGTCGTTTGGTTTAATTTTTTTTAAAAGAAAAAAAGTGAACCGGCGGTTCAAACTGGTTTTGTCGATTTTCAGCCGGTTCACCCCGATTTTACCGATTTTCAATCGGTTCATTGCCATACCGGTTTTGTGAGGTAACCGGACCGGACAAGCCACCGGTTCACGGTTCAACCGGTCGGTCCGGTCCGATTTTGATAACCATGATGAATATTATTCTCTCTTATTTCACTTATTGTATATTAAATCTTTTTTATTTTTTTTATTAAATTTAATATATATTTTTGTCACTCGACCTTTAAATAATTAATGATGTTAAAATGAATTGTTATATAAATGTAAAATGATATCATTTTGGAGAAAATTATGGTTTTTTAAAATGAAATTGTTTCTAACTTTGTTAACTATTTAACGGCGGAGCGACTTAAATAGGAGAGAAAATAAGATTTAATGATAAAAAAACTAATGTATTATGTTTAGTGATAAAATTAGAAACTTTTAAAGTTAAGTGAGGAAAATAGGAGAGAAAAACATTTAGTGATAAATTTGTAATTTACCTAAAAAATAACTTGAAGAAATCGCGATACGCTTCGCTTGGCTTCCCGATTCATCGCCGTCGTCTAAGTCAACAGAGTTATTAAACGGGGAAAAATCAGAAGGTAGTTTAACAAGCAAGACGAGCATTTTCAAAAGCCTTATTAATGGCGGAGCAAGCTGTTAAGCTCCGGTGCCAGAGAATCGGCTGCAACGCTACGTTCACCGAAGACGATAATCCCGAGGGTTCCTGCTGTTTCCACGATTCGGTATTCGTACCCCTCCTTTAATTTCTCCTTTTTTTTTTGTTTCACATAGTCTATGATTGGGTTTTAATTTCACCGGGTTACATGTCGTATCCAGCTGCTAATTGTAATGCCCAAATCAAAATTAGATATATATTCTACCTCTTGATAACTGGTACTTAGTTTTGAAATGCAACAATTTGAATCTCCCCCTCGGTTAGTATTTGAAGTTAGATTTAAATTGGTTGAAATACTAAAGAAACCCTAGAGACTGCTTTACCTTTTCTTTGAAATGGCCTTTATTATGCTTTGATTTGTAATCAAATTAGGTTTTATTCTAATAAAATTGATTTAGGCTTATTAAGGTATAAACTATAAATAGGAAGTGATGATTTGGTGTTATCGAAATGAGATATAAAGTTCAGTCTCTTTATTGTTATTCTTTCCTTTGATTTATTTTGCCTGCATAGTTTACTCTTGCAATATGATAGTAATACCATCTATTTTTTTTTCACGTTTTGAATTTAGTGTATTCTTAAAAATAAACTAAAGTTAACCCTATCTATGTTTGATTTGATAGTTGCTTTTCTTCCCTGTTTCCACTAATGATTAAAACCATTAGGGTTTCTGTTTTCCGGTTATAAATTTTGTACATATTTGTGTTATACCTCCCTCCCTAGCAGTTTAAGAAATATATCT
This sequence comes from Hibiscus syriacus, assembly GCF_006381635.1. Taxonomy (NCBI): domain Eukaryota; kingdom Viridiplantae; phylum Streptophyta; class Magnoliopsida; order Malvales; family Malvaceae; genus Hibiscus; species Hibiscus syriacus. The sequence goes on along the minus strand of NW_024062312.1, from coordinate 478,973 downwards.
TGGATTTATGTGCATGTTGTTTACAGTATTATCAGCTTGTTTATCCATTTGCCCCTTCCTGGAATAAGGGTTTCTTAATCATAGACAATAATGGTTAAGTATGGATTTCGGAATGTTATTATATCTTGTGAATCATTTTTTGTCTTGCATGTTGGCTCGATTTCTTTGTATGGGTGAATGTATGCAAAAAGGGTGTAAGTATAAATTTATTAAAATAAATGATTTTTGTTCTTTTGATAATATCTTTTGATGCTGCAAACTTAAATTTCTTTTCCAGCCTATATTTCATGATGGAATGAAAGAATGGAGCTGTTGCAAAAAAAGAAGCCATGATTTCAGCTTATTCCTAGAAATTCCTGGGTATGTATTTCTCTTAATTCTTTCAGGTCTTGTTCTATGATTTGTACTGCTTTTCTGAGTAGGTAATAATAATACAGAGAAGGATTGAATGTTTGGAATCCTCAATTCTATGGAGAAGGAAGTTCTCTGTTCTATTAAATTTAATCATTCATTTGCATCTAGTCATTGTGTATTTTTTCAATGCAGATGTAAGACAGGTACGCACACAACGGAGAAGCCAGTGTTGAATAAGCCATCTGCTACTAAGACGACTCGAACTCCTACTCCTGTTGTTACTGCTTCCACCAGTGCAACATCAAAAGAATCTTGCCCTAGGTGCTCTCAGGGTTTCTTTTGCTCTGATCATGGTATGATCATAGTTCGTTCTCATGCTGTTTTTCTCTAGAATTATATAAAAAAATCATGTTATTAGCCATAGTAAAAACAAAAGAAATAAAAAATTTTATTTAGGTCACTTACAAGTTACAATGAATATTATCTTAAATAGGGCACAATGGCACATTAAAATCTTAGTGAAAAGATTAACATATTGTTTTATGGGTATTCCTTTCCTTTGGTCAATGTATTTACATCATGGCTTAAGTGGGTTAAATGAAATTTTAAGTGCACCCATCATCCCCAAAAAACAAAATCCAGTATATCATCATTCCCTTATCTGCGGCATGCTATTTATCTTGAGAAATTGGCACAGCTTTGGTTATCTCATGAAATTAAATATTTAGTTTCCCATTCTACATTATGATCATCATTCCCTTTTTATATTTTGCAAGCAATAATATCCAAATATTGTATTGTATACTTCTTAGAAGTTGAAGTATTCGGAAACCTGGATATGATTAATGGTTGGTTTCTGAGTTCTTCAGTTTTGGGCTAAAAATATATAGGCAGAGCCTACTGAATATTGTAATCCTTGTGGATTTGGTATTAGTGCAAACAAGTAAAATTGATTTCAATGTTAATGGAAAAACCATCTACGTGATGGCAAGGATTTCTAAGTTCTGATGGAGCATGAGTTGGAATCTAACAATAGATACAACTCAACATTTAGATGGTTTTTCGTTAATATTGTTACCAATTTTACTTGTTTGCACCATATGATGATGAAATTACTCGGTATATTGTATAAAATTAAATTGTACTTTTACTATGGTATGCTGACTGTTTAGGAACTTCAACCTAAGTTTTTGAGGTTTATATTTTGCAAGTGCCAATGTAATATTCGAATATTATGTGCATCTTAGAATTTGTAATCATCAGTTATTTCTTAATAGTAGATAAAACTGGTGATCTTGTTCTACTATGTTGCTATACTATCATTTATAGAGATGAAGTTGTCTACCTTGTAGGTTCACAGCCCAAAGCACAGAACCCCAGCCCGGTTGCACCCGCAAACAGCAGTGCAGATGTCAAGGAGTCTTCTCCACCCAAGAAGATAGTTGATATAAACCAGCCTCAGACATGCAAAAATAAAGGATGTGGTAAAGTTTTCAAAGAAATTGATAACCATGAGACTGCATGTAGTTATCATCCGGGACCTGCCGTTTTCCATGATCGAGTGAGAGGGGTATGCTATATAATCCCTTTTTATGATTAAATGTTGCAATCTAATACAATATTTTAAATATTATTTGCTATCCTTTTCTATTCTTACCATCCGTCATTCATTCTTATCTCTTTGCAGTGGAAGTGCTGCGACATATATGTAAAGGAATTTGACGAATTTATGACCATTCCACCATGCAAGAAGGGATGGCATGATGCGGATCCAGTGCCTTAGGCCATTAGCACGAGGAGGATTAAGTTCCTGTCATCTTAAAGAGGTTTTATCTTTTCCTTTTCCATTTTTTTCTATTTTGAAGGTGTCTCCGTTGCTTACAGCAACTGTAATCTAGGATATGCATTGTATGTGCTGGAAATGTTCTTTTTGCACTCATCTTGCAACTAAAACGGTTGAGACTAGTCACAGTGGTTAATTTTTTTTATATGAACATGGTAACGCTTAGACATGGTATTCGAATTGTGGAATCAGATAGTTCATGTCAACCACCCGAAATTCAAAGAGTTCCCAAAAGGTTCAAGACTCTGTGCATCAGTTTGAGAAATTTCTTGGAGTATGATGTCTATTTTCTTTTGCAAATTGTCTTTTAGAATGTGTTACTCAGGACTTATATATACACACACACACACACACAGAGAGAAGGAATCTACTTGCACTAGTATAAAATTAGTGTAGTTTTATACACTCTTGTAACTATTTGTCCAAAAAAATCTTTTAACAATTTGATCATTGAATTGTTTGTTCAATACATATAGATTATGCATGTCAAAGTTTACATAAAAGAAGAATATTATTAATTTTTTGATATAGAGAACTTTTTTGCTGTCTTTGTCGGAACTGTCTTTGGACATCAAATTAGATCTTGATTGAGCGAAAAAACTTTTTTTTTTGAGTCGCCACCTATCTTTTGGTTAATTGAGGTTGGGTTTTTAGAAATTATATCGAATCTATATGATATCTACCTGAACATGGTTTACTAAATCCTATCTAACATGTGTTATACCCATCATACTTTGGTTCGAATTGAAAAAACTCTCGTATGCTTTAGTTTAAATATTCTATTAATTTAACCCCTCTTCTTCCTATTATTCTCCCTCACCATCTTTATCCACCATCTTCCTCTTTCCTATATTCCACCATTGATGAAAACCATCTTCCTCTGTATTTGCATATTTTTTGCTTTATATATTTGTTATTTTGATTAGAACTATTATCAAGGGCATATTTGGGTAAATTATACATTTGGCAATTGAACTTTACTCTCTCTTCTATTTCATTTACTGAATTTTTATTTTTTTCAATTTAATCACTTAACTTTATACATTAAATTTTTAAGTTCTACTCAAAACCTTCTAACCCAAAATCCAACTCCCAAACCAGAGATATACACGGCAAAAATGGAGGTAAAAATCAAGAGAGGACCTATCTGTCTGTCGAAGATGACTCAGACCTATTGATTTCTTTAGACGTCACGTTTATCTGTAGCTTTTATGGTGTTGGTAAAAATGCTTAATATTAGGATTTAAATAGCGGTCCGTACCGCAATAGCGTCTGCTATATAGCAGTAGCGGTTTCGTCCGTGTTCATTATGTATGATCGTGATACTTACGATCACCGCAATAACCTATCATGTCAACAATCGCAATTTAAATCGCCAGGTCCAAGGAGGAGACGGTTGCTTGGATGGCTAACCGAGACAAATCCGTCAATGGAAAGGGCTCTAAAGTTTTGTTACTTCGAGACGGTGCCTTGTCCTCAAAATGACTATGGCTCCATTTCTTGGGAGACCAACACCAGAACCACATATAACAAAAAAAAAAATCAATGTATAAAGTTGAGTGAGTGAATTGAAATTGAAAGCACAGTAGTAAAATAGTGTAGAGTAAGATTCAGTTATCAAATGTGTAGTTTACCCACAAAATTTTCCACAAGCGTATCCCAAATAATTATCTTTTTAATTAATACTAAAGCTTCATCCGACTGAATACATGAATCAAACTCACTCAGAGCCCAATTAATCGAATTTTAAACATTTTTCATTCAAATTTAGCTCAACTTTTAGCATGGCTAGTCTGTAAAGATGTTTCCATAAAGAATGGAGGAATAAATACAGTTCATTTATTTATATACAGCTTCCATGATGTACATTTTATGCTCTTTTTCTCCTTTAATGGAAATCATGACTAAGGCTAACAAAATCTCACGTCTGCTGTACATTGCTATTTCTTTCAAATGCTTTCTTTTCTTTTCTTTCTTTTCAAGGAATAAATACAATTCAATTATTTATATAAGTATACACTGCTTCCAACAAAAGCTTGCTTGCTTGCTTTGCCCGCTTGAAGCGCCAGATGAAGGTGACCACCAAAACTACAGAGGGATTTCAGACTACATCCAATCTCAATCTCCTGTGACAAAAATTCCCAAAAAATGAAAATGAAGATAATAAGATTCTTTTTCTTAAATGTCTACTTCAAACAGATCATTCATTTATCGAGATTAACAGTAAGAAATGAGAAGATATTCCCTAAAAGAACGAGCTAATCTCACTTCACTCATCCAACGGTCTTAAATCTGTGTAAAACTAAAAAACAAAGTTTTACACCGTGTAAGTGGATCCTAACACACGCGCGCACACACACTTATACATATTCAAAGATATGCAATGTAAATAGTACCTGAAATAGATATGTTAAGGAGTGATGAACAAGAAGATGATTTGGTTTCAATCATAAATAAGAAGACCTGGGCTAATGGCCTAATTCAAGACTATCATGTTCATTTTAAGCACTCAACCCTTCTCCGAAACTACAAGAAAGGTGCTTTTATACGAGGTAGTTTTGGTTTGTACGATAAGTGCTTCTGAGTTTATATCCTATCTGCCTAAGACAGAGTTGCAAGTGCTTCAGTTGCAGAAACCAAAAAATGGCAGCCTGGTCACAGATTAGAATGTCTTGGGCTAAGTAAGTCATCCAATGTTTATATGGATGTAATTCTTGAATTTCCGATGATAAAAAAATAGTCATCAATCGTCAAGATACCGCAGAGCCCAGAATCCAGATATCTGACCTGTTACGCGTGAAAATCTTTAGCTGCATGAGAACTCTAAAACTAAAAACACAACTGTTTTTGCCAACAGGTTAGTTTGTGTTTAATTCTTGATCCATCAAGCTAAACTAGAAACACCGGCATAAATTTAACTAGCAAAAGCTTCTGAGGCCAAGATGTTATAGCAAAAAATAAAAGTAAAAAAATCAATAGATAAAAGTTACTGACAAAAGTAGGGAGCTCTCAAATACTACAGGGTAAAATAGGCTATACCTACTAATGTTATCTTGTCGCCCATTTCCAATATTCTTTTCTCTTCTACACTGGTACTGCACTTTTCCATTCTTTTGCAAATGTGCTTTGACCACTTCCATGATCTACAAATTCCACATTTTATATTCAATGTTAATGCAATGATCAGGAGGAAGATGTGTCAAATTACTTCAATTCTGTGATCTAGTGGGTGCATATAATCGTCATTCAATGTACCTGATGCTGCAGAAGCAGATTACCTGGCTCATTCTCTTTCGATCCCTTAATTCAACAAGTGGAAGAACTTAATAAGAATACAATTCATATACATGTTTTAGGTTCCAAAAAAATAAAAAATTTGAGGGAACCAACTTCAGAAATAGCCATTTTTTCTTTAGACATTTCAGAAGACGGCGAGAGCTAGATATACATGCAAGCGAGCAGCAGAATATTATCAAACCCAAATCAAGAGCAGATTGAGAAATTCTATTAAGGATGTTTAAGGTGTGGATAGTCCAAAAAAAAATAGATGGTTCATTTCAGGCTAAAGGTTGTTGCTGAATATATATTGGAAAAAGTAAGATTTAATACTTTATTTAATAGTTCCTTTGCTGGTTCATCTGGAAGCCTCGTTGTGGCTGATGTTTTGTTCATATTCTGGAGGACACCTTTACTAGAAGTTACCTGAAAAGCCAACAAAATAGTTCTATATTCAATAATTATTTTTAATATCTGTAGAACAAGGAAGAATCGGTATATCCGAACAACCTTCTTATTAGGAGAACAAGCTTTAGATTTGTTAACAGCTTCATGTTTCTCCTCCTTCAATGAATTGATAGACTTGAAGCTATGCAAACAAAGGAAAACAACATCAAGAGATGGAAGGAATGCAAAAGCTTTGAAGAGAAAAAACCGAGTGAAGCTAAAAGCCAAAGTAATATTACCTTCTGGTGTTTCATTTCTTGAAGTTGACACATACATAGCTACTTTCATTGCCTGCAAAGAGGACATTATTAACTCTTAAGTCCCAAAAACTGAAAATAGTACCGACATGTAGAACCCAAATAGGGTTAAAACTTGAGAGAACACTTAAAAATAAATACTAGAGCAGTATAAGATAAAAATATAAATAACCAACCGTATTATATGCATGCTGCTTGGCTCTCTCAGATGTCCTCAGATGAAACATCTAAAGCAGAGAAACAAAGTATATTCTATGTCACAAAATTACCCAAAAATGGATTATGAAGGATTCCTCATGAAAATGACAAGAAAGGCAATCACAAGAGGAGACAAAATAGTAAGTTCCAGTGGCTATCAAATACCTGAAACTCCGGTGGCTGAGGCATGCTTTTCTTGGAAAGGGGAAATGAAGGTGCAGCAAGAATCTATCAAATCCAAAGAAAATATTGAGACTACACATTCAACATCAAAGATACTATAAATTTCTCTACATAATTTTGTTCCAGAAAAATTCAAGTGAAAATTAGTTTTTAGATCTAAAAGTACTAACTTTTCTGTTTAAGGGGAGTGCTTTAAACAAATGAACATTTGATTTTGCATTTCCATCTGACTCTGCCTTATCTTTAGACCTGAAATTGTCACCATTTGGTTATCAGCTTTTAAGCAAAGCAAAATAAATAAATAAATAAATCTCGGGATGAATGATAGGAAATCAATTGTACCTATGTCTCTGAGCCTTATTGCTGTTTGTAGCTCTGGTTCTCTTGGAATTGTGACTTTAGTTTTAATATGAACACTATCAAGGGATTGGACCTGGACAACAAACTCAGAGTTTTTAGAAAACCGATAATGTTAGCTCAATCGTTATTACAGATTTATTGTCCCTGCAAACACATACACATGGTGATGGCATGTTTAAATTAACCCCGGGTAGTTAGCAACAAAAGAAAAATACAACTGACATTAGACTAACAAAAAACACTTTCTTAATCCTACAACTTACTGTTTGTAGTTTCTTGTGCACAAACTTAGATCGATGCTTCAAATGGGCAGCCTGCTTTGCAAAAAATAGAATTATTGAACATGCTCTTAGAACAAAATCCAATGGTTAGCAAATGAATTTCAGCTATATATGTAGTTTCAAATAAAACCAAAAAAAAACAGCGAAGTAACATGTAAAACTAACAAAAAGCCAAAGCAGAAACACAGCTATATGCCATGATACATACAACTAAGAAGGAGAGGGATAACAATATCATCAGCCAAATTACAGCTTGGGTTACAATATACTCTTGGCCATAACATATTCAAAGTGTATATTGCTTTCCCAGAATCCCTACCACTTAAAATCTGACCAGTCAGATTATTTCCATTTTCAACATCACATGGAAAATTATAGGAGGTAAACTCAGACATTCTCACAAGTGAATCATAATGATTGGTCTGGTTCCAGAAACAAAGAGAGCATTTGAACCAAAATACAGGTAAACAAGGTCCAATCTTGTATCAGATAAACATAAGTGACAGCACCTTGCATAAGTAGCCTTCTTCCAGCTTTTGTCTTTTGGTAGTATCATCTTCATTGCAGGAAGTACTCTTATTGAATCTGTCAGCAGGCTTTTGTAAGCTGTGTAGTAAAGGAACCAACCGGTTAACACCTTTTAATTTACCATGACTCCAATAGAGAATTAACCTTGAATTTGAGGCCAAAATTCATATTAAACCAGAATTCTAGCTATCAATGTCAGAGCATATAATGGTATCCGATAATAATAGAGTAACACCTTTTCTGATATTGATTGGAAACAACCATTCGAGATTGATTTTGCTTTGCCAAGTAACTTGCTGTAGGTTTCATCAACGTTGAACTCCGAGATAGAGATGCCTTGACCAGAGAATCAGTTTTCACCCTGAGATTACCTTCGCAGCACCTATCACATGCTTCTGATCCACAAATGAAACGAGGGACGGAAGAACATTAGTAAATTGCATTTCTAGGCTCTCTTTTTTAGTCATTGATTCTCTTTTGGCAGATTAATAAAAATGAACTATTCTTAAAACGAAACCATATTATAATCTCTACAAAGTGACTCTGCCAAAACAAACAAAAGTTGCAAAGAAAAGCACCGATTATAAACTACCATCCTAATTAAACAAAAAAACAGAAGAAAAAAAATCATGAAGACAAGAATATACCTCCATTATATTCATCACATTCTGTTGAGCCGTTGTCATGTTCTCCATCCTCATATGCATCATATTCATATCTCCATTTCAACTTTACTACCAAAGCAGAAAATTAAAATATATTATAAGATTATCAGAAAAGCTTCCAATAAAAAGGTTGTGACCAAGAATTTAAATTGCGGTTGCATCCGCGCTTTCGGTGCTTAACATGATCTTGTAATAGCGGTTTCAGATGGCACCATTATCGCTATATAGCGGTTGCTAGCCGCTATTCTGCTAGTGGACCGCTATTTAAATCACGGGTTGTGATAGTGTAATGATTCGATCATAAAAAACAAAACACAGGAAAAGGCTTACGAGAAGACGGATAGCTTCCAGCTGATTCAAACCAGAGTTCGGCTTCTTTAGCCTCCCAATCAGTTTCTGGGCAACTGAAATCATAGCATTGCGGTGCATCAAACTCGTACTCGATATCAAAAAACTGTCCAACCTCAATGGATTCTTCGATGGAATAAAATTGCTCCTCTTGAGCGATTTCAACAACCATTCTTTTATTTCCCCTTTGTGCGTGTGTGTTTCACCCAAATCCTCTCTGCAAAACGACGGAATTTAAGAAACCCACAATTCAAACATTTCTTTTCATTTTTAACCGTGCAATCTTTTCTTACATAATCTCTCGTTGATTTGTTTGTTTCCCAATTAACCAACAAAAAAGAAATCGTCGTGAAATTGCAAACCCCCCCCCTCTCTCTCTATCTATCTCTATCGATCGAACTTGTTCCAAGAATTGAGAGAGAAAGTTGTCAAACTTTCAAAAATCCATTGGATCTGGCCTTTCTCCCTTCTCTGTGCAAAGTGAGAGCAAACTAGGAAGCAAGGAAAAGGAAAGAAAAGAAAGAAACGGATTTTGATGGAATGAATGGGTGACACCATAATTTTGTAAGGAGGGGGAAGGGTTTGTTAGTTGGTACAATCCAAAATTGCTTCGTTGTGTCGAAGGCAACGGCGGGAATACCGGCAGATGAACGAAAGAGAGCATGATACTGGAGAAAAGCCATCTAGGCAAAATCAAACTGACATCCCTTTGATATAAAGAATGGCTCCATTTTAAAAGAAGAAATTATAAATTATTAGATAATTTTATTAGATTTTAAAATAAATTATCAAGGAGAATCTTTAAAATGAAAGATGAGATCATATGCTGTGTACTTTGGATCAAAGCAATGATTACACCACAAAGAGATTTAAACTTACTAATCATCCCACGAAATCACGAGAACCTATTTGTTATATAAGCTTGGATACATTTTGTATTCAGTCATCTATGTTTTATCGTAGTTTCGTTTTAGTCACTAAATTATTTTTTTAAATTATTGTAACGTTATATTTTGATTCCGTTTCAATCATCCGTCTTTAAAAAATTAATAATAATGCTGACATGTCATCACAAGGTAATGCAATGTCATCATTGGAAGAAAAAATATCACATCGATACTTTTATTTATTTATTTAATAGTGAATGACTAAAACGTAAGTTAAATATAATTTTGAAGAAAAAATAGTTAGTTGAATAAAACAAAACCGCAAGAATAAATCAGTGACTAAATGCGCAGTTTACCCTATAATCTTTAGTAACAAACCTGCGCTATCCAACGGTTTTTAACGCACTCGTTGACCTCATACATCAATTCGCGCGTCTTTTTGGTAACCTTTCATTTTCTTCTCCAAGTCCTTTTTTTTTGTTCTTCCTATGAAACAAACACAAATCTTCTGAGAGGGAAAACCGTTCCTCTTAATCTCTCTTTCTTCAGGTTTGTCTTCAACTCTGCACCTTTTTTTCTTTTTATGTTTTGCTCACTAGAAAACGTAGAGATAAAAAGCGAGACGAGAGCTTAAAGCTTTTATCTCCTGTTCTTCAATTTTGTGAAAATGGAGAATTCTTATATTCTCTTATGGTAATGTAATTGTTCATCGTCAGTTAATTGGAGATCAGTTAATTTAATTTTTTTACATTTAATCAACGATTTAGTGTATAGAGAGGTGAACAAGGTCGTTAAAATTGGTTCATTAGTGTTTATATCCCCTGTGTCATTTTCCGTGAAAACTGAGGCTAATTCTTGTAGACTTTGTTATTATATTGTTACTGCTAATCTGGAATCATTTTTGGTGATTGATAACTTGAGATATTAGAATGAAATCATTTTTCTGTGTTATTGAGCGGTAAACAAGGTTGTTAAAAAGCTTGGATCAAATGTCAGTTTTTCCCCTTTCATTTTCAATCGAATATATCATTTATAATCAATTCTATAGATTAAATTTCATTTTAGCTTAAGTTAGAAACTATGGAAATCCAGAATGCTGTATGCATTATATATGAGATAGTAAGCAAAACTAATATCAATTGTAAAAATGAGTGTTGTTCTTTCTAAAGGTTTCGAGTTCGAGCAGTTGCGTCTGTAGTGCGTGCGTTGTCAATGGCTAAGAAATATTTTGAATAGATACTATCTTATAATCACTCCGGACTATTCAAAAAAAATATTAAACAAAATTAATGTCTTAGGACAATCACTATATCAAAATTTGGATGCAGTTTATTATACTCCAGAAAAAAAGCTACCTCGTGTTAGGAATTTAGAGTTGGGAGAAAAATAATTAGCCATTTTCATGTCCCAATGCAATATACTTTGTCTTTAACTTTTTGTTTTTGCAGTCTCATTGTTCTTGATTCTCATTCTTCCCGCTAAAACTTATATAAACGACCACCTTTTACACATTTTATGCCATCTGAAATTTGAGTTTTTCTTTTTTTATTCTCCTAGCTTGCTCTAGGTGTATAATTTGGGATGGTTTATAATGTGAAGATATTGGTTTTGTCAGGAATTAATGAATAATTCACATGTCTACTCCGCGAATTGATCCACTTGTTCAATTAGAACAACTTATAAAACCCTTCTATGAGAACTTCAGGTATTGTTGAACATTCCACACGGAAGATACCTTAAATCTTTTATTTTTGTCTCTTGGCAAGATAATTCCCAGTTCAAATATTCCTCTTCCCTGCTTATATTCTAAAAATTTAACACTAATATAATATTTACCATTTCTTGGTTCCTTGAAAAACATCATTAGATCATCTGGGATGAAATCGGAGAGAAAGATGCTGACAGAGATGAAATGCTGCTTGAGCTTGAACGGGAGTATGTGGAAGTATACAGAAGAACGCAAAGCTCTCTGAAGCTAATATGAGGCATACAATTGCTGATAATGAAGCCGAACTCTCTGCTATCTGTTCAGCAATGGGGAAGAGGCCAGTGCATGTTAGGCAGGTCAGGAATGAAAGAACAATAAATTCTGGATGAAATGATTCCTATTAGATTAAACTACTTACTTATGGTCCAAAGATTTTCAGTCAGATCTAAAAATTGGAAACTCGAAGGAAAATCTCGGGAAAATTCTTCCGCAGGTGGAGGAGATGAAGAAAAGGAAAATAGAAAGAAGAAATCACTTCATAGACGTCCTGGACCAAATACAAATGATAAGAAATGAGTTAAGTGGATCCACGGAATCAATTTCCTCAGAAATACTTGTAGATGAAACTGACTTGTCCTTGTTGAAGCTTGAAGAATTGCACAGTCAGCTACATGAACTTCAGAAAGAGAAGGTCAGATTTCTTTAATTTTTCAATTCTTTATTGTTTCCGCCTCATGAAGACTTTTACTTATCTTTTGCTTGCTGACTCATCTCTCTTGTGCAGAGTAATCGGCTGAAGCAGGTTAAGGACCTCCTTAACATGTTGAACTCCCTCTGCTCAGTGATGGGTATGGGTTTAAGCTCATAGTTACCGAGGTCCATCCTAGTTTAGGTGAATTGGAAGGATTGAGGAGTATTAGCAATAATACAATTGAGTTGTTAGGTGCAACAATAAATAGGTTGCGGGAAGTTAAGATACAGAGGATGGAAAGGGTAAAAATGAATTTATTTTGCATACTGCGAAATCATTGTCCTCTCCTTTCTCTCTGATAATAATAGTGATTCTTTGATACTTTACAGCTGCAAGATCTTGCAACTACCATGATGGAGTTGTGGCATCTGATGGATACACCGATTGAGGAGGATCAGAAATTTCAGAATGTTACACGTAGCATATCTGCTTCATAAGATGAAATTACTGAAATCAACACTCTATCTGAGGATTTTATCAACAATGTAAGCTATACATATTTAAAGGGGACCAGTTTAGCTGATCTTCTCTTGGTTCTATACATTTCTAAAGGTAGGTAATTGCTTTACTCTGGATTAATAGAGAAATAAATATGCTATATTGTGCAGGTTGATGCAGAAGTTTCTCGGTTGGAAGATTTAAAGTCGAGTGAAATGAAAGAGCTTGTCCTCAAGAAGATATCAAAGCTAAAGGATTTCTGCAGGAAGACACACCTGGTTCCGGACACTGAATTAGAAGATGCCACTGAAGCTATTGAGTCTGGTACATGCTAATGATAAATCATTTTCATCAGACCATTTGTTATGCCAAACTTTTTCTCCCCTTTTCCTAGTCACTGTCATTCTTTATATCTTCAGGAGTTGTTGATGCTGCAACCAATCTAGAACAAATTGAATTTTGTATCGCCAAGGTTAAAGAGGAAGCTTTTAGCAGAAAAGAAATACTTGAAAAGGTCGATAAATGGTTGGCGGCATATGTGGAGGAGCGTTGGCTTGAGGAATATAACAGGGTGAGCATTTTTGTAATCTCTTCAGATTTTTTTTTCTTTTGGTCCTAGGATGGTAACCTTGCTTCATTGTACGTTATTTGAAATGACGAAAACCGATATAATTTTGGAAGAGGAACTCATATTTCCCTCAAGCGTGCTGAGAATGCTCGTGCCTTGGTTAATAAACTTCCAGGTACATGGTGACACAACTAAACATAGATTTGTAGTTACCATTTCACACCATGTTGCCCAAATTTTGAGATTTCTTCCATTGAATTTCTATTTTCTACCTGTTTTGAGTAGAATTAGGTAACACGTGCTGAAACTGTTCTATATCAATTAATTCAGGAATGACTGAGGCATTGACTAAAAAGACCATGGCTTGGGAAGAGGAGAGAGAGAATGAATTTCTGTATGATGGTATGCGTGCTCTAAAAACTTACCCCCTCCCCCCTTTAATATTCATATTCCATATTTGCTAACACTTTGGTATCTAACTGTATAACTAACTATATTAGACGGCAGTAAAGAAATCTAAGCACGATTCAACTACATATATCAAAATCTATATGACACAAATTGTTAACGCATCAAAATTTATATAAATATGAAACGAAAGTATGACACGAAAACAATACACAAATTGCAAGGTCTATCAAACTGACCAATTCTATGCTATCCAGATTCCTCTCCTTTCTATGCTCGAAAATCGCTACTTTACGAGAGGATTAAGAGAAACAACGCAATAAGTTGCGGGTAAGATAACTGAACTCATTTCCGGATCACAGTGCATATGTTAATATTGTTTCACCAATTTATGAAACTAGGCTGTATGTAATTATGTGGAAATTTCCTTGTTGAAGTTGATCTTCGTAGTCATTTTTTGTTGTTCAGGACCAGAAGAAACTTCAGGGACGGATAATAGTGGAGCCAGGATTACTTCATCGTTCAAAACTAAGCCTATCAAAGCCGCAGAGTGCAAAAAAGTATTCCAAGCAGTCTAGCTTTAAAAGATCCGCCTTGGGAGGATCAATGCTTAAACTTGATTCAGTTGATTTCCCAAGGACTCCTCAAGTACGTTCTAGTAAGAAAACTGAGCTTATGTTTCGAGACGACCGTTTAAATCATTGGCAGGATGATGCTATTCCAGCTTTCCCAGCTTGTAAGTTCTCTGTCCGTGCTTGTTACAGTCAAGAACTTCTCGGTTAGACTTGTCAATCCGTGTATTCATGTTGTATCCGTGTTTAAGATTAGTCATAATCTTAGCCGGTAGCTGATTCAGAAATTTAAGAATAGGGGGTCCAAAATTTTAATTTTATTTTCTTAAAAATAATAGGTATTCAAAAATTGTAATTTTTTTCTTTTTTCCTTAACACATTAAGCTAAATTTAACCACTTTTCCAAAATAATGAGATGCACTTGGCCCTATGGGGGCTTAGTGCATCCGCCACTGATCTTAGCTTTCCCCCACACCAGAAGAATTTTACCTACCCAAATCTGATTTACAGATTCATTTCTCGATTTAACTATGTAGCTGCTCAAGAAAGTTACATATTCTTGTAAATATTTATCACATTAATGACTTATATGTGTGTGTACATATATATGTTTATTTGTATATGTGCACTAACTACTAAAGCACCTTTGATTCTTGCTGGGCAAGCCAAAAGTTATGAAAGCCTTACACTTTCTCTATTTGCAGTTAACAGATGCCTGGAAACTGCCGGCACTCCCTTTCGAAAGCACTCGTCGGATGCTGCAAATGCCAACGAAGTAGATCCGCCACTGGTTCGTAAGCCATTCTCGCCCATCTATCCATCATCAAAAGCCAATATGACAAACAAGCTAGAAGATAACGGTGAAGGTAAAACTTTACAGAAAACGGTTCCGACCAATGATCTGTCCAACACCCTGACTTGCTTGAAGATAAATTCTTCGGCCTATGAAAAGAACCGGACGCCGAGGGCAATGCAGCCGATGGCGACAACCCGATGCAGACAGACAAAGCACAAACTGCAACAACACAAACTTCGGAGAACAATGATAGGAATCCAGTCGAAGGAAATCATGAAGAGATCGAAGAGTCGATTGAAGTAAGAAGGTCTGCTAGCATCTGCTCGGATAAACAAATAACATTGACGATACAAGTATGATCATCTCCCCAAAAAAAAAATATTATTTCTTTAAACTGAATCAAAATTTATATGATTTTTTTATTCTTTTTTTATTCTCATGTTTATAATTTTGGCTGTTGTGCTGTGAGGTGCGAAGTTGTAAAATCCCAGTATTTTCGTTCATCAGCATTATCCAGAATTAGAAAAATGTCAATCTACTGCAAATGTAAATTAAGTTACTATTTTCTTTCCTTTTTTGGTACATTTTTGTACCCATTTTTAAATTAATTTGCTTCTAACATTTTTTTTGCCTTATGTGCTTTTTCTTGTTTAGTTTAGTTTAGTTTTCTTTAGAGTTAATTGCATCATATGAGTAAATTAATTTAGAGTTATCAAAACAGAAGTAATTCGAAAGTTTAGTAATTAAATTATAAAATTAAAAGTACAATGAGTAAAATAGGAAAGAGTAAAGTTCATTGAAGAATGGTGTATTTTACCCTAAAAATTATGAAATGATCACTCAACTATTCATATATTTTAAACTCGTCATTTTTTATAGAAATTGGTGACAATCTAAATTTGACGTTAACATGTTGACTAAAATATAGTAAAATATGATCCAGAATCTCAAACAACTATACAACTCAAATGGTTATTTTATCATATCTCAGTTAACATGTTGACGGCCAGTTTAGACGACAATTAATTTTTAACAGAAAATGATGAATTTCAAATATATGAATAGTTGAATAATTTTTTCTAATAATCGAATGATTCAACAAAGCAACACCCTTTGATCGAAATATTATTTTATAATTTTTAATCGTTGATGGACTCAACAAAATACTCTATATACTTTACCCATTAAAAAAGAACTTGGGCCGGTCAGATTGGGAAGAGCCCATGGATTAAATAAAACCAATGAGAAATTCCTTAAAAATAATAATAAACCGTTATCATTAAATTAAAAAATCTTGTAATTCTTATCCTGCTCGCTGCTCTCCACTCAATGGCGCTAACGTTGACCATTAGCAATGGCAGTTGTAGTTACAGCACTGGAAATGGGGTCCGAATCCTCCGCCCCAACCACTTACCTGCCGCTCTCTCCCGTCGCCGCCGCCTTCTCCTCCCAACCTCCCCCAGAACCTTTCACCTAACCTCAGCTGCCAAGAAGTTCCGAACCGGACGGTACGATAGCAAGAACAGGAGGAGCAATCTCACGACCAAGGAACAAGATGATGAACTGGAGCGAAAAAGGAAGGATGGAAATGAAGAAGAAAACGATGGCATTGTTGGAATTGGATTAGATAACGTTGGACTTGGTGGGAGTTCGTCTGCGGTTTCGACTGACGGCAAACCGTTTCCGGATCTTCCGGGTCTTCAGCCGGATCCATTTGAAGGTCCGCAGTGGGATGTTCTTGGATTCCTTGTTCAGTATTTGTGGGCTTTCGGCATCGTTTTTGCGGTATTTCTCAAAGCTCTTAACACTGCCTTTCTTTTCTGTTTTTCTCTCGTTGTTCAGTTTTTGATCTAGTGATGCCTGAAATTTTTTGATATCTTAATTAGTTTGTTTGAATAAAAATTAGGAACTTTTATTGTATTAGACAAAGGGTAATTATCACTACTGTATATAGGGCAGCAAATTAAATAGAAATAATAGTTAGATTTCGGATATCGCTCTAGTAGTTCACGTGAGCCTATGACATGAATTTCTTAGAAGCTTGGGTGATCAAGGGGATCTATTTGGAGGCCTCAACTGACAGAGAGAGCTGGTAGTTTCTGGAGACTATCTATGGAGATATAACAACTGCATACAGGGTAAAGGAAATTTTTGGATTTGGATTTGAAGAATTCTGTTCAGATCAAATAGGGGACTACACCTATCAAATTATGTATCATAGGATGGGAATTACTGCCTACTGGTAAACAGTGATAAACGTTTTAGCTTCCGTTTCTCGTTTGGATTGATCTGCTTTCCAGGTAGCTTAGGATGAGGAATCATGGAAGGTAGACAGCATGCAGCACCTGGTTTAAAGCCTCCTCCTGTCTTCCCAATTGTGGTAAAACATGGAGTTGACTCCGTGTATGTGGTCTAAAATTTTATATCCTCCCCCTGTCTTCCTTGCATGGAAATTTTATAGAATGTTAAAACATTTGGTTAGAATGGTATTGACAACTTAACAAAATTGAGATCTGATCTTAATGAGCAAAAACTGCTGAAGATTGGAAGTTAAATGGCAATTGACAACTTTCAGCCTTAGGCACGACTCTTTTGTAATACTTCTCATTGGATAATTCACTGCCTTCTCTTTTTCTTGATGTCTAAATGGATAAGGCGCTCTTGCATGATATGTAGACTATCTGCAGATTCATTCCTGGATTACTTAAAAGAGAGTTTGAGAAGTTTTGTGGCTGATCGATCTGAGTATCTTTTTAACTCCTCACCTGTTGCAGATCTTATATAATTCTTTGAAGACAATTGGTCAAGAATAGTCTTTTTCATATTATTGAGTAACTTGAAAGCATTTAACTAGGTAATTATGAGGCAAAATTATTTGGTAAAAGATTTACAAGTTAATCTGCAGGGAAGCTTGTTCTGAAAATTAGTGGGAGAATTTGGCTGCGGATCCGTATCTATTTCCATGCTTGTTAGTTTGTGATTGTTGAAAAGCTTCCATATCATTTGATGAATGCAAAGAATATATTTTTCATTGCTGGAAAGTTTCTTTCTTCCCTTGGGTCACTGGGCACCCACTGGGAGTTTCGAGTTTAGTACCGACATTTTAGCAACAAACTCAATAGATCCATGAGTAGCCCTTAGTGTATCATTTTTTTGTTGTTGGAAAAGGCGTGTGTCTGAGTCGTTTATTTCATGATTCATTGGTACCCATGGAACATGTAAAATACTCTGCTTGTTTTTCTGCATTTTATGATTGATCAAGTTTTCTGCATCCTATTTTACTACCAGTTGATTGCTTGTGGGATTGCCGTTGCAACGTACAACGAAGGGGCAACAGATTTTAAGGAGACTCCTGCATACAAAGAGTCAATCCAATCTCAGGAGCTTTTAGAGCAACCCGATGCCTCTAGTTCAGACGTCTTCGAATCTAACCCTACTGAAGTTGCACCCAGTTTGGAGTAGTTGCAGTAAGATGGAAATGTAAAAGGGCCTGTATATCTGGATTGAGAAAAAAATCACTTGGAACTTTTATATAGCTGATGTTTGTTATTTCTCTTTGCAAATGCTTTATCCAAATGATTTTGAGATAATGTTAAGTATGGCAGTTAGCATATATTGCAGAGCAAAGTTGAAATTCCCATGAATATTGAGCTCTTTTGATCTTTTAAGCTAAAATTATTCTCTCATTAATTGGATTTGGGACAAATTTAAGGCCAAAGTTATGCCCTTTCCTTGTGTGAAAGAGAACAAAGCTTAGCAAATAAGCAATTAACTGATGCTTTTTCCAACAAGAGAAATGGAATTATGTACTTACAGGAACAACTCCAATAGGTGAAGAATATATAATAGGCAATAAGCTACCCTCTAAAAGAATCAGAATCCAATTACTATAGAGATAAAAAAGAATCCGGTTTAGGGTTTAAAGTCTATGATTGATTTTTGTAATTCGATTATGCATGCAACTCGGCTATGTTGTTTAAGTACGCGATTCGAATAACGATATTTGGTATATTTAATTATGTGTAACAAGTTTGTTCATGATTCCTTTTTCATTTTAAACAAATTCCCATAATTTTGCCTTTCAGCATAAACTTTCTTGTAGTATATAACCCCCCATTTTCCTGGAATCTTGAGAAAACGCCTGCTTGAGTCTGCAGGGTTCATGACAGAAAGGGCAAGTTATCCCCTCCATTTTCATTCAAAATGTTTTGATTTCTTCTTTTAAAGGAACCTTTCATTTGTGTTAATCTCTCTGCAAAAACATGTCATGCATTTGCAGTTTTGTTGCATGGTGACGAGGATCAACATGGACTGCAATGGCTGTTACAGAAAAGTGAGAAGAGCCTTCCTTGATATGAAAGGTGAGATCAAATCTTTATCATCTTCATAAAATATGCTTAATGAGAGCGCTAAAGATGGTCAATTTCGAGCATTTTTAATGGCATAACTACAAATGATGCCACTAACATTTGAGTTAATTGTTACTTTGGCCCTTATTATTTTCTTAGATCATTTTGATAACGTTTGATTTGTGGGTAAAAAGGTCCCTTTGCATATGAAAATTGTTAGTCAACAAACAATTAACGCTCCAAAATAGAAATATATTTCCCTTAAAATGAAACATTGGGGCCTACATGCCACAAAAAGAAAGAATAAGAGCTAAGGGGAATATTTAGTCAAATGTCATAGACCTTTTTATCCTAAAATGAAATGTAGGGGACCAAAATGCTTCAGAAAAAAGGATCCAAAACGACTATTCAATCAAATGTTAAAGATATTTTGATTTCTATTATTTTTTAGAGCATTTTGATACACAACGTTTCATTTTTTGGGAAAAAAAAAGCTCCAATATATGAAAATAATTAGTTAACAAATGATTAATGCTCAAACTATATGATTCTTTCTACCTTAAAATAAAAGGGGCCAATATACCACAAGAAGAAAGAATAATTGTTGAAGTGACTATTTAATCAAACGTTAGAGACTCTTTTACCCTAAAATGAAACGTCGGAATCATAGTGCTTCAAAAAAGACTAGAGTCAAAATAACTATTTATTTGAATGTTAGATATATACATATTTTAAAATAATGCCGTTTTAATAATGGTTTGAAGTTGATATGGGTGTGTAGAGTTGGAAGCGCATTTGATAGAGAAGAAGCAATGTAGGGTTAGCGTTTGTGGGAAATTCAACCCTCGAGATGTGGCCATCAAAATAAGGAAGAAGACGAATCGCAGAGTGGAGATATTGGAAGTACAAGAGCTGAACATCAACGATGAACAAGTTCATCATGAGGACAAGCCATTGAAGATCGCTTCGAATACCTGGAATCTTGAATCCAAATTGAAACCTGTCTAACATGTACATATTGATGCCTAAATACGTGTATATGTATATGTTTGTATGCATGTCCATGTACTATGACATGCATGTGAATTTAGATGATTTGCTGGGTGCTGCATATATCAAATAAGAGAATATGTGAAAAACCTAATTGAGATCAATTGGAGATAAAAGGAGTATTTGTTTTATTTGAGACAAAGTTAGAAGGATCAAGGAAATAATTATACCATTTTTATTTTGAAAGGCTAAATCCCAATAATTGAGAATGATATCATCCTTGAAGCCCCCTCTTTTTCCTCACTCATCTTTATCTTCTACCTCTATTCTCTTCATTCCTTCTTTATGTTTGAGCTAAGAAATTCTAAAGGTAGGAATCATAACCTCCATCACTAGAGCTTCAAATTAAACCATCATCCTCTCTATTTAGTCATGGTAGCCATATATAGGAGAGGTGAGAGGTTTTAGTAAAAATCTCTTAACATTTTTCTAAACTCTTAACCAAGTTAGTAGCGCATATGTTGATCCTTGCCCAATAAGAGAAGTTGGAGAAAGCTCCAAATGCAAAAAGAAGAAGAAGCTAGCATTAGGTTGAGCACTGAGTATTTTTACTTAGGATTTAAGGTAACACATTTCTAACTCATCTCTACCACGTGTAGATCACTAGATGTGTTTAGTTGGTTTGTATGAGTTTATGAAGCATATAAGTGAATCCATGAAGAAATATATTTGTTTTATATATATGGTTATACAAATTCACTTAATTGGAATCAAATAATATTATAGAATTATCAATATTTACGATTAAATTTAAACAGAAACTCGAAAAATCGAATCGATTCGAAAAAAATCAACTCAACTCCGAGTTGTAAAATAAGACTCGTCAACTCGAATAAGTTAATTTTTTGACTCGACTCGATCGAACGCTCACTCCTACTAACTATGATAAAACAAAGTTTTGAGATTATCTTAATCTTTGGTTCGAAAATTCTTTTGTGTAGTCTTTGGTTTTCTTTTGATCTTTAAAGGTGATTCATTTCTGAAAGACGACCACCCTCTACAAGTATCCACACATGAACGATGACGAATGGTTATAGAATGTTGGTTCTAATATGTTTTTCTCAAAATAGTTTTTTTTGGGCGACTGTAAAGAGTGATTAACCTTAACCTCGTGCATATAGTATCAATATATAAAAGTATGACTTAATTATGGTTAGACTAAATCCTCTGTTTTTAATTAATTATTTTAATTATTATTATTTTAAATTCTTTAAATTAAATAATAATTTAAATCATATCTCTTATTTGACAAGAATTTAATTTCAATCAAGAATTAATAAACATGCTATTAAATATTATTTCTGAATCAAATAAAGAAATAATAATAAATAAATATTCAGTCAAAAGAATACGAATTTAACTTCTTAAATTCGAATGAAAAATAAACCTTTTAATATATAATTTAAAATAATCTTATTATCTTAAATTATTATTGAGAGTAATAACCACAATCATTCTTATTTATTCTTAATGTGCAACTCGGGACTTAAAAAAAACACTTATAGTCAGAGGATCATTTTATAATTTTTAAAAGTTAGGACAGCTAACAAATCAGCAGCATGTAATCAAAGGGACTCTTAAAAGTTGGGATTTAGCAGCGGTTTTAATTTTTTTTAATCTAAAAGTACCTAATTCTAATAATAATACTTATTTTTTTAATTGATTATCCATATCTATACTCGTTAAATTAATCATTATCATCTTTTATCAATTATATTAGTTATTATATAAAAAAAGTTTGAAGAAATTTTGGAATTGTCAAAAATACTTTTTTATTTGTAATATACTATTAATTTAACATTTATTTAGAAAAATAAAATATTAAATTTTAACCAAAACTAAATATCAAATCCTATCAAGTTTTAGAAAAAATAATAATAATAATAATAATAACAATAATTACTATTATATAAGAAAAAAATAAAATTCAAATAACAATTAGAAAACAAATCTGTTGGAAAACAATAAGCTTATCAAAGAAACAAATGTCTTAGTTTACGATTTCCTTCTCGAAGTACACACTTTTTCATTTACTTAAAAGTTTATGGTTTATTGATAATTAAAAAAAAACTTAACGTTCGTTCATGTAATAGACTCAATTTATTATTTTAACTTCGATTGTATTTTCGCATTAATTTAACATCGAAGTTGTTTCATCACATCATTTTATATCATTATCCTAACTTAAAACCCTAAATTATAAACTCTAAATTAGTGTTTAGGATTTAGGGTTTAGAGGTGATGGATTATGGTTTAGGTTTTTACAGTTTAGGGTTTTAAGTTAGGGTAGGGTACAGAATGATGCAATTGAGCAATTTCGAGAACTGAATTGATGCGAAAATACAATAGGGGCAAAAGTGATAAATCGAGTCTACTACAGAAGTAAAAATTACCCTTTTACCCAAAAAAACAAATATGACAAATTTGTAAGCACCCTATATTATACCCTTTGAGAATTACTCAATGATAGATGAATATTTAATAAAAAAATATGGCTGAATATACTATTTAAAAAAAATTATTTACCCTTTTTTATTATAAAACTATTCTTTAAAAAAATCTCTAAAATTGGTAAATGTTTATTAAATTTAAACGTTGGCGATTAAACCTTTTCTACTTTTTGTCTTGCTTAAAAGTTTTTGATTTCTTAATAAGTTCAAAAGTTTATGGTCTTTCTTGATGATCAAGACTGTCAAAACGATACGTTAAATATTTGGTTCCTTTTATTCAATCCCCTTTACTATGTATAAATCAACCAACGAAGAGGAAGAGCTTTGCCTTGTGATGTTCAATGCAGTGCCATGCAAGTCCCTGAGTGAAGAACAATCATGAAGCCGGGTTCGAGTTTTCCGAGGAAGGCTCGAATCATATATAGTGATCCTTATGCCACAGATTCATCCACGGACGAAGAAGCCACAAACAAAGCGAAGAATCGGATTCCGGGTATCAAGCGATTCGTCAAGGAGATTACTTTTTCGGTTGTTCCCGTCGACTCTTCGGAGGACGATGGCAAGAGACGTCGAAAATCTAGCACCATGTCCACGGGCGTTCGACGAAGGCCTTCGGGCAAGTTTGCCGCGGAAATCAGAGACCCCTTCACCAAGAACCGTCAATGGCTTGGCACTCACGGCACTATCGAGGAAGCTGTTGCTGCTTATCAGAAAAGGAAACGCGAGTACAAGATGATGGCGACCGAAGAGAATAAGAATTCATCGTCGGCTCCGCCGTCTCCTTCCTCGGTGCTCAACGTTCCGGTCAATGTCAATGAAGCAAGCCATGAGATGGACACAATGGGAGATCAGTACGTAGTGAAGAAAACCGTGAAAGAACACAAATTCGTCCGGCAATTGAAAACTAGTGTGGACCACGAGGTATCCGTTAAAGATTTGTGGAAGGATGAGGCATCGATCACCGGATTGTGGGAACCTCCATCGGCTTCGGATTCATGGGACGAGCTCTTCGGACGGTGTGGTCCCGAGAATCATACGTCTGATCTTCATAATGGACTTCTATCGTATGACAACGGCGTCGGCCACTGGCCGGAGAACATCGAGTTGATTGACTTGCCTGACATGAAAATAGACAATGAGTACATGGCTTGGGCGGATGAGATACTAACTGAAGTAGATTTTTGCAGATAAGATGTATTATTAGCCCAAGTTGAATTTTAGCATTCTTACCAAATAATACCAGCAAAATTAGTTCTTGTTGCTAATTGTCATTAAAGTATTCAAACATCTTGTAATGAGAGTGAAACATGTTTACTGAACCATGGATCTCTTGTCCAAAATTATTGATGTTTAACTAACCGGGATACGAGGTTAAACCGATTAGACCTCCGATTCGATCGATTAATTCGACTAAGACAAGCTTATATATTATGGGTTAAGCACGTTATATAAGCTACATGTTTGTCCCCCAAATCGACTTCCACGACCTATCAACAATTTCGTCTGAAACACAAACTTATAGCTACCTGGTTCAATTAATTGTTTTACACTTTTTTTCTCAATGGAGTTCAACCAAGGAGTTCCACAGACAAGAACAAATGCAAGAAATAATTTTATCGAATCGAATACGAGTAAAATGGATTGAACCAATTTGGGGTCTGAGGGTACCTTGTGTAAACTCCGACTCAACCTCGCGACCTGATATCATCCCTCCTCAAACATCAATGACTAATCTGCAAATAAACAAGTGACTAATCTGCTACGTTTTGGTCACTCGTCATTAATAATAAACAAAACTACAAACGTGACAATTTTTTTATTTTGCCAATTATGACATAGCATTACCTAATGGTAATACATCAGTATCTCTGTTAACCTTTTAACGAAGGGTGACCAAAATTGAATCAAAACGTAATATTAAATATGATTTTAAAAAATATAATTGGGTGACCGAAATGAAACTATCAAATATATAAATGACTAAATATGTATTTTACCCAAAATATAGATTCAATAAGCAATATATATATAATACCTATAGAAGAGGTACCAAACTCAAAACTAAATTAAACAATAAAAAATATCTCATGACATATCCATTATTTTTTAACAGTGAGGTATTAAATTAAAACTTATATTAAATATTATGTTTATTTTTAAAAAATTAAATATAAAAATAGAATAAAATTAATAATTTAAATACTAAACGTATAATTTAATTTTAAATGTTTTTACCTAATACTGAATTTTCATAATAAATAATAATATATGTAATAATTTATAAATATTAATACAAAATAGATAAATAGCCCACTAATGCTATTTTTAGTTTCTTTAATGCCACGTCCACACCAAGTACTGAGACCCTGTGGCTTGGATTAAGATAAAACGAGTAAACGACCTGGGCAAAAACGTCATTTCCATTTTATAATAAATTCAATTTATTAATTTTATCTCTATTATTTTTTAAATCAATTTAATCTTTGAAGTTGTTTAGCGTATTCACCCTTACCCTTGAAGTTCATTGATCTTTTTGACTAATGTGAGTTTTATATGTATATGGATTGAAGGATTAGTAAAAATATTTATTAAACACAATGATTAGAATAAATTCTTAAAATTTTATTATTTATTTCAGTGAAATTAAGGGATTATGTCAAATATTTGAGATTTTTTCTAACTGTTATATTTAATAAATATTTTATTAATTATTTTTTAATACATGTCAATCTTCATCAAGCCACATCAATATTATTGTCTGATTTGAAAATTGATGGTATTGATAAATGCAGAAGATTAATCGTTCTGTTAGTTAAAATGAACTTATAGGACTAGATGAACACCTTAAACAAATTCAAAGACTAAATTGAAGAACAAAAACAATATGAACGAAATTGATAAATTAAATTTATTATATAAATAAAAAGTGTCCCTTAAACCTTTTTTTCTTTTTAAAATGATAATAAAATAATATTTAAAGATTTACTCTAAGTCTCATCATTCTTTTCAATCGGAAAAGTTATCCAAAAATAATATAAGATAAAAATACATAGTTCAAATATTTATTTTGATAACAAATAATTTAAATATTTAAAATAATTAGGATAAAATAAATAAATGATCCGGCTATAAAATATTATTTTGTTAAGCATTTAACTATTAAAAGTTATAAAATAGTCAATTGATTATAGGATAATATTTTATTGAATATCTCAACTATTAATAGTTATAAAATGATCATTTGACTATTTATATATTTCAAACTCGTTATTTTCTATTAAGAAATTGATGATTGGCATTTTATTAATATCTATTGATGTCGACTTTGCTTTCAAGCACTTAATCTATAATATAATATTTTAAACACTGGCTCGAACAAATAATGCAAATGGGAAGTCAACCCATAAAATACAACTTAAACGATTTTGGAATCAAATTTTATCATATCTCAATCAACAAATTGATATCCATTTCATACAATCATCAATTTGTTAACGGAAAATGATAAATTTGAAATATATGAATAATAGGATGACCATTTTATAATTTTTATTAGACAGACTTAATAAAGTAGCACTCCTTGGTTAAATAACTAAATAATTTAATAGTTACAGGACTAAACAAAATAACATTCTACAATCGAGGGACCATTTGGGTACTTTATCCAACTGATTATTTATTTTAGGCTTAAATATAAAATAAGTGCTCAAATTATACTTTTTTCACAAATAGTGCTTAAAGTATTTTTTGATCATCCAAATGTCTAATATTACAAACGTTACCACTTTGGTGTTAAGACCATAACGATCATTAATTTCTATTGTTAAATAACACATGTTGAGTTCTGGTAATTTTGAAATTTTTTATTTAAAATTAGACATTTAAAAATATAATTTTTATTTAAAAACCCTAAACTTTTGAAACTCTTAAAAAACTCAAAGTTTGAAAAACTTTATTACAATCCCTATACTCACGCCGATCATCTCGATCCATCGTCATTACCGTCAAAGAATATCAAGCCAACCAAGTCGCTATGGATGACCCAGCCACCCTAGTAGACGGATTTAAACCTGACAAATAAAAAAATCACAAATTTGAAGCACTCGATGGTTTCGACGACAACCACGATGACATGGGCAAAGATAACTAACAATGAGGACGACATTGACGATGATGACCATGGTTGACAAAAGGGTTAGGGTTAGGTTAGAGTTAGAGATTTAAGATTTTAGGAGTTTTGGACTTTTTGTAATTTAAAAAAAATGATTTTTTATAGATATAATATTTTTTGTTTAAAAAAAATAAAAATTACAAAAGTGTGACACATGTAACGATTATTACGATCCAAACATCTAAAGAGATAATATTTGTAATATTAGACACATAGATAATTCAAAAAAATACTTTAGACACTTATTCGTTAAAAAATATAATTATCAATAGGGGTTGGTTCAAGTGGTAAACAACTTGATATCGCTTAGCAATGTCTCGAGTTCAAGTCATTGTATATGCATAAAAAACCTACCGAGAGATTCACCAACTAAAATCAGGTGTACAGTCTGGATTAATTAAGACAAATCCAGAAGGGGAAAACATATATAATTTAGACGGGTGTTTTATATTTGATAATTTGTTTTATAAAGTAAATTAGAGACTGAAGTAAAAAGGTATAGTTTAGATTTTTTTAATCTAATAAGTTTTTAATTATAATTAAATCACATATAAGATTTATATATAATTACTTAGGAGGGGGAAGCAACAATAAGGAAAAAACAAAATTTAGAATTAAAGCCTCAATTTCCTTCAAATTACAATTACATATAGAAGGAACAAAGGAGTAGAGGCATTGATCAAAACAACATATATTACAAAAATCCGCTCCTCATAATGAAAAAGGAACCCTACCCATAGCAAGAAACGTAGTCGTTTTCACTCAAATTACAAAAAACCCTCGCTCTCATTTTTTAATTTTATATTTACAACCCCAAACCTACCACTGGACCAGACTCTTAATTTTTAATTTTTCTTCTCCCTCTCGCAACCAATATTTTATGCCTTAAGCCGCGGCGGAGATGCTGCGGTTGTTGTTATCTCGGTTCAGACAGTCGAACCCCTCGATACGTACCGCCGGCGGTTTCTTCCCGGACTTACACCCTCCTCCCCTCGAGGATTGTGAATAGCGCGGTGCCGGCGATGCTAGAGGCGCCTTCTCGTTGTCGAATCGGACGTCTTGGATCACGGGGTTCACCGCCCTGCTTGGCGGCGATCCGCAGAAATATGGAGGCGATGAAGCCGTTTGGTTGGTGGATTTTTCATCCCCATATCCACCCTGGTAATTCAATTAAAACAAAATCAAAGGGGAAATATTTTTACAACAGATTAGGAAGAGAATTGAACTTACCCCGGAGAGTATTATATCGAGAAGATCTGTACCATCATCTGAATCCGTCGCCTCACTCCAATAACAGCTACTGAATTTATTTAAAAAAACGCCTACCCGACGAGGCTTAGGGCAAACCACAGAATCAAATCCTGTCTCTTCAAACCTTCCCATGGCGCTGCTGTTCATTTAGACGCTCGTTATTTTTTCTGGGTTTTTTCCAGACAAACCTAAGCTCCTGCAATGGAGGATTAAAGGGAGTATAGATTTGTCAGGAATCAAAGAGAGAGAGAGATAAAGAGAGTCCGGAGAGGAAAGGTTTTAGAGAGATGGAACGAAGAGATTGGCTGAATATTCATAGGGAGAAAGAAAGTGACCGAGGTTGTCTAGGGTGTGGCCGAACTGAGAATGATGAGATGTGAGATCGGTAGGTTTTAGCCGTTCGATTTAAGTAGAATGACAGTAGACGATCGATGATTGGTTTTGGGAAGTGTCAAAGGTGAGGTTGGGATTTGCCCGGAATTTTGATTCTGAGACGCACATATCGGATATCAATCAATCAAGTTGTCTTTTCATTTTATTATCCGGTGATTTCATATTTTATCCGATGATGTAGGGTGATTCGATTAACCGATTGAATCGAATTTTTAAAATTTATTAATCGAAATTTTTACATTTAACCATAAATTAAACTGATTTTTTTCAAAAATAATTAATCGAATCAAATAAAGTTTGGTAAAACCGAATTTTAGTTAAATATTTAAATGATATATTAAATTAATCTACAGGTTCATATATTAAATATATAAATAATATATTAAAAATTTAAAAATTTTGGTTAATTTGATTAATTAATCGATTTTAAATCGAATTAATTGATAATTAAATTTTAAAAAAAAATTAATCGTTAACCGACCAAATTTAAAATTAATCGACCAATTAATCGAAATTTGGTTCAATTAATTTAATTAGTTAACCGAAATTTTAAACATCCCTTCACTCATGCATGCCCGTTTCTTATTTTAATTATTTCCTTAATAGAATCTATTTTTAATAAAAATTATTGCAGATACCATTCAATTTTATTTATTAACTCGTTTGCATTATTAAATTTTCAATGTTTATTTATTATAATATTAAATTTTATTTTTCGCTTCAATTATGATTATATTTATTTATTTTATTTGGGAAGAAAGAAATTCTAGACTGATTAGCACATGTGAATTGATTCTCTGTTTTAGGTGGGAAATTCCTTTTAAGGTGCATTTGGTTCACGGAATGTAAGATTATATTTGGTAATAAGATTACCTAAATATAACATTACTCTGGAATGTTGTATTACATTGTTTGATTTACTTAGCATGAATGTAAGATTACAGTATTTGGTTGGAGAAATATAAGATTACTTTGATGCATATTTTACCAAATTACCCTTGTTATAGATATTTTTTTAACAGTAAAATTTTAATATTAAATTATAAATATTTGAATGAATGACTTTTCAAAAAAATATTTGAATGAAAATTTATAAAAATATTTTAATTATTATACTATATAAGTTTAAAGGAAAAAAATGCATTTACCATATAATTAATATAATTAGTATATCAAACTTATAATTTTAAATAATTTTCATAAGTATCATATATATTTATATATAATATAATATAATATAAAAATAATATTGTGATCTCGAGTGGACATATATATTATTTTTTAATATATAAGATCTATTTTTTAATAATTCAAAATTAAATATATTTTAAATAATTATATTTTTATAATAATAATATGTTCACCTTATAAAAATATAAACTAATTAATATACTAAGTATTAAAATATAAAATAATTTTAACTACTCAAATTTATTAATATTTTACTAAATTAAACTCTTTTGATAGTGAAGAAGCAGAGGATAATGTGAATGTTGTTCTCGTCGAGGAAACAAATCTAGAAAGTTTTATACTTTATTAAGAAAGCGGAATGATTTGAATGAAAGAAGAAGATGATGGAGTTGTGAAAGATGAGATAGATGGATAACTGTCATATAGAATCCTCGTAGTCGCACTGAAGAGGCAAACTCGATAAATAGCTCTAACCAACTTTCCTAATCGTAATGAAGAGGGGTGAAGGAGTCATTATTGTAATATGACTAATGATTGAAAATAATAATAAAAATAATAATAACAATATTATCCTAATTTTTAATAACAATAAACTAAAGATAATTATTTTAACTACATCTTAATTCCTAATAAAATAATAAATTTAACCCTAAAAAATAATGTCTCATCCTATATTAAATTATATTACAAATAATCAATAAAAATATTAAAATTTGTAATATTTATAAAATCCCGTATATGAATTTCTACATGCGTTGTCTTCACTAAAATGAGTGTATCTTGAGTTCTCGATATCGGATTGATGCGATTCAAGAATCATTGGAAAGCTAAGAGACAATCGATCTTAAGTCCAGAGACATGTAGACCAAATAACATCAGGATCTCATTGAAAAAGCAGTCTCAAGTTTGTTGTTATTATGTTCTTCTTGAGTCTAGCAATTTGATCCTGAATTACTTTAACTTGTGTTGTGGTGATCCAAATGGATGTGGGAGGAAGGGTTAGTGAGTTTCCTTCCTTGAATTCTCCAGTCTTTATGTGGGCTTGTAATCCTTTGCTTATGAAGGTCTGGACTGCAGTCTGGAGCTTATCTTTGAGTAGCTTGACTCGTCCTCTTGTGATTGGGCCTAGTGGGAGAGTAAGCCCATCTTCCTTAGCTTTTGGTCGTGTGGTACATGTATCATATTTGTATATTATTATTATTATTATTATTATTATTATTATTATTATTATTATTATTATTATTATTATTATTATTATTATTATTATTTTTATTATTAAGTTTATAATTTTGCGTAGAGCATGAAGAATAAGAATTGAGAATGATCTACATGAAAAAAAAATTATTATTTCAAGGGGCATTTTGTGTCAAAAGTGGTTGGAATTGTTCATTACCTAAGAGTTTGGAGGTAATGACATTCCCACCATTTTGACCCAAAAATACTATTATTGGTAATAAATTATTACCTAGTAATGATATTTTTCGTGAACCAAACATGAGAATACAATTCTGGAAAAGACATTCTACTTGGTAATGATCTTTTCCGCGAACTATACGCCCCATTAGTGATTGTTGGGTGGTGCTATGTAAATTGTAATGTCGGCCTTGTGGGGGGTTGTATTTTGTACTAATAGTTTTTATTGTTTTCTTTGGGTAATCTTAAAAAGGTTTAATTTATTTTTAGTTGTCTATATTATACTTCAAATTGACTTTTGGTGTCTAAAAACTTTTCATTAAAGATAGGTGTCTAACGTTTCTAATGTTACACTTTAGGTGTCTGAACCGTGACGACTGTTGAATTTAGTCATTATCTGACACATGCAAAGCATATAAAATTTCAAAAAATATATATAGAAAAAGATTTAATATTATAATTTAAAAAAAACCCAAAATTCCATTGTTGATTGGCCACTGTCGGTCTATGGTCGTCACCGTTGACACCATCAGAACCGTCTCATCATAGCGACTAAAACCCTGTCTTCTATCCACCATGAAATCTCACTGATAGTCTTCAAAAGCACGCGAAGAGTCTTCAATTTTTTAAGTTTTTCTTCATTGTTTATGATGATTCTGATGGCTACAGCTAGTCGTACGTTACACAACCGTCAACATTGAGTTCCTCGTCCTGTTTCGAACAAAATCCAACTGGTGGTGACCCTTCGTCGTTGGAGGAGGTGGGGGATCAGAGAGAGAGGGGGACAAAACGAGGAGTTTTTTTAATTTTTTTATAAAAACTAAATATTTAGTATTAAAAAATAAAAATATAACGATAGACATCTAAAAGTGTAAGGAATAAAAAGTTAGCAACTTACTTTTAACGAAAAATTCTTTAAGCACTAAAAGTCAATTTAAAATATAGTTTAGTTACATAAAAGTGTATCTTTTTAATTTCTTTTGAAATTTTATATGCATGACACGTGTCAGATAACAATCAAATTTAACGGCTGTTATGGTACAAACACATAAAAGTATAATGTTAAAAACGTTAAATACCTATTTTAATGAAAAATTTTAGGCACCAAAAGTAAATTTAAAGTATAGTATGACACCCTAATCCAGTATGACCTGAAGATCCATAGATTATGATGTCACACGGAACAACCGAAATGATCAACCATAAAATTTCTTTTCAAAGCATTTTATAAACATCAAAATCATACATCATGGAATAAATGAAGTCATAGTCAAAGTTTACAAAACACGTGAGTCTCCCAAATATGTACAAATCAAACCAATAAGTTTTAAATCAAAACAGAGTTATGACTCGAATAAATACAAGGTTCACATAAATACATGCCCTCTAACATACTTAAGACATACTCTTATATGATTGCTCTGGAATGTACTAATACGATAGGCCCCTCGACGATCCTCTACTAACCTGCACACGGAAACAAATTCCATATGCTGAGCTCACAAGCTCAGTACCACGAAAATAACTACGCAATACTACATGCATTCATTACATGAACATGCCAGTACGTAAAGTCATGAACATACAAAAGCACACAGACAAACATGAGATAGGCCTGACGATGTGGTCGAAGGAATTTTACGTGCATTTCGGATAACATATAGACCTATCTAAAGCTTGATAGCTTCGGGATAAAAATTGAAATTTTACGTGAATCTGAGTTTACTGCCCTTAGTCTATCTTAGATACTTGAGAGGTCGGGGTACGTACCATAATTTTACATGCCTCAGAAGCTCGTATCCTGAACTTATTTGAGCATGGGGTACAATCTGGAATTTACGTGCATCGGATGCGTACAAGTATGATCCAAAATTTACATGCATCGGATACGTACCAAGTCAAACAATATCCAGATATGTCACAAAAAGAGGATGATCGTCATAATGTTAGAGTAACTCGGGTGTCCTGTACATTTCCTGAGTATCATACAAAGGCAAATCTTATGTTATCCTAACTTGCTTGATTTCTAGGTAAGAATTTAGTTATCTTGCTTATTTTCACTTGTATCGAATACTTGAAGTTTATACGAACTCAAAACATTCAAGCTTGAACCCCTAGACCAAACGAACCAAATTGCCCAAAAATCAGCGATGGTATCGATATTGTGCATGTAGTATCAATATTGATCCATAGGTTTTGATACTTACCCTGAGTATTGTTACCAAAACAACTTTGATGTTTTGAAAAATGGTATGGTATCGATACTTCCATGAGTATCGGTACAAAAAATGGCTACTGGAATCCTAAACTTCTCACCAGTGTCGATACTACTCTCTGAGTATCGATATTGGACCCCTAGTATCGATACCCGTTGATAGAGTATTGATACTCCCTTTATATTTTGCCTTGTTTTTGCCTTTCGTGAAGAACAATATTGGTACTATTCTTCTAGTACCGATACCGACGGACTGAAGTGCCCTTTTTTGGGCACGAAATTGCATCTAAAACTCACACATTCACTCCCCTAAGACTAGGAAAGCTTATTAAAGTCTTATTTGATGTATTAGAGGTAAAAAGGTACATCTTTCATGCTTACCAACAACAAATATGGATTTTACCATGAAATTACTATAACATGCTTCATGAACAGAACAAACCATATATGCATATACAACGACTGGTATGGTCAAGTTAGAATAGTGTTACCTTGATTCCAAGCTACTGAAAAACGTCATCAACTCACCCAAAGACCAATTTCTCTTTGCCTCTTGCTTTGGAACTCTCATCTTGCTCTTTCACTATTTATGATATGGAAAATGAGTTACCGACTCATTGAACTACTTAGAGCAAAGTTAAAAACGTTTCTATGAACTTGAATCTTCCTAAAATGAGCTGGAAATCTTTGGTTTTCTAAACCCCCACAAAACCCCTTTCTGGATAGTTAACTCAAACCTTGCAAAAGTGGTCTTAAATGGAAGCTTGGAAGGAGTAGTTTATGAATCTTATATTGGTAGTTTCAAAGGGTGCATGAAAACCTTAAAGTTCAAAGCTTTAGTTTGAAGTTTGAGCGGAAGAGGAAGACAAAGAATAAGGAAGAAGGTAAGCTTTTGGGTGAAAAAGAGGAGCGGAGATCAGACGTGAGATCATCAACAATTAAGGGGATTCAACCTTTGTTTCAAAAATTGGGATAATTACTCCCTTAGTCCCTCCACAATTGGGTCAAGATTAAAAAACACCCTTTTATTTCTTATTGGGCTCATCCCAAGCCCAAATCAAATCTACTTGGGTCTAACTCTTCATGGGCTAAGGGGAAAATATTCTAATGTCCAAATCGGGTATACCTGAAACTCCTAACCCGAAATTCAAGGTGTTACGTATAGTTTACGCAACTAAAATATATTAATCCTACTAAAAACTAGCCACACAAAAAAATTATGATACTTATTTTTTCTTAAAGTAATTAAAACAGAACAAACAAATATGAAGATACATGTATAATAAATATTGTTATATCATTTTTTTAAAAAAAATAGTATAAAAAGAAACGAATACACAAATGAAGAGATTTATATTAAATGGTTGAAGTGGATGACGAATGCATCAACTGATGTTTCATGGTCAACCAAAAGGCAGCCCATAATAATATGATTCCTCCATATTCTATTTAATAATTTTTTTCGAGTTCTCTGTTAAAAATTTTGACATTTAAAAATTAAAAAAATTGGATATGATAAGTTTGTAAGACTATTTATAGTAGCGATTTTTTAAAGTGATGCAAACAATTATCATCAACCAAATAATAAAAGATCATACCAACCAATGAAAGATTATGGAATATAATTTCAAACTTGAAATATTCTAAGAATTCTTGTTCACAGCTGGAGCAATAAAATTTGGAACAGTTTTATGACTTCAAAAATATTATTAATTTTAAAAATATTTTTAAAAATCATATTTAATATATTCTATCAATATGATATATATTAATTTTTTATAATTTTAAATTTTCATTACATATATTAACTTTTTTTTTATGAAATAAAGATGGGAGCTAGCACTCAATGTTCTACTGTCAAATTACAAGCAAAAGAATCATTTTGTAACAAACTAAGCACTTCCAGTGGTGGAGTGTAGAAAATCATATGATCATCGCCTCTTGCTATAGCTAAACTTGCTAATTTATCGGCCACCTTATTCACATCCATATTTATATGCCTCAAATTAACCGTCCATTCATGCTTTAATAAATCACTAACCCGGTCGAGCAGAGTAAAAACTGATCCTTTATTAGCATTTCCTTGTAGCATCCTAATGATCTCCAAGCTGTCTGCTTCAACCATGACTTGTCTTTCGCCAGTATTCCACGCATGCGAGAGACCTTCATGTATTCCCCATAACTCCGCTTCAACTATAGAACATATTCCTAGTACTTTAGAGAAACCTAGAATCCATCCACCGTTCGAAGATCGAATAATGCCCCACACGTAGAAAATCCATTTCCTATTTTAAGGGATCCATAAGTATTAACCTTGCACCAATCAGTAGGAGGCGGAGTCCAATGATTAATATATTAACGTTTATAATGATTATAAGGTAGTATTCTTTCTTAGTCATAGACAACTACTTGAAATCAAGATTTTTGAGAAAATCTTTTTATTTATTTAGATGATATATATATAATATCATATATGAAAGTAAATAGTAACTTTATGTATTATATAATTAAAAAAAGATAAATAAGACACTATGCATGTATTATCGTATGAACTTTTTTCCTCCGACTAGGTTTAGGGAGTTTTTAACGAGACATATGATAATATTGTCTAATGTATGATTCCTTCAAACTATTTCATAAAAAAGTGGGTAAATTACACGTTTAGTATCTAAACTATCATTTTTAGTCCGTTTTAATACCTAAACTTTTAAAAATATTCAAAATCATACCTAAAGTTTAGTTTTGTTTCATTTTAGTACTCCGTTCAAAAGTTCACGTAAAATTTTGAAAAAATTGAAAGTTTAGGTACTAAAACAGACCAAAACTAATAGTTTAGGTACTAAACGCGTTAAGTTTTTAACGCGGGGGTACTGAAATGAAATGAAAACTAAACGTTATGTATGGTTTTGAAAAAAATGAAAGTTTAGGTATTAAAATAGATAAAAACTTATAGTTTATATACTAAATGCGTATTTTACCCCCAAAAAAATTACCCATAATTAATTTCAAGGTTAAATTTATATATGCTTTGATAATTTTATATATACTTTTGTGTACTAAAATTATTTTTAAATTACATATTAGTACCCTAATTCTTTTTAATTAATATAATTTGTGTCTAAAATTGTTTTCAGTTTGCCTTGAAATATATATTCTTAAAGAATTATGTATTTGGTTTCATTTCATTAATAATAATTTTATTATTTGGATTGATTTGATTTTTTTTAAATTATTCTTAACTGGCAAAATTTTCAAATATAAATGAGCCAAAAAATATTTATAATATTCAAAGGCAAGCGAGATTTTCAATTTACGTTGTTTTGGTCATAAGTTTTCTACAGACCCAAACCGAAAGAGGTAGGCTACTCACAAGGATCAAAAGGCCGAAATATGTCCAAAGATTAAATGAGATTTGCATAACGATCCAAAAGATTTGCTCATGATGTATAGGTTGGACATCTATATTATACATGCATGAATAGGGATGGGCATGGATCGGGTTGGATCGAATTTCCAATCAATTCCATCTGATCCAAAAATTATATTCTCTTCACTCGATCCGAACCGACCCAAAAATTATACACCTTTCACCCTAGTCGAAATAACATATTCCTAAAATATATTACTTTTATCCAGTAAAAAATAGTGATTTAATTGGGGGGAAATTAATATATAGAGGGGTCTTATTGCAATTATCCATAAATAAATAAGGTAAAATTAAAAAAATTTCGAGTCTGGTTACATATCGGATATTTTTCACCCTAAATCCGAACCCAAACAAAATCTCTAAAAATTGTCTCGATTCAAACCCGATATTTTTTAAAAAATCTAACCCCGATAAGATCGGATCAGATTGGAACCCATCGAGTTTGGGTCCGTGCCTATCCCTACGTATGAATGCCTAATAGATATTATGTCACATGCTTTCATGTAACAAAAATAGTTTAGATTTATGTCACATGCAAGTTTTGTTTTGTTTCTTTGTCCAATTGTTTGGTTGGGGCATAAGGCTACATTTGAAGAACATTCATAACATGATGGGTTAAAAAAGATTTAAGGTGTGGTTGATTAAAGTGATAAGCAGCTTAATATCGATTAAACAAGGTTTCGGGTTCGAAATTTTGTGTACGCAGAAAATCCTCTCTAGAAGTTACACATCAAAATTAGATTTACGATATGGGTCGGTCTGAATTAATCAAAACAAAACCTGATTAATTTCTATTAATGAGAACGATCAACTGTTTATTTTTTAAACAACACATTCGATTCTAGACCAGTGAAGAAACAGGGAGTTAATTTTGCTAAATTAATGGCCTTTAAGGTTGCTTCGACCTTGGTGCTGGTAGGATGACTTTGATGAGACTAGCATGTTATATCGAGATATTAGAAGGGTCAAATTTCATTATATGCCTCGCCCGCCATACAACATGACTAATAGTCTCGTAAAAGCAGATATGTAGAGACGAGAAATTTCCAAAACATCGTGGTGCAGTATTTTGTGTGGCGATCCTATCAACCAGGTTTATTCTATTCACAAACACCAGGGTTCGAGTGCATCCCTGGAGGCTCCATAAATATTACTCCTTTACAGTCATCCCTCCGAGCTTTCTCTTTCAGGATATCAGTCACTTTATTTGCATCTCTTCGGACTTGCGCGAAGTTCACTGTCCAGTCCCTATTGATTAAGATCTTTATATGCTGCGTGATGCTCGGCGCTAGCAACTCCTTATTCCTCGAGCATAGATTGAATGCTTCTACACTATCTGTTTCGACTATTACCTTCCTCGCACTCATGTCCCAAGCATGCTTTAAGCCTTCAAAGATTCTCCAGAGTTCGGCTTCAATTACTGAACAGATCCCCACAACTTTAGTGAAGCCTAACATCCATTCTCTATTATTATTCCTGATCACTCTCTCACACGTTGCACAGTCGTCATGCGGCCCTCGCGCTCCGTCCGTTGGACGCAGTAGGTTTTGGCAACCCAAATTTGCTCCCCTTAATCGCTGATTCTAAAGCTTGAACACCTTCTAACTGTAGTCTTTTACCTCTTTCTAAGATGGTCTCCTGTCCCAGCTTCTCCGGATCGAACACACACAAATTTCGGTGTTTCCATAGGGACCAGATTAGAGCTCCAAACAGCAGGTCCCAACTAAATTATTTAATTATAAATAATTGAACAAAATTATCTTGTAACCAGTTTAGACTAAAAAATATAAATAATTATTTTATATAGACTAAATTATTTAATTATTAAAATAATTTTTAAATAAAAAAAGTTATATGTGAGATTTTCTAGAACTAAAATTATAATTTGAGATCATAATCAAGTTTCTTTAACTTCAATGTGACAAATTCGGTTTGTGCATGGTGTATTCAAATCAGATTAAGTTGTTATTAATGATATAACTTATCAAAACTATTTTAACGTTAAAAGAAAATCAATCTAAAATATACAAACGGGTTAGTTCAAGTGTCAAGCAGCTTGATATCGTTCGAGTGAGTCACGAGTTCAAGCCTTTGTATGTGCAAAAAATATTTTCGTTGGGAGACTCAC
Source organism: Hibiscus syriacus (assembly GCF_006381635.1). Taxonomy (NCBI): domain Eukaryota; kingdom Viridiplantae; phylum Streptophyta; class Magnoliopsida; order Malvales; family Malvaceae; genus Hibiscus; species Hibiscus syriacus. The sequence continues at coordinate 440,067 of NW_024062312.1, read as the reverse complement.
CTGCCAAAACCAAATGTATCATTCGGGTTAGTCTGAATTAGTCAAGACATAGTTACGGAACCGAGAGGACGATAAAAAAAATCAATCTAAAATATGGGCACATGGCATTTGGGCAACAATAAATGACAATCAAACTACCATCTGAAATGGAACCAAATTTGAAAACGTGGCATCGACAAACCACTAAAACTATGATGATCAGATCGGATGGGATAAGATCCTAAGTGAATAAGGTGGGACTGTCAATTCATGAACATTTTAATTTTAAACTTCTCCATCCATTTTGCTTTACCTTCAACGTAAAAATCACCATTTTCACGTTGCAATATTAGTTGATAGAAACTTCTTTAGCAATCATATTAAATATTTTATTGAAAAATGGCATTATAAAGATTGTAATATCTTATAATTTGTTAACCATAAAATAATAGTAATTTGTAATGATAGTATTCAATATAATTTTTGGTTGGATCAGGTCAAGTAGAGGATATATAATTTTCGGGTCAAGTCAGGTTCGGGTGAAGGATACATATTTTCATATCAGATTGATCAAAAACTGACCCAAACCGACCCGTTGTAATCCCCACCCCACCCCTTTTCCTCAAAAAATTGATTCAATGTTTAGGTGACATGGAAAACCACTTTGAGATCAACCTTTCGGTTTGAAGCTTTAGTATTTGAGTGAGGGAAAGAAAGATTTGAAAAGCATTATTCAAGAAGATTTCAATGCCATTTTAGAAAAAGAAAAAAAAGTAGTGGGGAATTGGTAAGAATCATGACCAGCTAACAACGTTCTCCACCTCATCCATTTCTTATATACATCTGTATTGAGCCCACCATACTTGGATCCTTGAACTTGCCCTCCATTTGCTTATCAACTTCACCTAATATGTGACCCCAAGTCTTGAGGGCAATACATGAAACCTATCCGTTCATGGGACCCTCAAATCCAAAGTCTTTCTTTTTTAGTCCATGTATTTGTATATATTCATACATTTTAGGGTAAAGTACCTAAATGATTCCCTAACTATAAGATGTTGCTTTTTTTAGTACATCAACTATTAAAAGTTACAAAATGATTACATAACTATTCATAAGTTCTAAACTTGTCATTTTCTGTTAAAAATTATAGTCGTCTACGTTGAACGTTAATATGTTGATTAGGATGTGATAAAATCTGATCTCATAACTATTTGAACTGTATTTTGTGAATCGGATCTCTGTTTATATTGTGTCATCAAGCCAATACTAAAAACATTATGTCATCGAACTAATTCATGCTTGCTCCTAGATACAAGCCAAGGACTAAGTGAGAAGGGGGTCAAAGAAGAAAGATATTGCCCCATCATCTTGTAGGGCATGGCCTGCCCCATTTCAAGCTGTCATCCTCCATGCTGTTGCCCCCTTTCTCTCTTTTTTATTTCTCAATATACGAAAAACAAAATATAACTATAAATAAAATAAATTCTATTTTATTTATTTCTCACTATACAAAACAAAACATAACTATAAATAAAAGAGTTAATTCCATCCATGTCCTCAAAGTATGACCCTCATTTTAAGTCGGTGCCTTAACTTTTAAATATTTCATCCTTAAACTATGACTATCATTCTAAATTAGTCCTCACAATTTTGAATATTTTAATTTCATCCCTAAACTTTGACCTTCATTCTAAATTGCTCCCCAAACTCTTTGAACATTCCAATTTCATCTCAAACTATATGTATTTACTAATCACATCCCTTGTTAATAAAATCATTAGGCCAAGTTATTTTATTATATTTAAAAAAAAATTAGGTTAAATTATGGTTGAAAGTAATTGTATATTTGGATGAGTTTAGGGATGAAATTAAAATGTTCATAGGTTTAAGGACTAATTTAGAATGAGATTCATAGTTTGGAAATGAAATTAAAATATTTAAAAGTTTAAGAATTAATTTGAAATGAATATTATAGTTTAGCAACGTACGATGCAATTAACTCTAAATAAAAAAATAAAATAAAATTTAAAATTTGTTTCCTTCCCTATCAACTTCTATCCTCCAATCATTCACTTAATGAGTTGTCAAACGTCCATTAGATTTTCAGATATGTATTGTATTAAAAGTATATAAATCTCATTAAAAACACTTATTAAATTTTTTCAGATAAACATATAAATAGTTTATATATTTATTATATACATCGATAGAATCTTACGTTTTCTTGCTTGATATTTAAAAATTAAACAAGCAAGGCATGAGACAATTTATTAACCCCGTTTTATAAAATCAAAAATTATATATATATATATATATATATATTAAATAATTATTTTTTATTAAACTAAGGTGATTATAAAGTGGTATATGTTCTAAATATTCTCACCATTTGATAATGACCGTTATCACCATGTTACAGCCATTTATGCTCGAACTCATAATATCTAGGAATAACAACGATTTCTTTAATCACAAAGGTAAGTTAATTCATACTATTCAATAATTATCTTAAATATAATATTTTAGGTTTTTGTATTCTTGTATCTTGTGAGTTTAGGGTTCATTTTTTTACCTACAATGTGTATTAACGAAATTACATGCCCGTTCATTGGTAAGCGTGAGATGTGTTACATCATATGATTCTAAAATTTGGAAGCTCTACATTTTAGATAAAACGTCACAATAAATAAATTGTGATATTTTATAATTTCGTTTTATTATAAAATATTTTAAAATCCTATTTTAAGAAAATAACACAGACCTCCACATCTTTTGGGACAGATTTGTGAAATTGGCTGTGGTTTCATTGCATCGTGATCTTATTGTTTTATGGGACATACCCTCTAAAACGTTGGTGCCCGAAAGAATTAGGACATTCTGATTTCTTACCGACAAGTAGGATTTTTATAACAACTTATTCCTGATTGTTTGTTGTGTTTTTGGTTTTATATGCCATGGATGATCCACAGTGATAACAATTTGGTCATTTACCTATAGCTGGTACACAATTTGTTTCCAGTATTTTCTGACGGGTCTCACATAAATAAACTTAATAGAATTATTTAATACATTAAAATTTAATATGTACGAGAGAAGTTTTTGAAATATTGTTAATTGAATGGTCGATAAAATTCTTAATAGTTTCAGTATTGTGTTTCTGCGGTGTTTTATGCTCAAGTGGTACCATACATCCATAAAAATGTTCTATACACCTTAGGACATGGTTTCCAATCTAGGGATAATAATTTAATAAGGATTTGACAAATTTTGAGTCATGATAGAACTATATTTTTTAAAAATAAAATAAAATTAATTTGGATCGGATTGGTTCAGGAAAAGTGAGGTCGGATCGGGTTTAGAAAAATCTCTGATCCAACCGGACCTAGAATAATATTATACTTTTCTTCTATTTTTAAGGATAATTGTTATGATACTAGTCTCTCTATGATTTTTCTTCTTCTTTCAATTAGGTGTCTATTTTACCTAAAAAAATAAGAATTTTTAACATATATATATTGTGCCAATTTGGGTCATATATGGGTTTTTGTCCTAAAATTTGGATCGAATTAGACTTCATTAAACTCCAATCGAGTCAAATTCGAGTGGAAGGGGTATACTTATCTCGGATCAGATTGGATTCAAGTGAAAATGATATACAGGTCAAATTGACTAAAAATTTGATCCGACTCAACACATTGCATCGCTATTTGAATTCTATTAATAGAGAACAATTTAATTTTCCTTGATGATAATAATGTTTGGAATTAATTGCATCACACGTCCTCAAAAAGTATGACCTTAATTTCAAATGGGTATCTAAACTTTTAAATGTTTTAATTTTATCTCTAAACTATAACTATCATTTTAAATTAGTCCTTAAATTTTTGAACATTTCAATTTTATCCCCAAACTATGTTCTTCATTCTAATTGGTCCCCAAACTTTTTGAACATTCCAAATTCATCTCAAAATATTTATAAACTAATCACATCTGTTGTTAATAAAATCGTTAGACCAAGTTAGATTAGTATATGGTTGAAAAAAAAACAAATTCAACTTGAATTATGGTTGAAATTATTTACATGAATTTGGGGATGAAATTAGAATATTAGAAAGTTTGTGGACCAAATTAGAAAGAGTAATGTTCAACAATTTAAGGACTGGTTTAGAGTGATAGCCATAGTTTGAGGATGGTGTTAGAATATTCAAAAGTTTAAAAGACCAATTTAAATTGAGAGTTATAGTTTGGGGACATATAATGAAATTAACTCTAATATTTACAATTCTGCGTATAAATAGATGTACTTTGGATTATAAATCAAAAGGTAGTTTGAGGAGGACTTTAGGTATAGGTATGAATGAACTAGTTGAGATGAAATTCCATCACTAAGAGTAAAAGACAAACAATATGTCATGTTTTCTTCCGTTGTTTCCTCTAAATATGTCTACAAAGTGTGGTGTTTTTGAATTTTCAAAGACTAAAATAGTACTTTTATCTTTTGGTGCCAACATTTTACCCATACTTAAGTCTATCCATTCAATGTTCAAAATTATTTACTATTCAACTATCGTTTAAATTAAACAGTTACGTCTGTAAGTTGTTATTATTCCTTGAGGTTTAGAGTTCGATCAGTTACATCTGCAGGTTATGTGTATGTTGATAATGATTAAAAAATATTTTAAACAGATACGTCTGCAAGTTGTTGTTATTCCTTGAGGTTTAGAGTTCGATCAGTTACGTCTGCAGGTTATGTGTATGTTGATAATGATTAAAAAAATATTTTAAACAGATATTATCTTTTGATCATATCAAACTATTCAAAAAAATATATAAGTTGAATTGATCAGATAAAATACCTAAACTCACACCGATTTGTCGGGGTTTTCTTAAACAATCAAACGATGGATTCCCCCTAATTTTGTCATTAACTAATGTCTAAAACGTAAGTGAAGTCTGTTGAGAAAGGAACTGATTAAGATTACTCAACATAAGTACTTGCTTTTGTTAAGCTTAATGTGCCAAAAGTTCAAATGTCTTTTTGGTTCTTTTTGATCATCCTTTACCCTAATTACAAACCATCCAAGTCTAGTCATGTCCACTAAGGTTTTGTTGCATGGCATGGCTGTGACCTTAAATCAAATGAAAACGACAAGTAAAAAGACCGAAATTCACATATTACATTATGTGTAATAACATATGATTCTTCTGAAATATTCTGTGCAATATTACAAGTATAATTTTTCTTTCACATATTCTAGCTAAGCTGGAATTTCATGATTTGCATGGCAAATTAAGTGAAAGAGGACCATGTTGATGATGATGAGTACAAGCATCCTACCCCTCCAACATCTCCTTCTCTCATCATATGAACTCTTTCCCTCTGAAAATTGTCATTCATTCAACCAATACACCGAGATATTAAATTTTCCATAAATACAAGGAATATAAAAAATAAGTATAATGATAAAAAAAATATCTCTAACACTTGATTAAATAGTCTCTTTGGATCTTATTCTTTTTTTTTTGAGCATTTTGACTTCTAACGTCTCATTTTGAGACAAAAAGACCCCTCCTTATATAAAAATTGTTAGTTAACAAATTATCAATGTTCTAAAATAGGGATCTTTTTACTCTAAAATGAAACATTGAGGACCAAAATGCTCCAAAAAAGAATAGAGTCCAAAATGATTATGCCAAAAAAAAACTATATACATACTTTTTAGCTATACCTGCAATCTTTCCATGGCATCTGAGTCTGAGTTGAAGTTGTAATAAGTGCTTGCTGCTGTCAGCTTCAGTGAAAGAAACTGTAAACATTTCAAAAACAGTAATTAGGTCACTGAATTTATGTTACAACTGTATGTACACATACATGCATGCATACATACATAATCATTGTAATTACCTCAACTTGATTCTGCAAGGACTGCACATACTTGATGATCTCATCTAACATGACTGACATGCCCATGGTCTGCAAATAATCAAACACGTTAGAAAATTTCAAGTGTTACTACTTTTAATTCATCTACACGTGAATTTACCTTGTAGCATCCAGGGACAATATCTTGCAAGCATCTTAGTCTCTCATTGATTTTCCCTCTTCTAACCTGATTGATAAAAACAAAAGAAAACATCCCTTTCAGTTGGTTGGAATGATTAAATCAATCAAACTTAAATGTTTTTTTAAAAAAAAAGTTGAAGAAAATTTACCCTTTCAGCTAAACTATGACTATCAGTAGCTTCACCTCTTCTGGCTCTCACATGGGCAACATCTTTTGGTTTCTTTTCTTCCTTTTCATTGTTGTTTTTTGCTCTTTTCCCTCTACCGGTATTCTGCATGACAAAACAAAACCCAAATAAAAAATGGAGGGGAAAAAACAATAATTTATATAATTTATGGGTAAACTACAAGTTTAGTACCCAAGTATCATTTTTGTTCTGTTTGGGTCACTTAAGTATTTTTTTTTCAAAATGTTTAGTTTTAATTTCATTTTTGTCATCCACCGTTAAAAAATTAACGATGATACTAATATGTTATCATGAGATAATGTAAAAAATACTTGGATAAATAAAGTTTAAAACGGAGCAAAAGTGATAGTTGATACTTGATACTAAACATATAGTTTACCCTATATTTATATGTAGGATGTATGGTTACATTTCTTCTCTTGATCCGGCTTTCAAAAGCTTGTGGAGACGATGAATTGCCAGAACTACTTTCCGAGACATCCAACGATTTCCTCTTGTTGTTTTCCTGGAGGAATTCTCTTTTAGCAGTGGCAATGGGTGACTGAGAAACTGATAGTGCTGCAGCTAAACCCTGATTGGTATCATGGAAAAAACCAGGCAGATTTTCTCGGCAGTTTCCCAGAATTTCAGCACCTTGGTTGTTGAAGAAGCTTTGGTTGGAGAAGGGGAAGAAGCTTTGGAAATTCAAGGCAGATGAATCGTCTATGACGCTTTGGTTTAGCACACCAGCAAGTGATGACTCCATGGCCGTAGGATCAATATCCAAGAAAGAAAATGATTGTTTAAAGTTCTGCAAATCTGATGTGAAATCAGCCATATGGATTTTTGAGGTTTCCCCCCTTTCAGATGGGTGTTTGGATAATCAGAAAATGGGGTTTGAGTATATTTATAGAGTGGGATCAATATACTGTTCGATAAGCATGTAAAAAAATCTTTTTCTAATTTTTTTACATCTCTTATACATTTTTCTAAATAATGAAACTGAGTGGACACGTGGCAGTTTATGCTTATGTTGTTTTGCTCATAGGTCGGTCGAGGAAAAATTATTAAATAGACCTAACTCAATAAGTCATCTATGGTCTCAACAAATAATATTTTTCAATCTCATTTTTTAGGTGAATCTTCATACTATTCCTCTTTGTAAATAAGGAGTGGATAGTTATTTTAAAATCATAACCCTAATGCTTAACTAAATAGTTACTTAGTCTCATTTTTTTTTTTGAAGCATTCCCCCCCAAGTTTCATTTGGAGGGGAGAAGGCCTCTATGTGAATAGAAATCATTAGTAAAAAAGATTAATCCTCCAAAATAGGAACTGTAACGTCCTAATTCGATACAACTTGGAGATCTGGGATTAAAGCATTACATGGGACCTTTCTTTAAAATGCTGGTAAAATATCATATGAAAACTATCCATTAAAGTCATAAAATAAAAACATAGCGTTCAAGATTACAAATATATGGGGAGCTCCCAAAATACATCCCAAATGTTCCAAAACAAGTATTTCAAAACAGAGCTACGACTTGAATACATGGAGGTCTGTAAATATTACATGTAACATCCTAAACGAGTACGACACATAGTCGACCCATTAGAATGTCACACAAAACCACCGTAGTGGCTAACCAAATTTTTCTTTACTTTCTTTATAAACGACCATTTCAAATCATTTGAACCAAGACAATACATCCATAAAATATAAATAAGTTTACATCAGAAGCTCCCAAAAATAACTATATCGAAATATACATACCATACTTGAAAATGAAGTTATGACTCAATGATACAAAAATAGAGGTCTACAACTATACATGCCCTCTAAAAGATAATCTTGAGACATACCCTGCACTGATCCCGATATGGACCTCAATTGAACAAAAAGCTCCTCAATTGTTTCTCTACTAGCCTGCATAAGGAAACAAATTCCAAACACTGAGCTAACTAGCCCAGTGCCACACTAACAACTGATTCATACTAAGAGTGTTCAATAGATTCTCAAGCTTACTACTAAAATAAAATGCAACAGTAAGTATACTCGTATACAACACTCTCTACTCTAAGGTAGACATCATGTTGCGGGTGAGAGTTCCACATCTCGGAGCTCAAGTACCCCTCTAGTATACTGAGGATGAGGATCAGAATCTCTACATAGGACACAACATACTCGACTAACCCACCCTCGCGAGTGTTGGGTCTCGGACCTAGTTAGGCAGTTTAAAATTTCTCGTGCAGTACCTAAGGATATCTGAACTGATTCTATTAATCGATAATAGTATCATTTCTAAAGTCACCTAGGTCTCCTGATCGTTTCTCGAGCGTACAAACAATGTTGTTTTTATATAATTCTAGCAGTTATTGTTGCTATCATTCTAATATAAACTATTATTATCACTTCGAGTCTTATTCTTTATTATTTTGATTATGTGGGGTACCTCAAATCTGATCCCTTAAACTTTGGATTAATATCCAAAAATGTCCATGGGTATCAATACTGACTCTTCAATATCGATACTAAACCTTTTGGTATCGATACCCACTTGCTGGAATCGATACCCCCAAGAATGATATAAGCTATTTGGGTAAGATAATATCAATACTCATGGCTGAGTATCGATACTCTGGCTCTGGGGTATCGATAATGGTCTAAGTATCGATACCAAATTTAGGTTCGATATTTCTGAAAAATACCCTGGTATTGATATTACCCTTTCAATATCGATACCCATTCCTTGGTATCGATACTTTATGTGAGTATTGGTACTATTGGTCTCGATATTAGTCTGGTCAGTATCAAAAATCGAGGCCCCGGTATCGATACTTCGTGAATGAGTATTGATACTACCCTTTGAAAATTGCCTAGTTTTATGGCTGAGTGATGAACAATATTGATACTATTTTTATAGTATCGATACCATTGCTACAAAGTGCTCTATTTTGGTATGAAAACACCTAACTAGCCACACGAAAGACCCCATAACATACTATAACACTGAAATGTAAGATTTACCATGGCATTGCTCAACATGGTTTAACTTAATCTTTTAAGATAGAATGTATTTCTAATGACTAACAAGTGATATGAAGGAGTTCTAAATGTTTTACCTTGATTCTTGGTTGATAAAAACGCCCTCAAATCACTTAAGAGGCAACTTTCTCATTTCCCCTTGCTCTTGAGCTTTCTCCCACTTCTTTCACTAATCAAAGGTAAGAAAAGGTGTTACTAACTCAACTAAGTGGTTGAATTAATACTAAAAATGTTTCTTATAACTTGAATCCACTAGAACAAGCCAAATCCATCTATTCTCTTGAACCTCTCAAAAACCCTTTTTTGGAAAACTTGAGAAATGAAACTTGAATTAAAGCTAGAAGGGTGGAGATTAATAATCTTATCTTGGTTAACCAAACTTACACTTGAAACCCTCACAATCTTAACTTTATACTGAAATAAGAAGAGACAAAAGAAGGAAGAAGAAGAGTGTTTGGTGGAAATGTAAGGGGAGTGGTTACGTGAAATCATATAATAGGGAAGGAGTTTTCATCTTTCAAAACAAACAAGGGGTAAATTACACTTTTAGTCCTTTTGCTTCTAGTTTCAACTTAAATCGCCACTAGACTTGCACCTAATTCAAGCCCATTCTATACTTAAATAAGTCCAAGTTGTTCCAATTAGTCATTTGGATTATTTTATGGATCTCGGGTTTACCCGAACTACTAACACGGAATCTGAGGCGCTACAATACATTTCCTCTAAGAAAATACTTAAGAAGTACTCTGAAGCTCGTATTTGTTTGGAATGTAGACTGTGTGCTAAGCTCCTCAAACGCTCCTCCTATGAACCTGCATACAGAAACAAATTTCGAACGTTGAGCTCACAAGCTCAGTGTCACACTAATAACTAAACTATACTACATGCGTTCACTACATGGTCATGCTAACAAATAAGGTCATAAACATACAAGTATGTTGAACACACATGTTTAGGTAGGCATCATGGTATGGTCGGAGGGTTTCGCTGTATCTCGGGACACACACCCTTCTAACATAACTCGGCTCAGATATGGAATTTCTAGATCGGAAACATTCACTCGGCCGATCTACTCCTTACGAGTACTTGGGGCATTTGTGACTGGTCAGCTACTGAAGTGATTTGTGCACTAATTAATAAATGTTCAAACATTCTAAACATATAAGTTCATCATCATACTGCTAAAGTAACTCGAGTTTCCTGGTCGTTTCCCGATCGTCACACAATGGTTAATTGTATGTCATCTTAACTTAATCGTTTCTAGTTGTAATTGTATTCATTATTGTTGTTCTCACTTGTAGTCTTATTAATGAAGTTCTGATGACCCTATACCCTTCCCCGAACACTTGAGTCGAAAAGGTTTCTCGTTGAATTCAAGATGAGGTATTGATACTGAGTCTTTCAGTATCAATATTGACCCTTAAGTATTGGTACTAACCTATGGTACTGATATCAAAATAGGCTATTAGAATTCGAGAATTCATAAAAGTATCGATACTATTGTTGGAGTATTGGTACTATAGTTCTGGGGTATCAATATCATCCAAGGTATCGTTACCAAAATTTGTTTTGATGTTTGAAAAATTAGCTCATTATTGATACCCTTTCTTATGGTATCGATACTCTCTATGTGGTATCGTACCTCCTTGAGTACCGATACCAAAATAGGCTACTGAAATTTGAAGTCCTGAAGTGGTATCGATACCCCAACTTTAAGTATCGATACCCTTGGAACAATACCAATACATGATGGACTGGTATCGATACTCTCAGCCAAAAACATCTTGGGGTCATAAAGAGTTATTTTTCAAGTTCTATAACATCATAAACTAAAATCTACCATGAACATTCTGATATGCTTCATAAACTAATACAAGCTAACCAATAACACTTAGTGACCCACAAGTGGTATAGAGAGGTTAGAAATGTGTTATCTTGCTACTAAGTTGCTAAAACATATCATCCCTCAACTAAGGGCGAACTTCTTTTTGTCTATTGCCTTGGAGCTTTCTCTACCCTCTTTCACTAATCATAGACAATGAAAATGAGTCATTAACTCATTTAAGAAACTAAAATGAAGACAATAACACTTTTCTAAGCTCAAATTCACCAAAAACGAGCTAGAAACTTTTAGTTTCCTAAACCCCCACTAAAAACCCGTATCTATTGCCATCATGGCTAAACCTTGAGTTTGAGATCTTGAATGAAAGATTAGGGTAAGGAGATTATGATTCTCACCTTGGTATTTTCGTACTAGGCTTGTAGAGTTATAAAGTTCTTACATTTGCTAATTATACTTGAATAAGAGAAAAAGATGGAGATTGAGAGAATGAGGTAGGAGGTAGGAGGTAGGAGACAAAAGATGAGGAAAATAAGAGAAAAAAACGGGTGAGTGGTTTAGCCAATTACATCATCACCATTAAAGAATTTTAGCCTTTGCTTGAAAAATTGCATAATTGCCCCTTAGTCTTTCCTCTTTCACTACAATATTAAAAATGCCCATTTTACTACTATTTGGGATCAATCCCATTCTCAAATTATCCAAGCTTTCTTACAAGGCTAGTGGGCTTATGTAAACCTTCTCGAGTTAGCTAGAAAGTACTAACTTGAGATTTAGGGGTATTTTTTTAGTCAAATATTAAAAAATGAAACGTTTTTTCCCTAAAATAAAACGTTGTGTGCTAAAATACTAAAAAATATGTGTCAAAATGACAATTTAGTCAAATATTAGGGGTATTTTTTTAGCATTATGTACAAAAAAGAAAAAGTTTTGGGTTTCCCCGTTGCTAGTGATCGAAGTATTGTTTCTCCAAACCTAAAGATAAGAGAGTCTTACTTGATATGGAGAATGACATATCTCAGGCATGCCACGATGACAATTGAAATAATGGAATGGAGATAAAAAAAAAGACAAAATTTCAAGTGAGATTTTACAACTTTTAAGAGATTTTTGGTGAAATATAATTTATAAAAGGAAAGAGGACGGAAAGAGGAAGCTCTTGGTGTATGGTTTGACTATCAAATGCCGTTAAAAATAGTGGTTTCGTAAGAGAAAGGAAACATAAATGTTAGAATCCTAGAGTTTCGGGTGTTTTCCGGTTAAACAAATATTGAATTCAAGTTCAAGATAGTGAAATGAGTTTGGTGAGAAATTTTGGACTCGTTGGTTTCCATTACATAGTGACCGGTCACAACAAGCGATAGTCAAAATCTGGGTAGATTGAGAGAAAATGAGAATATGATAATAGAAGAAAAAATATGAAAAATAAAGAAAAAGGAAAAATTGAGTTTTATATGGATCCAAAATGACATAGCTTGGGTTTCGTCTGTCAAGTCATGATATTGTTAATTAATTACGGTAGAGTGATCAAAACATGAGCAATTCGAAAGTTTAGTGATTAAAATGAAAAAAAGTTAAACTTTAGTGATTAAAATGGGAATAAGGAAAAAACTTATAATTTACTTTTATATTAATATTTCGATAAAATATAAGATTTAATTGAAATCAACAATACAATGCAACCAAGACGTGGGATTGCCCTTCATTTTCTATGTACCATGATAAATATAAATTCCATTAGTTGATATTTCTTTATTTGATGTTACTGACATGACTGGCCCTAGTATATAGTTTATTCAAACCTGTTACGAATTAACTGATTGAATTTAAAAAATTTGGTTAATCGATCGATTAACAGTTAATAATTTTTTAAAAGTTTAGTTATCGATTAATTTGGTTCGAAATAAGTTAATTAATCGAATTAACTGAAATTATTAAATAATTAATATTATATATATATATATATATATATATATTATTTTTAACCAAATTAGTCGAATCAGATAATAACATGTCTCATATTTGATTTTTTTAACAATTTCTATATAGGGGTATGAGAATTTTATTCATAATAGGTATTGAACTCATAATCCAGGGGAGACGAGAGATATCAACTAAGAGTTTTTAACAATTTAATATAGAGATTATTACTATATTTGAGTCATTTAATGAATAAATAATGTAAACACCTATTTTCATCCGATAAATTTTATTCAAATGGTAAGATAATGTGTATAATACTAATCAGAATATTCCCGTTTGATTTCTTTTTACATATCATGTAATCTCCTACCTATGAAATATATTGATATAATTGATTTAATTTTCTTAAATAATGAGATTGGGTAGATATGCTTTTAATCTAGAAAGTCGATGTAAATAATATAGACCATTAGATGTAAGGAGGTTTAACTATAAATAGAGACATTCTCCGTCTCATTGAGAAGAGAGAGAGAGAGAGAAAAAAGACAAAAAAGGGGGAAAAGAGAGAGTCGCCCAAAGACGTAAATCTAGTAAAAGATAAAATTCAAGTATTCAACCTTAATCCAAAATGTTTATAGCAACTCTAAAAAGATAAAATTATTCACTTTAAGTCAAAATATGATCCCGAGCTGCTCAAAAGACAGTTGTGGCAAATACTTATTGATACAAAAAGTAAATTTAATTTGATTGATATTGTTATCAGTACAATATATATAATAGTATAACGTTAAATATATTTAAAATTTAATATTTAAATGTTAGGTTTTTCATACTAAAATAATGTTGGTTGAGAATGGTTTCCAAATAGACAACTCAAGGATTAAAATTAAAGAAGATGATTATGAATCGAATGATTTCAGTAGTAAAGGAATTGTTGTTATTCCTTAAAGTCTCGGGTTTGAGCATCAAGAATGTCAGGAGTGTGATCGTTCAATGTCAAATAGTTGAGAGTTATCTTTAAACATATATTGTCTTATACTTACCTCAGATTAATTAAAAAATATTAAAGAAGATGAACACACTGCATGCAATAGAAGTGAGGATAAGTGAATTGAATTTTAAATTTAAAACAAAAGCGAAATTAAACCGAGTGTGTGTCCGACCAACAAAATGGCCAAGTAAATGATGTGGGGAAAAATTCACAATATAATCCACCTCGGGATTATTTCCCTATCTAGGGTGAATTGCACAGTACCAACCTAAAGACACCAGGTGCTCCACGCGTCTTCAAGCTAAATATGAAGACTCCACGATTACATGGCGTCTTCAGGAAAATGAAAAAGGCCCCATGACTACATGACGTCTTCAGGCAAATAGAGAAGTCCCCAGGAGTGCACGGCGTCATCAGACCAATAAGAAGTTCTAATTTAAGAAATAATATGGTAAATATCTTATATGATAAAATCATTTTTCACACAATCCTATACGGGTGTGGAAGCCGTGTCCGACCAGTGTTGGACGTTTATGTGCCGACCTATTTGGCTTTGGCTTTTTCATTGGGTGAAGATTGACCTAGTTGCATGCATGCCAACCTTTTCCTTTTCTACTGTTGTTATGGCCTAGCCTTTCATTATCATGTCCCCTATACCTTATCTAGATCTATTTATACAGCATAACCATAAAAATTTCTACTAAGATTATTAAATAATATAAATTGATGGTTATAATTATGACATGGTTATATTATATAAATATGTGAACATATAAATAAAATAAATCGTTAATATATAAAAAATATATAAATTTATAATATTTTAAACAAATTGATTAATCTGATGTCAAATAAACGAAAGTAAAATAGTAAAAAAATTAGTCAATTTAATGGGTTCAGGGATTACATTTAGAGATGAATCTGATCGAATTCGATTTCGATTCTAAAATTTGCTTAAATTTAATATTAAGTCCATCCAAATTAATATTTTTATAATTTTAAATATTATGTTACAAATAATTTTTATTAATTTTTATATATATTTATAATTAAATTTTCTAATTATCCTCCGATTACATGATTTCGTCGTAAATTCAAAAGGAGGCCCATTGGCAAATTATAGTTCAAAACGCCGGCCCAACTTGAATCTTAATCAGGCCGTCCATCGTGGCCTTCAAGGTCCCAATATAAATAGTCAACTTCTCTTGAAACTAGGGTTTTTCTCCATCTGCAATATCCGGCAAAGAGAGCCTCCTCTCGTACTCTCCCGTGCTTCTCTTTCAGGTACAGCTTTTCATTTCGTCAATGAATTTTCGTCGTTTCTGTTAAGGTTTCTCCTATATCTATACAGTGATAGGGCTGTTAATCTTTTTGCTACATGTGCCCGTTTGTTTGCTAAGAAAATATTTGTAGGAAAGTTTGAAAACAAATGCTGTTATGAAGCATCTAACCTGTTAGTGAATTTGAATTTGGTGTAATGATTTTGGTCATAAACTGAACCATAGAATCAAAAGCTGGAGCTTAGCTGCTTATATTTCTGACTGAAATAACTTGAGCATTTGAGGTTCAAGTTCAATCTGATTTCTATTTACGTTATATTGTTTGAATTTTTTTTCAACGTCTTCCATAAATACTCACACGATGCAGATCTTGAAGATGTATACGTCAAGGAAGAAGATCCACAAGGATAAAGATGTTGAGCCAACAGAGTTTGAGGAATCTGTTGCCCAGGTTTTAAAATGTTCTAATGTTTGTTACACTTTGAAAGTTTCCTGAAAAAGTTCAATCGTTGGAATGATTTATTCGTGTATGCTTGTTTGTAACAGGCATTCGTCGATTTGGAGAATACCAACCAGGATCTGAAAAGTGACCTCAAAGATCTCTACATCAATTCGGCAATGTACGCATGAGATATCTAGATGCATTATTTTGAAAGTGAGTTATGTATGTGTCTTTCATATGATTGGTGTAATCTGTTCACATGCAGCCAAATTGATGTGTCTGGGAGCCGGAAAGCTGTTGTTATTCATGTTCCCTATCGACTGAGGAAAGCTTTTCGCAAGGTTCATGTGAAGCTTATGAGGGAACTTGAAAAGAAGTTCAGTGGCAAGGTGAGAAATTTTCCTTCAAAGTTTTTCCTTTGAAAGAAGCATGGGTTAGGTCTTTTAATTTACAGTTTCTTTCAAGCTCATAATCATTTAGTGCAAATTTCTGAAACAATTTTAATTTGCCTGCTTTGCATAAAATGCTATCACCAGTGGAATTGCTCTTTCCAGATACACATGTTGTTTTAATCTAGAAACATGAGAATTAAATCCTGTTGTATGTCATAAATTGACACATCTTGATTTATTTTGTTGTTCAACTTAAAATTTGTATTTATGATGATGTACATGTTTTAGTTTTAACTTAGTTGCTGTATATATTATAGGATGTGATTCTTATTGCCACTCGGAGGATATTAAGGCCTCCAAAGAAGGGTTCTGCTGTCCAGAGGCCTCGCAGCCGCACATTGACTGCTGTACATGAAGCAATGCTTGAAGATATTGTTTTACCTGCTGAGATTGTTGGGAAGCGCATTAGATACAGAATTGATGGATCAAAGATAATGAAGGTACAAAGCGCCATCATACGATTATTAGGCTTTTAATCTTGACGAGTGAATGAAATCCTTGTGTATCTGTATGTGTGGTTCAATTGTTGTCCTGTTTCCTAACTCATTTTTCCAATTAGGTTCTCTTGGACCCCAAGGAACGGAACAACACCGAGTATAAGCTCGAGACCTTTTCTGTTGTGTATCGGAAGCTTGCCGGAAAGGATGTTGTGTTCGAGTACCCAGTTGCAGAGGCATAGATAGGTCCTTTACCAACGTGGTGGCATCTTTCTGGTCTTGTTTTTCCTTGAAAACTGCATTTTTGTTTGGGTATTTTATTTGAAAGTTAACATTAATGAGGTGCTGAACAAACAAAGGTAGAAGTGGCACAATGGGTGGATTTTATTTTCGTTGATAATGTGGTATTACATTAAATGGCGTAGGGATATTATGAGTTAATTAAAATGTTGTTTAGTTTCCATTCCTTTTTTTCATATATTATTGGCTTATAGTAAAAACAAACCCTCATTCTGTGCCCGTAAACTATTTTTTGGTTAACTAAATCCTTAAATTATTATATGTAACCATTTTAGTCTTATCATTTTATAGTTAGAAATTTTTTCCAGCTAATGAGATGACGATATCTCACACAAAATTAGATACATGTTTTGACTATGAATGTACATTCTAATCCAAAAATGTTTGTCTTGTCTGAGAATTTCAACACCTGCCGGCCTCGACAGCAGAATTTCAACACTATTTAACAAGATTTGAGAATTTACATGTTTTTTTACCCTAATAATCTAACTTCCATAATTCAAGAGGTTTGCCTTGTCTGAATCAAGACTGCTATCATGGTTTTTTCTCCTCCAAAACCACAGCTCCATAGCTGGAAACATCAAGACAAGTACCCATGGACGCATGGCATATTCAGAAATACATTCCATTGTTATACTTGAATTTACAATAGACACTGTCAAAATAAATAAATAAAAGCAAGAATCAGCTCAGAATTTGAAGTACCAAAAAGCACCTCTTCATTCACCACTTATCCTACATATACATGATTATATTTACATAAATCCCATTTACCATTCAATTAGAAACTTGGTGTTGTAGTTGTAGAAGAACCGCCGCTGCTAACCCATTTTAACACCACAGAATTTGGAGAAGGAGGCAACGGTCTACTCTTCAACAACCCACCTTCTTCCTCTGCCGGGAACACATCCATTTCTTCTGCCTTTTCCTTCTTGTAATCCTCATTCTTTATTCCCATTAAAGTCTCCAGCACTTGTTCCATTGTCGGCCTCATGTCTCTCTCATTCTGCAGGCACCGGAACGCCACCTCCGCCACTCCGGTTATCGTTTTCCTAACCTTGTTGTTCGTTTCGAACCCCAAAGACGGATCCACTAGCTCATGCAATGCTCCGTTTTGAATCTTGTTGATCGCCATGTTCCACAAGTTAATCTCGTGGCGGTGCCTCATGATGTCCACGGCTCGTTTCGATGATATTAGCTCGATCAGTACGACCCCAAAGCTGAATACATCGCTCTTGCTAGTAAGCTGATAGCACTGGTGATATTCGGGATCGACGTAACCGGGAGTCCCTTGAGGAGCGGTGGTAACATGCGTAACGTGGATCGGGAAGATTCGAGACAGACCGAAATCCGCGACCTTAACGCGAAAATTGTTGTCCAGGAGGATGTTGTTGGTTTTCACATCACGGTGGATGGTATCCGAAGCGTGGAGATATCTCAATGCATTTGCGGTCTCTATGGCTATCTCTAACCGGATGTCCCAAGAGAGTGCCCCTGGTTTAGCACGTTCACCATGAAGATGGTCTGCTACCGTGCCATTCGGAACATATTCGTATACGAGCAAGAGTTCCCGACTGTGCCTAGAGGTACTTCCATAAAGTGAGACGAGATTTTGATGGCGCAACCGAGTTAGGATGTCAACTTCATTCATGAATTGCTCAACTCTCTTGTAGTTGTTTTCATACAAGCGTTTAACAGCGATAGCACGACCGTCTTGAAGTTTGCCTAGTCAAGAAAGACGGGAATGAAAACGACGACTTATTGATAAACTGATTGTTCGAGTAAAAAGTTTTTCTTACCATAATATACAGTTCCAAAGCCTCCATCACCAAGCTCCCTTTCGGAATTAAAATTGTTGGTAGCTTCTTCAAGTTCCTCATAGGTGAATACATGGATGCAAGCAAAGCTATTACCCTTCTCAGAATCGACAACAGAAGAGCGTTCCAAAGAACTCTTGCTTGTTAGGAAAGACCATTTAAACAACCGTTCACCACGGAGACATTGTCGCCAGAAATAGAAGGTGACGCAGCTGATCAGTATGCCTGCAGCACCGGCACAGAAACCTGTGTATTTTTTGCATCGAAACTTCATTTCATTTCGGTTAAAAAAAAAAATGCATGAAGCAACAAACTGTCTAAGAATGAAACAAAGGTGGATCAGGGGATCATATTACCTATGATCAGCTTTCTTTCCAAGTTAAAATCATCACCTGAAATAGAAAAAAAGAAAAAGAAAATGAAGTTGGGTATGATAATATATCGAAAAAGGGTCAATTAACAGCAGTTTAAAATTTAAGGGTACTCAATATAATGTTATATATTAGACTTGCCTATGAAATTAGTGGTCACTGCAAGTCAAGAGTGCAAATAAAAGATAACAGATAACTTACCACTCAAGTAAAATTAAGGAAGCTAAATGAAGAAAAATAACAACAAAAAGACATGGAGAAGTAATGGAAGGAAGCTTGGTAGAGTTAGGATCTATGCTCTACAAAGTTACCATCGTTGCAGGTCTTAGGATGAGGTCCGTCTGAGCAAAAGCAAACGAATTCATCAGTATAACCGAAACCGCATCGGCCTCCGCTTCTTTTACAGCTGCTGCAGCTATGTGCAGTCCAGTTCAAAACGAACCCCAATTTCAAGACGTTGGTATAATTCATTCCTAATAAGCTAACGAAACTAACATCGTCGTTTATGTACACAGGGGATTCGATCAGAGTCCGGCATGACTTGATCGAATAGTTAGTATTCTCCAAGGCTTGTTTGTGGAAAACAGCATAGGAATGGAAAGAAGCATTACTAGCACAACTTACTGGATATGTATGGTACTTTGGTTGCTCCTCACAATTGTATAAAAAGGAAAGATTGACATTATCAGGACTAAGACTAAACGGAGTTCGATCGAGACTAACATTCAGTTGGGGAGTCGGACAATCATCTTCGTGAACAACAGCATTGACAACAAGCAGTGAATTGTTGTTGTAAAATATATCTTTGATGATGTAAGTTTCCTCAGAAATCTTGAGTATAGGATCTTTCTCTTTGCAGGTGATCTCGAAGTTCGGATATCCGCAAAACGATTCTTGTTCTTTGAAAATCCAAAAAGGGTAGCTTATATCAGGACCGTTACCACACCTTCGAGGCAGACAAGCCTCGAAGTGCGAGTCCACCGAAAGGGCTTCAGTTGCCATTGCTAAGATGACCAAAAAATATGATCATTATAAAATTCATCAGCTTCTGTGGATCCATTTGAGAAAGCAATAAGGGATGGCATAAACCAGAAATGGGAAGAAGAAGTAGTAATTGTAGTAGTTGAAGGAAATTGCTTTCTTGTAGAGTTGATGGCGTTTGATCTTTTAGTTTCTGAAATGACTGTGATTGGAGTTTGAAAAGGAAAACAAAGACAAAACAATAATGAAAGCAAAGGAAAAAGATATTGTTTTTTAGTGTACAACTCCCTACCTTAGTTGACCATCCTATATTCAAATCAATGGTGCAGCTTTGTTTGATCTAATGCATCCATTTAAGGCAACTATATGGGCCAATAAACTATGCCTTTTTTCAAATTAATGGTGTAGAATAAGTTGAAAGGTGGCGGACTTCTTTATACATCAAATCAATACAAAACAAAAGGTTTTGTGAATAGGTTATTCATGATTTTTTAGATTTCCATTGATGTTTGTTTTGTAGCAGATCACTGTTCATTTGGGTAATAAAATTTTTAATTATCCAAAAAAAAAAAAGTTTTGGTGGTTGAGCAGAGGAAGGAAGAAAAAAGGTTCATTTTTGCCACACCTTTCGATGTGGGAAATGATGGGGTCTGAGCCTTGGAAGAAACGTACATGTGTTTATGATTTGTCAACCCAAGTAAGAATTTTAAGTGTGGAAACCGCACATGTTTCTGATTTTCCAAAAGAAAAATGGAGAAATTTGAGGCAGAAAAAAAGTCGGCTATCATTCAAGGCTGCTTTGAGAGACGATTGACGGATCAAAGGTTGGACATTTATGGAACCTGCTGATGAAACCAGCCCGGGAATGAGTTTTCAAGGTGGCCCCGCCACCATGGAATTAAACGTCAGAATGACTGGATCATATCAAGACCAAAAGCTTGTCTTTTGTTATTGCCCATAAAAAGCAGGAAAAAAAAAGTAGATCATTAATTGGCTTCCCTGCATGGAAAGGAAAGTCTTCAAGTTTCTGAGAGAAGTAGAGGGTGTTGAAAGGAAGACGACGACGTCCATGTATGAAACAAGGTCCAT
Organism: Hibiscus syriacus; assembly: GCF_006381635.1. Classification (NCBI taxonomy): domain Eukaryota; kingdom Viridiplantae; phylum Streptophyta; class Magnoliopsida; order Malvales; family Malvaceae; genus Hibiscus; species Hibiscus syriacus. The sequence goes on along the minus strand of NW_024062312.1, from coordinate 418,885 downwards.
ATATAGTTTTTTTTTATCAATTAAGAGTTCATGACCGTATCATCTATAACGTTATGTGACAGTTTTGAACTATTCCAGTATTTTTTAAGGGAAATTAATACTATGTACTAGTTAAAAATGATGGCAGCTTAAGTTTCGAAAGACTTTCTAATTACCTAAAGCTAAATGCTAATTCATCTTTATGTGTTATAATTACCAATAATTCTGTTCCTAAATTAAAAATATATTAGAAGCTAACTATACATTAATTCCTTTAAACACCTTCCAGTATAAAAAGATTGCAAATTCGACCGACATAAATTAGTAAAAGACATTCTATCACGATTTCAAAACATAATCTGCTATTTATCAAATTTTACGACCAATTCGAACGCATCATAACATAACTTTCATCTCTAATACAATGCATAATTTTACGTTTGGGGTGAACTTAAATTTATAAAATTCTAATGGGACGAAAACATATTTCTAATAGAAAATACATTAAAAAATGAAATATATAGTAAATTCTAAAATAATTCGCTAAGACTTATCCTATATTTATATAGACAAATACTTAGTAAACAAAATCTCTTATTTCATAACAATTCTTAACTAAATAAACTTAACCAATAAAATTACAAAAAAAAATTAACTTAATTTCTTATTAGAATTTAATATCTAATATTAAAATCAATTTCTTTTTTCATTTACAACGAAGATACTTTTATAAAAAAAAAATTGAACTCTCAATATTGAAAATTACATTAAGTATGGAGTATTTAATAATAATAAGGGTAAATTATGTGTTTAATACTATAACTATCACTTTTTTTTATTTTGATCATTCAATAATAATTTTTTCAAAATAACATCTAAAGTTATATTTTAATTTTATATTAATCATCAAATATTAAAATATTAATAAAAATGCTAATGTGAAATTATTGAGAGTAGCTTGAACCTGACACTCTGCATACTTTGATTTGACCCTATTGTTCTATAGTTTTTGAGTTGTACAAGGTAGACCGCAGAACTATTCATACAGCAGAGACTAATGAATTCACCATATTTTAGCAATCGAATTGAATGAAAAAATGGAGGTCTTAAGAGATTGTATTTGTGCGTACCAGGGTTTCTGCAGACTGGATATTGAGGTCCAGTCAGTTCATCGCATGAGCTTCTGTTTCTTTGGCATTTCTCACAGAAAATTTCAGGCAGATTATACCCCACGTCAAATCCCAATCTCCATCTCCCAAATCCAACATTTTCCGGACCTTCATCCTGGAGTCTTTCGAAATGGCTCTGATTAATCTGAACCCGGACAGCGCCGCCGCGACAAGAGCGGCTGAATTGGTCATAAGAACCTCCCCTAACTAAATCATCGGCGTAGAAAGAAATTAATGAGCTTTGGTCGCACTGAAATCGAACTGCATCTCTCGGTACCACTGGTGAATCGCAATCGTAAAAGAAAGTTAGGTTTCGATTTGTTAGAGAGAATTGGAAGAAAGGGAATCCCAGACTTATATTCCCGATGGGACTCGAAGGACAAATCCCACCCCACAAATCCTCTCTGGCGATTGTCATCGTCCAACCGGTTTCGTTGAAGGAAATCAATCGGAACCCAGCCCCATTGATATCAATGGCAGGCTGATCCTCGTCGCATCTGGTCAGCCCGAAGTCTGGTTGGTGACAGATTTCAGGGCTATCCTCCTTCCAAAATGGAAACATTAGGTTTGATAAGTCCCCGCAGCTGAAACTTTCAAAACACCGCTCGAAACTTCCATCGTCTTGGGTGTATGATATTGGGAGGTGGAAGAAGAACAATAAGCTGAAGAGGAAGAAAGTGAAGACGGACATTGAAGGGACTGAAACCAAGGGTTGATAATGCATTTCTGAAGAGGAATCGATATGGGAGAAGATATAATAATGGTAAAACTAATAAAAATTGGAGAATCAGGCGATCTTTCAAAGATTGAAATGTAAATAATTAAAGTGGATTAATCCCATTTGACCAAAAACAAAAACGAAATTAGCTACATCTTTTAGAATTTTCTATGAAGCTGAAAATGGAAGGGATCATAAGAACGGCCGTTGAGTTTGACTTTCACGATGGTTGATTGAGAAACGCAATGTCCATGCGAATGTACATTACATCATCAACCAACGCCATATAAATATAAATATAAATATAAATATAAATATAAATATAAATATAAATATAAATATAAATATAAATATAAATATAAATATAAATATAAATATAAATATAAATATAAATATAAATATAAATATAAATATAAATATAAATATAAATATAAATATAAATATAAATATAAATATAAATATAAATATAAATATAAATATAAATATAAATATAAATATAAATATAAATATATATGTATATTATAAGGGTAAAATACACCGATTGTCACTAATGTTTGAGTAAGTTTTTATTTTCCCCACTAAAGTTTCAAAAGTAACGAATTAGTCACTAATATTATCAATTTGTAACAAAATGGTAACTCCATTCTTACCTCTGTTAAAATTAATGACAGGGAACCATTGATAAGAAAAATTTAATATTTAATTTTACCCCTAAACTATTGCTCAAACATCAAATAAGTCCTTAAACAATGGTTTTATATCTAATTTATTCCCAAAGCTTTCTAATTTCCAGTTGTTTTAAACACCCTACCATCTCAATTATGTTCTAATCACTTTCCTTACAAAAGAAAACCACACTTAAACAAACTCTCGTTTGTCTTTAAGTATTATGCTAACAACTTTCCTTACAAAACAGAAATCGTCTCAAAACCATTATTTTTTGCATTAATTAAAATTAATTGAATATATGGCTTTAAGTACTCTTGTATTTGTATTTAATGGAAAAACTCCATTTATCTAAGCAGTATGGTTTTCATTTTGCAAGGAATGTGGTTCGAATGTAGTTGTAGTGGTGGGGTGTTTGAACAAATTATAAATTAGAAAGATTTTGGGATAAATTAGATATAAAATCATTGTTTAAGACTTGTTCGATGTTTTAGCAATAGTTTAGGGGTAAAACTAAATATTAACCTTTTATTAATGTTGTCACGTCAACAATTTAATAGAGGTAATGGTGGAGTGGTCATTTTGTTATAAATCGATAACGTTAATGACCAATTTGTTACTTTTAAAACTTTAGTTGACAAGAAATTATATAGTTTGACAAGAAAAGCCATAGATATCAATATCACCTATAAAGTTTCGATTCTGATTTACGATAAAAATTTAAATAAAAAAGATATAAATTCATGACATCGATAATCTCATATAAGTATCAATACTACCATTACGATATCAATATTAGCATCCACGTCATTATGTTAATTTTAATAATAAAAATACTGATATTGAATCGAAAATCAAAGTTCAACACTATAGTCATATTAATTTTTAAATTAGTGGTGAAATCGATATATACACTAAAAAACAGTGAATGTGATTTATCCTAAATAATATTTTTAAAAGGTTAACTAGTGGAGGGTAAACTTGTATGTATAACAGTTAATCCTGCATGCATGTAGATATTGGCTCGAGATTAAACCTAAATATAAATCCTATATAATATATAGGAATATATATGTATATATCACTTCAAAGTTACAGTAATGGACATAGATAGAGAGGCAATAAGCTCAGGGTTGGCTTCTCCTTGCTCCTTACTACTCAACCCACAAAAAAGTATAATATACTCTTCATTTCTACCCGGCCATGCTCGGTTCGAAGTCATCGTTACACTCGGAGCCTGTTCGGCTCTCCGGTCCCGAATATCTCCTTTTATGTTCTTTCTGAAACTTACAAAGTTCCAGGCTCACTTTTCTCGTCTTTGTAGCCTGATGCTTTTCCACTTCTTCCGATTAAATATGGCTCTGGCGATGAACTGTTGGCATGCATTTCAAGACCATGATAAGATCGAGTCACGAAAAATTCGGCTCCAGATTTAGCTGTTCCTTTGACAAGGGAATCTGGGCCTCGGTCATGCAGTTGCAGAGCCTTCTCAGTTGCATTAGCTAAAGCAAGAGTACCGTCATTATCTTCGTCTCCGTTTTCTGTACAACATTACAAGTTTACAACCGAATTTAACCATCTGTTTGTGCCTGTAAACTGCTGCTAATCATAAAAAGCACGCTAGCAAACCGAAAACAATACGTTCGAAATCCTTCTACATTTTGAATGAACATTGCCACCAATGTGAAACCTTGTAAAAAGGCATATCTCAACAACTCATCCAAGCGGGATTACATCAATCAAACAGTTACCATAAAAACAATAACAGAGTTCTATAGGTAAAAAGCCATTGCTTTAAATGCAAAAGGGAAACAACAGAAGCATTACGAGATAACAGTCTCGAAATTGAATTCCGCCGATAATGTAATCAAAAGTGAGGGATATGTACCTTGGGGATCAAAATCTTCAACATATCCACCTGTAAGGAAGGAAAAGCGTGCTTCTTCAGGCCGCTTACTTACCTCCAACCGAGAAGAATTAATTAAATCTCGAAATTCCATTACGTATGTTCCCGTCCATTGGCTTCCCCTGAAGAATGGAATTTCCAAAATAAATATCCAAAATGAAAGCAAAAGAATTCTACAGATTCTTACTACAGACACTTGTATTTGTGGCCAGAGCATTTCACCTACAAGGTTTTCATGCAATATGATATACCACTTCAAAGGCACAATCTCTCCCCAAAGCTACTCTATTTTAGCAAATCGGTTTGATTTAATAGAATACGAACAAGTAAAAACTAAAATGTGTAACAAAGGGAGAAATCATCTATATTTTCTCCATCTATTAGACCACAAGAAAACAGTAGTTAATGTTCAGTAGATCTCGAGTATGCATACACGGAAAATAGTACCAAGAAGCATCTAACCTATAGACAACCTTTGTCGAGAATTCCTTTACTTTTTCCTCTTTATTAAGTCAAAAGAAGACAGAATGGACTACTATACAGCAAGATCAATAGAGCATCACAGTTGCATACCATGAGGAATTTCAGGAAATTGACTAAATATACAACACAGAACAAATTAACAATTTTGAACAAATAAAACATAAAATTATAAAATATCATGGTTATGCACCTGCTGAAAGCTAGCATGGCTTCAAATGGAGTAATAACAGGTGCTAAGAACTCTTTGCTATCCAAAAGTGCAGTTTGTGCACAGGAGACATAGACGAAAACATCACACTGCAAAAAAAATGCAATTTTTTTGCTATCAACCATGAAGTCCTTGACTTCCAACCATAAAGAATATAAGAGCATGTCTCAGAGGTTTACTTCAGGGAAGTTAGCAAGTTTGGCAGGGTTCGGTCTTCCCATGACAAGAGTGTAGGCCTTTTTCCCAGCAAGCATGATTAGTTCCTTCATCTGATGAATCATGTGAAGGTAGCCCGCTGTACAAAAGTTGTCATGTTATTCCTTTGATGCATGTAAAAAATTACAAGAAAATATAAATCTTAGCTGAGCCTTAATAAAATAAAAGTTTTTACTGACATCTCCGAGAAATGCAAACTAAAATGGATTTGGACAGTATATATACTTTTTTTTTTTGAAAAGGAAGATTCTTATTCGTCGGAATAATTACTCATTGCTAAGGGCCTCGTTAAAAAAACCTCCCTAGGCCTAAATGGAGGAAAAAGAGTGCACCCTGAACAATGACATAAGTATAGGACGACTCAGACAAAACTGGGAAGAAGATATTCAAAATACAACCAAGGACTCCGGAACTCATAAACAGAAAACATAGAACCCCAAACCATGCGAAAACGCTGCAAAAAACAGAACCAGAAAAATAATGCCCCATGACTTATCCCCCTCCCGACAACCTAGAAACCCCCCAGAAGCTGGCTTATGCAGAATCTAAATGCAAACAAAAGTAAGCATTACACTTGTGGACAAAACATATTACACATGTTGGGTGGCTTATGTGTGGATTGATATGTGAAAGCACATAAACATGGTCAAATGATTAAGAATAGGTTACTATCAAAACCCAACAAAGACACTCGAAATCCATAATTCAATTCAAAAAATAAGATATTACAAGGAAGAGTGTCCTTGTGTAACTTTTAGTTTGGGAGGAACCACCATGAAAACTTACCCACACCGAGAGTTCCTACTAAAATCCCAACCATGTTAGCATCTTTTGCTCTCTCCACTAGATAATATCTGCAGCAAGAAACACCAGTCACATAGCGCAAAACAAGTAACACAATACTGTATTGGTAGGGCATAAGGAAAGCCAATAGATTGTATCATGTAACTATTGACGGGCCTAATCAGAATACAATTTTGGAATTTTACTCGGAAAGAGAAAGTTAGAAAAAATTGGAAAGAGGTAACAGAAATAGTGAGCTGAGGAAGCATGAAAAGTTGAAAGTTATACCGACGCTTAAGTATCCTCTTCTGTTGCGAAACATCCGTCAGTAACTGATCCCCTGCTGTATCATATCTGACTAAAAACAAAGGCCAAACAATAAACATATAGCTTTTCATTTAGAAAAAAAATAGCATATTCTTCTATAACTGTTGAATGTGTACATATATCACTAGAAGAAGCTGATTTGCCAAGAGTATAACTGGAGGGAAAAAAAGGGGGGGGGGGAGGTCGACTAGAAATAATGCTTCCTAATTTTTTTTTATAGAAATGTGAGGTCTCATTAAAAACCCCCTTCATAACCGTCGAGCTACATAAGTAACTCACCGGACATTGGAAGGAGGAAAAAAGTACCTCAAAATTTTATTACTCAAAGAGAATACACCACATACATAACCAGCGCATTACAACATAAATCTACCAAGACCTACTAAACAACACGAACTACACAAACATGATAAACAAACCATATTACCCTATGCCTGACTTAGCCAAGCTATCAGCCTCCCAATTCACACATCTCTTTACATGCCTAACTATTACACTTAGCTCAAAAGGTCTGAAAAATCTAGCAAGAGAATGGAGAGAGAGGATATCAAGCTCATGTTGCCATAGTAGCTGTCGAACCAAAAAAAACATACAAAAAGAAAAGAGGAAAAGGAAAAGAGCAAAGTGTAACATATAGAAAGAATAATATAATCAGTGTGATATGAAGCATCAATGCATGGTAATCAGATAGAAGGAAATCAACAAAAGGCCACATGCAAAGTGGTAGTCTATCCTTTAACTTCCTAGAAACAGAGGAACACATGCAACTGTGAATTATATAAACTCACCAACTTGCAGAAAGATAGCAAATAAAGCTAATGCATGGCCATAGATGCAAATAAGTAAAATTTCCTTGCCCCGTGATTTTGTACTCGTCTAACATCAGGAATTAATGCATCGATTTTTTTCAAAGATGGAAATATTAGGATAAACATGGCAATATGTCTACCTATCTCACAGCCATTAAATGTCAGCACAACATTGGAAAAAGCTGAATTGTCAGGCCCGATCCATAAAAGCAAGTAGTCTTCCATTTTCTGTCCCTCTGGTAGATCCCATGTCAAGCCTCCTAGGCTATACCTAGTACCAGTAGCCGCACCTAAACTGTTGCCAGAAGAATAGATGCCTAGACATCCTTGAAGTCCATCAGATTTCCTATGATCTTCTAATGGATTAATGATGGAACACAAAACATCAGAAAAAATAAGTTCCACTTTGATCTTGGGTATGGCTTCCATCAATGCTCCTCTGATCTGCGATATTGCATGTGCATACTCTAACCCATAAAGAACCTGCAATATCCAAAAACAATATAGGAATTCTGAGACTTGAGGAAAGGGGGACAATCAGCATAGAAGTTACATGTTGAACACTTCACACAAGATCCTTCCAAGTGATTTATAAGGATCAACCATGACGATAATGCCACTTGTGTAAATATTTGGCATTTAGCTAATGTTTCCTTCTCATATTAGCATATGTTACTCGCATGTAGTGAATAAGACTTTTAACAAATTAGTAAGAGAAAAAGGAAACACCATATGAGGGACACATAAACAGAGAAAGACCATAATGACTCTCTTTTCTAATAATTTTATGAATAACGCATAAAAATCAACTTCCAGCGTTAATGCCACTAAGCTCAAATTGATGTCGACAAATAATTGTAAATAAATAAAATAAAGTGGACAACACATTGTGCAGAAAACCTTTCAAGAGCCAGAGAGAATGAATATCCTCACATGTCCAAACCACCGTAAACAGATTTCAATCAGTGGATCTTCAATGGAAGCGACCCTAACCATTTACTATGCATCCATTCCTAGTTTTCTCTTATCCTCTACTCATTTTATATCCTTTATTTTCCACAGAGAGAGAGTCCAAAGCGAATAGGAAAGTCAATACATAACTCCAAAAGTATCTCACATCCTCTACTGAAACTAGATTTTGATATAATTTTCCTATCTAAATATGACACTGTATGAGTTACATGTTAAAAATACAGAAGTGGGAAAAAGTATTAGGTTCAACAAAAATAAGGACGCATATGAAATATATTATCTATGATATCTTTTTATCACAATGTCAAATGGCCTAAAATTGGCATTACTTATCATACCACAATAGGTTTGCCATTGGCCCCAAAGTAACTCGATAACTTCTCAACACAGCAGGATATGTTGATTGAAGCCTTTCCAAAAACACAAAATGCAGGAAGAGTTGAGGTTCTGCAACAAAAAAATCTTTGATAAGAAATATATGAAGAACGAGCGCAAAATCTACAGGTGAAAAAAAAAAATTGAACCGTTTCCAAAATGACAAATCTTCAAACCGATCTACTACAGGAGAAAACCTTAAGACACAGAAACAAAGAGAAGTGAACTAAGTTCAAAATCCCATTGGGTGCAAAATGACAAACCCATAAAATGCATCATAACCTCAATAACAGCTACGTGTAGCAAAATCACTAGTATACTTATTACTAATTTTCAAGGAACATAAATTGTCTTACTATAATCAAAATTTTAGGATAAACTCCACCTGGACCCCCCATGATTTGAGCACAAAACCTCCTGTGGATAAGTTCCGTTCCAATACAAAATTACACTGTAAGTTTTACATGAAAAAAAAAAATTATGAAAACACCCTTAAGTATTAATAGGTAATAGACTACTAAATGACAGGTATCATGGTAATTTTAATCACAAGGTCCTGGCAGGGAAAAATCACAAGATAATATTAACGTGGGAAAAGATGTAGCTATAAGTACCGGCACAATTTAGTTGAAGTATAACCAGCCGCTTAATCATTTCCTTATGATAATTTTAGACTCGTTCTCAAGTTTTGGTACGCCAAAACCTTCAAAAAAATATTTGCAAGACTTAAGATTTCAGTATTCATCAATTAACTTTAGCTTCTTCCTGGAAGTGGCCTAAACTCTTGCAGTTTTGCTTCACGTCATCAAAGATCCTATTTACCAAGGATTCAAATTCTTTATCACTTTTTCAAACTCTAGACAACTAAAACTCATTGCATATCTATACAAGTCTTTCCAGAGTTCAGATAGAGGGAATGGGATGTCATTAGGAAATTGTTGGTGCAGAATTTCATTGAATCATAATGGAAATACAAAATAACTCATGCTATAAATTTCGATTCAAAATCACACAAGGCTTGCAATCTTAGCACAACTGAGATATGGTGGAAGACACATTATTGTAGGGCATGCTGACCCATTTTTTATACTTATCTCCAACAAACCATCAAATGTAACCAGATATAAGGTCTTTTTCGTAAACCCGAGTGCTTCAAAACGTGCAAGCTAATGAAAGATTAAAGAGCATTACATGTAAACTCATGTCAAGACACTAAATGAAGAACTTAACTACTAAGATATAATATTTCAGGATGAAACACAAAACCTATGGCCTAACTATACAACATGCCAAAAAAAAGTTGGAGCAACTTTATATTAAGCTCGAACAAGTATAAGGAAAAAACCAAATATTTCTTAAGAAGAAAAGATCAAATCACGATACCCAGAATTGATAAAACTACTACATTTAAGCTTCCCATGAAGACAGGTAAAAACAAATTTAGAAAAAGAAAAGAGAGTACATACGGGCTGAGACATGTATGTCCATAATGTATGCAATCGCATTTATACGGGAAGCTCCCTTCATCAATACAACAACTTCCAAACGTTGTGTCTGCCATTATAATAACCCGACTTTATTACCCGACCCGAGTTTGTCCCAGACAAGCAACCACCTGGTCGAATGTTTCAACAAGTCATCTGGGAACTGGAATCCAAGTCCCAATTTTAATTCAACAGATAAAACAAATAAATGGGTAAATAAGAAAGCAAGTCGGAAAAATAGATAGTACCTGCAAAGCACTCTTGTGAAGTTCCTGCTTAATATGAACTCTGCTGTGCGACTGATTTCGTAGTTAAGGTCCAAGTCATGGCTGGTGGCTAACCGGCTCTCCTCTGGGTCCGGCTCCTGGATGACAAAGAAGAAATATGAAAGGAAAGCGAGGAAAACTGAGCCTAGGGCTGGCTCATACGATGCCATAAAAGGGCCTGCTAGCTGCTGTTACATGTATTTTCTTATGGTGAAAAAATTAATTTTAATCATATTTTTGTTAGCTTAAATGAAAAAATACTTAAATTCTTTTGTTAAGATTATCATTTTCAAATTTAAAAGGGTTATATATAACCGTTAAATCTAACGGATGATTAATGTGGTAGTTAACAAAATTTATATAATTACATATTTGATCTCAATACTTATATATTATTAATTTATCTTGATTATTGAGACATATTTTAATATTATATATATTTTAATAGTGACATGTTTCATAATTTGATTAGATAATTTTTTAATTAATTTTAATATTTTAATTAAATGATTTTCCACCAATCAGGTTACTAAAGGGAATACAACACGAGAAATATGCTATTTGGGGAATAAATCCAAGACATTGGATCAAGGGTGGACATGAACGAACCATTGAGCCGAATACAATGTTTGGTAAAATTTTGTCAAAACTTTATTATCGTATTTTAAATTATACATAAAAAAATGTAATTATAATATTCTAAATAAATTATAGAATAACTACTTGAATGCCTACCTAAATAATTTTATAATAAATAAATTGTATTTAATGTAAGGTTTAAGAATAATAATTCATTTTTATTAATAAAAAAGATCCATAATTTCAAAAAAATTATAATAAATTCATTTTATTTGATGCACTAAGTCTAATCGCACCTTATGAATAAATTATAATACAAGATGAATAATAGTTAATCTAATAATGAATAACAAACATCGTTAAAGTTTAATATATTTAAACTCATTAAAAATAATTGTAAAATAATTTATTTTAAGAATGTAAAAAATTTAATTATAGATCAGAAGGATGATGAACGTGTAAATAATGAATATGAAGGATATTTTTTAAAATTTAATAACAAATTGATACAAAGACTAAAATTGAATGACTACCATTGTAGTTTACAAACTTTTTTCATGCCTTGAGCCCCAAGTAGCTGGTTAAAACCTAACACAATAAAGAACTGAACTTGGAAGACTCCACATATCTTTTATATTAAAAATAAAAGTTATTGTCCTCCTTTTCTATATTAATATATTTTTATGAAGAAAGGATGATAAAATAATTTGAAAAAAGACCTCTGGTTAGTTGACTCACATATGGATGTTTTAAATTGAGAGCAGCGGATCATTCATCACAACAGGAAGTTGAGCACGTAGAACAGCAGTGAATCATAGGCGACCGATGGCAAACGATGATGCCGTGGATCCTACGGTACGTTTGATCACCCATTTCTCTAATTCTAGATCTCTTGAAAGTGTAAAAAAGGGAAATGGTTATGGAGGATTGATACTCGAAATGAACTTTGGTTGCAGCAATACCTGAGGAACAGAACACACTCTTGGCATCGCAAAAGGAATCTGGTTTAAATCCTACCCTCATAAGTTCGAGGTTTCGATGTCGATTGCCGAGTTTATCGACAATTTCGGAAGCTTGCACGTCAGTGAACATGTCGAGGACACTGAAATCTCTTGGCAGGTAAGCTGCATACATCGGTTGGTTTTATTCTATGATTATCTATTACGTGTGTATTATGATCAAGCTTGCAATTTTTCAAGGGAGAATTGAACAAGCGGTCATCGTCTCAAAACTATACTTCTATGACCTTCATGGAGAGCTAAAATTCAAGTGATGGCAGATGCAGGTAGGTACATACATACATATATACATATTACAAATATATATAAGACTTCCGCATGCTTCAACTCAATTCTGATAGGCATTCCCACATGATGTAAACGAGTTCTCTAAGTATCACTCCGGGGTGAAGAGGCGACATTGTCGGAATACGAGGGTTTCCCGGTTAGTACATCTATTTAGTAGGACATGTTGCTAATTCTCTCTCAATTCTAATCTCTTTGCTGCTGATTATGCCACAGGGAAGAGTAAAGAGGGAATTAAGTATTTTTCCATGGTCACTCATGGTGCTCCCCCATGCCTGCATATGCTTCCAAGGAACACGATCACCTCCAATAGCGTGGAGCACAGTCTTATCATTCATGGACCCCTGGACAACAAGAAATCCTGAAACTTACGTCCTTAGAGATCAGGTAGTCTTCTGCTGCAGAAATTGCTTCTACTTTAATTCCCCTATTCTTTGAATTCTTACTTATATGATGAACTTGATAATAACTTCAGGAAACTCGATACCGACAATGTTATCTAGACCTGATGTTGAAACCCGGAGGTACAGAAAATATTCAGGACCAGGGCCAAAATCATATCTTTCTACAGAAACTTCCTAGACAATCTCGGATTCATTGAGGTATGAAGCTAGTGCAAAACGGTGAAAAGGGGAAAAAAAAGCATTTCCCAAACACGTTTCGAATTGCCCTGCTGTTTTAAATATTGTAATCGTCTCTCTCAGGTCGAAACTCCTGTGATGACTATTACAGCTGGAGGAGCTGCTGCTCGGCCATTCATTACACATCAACGAACTGGATATGAAGCTCTATGCGAATTTCGCTAGAACTGTATCTCAAGAAACTGGTTATCGGGGGATTCGATCGTGTTTATGAGATTGGCAAAGTATTTAGGAATGAGGGAACGGATCTAACTCATTCTCTTCCAGAATTCACAATGTGTGAGTTTTACATGGCTTATGCTGATTATAATGACTTGATGAACCTTATAGAGGAGTTGTTATCCGGTAAGTTCATTCCAATGTCATTTAATGTAACCTTTATTTCAAATTTGGACCCTATTTCACTTATAATGAATGAATGACTTTGCAAATTTTACAATGTTCAGGTATGGTGAAGGAGCTGACAGGAGCTATAAGATTAAGTACCATGGTAATGGATTCGACAGTGAACCTATAGAGATCGATTTTTACTCCACCTTTCAGGTAAATATACAATGTATTTTGTAGTATCAGATAGGTTATAAGGCTAAAGTATTGGTCACATATTGCTTTCGAAGTCCTAGTTATCATTGTTTCCCTAGCTTTTGCAGAAGGATCGATTAATAGAGGTTGTTGAGTAGATGGATTCGTTACCCAGTGACGTAGTTGACAAATTACCTTTGAATTACAGCTTGTGGGGCATTTTCTTGAAGAAACTTGCATAATCCTACTTTATCATCAACCATCCTGAGATCATGAGTCCTCTGGCAAAGTGGCACAGATTGAAACCAGGTCACTGAGCGCTTCGAATTATTCGTCAACAAGAGAGAGGTAAACTGCAATACGAGTTCGTGCTATTAACTATTACTTAGTGTTCCGTCGACTAGTCCGATCTTGCTTGCAGCTAGCAATGCATATACCGAATTGAATGATCCCCAAGTACAACGCCAAAGATTTGCTGAGCAGCTCAGGTAAGCCTATTAATAATTAACAGCTAGCCTATGCCCTAAGCAATGTGTTACTAGTGACATAGTGTACTAATTTTAGGATCGACAATCGGGAGACGACGAAGCAATGGCGTTGGACGAGTCATTTTGCACCGCATTAGAGTATGGACTGCCCCCAACTGCTGGACTGGGAATGGGGATTGATCGGGTGGCAATGCTGCTACAGATTCACCAAAGCCAAGGTGACTCTCATTAACCTTATTTATATTACTTACCTGGAACTCACCTATGCAGTTTGTTTCTTTTGTTCTCAGGAAGTAGTCTTCTTTCCAGCAATGAAGCCTCAAGATTAGACTCTTAATCAATTGGCCACCTCACTTTGGACCAAACACAGATGAGGGATTAGTTGGCGGTCTGTTGTTTATATTTTGTCTGTCACTACCTAGGGAGTTTGGTTTTTTTAAAGCCTTGTATAATAATGTTATCAAATAGTTACGATATTGAACTCCTGATTTATCGAGCAAACACATTTGATTGGTTGGTCAAATTGATCATCTTTTTAACTTAAAAGGGAAAAAATATTTGAGATGCTCGTTATCCCTTTGTGTAATTCGGAGTTCACGTAAAGGACCGAAATTGGTTAGCCATGCATCATTCCAAAAATCCACCATAGTTTTATCCCCAAACTCTAAAAGCTCATCTCGAATAGTCTCCCAATTCAAACTCAAGCCTCTCTAAACTTTTATTTTTTTTCAAAATTATACTTACATTTCGTTTTCATTTTATTTTAGTGCTTCACGTTAACAACTTAATACGTTTAGTACCTAAACTATCCGTTTTAGTACTAAACTTTTTTTTTTTTTAAAGTTTAACGTTAAATTTTGAACGGGTACTAAACTGAAAAAGAAAACTAAAGTTTTTAATGAAGGTACTAAAATGAAACAGAAACTAAACTTTAAGTATGATTTTAAAAAACAAAATTAAAAATTAGATATTAAAACAGATCAAAATTGATCATTTAGGTACTAAATGCATAGTTTACCGTTTATTTTTAAGTGGATCTAGAGGGTCAAAACTAAAAACCCTAACGCCAAGGCTATTGTTGAAAATATTTCTCCAGAGTATCCTTTTTTCTCTCTATTTTTAAGAGACATCAAGATTGTGAAGAAGCTTGGGGGAACTGGATGATACGCAGCTGGTTAATGGCTTGGTTTTCGATAAGAAAGCGAGCTATGCAGCTGGAGGACCGACCAGAACGGAGAACGCAAAAATTGCGGTAATTCAATTCAGATTTCCCCTCCTAAAACTGATATCGAACAGAGTATAGTAGTTTTCTGATTATACTCAAATGGATAGGATATTGAAAGAGGAAAGGAATTATATTAGGGCATGATTAAGAAGATTAAGCCCACTGGTTGTATGTTTTGTTGATTCAAAAGAGTATTTTGGGGATGCTGTCACGGATTTGTCATTTTGTCATGCATTTTTTGGCTAAAGCAAGGATTATGGTTATTAAGGATGTTGAGAGAGATGATATTGAGTTTATTACCAAAGACTTTGAATTGCTTGCCTATGCTAATATCGAGCATTTTCGGGTGGAATAGTTGGGGCATGCGGATCTTGTCGAGGAGGTTCCAATTGGGGATGCGAAGAACTACAACCGTTTCGGTTAGGGGTTCAAATCTGTTGGTTATTGACGAAGCTGAGAGGAATTTACATGATGCTTATGTGTGGCTAGGTGTTTAGTGAGTAAGAGGTTTCTGATTGCAGGTGGTGGTGCTCTGGAGACCGAGCTGTCGAGGCAGCTTGGTGCTTGGTCTAGGTGTTGCATGGGATGGAAAGGATATTGTGTGAGGTCTTTTGCTGAGGCACTTGAAGTTATTCCTTACACATTGGCTGAGAATGCCGGGTTGAACCCTATTGCTATTGTGACTGAGCTGAGGATCGGCATGCTCAAGGGGAGATCAATGCTGGGATCAATGTGAGGAAGGGACAGATCACTAACATTGGAGGAGAATGTTGCAACCACTGCTTGTTAGCACAAGTGCGATCACACTAGCAACGAATGTGTGAGGATGATTTTGAAGATCGATGATATTGTTAATGTCAGGTAGATTTTCTGCATTGGACCATGAAATGTGTTCCTGTTATCCAATTTAGTGCTTTTCCTTTTTTCTTCTAGTATGACTATGCTTCAAATTTCTGAATTGGCTATAACTGCTAAATATTTGCCTGCTTTTTGAAGATTGATGATATTTGCTCATTTCAGGCAGTTTTTGAATTGGACAATAGAATGTGTTCTTTGTATTATCTGATTAGTGCTTTTGTTCCTTCTAGTATTGACTATGTTTTAAATTCCGAGTTTTTTCCCTTTAGTCTTTGGTTGGTATGAAGTATGGAAAATTTGATTCCAAATGGTCATGATTTAAAGTAAGAAAGTGATTATGAATCTTAACCATTTGATTAACAAATTTCTCATCCTTCATACAAGCAAAGCGTAAGTTTGTTCGTCTGCTCTTCATATGTTTGATTGGATACTTGAATGAGAATCAAGTGGGATCGAATTGACTTGCATGTTTGATTAGTTTTAGTTACTGTGGTAACTTAAACATATTATTAGGTATGTTATGCATCTTGTTCGATCATTTGGTTGAGATATAAGATTTTGGTTGTTAGTTAATAAAATGTAAGATTACCCATGATCCTAGTCTATGACATTGTCTTGGTAGAAAAAACTTTTGTTGACTGCATTAAGGTAAACTAATTTCATCTCTTTTTGCAACTCAAATTCCTCTCTTTTCATAATAAATAACTCAAATTGGATATAAAAATATTAGGTTAGGGCTTTTCTTACACTTGAGATGAATTACTTAGTGCCAGTTATAAAGAACAAATGAAAGAATAGGATAAACTATCAAAATGGTCACTTCTTTTGGTAGAGCGCAAGGCTCTTAACCTTGTGGTCATGGGATCGAGTCCAACGGTGGACAATTCATAATTGTCGGAGGTCTGTCACGGAAGTTGCTCTCAACCTAGCGTTGGGGGCACAGCCTATTACTCTACCTCCCCCTTATCCCATTACATATGAGAATAGGGTCAGCTAATTTTTCTTTTGGAAGTGACATTTTGACACTGAGTTATTAATTTATAACGTTTTTAACCATTGGGATGTTGTTAGTAAAAAAGATTAATTTTTAATTTGACTCTTAATTTACATTAATTTGATTTTAATTTTAGATAAAATATCAATTAATCATTGAATTTTAGATAAAAATATAAGCTTGACTTCTAAATCTCGAATTCTTTTAAATTGTCTTCTGAATGTGAATTCTATGTTTATCGAAACCAAAAATTATTATTAATATTTTTTATAGAATAAGGATATTAAAAAATTTAATTTTCTTAATTAAATTCATGACAAAAAATTATATTCTTGAAAATTAAATATTAAAAAGGTAGATATAATATTATTTTTAAAGAGTGAAGCAAAAAATCTAGAAATTATAAAATTATAATACTCTACTTTTAAAAAAAAATTAGGTATACGAATTTTCTATTTTTTTTATTTCATCAACAATTGTTATGGTATGCTTAAAACTTCCTTATGGTATGCAAAATTATTCTTTTGTTTTGTTTAAATACTCTCAATCATTTGATATTGAACGTTAAAAAATCCCTACATACGTGATGTTCGAGTCTGAAATCTCAAAGAATAACAAGAATTCTTTAATCAATGAGGTCACTTGATTCATGCTTCAAAATCATCCTTAACGTTATGTTTTGATTTTATTTTGGTCATCCACTAGTATATTTTTATCACAATGTTGAAGTGATATTTTTAAATATTTTTTAAAATTTCCACATCATTTTTCTTATGAGGCCTTTTTTTAATTATGTGCCACATAAATATTTATAACTAAATTATACCTAAAGTTAATTTTAGATGTTTAAAGAATTTTTCGTTAAATATAAGTGTCTAACGTTTCCGGCGTTATATTTTTAGGTGTTTAGATTATAATCGTCATTAAGTTTAACTGTTAAGTGACATGTCAGTCATATAAAAATTTCAAAATTTATTTAAAACTAAAAAAATATTTTTAAAACTCATTTTTTTTCTTGAAATAATAAAAAATCCAAAATCTAAAAAAACTCTAATTTCAATTCCTCATCACTACCGAATTGCAACAACCATTGCCAATCGATTGAAAACTCGACGATGCATAATCGTCTGAACACCAAACATTCGAACTCTCATGCTTCAAGCATTGATTGAAGCGAAAAATGGGTGATTTGCAACCACTTATTAGCTCAAACTAAGGGTGATGAAATGACAGACAACAAAGGGTGACACCGGCGGCGATCGGAGTGGGTAAAGGATTTAGAATTAAAGTTTTTTAAATTTAAAAATGGGTTTTTCTATTAATAAAATTGTATATTTTTATTTTCATTTTATAATAAAAAATTTAAATTTTTATAAGCCTCATATGTATCATTTAATGATTAAATTTAATGGAAGACACTTAAAAGTATAACATTAAAAACTTTAGACACATAATTTTAAAGAAAAATTATTTGGACACCTAAAATTAATTTTAGATACTTATTTTTATACTAAACCTTTAAACATAAAGAAAAATTACATGGGAAATTTTAAAATATTTAAAAACATCACATTAGCATCGTTATTAAAAGAATAATGATGAGTGATTAAAATAAAATAAAATAAAAACGTAATGTTAGATATAATTAAAAAATAATCGAATAATTAAAATAGAACAAAAGTAACAGTTAATAACTAAACGTGTAATTTACCTATTTATTACTGTGCAAAGGGTAATGAAAACAGCCAAGACTGATCGAAACCCCACCATTACCACCATTTATTTATTTTTATCGAAACCCTAGAGGCTTAGACAACTATAAATCCTTTTGCCGTCGACATCTAGCCAAAATTTTTATGTAAGTAAAGGCCTCGGCAGGTAAAGGGTCGTAAACTCTTGGGGTTCCCTTGGCTCTATAAGATATGCAATCTTTTCGTCTTACCTAAAGACTGGTCGCTTAGTCAAATAGTTTCAGTTTATAGAGAGGAGAGAAAAGAATCTCGTTTCTCTATCTTATTTCTTTCCTTCTTGTTTCTGTATTTTCTTTCTTCCCTTCCATTGATGGTACTTTTCTAGGGTTAGGGTAAGATATTTCAAGCTCTCGCCAAAAACAAGAAGGTGGGGTTTTGAGTAGAGCTCCTTGAAGTCCAATAGAGGTTCTTGCAGGGTATATAGAGCTGCTAGGCTATGGATCCCACAGTTCTATCCCTATCTGTTGAAGGGGAAAGGCAAGCGGCTTCCATATCTCAGGAGCTTCATTACCTTTGAAGTTGGATCCTTGTTTGGATTGAAGGGAGCTCTACACCTTTCTCTCTCCTTTTTCCCCTTAGTATAACAATTGATTTCTGATTTATTAATCGATTAATTTAGATATGATACTGCAATCAAGGTTTGATTTGAACTATTCATGCTATCTGCTACTGCTTTGCTTATCTTTCTTGATCGATGCGTGATGCAAAGACATGAAGATCAAAGTTTTATTGCGAGTAATATCTGCATGTTGTAATGTATTGCGGGGGGGTTTAGGGTTTGCAGGACAAATCACACGAAAGCCAAATGGAGGGCTTTTTTACCCCACTGACACCGTTTATTTTTATTTTTACTTTTCTAACATCGTTCGATCAATATTTCCAAAACTAGCACCCTTTCTGCTGAGTTGGCAAAGGCGCATCCCCGGGGACGCGCTTTACCCGTGTTTTCGCTGAGTTGGATGCCACGTGTGAAAGGCGCGTCCCCGGGGACGCGCCTTTGCCATATCAGCAGACACGTGTGGAAGGCGCATCCCCGGGGACGCGCCTTCCATTAAATGTCATAAATGCCCCCATCCGTTTTTCCTAACTACCCCTCCTCCTCCCCTATATAAACCCCCTCAACCCTCACTCATTCTTCACACCAAAATCATCTTCTCCTCTCTTATATAACTCAAATTCTCCAACTATTTGAGTTTTAAATTTGTTATTAGTGGTAAGAAATTATTTTTATGTTAGTATTTTTTTAAATAGTTATTATTTTTATATTAATATATTTATGTAAAATTATTTTTTTATTAAAATAATATTTATAATATTATTATTAGAATTATTAATTTTTTTGTTAATTATATTGTTTTGTCTACAGTTATAATGGAAAACGAAATGCTGTTGCGATTGGATATTGATCATATCTCCAGACATTTTAGCGATATGGTAATATTTTTTATAATTAATGTTAATATTTAAATTTATTTTTATTTTAAAGTTATTATGAATTTATATTAATTTTTACTTTTTTAATATATATTATTTAGGATGCTGATATTTAGAAACTTTTATTAAAAATCCACGTATACCGACACCGGAACGTATTTTGCCATATTTGGCTTCTGCTGGGTTCGGGTATATTGCAACAATTATAGGCGGTTGCAAACTCGAACCTGTCCTAATTTCTGCACTGATTGAGAGGTGGAGGCCCGAGACACACACTTTTCACCTTCCATGTGGAGAGGCAACAATTACATTGGAGGATGTCTCTATGCATCTGGGGCTTCCCGTCGACGGAAATATGATGTGTGGTATGGCGGATGGTGATTGGCAATCAATGTGCATTGATTATCTTGGAGCTGCTCCGCCAGAGTTTAATGGAGGTAGAATAGCTTTATCTTGGTTGAAAGCTAATTTTGAGGTTTTAAATGAAAATGCTTCAGAGGATCAAGCAAAGGCATGTGCTCGGGCATATTCTACGAATAATTGGAGGAATATTGATGCCCGACAAATCTCGCAACCAGGTGCATTGTATGTGGTTGCGGCATCTGATCGATTTTGATGAAGCTGGAAGATATAGTTGGGGTGCTGCAGTTTTGGCATTTCTCTTTAGAGAAATGTGTCGGGCGACGAATTATAAGAAAACTGCTATCGGTGGATGTCTTCTGCTTCTACAATCATGGGCGTGGTTCCGCATGCCTTTCTTATGCCCGATCGTGAATGAACCATACGTATTCCCCTTATTGTTGAGGTAATTTTCGAACTAAATTTTGATTTAAATATTTTCAATTAAATAGGGTGATATTTAGTTTATATTATATTTCATAGGTGGTCGATGAAAAGAAAGGACCATAAAGTATACCTACTGTTTTAGAGGAAATTCGTTTACTTATTGATACGAAAGCTGGGTCTGAGGTATGTTTTTAAATTTGTTTAATTATTAATATTTTAATTTAAAATGTTAGATATAATTAGAAATTTATTTATTTGAATTGTATATTTATATTTCAGTTTCAGTGGATACCTTATGCGAGCGATGAAGTGAAAACTTGCATCCCACCCCACCTTAGAGGGTCATTAGAGGTATGGATATCGGTTATACCTCTTATATGTTATGCTATTATTGAGTGGCATCCAGTTGATCGCGTGCTCCGTCAGTATGGTTGTACGCAATATTCCTGGAGCTCCTAGAAATTTAGACGACGTGCATAACATAGATAGACGGGGAAAGAAAGATGTTAACTGGGTGGTGAGACACAGAGATTGGATTGCGCTTTGGGAGAACCGATATACACTGTTGGCCCCTCGACAATATTACGCTGAAACTGGTCATATGGTTACGGATAACTATATGGACTGGTTTAATGAAAATGGGAAGCCGTTTCTACTTTCGGCGGAAGCACGAGGGGTTAACATTCCTAGGCGCCGAGAAAGACGTCAACCGTCTCAATATCATCGTCCCCGACGCGTGGACGGAGAGAAGGCGCTACCGGTTCTGCATCAGTCCCACCACAACATCCTTATTCGTCAATGCCGCAGGGGTACATGCCCAGCCCTCCACTTCATATGCCAAGCCCACCAGTTTATATGCCATCTCCGCAGGGTTACATTCCGAGCCCGCAGGGTTACATTCCTAGCCCGCCAGGTTACATGCCTAGCCCGCAGGGTTTTATACCATATGGAGGTGCATATACGACTATGTTTAATGATCCAGCATATGCTTCATATGCATTATTTGGCTGGTGGTGCTTCTCCGCAGACACCTCAATCTTCATCTGGATCACATACATCGATGCCAATGTTTCCACAGTTCCCGGGAGCGGTGAGATTGTTACTAGCACTCCTCCAGGGTCGTTATTTTATACAGGCCCTTCAGCCCTTCAGCGTCATCTGCACCAAATGAAGAAAATGCTGCTGATGATGATAGTGAAGATGAGGAGACTGAAGAACAAGTTCCACGAAGAAATCCTCCACGAAATAGGCAACCACCGCCATGTGGAACTCATTCGAGACGACGACATCGGTGATCCAGTTATATTTAATGTTATTTAAATAATTAAATTTCAGAATTTTATGTAATTTGGTTATGTTATTTAAATGTTTCATGGTTGTTACATACATATTTTTTTATGTTATTTTTTATTCACATTTAACATTAAATGTTTGATAAATGTTTTTAAAATACAAATTATATTATTCGAAATTTAAAATAAAAATAAAAATAATATTATTCAAATTTAAATTTAAAATATAAATTATAGTATTCGAAATTTAACATTAAATTTCAACTTAATATTCCAATTGTATTCGAAATTAAAAGTTATATTCCAATTATAGTTCACAATACTTAAATTGAAATTAAAGGACTCCATACATATGATTTTATCATTAACATATATATTAAAACGTATACATTAAAATCAACTTATGTTGAGTTCATCGATCGACGGAATCAACCAAGAGGGGGGTGAATTGGCAATTTATTCAACGTCACAACGGATGTCAATGGATGGTCCGTGTATCAAAGAGGAAGAGGAAGAACAACTTATGGGAACTAACCAGATACAACGGTCCTCATACATGTTGTGCAACAGGTATAAACCAGGATCATCCCAACTTGGACTCCAACATTATTTGTCAAGCAATCATGCCCATTGTGAAGCAAAGCTCTCATATAGCTGTTGCAGTGTTGATTTCTGCTATACAGTCCCAATATGGGTACACTGTCTCATATAAAAAAGCGTGGTTGGCAAAACAGAATGCCATTTGCAAACTTCATGGCGAATGGGATTCCTCTTACAACGAGCTGCCCAGTTGGTTTCATGTTGTGCAAAGACTTAATCCCGGGACAATTGTTGAGTTCGAAACTCAACATCATTACGTGAATGATCGAATGGTTCGCGATCGCTGCCAATTTTACCGAGTCTTTTGGACTTACCCTCAGTGTATTAATGCAGTCAAGTACTGTAAACCAATTGTCCAAATTGATGGTACTTTCTTGTATGGGAAATACAAGCAAGTTTTATTATTGGCTGTGGTCCAAGATGGAAACCGCAATATTCTTCCTGTTGCGTTTGCCCTCGTTCAAGGAGAAGACACTGAGTCTTGGGCTTTTTTCCTTAAAAATTTACGTTTACATGTTGTCACCAGGGAACGAGTATGCATTATTTCAGACCGAGGAGCCGGGATAAAAGCAGCAATGGACTCTTTGGGTACAATGTATAGACCTCCACATGTTCAACATCGTTATTGTGTCCGTCATATTGCTGCAAACTATTACGGAAAATACAAGAAGAACGATGAACGTCAGTTAGTCGTGCGGATGAGTATGTTACTTTTTCCCAATTTTTCTATCAATTTCTTATTACTTATTTATACTATATATTAACTATTACATATTCCTAATGACTTAGGTTAAGAACTCTTACCTCAAAGGTTTGAGTCGATGCTACAAGAGCTGTTTGGCAAAAATAAGAAGGGGTGCGAGTACATTATGGACATCAGCAAAGAAATGTGGACAAATGCATATGACGGGGGGTATCGCTATGGTCATATGACAACAAACTTGGCTGAAGCAATAAATTCAACCTTAAAGGGGCCGCGTCATTTACCAGTCACGGCGTTGGTCAAAACGACTTATTTTCGTTTGGGTCAACTCTTTGCAAAACTCGGTGGACAAGCTCTTACTTGGATGCAAAACGGACATATTTACCACCCAAGACTAGTAGCCGATTTACAGAAAAAATGGCTACATCAAATGGGATGTTAGTTACAAATTTTCTCGCACCCGTGAATTGTTTCGTGTAACCGAAATGCCACGTCCGCTGCAAGGGATTGAAGCTAACTCTTTCAGAGTTAATCTGCAAGAGAGGTGGTGCGATTGTGGTTTCTTTCAAGCACTCAAATATCCATGCTCTCATGTCATTGCTGCTTGCTCACATTCGCATTTGGACTACAAAAATTATGTTGATCCCGTATACCAACTTTCACAAGTTTTCAAGGTATATGAATTTGAGTTTCCGCCCATAGGAAACGAAAGAGACCCAAATGAGATTCAACTTGGCTTACAATTGTCCCAGATCCATTGCTATTGAGGGACTCAGGTCGTCCAAAATCTACTAGAATACATTGTGATATGGATATTCGGGAGAAGTCAACAGAACAAAAACGATGTGGGCATTGTAGAAACATCGGGCACAATAGAAAAAAATGTCCAGCTCTGTTATCATATAACCGTTAACTCTTATGTAATTAAAGTTTTTAAATGAATGTTTTTATTTCTAATAATTTAATGTTATTGCATTTATATAATTTGTCAATGTATGTACACCTAATAATTTTTTTTAACTTTTAAATACATAAATATTTATATATTTATTTAATATAATATTTAATATTATTAGTTATAATTTTTTTAAAATATAATAATAATTCCACCTTCTAAGTAGAAAAATATTAAATTAAACAAATTAAAAGTTATTAAAAAATTTATGTATACGATGACACATTTCATGTTCTGATTGAAGGATTAAATTTATTAAATTAAATTTTCAATAAGACTAATTTTATAAAATATGTAAGTCTTGAAGATTAAATATGTAATTATACTAATTTATTAACTTATGCATCAATATTTTCGTTAAATATTGATATGAGATGACTAGATTGATAACATTTAAATAATTAACTGATAAAATTAATAGATCGATAATCAAAATCAAAAATACTCGAAACTTGATAATTCTTACATTATAATCGAAACATTTTACATAATATATTATTAATTTATAATAATAATAATCAAAATAAACTATTTATTATAAAATAAAATACGTGTCTGCTGAGTAGGCAAAGACGCGTCCCCGGGGACGCGCCTTTCACACGAGGCATCCAACTCAGCGAAAAAACCGGGTAAAGCGCGCCCCCGGGGACGCGCCTTTGCCAACTCAGCAGAAAGGGTGCTAGTTTTGAAAATATTGGTGGAACGGTGTTAGAAAAATAAAAATAAAAACAAACGGTGTCAATGGGGTAAAAAAGCCCAAATGGAGATGTCAGAAAGAAAATCTTGTGGTTAGATTCTGCTGCACTTGTTTCAAGGGGTCTCACGTGGTAGTTTAATATACGATTAAATAAATGTGATATAGGTTTTGTTATTATTTTTTAATAAAATTATAAAAAAATATCACAAATATTATTATTTTTATGAATTTTGTTATTATTGAATACTTTATCGAGTTTGATAATATATTCGATAGAAAAACTAATGTTTTATTGGATATATTACTAAAGTCGGTAAAATATTTAATAATAATTTTAATAAAAATAATAATATTTTTGATAATTTTTATCGTTAAAAAAATAAAATTGGTAGGGATGGCAAACGGGTACGGTTTCGTGGATTTCGCATCGCATCCGCTCCAATTGGAGCGGGAATAGGTATAATTTTAGCGGGTAGTGGGCGGGTGTGGATTTATAAAGTGGTACCCGTCGTGGGTGGTGGGCGGGTAATGGGTTTGAGACATTATTCTTCCCGTATTCGTCCGCCCCGCATCCGCCCGTCCTACATCCGCCCGTCCAGCTAAATATATATTAAATTTTGGACCATTATGAATTTAGGTGTAATTTTAGAGACTAATTTATAAATTTTAATATTATATAATATATAACATATAATTTAACTAAATATTAAGGATATTTAGTCTTTAATCTGGTATTTAATTAGGGAAATATTCGGCTCTTTGATTAAACTCATAATCTCACTAACCACGTCACTTTCCATATTCTTTAGCCCATGTTGCCCATTTTGCCCATCCAAACACAAATTAGTCGTACTATAAGAATTAACATCAAAAGCAACGGTTTTCATGTTCTTTAGCCCCTCAAAACCCATATTAGGCGCACTATGAGCATTAACATCAAAAGCAACACAACAATCCAGCTCTGCGACTATATGCTCCCTATAATATGTCTCCATAACATTTGTAGAGCAACTCCTTTGACAAATTGAAGCATGCGTTGCTACCCCATCACGAACTGTCTGGGAACCAACTCCAACATCTCATTAGTTTGTTGTCAGGCGGGTCTAGATGGGTATGTCGCTAGTGGGTAGTGGGTGTGAGGATGGATTTGAAAATGTACCCGCGTGGGCGGATGTGGATTTGAAAATTTGTACCCATCATGGATGGTGGGCGGGTGGTGGATTGAAAAATAGTATGTGGGTATGGGGATGGGGTATCCGCACCCGACCCACCCGTTTGTCATCTCTAAAAATCGGTAACTCCAACCACCATTGTTTCAAAAATATGCCAACCATCACACATTGACAAAATAGAGATTGAGGTCTCTCTAGCATTTATTTTAGTTTTCTTGTCTTTTCAATTTTGTCCAATTTAGGTGTATGATTTTTTTATATTTTAATTTGAACTTGTATCATAAATAAGTGTTTAAATATATCTATTTTTATTTAAATATTTAAAATAATTTTTTATCAAAATAAATGTTTAAAATTATTTTTAATCAAAATAAGTATTTAAACTATTCAAATTGTTTTATCTAAGTTTTGGAAATGTTGGCATGTATCATTAATTAAAGAATATTATAAGTATTTAGACCAAAAAAAATTTTAAGTATTTTATTTTAACCAAAAATATTTTAAATACTTATTTTGATTAAAAATATCATTTTAGGTGTTTATTTTGATAAAAGAATATTTTAACTGCTCAAATGAAAAGGATAATATACTTTTAAGTATTTTGTTATTAAAGCCTTTAACTCAACTAATTTTAATTGTTAATATATAATTGTGGTTAATTTAAATAGTTTTATTAAAAACGAGTTACCCATTATTTAGTACATAAATGATTAGAAAAGATAATGTATTTTTTTATTGTGATTATAATAATGGTGTGTATTATTATGTTTATCATGGATATCATAGTTATGTAATAATGGATTTAGACATTTTTACTGTTATATAACGATTGTTATTCTAATAAACAAATTGTTATTTAAATTCTTAGTTGAAAGGTTTATTAGGAGAATAAACTATGGTATTCTTAAAGAAGATTAAAATATGTTTATTACTTGTAAGGTTCATTTAAGATTATTAAAAGATAATATATTTTATTTTTTATTTTATAAAGTTATCAATTATGTTAAATGACTAATATAATAAAAAAAATGCTGATATGCATATGTTTTCTTGTTTTGAAAATTTTATTTTTCTTTCAATTTGTTTTGATTAATTTAGGGTGTTATAAAAAATAACATTTAAAATATTATAAGTATTTAATTAAAAAAATATTTAAAAGTGAAACAATTGAACAATGAAAATTGTAAAAATGTATAGATTAATATATATATATATATATATATATATATATATATATATATTGTGAATAGTTTAATTTAACAAAATAAATAAATTTTGAGGATTAAAATATCATGAAGATTTCAAAAAATTCATGTCAACGTGATGAATTGGAAGGGGTGATTTTGTGAAGAAGATTAGATCAACTCTTTAACCAAATTAATTAATAGTATACTAATAATATTACAAAAATAAATGAATCAAATTATATAAAGATAAAATATAAAAATTAAATTTTAAGCTACAAAAATCAAAACTATAATTTAACACAAGAAAAGTCGTTGAAATTAGGTTTAGGATTAGAGAATTTGGCTTTATTACCTAAAGGTATAAAAATATTATTATGTAAATAACAATAAACTTGTTTGATGGAAAATGTCTTTCATATCATAAAATTACATAAGGTTTCTTCTTTGGTCAATAATTTAGGTGTAATTTAAAAAAATAATTAAAATAAAATAAAAGTGATTATTGAGATATAGAGTACCTTAAAATAAATTATCGGAAGAATTCAAATATTTTAAAATTTTCAATGGAACTGGTCTCTTCTTTAATTCTTTTAATTAAATTAAAATAATTATAAAATAATATCTGTTATAAATAATTTTGAACCATCAATCATCTTATAACAATCATTAGTATTCAAACTCGTGATCTCGAAGAAGATCAATAATTCTTTTAATTATTTAATTATTGAGATAAATTAATTCGTACGTCTCCTCTCAAATTAAAAACATTATAAAATATATTTTTTATAGCTAAGCCAACCTTCAATACAAGAGAGGTACCGAACCACGAAGGTGGTGGTCGGTCGGGTGGGTCCATTGGTGAATTGGTCAATCCTTTGGTAGGTGAACTTTGATCCCCTTCATCTTACAAATTCCTGCAAATAACTCGGAACAAAAGGAAACCCAGACTCGTCAGCCGGAGAATTTCAAAGAGAAATCAACATGGGTATTTATTCGACGGTGATGGAGACGGTGACGGAGGTTACAGGGTTATCCCCGACGGCGTTCTTCACGATCCTTGCGATGATGGTGGTTGTCTACAATTTAGTGAGCGGCATGTTTTTGGGTCCCGAAGATTTCCGTCAAAAGGAACAAAAAGAGACGATTCAGGTGGGAGATATTGCGGAATCAGAGTTAAGGGCTTACGATGGTTCCGACCCCAAAAAACCTCTCCTTATCGCCATCAAAGGCCAGATCTACGACGTCTCTTCCTCCAAGTAATAATCACTCTAATTATTATTCTGATTTCTATTTACTCGTTCAACTATTTAAAAAGGTTAAATTAGCGATAGTATAAGTGAAATCTAAATGAAAAACACGACTTCAATAGTCAAATGATTATTGTTATTGCTTAATATCTTAGATTCGAATATTGTAATATTCTGCATTTAGGATATGAGCTTCATTGTTAAATGATTAAAAATCTTTGAATAGATACTTCAATGTATTCACTCAAAATCGTAAAAGAAAATTGAATGACTGAAACAGAACAAGAACAAAGTGACTAAAATATAGTTTACCTTGGATTGAATTAACATGATGATCAAGATTTTGCAGATGGGTTTTATGTTTGTGAATTGATGATTGTTTGATTAGGGGAAAATGTGATTTGAAGTGGTGTTATGGATTTTTTCCAGGATGTTCTATGGGCGTGGAGGTGCATATTCGATGTTTACGGGGAGGGATGCAAGTAGGGCGTTGGCGATGTTGTCGTTCAAACCCGAAGACCTGACGGGGAACCTTGAAGGATTGAGTGCCGAGGAGCTTGGTGTGTTGGATGACTGGGAATCTAAATTCATCGAAAAGTATCCCGTTGTTGGTCGCCTTGATACTTCCCTTAATCCCTCTGAAAATGGAGATAAAGTCCAATTTCTAGACAATCATAGAAATGAACACATCGATTGATAATTGAGTTCAAGCTTAAATACGTTTTGTTATAACAATTTGTGATCATGATTCACAGTTCCTAAAGTTTTGGATCAGGTCACAATTAGTATTTACCTGAGGTCTGGATTAGGTGGCATTACTCTTGTGACGCTAGTAAATAAAAGTAATAGTTTGGGCACTACATGTGTAATTCATCCAGAAATCTCCCAATATGTATCAATCACCTAAATATCCAATCCATTGATCAAATAATTTAAATCAAGCACGGTAAAAGTTCATTAAGACCAAATCTCCCAATAAATAATCACAAAGCAAACGCAAAAGAGGGATGAAATATTCCATGATCAACAAAATGCATCGAACGAAACAACTGTCTAGTGTTTACACATACTTTGAGTTGGCAGGAATTTTGATGTTAAATTGATAATGTTTACCAGTCCAGTCCTATTCTTGTAAAGAATACAACTGAGAAATTGAACTACCACAACTGGGGAAAAAAACCCTCTAATTTTCTGACAAAATGTTTCAGCACAAAAAAAAAAAACAGACAAAAAGGTATTGTACCTGGTGGGTGCTTCACAAAGGGTCGTTTTCATCAGCTGCTACTTGAGCAGTATCCACTTTGCTCCTCTTGCTACTTTTCGGTTCACAATCAGGTAGAGGATTATGTGAATCGTCTTCTGCATCAGCTTTTTCATTTTTTGTGCCAGGTTCACCATCACCAGTATCGTCTGTATTTTCAACCAAACCATTCATATGTTCCTCACTCAACTCCTCTGCAGGCTCTTCATTCTCGTCGCTCTTTTGTTGAAGTGACTCAATCACATCCATCAATTCTCTGTTGACCTGATATATAATTTCAGTAAACTTATTCAAACCATCTTTCTTGAAGCAACAGAAAATCATGCCTTTTTAGAGTTAAAATTCCCCCAAAGCAAAGCACAACATAATGCATTCTGAAAATTAGAAATGAAACGTAAGTTCATGCCAGACCTGAAGATGTTGAAGAAAATCAGAGATATCATTGGGGCAAGAAGGACAGTTAAGGACGTTCTTTTGGGTTCTAAGAGCCCGGCCTCCTTTGTTCCTCTCTCTTATAGCAGTCTTACCAGCAAATGCAGCCTCAAGACAAGACTTGCAGAAGTTGTGAGCACAGGGAGTTGTAACCGGGAGATTCATAACTCGACGACAGATTAGACAACCAAACTCTGCACATATAGCATATCAAGTCAAACTAAATGTTTTTTCAGGGGTGAATGATGCTCTCTCTGGTCTCTGCTCCTCTATTGCTCTCTCCTACTAATGCCATGTTAAAAATGAAAACAGACTACAGAAGACTATTAAAGGTACACATTCATCAAAATCCAAAATCATCACTGATACATAAAATGGAACTCAATTTATCTTCAGCCACCCACCAGTTTAACCTAGGAATAAATACATATCAATGGATCATTTAATCACAAGGAAACTCAATACATGCAGATATTGACAGGGAAATCAAGAGTAACCTTTCAGGAGTCTTTCTTTTGTATTGCGTGCTTTCCTTATAGTTTTCCCTGTCCTTTTACCTTCCTCAAGATCAGCTCCATTTGCTGGCTTTTTGCTAGGAGGTGGTGCTTTTTTCCATTTCCATTGGCTACCTTCTTCCTGATTGAATTAAGAATTACATAAGCACATCAGAAAAATATGAAGCCTATGGAAAGAGGAACCAAATTTAGGTCATACTGAAGATCAAACGCCAAAAAGATAAAAGATGTTCACTGTTTAACTTCACCAGTAAACAATGTTCTAAGATATCTTTTCTAGCTTTAAATGACATATTGTGCTCAACACGACATGTTTGTCTTAAGATTGACTATTATCTAAGAGTTAAAACCTATTAGAAACAGAACAGTCGAAATATAGAAATCTGAGTGCAAACTACATCTCTTACATCGTAGTCCCACGATGGATTCTCCTTTCTCTCATATATGTCAGTTGCCTGTTTCAGCTCAGGAATAGTTGGTAGGGGCCTAGGTCGATCCCCATGTTCATCACTACATTGAAGTTCAACAAATTATAGCGGAGTTAAAGAAGAGAGGAAAGGAGGCCATTTAAGCATATGAAAGGCAAAAACCTTGTCCACGGGGCTGGCTCATTGTCACATCTGACAAACAAATATCTGCAAACTTTAAACCCCTAAAGGAGGAAGGTCATATCAGTAAATTAATTTACAAACGCTCAACGTAACCAGTAACTTTGATGTATCTGATAGTATGATACCTGTATTCCAACCTTTCGCCAACATTTTTCAATTCTATAGACTCCGTCATATCTCACCCCTTTCTCCGGAGCATATGAAGATCGTTTTTCTTTGTGTGACCTACACATCAAGAGAAAAAAAGCTGTTAAAAAGTAAAATATCATTAAAGTAGCTGCTATGAGAAGACTATTGACTCAACAAGCAAACAAGTAACAAGAAGTGACCCCGTCAACAAGGTAAAATAATCATAGCCACTTGAACCATAAAACTAAAATACAAACCCATATTATTGAAGCTTCAGTTGCCATTTGCACTTACATGCACAGACCATTTATAAAAACAAACAGAAATCAAGCTTCAAGTGATGAGACTTACCTTACAACTCGAACAGGATAACCCTTTTTGCAACTTACTTTCAATGCTTCATTCATCTTCTCAAACTTTTGATCAAAAGACTGTTCCTTGTTCGTTCGTTTATTTCCACTAAGATCTCTACCACCACTGCCATCAACACCCATAAAAGCAAAGAATAGTCAAATATCTGGCTTGAATAAATGTCAATAAAAAAATTCACTTACATTGAAAAGATGACAGGATTATTGGATAATGTCATAATGATATCTAAGCAGCAAAACTGGATCTGTAAGTTCTTCTAAGGCCCCAAAATAGAAAGTAGCAACTACAAACATATAGCATGTACAAAAAAGCCGCACAAACATTGTTTTATCTACCACACTTCATGGTCATGTACCCATTTTTCATTATAAAGTACAATATTAATTTAAAAATGACATTAAATATTTAAATGTTTGAAAGGACAATGAAAATCTACATGTAGGCCTCCTAGAAACATCCTTACAAGAGTTATAAATTTGAATTCACCATCCATTTCAAAGAATTGAGTTTCCTTCTAAAGTTGAGATAAAAGATAAGAATTATGCTAACACCCTATACTGATTATTCTTGAAACAAAACATCAATCTACTTAAATTTATAAACATGTGCAATGAAAATGATATGATGGCATACTACTAATACATCTAGCCCTTGAAACAAACCTTCCTGTGTAGAGAAACCACTCTCCATGATCCTCATCGTCCTCGTAACCTCCTGAGAGTGCAACTGATTGAGCACCATAGTTAGACTGACCAGCAATGCCTGCGACATGAGGAAGGTGAGCACCCCACTGCCGGCATTCTAATCTGTCTTCCCAACATTCACCAACAAGCACACCTTGATTCCTAGCTGGGTCGTTTTGGGCTGTAATTGGTCCAAAATGATCAGGTGGAACAGTCACAAATATCTTCCCACTAGCAGCATTTGCTTTCCCAGCTTTTTGCTCGCTCTGTAGTGAAGGCCTTGTCAGGTCGATCTTGGTTGTGTATAAACTGGAAAACTTTCAGAGGCCCTGTAGCAGCATTTGATTTTGATAGTTTTGCCATCCTGATAACAGATACAAGCGTAGAATTTATACGAGGCTGGCTCGCCATTTTTGGGGAATTGTTGAGCGGCATTTTGCACAAGTGCGTTTTCCTTGACCTATCCACTTCTGGAAGCATTTAAGGCAGAAATTGTGGCCACATGGTGTCTGAAACAACATGCAAAAGATACACATATCAACATTCAACGTGATAAAACAGTTGAGCATTTAACCCTCAGGGGAGATGGTCTAACTGCGTTGCCCAGCAAAAGTATAAAGTAAACCTCCATTGCCATTTAGATATCACCATAAAATATGTACTAAAATTACACAATAATCACATTTAATCGTACAAACGAACAGAGTAGTTCAAATTAAGTAGTCCAAACATGATAAGAGATGAACCTCAAAACAGTAGCGTCACCTCAAAACAGTAGCGTCACCTATAATTGCAAACTAGATTGCCTTCTAGTGCTAAATATTTAAGTGGGATTTGAAATAAAATAGTTTCATCATGTAATATAGGGTGAGATTGAACATGTTTAAGCACTCATATAATCCAATTTATGGGGGTGAATAGGGGCTTGATTAGTATATGCATTGTTACAAAAATTGTTTGTTAAAAAAATATAATTTGCGTCTAAATAAAAAATGTTAATTTAAAAAAACAAAAATCAAAAGGTAAGTAATCAAAATAATAACTAAATAAATCTTTAAAAACGGATCACCAAGGAAAACGAAAAAGTAGCTAAAATGCAATAGATAATGAACGAGGAAGGAACCTAACATTTCTAAGCAAAACATTGAAAAGAGAAAAGCAAATGAGGAAAACGAACCGTAACAGGCCTGTCAGGTAACTGCATGCAAAACGAACAGTTTAAGCTTCCATCAAGAACATCCAAAACAGAACTCTTCTCCTCTTTTTCTTTCCCTCCGTCTTCTTCGACAATCCCGCCCAACAGTTCCTGTCTCTTCCTGGCCTTCTCCTTCTCCGTCAACGACTCATCCGCCTCAATCGCCTTTATCGCTGCAAAAAGCTCGCTAGAGCTCCCATCCACGGCGGCCGCTGCTGAGTGAAGAGCGTCGCCGGAGCAGTCAGGGCAGTGCCATTGCAGAGTAGAAGCCAACGTTTCGGGCTTGGAAATCAAGCAGGCCGCATGCCAAGGAGTAGCGCACGTGCTGCAAGTGAGGGTCTGCTCCGCCGGAGGGGCGACTTTGCAGCGCATGCAAGCGCCGTCGTTACCGCAGGGAAGCTGGATACTATCGTGCGCCATTGGCAAAAAGAAAAGATGTACAAGATCTGTAGGGCGTTGAATTTTGGAAAGCGGAGAAAAGATATCCAGGGAGGGAGAAGAGGGTTTAATTTCAAAAGATCAAAAAAATGTATTGACGATATTATTCTAATCGATTCAGCTTTTTTACATTCATGCCATTCTACAGGTCTCTTACTTTTTGGCTACTGAAAGGGTTTGAGGCGTGGGGGGTTTATTTCGGAGTCGAGGGGTAAAACGTAATTGAGGATCAATCCGATTTGACTTCCCGCTCTGCTCAACCACTTCATAATAATAAATCAATCTTTATTGGTTAGATTAATAGGACTTTTGATGCTTTTCAAAGTAAAGTTTTAATTTTAGGGTAAACTAAACTTTTAGCACTCTAACTATCATTTTGTTTTGTTTTGGTCATGTAATTATTATTTTTTTCAAAATCATATCTAATAGTCTCCCACCTTTAAAAGTCAACAGAAATACTAGCGTAATATTTTTAATTTTTTTTCAAAAATAATGTGATATTATCTTATGGTGACAAGTCAATATCACTGTTAATTTTTTAACGGTGAATAACTAAAATATAGCATTAAGTATGATTTTGAAACAAAAATAGTTGAATGACTAAAATGGAACAAAAATGATAATTAAGGGTATTAAATATATACTTTACCCTTAATTTTATTGATTAAATAACAAAAATTGATATTTTTAAGTACTCCGTATTTTAAATTTTAGAAGTAGTATTGATAGAGTTTTTTATACTAATTTTAACTTATCTTAATTTCAAATATAATTAAGTTTTAATGACTATTATTCTGAAAATATTGGACCAGAAAATATATATTATGATAATTATTTTTATTTAAAATTAAATCTTACTTAATTTTTACATAATCAAAATTTAATGGATTGATATGTATAAATAGAGGCTACTTGGGAGACATTAGAGTCGTTGAAAGATTAGTTTCTGCATCTGATCAGATCAAGTAAATTTCAAGGATGAAATTTCTTTTAAGGGGAGAGTTGTGCTAGATTTTTCCTTAAGTTAATTTTCGGATTAAGTTTGAATTTCGGTTAAGTCAGATACTAAAATGGAATTTCTGCTAGATTCAGATCCAACTCTGGAAATATTGAAAGATCAATGGCCTATGGAATGATTTTTCTATTTTCCCAAAATTATATCCCATAAAATCTGGACCAAACCCTTTTTGGAAACCTACCCCCTTTTTTCGTTATTTTTTCTCTCTCTCTTTCCTATTTTATCTTTCTTCTCTAAGCCACGTTCAAACTTTGTTTCGTGGCTGGCCATCGCTATATTTTCAACAATGCCCCTGCCATTGTGTTTCTCTCATCATCTTGAGTCCACAGATACCGATTTCGAACCTCCATTGTCGGCTTATGAGGAGGTGAGAGTGTTTAAACTTTCGGTGACGCGTAATTGAGTTCTCCATCGTTCACCATAATGAAACGATCTTGGTAAGTGACTTTATTAGCTTGAAAATATTTTTTTAATTAATTTTATAAATTTTTTCGGCCGCCCTAGCCTCTGCACACGCCCCTTCGCACCGTCGCTGTGCGTAGGGCTTGTTCATGCTTTGAAAGTCATCTAGAAGCGGGTCAACCTGACCCGCTGACTTGCTCGATCCGCACCTGCATCTGAACTAACCCAAACCCATTTCCTGAACTGACCCAAGCTGAACCGCACTGTGTTGCGCCTAGACATCACTGTTTGACCATCTCGTTTGACCGCTGTTGTTGACTTTGATTGGCGTTGACTTTTTTCTAAAACCTCTATTTTGACGTTTTTCGACGTCCTAAGTTTGATTTTTTGGTCTATTTCATTAAATTATGATCCAAAACCTTGATTCAAGCTCGTTAATAAAAAAATGCTTACTATTTTTAGTATTTTTGCTTTTTTATCTAGAATTTGATTATGAATTTGAATTTTGATTATATTTTCATGAAGGTACTCGTATTTTCTCTGACAGAGGGTCGAATAGATCAGGTGCTTCCTGTCTGACTGATCAGCCTGACGTACGTTCTTCGAGGTCTAACTGTATGTTTTTGTAAATTACCTATTTAGGGTTTATTATTTATTACTAGATTTGTGACCTAGTTTTTTGATTTTTATGATTTAGCATTGCCATCGACCATGATAGGCAGACTCGTTAGTAGGCTACCGTACTAGATTTCTCATACTGATTCAGGTGTGTTCCTAGTTTTAAAGTACCGTTTTTAAACTATATGTTTGAACTGTTTTAAAATTATGATAATATTTAATATTCAGAGTGCATGACATCTGTTTACTGCATCTCTTGACTTTTGATATATGGTTTCTGTATATTTCTGACATGATATCTGGTTACAATATTTTTGTATCTGATTTTGGATTTTGGCATTATTTAATGTTTTGTAAACTAAATTATTGCTCTCACTATCATTGGGTGGGTATGATTGGAGGAAATGTTTCAAGCATAATCTATGACTACTAAGACCTTATCGTAGGTACCGCTACTTTGTGCACAAGCTAAGACCTTACTGCAATACCTTATGCTATCAGTATAAGGTCCTTCTAGGCGTACATGTGGGTGTATGGTTCAGAGGAACCTACACATTTCGGTGTACGAATGGGGGTAGTGATCATGTTTTAAAAAATATTTATCTTAATGTTTTATGTACCGTAAGGAGGCTTTTTTTACTTTTCAAATACTATATGATAATAGGTTAGCAGATTTGGCAAATGAAGGATCGACCGTTCTCCCTTTTGATTTATGTATATTTTTATATGCCTCTTTTGATATATTTGGTGACATGTGTTTCACTACTTCCTTGGTATATTGTATTACCGGAATTTTATTTTCTGATGATGGTAACTTATTATGTTTATCGTATGAATATTACTGATGGTTAATTCGCACAATACCGAATTATTTATTTTATTTACCAAAGTGAATTTTAAATTTGAAAAAGAAAGTCTATATTTGATTTGTGATCTCCTAGATTTGGTCGTAACAGCTAGGCCGGGTCTAGGGGTTACACCTTAAATTTTCAAGTTAATATGTGAGAGTTTATGTAAGAGGCCAACCTCTTAATAAGAATATGTAATTATAATCATTTAGGTTAAATTTAGGCTTAATTGGGTGTTAATTAGGCTCAAATAGCCAGAAATGGGAGTTTTGAGTTAGAAGCAAATGAGGAATGACCTAGTGTGTGTGATTGAACCATGTGTGGAAATAAAAACTAAAATTCCTTAACGGTGGCTTATGTCGCACAAATAAAATAGGCCTAGAAGTATTAAGATAGAACACATAAATTTTGAAGTGCTACTTGTGTTTCCTAAATGTAATGCTTTGTTATTTGAATGAACATTTTGAGTGTTTTAAGTGTTGATGCATGCTTCAAATTCAAATTGTGTCATTTGTGTGTTGACATATGTTCTAAATATGATAAATGGTCCCAATTTACCTACACAAACTTCAAAAATGAAGTAGGACTTAAACAAACTAGAGTGTCTAAAGGGGCTCTAGAGTGATTTTCGAACTTGAAAGTGATCTTTTTTTTGCTTCGATATCGATATTCGAAGAATAATATCAGTACCTTTGAATATATAAAGAAATACGAGAAAAATGACATAGAGCATATGTACAGTTTATGACGGTATCAATACTAAGAGTAGGATATCGATACTAGGTATTTTATTAGAACTTTAAAGTTAAAAACGATATTTATACTTGAGTAAAGTATCGATGCCCAAGGGGTGAGTATCGATATTGATATAAGAGTATTTGCACTCACGAGAATTAATTATATACAGAACCTAAAATTGGTATTGATAGTCAAGGTAAGTATTGATATCTTAAAGTTAAGGATCGATATCCTATACTTGATATCGATATTCTCTACTTCAAAAGTTAGTGTTTGACTCCCAAAATTGTGTTCGAGGCTATGAGATTATTTGTGACACGAACATATGAATAAGAAATCTTCTACGTTAATAATAGTATATTACCATTGTATGTTATACCTATCTCTATCTGCTTATACTAAGTAGCTTGCTTATGTTTATGAATTAAAAGTAACATAGTGGAGTTGATGTGTATTATTGAGCTTTGTTAGCTCAATATTCAGAAGTTTCCATTCGTTGGTTAGTAGATTATATTATCGAAGAACATCATCATCATTATAGGTTTTCCGGCGTGCCCTACAAAACGAATATTTCAAAGATGCTTCCAACATGATACATCTTTGTCGGAAGCTTCTTTGCCAAAAGAATACTATTTTAGTAGATAAAGTTGTTTTGGCGTTATTTTGATAAAAAAAGTAATTAAAAAAATATTATTTGAGATTGAAAATGGTATTATTCCACGATAATCAGTTGGTCTAGTGAAATGAGACACTAGGTTCTTAAGCAAGGTCAGTGGTTTGAATCTTGGTGTTTGCGAATAGAGCAAACTGGGTTGGAGGGTCGCCCTCGCCTCTGCAGTACCCAATCTGAATTAATCGATCAATAGATCGGATACAAATGATTAATTCAAAGATATTAGCGATCGGATAGCAATGATTAATTCAAATATATTATCAAATTGTGTATGTTTACACAATGTATCTTTTAAATAAAAATATTTGTAAATTGTGTCGTCTATGAATAAATAATACCTTATAGTATTTTATAATATTAAAAAAATATTCAAAGATATCTAACGCTTTTAGATGGCTAAAGAATGTTAATGATTAACTATCGTGTTCATAGTACAACAAGCGCCCCAATATATTATATAAACGACATATACATTAAACTTTACCAAATAAAAAGGTACAATTTAAGGACTTGATTGACCCGAATCAGAACAAGGAAGACGAGTCGAGTATATAAGCCGAGCAAAGTGACATACAACTTAACATTACACTTGAGCGAACTACTTCACATAAAACTATACTTAACTACTACCATTGAACCACACTACTCTCCCATACAGTCAAACCAGTTTTATATTTAAATATATATAAAGAGAGCAACGGAGGATTCAACTCAACGCCTTCGGCTGATGGGCTCCTTTTGGGCGTTGAAATAGACGGTGGCGGGCAGTCCCAAGTTGAGGTGGTCGGCGAAGAACCGAGTGCTGAAGTTAGCCCGAGACGCCAGTTGCTGCACCGCACCCAGCGGACCCTTCTGTTGGAACAGCACCAGTATGTAGCGATGAATGCCTACCTGTGGCCGTGGCCCCATGTAAGCCAGCAGTTCCTTCCCTGAAATAATCATCACTTCATTATCAAATTTAAAAACTATATTATATATATTTGGTGGACAATATTTTTGTTATCGCAGCCACGAGGACAGTGTGGTTACATGACACGTGGCGCATAAGAATCCAAATCAGAGATGGGATGATACTTGTTGTTCAAACAACTAACCATGCGTCAGACCCGTGATGCATGCAATTGCAAATACAAAAGAAATATAGGGAAAAAAGTTTTCGTGTTTGAGAAACAGCCAATAAGGTTTTTAAGTGAATTTTTATATATCATTATTATACATGCAAGATGCAGTGGGTGAGTCACTGATAATTTAGGTTACATAGTGAGGGAATTTCGGTTTTGGACAACAACATTTGTTAAGGTTGTATTGGATCTTTCATCTTTACTTAGCAGTGCAGTCGCAGGCTGCAGCACAGATATTTCAACATGTACTCTGCTGCAAAATGTTTTCAAAACTTTAGGGTTGCATGCAAGAATTGGGTTAATCTCATAAAATCAAAGTAAACAAAACTGTAAAACGAGGGGAGGTAAGATTTTTTTTTAGAGAAAATAACTTCAGTGATCGAATATACGATTTTAACCTACTTTTTTTTTATTTGTGAAAATGACCAACAAATTCGCAACGCGAACTCCAATTTCACAACACAGGTTCCAAAATCGCAACGTGATTTTCAAATTCGCAACGCTAATTACCGATATAAGTAAACAGTACTATCGCAACGCGATTTTCAAATTCGTAACGCGATTTTCAAATTCGTAACGTTAATTACCGATATAGGTAAACAATACTATCGCAATGCGATTTTCAAATTCGCAACGCTAATTACAGATATATGTAAATAGTACTATCGCAACGCGATTTTCAAATTCGCAACGAGATTTTCATATTCGCAACGCTAATTACCGATATAGCTAAACAGTATTATCGCAACGCAATTTTCAAATTCGCAATGCTAATTACCGATATAGGTAAATAGTACTATGGCAACGCGATTTTCAAATTCGCAATGATAATTACCGATATAGGTAAACACAACTATCGCAACGCGAATTTCGCAAATCAAATTCGCCAATTTCGCAACTTAATTACCGACATAGGTAAACAGTACTATCGCAACGCGATTTTCAAATTCGCGACGCTAATTACCAATATAGGTAATCAGTACTATCGCAACATAATTTTGGAAACTATGTTGCGATTTACATATTCGCGTTGCGTATTTGGAAACTGTGTTGCGAAATTGGAGTTCGCGTTGCGAATTTATTGGTCATTTTCGCAAATTCAAAAAAAATTAGTTAAAATCGTATATTATAAGGCATTTTCGGTCACCCGTTATTTTCTCTTTTTCTTTTTTTTTATTAGTGTAAAAAAATATATGTTCAAATTTTTTAGTCGATTGACAATAAGAAAAGCATACACACTGCAAACGCAACTTATCAAATCCGATATCTCCTAGGATAATAATACTTCCTTTCAGTATCTACCACTTTCTGCTAAAAATATATTTTCCTTGCACTTGTTTCCTTACTGGAAATTATTATGCAAATTAATCATTTTAGGTTCATAGATATTTGAATGAAAAAGCTTTCAAAATATAAGCAAACTTATGCATATATGTAGGTGTATATGTATATATATATATATGTACCTCGAGTGGGGTTGGTTCCTCCAGGAATGTCAGAAACAATCATGAAACAAGGAAGAAAGCAATCGGGTGATGTTTTACGAGACGAAAGATGATGAACAACATGATTATAAACAAAATAATAGCTCAGAAAAAAGGTACCAGTGAACCCATTCACGCATGCTGGGCTCGCTGGGACTGGGCGCATCGGGGTCTGTCATCACCTGATTCAAAATCATCAGCATGCATCATATTCTCTCACTCGGACATATCAACAAACACTAATCGAACATAATTGATAATCAAGTTAAAAGGGAAACGAACCAAAGTGTAAAGCTGATCTGGGAGGCCATCGATGGCGACTTTTGGAGGGTTGATGGATGGCTTAATGTCACAGCCGTTGGTTACTTGCTTGGAACCGTAGTAGACGGACATCGTGGCGGTGGGAACAAACATGTCGAGTACATCGCCGATTACACGGCCGACGACGAGAGGATCGACGGAGGCAGCCATGGGAAGAAGAAGAAGGGAAGCGTCTGAAAATGGTGGAGTGGGAGGGGAGGGTTTATAAAGGGGGGTGTGTGGTTAGATTAGTGTGACGTAGGTGGCATGCATAGGGCAGTAAAAAGTGAATTCAGCCACAGACTGCCACGTGCTTCGCCTCCCAGCTGTAAAAATCTATCTGTAAAATCTCTCTTAACCATTATATTTATAATCTTTTTAATTAAAGTAATTATAGTGGTAGTATCTATATTAAAATCTCATAATTATATAATAATAAACGTTTAAATATTTCACGATCATTTATACTTAAACTTAAAATTGTTAGAAATAACAACTACTACTTTAATCATTAAAATTACTCAATTTATGCATGAGATTATAAATTAAATAAATATGTGAGATAAAATTATAAATTAAGATATGATAACGAAGACTGACAAATTTTATATAACATGAACTTAAACATAAAGATAATAATTATACTATAATATAAAATAAAATATGATGTAAATAATACAACCCTTTCAAGTTATATAGATAAAATAAATTATTACGACTTTTTAGAAATTTTAAATTTTAGTAGTTGAATCTATAATATATATATATATATATATATATATATATATTATCAATAACTAAATTTTTTAAAATAATATTACCTTATAATCGCTATAAATTATTAAAAATTATATATGTTCGTGGCAAGTGAAATTTGGGCCAGGTTAATATTAGGTATTAACATGGGTTTCACATAATTATACTCTTTTTCTCTTATTTTACTTACTGTAATTTTAATTTTTCTAATTTACTCATTAAACTTTTGAATTATTCTTATTTTGATCACTCTAAATTATTTTATTATTATTTTGGTATGACATGATATTTTTTATTATTTAATAAAAAAAACCAGAAGGTGGTCAGACACCACGCTGACCATCGTCAACCACCTTAGATGGTGATCGTTCAATCCCAAATTTCACAGGTCAGTTCGACTGAAACATTTTAGCTTCATTACTTTCAATCTTTAATTTGTGAACTTTAGAGCAAGTTTGACAAAATGTAAGTCGGATTCGGACTCACGGTGTTGAGGCGAAGCAACCCATGAAATTTGAAACCAAATGACAACCATCTATAATGGTTGACGGCGACCGACAGTGATGTCCTGTCACATTCTATTTTTATTTTATATTTTAAATTATTTTATATTAAATAATAAAAAATATCATGTCATACAAAAATAATAATAATAAAATAATTCAGAGTGATCAAAATAAGAACAATTCAAAATTTCAGTGATTAAATTAGAAAAATTAAAAATATAATAAATAAAATAAGAGAGAATACAATTCAATGAAAATTGTGTAATTTATCCTAACATAATTTATGTCAGTTTAAGTTTGATTTTAAAAGATGCTTTCAAATTTTATTCAAATATATTTATATTTATACATTATTAATTCAAATTCATTTTAGAAAGATTATATTTTCACATAACATTTTATTTATTTTTATTTAATATCTGATGGGGTTTGTATATTTTTCTGAAGTATTTTAAACATAGACAAACATATAGTAAATAAAATAAAAATAAAGCAATTATAGTCATAATATTAAATTATAGTTATAATGTAATTTGTTCAAAAAAAGTTATAATGTAAAAGAATTAGTTATAGTATTACGGTTATAAATATTATGAACGTTTCGTAACGTATAATGACTATCACGATCGTAATTGATATTTAACTTTTAAAAAGTAAGCAGTCATACATAAATCTATAACCATATATAAAAAGAAGATGCGTGAATTACGTAGATCTATAACGTTTGGATATTGATATGTTACAAGGCCTTTTCTTCGAGTAGTTACGATGTACGACGAATTAATTTAAGGTTAATTTAAGACGATTTTCAACTTAAATGTTATTTGATTCAACCTAAAAGGTTATATAAATTCAAAACATTTTCGGTTACAACGGAAAAAAATTAAATTTTGCGAGTTTTGGGTTTACAATAAAAAAATATATAATTTATAATATTTTTAGAATAATTTTTATTGTAACCGAAAATATTACGAATTACATAATATGTTCGGCTTTAACTTAAATTGTTACATTATCCAATCTAAAAAATTAGCGTTTTAGTAACAATTTCGGTTATAACTTATTTATGTATATTTTTTAATCTTTTATTAACAAGTTGTATTTTAGATTATTTTCTTCTTTGCCGTTTGTGTAAGCAAATATTAGGGTAGAAGCAGGTGGGAAAGAAAAGGAAATGGTGAGAAGAAAGGGAAGAGAAAATGGCTTTTTTATTATTTAAAATCTGGAAAAATTATTAATATAAATTTATATGAAGCATTTTTATTTTTAAATAATTCATGTGTTTGTCAAATTGGTATTTTAATTAAACTCATTCAATTGCTTGAAAGTAATAAATAATGTATTTAAAGTCATAATATTAAATTATATTTATAATATTATTCATATAATTTATAATGTTACAGTTATAAATATTACGAACGTAATGTAACGTATAATGATTGTCGTCATTGTGATTCATCTTTACTTTTAGAAAGTAAGCGGTTTTGCATAAATCTATAACCATATATAAAAAGAAACTGCATGAATTATTGTAGATATGTAACGCTTACATATTGATACATTGCGTGTAGGGATGCTTAATCAGTTGAATAGTTTGTGAGTTATTCGAATTCGACTCGGTCAAAATTCAATTATGTTTGATTCGGATTCACTCGGCTCAAACTCGAACTCGAGA
Source organism: Hibiscus syriacus (assembly GCF_006381635.1). Taxonomy (NCBI): domain Eukaryota; kingdom Viridiplantae; phylum Streptophyta; class Magnoliopsida; order Malvales; family Malvaceae; genus Hibiscus; species Hibiscus syriacus. Next base: position 374,314 of record NW_024062312.1, on the reverse strand, counting down.
TCTTAACGAATTGAGTCGAGCAAGATCCAGCTCGACTTGATAAACTTGTGAACAATTCGTTAATTTTTTTCATAATTTTTTAGTTGTTACCTTAAAAATTATTACATCAAAAAAATCTAATTAATAATTTTTGATTTGTCAATAATTAATAAGAAAAATGCTAAATTACAAATTACTACTAATTTATTTTTTTAATAAATAACAAGAAAGATACTGGATTAATAATTAATTTATTAAATTTTATATATAATTTAAAAAGAAGGTAAATTTTTTAGTGAATTTAACGAGTAACGAGTCGAGTCGAGTTGAGCAACAAATTTCTTTAACGAGCAAGAGTCATGTCAAAGTTTATTAAGTTTCATGAGTAACGAATCGAATCAAATAACAAATTCTTTTAACTAACGAGTACGAGTCAAATACTATTCAATTCATGATTGGCACACTCAATAAACACCCTTAATTACACTCACCTTTCTTCTCTTTCAGTGTGTGTAGGTAAAATTAGGTCAGAAGGAGTGGGGAAATAAAAGGAAATAATAAGAAGAAAGGAAGAGAAAAATGTTTTTTTTTATTTAAACTTTTACATATTTATTAATAAAATTTATATGATTTTTTTTAAATAATGCATATAAAGTAATTAGCACATACTTGAACTCACAACTTGATTTAAAAGTAGCAATGGATTATTATGGTAAAAATCTTTATAGAAAAAGGGTAAGTTATAAATTTAGTAATTAAAGTTTGCTTTTTCTTATATTTCACTCATTGTAATTTAAAAAATTTCAATTTAAATATTGAATTTATACGTCGTATTTTTTAATCACTCTGACGTTAGCTCTTTATTGACATCATGACGTAGGTCAATTAAACAAAATTTTAATCAGGAACGAACAAATTCCATTTTGAGAGTAAGTGGTGACTTCTCTTTCTTTCTACTGAAATAGAAATCAAAGATTTGATTGAGTTGGTGGTGGCCTTGGCAACATCGAGTGGCTTTGTGTTTTTGAAATGGGTGTTGAAGAGCGTGAATTCGTAGGAGTATGAATCTCGATTTGTAATACCCTAAATCTCGGGTTAGTAGTTCGGGTTGACCCGAGACCCATAAATAGAGCTCAAAGGACTTATTAGAATAGTGTGGATCTAATTAAGTTAGAATTGGGCTTGGTTTTGGTCCAAGTGTTATAGAAATAAAAGGAAGAGGACCTAGAGTGTAAATTTCCCATTTTTCAAAGCAAGAGCTAAAACCCGCTTATTTTCTATGATATCAACGTGAACCACCCTATTTTTTTCACCAAACACTCTTCCTCTTCTCTTTATTCTCTCTCTTCATTTTCCTCTCTTTCAAGTGAAGCAAAGATTGAAGCTTTAAGGATTTCAACACTTAGTTTGGTTTATCTAAGGTAAGAAAGTTATTCTCCATTTTAAGAGCTTCATTTCAATCCTCATATATCAAGTTTTAGGCTTTGAAACAAAAATGGGTTTAGAAGTGGTTTAAGGACTTAGGAGATTCTAACTTGTTTTGGGGGTAAGATGAAGCTTAGAAAGTGTTTTTAGACTCCTAAATGTCCCATAATCAAGCTAGTAATACCACTTTTATGTTATGTTAGTGAAAGTGGTTGGAGAAGGTTCCAAAGCAAGGAGTAAAGAGAAGTTGACTCTTGGGTGAATTGAGAAGTTTTCCAGCTATCGAGACATTAAGGTAACACCCTTCTAACCTTTCTAAACCAATTGTAAGCCCTTTTTATGCATTGACGTAGCTTGCATTAGCTTTTGGAGGTTATAAGAATGTTTATGGCAAATCATGGATTTATGTGTTTCTAAGTGTTATAATGACTCCTTATGACTATAACAAACTCAAATAAGACACTAATAACGTTTGTGGACCTCCTTAGAGCCTCTAGAGTGTTTAGAAAGGATTCAATATGCCCAAACATGGCATTTTAGTATGTCATTATTAATACTAGAGGAATATTATCGATACTGTTCTCATGCAAGGCATGAAATTAAGGGGTTTTGGGTAGTGGTATCAATACTCATGCATAAAGTATCGATACTCAGTGTTTGGTTTCGATACATGAAGGAGTGGTTTCGATATCGATCTTCCAAAATGTAAATTTGGTTCTAATACTTATAGGAGTGTCGATACCAAGGGTTGAGTATCGATACTCCCCATAGGGGTATCGTTACTACCTCTTCTTTTATGGTTATATTAAGTTGTTTGGTATCAATACTCAAGGGAAGGTATCGATACCCTTGAGCTAGTATCGATACTGATGGGTTCAATATCGATACCTTTGTTTTCTCTCAAATAAGAAATTTGAGGAAATTAAAGACAAAATTGAGGGACCCAAACTCCAATAATACATTAAGTGAGAACAAAGATTAATAATATGAAATTTCACTTAGAAACCATATAACTTAGGGAATCATAAGACTTGCCTTGTGTGATGTTTGGGAAACAAGACGGATACCCAAATCACTCTAGAATATGGACATGATTGTATGCTAAGTTTTGGCCAACTTTAAGTTAGTGCTTTAGGTGCTTCTTAACTAACTGGGCGTAGATGCTCTAAGGCTCGACGAAGCAAGTTAGTCGGGTGTGCAGTTCTGATATAGAATTTTGGATTCCACCCTAAGTATAATAGAGAGGTGCTTGAGCTCCGAGATATAGCCCCTCAACCGTACCATGACGCCTACCTTTGTATGTATGATTTAGTTAGTATACTCGTATAATAACATTTATGTTATAAGCGTGTAAATTAGAGGATACATATAGTATAATTTTGTTATTAGTGTGGCACTGAGCTTGTGAGCTCAGGGTTTGAAATTTGTTTCCGTTCGTAGGTTAGTGGGAGAAGCTTTTGGGAGGAGCCATCGCCTAGACCTTATAGTAGCCACACGCTAGCTTTGAGTACATCTCAGCTTTTATTTAGTGGGCATGTATTGTAAATGAACTCGTGTATGTCGAGTCAAAATGATACATTTAAATATTTTGTAATTTTAAATTCAAGTCATTTTGGGGTCCAGTATTGTAAACAAGTATTATGTATTTATTTTGTTGTTTATGTCAATATGTGGATTTATGTGAAGGAATATGTTGTTTTTAAAAGAAAATTTTTGGGTTAACCACTCCGGTGGTTCGTGTGATGTCATAGTTCATTGATCTTCAGGTTGTACTGGATTAGGACGTTACACGATTGGGCTATTCTCTGCGGCTGGGAAATTTTGGTTGGCATATCATTGACAATAATTTCATCTTGTATATATGGACATTATCCTATTAGTTGTATATATGGACGATATTGTTAGCACTGAAAATGATTCTAGCATAATTTCATCTTTTAAGTCCTTTCTCCACACTTAGTTCCACACCAAAGCTTTGGAGATGTTAAAATATTTCTTGGGAGTTGAGGTGAACAAGAGTAAAAGAGGAATCTTCCTATCCAAAAGAAAATATGTGCTTGATCTATTGTCCGAGTCAGAAAAATTATGTGTTAAACCTTATAATACTTCAATGGTCCCCAATCTACAATTAACCAAAGAAAATGAATAATTTGATGATCCTATGATCCTGGAAGGTACAAAAGAGTTATTGGAAAATTAAATTATCTTATTGTGACGCGTCCTAATATTGCTTATCCGATGAGTGTTCTGAGCCAATATATGTCATCACCAGTTGTCGATCATTGGAAAGCAGTAGAACAAGTTTTGCATTATCTGAAGAGTGTTCCTAGACGTGGAATTTTATATGGCAATCAAGATCATACTAGGATCAAATATTTTTCAGACTTGGGATGCGACAAGATGCAAGGAGGATAGAAATCTACCTCGGGATATTGTGTGTTTGTGGGAGGAAATTTGATTTCATGGAAGAGTAAGAAATAAAATGTGATCTCACGATCTAATGGAAACCGAATATAGAACAACGATTAAGTTTGTATGTGAAATCATATAGATTTATCAGCTCCTCAATGAAGTAGGAATTAAAATTTCAGTACCTTCAAAACTCAGGTGTGATAATCAAGCTGCACCTATCTTTCAGGAGAGAACGAAACATATTGAGATTAATTGTCATTTCATTCGCGAAAAGATACAAAGGTTTGGTCATTATTGGATGTACGAAGATCGAAGAACAACTAGGAGATATCTTCACAAAAGCTCTCGACGGAATCCGAATCAATTATCTATATAACAAGTTGAACATGATTAATATCTATGATCCAACTTGAGAGACAATGTTACAGTTTTGTTACTGATTCCTAGACAGATTCTTAGACTAATTCCTATACTTATGTATTATATTAAATGTAATATATTATGTTACCCACTTTAGCTATAAAATACAAGCGAAATACATTCTTTACTGATTACTACGTTTAATTTAATTTTAATTAATTATATATTCCATGAATTTAACTTAAAATATTACACGTCAAATGTATATTGGATGATGATTTGACAAGAAAAGCTTTAAATATCTAAAACAAAAATGTAACACTTTAAACACCTATTTTGCAAATAAAACCATTGCCATTGAGGTTACATTGCAAAGGTTAAAATTTCAGAGCCTTGGAATTCAAATCTTATTCGACATAACAGCACAACCCATCTCCGTCTACATTATTTTCATCATCTCATTACAAACAAATACAAATCAAAGAAATAGGAACATAGAATAAAAACCAACACATGTGGGGCTTTATAGTTCCTCCTTTCAGCCTCCCTGGTTTCCTCTAGGGGGGGAAATGTCATATTTTATCACTGGTTTTACTAGTCGAAAGGCTTTCACAGGGAAACCGAACCGGAGCGGACAAAGGAAACGGCGGATAAAAACTTTTAAAGGCTACCTAGGAGGCAATCTGAGGAATCGGTTAGCCTCATTCAATTACCTGCATCTCGACTGTAGAACTGGTCGAGAGTTTGGCTGGTATACGGTGGAGAAGTTCGCGAGGAAATATGCGAAGCAGCGTCCATGCCAAATCAAGTGACTGGAAGATATTGCGGGTGTCGTATGCTCCTTGGGTGACGAATTTCCTTTCGAACTTATCCAAGAACTCCAAGTATAGCTGTTACGTTCAGGGACAGCACGTTAGGTTGTTTCTAAGCAATTACTTGACCAGAAAATGGTGCAAGAAAATTAGTGAAGTGGAAGAGAGCAAACCAGATCCTCAGAAGAAAGTGCTTCCTCGCCAACCACGGCTTTCATGGCCTGCACGTCCTTCCCAATGGCATAATTCGCGTACAACTAAAGGTTAAAGGATCGAGAAACGGAAGCAGAGTTAGATTCACTCATACAATGGAGGATTGAAATTATACAATGAGATCATACCTGGTTAGACGTCGGCATGATCCCTGCGTGTCATCCCCTCTCCAATGGCACTCTAGGAAAATATACATAACAAAAAATGGTTACAATTCATAGTAAGTTACTGTCCGTATATTTTTCGTCTCGACTCTTGACAGAAAAAAACTATCTTCCTGGAAAATCAAGAGCCTCAACTAATGAGTGCTATCCTCACCTTCATCAGACGGGACAGCGACGGAAGCACATTGATTGGTGGGTATATCTGTCCAATTCATAAGGGAGGAGAATTTATTAATTGAAACAAACCAACTAAATTGATGATCGTACAAAGAAAAAACCATATTCACCAAAATCCATTTTGAAAACAGATCAATACTGTAGAACTTGAATCAACCAGTTAAGCAAACAAGGTACATGCCATCCATCAACATCACACACCATGATGAGCCACATTCAACCCAATTCACCTTGAGAAATTCACTTATGCAATGCAATAATGGAGAAGATATAGTTCCCATACAAACACCGTATTGAAAATGAAATTTACGCATAAATTGATGGGAATCATGGTGTAATTTGAGAACATTCGTATCTCCCAGATACACAAGTTGATAGCTTGTATAGGTACGTTTAACATTACCTGCCTATTATAAAGCTGTCTGTCAATGTATATTTGCCCCTCTGTGATATATCCAGTAAGATCAGGGGTGGGATGTGTAATATCTGCCAAAAATAAAAAATAAAGAGAATGAAGTTATGAATCATAATTATCATTAAAGAAAGTATTGCAGCGCAAAAAGTTGATATAGTTAAAAGACGCATTACCATCATTTGGCATAGTAAGAATTGGAATCTGTGTGATAGAACCCTTTCCTCCCTTCAATTCGTCCGGCACGCTCATATATTGTGGCCAAATCGGTGTACATGTACCCAGGATATCCACGTCTTCCGGGTACTTCTTCTCGTGCGGCAGACACCTGCATTAGCAATAGTTTCTCTTACGCAAATGGCATAACACTATAAAACATGGATTTAAGATAAATAAAGATTAAACTTCTAGCATTCACAAAAAATCTTTCCAGAGCTACACAGATTTCTGGAATGCATGAATTAAATGTCAAGAATGTAAGATCAATCTGAATCATTAGAAATAGTGAAACATAAAAAATCATACATGGTTCCATGTATTTATGCTACGGCTAGCAGTCATAGACACCAGAGAGTTTGCACTAATGAGACATGGTTGTTTTTCGTTACCTCACGAAGAGCATCAGCATAAGAACTCATGTCTGTAAGTATCACAAGAACATGCTTCCCGCATTCATATGCCAAGTATTCTGCAGTAGTGAGAGCAATTCGAGGAGTAATAATACGCTCAATTGTGGGATCATTAGCCTGTAGAGAAGAAAGTAGAAGCTAATTTCCAGCTATAAATAATTTTTAAAATAGATGACTCCCAACCAACCCACCCTTACCTTAAAAAATAAATAAATGAATAAAGCCTTTGTATCTCAAATTGAATTATACCAGGTTTAGGAAAAGAGTCACTCTTTCCATTGAGCCATTTTCCTCAAAGTCACGTTTGAAGAACTGTGCAGTCTCCATGTTTACCCCCATAGCTGCGAACACAATTGCAAAATTATCTTCTTCACCATCCTGAAATCAGTGAGTGAAACAATCAGAATATGGAAAGGTAAAACAGTCACATCAAAGACAAATATGCATCATGTTCAGTAGTGAGAAACATTAGTGGAAACCGATAACTAGGGGTGAGCAAAACTCGACTTGACTTGAAAAACTGATTTTTTTTTTACTCGAATAGAAAAAACTCAACTCAAATTGACTCCGAGTTGTAATTTCATAAACTCGACTCGACTCAAAAAGTTTTCAAGTTCAAATCGAGTTGTAAAATACAACTCGAATAACTCGAAATTTTTAGTAATTGATAGATTGATTTTAGAAGTTTGATTTGAGTTCCTTGACTTTGTATGATATATGTATATCATACAACTGGGTGATGACATACAACGAAATTAAAATGCCAATTGAAAGAAACTTCATTAAAATTTCATAATTGATGCACATTAACTCATTACAATCATCAAGGATGTCCAGGTATGGACGCAGCCTGGATGTCACATTATTATTACGAGACAAGCAGCATTGGTGCATGAACTTTACCTCAAGAAGATCTCCTGCCTTCTCCAAACGTTTCACCAAACCAGCCTGACGACAAATCTGAGCAGCAATTTCATTATGGGGAAGACCAGCAGCTGAGAAGAGAGGGATTTTTTGCCCTCTAGCAATTGAATTCATGACATCAATTGTTGAAATCCCTGTCTGTATCATTTCTTCGGGATAGGTTCTCTCACTAGGATTAATAGAACTCCCTACAAAGTAAAAGAATAAAGGATAAGTAATGTAGCTAACAAACTACAGATGGCAGACAACTTATACTGTTCAATTATCGGTCATTCCACAACACTGCCTACCAGAGATATCCAAATATGCCTCAGGCAAGATTGGTGGACCATTATCTATTGGCTTGCCAGAGCCATTGAAAATGCGCCCAAGCATATCTGAAGAGACAGGAGTTTTCAACACCTACAAAATAGAGTTAGGAGAAGAATTACAGAAACCGAGTTCAAAACAGCAAAAAAAATCAGAGGGGTACGCAGAACATGATACCCAGTGTTTGTTTCCCTATGGGCATAAGAACAAATATGCACACAAATGATTGGTATAAGATGCCTATTTTTTATGCTTATTATGTCAAAAAAACCAATAAACATTAGAAGTAGTCTAAAGTCTTGATTGCATAAGCTTAACCTTGTAATTAGAAAGGCTGGAAGTGGAAAACCAAACATTCCCAAGAAACCAATATATGTTATGTTACTCAGATTCGAATGCAAGTGTCGGGTACAGGTATGATTCCAACGTGAGAATATTTATTTATTTTTTCTAAGTTTTTCCATGCATCTGTAAGATCCTTGGAGGGTCATATTGCTATTCTCATGTCATGATAAGCATTGGACAAACGTGTTGGACATGGATAGTTGACAAGAGTTAGAGCAGTACAGCAAATAAGTATCAGACTGCTGGTTATTATTAACGATCAGATAGGATGTGATAAATAGAATCAGTGGTTCCTCAATGGAGATGACATGTTCTGTGTTACATTCTTTTTAAAGATAGCAAATCATGGCGCTAAAAAAAGCATAGATACCTAATCGAACCATATGCTAAATCTGTAATTTGAAGTAAACGGAAAAAAATATTTTTATTTTAGAGGCCAATTTAGGGGATGATTTCATAACCCTACGAAGATAGAATATTACTATAATAACAGCCAGTATAATGCCAAAAGAGAACCTTAGCTCACGCAACAACATAAAATGTCTACAAGGTCTAGCAATAACAAGACTACCTCCTGGTCTACAGTCTACTAAAGATTAAAGAACCAGATATGTCAAGATTCAAGAAACAGCATATCCGCATGGCTTGTAATGTCTAAGCACATACAATCAGATAAATGATGCCAACCAGCTATCTTAATTAAAAATATCCCAACAGAAAAAGCAGAAATTCATTTATTATCCAGGTGTGTTGAAGGTAAGTTATTTTTATATCAAATTAGGAGATGCAAGAATAGGATTAAACATAAAAGACAAACGCAGGACTTTACATACCTCTCCTGTAAATTGCACAGTGGTATATTTGTTGTCAATTCCAGATGTTCCTTCAAAAACCTAGCCAATGTAATATGCAAGTAGAAAATATGAAGAATAAATGCATTTGCTATAACTGAAATTGCAGCACCGGACAAGTTGGTCTCATTCCTTTTTCCATGGTGTAAAAGTGCATATAACAGGAATTCATAGTTACAAAGGAAAGCTGGAGGATTTAAGACAGAAATTACCTGAACAACAGCCTTTTCTCCATCAACTTCAAGGACTTGACCACGTCTGGTTGTTCCATCCCCTAAACGAATATTAACAATTTCTTGAAATTTGGGTCCCTAGAAAAAGCATAAACCCTTAGATAATGAGTTGAAATAAAAACTAAACAAGCTTGAGAATGATACCACATAATTAGTGAGAAAAAGAAAACTTGCCTTCACTTTATCAAGGATTACTAAAGGCCCAGCAACTCCGGAAACTGTTCTATATTCTGCAATCAACTCAAGAAAGTAAATAATTATTCTTTTAAATTCACCAGTTTCTTCATGCATCACTTCCTGCTTGTCACAATGCATGTGACAATTTAACCAGAATCTTATCGCCAATTCAGCCCCCAAGATTAGACAGAATACTCGATTCACGTTAAAACACAATCCATTAAAAGAAATGCAAACACAGTTACTTATGATGATCATGGAACTAGTTTAAATCAAGCAGTTTACCCATGCCAATCTCCAGTGTTCCCTCCTCCATGCTGTTAATGTTTTCTGCCTTATCCATTTTGTAGTTCTGTCAAGAAAGAAAGCCACAATGAGATGGATAATTCATTTCAGGGAAGGAAATGTAAAAATTAAATAAAATATTCTTTTTAAAAAAAGGAAGATCGTCATTCCATTCTCAGACTCCAGAAAAAAGTTAAAAGGAAAAAAATCTAGAAGCTTGAAAATTTGTTAAACATTGACGGCTTTTACTATTTATTTCAGTTTAACAGGAAAGCAGACAGTAGACAGCAAAACTTGTAATCGATTAAAAATTATTAACTGTCCAAATACAAAAGCATTTATAGTATAAAGTTATTTATAAAATATAAAGTAATAATCCATTTTGTTCGCCTAAAAGATACATTTTCATTTTGAAATGCGAAAAAAATACTGGATTAGCATAAATGAAAACAACAGTAGAACATGGCCAGAATTCTCAACCTGAAAACTAAGAAGTAGAAATCAATAAACAAAATTAAAAACGAAACCATTGCTTAAAAAAAACCTTTCCCTATTTATGCAGGAGAAACGAATTCCACTCATTTCCAGATTCATCTCAATTTCATAGTTTGCTACACTTGAAATCTATTCAATAAAAATGGCTTCCTTTAATCTTGAGCTATTCCTGATACACTGTTAATCTTCATCGGTATCGGAATCTATTGCTCACCGATATGTACTAATCACGTTATCCAAAATTCACAAAAAAACTATACCGTACTTCCATTTCAAGATGACTTAACAACACTAATGAGCTTAAGCAACAGATCTTGAAACTTCAATTATCAGAAATGGCTTAAACATCTTGAGAATTGAAAACTATAATTCCTTTCATATTTATTTCCCTAGTCCGAACAGAAACTAAGTACCGAAAGTAACATCCATTGCAAATAAGATTAAGGAAAACAGACATTCTTATATTAAAAAAAGGATCAAAATAAGAAAACTAAACAGAAAAAAAAAACCAACAACGTGAGAAAGTGGATCAAATTAAATTGGAACTGATATCGGTATGATTAGTTTTAAACAAACTGAATTTTAGGAAATTTAAATGAATTGAATGAAAATTGAGATTTTTTGTATAAAAAAGGCAAAATAAAAATAAAAAGAAAGAGGAATTTACTTTCTTTTGTGTTCTTCTGTTTCACGGGAAGCAGCGAAGGAGCGAGAGACAGATGGGGAATAAACTAAAAGTCCAAAAGGATCTGCGAATTGCAAATAATAATAACTAAATATATTTTTGAAAATAAAATAAATATGAAATATAGAAAATAGTATAATAATTAGGGTAAACTATACCAGAGACCACCGAATTATAGCCTCTTTTCATTTTTACCACCATTTTTGAATTCTTGTCAATCAGACTATCGACTATTTCAATGCATTCAATCAGGTCATTTATCGTTAACATTTAACGGAAGTGTTGATGTGGCAATTAATAAAATTAGAATAATTACATATTTGGTCATTGTTACTTATATATTATCTCAATTTGGTCCTAAATTTAATAAATTAAAATAAATTTAATCTTCGAATCAGATCGTACCACGTGCCACTAATACCAAATATCATGATACATGTCACCACCTGATTAGAGGATTTAATTTATTTTAATATAATATATTCAATGTGTAATGGGGCATTATGATCGGATAATTTATATTTATAATTCAGTTTTAATAATTAAATTAGAACAATTCATCTATGTAATTTTATATTTCAGATGATTTAAAGTTTATTGCGGTGTTGCGGTGTTACGTAACAGTTTTTTATGGCAACAATCGTGATGCGGTTCCCTTATCGTGTTGCATCGATATTGCGTCGCGGTAACCTTTAAAAATGTTACGATGCGAGCGTTACGCTGCGTTGCGACCTCAATTTAGTACTATGGTTGAGGTTGATCATTAGGCTTCTTTGCTTTAGACCCGGTGGGTGAGAACATACCCGTATTAGAGTCAGGTCAGGTTATTTTTAATCTAAAAATAGGGCGGAGTTGGGGCGGAGAAGTATTAGAATTTATCGGGGCGAGGTAGGGTCAGGTTTAAATAATACAATTTTGGGTCGAGGTCGGGCCGGCAAAAAATATGACTCTCCCCACCCTATGCCCATCCCTATTAATAGATTAGGTAACATGATATTTGGTATAATCACATATTTGATCCCTGTTATTTACATATTCTCTCAATTTAGTCTTACATTTAATAAATTAAAATAAAATTAATCTCCTATCGAATAATGCCATGTGTCACCGGTGCCATGTGTCACCATCCTTTTGGCCCCAATTTCCTTTGTTTTTGTTTTCCACCAATCAAAGGGTGTCACACTCTGATTGGTGGAAATAAATATATTAATTTGAAATAAAATTAGTCCTCCAACTGAATTGTAATATCCCAAAATCAGGGCTAGTGGCTAAAGTGAGAATTTTGAAAGTTTTGTGCTCAATTTAGAAATTAGTTAGAAGTTCAGGGACTTAAGTAAGGAAATTTTAAGAATGGATTAAATAGCATAAATGGAAGAATTAAAGGGTTATTTTGGTCTTTTATGCTTAAAGGATATTTTTCCCTTTAAATAAGGGTTAAACATATGGGTTTGGGAGAATTCTGGAAGCATTTTTCTTACTCTCTTCTTCTCCCTTCCCGTAGCTCAAGTTTAAAAGGTAAGTTTGATTTTAGTGTTGAATTCTTGGATTTATAAGTGGTTTTGATTATTTGAGTGTTATATAAGCTTAAGGAAAGCTTATATGAACTTAAATCATCAAGTAAAGAGAATAAGAAGAGAAATTCTATTATGGGTTTAGAAATGAACTTTTGATATAAAGAGGTTTTTAAAGTTGTAATGAAGAATTTGACTTGTCAGTAGTTTATTTAAGAGATATGAAATGTTAAAATTGGATTTAGAACATGATGAAATTTGAGTATGATTCTTGAAGCCTATGTAGAGGATAGGATTTGGAGATTTAAGATGTGATAACGAGTACAAATGGGCTTAAGTATGTGTGTTTGAGTTTAGGATATGAAAGGGGTTGAAGTATGGCATAATTGAGTTAGAATGAAGTGATTTTCGTGCTAAAATGTAATTTCTGGGCTGTGTGCATCGATACACATTCAATAGGTACCGATGCACTCTCAACGAAATAAACATCGAATGCAATGAGTACATCGATGCATAGGAAGTGCATTGATACACCCATTAAAATGGAAACATCGAATGTAAATTGTGTACCGATGCATGGGTAGTGAATCGATGCACCTGTTAAGGGATGCATCGATACACTGTAGAATGTACCGATGCACTTCAATGGGAAATGGAATAAATCTCTTTCTTTCAGTCTAAGAATTGATAGATTATAGTATATCAATTGGATACTGATAAGTATTAATACATGATTGTGTAGACATCGATCGAAAGCAAAGTTTGGATAGGTCGTCAAAGTAAGATACGCAAGAAAGAGAAAGAGCTTGGTAGTGTTATTGGTGATCAGGTGAGTACATGATATGAAGTGTAGTTATGTTAAGGAATTATGACTTGCGAGAAGTCTAATTCTGATATTAGGTAATATGAGTACCCAGATATAAGCAAGTAGTTATATGATGTTCAGAGAAATTCGAGTCTATGCATAGGTTTAGATGTAACACCCTAATTTAGGGGCTAAATTTAAGAAATTATAAAGTGGTGGATTTAATTGGTATTTTTGAAAGAAACGGGGGATTAAATTGTAAGATTTTAAAGTTGGCAGACCATTTTAAGAAGTACAGGAAATTCAGTGGCTAAACCCATGATTTAACCATTTTTTATATATGTTGAAATATAATCCCTCACCCGTGCTCAGTTTCTGGAAATTTTTCCAGTTTCCCTCTCCCGTCAACCCCTCTTTGAACTCCGATCTACTCGCCGTCCAACCTCCGATCGATGAGCCGAAACCACCATCGTGTTCGTTGTCAATCGAGGAACAAAACCCCTCAAACCTTTCGTCGTGAATCATCACCGTTCGTCGTGAATTTCAGTCGGAAGTATCGTCGGTAATAACTCGTTTTAGTTGGTTTTTCATCGATTCACGACGATCCGATGATCCGTTTACGACACCTCCCGCACCATCGTGTTCCTTGTGCCGTTCCGAGTCCACCGGTGTTCTCCTTTTTCTCCGGCGGCGGCAGCGCGTGTGGAGGTGAAGCGGTCAAAGTTTCCGACGTTTCAAAATCGAGCTCTCCGCCATTCAAAATTATGAACCGAGCTTTGTAAGTATCTCGAAATCGCTCAAAATAATTTTTAGAAATTTTTCTGTGAATTTTACGCTGCCGGAACAGTGCCCACGCGCCCCCACGCGCCGCCACTGCGAGTGGGGATAGTCTAAATGACCGGTTTTAGTGAATAGTTGACCGGTTTGACCGGTCACAACCCAACCCGACCCGTTGACCCGACATGTTGACCGTTGACCCGTTGACCGTTGACCGGAGTTGACCAAAACTTTGACCGGCTTTGATCGGGCATTAAACGACCTTTGACTTCGACCGAGTATACCTATCCTGACATTTTTCGACGTTCCAAATCTGATTCCGCTGTTCGTTTTTCAAAATTCGAACCCGAAGACCTCAAAATTACCGGTCAAACCCGTTGACTTTGATTTTGACCGAAATTTCCAAATTTCCGAAAAGTCATATTTTATGCTTTCGACGTCCTGAATCCGAATCCGAAGTCCGTTTCGCCAAATTCGAACTCAGTAAGCCGTCTTTCATTGATTTATCACCCGATTCGATCCGTTTATCGTAATTAAGCTCCGTTTCTGATATAATTTATGTTGATATGTATCTGAGGAATTATTGGAAGTTGAAATGAAGATCAAAGGCGTTCGAATGGAATTTTTATGGTCGATCAGTATTGCACGGAAATCGAGGTAATATTTTACTACATCTTTATGCTTTATAGAACATGTTGGTATTGGTAAATGCATGAATGGAAATGTTTGGTCTTATATGTGTAATAAATGAAGATCTACACTAGATATGAATACGGTAGAAAATAGATAACTGAATATGGCTCAGATGACTATTATAAGAAATTGGAGGACAGTTGGAATTAAATTACAAGTTCTGAAATTAAGTGATAAAAGAATCAATCATGGATTGTAGATTATAATTTATCTCATTAAAGGTACTTAGATGATAAATTATGAGAATATTTCGATTAGGTAAAATTACGAAATTACCCTTATGGTGGAAAATGACAAGAATTGTCTCTGGAAGTAGATTAATAAATCTGAAAAGAATTATTGATCTGCTAAAACTATTCATGTGCATAAGGAAATGTTAGTTTTACTTGGAAATTATGGATAACCGGTTTTTAACACCAAGAGGGCTTATGCAAGATACTATAAGTCTGTTAAGGAATCACTTCAAGATCAGAGAAGGTTCGGGAAAGCAATTAATCATAGGATCTCTAAATTATTATTTTCGTTAAAAGCTAATATCGAAATTATCTGGTTAAGAATTACAGAAATACCCTTAAGAGATCGAATAGTCTGAGTTAACCCTGAATGAGAAAATACTTAGAGGATTCGTACTTAAGTCGATTAAGTACAAATTTGATTGTTAAGATCATGACTTAGCAGGAAAATTCATGATATTCCGTTTGTAAAATTTGAAGACACTTGACTCGAAAATATCCGAATAATGAGTAAATACTTGAAGAATAATTTAATGGGGGTATTTTACTGTCAGAATTGTTCGAAAGGACTAAAGTAAAAGATATAAATTGGAATTAAATAATAAGACCGAATGGAGGAAAAAGATTGAAATACCGTGGATCTGTAAAATGACCAAAATACCCCTGTAATGAAAATGACTCAAGAATGTCACCAAGCTAAGGAATGATTGGATATCCTCGAGCTCTGAAATGAATGGAATAAAACTGAACATCAAAATTACCAAAATACCCTTATGGCCTAAAGTAAGTAAATGTCTTGGATTAATTAAAGAATCCAAATAAGCATAGGTATTGGCCTACCTTTAAAAGTAATGGAACACAATTTAAGTGAGTAGATCAACCCTAAAGCTATGTCAATACCTGAATGACATAGATATTACTGGAATGCGTGTTCGTCTTCTTAAGTTTGACTCGATGATAAATTTTAGAAGTATTCAACTTAGTTCAACTCTGGATCGCATTCAGTACTAAGAATTGGACGTTTGCACGACAAATCAGCCACAAAGACCAAATTGAATGTAACGGAAGTGCAGCATGTGTCTGAAAAATCAGGAACGCTTGAATTACTCTGGAAAATCCCGAAGTATCTTGAATGGACTTGAATGCTAAATAAATTAAGTAACCACAAGGACTGAGGATTGAATAAGTGAGTTGGATGAATCTGGAAATGTTAATGAACATATATGATGTAATGTTCTTATGGATTATGAATTACAAAATCAAGTACGTCAGTATTTCATGATATGGTGAAAACGTGAACATGAAATAAAGACATTAGAAGATTTATTCAACGTTAATTTCGAAAATGAAATATGAACAAGAATTTGTGGTATTAAAGGGTAAATACCCTGGAAGGAAAATGAATTGACCAGTCGACATAGATTGTTAAGGTTCTGAATCTTCGTTCTCAAGTTGTTCGATTATCCAATCAATTGACATGGATGCAAAGGATTCTGAATACCCTTCTGATTACGTACAACTTCTGAAAATTGTCCGAATAAGATATGATCCTGATAATTCACATTCTGAATAACTGATGATTCCGTCAGTTATTGAACTTTTTACAATAGTGATTCTAAATTCCGACATTCTATCGGTATACTGAAGATCCATATTTCTCTACTTTCTAAGATTATCCAGTACCTTTGAATAATATTTGTAAACTCTGGTGTGTTCCCTACTTATATGAATATTTTATCTGATTTCTGATTTGAATTCTGTTTTGACATCTGATCTGAAATCTGTTCTGATTCCTAACCTGGATTATGTTCTGATATCTGATCTGAATTATGTTTTGATTTCTGATATCTCCGTTTACCGACGGATAAATGTTTTATCTGGGGGTTTATTGTTGGAGGAAGATTATTTGCAGACTCCTCGGCTTTGTGCTCAGGGTCTAAATGGCATGTGTGGTTGGGTGTATGGTTCTGGGGAACCTACACATTTATGATGTGAACGGATGGGGGTATATATATATATATGTTTAAAAGATCTGTATCTTTTTACTGAATTTTTCGAGAACACACTAGAAAACCTATTCTGATCTCCTCAACTCAGTCATCCGAAATATTTCTCTGAACTGAAAGCTCATTGTCCGTTACCACCCGAAATATCAGTAGAATCTCTGCTCAGCATAAAAATATGTAAATGCTCAGAAGCAATAAGGAAATAAATATTTATCTGTATCTGCACGTTCATCAGCATCATCTGGTAGTTCTGTATTACTGAGCTTTCCAAAGCTCACTCTATTACTCACCTTTTCAGGTTGAAAGAATTGTACCAGTGCATCTATCGACTTCAGTAAGGGAGTTCGTCCGGCGTTGTTACAGAGTAGGGTACATGTGATTAGGGGGCATGTAATTGTATTTTGATTTATATACGAGTTTGGAAATATGTTTTATTTTTAAATAGTGAAAACTAATTTTATAAGTTACACGTTTCAATAAAAGTTTTAAATTTTCTGCTATTTTTACAATGGGTCGCTCCGGTGGCCCTAATGTGACTTCCCGGATCGGATCGGGCTACCCACATCGGTCTGGGGGGTTACATTAGATGTAATTGCTTCTCTATGTTTGTGATCTAGGTGAATATGCCTTGTTGCATTATATGTTATGAGATATGTGTTGTATGATAGTGATCTATGAGATATTGATAATAAGTCATAAGATTACATGCATATGTAATATAAGTTAAAAGATAAGAAATGATATGTTATATGCATATGAGAAAAAGGTATATGTGAACTATATGAAATGGGATAAAGAACTATGTGATGTGACTATGTGTGAAAAGGATGAATAATGTGAATTTCATGGAAAAAATTCTACGTGAAAGTAAACTACGTGACTATGTGATCATATGAAATGTGATAAAGAGCTATGTGAAAGAACTATGTGACACGAATATGTGAATGTGTAATGAGGTAAAAGATAATGCCCATGTCATGTGTTATGAGAGCTATATGTATAGTTGACATGCCAAGAGTCGAGGGTCTACGCGGTCCTTCGGGACATAGTGGTCCTTCGGGACATATGTGTTATATGTGGTCCTTCGGGAAAAATTCTACGCGCCCCTAGTGGGAATTATACGAGCTGTGGTGACAGCATATTGCACAACCTCTATGTACTCACATACCTTAAGTTCTCAGTAGTGTGCATGGGCTAACCAAAAAGATAACAATAAAATGTGAGTTGTAATGAGAAATGTGTTACATGTTTTATATGATAATATATGTGAATGTGTGTATATGTTACAGGAAAGAATGTGTGTTATGGGTTATGGCATTTGTTATGTGATGTACATGAATATATGTTAATGTATATATATGAATGAATATCAATGACTCATATGATGATGTAAGAACATGTTATAAGATATAGAATATGAAAATAAGAGATCATATGAACAAGAGATAAGAGATAGAAAGGATAATCATATAAGAGTATGAGAAAATATAAATGATGACATGTATGTGTGTATGTAATTGTTACATGAAAAAGTATGTATACAAGTATGACATTGTATTACATGATATGTACATGCATTTGATAATTTACATATGTATTTATATGTCTCACTAAATCTATGACTTAGCGTGTGAGTGTTCACACGTAGGTTCAGGAAAGCAGGAAGAGAAGCTAAGAGGAGCAAGACAGGTTAGTTTCTCCTTACCGAAGGTCAGATCAGAACCTAAATGAATAACATGTATTTTTTTATATAGAATCTAGTTGATATGTAGTTAAAAGATTTGTATTAGATACGCTCTGATCAATTTTGTAAAACCATATGTTTTATATCATAGAAAGTAAATGGTTTTATTAGAAATATCAAACTGAATCTTGGGTATTTTGTAAAAGTAAATGTTTTTGAGAAGTCAATGTGACACCTCAGACTCGTATCCGGGTCAGGTACGGGTTGGGGTGTTACATGAATGATGACATGTGGCACGACACATGATACCGATGACACATGGCATCAGTTAATTAGAGGATTAAATTTATTTTAATTTATAAAAATTAGGACTAAATTGAGATGATATGTAAATAACAAGATCAAATGTGCGATTATACAAAAATATTTAATGACAATTAACTCATAGTGATCACATCTTAATTAAATAAAAGCAAAAGTGATTATATATTATTTTTATTAAAATCAACGAGGAAAAATAAACAAAACACAAACATAGGTGATCAATTATATAGTTAATAAAATTATAGTGCACCCTTTTTCAAGTTGTATGTCGGTATGACTCAATTATGACGGAGATTTTTAATTAGTCACTGTCATTATCTTTCAAAAAAATGATTAAAGAAATTATATTTTTTCTATTTTATGAATTTTTATTTAATTATTATTAAGCCAACTAACCCTAAATAATTTGACCTATTATTCTCAATAAATTAAAAATAATATTATTCTTATAAATAACCTAAATGAGTGGGAAATGAATATATATGTATTGAAAGAAATGTTTACCAGAGATAGCTTCTGGAGTAACAAAAATAATAGGGTAAAGTACAAATTTAGTACCTAAACTATCACTTTTATTCCGATTTAGTACCTAAACTTTCATTCTTTTCAAAATCATACCTAATGTTTACTTTTTGTTTCATTGTAGTACCCTGCCGTTAAAAATTTAGTTACTAAAATGAAACAAAAAATTAACGGTGGGGTATTAAAATGAAACAAAAAGTAAACGTTAGGCATTGTTTTAAAAAACTAAAAGTTTAGGTACTAAAATGAAATGAAATTGATAGTTTAAACACTAAATATATAGTTTAGCCAAAATTATATTGTACATACTTTATTTGGTACCCAAAACCAATGGGACATTGATGAAGTTAAGCACGAAGACCTTTACAACCAGGGAGATCAATCCACTCGAGCTGAAGCTCCACTTCACCAGTCTCCACATTTCTCAATCTGAGGCAGAGGTCTTGAAGAACCTTGCCATCCCTCAAAACCACGGTGGTGGCTTCGGCCAAGCAGTTTTTCCTGCTCGGTTGCACCTTTGCCAATATGGTCCCGTCGGGGAAGTCTGCGTAATCCATTCTCAAGCCTTCTATGAAGGCCTTTATGTCGAACTCCGCATCACCCATCTCGTCATCCTTGCTAAATCTGTCATAGTCGTACACATTCTGCAATCAAATAACCAAACTTTGAAATTGATGGTATAAAGGAAATGGTAACTAAAAGACTTACGAGATGGGAGTTTTGTTGTCTCTTGAGATCATGGGGGTTAAATAGTTACCTCAATATAGTGTGATTTTAATGATTAAGAAGAATTTCGAAGAAATTCTAAGTTTAGTTACCGGAACTATTAGAAAAAGAGTAAAGTAAAAAATGATCATCGACTATAAGAAATGCTTATTTACAAAAAATGATCTTTCGATTATAATACGTTGCTTTGTTAAGTCCTTCAACTATTAAAAATTACGAACTAGTCATTCAATTCATATATTCTAAAATCGTCTTTTTCATTAAAAAAATTAGCAGTCGTCTGAACTGGACGTTAACCTGATGACTCATATATGATAGTTGTTTGAAATTTTGGGATCAAATTTTATCGTATTATTAGACTGTCATTAATTTTTCAGTAAAAAAATGACGAATTTAGAACATATAAATAGTCGAGTGACTATTTCATAACTTTTAATAGTCAAGAAAATTAACAGAGTAACATATCACAGTTGAAGTATCATTTTATAACATTTTATAATCGAGAGACTCAACAAAACAACATGAGACCACTTATGTATCTTATAAAAAAAGAGACTTACAAGTTGGATTGACATTTCGGGATCTCTTATGGAAAGAGTTAAATCTTCATCCCACACAGGATTAACATCCCCTTCTATTACTTTAGTCTTGAGTGACTGCAAGAAATGTAAGAATTAGAAAAATGTCCAACCATGAGTTACAGTAAATGACAAGTATTTAAATAGTTGTCCTCGATAGCAGTAGTGTCCACAATATAACGGTAACAGTACAGATCACGACAGTTATTATATTACCACGATACTCGTAGTCACAATAATAATGTCTTTCATATATATAATCACGATAAATATGATACGATAAAAAACACGACCGTAACTGTAATTTGAGTCGTGTATAAACAGGGGTTAAGTTGATCATTGAAACCTGATTGCCCATCCTAAAGTTAATGTAAGGATCGCTGGTACGGACGTCCCGAACCGCAAGGTTTACGCCCCGTTTTACGTGAATCCTCAATAAACCCAACAATTCCTCCATGCCTTTTATCTCCAAAAGATCATGTATCTTCTTCTTCTTCTTCTCTAACAATATAGATGTATATATTCAGACAGAGAAGGTACGAGGTTACATTGGGACCCACCAGATGTGTGTTGGATTTGAAATCTTGAGGGGGGTTAGATATTGGGGATGGGTGACCGGTAGAGGCGGTAACCTGTACGGTAATAAATTGGAGGAATCGGTCTTTCCTTCTCTATCAACCGTTAGAATAAGCTACAACCGAGTCGTAACTCACGCCTTTTGTGCATGAGCATGTGGTCTGAAATTACTAGTAAATATAAAGTGAACTTATTGTATAGTAATATACACAATAAATTCAGTTACTTATTAATATATATATATATATAACTATCAATTAATCTCGTATGAATCAAACGATTTCAATAATTAAAAAAAATTATTATTATCTTAGAGATCCTGAATACCGACAAGCATAAAAATATTTATTATTAATTAATTGAGAGTATTGGAATAAATATTATATTATATTTATATAAGAATTATAAAAAAAAGAAAAAGAAAATATGAGCGTTTTTCGTTTATTACTTCGTAGAGTTAAAATGGGAACAAAAACGGAAATTATATTATTTTCTCATTACATCCAAGAAAAATTAAATAAAAGTATTCTATTGAAAAGTTATGAATAATCTTATAAACGTGCACATTTAACTCACATATTTAGTTTTATTTTCTATTCTCTAATCGTTTCAATTTAAAATGATTTACTAAAAAAACAACATGAGATTAAACTACTGAAAGATTACAAATAATCACCTATCAAAATCGAACGCCGCAAAAAAAAATATCTACGAAAGCAAATCGCGTATCCAAGTCCAATCTGAAAGTCTAAAGTAGGGAAGATCAACAGGCAATGAAGATCAACATGCAATCTACAGTAATAACATGACAAATCATTTGTTATATTTAAATTATTAATTTAACCCATCTATCATGTTATCTATCACGTTATCAACCCCTTAAACTGTTACATCAGTGTTATAATGGTTAATGGCGAAAAATATTGACCAGTACCATTTTTTCAAGTTATAAATCTAATCCTAAACCTATCATTGCCATTCGTTTCCCATTAATATCTGCGTTTCTCGAATGTCTTTATGTTATATTAGTGTTCTTCGACCTAACAAGCTGCCCCATGTCAATTAGACATCAACACCACTTTCACGTCATGTACCAATCAGCAAGTCATAAAATTAATCTTAGTTTTTCATCTCTTCTTGCAGAAAATGTTAGAATGTTTGACAGAAGTAGAGCTGGAAGCATTGCTTGAACATGTTGAAGCAGACAAACAACAGCAAGCAAGTGAGAGCAGGTTAATTGAAGATATTTACATTCTAATATCCTTTTACAGGCTGCATAATATGTAATATTGTATATTTTCATCACTAGGCAGAGATTTCCCACAGCCAACATGTGTTGTAAGTAGGGATGGACACGAAACCTGAACTTAATGAGTTTTGATCCGACTCCATTGGATCGAGTTATTTTAGAGTTCAGATCAGATTAAGATTTTTTAGATTATGTATTCCAATTGGGTCGGGTCGGATTTATAGTGAAAAATACTCAACTCAACTCAATCGAAAATAATATAATTTTATCTTATATTTAAGGATAATTACAATGATACCCCTACTCTATATTATTTTTCAATTAGGTCCATTTTTCCTAATATAATTAATATTTTTATAAAATATTTATTTCAGATCTGATCAATTCAGGTTTTATCTCAAAAAGATGAGTCGAGTTTGGGCCAGGTGAAGTCATCCTAAACTCTGATCGAGTCTAATTTCGAGTAGAGGATACATATTTTCAAGTAGGATAAGATTAGCCAAAAACTCAACCGATGCACATCCCTAGTTGTAAGTCATGTAAAATTTACATGTATGATTAATGCAACGGGCATGCAAACCCTTACCATACAATTGAATTTTAAAACCTCCTCCTCAATCTCACAATCTTTGCATTCAACTCAATAACCAACAAAGAAAAAGAAACAGAAGTCGAGAACAAATCACTGGAAAACTGATAAGACACATTACCCTCTAAATGAAATAATTAAGATTCAAACTTCAGAGTCGACGTCATCGTCGAAAATGACAGTTACGAGCCTCGGAAATAAACAAGGCAAAAATAATCTACAGCTTAAAGATACATAGATGATCTATAAAGTTTCCCTTGTATGCTATAAACAATACATTCTCAGCTTTAGTGAACCTTCACATGCAAAGTTGAAAACAAATATAAATAAGTTCTCTATAGCACCAGACATTAATCAATCCTCCCTCTCTCTTCCTCTTTCCATTGTCATTTTACTTTTTCCTTGTCTTCTAGACTAGGAAAAATAGCAAAGGGTTCCTTTTTTTTCCAATTTTATTTTGTTTAAAGCCAAAACAAAATATCAAATGTAGCAAAACTCATCTGTTCCTTTCCACTGATCAAAATGCAGGTGGTGCTATCGGAATAGCCATTCCGACTACATTCTCAACGGCTCCACCCGCTTCATAAAGTATTCTGGTCTGCAAGCAGCAATGTCTCTCGAAGATTCAATGCTTGTTGGCTTGTCCCAGGGCCCCAGTGCAAACCTAGGTACAAAAAAGAAATACGAACTTTAGTCTTAAAAGAAAATGAACCAATAAACAAAAAGGGTAAAAAGTACACAAATGGTCTCCTGACTATAAGATGTTTTTTTTTGAGTCTTCGACTATTAAAAGTTACAAAATGATCATCCGACTATTCATATGTTCTAAACTTGTCCTTTTCCGTTAAAAGAATTATGGCAGTCTGAGTTGGACGTTAACCTACTAATTGGAATATGATAAAATATAATCCCAAAATCTCAAACAACTATACAACTTAAACGATTTTGGATCATATCTTAATCAATAGATTAACGTCCAGTTCAAACAATCATCAAATTTTCAATGGAAAAAGACGAGTTTGAAATATATGAATAGGTGGATGACCATTTTGTAACTTATAATAGTCGAGGGACTCAACAAAACAACACCCTATAATCGGGAGACCATTTATGTACTTTATCCTAAACAAAATATACAATCCATATTTTTTTTCGCCAATTCTTTCAAATGTAACTCAATAATGATCCGTACTCCGTAGAGAATTCTAGAAAACATGCATAATGACAGTATTTAAACTTGGCTCCTAATAAATATATGAAATAGTATGAATAATGTGGTTTGAACACAAATTTTAACGCTAACTGTCCAAATTGCTCTCTTGGAAAATTACTTGCACACAAAAGACACATTGGCCAAAAGAACCATCGATATTAAAAAGACCTGCTGAATGATCTATCTTCTCATCATAATACTAGGACTTGAGGCTAATGAGTTGTTCATGCTCTTGCAGATTAAATTTTTTAACTTATAAAGGATGAGAATGAGAAAGTAAAACACCATAAGAATAAAGGCTGCAAGAAGATCACATAATCCAACAAATAATTCCAAAATGAAGCAATAAATGGTACCATCAAATCATGGGGACTAAAAAACGGTGCCAACCCATTGTTGCACCAACTCTTCATTTTCCACGAAGTACCAATGTCCAATATGCATATGAATATTTGCGTTTCCGAAGATTCTCCAAGTACATGGAAAAACTTTTAAAAAATTGAATATTCTCACCCCGGACACATACTAGATGTTTATACTCGGATATAAGTGCCACCATATAAAAAATTTCTTGCTTCAATATGTAGGTTAGTCAGGGTTAAGAATATGTTACAATCAATATGCTTGAATGCACTTAAAAACAAGAATCATAGGAATAAATTATACCTCCTAGAGTAATGCTTGCTATCTCCTACTAATTTTTGGTTTAAGCCTCTTGAAAGCCATAAATGTAACTGCAGCAGACAGAGAATACCTGCAGAAAATGGGATAGATACCAGGTAACAGGTATGATAGGAGAAAAAGAATTAGCCTTAAAATTTTGAGATAAATTTGCCTTTTCACTAATGAGATAATGAGGTGACACCATGATATACTTCAGAAAAAGCCAAAAATGGCAAGAATGTTCTCAAAATAAAGTTTAGCAAAAGGCATACAGAAATCTAAATAATACGAACACTTGCATGTTTCCTTACCACAGTCCATCAAACGACCATATATACGTCTCTACCGATGAAAGTAGAAGGATACATGAACCATTATGACCCATCATAAGACATTTTAATGAAGCGAATTTTGCAAAAGAAATAGTTTTTGGCTAATGCAAAATCTTGAACACACAAGGTTTTACATACAATTCGTTGAGCTTTAATGGAGCTTTCTCAATTTAAAAACTACAAGAAATATATATATACACACACACACACATATACACACAGATATATATGTGAAAATCCTTGAGGCATAGCTGATTCTCAACCCAAATGCAACTAACCTATGCACATTTCTACAAGATTGCAATTTGCCAAGTAGCTCAAGAAAATAAACCTGAGACTCCCCCAACATATTCGCATCCTACTCAACAGATAATTATTCGGTAAACAGTAACCTTTTTCCTCTTTCACAGAATTGTTTAAGAATATTTGGCTGTCCAAACTGCAGAATTTTTTTGGCACTATATTGTTTTTCATATTATTATCAGGTTTGGCTTAAAGGTACCAGATACAGATAGTGTCACAAAATGAAATGCTTGTAGTCACTGAAGACGGAATTATGATGTAGTGAAACAGCTGAAAAATACTCCATTATGATAATCATATTATGATGTCGAATTTTAAGAAAAGGGAGCAAGAAGTTACCAGGAATTATGTGCTCATTAATAGAGTAAAATTCGTGAAACTGAAGCTAAATCATATTCTATTTCATATCAGGATGCTTCCTAACAAAACAATCTCAGAATGTATAATTATCCAAATTATCAGTAGTGGAGCCAAAATACATTCCTAAAAGTGGCAAAATCTCCCATAACAAATTGATGCTAAAAAAACAACCATGATAGCTAAGTAAACACACCAGCATCTAGACCTTAAACCTACTTCAAAACCAAGTAATTAGAATTGTACCCAGTCCAAAAAATTGAAAGGTTCCTTAGGGCATTTCCAAAGAGGCAGGCACAAATATTAAGTACATGTCTACTAATTTTAAATATAATGACAAAAAAAGGAATAGTTGAAGCATGTATAGAGGTGCGTGTCAATACACAGCCGCTTCAAGTTGCCTTGAGGCATAAAGAAGAAGGCATTTGCAGCAAGATAACAAATAATGAATGAAGAAAAAAGGAATTAATTTGCTGATGTTGTGTTAGACTAGACTAAATGCAGTTTAAAGCAACAGGCATGACTTCTCTTTTGATTTCCCAAAGAAGAGGCTGTCTTTGCCCAAAAGTTGCTAAATTGAATCAGTACAAAATTTATGCCACAGGAAAAATATAAAAATGATTATATATCTTTATAATAATTTATTAACATAACTGTTTTCATCAAGATATTTACATTGCTTTATTCAGTTCATATAACCTATTCATTATTTACATTTGCTAATTCAGATTTGTTTAAATTCTAATTACAAATAAAGTATTATATGCATAACCTTAACATGTTGTCCATTTTAAAAGAACAGATAGACTGAATGTTTGCTCTACTTCAACGCAATCACAAGAAATCAAAACTATTCTAATGCAGGAAGGACAGGGAACGAGCATGCAGAATAATATAAAATATCCTTTGGATCATATAACATAGTGACTCATACCATGTCAATGTATAATTTAGATGATCTTGAGGCATAACTGAACTGTGAATCAAGGAATTGACATCCTTTGGAATAGGATAAGGGTTGCTTGGATTAAAATTTTCATTGATGTCTTCAATTAAAAGAGTATCCTTCGGAAGCCCACAAGAAACAGCAATTGCTGGAACATCAACATAGAACCACTGTCCAGAATTTGGATCATTTGCTGGAACAAATATGCTTGGCTTTTCACTACCCCGGGCAACTCCAATAACTTCCACAGAAGTAATAGCAGAGGCTTGATCCTGTATTCCAGAAAAAAATTAGACTTTTTCTTCTAAGATATGCCATTGATATCAACCAAGGCATTAAGGGATAATAAGAGACAACCTTAACAGTTTTTTGCTTCTTGGACTGAAATATTCTCCACCAACTTTGTTCATTCGGTGGGGCAGGAACAGCATCCATACTTGAAGACTTCTCCCTGTCTTCTGGAACTTCAAAAGATTTGTCTCTCCAGCTGCGTGGGACCCATCCTCTATTTACAAGAACTGGTGATTGAACACTGAAAGTGCACTTAAATTAGTCAAATGGAAACATAGCAAGCAATCCCATGCATCAGAAAGGAACATGAAGTTCAGCACCAAATAACAATTTAACCTACCTATAAAGGGAAAATACCACATAACGAAGGTAAGGTAGAATCTAAAAGACTTCCCCATTGTAGCTTGCAGCTTAGCTCACTATTTTGCGACAAAAGTATAAAGCAAAGCAGGAAAAAAAACAACATTTTCTAGACTTCACTTTTTTAGTACTTTATTTATTTATTTATTTGTTTGTTTGTGTGTATGTGACATGTGAGTGTGTTTGGGTGTGCGGGGAGTAAAATGACACAAAATTGAAGCACCTAAGTCCCTTATAGTCGGGTTACTTTTGAAACATTTTAAAAAGGGTTTTAATACATGCCAACAAGCTTAAATAGGTTTAAGGGATCCTAGATAGACACACTAGTGAAAATGTCAAGCTTGTCCAGACTCCAGAAGCAAGGACTTTAGTTAAGAGATTCTGTAACACCCCAATAATTTCAACCACCCAATAATAAATCATATCTTATGGTACCATAGTGGGCTAGTGGGTCCTGTAAATTAAATTTGTTTTGTCTGCAATCTTCTTCGTTATCTCATAAAATAGTAGTACCAATATTTTATATTACATAGCATTCATAAAACACCAAAGCACCAAATCCCATTATATCTCCACTGTCTCTTTGATATTGTACATTTTTTCTTGGGGTTCGAATATTATTTCTTATTTTTTTTAGATTCAATTGTTTTGATTCTTTTGGAACCCAATTTTGTTTTCTCGTCTACTGTGAGTTTCTGATCTGATTCTGGATTTTATTTTCCAAGTAGAGTTTACGCAATTACTTCTGAATCTGCTTCCATTCATTGTTTATGGGCGTTTAAATGGTGGTGCAAAATCATGATCATTTCGAAGCTTACTTCAAGAAAACAGATTAGATGGAGATGACAGAATTAGTGGACCTGGGGCTATTGTATTTTCAAAGATCCGGTTTGTCCAAACAAGTCCTCGCGCAGTAATGATGATGACGTCCGGTGAGCGTCGACTGGGTCATTTGAACCTTGCCTGCAAACCAACAACCAATATCATTCGTAACGTCGGTGAGAGATGGGGGTTTGTATTTTAGCGTTTCAGACATCGATAGGAAGATCCGTGCTTTGGAAAGCTTGGAGTGGTTGTAAGGAACGACATAACTTGGTTTTGGCTTCATCGGACAGTAACTAGAAGCATATCAGATTGTTTTACTTTGAAAAAAAACCCGAATGGTTTTTGTAAGATTTGTGGCGATCGGTGATGTTTTTGGATGATCGGAGGTCGGATTCTTGATGAAGAGTTTGATGTGATTCAAACCATGTATGTTAGTTCTCGGACGACGACCAGTGACGACGGTTGATACGATGGTCGTCGGCGTTCAACTACCTATCAACGAGGCTTCCTTGTTCATCTGCAGAATATGGCCTGAAGCTTTAAAGATTAAATAAATGAATGAAAAAGAAATGGGGTCTGCCACCGCACGAGAATAGGTACTGGACAAAGAGTGCTTAAAAAACTGTCACTTGAATTATTATATGGGTATCACGTGGGTTTTTGTTGAAAAAGTGCAAAAGGGGAAATTACAAGGTAAGCCATCCAAGTTGTTAAAAGCTCAACCTTGTCTCTTAGTTTTTATGGTGTTATGATTATGGCATAATAGTTTTATTAAGATCGATTTAGTCCTTAATTTTAGTAATTAAAAATTATATTGACTCCTAAATTTTTAGTTTTAACAATTGGGTCCCCAGATTATTATTTGGATTCTAATAAGTTATTTTTTTATGACGAGGAAAATTGTTTGAAGACGTATTTGTACGATAGATTGTTCGTGTTCGTTAGAAAAGATTGAAAGCTAGAAATCAAGTTGGTGAGCTGGAATTCAATAGTAATATTTTAGGTTTTGTTGACGTCTTGAGTTCAATTCCGAAGTCCGTTTCGCCAAATTTGAACCCGGTAAGCTATTTTTCACTAATTAATCACATGATTCGATCCGTTTTTCGGAATTAAGCTCCGTTTTTTTTATATAATTTATGTTGATATGTATCTGAGGAATTATTGGAAGTTGAATTGAAGATCAAAGGCATTCGAATGGAATTTTTATGGTCGATCAGTATTGCACGAAAATCGAGGTAATACTTTACTACCTCTTTATGCTTTATGGAACATGTTGGTATTGATAAATGCATGAATGGAAATGTTTGGTCTCATATGTGTAATTAATGAAGATCTACACTAGTTATGAATACGGTAGAAAGTAGATAACTGAATATGGCTCAGATGACTATTATAAGAAATTGGAGGACGGTTTGAATTAAATTACAAGTTTTGGAATTAAGTAATAAAAGAATTAACCATGGATTGTAGATTATAATTTATCTCATTAAAGGTACTTAGATGATAAATTAAGAGAATATTTCGATTAGGGAAAATTACGAAATTACCCTTATGTTGGAAAATGATAAGAATTGTCTCTGGAAGTGGATTAATAAATCTGAAAAGAATTATTGATCTGCTAAAACTATTGATGTGCATAAGAAATGTTAGTTTTACTTGGAAATTATGGAGAACCGGTTTTTAACCCCAAGAAGGTTTATGAAAGATACTAGAAGTGTGTTAAGGGAATTATTTCAAGATCAGAGATTGTTCAAGAAAGCAATTAATCATAAGATCTCTAAATTATATTATTTTCGTTAAGAGCTAATATCGAACTTATCTAGTTAAGAAATTACGGAAATGCCCTTAAGAGATAGAATAGTCTGAGATGACTCTGACTGAGAAAATACTTAGAGGATTCGTACTTAACTCGATTAAGTACGGATTTAATTGTTAAGATCCCGACTTAGTGCAGGAAAATTTCTGATATTCCGTTTGTAAAGTCTGAGAAGACACTTGACCTGAAAATATTCGAATAATGATTAAATACTTGAAGAGTAATTTATCGGGGGTATTCTGCTGTCAGAATTGTTCGAAAGGACTGAAGTAAATGATAAGATTGAATTAAATAATAAGATCGGATGGAAGGAAAAGATTGAAATACCGTAGATCTGTAAAATGACCAAAATACCCCTGTAATGGAAATGACCCAAGATTATCACCAAGCTCATGAATGATTGGATATCCTCGAGCTCTGAAATGAATGGAATAAAACTAAATACCAAAATTACCAAAATACCCTCATGACCTATACCAAGTAAATGCCTTGGATTAATTAAGGAATCCAAATAAACATAGGTATTGGCATACCTTTAAAAGTAATGGAAAACAACTTAAGTGAGTAGATCAACCCTAAATCTATGTCAATACCTAAATAGCATAGATATTACTGGAATGCGTGTTCGTCTTCTTAAGTTTGGCTCGATGATAATTTTGGAAGTATTCAACTCAACTCAACTCTAGATCGCATTCAGTACTATGAATTGGACGTTTGTTAGTCAAATCAACCATGAAGACCAAATCGAATGGAATGGAAGTACAACATGTATCTAAAATTCAGTAACGTCTAAATTACTCTGAAAAACCCCGAAGTAACTGGAATGAATTTGACTGCTAAATAAGCTAAGTAACCTCAATGATCGAGGATTAAGTAAGTGAATTGGATAAGTCTGGAAATTTTGATGAGTTTATAAGATGTACTGTCCTTATGGAACATGAACTACAAATCAAGCACGTCAGTATTTCATGATATCGTGGAAGCTTGGAAATGAAATAAAGATCATTGGAAGATCTATTCAGCGATGATTCTGAAGGTGATCTATGAACAAGAATTTGTGGTATTAAAAAAGTAAATACCCTGGAAGGGAAATGAATTGACCAGTGGATATAAATTGTTAAGGTTCTGAATCTTCGTTATCAAGTTGTTCGATTATCCGATCAATTGACATGGATACAAAGGATTCTGAATACCCTTCTGATTATGTACAACTTTTGAAAACTGTCCGAATAAGATATGATCCTGATAATTCACATTCTGAATAACTGATGATTCTGTCAGTTAATGAACTCTTCCAATAGTGATTCTAAATTTCAATATTCTATCGTTAAACTAAAGATTTGTGTTTCTCTGCCCGATAAGATTATCCTGTATCTCTAAAAATATTTGGAAACTCTAGTGTGTTCCTTACTTATATGAATATTTTATCTGATTTCTGATTTGAATTATGTTTTGACATCTGATCTGAAATCTGTTCTGATTCCTAACCTGGATTCTGTTCTGATATCTGATCTGAATTATGTTTTGATTTCTGATATCTCTGTTTACCGACGGAGAAATGTTTTATCTGGGGGTTTATTGTTGGAGGAAGATTATCTGCAGACTCCTCGGCTTTGTGCTCAGGGTCTAAATGGCATGTGCGGTTGGGTGTATGGTTCTGGGGAACCTACACATTTATGATGTGAACGGATGGGGGTATATATATATATATATATATATGTTTTAAAAGATCTGTATCTTTTTACTGAATTTTTCGGGAACACACTAGAAAACCTATTCTGATCTCCTGAACTCAGTCATCCGAAATATTTCTCTGAAACGAAAGCTCATTGTCCGTTACCACCTGAAATATCAGTAGGATCTCTGCTCAACATAAAAATCTGTAAATATCTGAACCAATAAGGAAAATATGTTTATCTGTATCTGCACGTTTTTCAGCATCATCTGGTAGTTCTGTATTACTGAGCTTTTCGAAGCTCACTCTATTACTCACCTTTTCAGGTTAAAAGAATTGTACCAGTGCATCTATCGATTTCAGTAAGGGAGTTCTTCCGGTGTTGTTGCAGAGTATGGTACATGTGATTAGGGGGCATGTAATTGTATTTTGATTTATATACGAGTCTGGAAATATGTTTTATTTTTAAATAGTGACAAATGATTTTATAAGTTTACATGTTCTGATAAAATGATTTAAATTTTCCGCTATTTTTACAATGGGTCGCTCCGGTGGCCCTAATGTGACACCCCGGATCGGATTTGGTTACCCTTATCGGTCTGTGGGGGTTACAGATTCAGCTGTAAATACTTAGTGTAATTCTAATGAATAATGTAAAGTCTGAAATACCATTATGTAATTCTTCAGAACATGCTTATCACACAAAAATTAGGAAGCTTCAAAACTTTCAGATTAATTGTCTTACTTGAGTGTCATATAAAGTGTTACCTGGAATGTGGAACGGTCCAGTACGAGGAGCAAAAATTGAGACATAAATTGTTGCTTGTTTGAAATGTAATTATATAGGGGTAGTCTTCTTCATTTCATTTAGTAGGAACAAAATATGGGTTTTCAGTTCGTTTAGTAAAAACGAAATACAATTCATTGGAATAAAAAATGTTTTTTACATATTATATATTTCAATTTAATAAAAATAATTAATTTCCATATAGTTAATGCTTAAAATAATTAAGTTAATTTATTTTAATCAATAAAATATTAAATTACTTTAAAATTTAAATTTTAGTAATAATTAACAACTTTAAAATACCCATGTTTATTCAAGAAAGAGAGATCAATAGAGGCTGCCACGATTTGGTTTTGTTCATCTACCATAGAGCTGCTGCCCTCTTTATCAGTAATCATTTTATCTATTCCTTCACACATTTGATGAAACACTTAGAATTTGGTTTCGATAATAATTTTGTCAATATGCTGCAACAGACAATCAAGCATTTGCTCTATCTTTGCTCGTATTTGATCGTGCTCCTTTGCTTAGTTCTACTCGCCACTCTATCAACCAATATTCTATCATTGCTAAGGATTGCTGTCTCTTAATATCAAATTGTTAAGATTGTATGTTCTGGATAGATAGTTCAACTTATCAAAGGTAGAGTGAAAACTTTCAGCTCATCAAAGGGACACTAAAACCTTAGTACTCAAGTCCCTTTAAAAAAGAACAAGGCTCATTACATAAATAGAAAACCTATTCTAAAATGGAAATAAATTAACTGAAATAAAAATATAGTCCAAAAACCTAAGGAAAGAAATAAAAGCATGATCTTGGACTTGATTAAAGAACCAAATTAACAGCCTTTCCTGACATAGATCCAGTCAGTAACTTATATAATCTTCATTCCTATTCATTATCTTCTCTACTAATTCCAATAAATATGCTTAAAGATGATATCAATGAAGAGAAAAAATGAAATTAATGCTAAGGTGTTCAGGATATAACTGGAAATATAAAAATTGACGAGAATATTTATATAGAACAGAAAATTAACATTAATTACCTCTCAGCATCACCAGGGATTCGCATTAAGGGAGTAATGACATAGTAGCCATTTTCAGTCACTCCACAAATGCTTCTAGAACGAGGCCCAATATAGATTGACCTTCCATTGTCAAAAACTCCTTTGCACACAACTCGCCTAAACTCCAAAGTTTCCAATATCTCACTCGAATGAGACATGCCATTTAGTTTCAAAGGTTCCATTTCCAACCTTTTCAGTCTATAATCCAACACCTTTATCTGGATGAAGTATAATGAGAAAATTATAAGAATGCAATTCTGAAAAAAAAAACTGAAAAACAATCCTAAAGGGAACACAGATGAGAGCAATACATGCAGCAAGTTGAGTGCACATGTTTCTAAATGATGAAACATTCCAGTTAGACACAAGGAAAAGGATTTCCATAGACTGCAGCATAAACCAGAAAAGCACATGACTTTAGTGTCATGATCGATTGAAAATGACAGGTGACTATGCTTATAATGTATATGGTACATAAACAAAGAAGATTGGTGAAATAATAGATGTATGCCAAATTATATATCGTTCATTAATGCATTAGATTTCTTAGACTATTTTATTTATTCAAATGGTCTACCTATATCATGAAAGTACTTTATGCCAAAAATAAAAAAGTTGGAACATAAAATACGAATTATTAATCTTCCAAATTTCAGGTATAAATGTAAATAAGAGCACCTTTAGGGGTATGTTTCTAATAAAAAAACTATGGACTGCTATTGGCTGAGTGCTTAAGTTAGCTGGCCTTGGGCCTTGGGCCTTGGGGTGTCTGTCAGATATGAATATGTATATAAAACAAATATACTCAATTTATTTTAAGGTTCTCCATATATTTGGAGAATCGTATCCCATAAAGCATACCTATGTCTGAATATGTGTAGAAGAAGACGTAGAAACACGAGAACTTCTGAAAAGTCTAGGTAAAGTTGGCACATCTAATTCTAATTTTGTTCAGTCAACAAATTCGATTAAATAGCAATAGGGCAGTCTATCTTTTCTTGCTATAGAAGCCAAACAATTATCATTTATTTGAGCCCTGTTTCTTCAAAGAAGCAAATTCGAAAATTGATATTTAAACAATAAACAAAACTAGCATCAAGAGCATTTTAATTGATCAATTCCTAGAGCAATTCAAACTCACTAGAAAGGTTGTAAATGTTAAAATACAGAAGAATGGTTGGGGCAGACCCAAGCAATCAAGCATAACATAAAAAGAAAAGGGCACTGAAACAATGATAGAGATAGAATAAGAAGACATCAATACATAGGTCCTAGAGACTAGCAGAAAAATGCAGGGCAATGAATGGAATGTAAAAGAAAAGGGGTAAGAATAGTTGACCTTGTCTTGCCTTCTGAAAATCTGCCAAGTTCCAAGGCCGAAAGTGATAGCTCCGGGAAGGAAAAGAAACCATCTTGTCCATTTTGATCCTTTCTCTTTATCTGCCAAACATCAACAAATGATGATGGAAAAAATCCTATGTCATTAAACCCTACAAAATTCCACATGTGAAAAAACACGTGATAAAGTTAAATACCATGAGGAGATTGGGAAGAAGAAGAGGCGGCGGCGGAGGCGGCGGTATCAGCAGAAGAGGTGGAGATATAGGAGGAAGAAACGGCATAGAAGGCCCCAGCAGGGCGGGGTCTCGTTAGGGTTTTGGAAATGATAGCCGTCTTTGCTCTCAAATTTGAAGCCATTGCCAGCTACCTTCCACAGTTTCACCACTATGTTTTTGACCCTCTGGAAAAAAATTAAATTTTCAAGGGTTTTGGGGCCTTTAATTGGGAAACTCTCTTGGAAAAAAAAACTTTTAACTCAATGTAAAAGCTGGGCGTTCGGGTTGGATTGTTCAATTATTATTAAAAATTATAAAATAGTCCCTCAAATTATAAATAATTACTTTTTTAGTCTCTCAACTATTAAAAGTTACAAAATAATTGATTGGCTATTCATATGTTTTAAACTCGTTTTTTTTTATTAAAAAGTTAACGATTATCTAAGCTAGATATTAACTAATTAACTAAGATATGATAAAATCATATTTTTAATAAATTCTATTGGTATCGTCGTTGTTTTTCAAGCATCGGCTCTACAGTATAATGCTTGAAGCAATAACTCGACGATATAATGTAAATAGAGACTAGATCCATAAAATCTAGCTCAAACAGTTATGTGATTCATATTCCAGTGACAGGTTAACGTTCAACTCAGACGAATGCCAATTTTTTAACAAAAAAAAAAGATAAGTTTAGAACATATGAATAATCAGGTGATTAATTTTGGCAGACTTGATGTTGATTACATTGTCCAAGCTCTTACTTCACCATACGAGAGAGACAATTCTACCACATACACTGATAATCTAAATAGAAAATGATGTGATTAATGTCAATTTAAAGCTTTTAGATTCCTATACGCTCACATTGTTGCTATATGTATGCACATTAATATTAATCATAATCTTATGTTGATGGTTGTTATAGCCTGCAAACAATGCGTAACATATATAGTTATGAGTTTAAGTATCTCCTAAATGATACTATTGACTTGCAACAACTATTTCTAAAGAATTTTTAATAAACCCATAATTGCATAGAAAGTTGATGGTCGACCTGAATTTAACTAAATTCGTATTGATATGAATGATCCTCAAAGAGAGCAAAATCTACTAAAGTTTTGTGATAACTACAGAGGTGAAGGTCACAACATAAAGTATTGTTCGAATCATCTAAAATATCGATATGGACGATAAAATCTTCATAATTGTGTTTAGTTCATATTTTTATTTGTATATTTTTTAACTGTGTTTATGCACTTATGTAAATTTTGTCTTTAGCTTTATACTTTTCAGATTTTACTTTTTTATGTGTTTATGTTTTTTTTTTCATAAATAACTTCATTTGATACAATAATTACTTAATCAGTAAAGACAAGTTCATACATATATTTAAACCATCAATATTAACGTTTTTTTTAACCATTATTTTTTCAGCCATCTCTACAATTCGTTTACTACATCGGATTGATAAGTCTTCATATTTGTCTTTTGTCTTCTTCTTATGAAATTTTATACTATTGTTTTTATTTTTTTCCTCTCTCTCTACAAGTCATATGTTATGTTAGATTGGTAAGTTTTTATATTTCTTCTCGATTTTCATCATCCTATACAACTCTTCTTCAATTTTCTTCCTCTACTTATATTCCTCAACTACTGACTTTAACCACTCCTCATCTAAAGAGGAGTTTGAATCTGAATTGTCGGAGTCAGAGTTGTCAAACCCATAAATATCGTTAACCAAATCATACACAAATTAATCCTATCGATTCATGATTTGACAAATTCTTTAAAACACAATTTTTTCTTTATCAATAAATCATATATAATCCCTTAAACTCCAAACGCCTATTATACTGAGAGAAATTTATCACTTCGAGGTGATAAGTTTCCCCCAACTAGCCGTTTATGTAATACCCCCAACCCGTACCCGACCCGGATACGAGTCCGAGGGGTCACATTGACTTTTCAAACTTGGACTCATGACAAAAACTCGAGAAAATTTAAAACTTTCATTAAAGTCACATCGGTTTGTTTAACTCAATCAATTAGTACATGTCAACTATATTCAATATACAGAATACATCTAATTCAAGACATCTTTTCTAATCTGATCTTCGGTAAGAAGTAACTGACCGGTCTTGCTCCTCTTCACTTTTCTTCTAGCTTTCCGGAACCTACGTGTGAAACACTCACACGCTAAGTCGATGACTTAGTGAGGCATAACAACATATAACCACTACTAATGCATTCATAATCTATACTTATTATATCATACAAAATCATACATTCTGTCATGCAACCACTATCCACTTGTACACACACATCATTCACATATTCTTATAACAGGTTTCATAGCACAAAACATGTAAATCATATGTAAGGTATTTATTATTATCTCTTTATTAGTCTTATTTTCGTTATTTATCTTTTTGTCATATGTTATTGCATCAATTCCTCTTAACCAAGCTATATACACATCATCATATCACATATATCACTTCACACCATAAAGATTACAAACCAATCATATACTATTATGCAAGGTTCTTTTATATTATTTCCTTTATTAGCCCATGTACACATGTGAGAACCATAGATATGCGAGTCTATAGAGGTTGTGCACTAATGCTGTCACCACAGCTCGTATAATTGCACCGAAGTGCCACGTAGAATTGCACCGGAGTGCCGCGTAGAATTGCACTGTAGTGCCATATAATAATGTCCATAAGGACCACATATCATTCCTTAAGAATCATATACATATACTAGGGATCAAGTGTGTGTCTCACAAGACTTCACACATGTTCCAAAGAATATATATATATCCCGAAGGACTACGTAGACCCTCGACTCTTGGCATGCCAACTATACCCCAAAGCTCTCAAGACACATAACATGGGCATTAATATTTATGTTAACATACATTCACATATACACATAGTCTCATAGTTCTTTCACATAGCTCATTGTTATATAAATCACATATCACATATACATATAGACACATGATTCACTTACGCGTAGAACATTTTCATATAATTCACATATCACAAAGCTTATCACATATAATTGTATTCTTTTCAATATAATCACATAATCATATTATATTTCATATGACATATACTTTCTCTTTCATATATCTCATGTCAAGTATCATATCTTGTAATCATGTAATCATGTTACTTATCATCACATAACTTCTACTCATACGGTTCAACATCATTAAACTTAGTTCACTTTTTCATATTATCATACATTTATATAACCTTATATGTCCTATCAATAACCTATAAACTTACTCATATACTCATATATACTCTTTAATATAATTTGCATAGCAATGCTCTATAATTGTATCATATAATGAGTTTACCTAAGTCTTCCTTTATAAAGTTTATACTACAAGTTCAAATAGTCTCATTCTATCCTATACATAATTTCTACTTATCATATCTTACTTCCCCTTTCACTCACATAAATCATATATATACTAGTTTTATCTATTTATTTAATTCAATTTCCCATGACTTCTATAATACTCTTTCATAAAGTTTTGTAATTCTTCACTTTATAATTCATAAACTGTAGTTTCCTTTAAGTATATACATCTTCCCTATAAAACTTATGTATCATTACTTATGTTTATGCCCTCAAATTTATACTATCCTCGTAGAGTCTCTTAACCTTTCTCATGTAATCACTTATACCATATAATATGACTTATACTTGGTTATCTTATATTCATATATATATATATCAATGATTAATTAACTTGTAGCTTATTTCATATATTCATTTCAGTCCTTATGTTTTTATCATACAACTTATTTCATGTTATTCTATTATTACATAATAGTGTTTTACACAAATCATATATATATAAAGTATATCAATATCTTTAGTCATGCATACATACAATTAATGTAATACATATAATCACATATAATCATAACAAACACATAATCATGTTCATGACTTCATGCATATTACTCTAGGAAATGGACTCATCGCATGTCTTATTTCCATTAAACACTACATGTTACTAGTATGCACTCACCTAGCCTCACTAGTCAATACAAATCTCTTATCTTTCCCTTTTATCGATCTTACTTGACAATGATTCCGAAACTCGTTCAGGCTCTGAATCTACATAATTATACATTTTCAAGACAATTATTAGATACCTACATCTTGTAATTCGATACTAACAACTTAAACGAACTTAATAAACCAATATTCTTTTCTTCCTTTAGGGGGGAATCGGTTCCCTCCTGTGGGGGTATCGGTTCCCCCATGACATTCTGTAAATTCTGGTTCGTTTAAGGGGGTATCGGTTCCCCTTGAATGGGTACCGATTCCCCTAGCCCAGAAATCACATGTTGAGCTCGAAAATCACTTCATTTTCAGCTCAACACTTCATATTTCACTATATTTAATATTCCTAACTTTCATATACATACTTAAACTAATTAATTTTCATTCAATACCTATTTAACTTAAAAGTTCACTCATCCACATAGCATTCAAGAATTATACCAAATTTTCTATATGTTCTAAATCCAATTCTATCACTCCAAATCTCTTAATTTAACCATTGACAAGTCAAATTCAAATTCACAGTATATTAACTCCCTCTATTTCAATAATTCACTTAAAAACTCTTCACATTTAATCCTTCATAACTCATTCATTTTGGAGTTTAAACATGCTTTAATCTCTAAATAATCTTTCTTATCACCCCAAGAATCAAAACTAAGTTTAAAACTCAAGAATTAACCAGTTGAAATTAAACTTACCTTTGCCATGGAGCTTACGGGAAGAGAAGAAGAAGAAGGTTGAACCAAAGTCTCCAGACTTTTCTATTTTTCATCCCTTTCCACGTGTCATCTCCTATATAAAGGAGAAATAAAAATCTTTCTTATGGAATTACCATTATACCCTTCAAATTTTCCAAAAATTACCATTTAATCTAACACTGAAATTTTTCTATTTAAATCCTTGAACTTTTAACTTGTTTCGAAACCGAGCATATAGTTTTCAAAATTTGCAATTTAGTCACTGACCCTAATTTGGGATATTACAGTTTATGGCTGTTTGAATCTACTCGTTATGCAACGTTCCACTAACGACTATAATTTTCAAATTTGAGGTGGTGAGTTGTCGAATTAAGATTTTGATATAACAATAAATTATAAAATTAATTTTGAACTTAATAGAATTTATAAAAAAAATTATCGAAAATAAGTCAAAGCCCAAATTAACTTGAAATTTATGTTTTAAATGTTTTTCAACTTAGTGGAACCTTTTCAAAACCAAACTCGATCGTTTTTGTGCTTTAAAGTTAAGTTTCCAAGGATTTTTGGCTCAAAGGATTGATCACCTAGCAAAAAGGTCAATCCCTTTAACCAAATGATCGATCCCCTTAAAAAAGGGTTGATCCTTTGGATTCCAGTGAGTTTGGGATCGACCCTTTATCAAAAGGATGGATCATTCGAGAAAAAAGATCGATCTTTTCCCTTAAAGGATCAATCCCTTTGTTCCAACGGTCAAATTTTTTTGAAAAAGAATCGATTCTTCTCACCAAAAGATCAATCCCTTAAAATCCGAACATGGACTTGACCCACTTACTCAAATTATAATTTTTCTTTGAAAATGATAAAACAATAGAAAATAAATTTATATTAATGTTTTTGATTAAATTAAACAATCCATCTTGTACCGTGATATATTTAATTTAAAAAGATAAATTAACAAACTAATAACCTTTAAAAATATATTTTATTTAAAATAAAACATTCATAAAGATATTATTCATCTCCTATAGTAGTTAAAGGAATTATTGTTGTTTTTAGAGGTTATGGGTTTAAGCACCAGCGGCTGATTGAACATTCATTATCAAATAGTTGAAAGTATTTAAAATATATACTTCTTTGTAATTACCTTAGCTTAAGAATTGTCTGTCTAGCTCAGTTGGTAGAGAACAAGGCTCTTAACCTTGTGGTCGTGGGATCGAGTCCCACTGAGGGCAATTCATAACGGAGGTCTTCCACGAAAGCTGTTCTCAACCTGGAGTTGGGGGCAGCCTACTACCCTACCTCCCCTTTACCCCTATTACATATGGGAATAGGGTTAGCTAAGTTTGTAATTACCTTAGCTTAATAAAAATAATATGATTAGTTTTTATATTATCATTATCATATAATATTACAAAATCAAATAAAACAATATAATTTCAAAATTTTAACATTACCTTCAATAATGTAATATTCTCTAAATCAAATCCCATATTTATAGATGGGATCTGGGCAATTATTCCTATTGTATGATATAATAACTTATCATGTGTGCCCATGACACGTCACATGCACATAGAATATGTACATTTTACCACTACAGCAAAACTGTTCTGTAGCGGCATTTTTAGCGGCATTTGTTGATAAAACGCCACAAAAGTATTATATATAGCAGCGTTTTCAATCCAAACGCCACAAATTGAGACTTTAGCGGCGTTTTTTGTGAAAAGGCTGCAATAGAGTATAAATATAGCGCCGTTTTTATTAAAAACGCCTCCATAGGATGGTATATAGTGGCGTTTTTTTAACAAACGCCGTAATTAATAATAGTTTTTGCGTCATTTTTAGACAAACGCCACAGAAAGGTTAAACAATAGCGGCGTTTATAGTAAAAACGCCGCAATATAGTAGATATGTAGCGGCGTTTTAGCTAAAATGCCGCAATATATTTAACATTTAGCGTCGTTTATACCAAAAATGCCGCAATAGAGTAGTAAAATAGCGGCGTTTTTTGTATAAACGCCGTAAAAAACATGCGATATAGTGGCGTTTGTTAAAAACGCCGCAAAATGTTAAATATATTGTCCTCCCTTTTCTCCCACCCAAACCCTAAAATCATTTCAACTCTTCTTCCTTCATAGTTTCTTCTCTGGTACAACAACGACCCTCACACGATTCCAAGTGACGTCGTCTTTTGTCTATCCCGGTGACCAAATCGGCCCTCTCACCGACGAACTATAACACAATTCCACGGTTTGATCCCTCTTATCACTAATGATATTTTTCAATTTTGTTTTGGTTGGTATTCTGAAAATGGGGAAAACCCAGAAAGCTAACAACTAACATATTTGAGAAAAAAAGAACAGGTCTTGCCTTGAGTAAGAGAAATTATCGTCGGAATGTCTACGTGGCGTCTTTGCTCTGACGATGGATCAAATTATCGCTGGGAGGCTATCGGTCCGGTTTCGCCGTCGAAACTCGATGATGACTCGACAGGAACTCATATTGCTCCATACCCTTCCATGGTCGATCTCCTACTTGAAGGTAAAATTCTATGAATCTTTATGCCGCTATATTTCCCTTTTTGTACGGTCACTCAAATTTCATAGATCGTACGCATGTAGGATCTTCGAAGCTTATTGAGAATGATGATAGAGAAATGGATAAATACCCTATGTTTAGAAACGAATTTGGTAACTCTGTGGCGTTGAAAGAATCTTCAATTGGAAAAGCAGTATCGATCCTCAATGAAGACGATGTTGCCTCTACTGTTACTCCAAGTAAGCGTTTATATCATCTGTTTAAATATATTTTAATGTTTGATTCAATTCCCAAGCACCTCCAATCAAGTTTTATACTGTAGGTGGAGGGTCGTTATCTGTTTCAAGTGGAGGGTCGTTATCTGTTTCAAGTGAAGCACTAAAGCGTGCAAGGAGTCTTCTTGGTGAACCGGAGGTAGGAGATTTATTTGGTGAAATGGATGAAGAGTTTCTCCATATAGAATTTACACGAGGAAAAACTTAACGATGCGTCGTCAAACAAGGAAAACATCTTTCCTACGTCCTTTCCCTACGAAGGAGCAATGAAGACTAAATTGTACTGAACAATATGGTGAAGACTGTTTATGCATAAGTACTTTAATGTTTCTAAATTATAATGTATGTTGAAGACTGTTTATGCATAAGTACTTTAATGTTTCTAAATTATAATGTATGGTGAAGACTGTTTATGTATAAGTATTTTAATGTTTCTAAATTATAATGTATTTTATTGTTAAGTAGTTTTATGCATAAGTACTTCTGTCTTAATTAAAATGTATGGTTGTAACTTTAGGTTATGTATAGAAGAAATGAAATATTTAAAATATGTTAATCTTATATAAATAAAGGTATTTAGCGGCGTTTGTATCCAAAAACGCCGCTATATATTACACATTTTGTGGCGTTTTTAGATATAAACGCCGCTAATGAGTAGTATAATAGCGGCGGTTTTTTACAAACGACGCAATAGGTGTATTATATAGTCGCGTTCTTATAACAAACGCCGCAAAATATTTGTATTTTATTGGCGTTTTTAAATAAAAACGCCGCAAAAATTGTTTATTAATGGCGTTTATAACAATCGCCGCAATAGGTGTACTATATAGAGGCGTTTTTTACCAAACGCCACAATATATTTGAATTGTTACAGCGTTTCTAGACACCAACACCGCAATATATATGGACATTAGCTGCGTTTATTAAAAAAACGCCCCAATAGAGTATAACTCTAGCTGCGTTTGTATTACAAACGCCGCAATTGTTACTTAAATCCTGCGCGAGCATTTCCCCCTTCAAATCTCATTCTAAACCTAATTTCATCGAAAAAAATGCTCCCCGTTGCCATTCGAATCCGCCACCACCTACATCGTCGCTGGTGGTATGTTCATCGACCATTGTTTTCCCTCTTCCTTTCTCGACTTCGTTTCCCCTTTTAGAGATTTTTCTTCTTCTAGGAAAACAGCTCGCGTTTGTTTCTATTTCCTCACCTCTCCTCGATCTAACCACCAAAACACCGTGAATCCCATCTCATCTTCACTCTCCGTTTGATTCTGTACACTTTTTGAATTTTGTGTTCGAAATGTATTTCCTATTTTTTGATTCAATTGTTTCCCCCGTGTACTCAAGTTTGTGATCTGATCCTGGATTTTATTGTTCTAGCTTGATCTGGGAAAGTTATACGATTAGTTCGGAATCTGCTTCGATTCTTTGTTTTGGGGCGTTGAGATGGCGGGGCAAAATCAGGATCAATTCAGATCTTACTTCAGGAAAGCAGATTTAGATGGGGATGGCAGAATTAGTGGAGTTGAGGCTGTTTCTTTCTTTCAAGGATCCGGTTTGTCCAAACAAGTCCTCGCTCAGGTCCCTTTATCTCTCTCTCTCTCTCTCTCTCTCTCTCACACACACACACACACGTTTCATTTTCTATTAGAATCGGGATTTCTGGGAACTTACCGAATTTAGGTTAGATTGCATTTGATTGTAACATGGTGAAATTTCTCAATAAACGTAAACATTTTATAG
The DNA here is from genome assembly GCF_006381635.1 of Hibiscus syriacus. NCBI lineage: Eukaryota > Viridiplantae > Streptophyta > Magnoliopsida > Malvales > Malvaceae > Hibiscus > Hibiscus syriacus. Next base: position 329,603 of record NW_024062312.1, on the reverse strand, counting down.
CTGTTTTTCTCTTGTACAATTATCAGTCTGCTTCTTCAGATTTCTCTTGACCAACTTGTCCATTGCTTATGTGGAATTTGTTCCTTTTACTAGTTACTACGTCAATAATTTTTCAAATGGATAAGGTTTCGATTGTACTGAGATACATGTCTTGCTGGCTGAAGTTACAATTGACAATAGAACATAATTAATTCGTTATAGGAACTTTTTCTAGTTATTTTGTGACTATGTTTCTTATGGATGCTTTAAATGTTTAAACTTTCCTTTGCTAGCCGCTGAACCAGTGACCGTCAGTTTGTTCTAGATTTTATTAATGTACTGCCTGTTAAACAAAACTTGCATACAAGAAAGGAGAGGCTACAAGTCAGTGGTTTGTAGACCAGTACATTTATAGTTTGAAAGAATAGAAAAAAATGAAGAATCATTTTTAATTCTGATGAAATAACAGATGCAATGCCTTCAGCCTTGTTGTACTTTCTGTCGCATTTGGTGGTCGATGATGGATTTTCACACAGTGAATGGCATAGTTTAGGGATTAGAAATTTTAATTTCTAGATTTTTATGTTGGATTAGTACACATCTAGATGTTATACATGCTCTATAGTGATTCATGTACCCTATACCCCTTTTTTGTATTAATTTATTAAAGCAAGGAGTTTAATATTATGGGTTCATTCATATTGTTTTATCCAATGATTTCAGATATGGACATATGCTGATCAAAGCCATAGTGGTTCCCTAAGTAAGCCAGAGTTTTTAAATGCTCTCAAGCTTGTGGCTGTAGCACAAAGGCGTGAATTAACACCAGACATTGTTAAGGCAGCATTATTCGGTCCTGCTGCAGCAAAAATTCCAACGCCACAAATTAATTTTCCTTCTACATCCGCTCCACAGATGGGTGCAGTTATGCCAACATCCTCTTCAATTCCTGGGTTCAGAGGACCAGGAGCTCCAAATGCTGGTATGGGCCAGCATCAGTTCCCTTCTGTTGAAAACATTTTGATATTTCGATATAACAAATTAAGTTAAATGAATTTTAAGATTTTCCAAAATGATTTTCTAAAGTATGTTCGATAAATTTATTCGAATATAAAAACATTACTCCAAATATTTCAAAAATCATTTTTAATCCTTACTTAAGTGTAAAATTAAGTTTTAATCTTAAAACAATTTCAAAATAATCTTTCAAAGTATTTCGAACCATTTCAAACCCAAAATTTCCAGATTGCTCAGAGGGAACCGATTCCCTCCCATAGGGGGTACCGATTCCCCCCTGAATGGTTTGACTCCGAGATTTCCAGAATGGAAATTTGATAAACTTTTCGAACTTGAACCCATTGTCTATCATCAACTTGTTCGTATCTTCTACTGTAATGCCGTTTGTATCAAAAATCGTGACAAAACCAAAACCATAGGAGTGCGTTCCTACCTCCTAGGTCAATATTTCCATCTTGATCATGATTACATAGCCAATGCCTTAGGCTTGGACAATGAAGGTTTATCAAACGAAAAACAAGTTTTAGGCTCACGATATAAACGGAATGATAGTGCAAGTGTTTTAGATCTCCATGAGCGTTTTCTTCATCTTATGATCACTTGGTGGTTTCGACCATCCGGGGGTCGTTATTCTACTCTTAGAGCTTTAGACCTTTGGTGGTTGCATTGTTTTGAAAACAATATAAAAATAAACCTTTCCGAGATTATCTTTGCTGAGATCGTTGAAACCGTTAACTTAGTGCCAAATAAGAAACTCTGTTCTTCACTAGTTTACGGTTGTATCCTTAGTAATCTCTTTTCTAAAGCCGAACTCCGAGTTGGTCTAGATGCCTCATTTCCTCTTAAGAAACAAATCAATCTTCTTTCTTTAACAAGAGCGGGATGGGTCAAAAATAAGGAAACCGGTGCATGGGTTCGATCTTCTACTCCGGGAGCTAGTTCTTCACAAGCTCCACCCGAAGCTGACGAAGATCCCGAGTTTGAACAATTAATGAGGGATATCGATGAAGCTGAAGAAGAACCTGAACAACCCGAGGAGCACGCACAACAATCGACTCAAATGCCTCCATATTTTCAATCCTTTATGGAGACATTTGATTTCCGTTATGCGACAATGGATTCGCGCTTTTCCTCTATAGAGTCTCATTTATCCACAATGGGAGCTCAACAATTAGAGATTCTTCAGGAGATGCGTGCAAACAATGAAGCAACCAATGCTCGTATTAATGAACTAACTCATGAAATAGCTGCTATGCGAGCCCGTTTTCCTCCTACCGATCCGGATGCTTGATTTTGTGTTTAGCTTTAAAACTTTGAACAAAATGAATATTGTTTCAACATTTTGAATTGTTTGATTTTGTGGATTGTTGGATTTTGGATTTATGGATAGTGTGAACTTATATGTTTGGTGTGTTTTATTCGTTATTGCATCATTATTAGCAATATGACCAATTTTGCCATATCACATTATTTATGAATATTGATTACGGAACTAATGGCTAACGTTTCTCTTAATTGTGATCTTAGCAGCTTATGCATACATATACCTAATCAAATGGCTTAATATTTTTCACGTTTATTTGAATCTTTTTGATTTAACAAAAAGGGGGAGAAGAAGTGTGTTTAAGTATGTGTTTTTAAAATGATAAATGGGAGAAGTGTTAAAGTGTGTGTTTTTAAAATGATAAATGGGAGAAGTGTTAAAGTAAGGGGGAGTAATTTCAAAACTTGATTTCAAAATCTTAAAATTACTAAAATGTTTTGTTATATCAAAAAGGGGGAGATTGTTGAAAACATTTTGATATTTCGATATAACAAATTAAGTTAAATGAATTTTAAGATTTTCCAAAATGATTTTCTAAAGTATGTTCGATAAATTTATTCGAATATAAAAACATTACTCCAAATATTTCAAAAATCATTTTTAATCCTTACTTAAGTGTAAAATTAAGTTTTAATCTTAAAACAATTTCAAAATAATCTTTCAAAGTATTTCGAACCATTTCAAACCCAAAATTTCCAGATTGCTCAGAGGGAACCGATTCCCTCCCATAGGGGGTACCGATTCCCCCCCCTGAATGGTTTGACTCCGAGATTTCCAGAATGCTCGGAGGGAACCGATTCCCCCATAGGGGGTACCGATTCCCCCCTGTTCAACGGTCGAAATATTTGAATTTTACACTTAGGGAACCGATTCCCCCACGCTCCAAGCTGTTTTATTAATTGTTTTCACACTAAAACGGCTATATTATCTTCATTAATTATCCCCAACGTTCAGAAGTGATTCAATGTGTATTTAAACAAGTTCTGAAGCCCTTGATCAGCAAGAAATCATAGAGAAACAAGAGAGAAAGCATCAAACACAAAGTTTGTGCAATTCAAGCCAATTTTCATTCAATATTCATTTTGCTTTCAAAGAACACTTATTGTGCTCATTTGTAATTTTCTTTGAGTGTTCTTTTCTTGTTCTAGAATTGTGCAAACATCTTACCTTGTGAGGTTTTCTTGTAAGTTTGCAAATTTGTAATATTCTCTTTGGGAAAAAGAGTGTTCTCAAGAGTTGGGGTATACTCTTGAGGGAATTGTAAGGTTATCTCTTTGGCCTCAAAAGAAAGAACAAATTAGTGAATTTGTTGGAAAATCCTTAGTGTGGATAGCTAAGGTAGTGGACGTAGACTTTATTTGAGAGAGTCGAACCACTGTAAATCGCTGTGCAATTACTTTCAATTTTCTGCAAAAGCTTCCACAAAAATTTTAATTGCCAATTCACCCCCCTCTTGGCCGATTCCGTCAATCGATTAACTCAACACCTTCTCAACAAAACATGTCAATGAGACCCCCACAAACCATGCCTACTGCACCTGCCCTGCGTCCTCTTCATCAACACTTGCTATGGGTTGGCTAGATATCGTGGTATGTGTCTGACAAACTAATGTGGTTTTATAGCTTAATAAAATTATGAAAGCATGTTAGGTTCTTTTTTTTAGTGGAATTTTATGATTGGATGCAGTTTTATATTTTCACATGCAAGTTAAAATGTTGAGCTTGCATGGATCTTATCAATTAGATCAACTCAGCAATCGCGAGGTTGGTAAGAGATTAATTATTATGCATTGCATCCAAAAGATGTAGCTCTATTTACCTTTAGTTTCATTGAAACATTTTAATAGTTAAGAGGTTCGTGCAAGTCTTTGTTCAGTTATTTGACTAAAATGTGTTTTAACTTGGAAACGATTGTTGTTATTATGCTAGTTCTGTTTTTGGTTGTTTCAACTAAGTAGTTCCATATATTCTTTGCATTTCCATCCGTCAAGCTTTTCACCTATTCACTTTTCTAAAGGTGTTCTGGTTTTAGTGTGCTCACCAGTAGACTCATCAGGGTTTAAGAAGTATGTTACAAATAATGTTGGGTAATGCTAATAGTCTCTGCTCTGTAACATGCCATTGGATAGAATTGTATATTTCTCACTTGTTATACATCAGACCATTCACAGTGGTATGTACTTTCCTTGTATTACATATCTCGTTTATTTATTTTCTTCTGTTAGGGGTTAGAAAGCATGTACAGTTTGGCACAGAAAAGCATTCAATTGAAACAAATGGCCTCTGTACATAAGTTGATGGGGCTTATAATTAAAATTCTTGGGGAAAATACTGAGGTGACAAATGGGGATAAAATATTAATTTACAATCTACGTTAAATTCTCTTTTTGCTTCCTTATCTTTAAGTTAGATTGTGCTTTTGTCTGTTCTCAGGTTGTTTTAGCAGAATGCTTGAAAGGATTTGGTCCTTGGTAAGCTGTCATATTTCCATCTTTATATCTTTCTGTTTGTTAGGAATGCAGTTTTGGAGCCTTTTTCTGGGTGCTATTGATTTAAAATATGTTTGGTCCGATAAGTTGTTAGAAGTTATCATGAAATTCAAGCTTGGATGTTTCTGGACAATTATTAAGATATATCTCTATATTTTGCTTATCATCATGAAGGTTGCCCATGCCATAGAGTTGTTGACTGCTGGGACTGACCATGCAGAAATGTGTTGTTAACTTTTTTAACGTAAGATATAATGGATTTTCATATAAACTGATGATTTATTTGGATATGAAACTAGAGATCAGGTTTGCATTGCCATGGATGGGGCCTTTTCAAGTGGCATTCCAATTGGAGTAAGACCTCATGAAGCAAAATATCTGTGCAAGAAATGACAGGACGATACTAGCTCTGCATCATTGTTTTCCCATATAAACTGGATTTATCTATTTGAATTTAAGCGCCTCATTGTGACGAAGAGTTTTGAAGAATGTGTAAGATTAGAAACAAAATATCTTAGATATTATTGTTTATTATAGTTAATAATGTTGAACTACATTATATTTTACGTTAATGTAAACTTTGATTTATTATTATGGATTTCATTTTTCTTGTTATGGATTTTAAGTTTGTTGTTATGGATGTCAAGTTTATTGGAAAATGCTACAGGTTAAATTTGGGTAATAAAAGAGTAGAAAACAACATTTGACAAATTAGTTTTAATTTGCAAAATCAATTTCTTTTAGCTATAGAGAGGTAATTAGCGGCGTTTGTATCTTAAAACGCCGCTATAGATATGATATTTTGCGGCGTTTGTTCTAAAAAACGCCGCTATATACCAGATCTTTTGCGGTGTTTGTGAGAAAAACGCCGCTAAATCTGAAGACCTATTGCGGCGTTTGTGGGAAAAACGCCGCTAAATATTAACACCTATTGCGACGTTTGTTGGAAAAATGCCGCCAAATATCAACACCTATTGCGGCGTTTGTCCAACAAACGCCGCTATATATCGTTACCTATTGCGGCGTTTTTTGTTACCAAACGTCGCGAACTTTAGCGACGCTATTTGCATCGGCGCTTTTTGCGGCGTTTGTCATAGCGCCGCAGGTTTTTTTTGCGGCGCTTAAAAACGCCGCTATAGGTAAAAAAAACGTCGCAAATGTACAGTTTTGCTGTAGTGTACGTAAATTTTTAGATAAGATCAATTTATGTGTTTATCTATACATATAAAATTCTAACTAATTGTCGCTTAAATCGTAAATTGGTGTAGTAAAATAAGAAAGAAAAAGAGGATTGTATGAAAACGAGAAGAAATAATTGTATTATTATCTCGATTTGAATCGTGTATAATTTTTTTTATGGTGAATAAAAGTAAAACTTAACTAGATCAAAACTAACAAAATCACGAACTCGTCTTTGCTCCTTCTTCCTGGAGAATTGATTGAATAGCCTCTGGAGGCGTTTGGAATATTCGACCTGCAAATTCCTTCTTTTGTGCCATCTTTGCTAAGCTGTCAGCTATCTTGTTCGCATCCCTTCAAATATGCTTTATTTCTACCATCCATTGTCTCTCCAGCAGATCACGTATGTGCATGATGATAGTAGGTGACGTTGCCTTTGGCGAACTCCGGGTTAATAATCTATATTCATCAGCAATATCCGTCTCTAGTATCACCTGTTTTTTTCAAATGCACCCCAAAGTTCTGCCTCAAGAGCCGAACATATCCCCACTGCTTCTGCAAATCCAATCAGCCAGTCTCCATTGCTATCTCGAATCGCTCCCCCACATGCTGCATAACCATCTTGTATGTCTCTTGCCCCATCTATATTGGTCTTCAACCATGCAGACGGTGGAGGTATCCATTGAGGGTCGCTTTGTTCCTTCCAGGTTCCCGGTTGCTGAGCATTATTGGCCGATTCCCTTGCTCGTATGCTTTCCTGCTGTAATCTTCTACCTTGGTCTAAAACTGAAAATTCGTTTTTCTGGTTCGAAAATGTGTATATTCCTGTGTTTCCAAAGAGCCCATACTATGGAGCCAAACAAAAGGTCTCAGTCTTTCGCATCTATCGCAAAACGTTCTTGTTTTTCCAAATTTCCAGGGCTGTTGGGCACATTCGTAGAACATGGTCGATTGTCTCTTCCGCCGCTCCACATATGTCGCAATTGGCCCGTGTACTCATATGTCGACGTACTCGCTCACTATTTGTGAAGACGCTTTTATTAGCAATAAGCCATAAGAAGATTTTTACTCGTTGTATTCCTCGATACTTGGGAATTGTTGTCCATGTTTTATCTTCTGCACTTAAGGTATCGTCTGTGTGGATATCATATGCTGATCGAACCGTAAATAGTCTGTTTGGATTCCATTTCCATCCTGGCCTATCGGTGATCTGGTTTTGTTTTGGTGGCATGGTTGCCATAAGTTGGTGTAGTATCTCCTGGGGAAGTAACGTCTCTATTAGCGGCCACTTCCATTGTCCTTGTTCATCCACCATGTCCGCAACGGTTATGAGCGGTTATTTCGATGCCAAGTTCGGATTACTTACCTGGTTTATTAAAGGTTCGTTATCACTTAGCCAAGGTTCTTTCCAAAAATCAATGGAGTTTCCATTTCGGATAATCCATGTCAGACTCGATCGTACATCGTTCCATATTAGACTGATTCCTCGCCACAACCTCGAGTATTTTTTTCTGGATATGTCCTCTCGAACCATGTCATTCCATTTATATTTGGTTCCCAGCACTTGAGCCCATAGTTGGTTCGGATATAGTACGAGATTACAAGCAATCTTCTTGAGGAAAGCATCATTTTGTTTTCCCAGTTTCTTGAAGCCGAGTCCCCCCTTTCTGCAGGAGAGCAGATTGTGTCCCATTTAATTAGACTAATTCCTTGCTTCTCATGTGTTTTACCCCATAAGAATTGACGAATCACCTTCTCAATTTCAGCACAAGTGCCTTTGGGTAGCATGGTGGATTGCATCGAGTAAAATGGAATCGTCGATAAAACGGCTTTAGCCAAAGTAATTCGTCTTGATCGGAACACAAGCTACCATCTCGAGTCTTGAGTGATTGAATGTAATTAGTTCTCCTTCTTGACATATCAGATACCATATAGAACTCCAAATCTAATGAACATTTAATATTTTTTTAATCTAAATACTTGAGTTTCTTAATTTTATTTATTATTTTTTTTTTATAAATTCTAAATATAATTATAGTTTCGTCTAGAAGGAAGAGAAATGATAAACTTTAAGAAAAGAAAAAAAAAAGGTAACGAACCAAATGTGCTTGCTCAATTTAAATTTATTATTATTATGATTGAATTAATTTTAATTTTATATAATTTATTTATCTAAATCAAGTAAATGTTATGTCCGTAAAATATAATTATTGCAACGTAATATTTTTTTAATGATTTATTTTATTAATATAGGATGGTTATAAGAGATATTATTTATTTTAAAGATTTTTAATTATTTAACAATGTATCTTTAAATACTTTGTAGTTGTTGGACTCAAACGTGAGATTTATAGGGATAACAAACCTATTTTACTTAAATTTTTGACTAAAAATATTTAAAAATAAGAATAAAACTGATAATATTTTTATTTAAGACTGACATCATTGGTTCTCCGCCGCATAAACCGTCATGTGCTTCGCCTTAGACATCCGCCACGTGTCCCATTAAAGTTAACGTTTTTCTTTATTGTTTTTATAATTCCATTCAGCCCCGGCCACCTGTAATTTCCAGAACCATCAATTTACAGAAATCCTTTTAACGTTTTTCAAAGATTTTCCCGACGACTTACGCTATGTTGAACACATTTTTTGTTCCGTCTACTTTTGTAGTGTAGTAAAAAACTTGAAGACAAATCCAAAACCAATTTTTTTATTCTGTTTCTTCTTCTCTTCGTTTTCGTTCCACCATAAATTTTTGCAGATAAGCTTCCAATTAAAAAAATATCAGTTTTTTCCATCACCATACACCTTGCCCTTATATTTGTTTTTCTGGGTAATTGTGTTTTAAATTGATTTCGTTTTTCCAGAACATTAGTGTAGAGGAGAAACAAAACTCCGGGTATTTAACCCTTTTTTTTCCTGTCCATGATCTGTTCATCAACTAGAACGATTGTGATACCCGGAGGAACTAAAATTTACAAACATTCTCATTTGCATGTGAAAACGAACGTTCTCCATTTGAAACCCAAGTTTGTATACAAGGATTTCAATCGTTTAATCTCGTCCGCTTTCAAAAGAATGGCGGTGGAGCCTTTAACCTCAGGCGCGAGTGGTCGTATAAACGCGCTGTTCTCTTTGCGTGCTTTGAGGAGTCTCTTGTTGGTTTTGAATGCCGTCGTTTTGATGCTTCTTTTGCCGTTCCGGGGAACGATACGTGCCTCCGTGATCGGTTCCGGGGAGAATGTGGGGAGGGAAGAGAAACAGGAGAGCCGGAGGAAAGGGTGTTCGTCTTCGTCGGCCGTGGTGAGGGTTCCGGTGGCGATGTTGCCACGTAGGAGCGCGGCGGTGGTTGTGGACCAGGAGGCTGCCGCGAGGCGGTCGCTGGCGATTCAGAGGGTGGTTCAGGACGATGATGACGAAACGGTGAGGGAGTTTTCGCTGGTCACTAGTGCAAGAGGTGACACGCTATTCACCCAGTCTTGGACTCCAGCTTCAGTCATAGTCAGGTCGGTTCCAATTAAAAACAGTAATTTGCTCACTTTTGTTTATGCTTATGCTAATGGTTTCTTCTCAATTTAATTTAATTACTTAGAAAATAGCTTAGGGATGCCGACTGAAGCCTGCAGAAATGGTTGAGTTTCCAATGACACTATTGGTTAAAACCATGGATGAAAGGAAATGTCTTGTTTCTATTTCTGCCCTATTAATCCCAGTCCCTGCAGCTGGAGGGTGCCCAAAAGATTGCTCTCTCTTTGTTTTTAATATTATGGTGTGATTACAAGGTATTATATGTTTTAATCTTTTTTAGTTATTGACAACTAACACACCTATAACCTGCTCAATCCCGTTTCGGAGAATAACCTTTCTTTTTATCGCGAGGCCAAACATTTCTGTTTTTCAACTCTCCTCTTTCCATCCTTTCACTTTTTTAATCAACCAAGCACACCCTAGACTTCTGGTTATGGTCCCCTACCTTCTTTTTCCCGCATATTGGTAGAATATTTTGGCAGTTGTTAAGGAGATAATATTTCCAATAGTCTCTGCCATAGTTTGTCACATATTTGTCTAAAGTCTTGCAAGTGCCTTACCATCTTCCAAGGGAGTTATCATTTGGCACATTTTCCTATAGAATTGGACTTATTCAAAAGGAAAATCTGGTAGCACAAAATGCTTTTGTCACTGATGGTTCCATGCGTAAAATTTATTTTATTTATGCTTAGTGAGTTAATAGGAATTGATATTCTTGTTAAATGCTTGAGAATTAGTTAATATGAAGCGAGAACTTTATGAAGTGTGCTGAAGACAATGTAATAAATTAAAATGAGCAAATGGGAATGTTGGAAGAGTTTTTACTATAAATGTAAAAGCAAGAAACAAAATCGAGCTTTAAGGGACTGAAATAAGAATATCCCTGTGAGAAAAAGTTTCAAATCTGTCTTTGCTTGAAGTGAATTCGACTGTATGTATAAATTAGATGTTTACATGGATGGTAGACAAAGACATTTATGCTTTGGTATTAAGAGTCTTTGTTGGCCGGTTTAGGCCATGTTTTCTGATATGCTCGATGGGAGGATAAGAATTTAAGGCGAACTGTGAAAATTTTAACTGATTAATATGAAATTAGAATAGTTAGTTTCTCGCTCATCCTTTGAAAACTAAGCAACTAATCGAAGTTTACTTCACGTAGACTAATTTATGGGCATTTTCGTTGATAAATGATCTACATAATTCATGTGCATTTCTTATATGATTTCTTTATATTTTGCATGCTTGTTTTCAAACTGGTTGCTTTATTATTCACTTTGATGGTGATGTTATTTGCATGTTTTTTTTTCAGGGGAGTAGTTGTTCTTTTGCATGGCCTGAATGAACACAGGTTTGTTTTTCAATCCGATGCCGTTGTAGAGGTCCTGTTCAATTGATTCTGTGGCCTTTTGTTTCTCTCTCTTACAATGTTTCCATTTTTACAACAGCGGGAGGTACAGCGATTTTGCGAAGCGTCTAAATGCTAACGGATTCAAGGTCTATGGAATGGACTGGATTGGTAAGTTCAATTTCCATGTAAAATCACATTCTTCTTGGCCCTGAATTCTGTCTTACTGATGTTGCGTGCCATGTATTTTTGATGTACATGAGTAGAATGAAAATCAGAGCTCATATTATGTGGTCAACTTGACCCATTTCTGGTAAACCAGTAGTTGTTTCTACATTTTATTTTCAATAATTCTTACCATCAAGAGTGCCTTTCATTCTACATCTATTGTTGGAGCCTCAAGGTCCCTCTTACTGTATATGAATTTTTATGGTGATTTCTTTTGGTCGTAATGGCGAGTGATAATATGATGCTGGCCTCCCAGTAGAAAGGAAATATTAGGATGAAGGGATATATTGTTCTTGTTATGTGCTCATAAATTTGTGTTTTATATATATATATATGTGCGTGTGTGTGTGTTTTCAGGCTTTGTATCCTGACCACTGCAACTAAGATTCCAACACTCACTTTCCTTGTACTTTCTCGACACTAATCAAGTCAATGTATCCTTTCAAGATAACTGTTAAATATTAAGGGAAGAGATCATGTTCAAAATGGAGTTAGAAACTAGAACTGGAAAAGTAAAGTTAAAAACGAAGGCAGCTTCTACCATTTTGTTGAACATCACGGACACAGAAAAATTAGGAAAAAAGGGGGAAGGCTTCATCATTTTTTGATAATTTCAACTATTTTTTGTGAAGTCTTTGAATTGCCAAAATACAGCTGCCTACTTATTTGGAGAAATGTGTTTTCAGCCTCAACATAAAAGAATGCTTTGTCTACAAAGGGCATTTTAGCCTGCTTATGTTTGTTGAATATACACTTTAGTTTTCGATGCTAGTGTAAAATCGATTTTAAAACAACTTTTTCCTTCATTCCTTGAGATAATCCTTCACGGGTTATCTTCTATTTAATGTTGTTCATAGTCTAGATTCTAGAGACACGTTTTCTTCATCGATGCATCTATATTTGGATGTTGCAGGGGCTTGAGTATTTCCATTGGGGGAAGCCCATTGGTGCCAAAAAAGTAACACTTGAAGCACGTCATAATAAGTAAGCTTACTTTTAAGTGTTTATAGTAAGGAAGATCTGAAAAAACAAAAATATCTTCCTGTTTAGATGACCTGTAGAAACACGACGTACTGTTTTTGATGATATTCTCCTCATTATAGGCTACTCAGATTTCAGTTTAGATAAATTTTCCACAGTACTTGAAAGTTTCCCTGGTAAAAAGATGTAAAAAACGAGAAACCTTCTTCGATGAATGTTGCATCTTGCAGCGTGGCAGCTTAAGCATAAAACAATATATCTCCAGAACCGCTATGATAAAATCAACCAAGACTAGTTGAAAATATGCTTTCTAACTTCATCTACCATCCCCCGGGTTATGGCTCGCAACTTTCTTCTTTTAAATGGAAGTTGTTTGTTGTAAGCTTTTATCTTTGGTGGTTCATTGTTGATGGTCACTTCATTTTGCTTTTGTTTTCAATATTTGCTCTTCATATCCTGCAGGACATGGTGGAAGTGATGGGCTACATGGATATGTTCATTGTCTCGATTATGCTGTTACCGATATGGTATGTTTTAACATATCGACAAAAGTATAATATTTGAATCGAGTATTGGATCAAATTAAACCATCTTTGTTTGTCTTCCACTATGCTGCAGAAAATGTTCCTTGAAAAGGTTTTAGCCGAAAATCCCGGGGTTCCATGCTTTTGCTTCGGTCATTCAACGGGTGGTGCGATTGTCCTTAAGGTAAGGTTTCATAAAGAACAGCAGTTCCCCTGTAAATTTTGAATGAAATATTAATATGGTTTGTTACTTTTCTTTAATGTATGTGTTCATTATTCATTTCTGTTACCGAAACAGAAAAGCAAAACAGTTCCGTCTATTTTGTCCCACTAAACTTTCAACTATTTTCCATTTTAGGCTGTACTTGATCCGAAGGTCGAAGCCAAGGTATCAGGCATTATAACGACTTCCCCAGCAGTAGGTGTACAGCCATCTAATCCGATTTTTTGGTAAGCATTTCCATTAGTCGTATCTTCTTTCCAACTGGTTTTCCGGGTTCGGAAGAACGTGGTTCAACACAGGCATTAGTTTAAAACGATGACGAAGCTGATGAGTAGTTTCATTCATCATCTCCTCGTGTCTTCTACCTATGACAGGTGCTTGCCCCAGTTCTATCATTTCTACTGCCAAGGTGCCAGGTCAGTGTTTCGAATAAGAAGGGCTTGCCGGTTTCCAGGGACCCGGAGGCGCTGGTGTCCAAGTATTCGGATCCGTTGGTATACACGGGACCCCTCCGGGTGAGAACTGGGTGTGAAATTCTTAGAATTACATCCTACTTGCAGCAGAATATGAACAGATTGAGAGTTCCTTTATTTATTCTCCACGGCATGGATGATACCGTAACCGATCCTCGATCCTCGAGGAAACTGTATGAAGAGGCTGCGTCAACCGACAAAACTATCAAATTGTTTGAAGGGCTGTTGCATGATCTCCTATTCGAACCGGAACGAGAAACCATAATGGATGACATAATCCAGTGGCTAAATTGTAGAGTGTAAAAGAGTTGTCTAAAGAGAGAGAACCGATGAACTCTTCAACTACCATAGATGGACAAAAATAGAAATAGGAAGAACTCCTAATGCAGTGAGCAATTCAAGCCAAATAAAGATTCTGGATTTTCTCTATCTTCATTTTCTTTGATGGTTGCTTTCTGGTCTGTGTTTTGTTGTATTGTTTACAGTTTAGTCTCTCTGCGTTTGTATTCATATTTCACGTTGTAGAAATCAAGTGTTTGTGACAGAGATCGAGTTGTGATAATTTTCAAATAAAATTTACATAATACAATAGGATTGGTCCTAACTCAATTTTTTTTTTCATTTGCTTTCTAAGAAAATTTGATTTGTTATAGATCTACATTTGTTCCATATAAATATGTGTAATTTTGAAGATGATTGCTTGATTTTCGATAGTAGTTTTAAGAAAGTTTCAATGTTATAGGGTATCGATATGTCCGAAGAGTTTCGATAATATCTTTCAAATTATTAGGTTTTGTATTGATTAATCCGGATCGATCTACATCACACATCTGATTTTGGTGGGTGCGTCTCTTAACATGAATTTTTTGCATACACAAAGATTCAAACTCAAGATCTTACTTAAGCGATATCAAATTGCTTACTACTTGAATTGTGTAGAGTTTTACTAGGTGTTCTGCCTTTTTAATTTTGTTGAAGATTTACGACACCTTTTGTTGATTTTATTTTTAGCATTTTAAAATAAGGTTTGGCTGCAATATATTTATTTTGTTTATATATACATGCTGCACTACTTACGTAAAATTAAGGCCACAATGTTATCGATTGCACATTGTCTTTAATGGGAAGGTAGTTTTTATGGTTAAATTACATGTTTGGTATCTAAATTATTAATTTTGGTCTGTTTTAGTATTTAGACTTTTAATTTTTTTCAAAATCATACTTAGAGTTTAATTTTTGTTTTATTTTAGTACATCGCCGTTAAAAAATTTAGTTTTTGTTTCATTTTAGTATCTCGTTCAAAAATAAAACGCTAAGTATTGAGAAGATTAAAAGTTTAGTACTAAAACAGAACAAAATTTATAATTTAAGTACTAAATGTGCAATTTACCCTTTTTTTATTTTTTAAATTGATGCTTTGACTTATGGAGTGGGCAAAGTAATTTTTTTTTATTCTTTTTGGGATTTAAAGGTGCAAGTCTCCCACTCACATGGCTTGTTTCTTGAGCCATCACTATTCAACTTTGGGGTAGAAATTTCAGAAGACACCAAAAAATAAAGGGACCCCCAACACCCCAATTGATGATTAGGGTGCGTTGATGATAGCTTTTTAATTTCCCATCAATTAATAGCTCATAACAAAGCCATTGGGCCTTTCATATCCTTTTTAAAGCATTTGTCAATTCATGGAAACCCATAATAGCTTCTTTTTGCCCCTAAATTTTTGTTTTTTTGGCTCAGTAAATAAGTTTTATTAATAATAGAGATTAATGACAAATATGCCAACAAAAAAGAAAAGCAGAAAGAACTTTTCACAACCCCAAATCACCTCGTTACTAATAGGTTCAACTTAATTCTGCAGGTGACGAACCAAGGCAAATCCTGAATCAATTTGAATATTTGATAGGGTTGATGTCATTCTCGAAATCAAGAACAACAGTTGTAACGACCCGATTTTTCTAAGTCAATATTTGAATGTTGAGCCAAGAATTTGTTTAATAGATTTATTATAGCGTGAAGATTCATTCGTTCGAATTTGAGTCCAATAGGATTAGAAATTAGCCTTATTGGAGATAAAAAGAAAAAATTTAAGCTTAAGGTGAAAGAGAAAGGACTTATTTAGGAAAAATATGACTGATATGGGCGAGTTTATGGCTAATTTAGGCGTGACTTTTGGGGTGGTCAAACCAATTCTCTTTCTTATTTTCCCTAAAACTCCTTCCTTTCATCTTTTCTCTTCTTTCTTTTCCTTCCAAGTAAGTAAGAAAGAAAAGCTTGCATCTTTATTAATCTACTTCATCCATTAAAAAATCCAAAGTAAGATTCATGATCTTTGGATCATAAGATTAAGGCGAGCTCACCATCTTCTTCAATGTTGGCTATGAGTTCATTCAAAGGTTTCGAAAGGTTTGAGCTTCAAAAGCTTTCTCCCGTGTTTTTCATTCATTTTTATGGCTTATTTTTTTTATTTAACAACTGGTATTCATCCTTTTTCATGTTAAAATTATTGTTGACTTTTGGTTAGTGGAAGAGTGGTGCAAGAACCCCAAAAGAGAATGGTCAAGCAAGGTTGGTTCTTGGAGGATTTAGAAAGGTATTTGGGTAGATTGGATGATGAGGTAAAACACTCTAACTCTTCTCTACTACTTCTAGTGCATAACATCTAGCGTTGCTTGCTTGTATGGGGTGGAAAAGCATGTACGGGCTTGGGTGCTTGATTAATTATTATAGACGTTTTGGACGTTACATTGGTGTCAAAATTATGTATGATGACCCTAATGACTTTCATAAGCTTTAATAATCAACTTAGGCATTAAAACAAGTGTTTGACATGAGTTTAAGGGTGTTTCCCAATGGAAACAATGTATTTATAGGTTTTAGCATCGGTATTGGATGAACAATATCGATACTTAGTTAACAATGGAAAAAATTAGGCTATTTTGTAAGGGTAGTATCGATATTGTAGAGGGTAGTACCGATACTAAATTAGGCTATTTTTGGTCATCTTCGAAACTAAATTTGTTACCGATACTCAAGGGTGTATCGATACTACTTGAAAGAGTATTGATACTAAGGACATTTTAGGAGAATTTTGAGGCTATTTTTAGTATTGATCCTCAGGGAGAGTACTGATACTCTAGAGTATATGTTGATACTCATTTAAAGGTATTGATAGTATCAGTGATGATTGTTCAATGGACTTTATCATGTGAAATATACTCAAGAGTAAAAAATTTAATAGAAGTTGAGATCGAGCACTTAGCTTAAATGTGAGAAATTACTAAATACCCTTAGAAGGGATGAAATTACTAAATTGCTCTCATGGGTCTAAGTGAGTGAAATAACGTAAATTAATAAGAGTTTAAGTTGTAAATTGATGAACAATGGTGTAAGACTCGAGTGAAGATTCTAGAAACATTATAATTGATTAATAATGGGAGGAATAATGATTCTAAGATAATAATTTGAAAGATTAATAGTGGGATGTTAATGATTTGTGATGAGATGTTTACTTTTATAACACGAGCTTGATAATGAAGACTCGATAATAATATTATGGTGATAATATGAAATGCATGATAATCATAAGAACCTTATGAGATAAGATTCTACAAGACTTATGTCTTTGTTTGACACTCGAGAAACAACAATGAAACCCAAGTTACTTGTGTATGACAGTTATCTATTGTATGATGTATGTATGATGGGTTATCCAAATATACTAAGAGTGGTTCTAAGGCACTATAAAAATGTTCTAGTTGGATGTTGCTCTAATGCATTTGTAACCTAGACTCATCCATTACTCTAGAGGAGTAGGCTAGTCGGATGTATGTTCTTAATGAAGATGTGACCCAGGTTTCACCCAAGGTATTGGCTATGTGGGACCACTAGAAGTATGTTCCTGATATGAGTGTGACCCATGTCTTATTCAAAGTATCTATATCGTAGGCTAAAGGGGTATGAGTCCTGTGATGTGTGTGTGACCCTAGACTAGACCATGATGTCTGCTTGTGTGTTGTTGACGAGAGTTCGAGCTTCATGACCCGAGCCTCATATGGAAAGTGTTTAAGCGCAGTGACCTGAGCCTCATCCTTGGTATTATATTGTGATTGGATGCGCGTGTGAGCTCCGTGACCTGAGCTTCATCCTTGTTGTTATGTTGTGATTGAGACTGAAACGTAGATATGCATGATATAGATGGCTAGATAGCATTAATGACATTTGTAGTATCGTTTCTCTAATTATACTTGTTGGCATGCATATGTTATGAATGCATGGAGTATAGTAAAGCCTATGTGTGGCGCTGAGTTTGTGAGCTCAGCGTTCAAAATGTGTTTCCGTTCATAGGTTACAAGTTATTTTGAGTGCGATGAGATAATGATATCATCGAAGGAGTCTCAATGGAGTACCAGACTATAGTGATTACGACTTGATGTGCATGTAGAGGTTATAATTTGAAAATAAATTAACTTGTAATAATTTCATTTTCGTAAGTTGTTATAATTTTGAACTCACCACATATAAATCAACAATAGCAGAAAATGAAATTAGAAATCAATCCACAACATGAAAAAAACCCGTAACTCCTAAATTTGACAATTGACCAATACCAGAACAATCACTCCATCGGACACGAGACTAAATCAAATTGATAAACCCTACCTTCAAGAAGACGCTTATTTGTTATCATGATGATCTTCCCTGCTTTGGACCCTCGGATTGATTTGTATACACATTTTGCGTTCGTGGATAGGTTTCTCACGTCGCTTAACTCTGATTTGCAATTTGTCTGTGGTCTTTCAGTAGCTTCGTCACCTTTTGTGGTTCTTTTACTGATGCAGTCAGATTTTTTCGCATCTTTATTTTATTCGAGTTTTTTGGTTAGATTTTTTTATCCTTTTCCTTCTTTGGTCTTTATGTGATCTAGGTCGCTAATTTTTGTCTCAATGATAATAAAAAATTATCATAATTATGTCGTAACCGGTTTTCGTCCGGACACGAATTTTTATTTGGCGGGGAAATTGATGTGAATAAATGGTTTTGAAAATAATTTGGGAGTCGCCATCGGCCTTTTGGGTCAGGTAGGTCGAATACCTAAAAATTATTTTTTTTAAAAGAGTTTTAAGAAGACACCAATTAAAAAAAAATGAACTGATCTGCATTTATAACCAAAAATTCGTTCTTTTTAATAGTAAAAAGGGATTCGTGGTCGGTTACGTTTAGGGAAGGATTAGCACCCCTACAACGCCCAAAATTGGTACTTTTTAATTATAAATTGTCTCTATTATTAAAATTTTAAAAATTCAAAAATATATTTAATTTATAATTCTATTATTTCAAAATTATAAAAAAATATTTTAAAAATATCAGAAAAGAACTTCTAGGTGCCTTAAGACAGCTCTTTTCTTTGATATTGATAAATATTAATTTAAATAATATTGTTTACTTTTTAATTTTAAAATATCAGAATAGGACATCCAGTTGTATTAAGACTGTCATTTTCTTCGATATTAAAAATAAATATTTAAAAATTACTATTTATTATATATATATTTATGAATATATAAAAATATTTAATAATATAATAAAATAACAATAAAAATACTACTAAAACAATATATTTAAAAACAATAAAATAAATGAAGACATATAAAATAACGGACTAAATTATAGTAAAAATAAAATTAAAAATCTAATTCATAATTAATCAAAATTATAGGGATTAAATATGTTATTTCTTTATTTAATAATTTAATGACTAAAATAAAATGATCTAAAATTCGGATATTATAATAAAATAAATTAAAAATATAAACTAGGGGTTAAAATATTATTTATTAAAATTAAAGGGATTAAATCTGTTATTTATCCTAAATATATTATTTTAATATAAAAGACTAAAATGAATAAAAATAAAATTTTGAGATCAAATTATAAATTATTATAAATTCAATTTAGTGACTAAAATTTAAAGTTTATAAGTTGGGAGAACTGCGGACGGGGTTTAACTATTGTTTAATTACGCGCATAGTCCTTCCCGAAACGACGTCGTTCGGGAAGGACTATAAAAGTCCAAAACCGGCTGGCCCGAAGGGCCAGCTATCTCATTTCTCATTTCACTCTCTCTCTCTAAACTGAGAGAGTTTTAAAACTCTCTCGCCTCTCTCTAGCTTCCCTCACCGGAGGGAAGCCGGTCACCGGACGGCAACCGTGTGCCGCCGTGATTGTCACCGCCGGCCACCGCATCCGGTGGCCGGAAAAAAATATTTTTACACTAATAGATAGATCGGACCGTCCTAAGGACGGTTCCGGTGTTATTTCCTCCTAAAAAGCTCCCAATCGGAGCGAATCTACAAAAGTACCTTCGGTGTTTCGAAGGTTCCGGTGAGATCCGGTGGTCGGGGCTTCCTCGGTAAGTTTCTTTTCTTCCTTTTTCCTTCTTTTTTTTTTGTTGCTTTGTTGCTGAGATCGTTGGTAGTATGTATATATTTTTTTTCTTCTGTTTTGTCTCTCTCTGTCTCTGTGTTCTCTGTCTTTCCTCATTCATTCTCTGTCTCTGTCCCCTTTTTCTTTTTCAGGTTGGGGTGGTGGCTTTTATAGCCACCACCGGTGTGGCCATCGGACCAGTCCGAAGATGGGGTCTCAGTGAGTCACCGGACTACCAGTGGTGACTCACCCCGTAGCCATGGCATGGACGGCTGGCGTTGATCTTCTGGAGTCTTTATTTGGGACGTGGCAGCGGCGGAGGCGGCGAGAAAGTGTCGGCAGCCGCGTGGAAACTGGGGCGGCGCCGCGTGGCCCTAGGGTATCAAACCCTAGGGTTTCCCTCTGGAGCCATCTGGACCGTTGGATCTTGCCAGATCCAACGGCAGCAAGCTGAGGCGGCTGGTTTAGATTAGGGTTAGGAAACCCTAACTGGAAACCCAAATGTTTAGGGTTTCTGGTTTGATTTGGACCGGTTCTGGTTTGTTTGTAACTGGGCCGGTCCAGTTGTAATTGGTCTGTAATTATTATTTATATATATGTTTAATATATTTAATAATAATAATAATAATGATAATAATAATAATAATAATAATAATAATAATAGTAATAATAATAATAATAATAATAATAATAATAATAATAATATGGATAAAAAATTAATATCTTCAGCTGCCCCTCTTTGCTCATTCTTGTGTTAACAAGAATAGGGCAAAGATGAAAAGATAATAAAATTTTTTATCCATTTTGACTTTACTTTGATCATAATGGAGATATTGAATAAATTCTTCTCTCTCTCCAGATAAGTTCTTCTTATTATGAACTTTCTGCTGGGGATGATGATGACCTCCTTTCTGTGATAGAGTCATTCAAAAGGTTGAATAAGCTCTTGATGAGTTCTTCTCATTATGAACTTTTTCTAGAAAGGCTGATGCTAATCTATCTCCTTCTGCGATAGAATTATGCAAAAAGTTGAACAAGTTCTTCTTATTATGAACTTCTTCTTTCTTCTTCAGATGAGTTCTTCTCATTATGAACTTCTCCGGAAAAGATAATCCATCAATTGATGAATTCAGGTAAAAGGTTGAACAAATTCTTCTAATTATGAACTTCTTCTTCCTTCTTCAGATGAGTTCTTCTCATTATGAACTTTCTCTGGAAAAGATGATCCCTCAAATGATGGATTCAGGTAAAAGGTTGAACAAATTCTTCTCATTATGAACTTCTTCTTCCTTCTTCAGATGAGTTCTTCTCATTATGAACTTTCTCTGGAAAAGCTGATCTCTCAAATGATGGATTCAGGTAAAAGGTTGAACAAATTCTTCTCATTATGAACTTCTTCTTCCTTCTTCAGATGAGTTCTTCTCATTATGAACTTTCTCTGGAAAAGCTGATCCATCAAATGATGGATTCAGGTAAAAGGTTGAACAAATTCTTCTCATTATGAACTTCTTCTTCCTTCTTCAGATGAGTTCTTCTCATTATGAACTTTCTCTGGAAAAGCTAATCCCTCAAATGATGGATTCAGGTAAAAGGTTGAACAAATTCTTCTCATTATGAACTTCTTCTTCCTTCTTCAGATGAGTTCTTCTCATTATGAACTTTCTCTGGAAAAGCTGATCTCTCAAATGATGGATTCAGGTAAAAGGTTGAACAAATTCTTCTCATTATGAACTTCTTCTTCCTTCTTCAGATGAGTTCTTCTCATTATGAACTTTCTCTGGAAAAGCTAATCTTTCAAATGATAGATTTGAATCTTTGCTAAAATCTTTGAAATTCCTGTTAAAAATTCAACAAGAATAAAAATGAATGAAAATGCACCTATTTTTGTAAACACCTAAAATATGATGCATGAATGTTAAGTTATTTGATTTCAGATTGGTGAATTGAATATTTCTTCAATTGTAAAAACCCAATAGATCTTTCTTTTTCAAATCAAAGAATATATCATCTTTGACAAATGTAGATGTAGATATAATGTCACAAAACCTCTTGAGAATAAAACTCAATAGTATAGGCTCTTGAAAAGCTTGCATTCAGGCAACATGTTGATTCTGATAACAATTCATCTGATTATGAAGTGACCTTTCAAGATGATTTCACAGATATCGATAGTTCTTCTAATACCGAGAAATCTTGAATTCTGATTCTGATGAGGAGAATAAACTGTTATACTTGACAAAAATGGGATTCTCATGGGCTGAAACTTCAATAGCCCTGGAGAAATGTGGTCCAGATTCATCAATTGCAGAATTGGCAAATTTTATATGTGCTGCTCAAATGACTAAGGCTGCTGATGCACTTCTTCTGGTAAAAAATAGGAAGTCATTATGCAATGATCCCAATTACAAGCAAAGGCGAAACTTGGGCTATGATTTTTGAAAAGGAAGAAGCAGAGGAAGCTTGAAAAGAAGCTTCTTAATGAAGATAATCATGCAGTTCATCTTTTAATTCCAATGATTGGTTCTGTAGTTCTTACCAGATCAAATAACTCAAAGAACACTTCCAGAAGATGCTATTGAGTATCCTTATTTTTACTATGAGCAAATTCATCTTCCAAATTCAATGATTGGTTTTTTGGGTTCATACCAAACCAGATAACTCAAAGAACACTTCCAGAAGATGCTATTGGCAAATTCATCTTCTAAACTCAATGATTGTTCTGTCCAACCAGATCAGATAACTCAAAGAACACTTCCAGAAGATGCTATTGGCAAATTCATCTTCCAAATTCAATGCTTGATTCTTTCCAATCAGATCAGATAACTCAAAGAACACTTCCAGAAGATGCTATTGGCAAATTCATCTTCTAAACTCAATGCTTGATTCTGTCCAACCAGATCAGATAACTCAAAGAACACTTCCAGAAGATGCTATTGGCAAATTCATCTTCTAAACTCAATGATTGTTCTGTCCAACCAGGTCAGATAACTCAAAGAACACTTCCAGAAGATGCTATTAACAAATTCATTTGTTCTATTTAATGTTTGGACTGGGATATCACAGTACTTATTCGATGTAAAGCCAGAATTTGTAGATTCGAAGCATTTCCATGCTGCTACACTAAAAAGGGCTATATTCTTAATTCTGCCAATTAAGAACAGATTTTCTCTTATTCTACTTCCTCCATGTGTTGATGCTTTTCCATTGACAAAGAAATGATGGCCTTCCTTTGAGTGTCCAGAAGTATTTTCTTGATGAGTGCTGAAAATGGAATCTAGTATGGGTTGGAAGGAATAAAGTTGCTCCACTTGAACCTGATGAGGTGGAAATACTTCTAGTTTTCTTTAAAAACCATACACAAGGATCTGTATAGAGACATATTTCCCAGTGATATCAATGTCTTGTTTCCTTTTGTTGGAATCAGTGCTGCAAAGATCACCTTCTATTGTCTTAGTATATTTTTGAAAACAGATGTGCAAGAACTGAATGGTGATCGGTTGGAGCAATTGATGAGTAGATTTGGCGGATTCGACTTTGTTGTCGGTAGGATCCCGTGTAATAATCTTGATGTTCATGGCTTTAAGCTAGTGATGATTTGCTTACTTTGTATTCCATGTATTCAAAAGTATTAACATAAATTGATATTCAGAAATCTTTAAATTATTTCAAAATTATGTTAATTCAATAGAAAAGAATAAATTGAATTTCCAAAAATAAATTGAATCTCAAATAAATTGAAATTGAAATAGATATAATTGTATTCAAAGTTATGGCAAGCATAAGAATAAAAATTCAAATGTCTCAACAAATTATAAGCATAAGTATTTCTAAATTAATCAAGTTGACACAATTTAGAGTAATGATGTAAGCTTTTGTCTGGAAGATCTCAAACGTTGTCAAAATGCTTGTAGATGTGAAATTTCTCCCAAACTGTCAAAATCTTAAGAGAGTTCAATTACCATATGCCTAATATCAACCTGCATTTGAGCCGCCTTTTCAGGTTTTCAACTCAAATCCTTCCTTTGGTTACAAGATGCCCTTTGCGGGTTTTCACCTTGACCCCCTTTTTTTTTTTTTCATTTTCTATTTTTTCTTTTCTTTCTTTTTTTATTTTCTTTCTTTTCTTTTTTTTCTTTTTTCTTCAAGCATAATACTTCTTGACAGAATCTGAGTTTATTGGATTTCTCAGAATTTTTCCATCCATTTCTGCCAAGATCAATGCTCCTCCGGAAAAGGCCTTTTTCACAACGTATGGCCCTTCCCAATTAGGCATCCATTTCCCACGGAAATCTTTATGTATAGGCAAGATCTTTTTTAGTACTAGATCACCCTTTTGGAATTCTCTTGGATGTACTTTTTTGTCATGAGACTTCATCATCCGTTTTTGATACATCTGTCCATGGCAAACAGCTTTCAATCTTTTCTCCTCAATAAGGTTCAATTGATCAAATCTAGCTTGGATCCATTCAGATTCATCCAATTTTATTTCTCTCAATATTCGAAGCGATGGAATCTCAACTTCAATTGGTAAGACTGCTTCCATCCCATAGACTAAAGAAAAAGGCGTTGCCCCAGTAGATGTTCGAACAGTAGTTCGGTATGCATATAGAGCAAAAGGTAACTTCTCGTGCCAATCTTTGTAAGTTTCAGTAATCTTTGTAAGTTTCAGTATTCTTTGTAATGATTCTCTTGATGTTTTTATTTGCTGCTTCAACTGCCCCATTCATCTTCGGACGATATGCCACTGAGTTTGCATGTTTGATCTTAAACTGTGCACAAAGTTCGGTCATCATTTTGTTGTTCAAAGTTCAGAGCATTATCTGTAATGATCCTTTCTGGTAGGCCATACCGGCAAACTATCTCTTTCTTTATGAATTTACAGACTGTGGACCTCTTAATATTGGCATATGAAGAAGCTTCAACCCATTTGGTAAAATAATCAATTGCCACAAGGATGAAGCAATGTCCATTCGATGCTTTTGGTGTGATTGCTCCAATGACATCTATTCCCCACATAGAAAATGGCCAGGGTGCTGTCATTACATGTAAAGGAGACGGGGGTACATGAATCTTGTCTGCATATATCTGGCATTTATGACATTTTCTTGTATAATCAATGCAATCTGTGTACATGGTAGCCCAATAGTATCCATATCTCATTATTTTTCTGGCCATGGAAAGGCCATTTGCATGTGTTCCACATATTCCACTGTGTACTTCTTCAATAACATTTCGAGCTTCACTGGTATTTAAACATCTCAATAGCATTTGATCATTGCTTCTTCTATACATAATCTCGCCATCAAGAAAATATCCAGCAGCCATTCTTCTCAAAGTTCTTTTATCAATTTCCGATGCATTTGGTGGATAACTTTGATTTTTGATATATTGCAGAATATCATGATACCATGGTTTACCATCTACCTCTTCTTCCACACTATAACAATGTGCAGGAATTTCATATACTTGCATTTTGATTGGCATCATATCAACTTTCTTAGTTGCTTGAAACATAGCAGCTAATGTAGCCAAAGCATCTGCCATTTGATTTTCTTCTCGAGGGAGATAATTGAAGGTAACTCTCTCAAATTCTTTCACTAATTTGAGGGTAAAATTTCGGTATTCCAACAATTTGGGATCTTTTGTTTCTCATTCTCCTCGCAATTGATACACCACTAACGATGAATCTCCATATATCTTGAGAAATTTGATTTTTCTTTCTATAGCTGCTTTCAACCCCATGACACAAGCTTCATATTCCGCCATGTTATTGGTGCAAAAGAACTCCAGTCTGCTTGTAAAGGGATAATAAATATTTTCTGGAGAAATTAACACTGCCCCGATTCCTCGTCCCAAAGCATTAGATGCTCCGTCAAAATAAAGCTTCCAAGTTGCAAATTCATCATTTGTTCTGACTTCTTCATTCATGGATATGCACAACAGATCTTCATCGGGAAAATTAAAGTTCAAAGGCTGATAATCATTTGATACACGACTGGCCAGAAAATCAGCTATGACACTTCCTTTTATCGCTTTTTGGTTGACATATACAATATCAAACTCAGATAATAACATCTGTCATCTAGCCATTCTGCCTGTCAAAGCTGGTGATTCCATTATGAACTTTAAAGGATCAAGTTTGGATATCAACCAAGTAGTATGGTATAACATATATTGTCTGAGTCTTCGAGTAGCCCACACCAGGGCACAACATAATTTTTGTATTGGTGGATATCGAACTTCACAATCAGTAAATTTCTTGCTCAGATAATAAATAGCTTTTTCTTTCCTTCCTGATTCATCATGTTGTCCTAGTACACATCCCATCGAATTTTCGAAGATCGTCAAGTAGAGAATTAATGGTCTATCAGGCATTGGTGATACTAAAATTGGGGCATTGGATAAATATTTCTTAATAATATCCAAAGTTTCTTGACATTCTTCATTCCAGACTTCAGGATTGTTCTTTCGAAGTAATTTGAACACTGGATCACATTTGTCAGTTAATTGAGAAATGAACCGAGATATATAATTTAATCTTCCCAAAAAGCCTCGAACTTCTTTTTTTGTATTGGGTGGTGGAAGATCTTGAATTGCTTTGACTTTATCTGGATCAATCTCGATTCCTTTTTTGCTGACCACAAATCC
Organism: Hibiscus syriacus; assembly: GCF_006381635.1. Classification (NCBI taxonomy): domain Eukaryota; kingdom Viridiplantae; phylum Streptophyta; class Magnoliopsida; order Malvales; family Malvaceae; genus Hibiscus; species Hibiscus syriacus. The sequence continues at coordinate 303,240 of NW_024062312.1, read as the reverse complement.
CAAAAGTTTCCCAGAAGTTACCCCAAAAGTGCATTTTGCGGGGTTGAGCTTTAATTGATATCTCCTCAATCTCTGGAAAAGCTTTCTCAGATTTTGAATATGTTCTTCTTCAGTTCGGGATTTGGCAATCATGTCATCTACATATACTTCAATCTCTTTGTGCATCATGTCATGAAACAAAGTTACCATGGCTCTTTGATACGTTGCCCCTGCATTTTTCAATCCAAATGGCATCACTTTATAACAGAATGTGCCCCACATGGTTATAAATGTCGTCTTTTCCATGTCTTCAGGATTCATTTTTATCTGATTATATCCTGAAAAGCCATCCATAAATGAAAACCATGCGTGCCCTGCAGTATTGTCCACCAATGTGTCTATGTGGGGTAAGGGAAAGCTATCTTTCGGACTAGCTTTGTTGAGATCTCTGTAATCCACACACATTCGAACTTTTCCATTTTTCTTTGGTACGGGAACAATGTTGGCTACCCATTCTGGGTATTTAGATGCCTGTAGGAAACCTGCATTGATTTGTTTCATCACTTCTTCTTTGATTTGCAATAACATTTCTGGCCTCATTCTTCTGAGCTTTTGTTGAACCGGTTTATATTCTGGATTGATTGGAAGCTTGTGTATCACTATATCTGTGCTTAAACCGGGCATATCTTGATAAGACCAGGCAAAGATATCTTTGAACTCTTGAAGGAGATTTATCAATTCTTGTTTTATCTGGATTGTCAGAGTAGTACCAATTTTCACCTCTTTTATTTCTTCATCTGTTCCCAAATTCACAGTCTCAACCTCTTCTTTGTGGGGTAGAATTTGTTTGTCTTCTTTTTCTACCAATCTTAATAGTTCAGTAGGAACATCACATTCCAGTTCATCCTCACACCCATTGATTTCTTCCAGACATATAGGCTGCTCTAAATTTATCACTGGATTAAATTTAGGAATGCACATGCTATTAACATGGTGACACCTGCAAATTTAAGTCGGACATATTTCCGAAAGAATATAGTAAATTTATGAAAATAATAAATTTTAAAAATGTAAGAAAATGTAAAGAATGATTGCCATATGAAAATTTTAAAGAAAATTCCTTATATTTAACATAATTTCATTTACAAGATAACAAAAAGTTTTCATATTTTTGAGCTAAACATAAAGATTAGTTCTGAATATTACTCTGCATTAATATTAAAAACTATAGGAAGATCTTCAGTGGTCCAATTGGTGAGTGTTTCTCCAGGAAGACATGGTCGAATCCTATCCAAGTATTTGCCAGTTTTGTTGTCATTCATGATCATGTTGATAAATAATCCATTCATAGCTTCTTCAACTATGTCTTGATCTTTCATCAACTTTTCTTCTTTAAAGGCTTCAACAAGCTGCTGTTCTACATTAATTGTTCCCCCTGATCTGAATGTGGTCTTCAACTGTGGGAAAGACATGTGTTTCCAAAGGATTTCTCCTCCTTTCAATTTTGCCTTTCTGTCTTCACATCTTCTTTTCATCTCTTTGTTCTTTTGCTGAAGATTGGGCTTAAACCCTAGCCCAAAACGGTCTTTTTTTCATCTTTATACTGATAGGAACTGAAATCCCTTGAAGATTCTTTCCTAGACCTCTCCCAGTTTTAGCTCCGATGCCTAAAGTTTGTTGTACCGTCATCTTGGTGCAATCAGACAATCTGGGATATGGAATTTTGCTTCCTTCTGCAATAAAGGTTGCATTTACAAATTCAAGAGCTCGAAAAGAGCATTCAAGAGCATCATCATTGGTGTCGATATATGGAACATCGTTGGTTACAGACGCAATGATTTCTTCTTCAGCACCGACGCATATTAATTGTCCATCAACAACAAATTTCAATTTTTGATGTAATGAAGAAGGAACGGCTCCTGCTGAATGAATCCATGGCCTCCCTAATAGACAATTATATGTGGGGTGGATGTCCATTACCACAAAGTCAATATTGTACACGACTGGGCCAATTAACAACGGTATTTCCTATTTTCCCAAGCACTTCTTTTTGAGTACCATCAAATGCTCGCACTACATTCTGATAACTCTTCATGTGTGATTGATCCAGAGGCATTCTTTGAAGTGTGACTAGAGGCATCAAGTTGAGAGCAGACCCATTGTCAATCAATACTCCTGGCAACACATGACCATGACAATGTGTCGTGATGTTCAAAGCTTTTACTGACCCCATTCCGCCTTCCGGTATTTCATCATCTGTGAAAGTTATGTAATTGTCAGCGGCTATATGTCCCACAATTCTGTCAAGTTTATTGAGGGATATATCTTCGGGGATAAATGTTTGATTGAGGATTTTCATCAAAGCATTTCTATGTGCTTCTGAATTCATCAATAGATCAAGAATAGAAATTCTCGCTTGTTGTTTGTGTAGTTGTTCAACCACACTATACTCACTATGTTTCAAAAATTTCAAAAATTCTTGAGCTTGTTTTTCTGTCACAGGTTCATTAAATGCTGGAAGGGATTCATCCTCAAATACCTTCTGAGGTATTGCCATGGCTTTTCCTTTTGTTTTCACTTGTTCTGAAGCATTGGATGTTTCGGGAGAATAACATCTCCCACTTCTTGTAAAGAAACCGACCTCGCTCACTGCTTCAGACGTCGATGTTGTACCCAAACTCTGTATTTTCTCTTCTGTTTAATCTAGAGAAACATATCCTCCTACCATTGAAACATTGGTAGTATAATTCTAAGGTACCCTGCGGGTATCTTTATATGGAAATGGTAGAGGAGTGGTGATAACTACTTTCGGCCTTATTGATGCAGGAATCACCGAAGATGATCTCACATTAATGATCACAGGATCATTTATTCTTTGACTCGGTTTAGAATCCTCTGATGAGCAAACATCATCTTCTTTTTTCCTTGGTTCTTCTTCAAAGAATTCTATTTCTCTATTGTTCATCAATTTTTGCACCAAATCCCTAAATTTAGGACATAGTTAAATTTTATGCCCTTCCTCCTGATGATATTCACAATAACTCTTGCCTTCATTCTGCTTTGGCTTGAATTGTTGTGGAATCATACCGGCTAAAAAAAGTTGTTGGAATATCCAAACAAACAGAGATTTAATTTCAGAAATGTCAGTTTTTGCTTTCTTTCTGTTCTCTTCCTGAATTGCATTCACGTTTTTATCTCCATGATTTGGCAATGGATGATTTGATGCAGATGGTGTATTAAATTCCAACTTCCCAGTGTTGATCAAATTTTGAACCACCCTTTTGAATGCTAAACAGTTTTCAATAGAATGACCCGTAATTCCTTCATGGTAAACACAGTGTGCCTTTGTATCATACCAAGGAGGGAATGGTGGTTGCATGGGAACCAAGGGATAAGGCCGTATAACATCTGCTTTTAACAGCGAATCATAGATCTCTGCATACGGTACTGGTAAAGGCGTAAAAGGCAACCTTTCATTTTCCTTTCGAGATCCTCTGGACTCTGCTCGATTAGTGTTTGTTTCCTCTTTCTTAACCCTTGGCTGGGTTATTGTAACACTTTTCGATGAATCTTTACTGTAAGAATTTGCATTGTTGACTTCATTCTCCTTTTTCCGGTATGTAGGTCTTTTGGAACTAGACCCATCATTCGATTCAATCTTGCCGCTTTTCAAGACATTTTCAATGAGTTCTCCAGAAATGACCAAATCTGCAAAATTTCTGGTTGCATTCCCCATTAGATGGTTTAAATAAGGAGCCTTTAATGTATGGACAAACATTACTGTGGCCTCTTTTTCTGACAAAGGTGGTTGAACTTGGGCCGCAGTGTCACGCCATCTCTGGGCATACTGTCTGAATGTTTCATTATTCTTTTTCTCCAAGTTTTGGAGAGTCCATCTATCAGGGACCATGTCTGTCACATGGCGGTACTGCTCTAAAAATGCTTTAGCCAAATCTTTCCAAGATCTAATGTTGGCTTTGGTCAATTGAGTATACCATTTTAAAGCCGGTCCTGTCAAACTATCCTGAAAGCAGTGAATTAACAATTTCTCGTCCTTCACATATCCTGCCATTCTGCGACAAAACATAGTAATGTGGGATGAAGGGCATGTAGTACCGTCATATTTATCAAATTCGGGAGCCTTGAACTTGATGGGAAGGATTAAGTCTGGAACCAAACTCAACTCACTAGCATCAAACCCATAGAATGATTCAGTTATTTCCACGGATTTCATTCGTTCTTCTAAGCTCTTGATCTGTCTAGTCAGTTCTTCATTTATTTTTTGTTTCTCATTCAGCTCATTCAAATCTGGGATCAAATGCTCAGTATTAAGATCCCCTATTTTCACATCTGATATAAGTGGAATTTTGCTTGAAGAGGCAGGATCCACTTGTTGATCTTCATGTGGTTTGGCTTCTTGTAATGCAGATGTACGAGCATTGATTTGTATAGGTGTAGTACCAGAGTGATAAATTGGTTCTGGTGAAAAACCTAGAGGATATATGGGTTCTTGGTCGAAAGATACAGGATTTTCATGCATTTTTCCACTGATAGCCTGCCTTTTAAACATGTCCTCTATTTTCTTCATCATACTGTCTTGTGAATTTGCAATACTGGCTTCAATTTTTTCCAACTTCATTCTCATTTCTTCTTGTTCTTTATGATGCTGTTCCTCAATACGCTGTATTTTATCCTCCATAATTCTCCTAGTAGCTTGTCTAGTACCGTAGTGATGTTGTATTTCTCTTTTGGCCAGAATAACTGCGATTGAGAAATCTTTTAATATTATTATTTTTCAAATTTTAATTAATAAATTTTATCTTAATAAATAAAATAATAATTCATAGCGAAAATTATGAAATGAATGATGAATGTATGCAAAATGCATGTATGTAAAAACATTGATCCCAAAAAGTTAACTGTCATAGAACAACTTTCATTGGTATACAAAAGTTTCTTTATAATAGTTCATAACTACAGATAAGGCATAGCTTTCCTATTAAGCTCTATAATTTCTTTCATTAACCATGACACCTTCTTTCCACATCTAGAAACTGGATCAACTTGATGCTCAATTATTTTGGCTTCAACAGCTAGTTCCCCAACATATTTGGCAACTTCGCTCATTTGAACCATGGCCTCGAACACCATATTACTTCTTTCTTCACTTCTTTCTACATAGAAATTAGTTGACTTTTGCCATTGTTCATTTGTTTCTTCAAGAGTTTGCTCTAACTCAGTGATTCTGACTTGACACTTGTGCAGAATTTTTTCAAGATCTCTAATGCGTCTTCGCAGTGAAGCATTTTCCTCATTACTTTCTTTGAGATCATTAGGTCCTAGACGAACCTTTTCTTGAAACAATGATTCTTCAAGTTGCAAAATGTAAGCATTAAACTCTGAGTTTTTATTTCTAGACTGATCCAAATCTTCTTCAAGTTTTGTTCGTGCTTCTTGTGTTCTTTGATTAAGCTTCTGGATTTGAACATCCTTGTTTCTGCATCTTTGCATCCAATTGCTAGCCACCTCCTGCTCTACCTCAAGTCTGGTGTTGAAATTTTTTCTTTCTAGCTCCCATTTTTCTTTTTCAATATTGGATTCTTCCATCTTTTGGTCTCTGACTTCAAGTTCGGCAATCAACTGGTTCATTTCAGATTCAAATCCCTTGAACATGATATTTTTCTCGCCTTCAAATTTAACAAAGATGTCATTCTTCATCTCTTCTAAATCTTTGGCTCGATCTCTTTCTCTTTGCATTTCATTCATGATCTCGTGGTGTTCAGCCTTGTGTTTTATAATTCGCTCTCGTCTGTCAACCTCAAAACCTTCCATTTTTTGCTTTCCTTTTTCCAGGCTTTTGAGTAGACGGCTATTCTTTCCTTTCAGATCTTCAACTCGTCTTTTCTCGATGTTCAATTCTCCGGTAATCTGTACCGTCGATTGGCTGGGTCCTGATGCTTTTCGGGATTTATATATAACTCCTGGTAATTTTTCTGTAAGGCTCTGTACTCATCCTCACCTTTTTCTTTATCTTTTCTCAATATTGCACATTGTGATGAATGAAAGTCAATGTCAACCCCCAACATAGCTTTATCTTGTCTCATTTGCTCTAATTCTTTCGACCAGCCTTCTCTTTCTGCTTCAAACTCAGCTCTCAAGATTTCAATCTCTGACGGAACCACCTTAATGCGATCTTCCATAGAGATATCCTCATTTTGATCTGATAGAGGAATATTTTCGTTTTTTCTGACAGATCTCCATTCTTCATAATCAGGAGTTAACATTTCTTTTGCTGCTTTAGCTCGGATGCAAAAAGTTGTTTTCCAAGCTGTAACGGCTTCCATGATATTTCTTTTATTTATTTTTGCTGTGGAATGCGAACTCAGATGACTGTAATCCAGCAGTGACAGGTACAAATTGACGACCTTCATACTGTCTTATAACCAGAAGTGGTGCATATCCAATTCCTCCCCATAATCCAAGCAGCATTATCCAATTGTAATCACCACATCTGTAAAAGAATTCCCTTTGGATTTGCCACGGGGCGCGCCAAACAACGTCATTGCTTTGCAGATTTCGAAAGGCATTAATCCACATATCTTTCTTAATTTCTTTCGGCCATTCCTGCTCTAGAAATTCTTTTAATGGTGAGTAATCCGTATTAAAGCGTCGGTATGAAACTTTTTCTGTCCTCCAGAAATGACTACGAATCCAAACATATAACAACTGGATACACCCTGAGAATCGTCCACCTCCTAGCTTTCTACAAGCATTTAACGATCTGAAGGTCTCTGCTAGGATTGCAGAAGCAGGATTAATCTTTTTCGGTAGCTGTTCAAACAAATCTATCACTGCAGCTTCAACATATCCCAATACTTTTGGGAAGATGACCATACCATATATACCCAGAGCAAATAGATCGAATCGTACTTTAATATCTGGATGGTTCTGAATAAGTTCTCTGATGTTGGTCCAAGCAATGCCTTCGCTTTCGCCTTTTTGTTTTGTACGAGATGCTACCCATTCTTCTCGTACCTCGGCAATCTTTGCTAATTTAACTCGAAAGGGTTGAGTTTTAATTGACTTTGAATATATTCGATTTTCCAAAGCACCTTCAAGATGTAACAAAGTTGTATATTCTTCAATAGTAGGGACCAAATCCTCCTTATTGAAAGTGAAGCAATTGTACCCTGGATTCCAGAATTGAACTAGGGCTTTGAGTAATTCATCATCAATTTCAACATAGAGCAAATATGGGATATCTCCGTAAGTCTGATAAAACTGCAATTTTTTGTTTGAATCCCAACTTTCCCAAATGCTTCGCAAATCTTGCATATCATTTCTTTTTAGTGAAACTGAAGCATAACTGGCCAAATCAGATACATAATCATCCTGCAGACTGTCTCCTTCTTGTCTTTGTAAATCCTCAGCCCACTGTCTTACTTCTGAGTTTAGAATTACTTGACTTGAACACTTTTTATCCATAGATGAAGGCTTTCCAATGAGACAATTAACACAAGGATCAATGTCTTTTATCCTGTATGATGCTATGCAAACAGAAAAATAAAGAACACACAAAAAGAAAATAAATTAGTTTACATAATAAAAAATTCAATAGTAACATTTACATAAATATTCTTTATTTAAACATGCTTTTATGAATTTAAATAATTTAAATAAACATGTAATTTAAACAATAAATTAATTAACAGGAAAGTCAGAATTCATTTCTCCTGTGTGTACACCTATTTTGGACAAAATTTTGGCATGACTTCTGATCGGAAGAGTTTCTAAGGTTTTTTTATATGCAAGGTTTCAGATCTAAGAATAAAGGTACCCGAATTGTCCTTGTTAGTGCCCCATTGGGTTGCTAACCCTCAATCCTAGTCCATCACAGACTAAAGTGGATCGAGTTCAATTCGAGGGGATACATTTCTCTATGCCTGACACGGAGAATAAATTCTCACGAAGACAGAGAGCATATGAACCCCGGAAGTTACTTGCTAGGTCTGACACGGAGAATAAATTCTCACGAAGACGTCGCTTTCACTCCCACTTAAAAGGGACAACTCAATTTTAGAGATTTATGTTATGCAATGCAAGTGTTGTGTGTGAGGAGAAATATTCATACCTCTGACAAAATAAATAATGAAATAAAATACTTATAAATAAAACATGTAAATATTATGAAAAATAATAAGTAAATATAAAAATTTTGAAAAGAAAGAATTAAAAATTAAATATATAAATTTTTAATTTTTAATTTTTAATTAATAGAGACAAATTATAATTGATTTTTAAAAGTTTGACCAGCGTTCCCCAGTGGAGTCGCCAAGCTGTCGTAACCGGTTTTCGTCCGGACACGAATTTTTATTTGGCGGGGAAATTGATGTGAATAAATGGTTTTGAAAATAATTTGGGAGTCGCCATCGGCCTTTTGGGTCAGGTAGGTCGAATACCTAAAAATTATTTTTTTTAAAAGAGTTTTAAGAAGACACCAATTAAAAAAAAATGAACTGATCTGCATTTATAACCAAAAATTCGTTCTTTTTAATAGTAAAAAGGGATTCGTGGTCGGTTACGTTTAGGGAAGGATTAGCACCCCTACAACGCCCAAAATTGGTACTTTTTAATTATAAATTGTCTCTATTATTAAAATTTTAAAAATTCAAAAATATATTTAATTTATAATTCTATTATTTCAAAATTATAAAAAAATATTTTAAAAATATCAGAAAAGAACTTCTAGGTGCCTTAAGACAGCTCTTTTCTTTGATATTGATAAATATTAATTTAAATAATATTGTTTACTTTTTAATTTTAAAATATCAGAATAGGACATCCAGTTGTATTAAGACTGCCCTTTTCTTCGATATTAAAAATAAATATTTAAAAATTACTATTTATATATATATTTATGAATATATAAAATATTTAATAATATAATAAATAACAATAAAAATACTACTAAAACAATATATTTAAAAACAATAAAATAAATGAAGACATATAAATAACGGACTAAATTATAGTAAAAATAAAATTAAAAATCTAATTCATAATTAATCAAAATTATAGGGATTAAATATGTTATTTCTTTATTTAATAATTTAGTGACTAAAATAAAATGATCTAAAATTCGGATATTATAATAAAATAAATTAAAATATAAACTAGGGGTTAAAATATTATTTATTAAAATTAAAGGGATTAAATCTGTTATTTATCCTAAATATTATTTTAATATAAAAGACTAAAATGAATAAAAATAAATTTTGAGATCAAATTATAAATTATTATAAATTCAATTTAGTGACTAAAATTTAAAGTTTATAAGTTGGGAGGACTGCGGACGGGGTTTAACTATTATTTAATTACGCGCATAGTCCTTCCCGAAACGACGTCGTTCGGGAAGGACTATAAAAGTCCAAAACTGGCTGGCCCGAAGGGCCAGCTATCTCATTTCTCATTTCACTCTCTAGCTTCTCTCACCGGAGGGAAGCCGGTCACCGGACGGCAACCGTGTGCCGCCGTGATTGTCACCGCCGGCCACCGCATCCGGTGGCCGGAAAAAAATATTTTTAAATTAATAGATAGATCGGACCGTCCTAAGGACGGTTCCGGTGTTATTTCCTCCTAAAAAGCTCCCAATCGGAGCGAATCTACAAAAGTACCTTCGGTGTTTCGAAGGTTCCGGTGAGATCCGGTGGTCGGGGCTTCCTCGGTAAGTTTCTTTTCTTCCTTTTTCCTTTTTTTTTGTTGCTTTGCTGCTGAGATCGTTGGTAGTATGTATATATTTTTTTTTCTGTTTTGTCTCTCTCTGTCTCTGTGTTCTCTGTCTTTCCTCCTTCATTCTCTGTCTCTGTCCCCTTTTTCTTTTTCAGGTTGGGGTGGTGGCTTTTATAGCCACCACCGGTGTGGCCATCGGACCAGTCCGAAGATGGGGTCTCGGTGAGTCACCGAACTACCAGTGGTGACTCACCCCCGTAGCCATGGCATGGACGGCTGGCGTTGATCTTCTGGAGTCTTCATTTGGGACGTGGCAGCGGCGGAGGCGGCGAGAAAGTGCCGGCAGCCGCGTGGAAACTGGGGCGGCGCCGCGTGGCCCTAGGGTATCAAACCCTAGGGTTTCCCTCTGGAGCCATCTGGACCGTTGGATCTTGCCAGATCCAACGGCAGCAAGCTGAGGCGGCTGGTTTAGATTAGGGTTAGGAAACCTTAACTGGAAACCCAAATGTTTAGGGTTTCTGGTTTGATTTGGACCGGTTCTGGTTTGTTTGTAACTGGGCCGGTCCAGTTGTAATTGGTCTGTAATTATTATTTATATATATATGTTTAATATATATTTAATAATAATAATAATAATGATAATAATAATAATAATAATAATAATAATAGTAATAATAATAATAATAATAATATTAATAATAATAATATGGATAAAAAATCAATATCTTCAAATTATATTTTAGATTTACAATTATACTTGTAAATTTTCATTGTACTTTTGGATATATTTTTTATTTTTATTATAAACTAACAAAAGCTTTACTAAACTTACTACAATCTTAACCTATCGCACAATGTCAAAATTAGCAATTGATGTTTTTACCAAAATGATTATTTTGGTCTTTTAACTTTTTTAGAATATTTTGACACTCAATGTTTGATTTTAGGGTTATTTTAGTAAATATTAGGGGCCAATTTTGTCATTAGGCCATTTATAAAGATAATAACCTGCTAGTTTAAATTTCTAGCCACATGAATTGCCCATGAAATTTCTACCGATTATCATTATTTTCCTACTGATATATTGATTAACTAATCCGAATAAGATGGTAAAGAGACAAGAACGATCCTCCCAACCCAATTTACTCCATTCGTAATCGTCAGGATTCGAACTCTTAACATTACTTAAGAGATCTAATGCCTTATCCCACTAGACCAACCGATTTTTTTCCTTTATCTTTTAGTTTACTATTTTAACTTTTCAAAGCTGCTTCAATAATTCTCCACTAAATTACGGTCACTCTCACTTCCACTTGCTTAGTTAATTCATTGTTGTTGCATTTCTTTCTAGGCCAAATTACAAATTTGATAAGTGAATTTTATTCTCTCTTATTTCACTCATTGTATTTTAAATCTTTTTAATTTTTGTACTGAACTTAACATATTGAATTTTTTGGTCACTCTGCCGTTAAATAGTTAACGACTTTAAAATGGGTTATTATATATATGCAAAACGACGTTGTTTTGGTGAAATTTTTGTTCTTTTTAAAATTGCATCGTTTTTAACGCCGTTAATTATTTAACGGTAGAGTGATCAAACTAGGAGAGAGAGTAAAGTTCATTGATAAAAAACATAATTTATTAAGTTTAGTGAGGAAATTGAACTTTTTTAAAGTTCAATGAGTAAAATAGGAGAGAGAGAAATTTAGCGATGAAATTTATAATTTACCCTTGTTTCTATTATGGAGCTTGTTAAATTGGCTTATTGCGTTTGGGAGTTTGAAACTGTAGGTGGACTAAATTTCCAAGAAATTTCTTTCCAATACACCATTCTTTTGTTGAGTATTGACAACTCTTGATTGATATATCTTGGCAGAAAAGGATATTATCAACTGCCTGACTTGTAAGAGGAGTAAAAAGCATTTTGTACTAAAGTTAAATAATATATATAAATTTTTTTAAAAAATAGAAAACAATTGACATGTTTGAATATGAATTCTTTTTCAATAATAAGATATCGATTCCACAAGGAATGGTATTGAGTTGTTTAATAAAATCTTAACAAACAACGAGTCGAGTCGAACAATAAATATTTTAAACAAATACGAATTCAATACTATTCAACATTCAAAAACTGAAAAGGCGAGTGTAATATCAAGAAGTGGAGTTTGAAGGGCGTCGAAAGTGGTTTATTGTGTGCAAACCCAATGTGCTGATTCCAATGAGAAAGGGATGTATCGGCGAGTAGTGAGTGAATGGAGTTTGTTTGCAAACGATGAGTGGAAGGACCGAGTCTGCCATTAATCCTTACAGTTCATGACGTTGCACTGAAAAACATGGCGTTTTTGCATTTATGAAATAATGGGACCATCATATTCCTCTCTCTCCCTCGTGCCCTCTGTTTGCTTATAATGAGGGGTTTTTTTTTCTAATGGCTTAATGATATGTCAAACCCACAAAATTTTCCAAACAAATGAATGTGGTTCTCGAATTATTCTTTATACTCTATATGACTCTCAAACTCGAAAAAAAATAATGTATGTGGTTCTTTTGATTATGAGCGTGATCTGCACCCGACTTGAGAACGACTTAAACCCAAATTGAACTTTGATAATATGATAACTCAATCCAACCTAATATGAACCCAAACCTAAATTAACTTAATAAATAACTGATATTACCCGACATGTTATCAATTTGACTTGTAATAGACTCAACATGTAAATTATCCAACTTGTTATTGGACCATCTGATATTGACCCAACTTTGTTTTTACCTGACTTGTAAGTTACAATTGATGAAGTGGGATTATAAAATTATACTATTATGATGTAACAAAATAATTATTCACTATTTAAGATACATGATTAACTGTAATCATTAAATTAATACGTTCATTTATATATATATTCTAAAGTTCTATTATTAATAATTTGTGACAGACAAAGTTAATAATAAATAATTCTTCACAATTTAAAGGAAAATATTAATTATATTTGTTAGACTAATAAATTTAATTATGATTATTAGATTAATAAATTGTTTTTATATTAATTATGATCATTAAATTAATTTTGTTAAATAATTCATTTATTGATTATTAATTTTATTAGATTAGAAATTAAATTATTTAAAATGATTTTAAATACCAATAATCTCAAATCATTATTACGAGGTAATAATTGATTAATAATTTAAATATAATTTAATTTGAAATATATATATGTAAACATGATTTTACCTATGATGGCATTAGAATATGAAGTTTATAAAATTTAGTAACTTTATAAATACCGAAACTAACAAAATTTATAAATGTAAAAATTAAATTTATTACAACTTAGTTGATTAAAATTACAATTAAATTAACTAAATAAATTTATGTTAAAATTTAAGCTTTGGTTTCTTATAACAAAGTTTCTAGAATTACATTATTCGTAAAAGAATTGTTATTATTTATGGAGGTATGAGGTTTGAACATAAGAGATTATAGATATTTGAACGTTCATTATTAGATGGTTGAGAGTTTTTAAAAACTGATGCTACCACTTGTAAACGCCCCAAATTAATAAAAAAGAAGAATTACATTATTCTTACCCATTATTTTTATCCATATAATGTTGATGAATTATTCAAATCTTCTAACCTTTAAATGAAAAAATAATTATATTTATAATTTTTTTTAAATATAATAATAATAATAATAATTAGACAATGTAACTGACATATTACTTGAAGAATATATCACATAAATAAAGAATTTTATTAATTAAATTTTATTAAATTTTATCTTTCTCGAGTAAAATGAAATGAATTCTTTATTGCAAATTATACAAAAAAAAAAAAAAAACTCACATTATTATGAGAATGTATAGTCCCTGGAAAAGAGATGGTAATAAGATTTTCTAGTACCATAGCACCCTTAATCTTAAATTACATAAACCAAATGTTTAAGATATATTAGGTAAGTAAGAACCAACTTACATAAGTGGTTAAAAGTTAAAAGAATCATTATTATTCTTAAAAGTCACGGGTTTGAGTACCAGTGATTGCAGCAAGATGATTAACGTTTATTATTAAATAGTTGGAAGTATTTAGAACATATATCACTACCTATACAGTGATATCAAATACAAACTTTATCTAAAATATTTAATATTTTATCTTTTTTTAGGTGAAAGATGATAGGGTACCTAATAAGGTATTGTTTTCTATTGAGATTTTAGGTTAATAAAAGAAAATGAGAGATTTTAGGTTAAAAACTAGACATTGGTAATTACTAATATTTAAAGCAGAAGGGGAAGGGCAGCCCCACCATCATTCAAACATGTCCAAACAGTCCAAACACAAAATCCAAATGAAAATTCGTTTGTGAGTGTTTGTCCTTGTTCATTGTAACAGGAAAACCTAACAAAATTTCCTGTATATTGAATGATAAGATGAACGCTTGATAAAAACACAGACCATCTTCAAAGTCCAACATTATCTCTCCCCATTGAACCAAATTAATGAAGAAATTACATCACAGAGATTGCAGGATACAACACTTGCACCAAAACAACCATTTTTTGGTTTATACAAGGAAGAGGTGTATATATTGGTTTATATGTTAGTATTCTTTGTTAGATTTGTTGGGATATCGTCTTCAACTTCAACTTGGGTTATAGCTGATGAAATGTAACTCACAACAAGGTAGTTATCCTCAGCTTGAAACCGCTGCTTGCAGGCATGGCAAGTAATTTGAAGAATGGTGGATTTGATTTGATTTACTGCATGCTTCTTTAAAGCTTGAGCCTTTGCCAATTCAGCTTGTGCTTGTTGCCTGATTCTCTTTGCCCTCGCAAGCTCATGCTCGGCTAATTCCATCTGGCTTTTCGCTTGCTGTCTCGCGTCTTCGGAGTAAGCCTTTTCCGCCATCGCCAACCTTAGCCACGGCACCACAGCTTCTTCTTCTCGCCTCGCCGGTTTCTCTTTTGTTTCTTCCTTTTCCGAACCGATATTGGATGAGCCGATCGAGAGCTGTAACTGGATGGAATGATGATCATGGTTTTTATGGGAAACCGAGACCTCAGTTGGATTCGGTGTGGTTAAGAGCTGAAGTTCCAAGTGGTGGTAATGCGGGTTTCTAGGGGAATTATCTTTCGTAGGGCTCAACAACAACATGGTACCTGCTGTTGTCTTTTCCGAATCCAAACTAGGCCATGGAACTGTACTGAAATTTATATCATGGACGGATTGAGGCTCCAAGCTGTTCGCGACAAGCAAGCCGGTCGCGATGCCTGTGATTCTGGCCGGCCACGGCTCATCTGGCAAGCATCTTGATGTTCAATGAAGCTCTCAACCCTACAAAAATCAATAATAACTCAATGGCGCACACACACATATTTTAATATAGTTAAACTGTTATGATTGTATGTGGGAGAGGAACAAAGCTTGCAAGATGTTGGATTAAGGTTCCATCAGTCAAAAGAAACAAAGTAATATTATCATTTTTCCTTTCTTTCTTACTTTATGTCCGGCAGTGTTTTTTGTTATTCCTTTCCAAGTCAAATCTCAGGTCATCAGCATTAAAAAGGAAAGGGCCTGAAATTCAAATGTGTAATGATCATGGTTTGGGGCTGGTAAATCTTTTTTCATCCTAAATACTTTCAAAACAAAAAAACACAAAAGAATCTTAAAAAACCAGAAGCGTGACGTAAGAGGCAAGGATTTAAGTAGCAGTCCGCAATCACAATACCGCCTCTTATATAAAATACGATGGCAACCGCAATTTAAATCCTTGAGTGAAGAACTCAAACCTGGAGAAAACTCTGCCGCAGTCACAAGAATGGCCTCGGGTGCCACAGGTTTTAAGATGGGCTTTGTAATCGGACTGAACAGCATAGCCCTTGGAACATCTCTGGCACACCCTTGCTTGTGGTTGCTGTGCTTCCGCCTGAAGTGTTTCTTGATCCCCACCAGATCGCCAAGAGCGTGGCAAGGGTCGTGGTGCAGGCAACTCGGCTCGGGGCACACGAACACCCGCTTCCTCGCCACTGGGGTCTCCCTCTTGAGCAGCTTCCATGGAACCTTGTGTCGCCGCCTGTGCATCTGCAGGTTTTGGTCCCGTTGGAACCCTTGGTTGCAAAACTCGCATATGTAACGATCTGATTCCAGCAGTGTTTTCGGCGACAGAGAAACCACCTCCGCATCCGGATCTAATTACATATTCCGATTTAAAACACAAACCAATCATGAAAACATATATACATGTAGTCATATAGATACGTACCAGGTGTTCCTGCAGGTCTTCTTTTCTTCTTATTGTTGGTAAATGGCTCCAAAGAAGGAACTGAAGAACAATTATTTGCCAACATGGATGAGCTGCTTCTGATTTGAGGATAGAGAGGAAGAGAGAGAGAGAGAGAGAGAGGGAATTAGAGGTGGAAAGAGAAGTAGAACATATCAGATGGGATGAGAAGAAGGAAAAGAAAAAAAAAAGAAATTAAAAGTCGTTTTCTTTCTTTCTTTTAAAGGACTTTAAACCATTCAGCTTTTCAATCATCTTTTTGCTTTGCTCTCTCTTTATATCTTCATCTCCATGGGGTTGTGTCGAGAAAGTGTAGAGTGTCGATGAAAATTGCGATTACCTTCGGTTTTCAATTGCGATTACTAACATAACTGACGTTATTGTAATAATTACAAATATCGTAACCATGTAATAACAGTTCGAACGACATCGTTACCGTTATATAACATACCTATTAAATTTCTAATCCCACTGAGAGAGAGAGAGAGATGAGATGGCCAAAATTAAGAAACATCCCACAAGAAACAATCGCATTCATCACGTTACATATGATACTAAAATACAAGCCATCCCTTCCTTTATTTTTCCAAATACTCAAGCCAATGCACCTTCCTAATTTTCTAACCCCTTTCCCAAGATATGAAAAACAATCTGTTTTATTGTATATGTACTCTATTACATCCTTTCCTTTTGCATATTTTATTGTGTGATGTGTTTCTTCTTTAATTGTTTTTAAAAGTTATATATATATATATATATATATATATATAAACTCATTTTTTTCAACATGAAAAAATAAGTGATCATGCCGGAAACATCGACACCCGTGTGTAGTTCTGTAATTTATTTGACAAAACTACACATAGGTGTGTTTAGATGACAAAAACTACGCTTAGTTTTTGAATTGTAATTTTATGGTCTGTCCAAAAAATACTAAAAAATAAAAATATAAAATAAATTATTTTAATCTAAAAACAGGTTAAATAAATAGTGAAAGACTTAGACTGATAAGAGATGGTCAAGAAACTCGACAACAAAGTATATGACTCTTTTTTAAGAAAGTTGTCTCTTGCCATTAAAACTTGGTAAATGTCGGAACGAAATACATTACAGCAACCTAAGCTTGTAAAGAGTTATTTTGAATAATTTTTTTATTGGAGTTAATTCACAAGCAATAAAGGAATGTTCTTGGATGTGATAATCAAAATAATATTTATTTAGTTAAAATTTTGGTCATCGTTATTGGAAAAATTAATATATATTTTTTATAACTATCAGTATCTGATCTATTGATCGATTGGGTAGTATAGAGACAAAGGCGACCCTCCCAACTTAGTTTACTCCATTAGCAATCATTAGGATTCGAAATTTTGACATTGCTTAAGAGATCTAGTGTCTCGTCCCGTTAGACCAAATGTATCGGAAGAAATTTTATTTAAACTAAATAGTTTACACTAATGATAATTGGTCCAACATAATGACGAAAATAATTTCGATCAAAACGTTTAAAGAATGTTGTCAAAGATTCGATTTGATCATTCCTTCCCGTTAAATTTGAAAGAGGGAGATTTTGGATTTTCATTTTGAAAGGAAAATAGACTTTATTAATCGGTTAACATCACTAATCCTGAATAAAGGAAAAAGAGTGCAATGTAAGGATGTTAGAACGGCCAACACAACTAATTCCCAAATCCAGAACATCACGTATGACTCACAAGAGCCAGTCATACCCATTGATCGTCCCTAGCCAAACTACCATATATTTTATACACCCAATCAATTACAAGGCTGCAAAGAATAAACACTACCATAAACATGTTTAAATCACGAGCTATTTTGCAGCTTACTCCCCTATCATTAGGGATGGACATGGGTCGGGTTGGGTCGGGTTTTTGGTCCACTCAACCTGATCCGAGAAAAAGGAATCCTCCACCTAAGATCCGATCCGACCCGACCCGACCGAAACAAGATTTCACCCGACCCGAAGACAACCCAACCCAACCCAACCCGATATATAACTTAAAAACCTAACCTGACCTTAAATAATAATAAAAATATTATTTTTATTCAATAAAAACAATGACTTAATTGAAAAAATAAAATATAGAGGGATATTATTGTAATTATTCCTAAATATATAAGATAAAAATTATTTTTTTCTGGGTCAGGTCTGGTTGGTATTTTCACCTAAACCCGAGCCCAACCCAACCCTATCCGAACCCGATTTTTTAAAAAAATCGACCCGACCCTATCGGGTTGGAACCAGTCGGATTCAGATTCGATGCTCATCCCTACCTATCACCAAGAAAGACATTTGAAACCTTTGGTCTCGACGCTTTTAGTCGTAGCATCCTGGGAGCTTCACAATCAAAAACTGAGTCCCAAGGTCCTAGTTCCTTGTTCCAGATCATTGACCAAACTAGAACTCCAAGCTGGCTCGATTAGCCTACAACCCATTGACAGTCCGCCACACAAAAGATACGATTCTGCCTATCCCCTCTTGAGCCAATTTATGCGCATCAATGTTCCTTTCTCTATATGCAAAACGAATATTTCAACCATGACGCATACAAAAGTCTCTACATTTACTCACCAGGTCAGCAAAAACATTCGATGCTAAAATAGGGTTAGAGATCCAACTTACAGCCAATTTACAGTCGATCTCAATTGAAGTTGGACATTACACCACTTGGATAAAGAGAACAACTCACAAGCTTCTAGTACTGCATCGAACTCTGCACCCAAAGGGTCAGACATACCTATAAATCTTGAGAACCGAATAAGAATAGAGCCATTGTGGTCTCTAAGGAACCCCCCCCCCAAGTTCGATGCGCCAGTCCATCTAACGCAATCCCTGCTCACGTGATTTCTAGACGCAATGTTTATAGCACTTAGGAAGATTAACTTAATCAAGGAAGATGTATCACATGTTTTTGGGATGTATGCTCATATGTATGTCATTATTATTTTTTAATCAAGAGTTAATTGCATCACACGTCTTCAAAGTATGATTCTCATTTTAAATTAGTCCCTAAATTTTAAATATTTCAATTTCATCCTTAAACTGTGACTGTCATTCTAAACTAGTTCTCAAATTTGAACATTTCAATTTCATCCCCAAACTATGATCTTCATTCTAAATTGGTCCCCAAGTTTTTTGAACATTCCAATTTCACCCCAAACTATATGTATCTACTAATCACATCCATTGTTAATAATCGTTAGCCAAGTTACATTATTATATGTTCGGAAGAAGAAAATTTAGGTTAAACTATGGTTGAAAACTAATTATATATTTGGATGAATTTGGGGATGAAATTGGAATATTCAAAAGTTAGTGACCAATTTAGAAAGAGGGTCATAGTTTAGGGATAAATTAGAATGTTTAAAAGTTTAAGGACTAATTTAGAATGAGAGTCATAGTTTGGGGATAAAATTAAAATATTCAAAAGTTTAAGGGCTGATATAAATTGAAAGTTATAGTTTAGGGATATATGATTCAATTGACTCGAAAAATAATGAAAATAGAGGAAAATCTAAATTTTATACTTATTTAAAATGGAGACGATTAATTTGCTTTTGAACATAGAGTGATGATCTTACACTCCAATTTAAGCATCAAGGCTTAAAAAAATTCATAAAACGTAAATAAAATGTTTATTTAAAACAATATAAGGTGTAAAGCGTTAGGGAAGCCAAAATGTGGATGAAGAGCCCTCGTCGTGGTAAAACCAAGATGATAAATCAACAGACACCCGATCTCTTGCGATCAACAAGGCGCTTCCAGTACCTAAACACCTCTTCCTGAGTTTCCCTCTCCGTCTTCTTATGCGGGAGGCCGCGACCAGGCAGCGAATCCATTTCCTTCAGGACCAGCTCGATGTGTTCAACGAGTCGTTTCGCCAGGCCGTGGCTGAAATCCTCGCGGATCACAGCACGCAGCACCGCGATGTGTTGCGCGTTGGCGGGCATCGTGTAAGCCGGAAGGATCCATCCGAACCTCCGCAAGTTCTCGGCGATCTCGAACACCGTGTGCTTGCTGCCGTCTTTTAGACTAAATGCCACCAGCGGCACCCCTATGTCCTTGGACACGATGTTGAACCTCCCGGTGTTCTCTATTCCTTGTTTGAGCACTTTCATGTTCTCCATGCAGTTCTCGATTATGTTCTTGTAACCCTATTAATCATTATGTAGCTTCAACAATTTCACTCGTGTACATATAATCATCGAGACGGACGTAAGATTTTATATTATGGTCGAATTCATTAAAAATTACCTCAAAACCGAGGCGTAGAAACTGGTAATACTGAGCGATAATTTGACTGGAGCCTGAGATTATAGGCAAATTATCATTTGTGTAAGGCAAAAGATAAAAAGAAAATGTATGAAATACCTTTGGAGAAGTTTAGGGTGAATGTTGGTTGATCAGACCCGAGGTAGTTAATATGGAAGACAAGATCATCAGGCAAATCCTCTTTGTTCCTCCAAACAATCCAACCAACACCGGCATATACGAGCCCGTATTTGTGTCCGCTAACGTTGATGCTTTTAACCAACGGCAGCCGGAAATCCCACTCGAGATCGGGGTAAAGGAAAGGAGCGATGAATCCTCCACTGGCGGCGTCTACATGAATCGGGGTGTTCCAACCGGTCTCCTCATTTTTCTTCATAAGGAGGTCGTTCAACGTCTTCACGTCCTCGAACTCTCCGGTCAACGTCGATCCGAGGATAGCTGCTACACATATGGTGTTCTCATCCACTAGTTCCACTGCTTCTACAGGATCCATAATGTAATATCCCTCTTTCAACTTTACTTCCTTCAGCTCTACCTCAAAATACCTAGCAAACTTCTCCCAGCAAACCTGTGCATACAATTTCATTAGCCTTATTTCATGTTCGACACATATCTCGAAGGTGTCGAACATTTATCATGGAAGAATATAATCTCACCTGTACATTAGCTCCTGTGACTATGTTGGGTTTCTCGGTCGATTTCCCTCCGTTCTCATCTTATGTTGCCACCTTCTTTTAAAAGCTAATCCGGCCAGCATTATAGCCTCGGAGGAACCGACCGTCCCCACACCTATGGCGGTCTCTTCTTCCCCAACCGGAGCATGGAACAGGTTCGCAATCATGTTCACGCATCGGTTCTGCGTAACCAATACGATCGTGGATTAATTCGACGAATGCTGATCAAGATATTGACCATGAAAGTGAAAAACTATAGGATACCTGGAGTTCAGTTGTGACAGGGTATTCATCCATATCGACATAGTTCTTATTGATGGCAGCCATGATAAGGTTATCACACTCGGGTTCCATCCATGTGGTAACGAACGAGGCCAGGTTCAACCTCGGGTTTCCATCGAGCATAAGCTCATCGTGAATCACTTGATAAGCCGCATCCTTGGGCATCGTCCTTTCCGGCATACGGAACCGGGGAACAGGGCTGCGTGTATATCTAGAAGCAAAAGTGGAGTGAACATGCTCATCTGTAGGGACTGTAGCAGCCAACATTGTTTGTAACTTTTTTTATTTTCTTCCTTTTCAGTAGAGAGCTGGATGTGTTGGAACACATGTATATTGGAGTATTTATACTTCAGGGGATGAAGATGTAAAGGAAGATTAGAGGAATACCGATCCACAACGCACTGAAATGATCCGTTTTGTTCGGAGAAGTTAGAGGAACACCGTTACAGATTTTTACCTGTTCTTGTGAAAGAAAATATTTATGTTTTACTTGGCATGTCATTGAGACATATCATCGTACACCTGCTTGTTTGAGCGCATTGTAATAATTCCAACCAACAAAAATCCCCTAACCATAAACTACTAAAAGACCATCGACAAACGCAAATCATAGCCAAACATCATAAAAAAAACTATCTACGAATGCATGCTACATATCAAAACCTAATTCGAGAATCCGAAATAAGAAAAATCAACGGGATAACAAATGAGTACCATCTTGATTAGTCACAACGATGTCAAATCCAATCTTGAGAAAAATAAATAGTCCAAAACATAAATCCGTGTCATAAAAAAAGAAAGAAAAAATAACCTCAGTGACAAAAAATACCTTATAATATACGATTTTAACCAACTTTTTTTGGATTTGCCAAAATGACCAACTAAATCGCAATACGATCGATAATTCGCAACGCGATCTCCGGTATCGCAAATCAGTTTCCAGATTCGAAACGCGAACTTCGTTGCGATAGTCCAAAATCGCAACGACTGGTGGTATTGTATTTGTTTTTTTAAGAATTTTCTCTAAAAAGATAGTATTCGCGCGGACGTGTCGAATACACGTATTACCACGACCACGACCATGGCGGCGGCGCGCGAGAGTCCCCCTTGTTCTCTATCACTCAACAAGGAAGTGAGAAAGCCAAGCCTTAAATACCATTCTCAATAGTGTTTCCAATACTATGTGGGATTGAGCATTACCAACACTTGTTTCCAATACAATGCGATTATTCAGGAAACAATTAACAATCATGCACCTTAAAACAATTGAATCAACAACCAATTGCATTAGTATTATACGATTAAATATGTCATAATTAAAAGTCAATCTACAATCAATCGCGATTATTGCAATTTTAAGCAAAACATTCAAAAATAATATCACTATTTAAGGCTCAATCCCACATAGTATTGAGAACAAGTGTTGGTAATGCTCAATCCCACATAGTATTGGAAACACTATTGGGAATGGTATTTAAGGCTTGGCTTTCCCACTTCCTTGTTGAGTGATAAAGAACAAGGGGGACTCTCGCGCGTCACCGCCGCCGCCGTCCCGTCTCGTCTCGTGGTCGTGGTAATACGTGTCTTCGACACGTCCGCGCGAATACTATCTTTTTAGAGAAAATTCTTAAGAAACAAATGCAATACCGTCGTTGCGATTTTGGACTATCGCAACGAATTTGGAATAAATCGCAACGCGAACTTTGACTATCACAACGAACTTGGACTATCGTAACGAATTTGGAATAAATCGCAACGCGAACTTCGACTATCGCAACGAACTTGGAATAAATCGCAACGCGAACTTAGACTATCGCAACTCATTTGGAATAAATCGCAACGAATTTGGAATAAATCGCAACGAATTTGGAATAAATCGCAAAGCGAACTTCGACTATCGCAACGCGAACTTGGACTATCGCAATGCGAATATGTAAATCGTAATGCGATAGTCGAAGTTCGCGTTGCGAATCTGGAAACTGATTTGCGATACCGGAGATCGCGTTGCGAATTATCGATCGCGTTGCGATTTAGTTGGTCATTTTGGCAAATCCAAAAAAAGTTGGTTAAAATCGTATATTATAAGGTATTTTTGGTCACTGATGTTATTTTCTCAAAAAGAAAACGCATGATAAAAATAGAATTATTAAAAATTAAAAAAAAAAAAGAAGAAAATAAGGTATAAGAAAAGCAACTAAAGAAAGTAAAAAAAAATATTGACGAAAACAATCAATACCAAAATTAATGATATCACTCTTTATTAACCAAAGATAAGAAAGTAAAGCAATATGTTATCGTACTTATCTATTACAAATCAAATATATATTATAATAATTATTACAATATTTTATAAATGATAATATACTGTTATAATCAGTTATAAATTAATGTAATTATTAAATATATTTCTCTTTTGAATTTCCTTTTAATATATCGTTGTAATTACAAAGATATATTAATGATATCATAACATAAAGTTGTAGATTTAATATATTGAAATAATTACTACATACATTATAACTTCTTCAAAAGTCATTAAATTTTAACAATTTTTTCATCTGAGTTTCATTTTAATGTATTATACTAATTATGATACTACATTACACATATGATAATATTAAGTCTAATATTTATTTATTTATGGTGATTAAAAAGGCAAATATTTATTATATTATAGTAATTATATAAATCATAATATATTATCGTAATTCTCATAAAAAATATTAAATTTAAATACTTTTCATTTAAATTTATTGTAATAGCGATGAAAAAAAATATTATTGATCTAATAACACTGAGAAAATGCGTATAATTTAATGGGAGAATCATAAATGAAGTCAAACACTTAACTTGTTCAAAGCAATTCAATCACTATTGAAACCATAAAAGCCCGACTTTTTTCTCAAATTTTCGTACATTCCGATTTTTTCGTATTATTCATTTATTTATTCATTTTATAAAAAAAATATAGATCTAAACTCACACACCTGTGCAGATTATACTGCTCGAACGGATCATTAAGGGATACCAAAATTTCCTTAATTACTTAGACCAATCCAAAGGTTCTATTTAGAAAAATTATATAGATTCATTTAAATATGACCAGTTTAATTAGAATCTGATTATCTGAACCGACATGAGACTTCATATGGATCCGAATATTACGACTTAAACTTGATTTAAAATTCAAAACTCAAAATAAATTAAATTTTAGTCGGACTGATATAAATCGTATCCAATTAAACACAAGACGAGGAATGGACAGTGTTCGTGGATAATCTGAATTAGAGAGTTTCAAGGAGAGCGTTAAGGGAACTCTTCTATTACTGAGATCAAAGATTTCCGGCATCAAAGTTGAAACAATTACTGAGATTCTCTGTCATAAAGCTAACACAAATTTATTACTATAACGAAAACAGTAGACCGCATCAGCCGATATTGAATGAGATTAACTAGATTTAAACATGAAAGAGGAAAAAGAAAAGTTTGCATTTTGACTTGCATTGTAAAACGCAGTTGAGCTTCCTCTGTGATGTGTTTGTTCCTCGACTGAATTAGAAAACAATAAACACGATCGAATACAGAACTTCACTCCATGCAGCAGATCCAACTCCGTATAGAAATTTATGGGGGCACTAACACTAGTATAAACAATGAAAACAGGTATACATGTGAATCACACTAGTCCAAGGTCAGAGCTTGCTTGAAGCTCTTCATGATATCCATGCTAAATTTCGAGCCAACCGATCCTCCCACTATTTTATCCTATGAAATCCTTGCTGCTCCGCATTCCAAACTTTCAAAAGAGTTAACCAGCGAGCAGGTACAAATCTCACATCCCATTTCTGTACGATGAAAGTAAAGCTTCTGAAAATACTTTTATATGTCCTTACTTCCCTCTTAAACTCAGACTCTTCCGCTTCTGATTCAAGGCAAAACGTCTTGCCATAGCAGGATTGTAAAACTTCCTCATATGTTCAGAAAGTTTGTGGATAGCTTGGAGATTACCGATAGCTGACAGCTGCATCAGAAATGAGTCAAACTTCGGGTACGGCAATTTCAAACCCTTGTTTACAACATCTTCCAAAATAGAACAGCATCTTCCAGTTTATTGCAGCTGAAAGGCCATCTATCATGATGCAATATGTGTCTATGTCTTGAGCACTCCCCTCTTATCCATCTCTTGCCAAGTCTCAAATACCCCATCAATATCACCCGTCAGAAAGAACATCGAAATCAACATTATAGGTTTGCACACTAGGCATACAACTCGCATCCATCATTCTTTGATATAGCCTCAAAGCTTCATCACACTTTTGATTATCACAAAGGACCTTGAGGAAACAATTGTAGTAACTATATCAGGTGGGTAACCTTTGTTTCCCATCTCTTCCAAGAACTTGTAAGCTTCTTCAATCTTCCCTGCCGACAACATCCCTTCTATCATTTCTTTGAATGTTGAGACATCGGGTAGGCAACCACTACTTAGCATTTGACTAATAAGCTCAAAGCATTCGTCCATTCTGTTGTTATGCATTAAAGCCACGATCATGATTGCATAAGTTTTTGCAGTGGGAGAAGACATGGTCGACCCTTTTGTTCTCATAAACTCGAAAAGTTCAGCTGCCTCCGTCACCATTCCCGCTTTGCAAAAGGTATCAATAGCAGTAATGTAAGTAAAGCTATCAGGCGAATGGCCCAACTGGATCATTTCTTCAAGAACCCTCATCCCTCTCTTGGGATTCCTAGCTCTACACCAACCGAAAAACAATACATTGTACGAATTTGCATCCGGTCTACCCTCCCTTTCATTCTCCTAAACAGAACCTCAGCATCCTCAACCAAACTACATTTACACAAAGCATCCAACAACAAGTTAAAGGCATTAATCTCCGGCTGCGTCTTCACTCGTATCCGCTTCTTCTTAGCGAATTTGTGAAGATGGGTCAAATGCTTTTCGGTATATCGTCTCAAAATGTCGAGCAAAACTTCGGTAGGGACGGAGTTTCTGTTAGACCTCTTCATGTAATCAAGCATATCACAGATAGTTCGAAACTGTTTAATCTTATACTTTGTACTGGACAAAATATCAATCATTAGATTATAAGCTTGGGCTGGTGAGCATAATCTTGTTGATTGGCAGCCCATGTAAAAAACCTGAAAGCTAGCTTCTCCTCAAGAGAAAGCCTCTGTAAAAGCTCAAGAACCAAAGGAGTGGTTAACTGGAGACGGAGTTGGTCAAGCGATTTCTCCAAGTTATCATAGGCATTGGAGTTGTCCATTAATGTCGCATACAGTTTGGCCACATCGGTGAGACGGGAATCAAACGCTGTTGTCACATTGGAGCAAAACGAGGGGGGAATGAAGTGTGGGTTAATGGGGGTTCGTGCTGAAGAGATTAAATTCGCATGAATTTGGGGGTTGTGTTTGCAATTAGGCAGAAAGGAGCTTGGGGTTTTGAGAGCCGGGAAAAGATATGCGAGACGAATTCTTCTCATTTGTGGGTTGAAAATGGGGAAAACTGGAATCGAAAGAAGTGGTCGATGAAATTAAAATATTGGGAAGAACAGAAAGGGAGATTACCAGATGGAATAGCGATGAAGGAGCAACGGCGGCGCCCGTAGCCCAGAAGAACTCACCACCAATTTCAGAATCTGCAAGTACTACACCTACACATCAGCTGCCTGCTTCTTCCCTTCGATAAAAATGCTCATATTTGAGAATAAATATAAATTTTAATTTGGTAAGCTATTCAAACTATTGGAGGATGCTTTCGTTGAATCCTTCGATTATAAAGTTACGAAATAATTTTTAATTATTAATATATTTTTTGAGTTATATTTTGTGAGTTGAATCTTTGTTTACATCATGTCATCGAATAAGTGTTTAAAACATTATGTCGTTAAATTTGTGTTTGAAAGTAATATCGGGGCTATTAGGTATTTAAAATATAATTTTACCATATCTCAATTATTACATATTTTTAAAGAAAAATGACGAATTTGAAATATATAAATAGATATGTGATAATTTGTAACTTTTAATAGTCCGTAAACTCAATAAAACAACATCGTATAGTCGAAAAACTGTTTTGTAACTTTAATAGTAAGGAACTCAACAAAATAATACTCTATAATCGAAAAATCATTAGTGTACTTTATATTTTTATTAAATAAATATATAATACATAAATTATGTAAAATTTACACTCTATGAACATATCAATTTAATATCATACATATTTATGAGATCATAACCATTAAATATTAACTTGAATATTTTTACGGATTCATTAAGTTTGTTTCAATTGTAAAAAGAGTTGTTTTTTTTTCTAAAATATACGAGTTTAAGCAACTGTATCAGGGTGAGTGCACAATGTCAATAATTTAAAAAGATTTAAAATAAATACTACTTTATAATCACTATATACTATTTAAAAAATCTTAATCTAAACAATAAAAAAACCAAATCCTAAATAAAACGGATGATATCAACACAATCTCCCAAGTTCAATCATCAAAATACAGAGTTAGGTCCTGGCAAACTCAACCGAGAAAAAAGCAGCATAGAAACCTTAACTGCTTTTGCTCTCCTCACCATGGAAAACCTGTGTTCCAAGGTACCCCAAAGTAACCTTTTCAATATGCTTCAATCATGGTGATTTCGAATTCCTTTCCGTCCCGAATCTGAATCTGCTGCAGACTGTAACCAAAATATGCCAGATCGAATGCAGTCTTCTGAAAAAAATAACATGTACCTACAGTTTCACCGACCCTAACACGAAATGCAATCCGCCGCGCTATGTCGTCCTGGTGGAAGAGTAGAACCTCATGAGGAAACTCGAGAGTGACCAAATGCAGATAACCCCAAGGCACTGGAGGACGTTCAAAAGTGTTCCCAGTGAGTTGTTTATTGCCAAGTTGTATGTAGTCATTTCCGCACCTCTCACTGTGTACGACAGGGCTGTCACTAGTTGAGCAGCTCTATTCAGTTGATGCAATCTGTAAACCTGTTATAGCGCAAGAGATGTCGACTAAGATTAATAACATCCGAAACATATTTATAAGGACAATAACTCATCTCCCTTTAACAACAATACTCGAAGAAAGGGGGTCATAAATTAAGTCAGAACGGCCCTTACTTGAAAGGTTATCGGGATGACAGGCCAAGAAGGTGACTTCTTATATCTAGCATACTGCTCAAAGGCAAACTGTACAACAATACCAACCAGGTATGGAGCTAGAGTAGCGGATGCCGCGGGACCAGTCCAAGGCCATACTAGACCCATTGTCACCATGGGAATTATGAGACTAAGCACAAGAGTAGCAACAGAAGAGATACGCTGACCCAAGTGAGGGGCCAACGTTTCTGCTGCAGAGTTTGGCCCAGTAGGTCTCCTTAGACGATCAATTAGCAGAAGAAAAACGGCAACACCACAATAGAAAAGTGCTTCCGTGAAGAACAATATGAGAAAATCTGTAGCAGAGAGGAGCATGCTATTTAGAAAAGGATTAGCTTTACCTCTGTACAACAGGAAAACAAGGAGAACCAGTATTCAAGTTTAACATATCATCTACACATACATCTATAAAACATCATAGCATCAAGTTTTGTTTATTTTCAATTCTTGTGCCTAGTCTATGATCTTAATGTCAGTTTACCACATCAAATTGCGCTTCAACTAACAGATTAACTGCCATTGGTCAACAAGAGAGCCACCGAGTTTCAAATAGCTCCATTGCTCTCACCAAACTATCAGTGTTCTTAAAAAGCTACCTTGAATATAATGGCATGTTTCATTTTGTCCATTTGGTTGCCTAAGTGGCTTAATATCAAATGTAAGTCCAGAACAAGAGGAGGAGCAAAAAATGAAAGCAGAAGTCTCCACACATGATATTGCACTCACCTGTTAGTAGGGAGTCCTCAAATATGATTGATATATTTTACGTAAATAAAGTGAGGGTAAAATGAATGATGCCACAAGGACGGCGGGACCAATAAACCATAGCAAGC
The DNA here is from genome assembly GCF_006381635.1 of Hibiscus syriacus. NCBI lineage: Eukaryota > Viridiplantae > Streptophyta > Magnoliopsida > Malvales > Malvaceae > Hibiscus > Hibiscus syriacus. Next base: position 273,980 of record NW_024062312.1, on the reverse strand, counting down.
TGTTCTGATTCCTCTGCACATTAGAAATGACTTCAGTGTCTCTTTTGTATGGGCGATTATAAAACGACATAAAAGCTGGCCTTCCATCACTTCCCCCAAAATGAATAGATGGTAAGCCAACCGGGGTTATCTCTTCAGGATCAGGATCGTCTTGTAGCAGTTCTGAATCAACAGGTTTGATCCCATTGTACTGAGATTGGTCCTTGAAAATAGCAAGAAGCACATTTTGTCTCCTTCGAAACCCTTTAGACTTCAGCACTACAAGTAAGAAGTGACAAAAAGTAATAACTGATTGCAGGAGTCAATTTTCAAAATCATTACTAATACGACCTGATTGTATTTCTATTCTAAACTTTAAAATGGGGGACAATCTGAAACTAAAGCTATAGTCAACTAAACATAGGGGACGAATATGGCTGGATTTTGGGCAGTTTACAATATGAAACAAAAGCACTTCAAAGTTCAAACAAAACCACACTCCTTGAGGGAAAATTTCAGAGATACTAATTTGTTCTGAAATTAGTTACAGAAACTACCTTTAGCATTTCCGGGCTGCTCGGTCCTTCCTCGCTGGTCATTATAAGGTCTTCCTAACAAACTTTTCTGGATAGCAAAACACAAGATACCGAAGGAGGAAAACAACAATGGACTTTTCAACTAAGAGATTTATTTGAACAAGTTCAACAACCCTAAAATGGAACTGTAAAATGGAATTGCAGGATTTCAAATTTAACAAAATTAATTGAAAAAAAACATATATTTCTTAATTTCAATAGAAAGCCTCAGACAGATAATGCAAGCATATATTGAGCTAATTGTATTAAAAAATTACATTCACAGAGATTTTATATCAGCAATTAGACAGAATCCCTTTTTTTCCCTTCATTTTTAAGGCTAAAAATAAGTTCAAGACTTTCCAGGTCAGAATATCTACTAAAATGCAACACAAACACTATGAATCACACATTATTTTTTTTATCATTTCAAACCCAGTAAATTCTTGGCTATATTCGCAGTGTTATACATGGGGGGAAAGTGAAGAAAGTAAATACCCGGAACTGAAACGAAGAAGAAAGGGGAGATGGGACGTGAGAAATTGGAGCAGAACACCTAAAAGCCATAAACAAATACGTATGTACTTGTATAGGAAAGGCAGAGAGGCTAAGGCTATGGGAATGACAGAGTCAAGCACAAGCAGCGCATGTTGGTGGATTCTGAGAAATACCCAAATGAATTGAAGGGAATTTAAGCAGACCCATGGCGATACCAAATGAATTGAAGGGGTTTGGAGAAAATCAAGTAACGTAATTTGATTGTGTTTGGAAGCAGGAAGCAGGACGCAGTGAAGGTAAATAACGGGTTTGGCTTTTTTTTTTTACCTTTTTCTTTATCCTTCAAAATGCATTCATTTATGATTTTTTTTAATCCAAAAATATCACGTAAATAATATTTTTTATTATTATAACATATTAAATAATATATTCAAGGAAAGCGTTTATTTTTTTGGAAATTCATTATATACTGGTTGTATCGTGAATTACAATACAATCAGTCTCATCATAAAAGAACTAATAAGAATTGAGATTCGTCAAAGCCCACTGAGCGAGAGATTGAGCAACCTTATTAGCCTTACGGTTGATATAAAACACCTTAAGTTGACTGTTAGAGGTTAGAATCTCTTTAGTAACAATTTGATTGTGCAGGCGTCCTTGTTAACATTGACGAGCCTATTGATAATGGAGATTGCATCGCTTTCAATGATCGTATTGTTCCAACTATTCTCGACGGTAAATTTTAACCCCTGGGTGAATGTTTCGACTTCGACTGATTCCGCAATGAACCGGGGGGGTCGATTTACTCATTCCTCCAACCACAAGGCCATTGTTGTCCCTGGCTACCACTCCAAAAGCTGCGTCGTTGTTGACTAAACTATATGTTCCAACCACGTTGATTTTAATGATGGAAGTCGGGGGTCGATTTCACTTCAGGACGTAATAATTGGACTTTTGGTTGTGCGTCCGCAGCTTCAAGAAATTTGGAACATAGATACCAGGCCATGATAACAACCTCTGTGTTCTCTTGCAGTCGTCCATCATGAACAAACTTGTTACGGCTGTTCTAAATGGGGGAAGAGAGTAAACTCAATCCGAACAAAAACACTCCTACTACTACTACTGATAACAAACATAAAACCTAATTGTAATACAACGAAAAACAAAACTGGTGACAAGCTGCCAGAAATTACAGCAGCCACAACTACACTGCCCAACCACAGATCAAGAGCACAGGCTTGACAGCAAGCACACTTGCACACGAGAACTCAAAAACATTTCCATTACCATTTTGATGGAAATAAACTTCGCATGGACAGAAAAATAACCCAAACAAGTCATGAGAGAAAGGATCATATTGCATCCGAGACACTTCGGAGGACATCTCCACACTCTACGCACCCCTCTTTAGCCGCTCCATCAACATAAAAGTTAACATAACTAAATCAAGGACGAATCCACTCAGAATTTCTAGGACAACATCTAGGACAGCCCGCCATTCATTGACATTAACTACTAGAACGTCTTTTAAATCTCTCAACCAAAACAGAGATTACAAGTTAGACTAAGAGTCTAAGATACAATGTCCTTCATAGTAAGTAATTTCTCCTAAGAAACCCTGACATTTCGAGCTAGCTAAAACTCCATAGCACTGTCGCAATTGAATTCAACCACACTATTCTTAGTATTCCATAGAAACAGTCTATTCAGGTAGATTTTCAAATGGCATAACTGATTCAAACAGCAGCCTCGACACTAAAGTTACACCCGCTTGTCAGAACAGACTCTTCTACCAAAAGATAAGCATCTCACGCATCACCCTGACAATAAAACAATCCTACCACAATACAGAATACACACAGACGAGAGAGCTACCTCCAAGACTAGCTGACTGATATACAACATCATCGCAACCACCAAGCTTTAAACATTGTTGGTCTCTACAAGCCATCCTCCGCCATCCAAGGAGACATCTGCTGTAATTTATTTCTAAAAGCGAGAATTAAGTTTCCAAAATGTTTTGACAAAGAATCAAATTTCAATCAGGTTGGTCATAACTTTCACAGGCAAAGAAGCCGGTTCTCGATCCAATTTATCACCACCAAAATGTCTATTCCCACCCACCTAGCTTCCGCAAACACTAACAATGGACAACAGGCAATTTTACATAATCAATGGCATCAAATTGGATAATTTTTGAAGAAAAAAACTGCTTTAATTACGCCTTGTTAGAATGAAGGACCCCACCACAGCCTACACGATCCTCACTCATCACACCATCAATACTGAATATAACGACCCCTGCAACTCGCGACTACCAACCCGACAAAACTAAATGGGCTACTCAAGCTCTTTTGGAGCCATTTGTCTTTCACGAAAAATGAAATCAACCAAGAAGATAGTTTTATCCCACACTAGTTTCATATAGTTTTATCCCACACTAGTTTCATACCCTCAGAACACCTTCCTATAGGAAAAACCAAAAAATCGAATATATCGACATACCAGAAATTTTGAACTGCCTACTCAAGCTCAACCAGACTTGCTTTCTTGGATTCTTGCAATAGCAACATTTCAACCTCCTAAGGACTCACAATTTTTTGGAGGGCTACCTGATGGCATCAGACCCTAAGCCCCTCACGATCCAAGTGACATCTTGATGCAGGGGGATCCGAGACAGATGATGCTGAGCTGTCAGATTGCACGTTGATGGCGCTGAGATACCATGAGTTGGCAGATCAGCGCAAAGGCGGGAATTGATTGTGACATGTTCCTCATTGGGGTCGTTTTGAGTATGTTTCAGTCTTTTGGCCATAACTTTGGCTACAGGTGTCAGAATCGCGCATAAGACCCCAATCCGGAAAGCTCTTTTCGACGCACACGCTCTCCACATGAGCTACGCTCTATGTGGCCTTTTTTTCAACCTCAAATTCTGCCGTTTTCCCCTCCGAATCACTAGATTTAGTTATTTTTTACTATTTATGGTAATATTTCGATTGTTAATTAGGAAGTCAATTTAAATCCGATTTAGGCCGGATTTTTGGGAGATTGCTTATTTTATTTCGAATTTCAATTTAGAGTGATTTTCGGGATTTTGCTATTTTTGGCAAAATTCGAATAAAGACGATTTTTTTGCTATAACAGTCCGGCTTGTGGACTGCTTTTTGATAGTTTTAATTTTATAATATTTTATTAAACCCTAGAGACTTTTTCTCTGGTTTTTGGGCGAATTTTCTCTTGGGAATCGTCTGTCGGAGCTAGCCTACAGGATAATCACTATTCTGTCTGGCGTCAGTTGGTATCAGAGCTTCAACATCTTCTTAGGAAATTTCACCAGTTTCAATGGCTGGAGGTCGTGGTCGTGGTCGTCGTGAGCAGGTTCCGAATGAGGAAGCCCAACGCCGTGATCGCTGCGTTCATGATGTGATGATTGCGGATTTGCAGAGGCAAGTCGCAAAATTAACCCAGCGCCTGGCGGCGCAGGATTTAGAGGATCGTGATGCCTCTGATCACGATACCAATTCCACTTTCGAAAACCCATATCACAATCGCGCAGGATTCCGGGGCGCAGGATTCCGGGAGCACCGTGGTCGGGAGGAGCGTCATGGAGACCTCGGTTTTCGGGTCGATCTCCCTGAGTTTTCTGGTACATTACAGGCCGAGGGATTCGTGGATTGGATTAATGAAGTGGAGCGTATTTTTGAATATAAGGAAGTCCCCGATCGTGTGAAAGTGAAACTGATCGCCATCAAACTCAAGGGCAGAGCATCTGCGTGGTGGGAACAGTTACGACGTTCACGAGAAAGACAGGGCAAAGCCAAGATCACTGATTGGGAGAAGATGAAAAAGAAGATGAAGGGCCACTTCCTTCCCTTCGGCTACACGCAAACCTTATTTCAGCGACTTCATGCGTTGAGGCAGGGCGCGCGATCAGTCGATGATTACACGGAGGAGTTTTACCAATTGGTCGCCCGGAACGATTTATCTGAGACGGAGGAGCAGATGGTGGCGCGATATTTGGGGGGTTTACGCCAGCCCTTGCAAGATATCCTCAGCCTTCATTCATTGTGGAGTGTTTCGGAAGCATACCAGCGTGCACTTGCTGTTGAAAAACAGCAAAAGAGGAGACCAGTGATCAGGAGCGATCACAACAGTCGACCAGTTCGCCCTCAAGAGTCCCGTCCTGCTCAGCAGCCACCGCAGGGTAATTCTAACCCTACTATTAGATGTTTTCGTTGTGGTGAACAGGGCATAGGGCGACTGATTGCAGGAAGCCTGCTAGTCAAAAGGGCAAAAATTTGTTGATTGAGGAAAACGTGGAAGACGAGACTGAGGAGATTGGCGAACCCATGTATGACGATGATGAGACTGATGATGTGCTGTATGGAGATGGTCATGAGACTCTGGTCGTTCGCAAGAGTCTACTTACCCCCAAGGGCGATTCAGGGGACGATTGGTTGAGAACCAATATTTTCCACACGACTTGCACAGTTGCAGATAAAGTCTGCAAAATGATCATTGATAGCGGCAGTTGTGAGAATGTAGTGTCCGAGGAGGTTGTCCAGAAATTGCAGTTGAAGACGGACCGTCATCCTAAGCCATACAAGTTGTCATGGCTAAATAAAGACAGTGAGGTAACAGTTGATAGGCGATGCCTCGTGTCTTTTTCAATTGGTAGAAAATATTTTGATAATGCCTGGTGTGATGTTGTGTCTATGGATGCGTGTCATATATTGTTGGGTCGACCTTGGCAGTATGATCGCAGTGTCATTCATGATGGACGGAAGAATACATATTCCCTTAGCATCAAGGGAAAAAAGATTGTGTTGGCACCCCGGCGGGAAGGACTTACTGATGTTGTGTCTATGGATGCGTGTCATATATTGTTGGGTCGACCTTGGCAGTATGATCGCAGTGTCATTCATGATGGACGGAAGAATACATATTCCCTTAGCATCAAGGGAAAAAAGATTGTGTTGGCACCCCGGCGGGAAGGACTTACTCCTACCCCAGTAACCCATAATACTAATCTGCTTTCTATGTCCAGGTTTTTAGATGAGATTGAGCATGGCGACGTGGTCTATGCCTTGCTACCTTGCGAGAACAATGCAGTAGACGTGGATACAGATTTACCAGTAGAGATGCAGCGGTTGCTAGCAGAATTCTTTAACTTGATGCCAGAGGATCTTCCTCCTGGACTACCACCTATGAAGGATATTCAGCATCAAATTGACCTTGTTCCTGGGTCAAGTTTGCCAAATCGACCAGCATATCGCCTCAGTCCCAAGGAGGCCGAAGAGTTGCAGCGACATGTGGAAGAGTTGTTGGAGAGGGGCTATATCCGAGAGAGTATGAGCCCATGTGCAGTCCCTGCTCTGTTAGTGCCAAAGAAAGATGGTTCTTGGCGTATGTGTGTTGACAGCCGAGCGATCAACAGAATTACAGTGAAGTACCGGTTTCCAATTCCCCGTCTAGATGATATGTTGGATCAGCTATCTGGTTCTAAGATCTTCTCAAAAATTGACCTTAAGAGCGGTTACCACCAAATCAGAATAAGGCCTGGAGATGAGTGGAAGACGGCGTTTAAAACGCCACAAGGGTTGTATGAGTGGATGGTCATGCCTTTTGGGTTATCCAATGCGCCCAGTATATTCATGAGATTTATGCATCAGGTCTTGCGGCCTTTTATGGGGAAATTTGTTGTAGTTTACTTCGATGATATCCTCGTTTATAGTCCGACATGGACTTCACACTTCGATCACCTCCGTGCTGTTTTTGAGATGCTGAAAAAGGAGTGCTTGTTTGTCAATCAAAAGAAGTGTTCTTTCTTCACTACTTATGTGACTTTTCTTGGTTTTGTTGTGTCTACTGATGGTGTTCATGCAGATCAGTCAAAGATAGATGCAGTCTTGGAGTGGCCCAGACCAAGAACCTTACATGACATCCGAAGTTTCCATGGCTTGGCGTCTTTTTACCGTCGATTCATTAGAAATTTCAGTACTCTGATCGCCCCTATCACAGAGTGCCTCAAGGGGCGTGATTTCCAGTGGTCTGAGGAGGCAGAGGCCAATTTTCAACTGGTCAAGTAGAAGATGATCGAGGCTCCAGTTTTGGCACTTCCAGATTTTGACAAAGTGTTCGAGGTAAATTGTGATGCATCTGGCGTTGGCATTGGTGGTGTTCTGAGTTAGGCAGGTCGTCCGGTTGCTTTTTTCAGTGAGAAGCTATCGGGATCAAAGAAAAATTATTCCACTTATGATCTGGAGTTCTATGCCATAGTTCAGTCCCTGAAGCATTGGCGTCACTACCTAGTACAGAAGGAGTTTATTCTGTTTACCGACCATGAGGCCTTGAAGTACATCAATGGCCAACACAAGCTGAGTAGACGTCATGCCAAGTGGGTAGCATACTTGCAAGAATTCACTTTTACGCTGAGGCACCAAGCAGGGAGTTTGAACCGCGTCGCAGATGCCCTGAGCCATCGTACCTTACTTCTCACCACCATGAGTACTAAAGTTGCAGGATTTGAGACGTTCACAGATATGTATGCAGCTGATCCTTCCTTTGGAAGGATATTTCAGGAGGTAACTGAGGGTCACCGTCATGATTTTGTTTTGCATAATGGGTATCTGTTTCGTGGATTACAATTGTGCATTCCAGATTGTTCATTGAGGCATCAAATTATAAGTGAACTCCATAATGAGGGACACTTTGGCCGAGATAAGACATTGGCCCTTATCTCTTCTGAATTTTATTGGCCCAAGTTGACTAGTGATGTGGCCCATTATGTGGACCGTTGTTATGTGTGCCAGCGGTCTAAGGGAGTTCTCACCAATGCGGGATTGTACACTCCCTTACCTGTTCCTGAAGCTCCTTGGTTCGATGTCAGCATGGATTTTGTACTAGGCTTACCCGCACCCAAAGGGCCTCTGATTCTATCTTTGTTGTGGTTGACAGGTTTTCCAAGATGGCTCATTTTGTAGCCTGCAGAAAGACTATGGATGCTGACCGGATTGCCCATCTCTATTTCAAGGAGATTGTGCGTTTACATGGTGTTCCTCGATCCATCACTTCAGATCGTGATACTAAGTTCATCAGTCATTTCTGGAAGAGCCTGTGGGGGAAACTGGGAACGCAGTTGAATTTCAGTAGCGCCTACCACCCCCAGACGGATGGCCAGACTGAGGTGGTGAACCGAAGTTTGGGAAACCTTTTAAGGTGTTTGGCAGGAACGAAGCCGAAGCAGAGGGATTTGGCATTGCCTCAGGCAGAATTTGCCTACAACAGATCAAAAAACAGAACCACAGGTTTAAGCCCATTTGAGATTGTCTATGGTCAGAACCCATCCGGGGTGTTGGACTTAGCCCCTATTCCACGTATAGGACGTTTCAGTCCTAAAGCAGATGAGATGGCAAAGTATCTTCGGGTATCCATGAGCAGGTGAAACAGACCATTCATGAGAGCAATACCAAGTACAAGACTCGGGTTGACAATCATCGTCGTCAGGTACTTTTTGATGTTGGTGATTTTGTTTGGGCTGTATTAACTCGTGATCGTTTTCCTGTTGGTGAGTATAATAAGCTTAAGGATCGGAAGATTGGACCTTGTGAGGTCGTGCAGAAGATCAATGATAATGCTTACAGGTTGCGACTTCCCAGTCACTTGAAGACTTCTGATGTCTTTAATGTGAAGCACCTGAGTCATTGTTTTGTGGATCCTGATGACACTACTCTGAACTCGAGGACGAGTTCTTTCCAACCCGGGTGACTGATGCAGGGGATCCGAGACAGATGATGCTGAGCTGTCAGATTGCACGTTGATGGCGCTGAGATACCATGAGTTGGCAGATCAGCGCAAAGGCGGGAATTGATTGTGACATGTTCCTCATTGGGGTCGTTTTGAGTATGTTTCAGTCTTTTGGCCATAACTTTGGCTACAGGTGTCAGAATCGCGCATAAGACCCCAATCCGGAAATCTCTTTTCGACGCGTACGCTCTCCACATGAGCCACGCTCCATGTGGCCTTTTTTTCAACCTCAAATTCTGCCGTTTTCCCCTCCGAATCACTAGATTTAGTTATTTTTTACTATTTATGGTAATATTTCGATTGTTAATTAGGAAGTCAATTTAAATCCGATTTAGGCCGGATTTTTGGGAGATTGCTTATTTTATTTCGAATTTCAATTTAGAGTGATTTTCGGGATTTTGCTATTTTTGGCAAAATTCGAATAAAGACGATTTTTTTGCTATAACAGTCCGGCTTGTGGACTGCTTTTGATAGTTTTAATTTTATAATATTTTATTAAACCCTAGAGACTTTTTCTCTGGTTTTTGGGCGAATTTTCTCTTGGGAATCGTCTGTCGGAACTAGCCTACAGGATAATCACTATTCTGTCTGGCATCACATCTTCATTTCCTTGAAGCTCCACTCAATGCCTCTTCATTATTACGACCGCTTGCAAATCGATCATTCTTCGCCAAGCTAGCTAGCTAGTTAATCTATAACCTTCTGTTCATTCCCGACTACTTCAATCCCCAAACATTTTTCCAATTCCAAAGTCTTTTTGGCTTCCTTTGTCAAGAGACTCCACCTTGCCGCCAAATTTGAGTCCAAAACCGACCTTCCAGACAATTTTGGAATTTCCAGGTCTTCTTTTTTTCAACTTGTGCTTCTTGACCGCCCGATTTCTCCTCTTGCGAACCACTTCGGGCAACGCAGCTTCTTGCAGTTTACATTAAGAACCGTACTTTTTATTCTTCCTGCGTTTTGCCTTCAGTTCTGGGAAGAAGGACCTCTCGCTCCCATTATCGCTATCAGGATTGACACCAGCATTCTCTTTTTGATAAATTCCTGATAGAGCATTTTGCCCCAAGCCCTCACCATGATTATGGCCAAATCCCATGCATCTTAGATTATCAATAGCCCTTGACAATTGGATCGTTCTTTTATTACAAATCCATCCTTTTAGTTCTTGTCCAAACTCGATCCTTGGCTAACCATCAACTTATAGTAGTGTATCTGAAACTCAAAACATGGTTAAGTACAAAAGCGATAATATTTGTTTTGATCGGCAAAATTCTTTTATTTAAAGATTAAATCATGGATAGGGGTCTCGTTAAAAACCTCCCCTAAACCTAAGTGGAGGAAAGGAGTACCCCTAACCAGGTACAAAACAGCAACACAAGAGCCAAGCTCAACCACATTCACCAAAATTACACCCTAGGAACAACTCTCCTCTTGCTTACCACTCCATCAACATGGAAAGAAACAAAAACACAACTTAAAACAACCCCATCGAAACACCTACTAGCACAAACGCGAGCATCGATACCAATACCCTGCTAAACAAATAAGAGCAAACTCTAGACTTCAACAAATGATGACATGACCTATCAAATAATTGAAACCAAAGCAGCCACCAGGGACAACAACCGCACCACTACCAACAAACCGCTACAGCCTCTCCTCCCCCCAACCCTGTAGCTCTACCTAAACAACCCAAAACAAATCCACTAGAAGCTTCAACTCTTGGACCAAAAGCGATAATATTAGAGTGAAAATATCAAAGATGCGGACACATAAGTGTAGAAAATCAAATAAAATCCCTTTTGCATATGCATGAATTAAATAAGATGAAATCCAATGCAATTTAGCAATTAATATGTAATCTTCTACCTAAGAATGTACAAAAACCTAGACCTGAAGTATGCAATTATAACTCCTATCATGGAGTTATCATAACATCTTTCACCTCTTGAACTAGGGTTGGTGTCAACTCTAAGATCAGTTAAAATCCCACCATCCTCGTGCATACTCAACCTCGTGAATAAGGCCGTCAAATCTAACATTAACTTCTGATTCATGTTATTTGCCTTATGGTTATGTTATGATTGTCTGATATGTTATGGATTACCTTCCCTAGTTCAAGAGGTTGAGTATGTTCTTACGCAAATAAGATGATTAACATAATCCAATTGTCTGATATGTTATGGTAATCCGTAACATTAACAACACATCATTGAATGGCCTTGGGTGTGTTCTTATGTAAGAGGGGAAGGTACTGACTATTGCATCACGAAAACTTAAGACAAATAAGAAAAACTATCCTACCTTAGAATCTAATATTAACTTCCGTTTCAGTCTTTCTAAGTGAGCAAACACTTGAGACTCTTATGGTTAGTATAAATATAGCATTTCTCTCCAAAGAGGTAGTGCTTCCAAATATCCAAGACAAAGATCGCTGGAGCAAGCTTCAAATCGTAGGTAGGATAGTTTTCCTCATTTGTCTTAAGTTTTCGTGATGCAGTAGTCATTACCTTCCTCTCTTCTCTTGCATAAGAACACACCTAAAGCCATTCAATAACATGTTGAACAATACATAATGCTTGTCCAAGTAGCTACATGTACTGATTAGCCCACTTGTGGGGTCAATGTCTCAGCTAGCCTAGTAATCTTCTCAAACCTTAGTCATGATTTGTCCAAACGTAAATCTAAATAGCCTAAGCCCAATATACCTTGACCCATATTGACTCATCTCACTAATGACCAAGCCTAGACCTAAGAGCCTGACCCAGATGCATAGAGCCTAATTTAATTCTAGGCCTGCTCTCCGTCAAGGCCCATTTAGACTCTGCCTGAGCCCAGAAGTCGTCTAAGCCTAGTTGTCTTAACCCAGACTGACACAGTTAGATCAACAACCTTGACCCGGGATCGAACTTGACCCAGTAGCCCAGACTTGTGAATGCTTAATCGGCCGATTTGTTGGCAAGTACGCGTTAACCATGTCCATTGACCGTACTCACGGTTGTACTTGTTGATCGTGAATTATAGTTTCTTCCATTTTCTCTCGTCTCTCATGTAATCTATTACCTGTTGATCTAGCGTTATTTATTTTACTGTTTACAAATTTTCAATCGAAGTCAATTATGCACGGGTAAGAAAAAAAATTATGAAATCAAAATACATGGCTAATAATTATCTTACTCCACACCATGGACTCAATTTCAGTCACGTCTTCGGTCTAGTCACGTTAGTCACGATTGTAAACATAACAGGCACTATTAGGCTTGTAAGCGAACCGAACGCACACGAACGGATGTATGTTCATGTTCGTTCATTTAATAAATAAACGAACATAAACAAACATAAACATAAACGAACAAACTTTTTTTTTGTTCATGTTTGTTTATTAAGGAATATAACTTGTTCATGTTCGTTCATTTAATAAATAAACGAACATAAACAAACACGAACATAAATGAACACGAACATAAACGTTGGAGACCCTACCTAGGGGTGTAAACGAGCCGAGTCAAGCTCGAGTATTGCTGAGCTCGACTTGAACTCGAAAAAACTTTCAAAGTCAGCTCGACTCGAAAACTCGCAAGCTTAAAATTATCAAGTTCGACTCGAACTCGAAATATAATATAGAAATTCGACTCGAACTCAAAAAAAATTTAAGAGCTCGATTAAAACTCGAGACTCGAGCTCGATTGAAGCTCGATTCTAAGCTCAATTCAAGCTCGATTCATGCTCGATTCAAGCTCGATTCTGAGCTCGACATTGCCCCAAGCGCAAAGATGCTTAAACCTATTCTTCCCCATCTTCTTTTATATAAGTTACCAACCCCGAGCTGCTTGTTTACTACTGATGTGGGATTGCATAACGTTCCTCCACTTTCTTTCTTCCTCTCTCCTTCAACAACAGTCGAGATGAACATATATTGTGTTTCATGTGATTGCAGACCTTAATCCTTAGGGATCAAACAAACATGTCCTTAACTTCGTGCTATGTAGAAGTTGAAAATTGAGACTCCTCTTTGCTCATCGGATAACCAGCTGGTGGTGCAGTCACATAGAGTTCCGGCGCAGTGGATGTTGACGGTGTTGGGTATGCAACTTATGGATCGTTCAAAAAGAACTAATCCATGTTAATATTGTTGGGTTTTCCAAATAAAATTGGGTTAATTATGAAGTTGGTCATCAGAATATCAAATTAATTAATATTTTTAAGATACTTACAAATTGGTCACCAAAATTGATTTAAGAAGATTGGGTTAAACATAAATGAATGAACATAAACGAACATAACCGAACGAACATAACCGAACGTTCACGAACGTAAATGAACGAACGAGACCTATGTTCATGTTCGTTCATTTAATTAAACGAACACAAAATCTTGTTCATGCTCGTTTATTTAATAAATAAACGCACATAAAAGAACTTCCCGCCGCACGGTTCATGAACGGTTCGTTGAACGTTCAGTTCATTTACAGGCCTAGGCACTATTGTGGGGTTTGCGAGCATCACAGTCATATAATAACAGTCGCGGAGGGGATCACTACCGCTATATCTTGAGCACTATCACAGTCGCAGACTGCTATTTAAATCCCTGTTACACATGATTGTGAAAACCTCTTGAGAAGCCAAAATCTGAAGCAAACGTTAAGAATCAAACAAGATTTCATCGTATTATGCAACCCATCACTTTTGTTGCCTTTGAGCTTTGTCCTATGTAGAGAGACTATAGGAAAATAGCATATAAATAATAACCACTAAGGTTAATGGCAAGCACATTACACTGCCTTTGAATTTTTCACTTATGTTGTCAACTTGTCCTCCCAAAAGTAATTCACCTAATCACTAAGTTCTTAACATTAATGTCGGTAATGGGGAGGTATGTGTCCATATGATATTAATCAACTTCCCTAGTCCTTGATTAATCTATAATGCTCAAAGCTAATCTATATTTGATTATTATTGTTAAACTTGTTGTGAAAAAAGTTGCTTCTTTTCGGTTTGATTTCTTTTTTGCATGAAGAAAACGACAAGCAACCTTTTCTCCAAATCTTCCTACATGGATATTATCATGGTAAAAATTTAGAGCTAAATTCTTTAGGGCAAACTATAAGTTTATGTTTAGTAATTAAATTATTAATTTTATTCTATTTTAGTATTCAATTTTTTTAAATCATACGTAAAGTTTAATTTAGGTTTCATTTTGGTATCATGTCATTAAAAACTTAATAGTGATGTTGACGTCCCACCATAAGGTGTTGCCACACCAACATTGAAAAAATAAAAAAAATATCACATCAGCAGATCTATTAATTTTTAACGATGAGTACCAAAATAAAACTAAATTAAATGTTAAGTATTTTTTTAAATAAAGTTTAGGTACCAAAATAGAAAAAAAATAGTTTAGATACTAAACTTGTAGTTTACCCAATTGTTCATTGGTAAGAGGAATGATTAGAACGAGGAAGACAAGGGCTCGGTCGAGTCCCACTCACCGGCCTTTGGCCGTGATTGGCTCGTGCGGTGGAACAGCCAGCTAAAATGGGTGATAGCACGTGGGGTGTGGGCTTATAACACTCATGCAAAATGATTCAATATTAAGCCCTTTTGAAGCAAACTCTCGTGAATATTATAATGATTGGGTATATGGGAATTCCAGTGGCCATTTTAGGGTTCGCCTCCTATGCTGGACTTCTTTTTCCTGTTGGCTTTGTCGACTTCATCAATTCAGGTTGGAATACTTTGTTGTGAAGGGAGACAGTGCTGTCACACTAGCTTTTTAGATAGGACCTAAAGCTAATTGAAAGTATACATTTATTAATTTTACACAAATTTATGACAGTTAGATAATTAAAAGTATATGATTGAAATTTACAATATGAATACAAAGATTTTACTAAAAAAACGAGGAATTAATCTTATCCGTCTATTTACATTGTGTTTGTAGGATCCATAATCATTCTCATGCACTAGTACCATGTATATAGGATCCATAATCATTCTCATGCACTAGTACCATGTATAGTCAGATGTTATCTCAAATTTATCTCTTGAATATTTGGTTCATAAAAGGCGTGCATGTGCGCATCTTTCTCCTTGCCAGACAAAAACAAACCATGAAGACGACAGGACATGGACGTGAGGAGCTCATTTTGTCCGAAGGAATTAATATGGATACATCCATACATCATCAAAGACTAGACAAGAGACGTTGCTCGTTTCTGCAACTATATATATACCAAACAAGTCAAATCAACCCAATCCAATTATATATACTCTTTAAAACTTCCTTAAGTAATAAGCGTCGCGTTATAGAATCCGCAGCAGTTAAACAGGATCGATCGATGACCCTCTTTTTGTGTTTAATTTGGTTTTGGTTTCCCTGTCTTTCCGGACAACTACTAAGAATCGAAACAGAGCATGTTCAAGTTCGACCATGGCGGGACATTAATCAAACGCACTTTACTTTTTGCCTAGTCCCTTTCTCCTATTCAACACTGTTTTGGGCAATGGCATGTGTGTGAAGCAACGAGGAACACTAATGGGTGGTGTCTGCAGATGGGGAAACCAATGGGACCCAATGGTGGATCTAGGGATGGGCATGGGTCGGGTTAGGTTAGGTCGAGTTTATGTCTAACCCGACACAACCCAAAAAATATACATTCTCCCCCGAACACAACCAGAACATATCTTCTAAAAAACTTGACCCGACATTGATTTTTTTATAAAAAAAATGACCCAATAGGGTCGAGTTGAAACCCGTTGAGTTCGAGTCTCGTGCTCATCTCTAACCAGGTCAATCATATGCTCACCTTGAAATTTAAATTTTCTTGAATTAATTATCTAGGTTATTGGTTGTGTCTACCCTAAAATTTTAATTGTGATAACCTTATTCCATTTGTTTATGCTCATAAATATTTCTAGATTCGTCACTAATATTACCCATTTGTCTTTGTAATAAAACTTGGTTGAGGAGTCAACTTCATTGCTCTCTTTTACTACCTCAACTCCCCAACATTCAACATCATTTCTCCGACTGAAAGATAAGACTTTTGCCTATTGGAGACCAAAAGGCAACACGGGAGAAACCAAAAATAAAGCCACCACTTTTGTCTCAAATTTGTTTGTCGGTAGTAGTAGTAAAACGTTGAATACATGAGTAATCCTGTCCCAAAATTATTACTTGGATTGAATATGTATTTTGTGTGCACATGTGAGCATGCAAAACCAAACTTGTTGGATTTAGCTTCAATATTTCAACGTGATCTCAGTGAATAAAGAGAGTTATTCTTTTTTAAAGTCGTGTTCAAACAATCGTATTTATAAGGTATATGTGTGCTCGTCAATAATTCAAAAAGATTATAAATAAATATTATTTTATAATTATACCAAACTATTAAAGTATAGTATATATTATCCCCTATTTTGTTCTTAGTGAAAAACATGAGTTTAAGGGAATATAATCTTTAGCCAAGATTAGTTAAGGTTTTTGTCCCATTAATTATTAAATTCAATATGCTAATCACAAAGTAGATTGTGTTTCGTTAGTGAATCGTATTTGAAGAATAAAATATGCTTCAGTTTCTCCAAAATCCATGATATCCTCACTTAATCTAGATTTTAGTCTTGTCTTATATATACCCAACTAAGAAATGAACGAGCAAATATAAATAATTAACACCAACGAGGCTGGTTCAAGTGGTAAGCAGCTTGACATCAATTAAGCAATGTCTCAGGTTCAAGTCATTATGTATCCAAAAAATCTCCGTTGGGAAACTCACCTATCAAAATCAAGTGTGCGACACAAGTCGGTCCAAATTAGTCAAGACGAAGCCTTGGAACTAGAGTACAATCAAATATATATATATATATATATATTTGATTTACAAGCTGTTCAACAACTTCATTTACTAGCTAATTTATGAGAATAATATCTACTTAAAAATTAACAATCATAATAGCATTAAAAAATTTATTTTAAAAAATGATTTTCTTTTCGATAATGTAAGAAAAAGTGCGTTCAATTGGTCCTGTCTTACCAAAGCAAATCATTAAATTCGATCAGATATGACGAGCTGAATGTGTTTTTATCCTACATAATCGAAACAATGTCATTTTTTAAAATATTATTTTGATAATTAATCTTACTGATATTATTCTCATGATTTACAAGTTGATATACAACAAATAAATGACATTGTTATGACATCGCTAGGCTTTCTAAACCTAAAAAGTCAATAATCATATGTTAAAATGTCATAATCTCCGGTACATTTGAACCAATTTTAAATGGTAGAATTATTAAACCATAGTGCAATCTCTATGGTTAAATAAATTGTTGTTCTTTTTTTAGGTATTGGGTTCGAACAATTATATTGTACGATGTACGTGCTTTATCAATAACTGAGAAAAATCTTGAATATATACTACCTTAGGAGATCATAAAAACGATGAAGAGAACTGTGACTATATAGAAAAAAAAGGCCATCATCTACAATGGAAGCCACCCATGAAAGGGCAGAGAGAGAAATATAGAAAGGACCAAGGAAACGTTCACATATCAACGTTGCTTAATTGTTGAGAGTACAAAGTTAGTGTAGTGGGTGAAGTAGGAAATCAAACTTCTCAAAGGCTCTTCTCTCTACCAAGTACAAACTAATATATGTATACTATATATATCTTGATAGTACCTATTGTGCTTCTTTGGTGGTTTGAGATTGTGAGCTTGACACCTTCATTCATGAAGGGAACACTGAGATACCTAGCAAGCGTTGCCGGCCCCAGTGGCCACGGCTCGAAATCGACGGCCGAACAGGTCACCGAGAGTTGTTCTTACTCGATCGACACTCGCCGTTTAACCGCTATAATCACCGGTTAGTGATTTTGAACTCTTCATATCGCATGCACACATGAGAACATGTTTTTGAATTCTCGGAGTGTTGTTATTTCTTAGGGGCGACGTCGGGCATCGGAGCCGAGACGGCTCGAGTGATGGCGAAGAGAGGAGTGAGAGTCGTGATTGCCGCGAGGGATCGGAAGAAGGCAGCCGAATTGAAGGAGGGAATTCGGAGGGATATTAATCCGAATGCTGAGATTATCGTGTTGGAGATTGATCTCAGTTCTTTGGCTTCTGTAAAGAGATTCTGCACACAGTTCCTAGCTCTGGGGCTTCCCCTTAACATCCTCATGTACGTTCATCGTCACCAAATTTTCGTTTCTTTTTTTTTTCTTTCTGATAACAGAAAATCAGTACAGTTGATGAAATGTTAAGTCGTTTAAAGCTATTTTTTTGTAGAAACAATGCTGGGATATTCTCTCAGAATCTGGAGTTTTCTGAGGACAAAATTGAGATGACATTTGCAACTAATTACCTGGGTAAACTATCTTTTTTTTTCTATATTAATTCGGTCACCAACTGAATCAAATTAATCAAATTAATTGATTTCTCTTTAACCATTAATCGAATTGAATATCTTTTAAAATTATTATCTGAATCGAACAAAGTTTAATCAATTCAATTAATTTTTTTAGTTAGATTAATTTAAGTTTAATGGAGGTATTTTTCTCGTTTGAGTTAAAATTTGATTGGATCTTAAAAGCTCAATGAGTTTAGTTAATTCTTAATAAATTTGAGTTTAAACTATACATATAATATATATTCAACATTCAATATTTTTGGTTAATTATCTGATATCGAACAGAACTAACTAATAACTGAATTTTAAAAAATTATGTTAACCGATCTAAAATCTAATTAATCAAATTAAATTTTAAATTTGTTGGTTGATTTAATTAAAATCGAACAATGAACATCCCTACTTACTTATACTCGATATTTGTTTTTGGCAGGGCATTTTTTATTGACAGAAATGTTGATAGAGAAGATGATAGAAACAGCAGAGCAGACAGGGATCCAAGGAAGAATCATAAACCTTTCTTCTGTGATTCACAGCTGGGTTAAAAGAGACTCTTTCACCTTCAACCAAATGCTCAACCCTAACAAGTACTTTGATTCCTTTCCCTGTAACCGTTCAAACATGTCTCAATTCAACTTTATTTAATACTTCATTGAGTAAATCTCTTTTAATATTACACCTAAACGTTAGACGAGAGAAATTAAAAGTTGAGGCTAACAGTAGAAAATGAGAATATATTCTCTAAAAAGAAGACAAGGAGTTAATCTCAACATTTAATTTCCCTCGATCTAACAATCCTAAAATAAAAAGAGTTTTATGAAGTATAATTGGGTCCCTCATATATATATATATATATAAACTGTTGCTCAATGGCTGAGCTACGTAGGAGCTTGGGGCACTGCCCCAAATTTTTTTATCATTAAAGTATATAGGGAAAATTACCTATTTAGACCTTTAAATTTTGATTTATTTTAATTTTGTTCTCTCATTTTGCATTGTTAATTATACTTCGTCTCCCTTGAATTAAAATTCCTGGTTCTGTTCCGGTGTATTGTTGATGTAGCTATAATGGCACACGTGCTTATGCTCAATCCAAAGTAGCAAACATATTGCATGCCAAAGAAATAGCCAGACAGCTAAAGGTGACCGCTCTACTACTTGAAAGTGTCTATCATCTTATCAGTTTGTAAACAACAATGTTCAAATTTGCAGGCGAGAAATGCAAATGTAACCATGAATGCAGTACACCCAGGAATCGTAAAAACCGGAATTATCAGAGCACACAAGGGCTTTATTACAGGCAAGAATCTCTATGAATATGAATAGGATAGGTACTACTTTGTAATCACCTCAGACTACTTAAAAAAATGTTTAAGAGCTGACCTTTTTCTCCTAATCTCTCTGTATATGCAGATTCTCTTTTCTTTATTGCGTCCAAGTTGCTCAAGTCTACATCTCAGGTGTGTCGTCTTTGACATCCAACGGTCTGTTTCATGATCGATAGATTCATATAATCAATTTCGATTTAAACGACATAGTTGCATCGTATATATAAATGTAAAACAAAAGGGGGATGGTGGAAGCAGTAGTGTTTATGTTGCAGTTTGGGAATTGTGGATTAATGCAGGGTGCATCCACTACCTGCTATGTAGCACTGAGCCCACATGCACAAGGGATGAATGGGAAATACTTTGCAGACTGCAATGAAAGCAACTGCTCAGCCTTAGCCGATGATGAATCAGAGGCACAACGGCTTTGGAGGCAAACCCGAGCCCTGCTCCGAAACAATTAGGAGTGTTGTTGACGCAAGGATTGTTGAACTACGTCTGATACAAGATATTGTCTGCTCCGACCGTCTTCATGGAGGAAAGTTGACCTCTGCTATGTATGAAACCACAGGCCAATCCTTGAACAAAATGTTTGCATATTCATACAATTGTTTACAATCAATCCCATCGACATATCATTAAGTTTTCAAAACAGCATACGGATTGTATACCTTGTATTGGAATAAATCCAAGTTGAAGTAGAATGAAAAATAGTCGCCCTTTATTGAAGACAAAGAACTGGCTTATTACAAACTCAGAATGGAGATCTTTTATGATATTTATTAATTATTTTTGGTGTGAATATTTTAATGTTTGTTACTGAAATTAGAGGATTATTGATTTTCAGCTGTTATCTGGATTGTCACTATAATTTCACAATAATTGATCTGATTGTTATAGAGATTTATTTCATAGTTATTCATTTCGAGGACTACACCAATCCGAACAATTTTACTTCTAAGATAGTGATTCTTTTACGACACATTCAAATTTTATCATATTTGTATCATCTAAATTTCCAATCAATGCTAACAACTTAATTATAGTATTGCCATTATATTTCCAACATACTTTGATAAAATCGTGAGAGAATATTTTGTGATACATCATAATTTGAGATATATATCGAGTTTGTGATACAAGGATTTTCATATATTTTTACTCCTTGTGATCTCTACATTTTGTAGTGAATTTGTGTTCTCTTGTCTTCAGAGTTAGACATGATTAAACCACGTTAAATCTTATCTTTTGTGAGTGTTTTATTTTATATTGATATTGTTTTATTTTGTTTTCTGTTTGTAAATTCTTAACAAGTAGTATCAAAGCTATGATTCGAGTTTTGAAATTTTGAAGGAGTTTGTTGCAATATATTTTGTTAGTGATTTTAGAAACATACAAGAGAAGTTTATTTACAATGATTTTTTAGTTTGATGAGATAATTTCATTTATCCAACGGTGTTTCAAGAGATATAACGTAAGAATTGAAATTATTGAAGACATGATAGCAATGTTGCAACAAACATTTGGCTTACGTAAGAATAGAAATCGTTGAAGACTTGAAAATCAATTCTATGATTGAATTTGTATCAGGGGAAAGATTGTTACATATTATCTCAAATTCCAGTTGATAATTATGTTGGATTTTATTATAATCTGGTTAAAACTTATTTGTTAACTTAGTGTATTTAGATAAAAACTTCTTATGAGATAAGAAATTTTGGTGACCAAGTTTATTTCTTCTATAAATAAAAAAATATGCTTTAATCTTTAAAATTATGAGAGAAAATTATTTTAGTGAAATATAATTATTTTCATGATCTAAATAACTTTTATGATTTTTGTTACATATTGATAATGTTATGTGATACACTAGATTTTAATAGATGTATAACGAGTTACGAAATATACACAATTTCATGTATTTGTATTCTTTGTGATATCTAACTTTATAGTAAGATTTGTGTTTTCTCATTCGAGGATGCATGCATGATCAAACAACGTTAAATCTCATCCCTTACACATATTTTATTTTAGGTTGATCTCACTTTATCTTTATTTTTCACTTATAAAATTCTAACAATCAAATTCACATTGATATTCACGAATCAACTTACCTCAATGATTAAAGGAATCGTTGTTGGTCCTAGAAGTCATGGCTTCGAGCACTAGTGACTGCAGTAGGATGATAAAACGTTCATTATCAAATGATTGAGAATATTTAGAACATATACTACTTTGTAATCACTTAACTTTAATAAAAAAATCACATTGATATCATGTGTAAACAATGATGGCCAAATTTATTGTTATGTAAAATCACTGAAACCGTTTACATCGTTATTAATTGTTCTTAGTTGTTCACTTTGGAGATCAATAGGGATTAAATTATTCCTCCCCTTTTAAGAGGGACCAATTTGACTAATTTCGAAATTAAGGACATAAGAGGTTTTTTACAATAGCTTCTCTAGACATTACGATCTTATTTTTCATTGATCATCGCCTTCAGAGAGGCGGGTGGGGCAGACGTTCCCCTAAAATTTTAAAATTAGGATAAAGTATAGTAATGGTCACTAAACTTTTCTAAAGTTGTCATTTAGGTCCCCTAACTTTTAAAACTTATAATACAGTCCCCCAACATTAAGTCCGTTTGCAATATGGTCCCCGACCGTTTGATGCTGTTACACTGCCGTTAGTACGTTTGCAATATGGTCACTGAACTTTTCAGGCACTTGCATTTAGGTCCCCTAACTTTTAAAACTTGTAACATAGTCCTAAATTTCATTCTAAACCCCAAATTCATTTTCGATCTCGAATTTCCTTTTTCGCTTCTCTCTTCTCATTTACAGCGTAACTTTTCAGTCGGGGATGCATGGGAAATTCTAATCTAACTTTGAATTATGTAGAGGTGTTGACTTGAATAAGGGTCTATTGAGAGAATACCCGACCAAGGGACTATCGAGACCATCAACGATTCAAGGTGTAATGTTAGATACATGTCATCTCTGGTGAAGCATGGATGTTCGATGAAATGCTTGTGAGAAAAAAAATGAGGTTAGAAATGCAGAGTTGACAAATACTAATAAGATGAAGTAAGTATCATTGTTGAAAGTCACTAACAAAGCTGAAATTATTTTGTATAAATGACATATAATAATTTCTTCGTTTAATCATTGTGCTTAAAGATTTTCCAACAGATGATCAAATATAATGAAATCCCAAACAGCACATTCACCTCTCAGTCTCTTTCGCAACACGAAAGGCATCATGACAGGGTCAAGTAGCTGCTCTAAATATACTACGTTGTCATGATGCCTTTCGAGTTGCGTGCATGAAGAATTGTCTTCTAAAGCTATAATTCAATACAATTCAACTGTAAAATTTCCAAAACATGTAAAAAAAATTAACTCTTTCACGATATATCAGTCACATAATCAACATGAACTTATTAAAAAAGAATACGAGCTCACAGGAAGCCGAAAACCACAGGTCGGATCAATACAATTCCCAGTAAACTAGTACCAGCAGTCTCTCGGATTGAGCCTGGCGATTTCACTATGTCGATACTCACAACCAATTCTCTGATTTAAAGAAAAACCAAACAAGAAGATAAAAAAAATTTAGCCAAGGACCCTATTTCACTTATATTCTGATGGACTGAATATCTTTCATAAGAAGTACTAAAAGTTTTTATTAAGAAGAAAGAAAGAAAATTAGATGGTTTTGGTTCAAAACTAACACTGAATATCCATATCATTGACATGCAGTTCCAAAAACATAAAAATTTCATCAAAAAACACACAATGCGAGCTGAAAATGGGAAAGTGCGAAAGAGTAAAAGCTTACTTCCGGATAGTCCAAAAGAGAAAATAAATACCTTCTTGCAAGTGAGGGGAGAGGCAAAGAAATAAACGCAATCGGTGTTGCGTTCAAGCAATTATTCCTCCATTTTTTTCTTTGTAAATAAAAAGCCAAAAGACAGAGCACTGCTTGGGTTTACAATTTTACATGGTGGAAAATTAAAGAACAAAAACCAAACGAGAGGTGAATGCACTATTTGAGATTTCATTATATTTGATCATATGTTGGAAAATCTTTAAGTACAAGATTAAACGAAGAAATTATTATATGTCATTTATACAAAATAATTCCAGCTTTGTTGGTGACTTACAACAATGATACTTAGTTCATCTTAGTAGTATTTGTGAACTCTGCATTTCTAACCCCATTTTTTTCTCACAAGCATTTCATCGAACATCTATGCTTCACCTGAGATGACATGTGTCTAACATTACACCTTGAATCGTTGATAGTCCCGATAGTCCCTTGGTCGGGTCTTTTCTCAATGGACCCTTATTCAAGTCAACACCTCCACATAATTCAAAGTCAGACTAGAATTTCCCATGCATCCTCGACTAAAAAGTTATGCTGGAAATGAGAAGAGAGAAGTGAAAAAGGAAATTTGAGATCGAAAAGGAATTTGGGGTTTAGAATGAAATTTAGGACTGTGTTGCAAGTTTTAAAAGTTGGGGGACCTAAATGCAAGTGCATGAAAATTTCAGTGACCATATTGCAAACGTATAACGGCAGTGTAACAACGTCAAATGGTCGGGGACCATATTACAAACAGACTAAATGTTGGGGGGACCATTTTACAAACGGACTAAATGTTGGAGGACTGTATTGCAAGTTTTAAAAGTTGGGGACCTAAATGAAAGCTTTAGAAAAGTTCAGTGACCATTACTATACTTTACCCTTAAAATTATTATATGTTTTAAATTTTTGTATGTATTTTCTATTGAAAATCTATTTTCGCCCTCCTAAAATTTTATGAGTTTAAGTTTACCCCTTAAAATTTTAAAAGTTAAAGTTCACCCCTAACATAAAATCATACATCTTGCCCTTATCATCCATATCGATTTTTTTTTGCGACCAAAAAAGAAAAACAACATTTTTTTAATTTCAAGATAAATATTAAGTAATATTTGTTTAAAGACTCTCAGCCATTTGATAATGAATGCTTGTACCCCTACATACGTGATGCTCAAAATTGAAACTTCAAGAGATAACATCAATCCCTTAATCATTGAGTTTGATAGGGACTCAACCCTTTAAACGTCAAATGGAAGACCTTGTGGCAAATGTTTTTTAAACAATGCCCTTATTAGAGGATTATTTGCCTCATGATTAATGGAATCGGGAGAATATAATAAAGATATTTGGAACACCTTCCAACAAACGTTTGTCCAAGAATCTATTAAAGGAAAAAAAAGAGAGAGTTGTGTGTTAGAATTCTTTTATATAACAAGGTAATCGTATTAATGATAAGGATATTTGCAGAGATAAAAATGGCACCCGTGGGATTACCTCCTGGTTTTAGGTTTCACCCCACAGATGAAGAACTGGTGAATTATTATCTCAAAAGGAAAATCAATGGCCAAGAAATCGAGCTCGACATCATCCCCGAAGTCGATCTCTACAAATGCGAACCATGGGAGTTAGCAGGTGATCACCACTTAATCTTCACCTCTTTTCAGCTATGTTTATCGATTCCCCTAGTCGAATTATGCTAAAAGTGTACTTTTATTGATCATACGACAGAAAAATCGATATTGCCTAGCCGAGATCCGGAGTGGTACTTCTTCGGACCCCGCGACCGGAAATACCCAAATGGATTCCGGACGAACAGGGCGACGAGGGCGGGATATTGGAAATCGACTGGCAAGGACCGGCGAGTTGCTTGCCAGAATCGAGCCATCGGAATGAAGAAGACGCTGGTTTACTATAGAGGCCGTGCCCCTCAAGGAATTAGGACGGATTGGGTCATGCATGAATACCGGCTCGACGATAAGGAGAGCGAGGACCACTGTGCAATTCAGGTAGTTTGTGCATAATCCAAGTTAAATGCTAAATTATTGGGTTACTACTAATAATCATAATAATCCCTAAGCTTCTTTATAACAATCACCATTTCTTAAGCCTAGCTAATATGTTTCACTGTGCACTTATCGAAATTAATTCATCACTAGGAATTCTTCATTTTGTGCATTATTTTTTTAGTTTCACTTATTCATTCATACTCTTTATTCTTTTTAGGGTAAATCTCTATTTAGTTACCAACCTGTTCTCGCAATTCTGTTTTGGTCAAGACTATTTCTTTTAAATTATATCTAACATTACATTTTGATTATTTGTCGTTAAAAATATAAACAGGGATGTTGACATGGTATTTTTTTTAATTTCTTTTAATGATGACGTGATATTATATTATGGTGACACATCAACATCACCGTTAATTTTTTTTAACGACGGGTGACCAAAACAGAATCATAATGTAACATTAGGTATACTTTTAAAAAGGATAAAGTACGTAAATAATCTTCCGACTATAGAGTATTACTTTATTGAGTCCATCGACTATTTTTTTTATTAATCTAAGATGATTACAAGTGATAATATTTATTCTAAAAACTCTCGACCATTTGATAATAACCGTTTAAATATCATAAAATCATCGGGCTCGAACCCATCGAACATTTACACTAGAAAAGAAAAAGTAAAGAAAGGCATGGCACATGATTTGAGATGTAATCATTAGTAGATCGACCAATGAGAAATGGACTGATGAAATGGTTTTGCATGCATGACTTGCATGGGAAGATTGAGTGAGCATCGGCAGACTTTTTGCTTTATGAATCTTTATTTTATAATTTGTGTTATAAAATAAGTCGATCACATTCGTTGCTTGTTAGGGTCTCTTATTACATCTCGGAAAAAGTTTTGGCTTCACTCATAATAAGACAAAAATGTTATCCTTGTGTCAGACATAATAGGATACTATTAATTTGTCTTTTAAAAGTTTTCGTGCTTCTAAAGTACGATTATAGAACACCCAGCCAAGCCTGTCCACATATGTGCTTTAACACCCCATTGTGTCGGCAACTACACCTATTTTTTTTATAACTACTCGAAGTCGAAATATTTAAAGAAATGACTTCTCTTTTTATCACTGAGGTACTCAATATACTTGCAGGATTCTTACGCTTTGTGTCGCGTTTTCAAGAAAAATGGGACCTGCTCGGAGATGGACGAACAATTGCGGTGTAACAGCTTGTTAGTGACGGAGTGCTCTCAAGCTGCTGTCAATGATTCGGAAACCATGTCGCCGGACATTCCCTTAGCGTCGTCGTCGTCATTCATCGAAGAGGAAGATAAAGATGATTCTTGGATGCAGTTCATCACCGATGATCCATGGTGTTCTTCCAACACTGCTGCTATGGCTGGAGATGAAGTTTCCAACGTCACATTAACAAATTAATTAAAAGGGTTGATAAAAATTGGTGAATAACACAAGTAACTTGTCTAAGTTTATTAAAATAAGATAGCAAAATTACAGAGTATAACTGTAAAATTTGAGGATAAATCTAATTAGGAGATTTACTTTTTATCTCTAATTGGATTGGATTGAAATGGATGTGATATTTTGTGAGGGCTTGGTTGTGTGCTTCCATGCAACTAATGTAGCCGATGGCCCTTATAGATTTTTTACTTTCACTTTGTATTAAAAGGGTGATCACTTGGGGCATCTCTATTGGGATAAATAACAAACAATTCAAAGTTTGCTTCTTCTTTGAATCACCAATTTGATGTATGAATTATATATATATATATATATATATATATATATATATATATATATATATAAGCTTGAGAGTATAAAATAGAGAGATTGGATATAAATATCTTTGGGCATTGTCTAATTGTTATTAAAAGTAAGGATGTAATAGCAACATATTCAAATATGATAAACTACAGTTGACCACCGTCCAAAGGGCGTTATTAAATTAAAAAAACTCTATTAATTATTTTTTTCGAACAATAAACCCTTACCAGATTTGCTAGAAAAATAACCCTCAAAGAACACATGTAGGATTAACTTGCGTCCTATCTTACGCGTGATCATACCTCGCATTTCACAGGATGCAAGCTACCATGCACTTTTTATATTACTTAATTTAATATGATTATTTAGTACCTCGTGTTTTCTATAACACGAAGCCCCGAGATATTGAGAAATTATTGTTTTCAAAAATTTCGAGATTTAAAATTTGAAAAGATTCCCCATACATCACGTTTCATAGAACACAAGGTACCATTTAATTTATGAATTAGATAAACATGGTTGTTGACATGGTATTTTCCGGCCGATTTACAAAAGAACTATGGCTGCCCCAATCTCCTCTGTTTTGTCACGATCGGATAGTAGACAATCTTTGTACAAAGGTATCATAATTTTGGTCTTGATCTAACATGTTTATCAGTACATATTTAGGGCTAACTCCAAAATGCTTGCCTCTCCGAATCAATATCTTGTTCCCTCGAAGGAAGCATTCGCAATCTTCGAGCTCTCCTTCACACTTTACCCATGCAAAAGCTGCAAACAACAAGTTCACGTTAGTCTAGTAACTGACTAATCTTGAATCCGAATTAGAATTCTTTTTCCGGGTAGTTATTCATTTTATTTATTGTCTACTCTTAAATCATATTTGTGTCATTGACGTACAAAATTCATGTGTTATTAATATATGTATAATCACACTTAAAAGTATTTCCAACTCCGTCACCGATTAAAATCCATGCACTTACCGGGTTGAGGCTCGAACACCACATCGAGAAACTTGCAAAGCTGGGAAGGGAAGTCGGGCACACTAAATAGGCCACTCTCAAGCACTACCTCTCTCAATTGCTTCCACCTCTTGGCCATAACATGGTAGCTAAACTTAGGGTTTCAAATAGCAGAACGAAAACGTTATAGCGGCCGCTATTTCACGGTAGCATCGTCGTCCAAAACTAATATTGCCTGAAATAGCGGTGTGAACGCGGAATCACACCAATAGTGACCGATAGCGGCCGCAACTTAACAAGTAACAACCGATCGCGGCGATAACGGCCCACTATTCCCGTTATTTTCCATTACACACATCAGTTGAACACAACAAAAAATGGGGTGATTAAAAAAAACGAAAAAAGAAAGATAGGAGATCTCACCTTCATTGCGGGTAGCCGGGAAGCTTGAGGGTAACCGAAATCCAAATTAACAAAAGGTAATTTCTTAGATCTAGGGCTTGTTGTTCAGTTTTAGGAAAAAGAGGCTTTAGATTCGAGTTTGGGGGAACGAGAAGAGTCTTATGAGACACTTAGACCATCCCTGGCCACCGTGATAGATCGTCGCCGGTGTCCATGATCGATGGACTACATGGCCGAGGGGGGCTCTTTTAGATCATGTGGATTTTCCTTGGCTTTGAGCAAAATGAAAAAAAATGAAATGTGGGTTTCAAAACCCAATGTTTGGGGTTATAAACAACCATATGTGCGACGTCGTTTTTAGAGTTAGGGGTTTCATGAATTCAGCGCATGGGTAAATCGTTCGATAAGACCCTTTCCATTTGTAAATTTTCCTTTTAGTCATCAAATGAAAATTTAATCTTTTCGATTCAAGCTTATAATTTTGTTTCAATTTTAGTTTAGTCCCTGACTGAGACTTTTATGTATTTTAATTTGATCTCCCAATTTTTATGCGTGCTACAATTTAGTCACTTTTTGAGACTTTGTTGATCTTCTGATTTGGATCTTTTATTTTACACATGTTCATTTTAGTAAGTTATAATATGTTAATTTTCGTAAATGAATCATAATGGGTAATTTATTTTTATCTATTTTAATTTTAGAGTTTTTTTATGCTCATAGTCTTATTTATTTAAATAATAATGACTCTTTAAAATTATAACTATAATTATTATATTTTAGGATAAGTTGTAAATTTTTTTTAAAAAAAATCATGACTATGATGCCCGTAATGACCCCAATAGCATCTGTTATGCCCGCAACCACGATAAACGCGATACGACCGAAAACACAACCTATTTAAATCCCCTGCTGAACTCGAAGAAGGAAGAACCTGCGTTCCGTCTTCGACTGTTGTCGGACACGACTTTCAAAACTTTGGTTGCTTTCAGCTGCGAGTCCTTGGACACGCCGATCGTGTTGAACTCGATGTACTTTGTCATTTTTCTTGCAACATCTTCATCTTTAACGAGTGCCCACCTAGAAGATGTACAAGGTATGCAGTTAGAAAAAAGATACACTGTGGTACATTTGAGGGATTTTCGGTTTATGTTACCCAATGCGCATCCGGCATGACCGTTGCTCTTTGAGACGGTGAAGAGCATCAAATCGTAGTTAGCAGGGGAGGATATGGGCGTGTATTGTGGCTAATAATAGGCAACACTGATTGGGTCTGCATCGGTGTCGGGGGACAGCGCGTAGAGGGCGGCTTGATAGAGTTGTGTCGATCCGGTTCCGACGACAATGTGCAAGTTCTCCGTAACTGCATTGCCGACTACATCATGTAATCGGACAATTTGGTTGGCGAAATCATTCTCTAAGAACCAGCAAAGTCTCGTGGCATCCGAAAAGTAGCTCATGAACTGCCATCCAGGAATAACAATCGTGGTCTCCTCCCCCATCTTTTGCCAATAGCTTTCGTACATTGTCGGATCGCCACTGCATTTACCAACAAAAATAGTTAAATAAATAAACCAAGGGTAAATATTTCGAGTATGTTAATAGTATTATAATACAAAAGCAATGTCATGAAGAATGATACAGTACATGCATGCTGTCGAAACGATTTTTACGAGTAGGGGCTTGATTC
The DNA here is from genome assembly GCF_006381635.1 of Hibiscus syriacus. Lineage (NCBI taxonomy): Eukaryota > Viridiplantae > Streptophyta > Magnoliopsida > Malvales > Malvaceae > Hibiscus > Hibiscus syriacus. The sequence continues at coordinate 243,674 of NW_024062312.1, read as the reverse complement.
AGAAAACCGCGCCATTTTTTAATTATTCTCTTTACGATTGAATTTTAATTAAAAACAACGCGATTTTAGAAAACCTCTCGTTTCGAAAATTTGGAAATTCCTTAAAGATAAAAACATATGGTTCGAGGAGTCGCCACCAATATTTGATTAGAGTGTGATTGGACACCCAAAAACGTTGTCATTTTAAATAAAAAAAATTTTAATTAAAAAAACAAATTAAGGTATGGGTTATCAAAATCCGAGTTCGGGAGTCAGTTACGCGTGGGGAAGGATTAGCACCCCCACAGTGCCTTAAATCGGTACCTAGTCGATTAATTAATGTCTTTGCAACGAATTTCACAAGTTCGAGTTTAAATTGATTTATGATCCCTTAAAACAACAAAAATGATAATTTTGTAACATTCAAAAGCAACGAAATAAGTTAAATTAAAATTACCAAGTCATTAGAAAGATAAAGAATGTTCGATTATTTAAATATATAGAGACTAGATCTTTAGGTCAATTATAACGACATTTTCTCAACAATTTTAAATAGCCGAACATTTCTTTTTCTTTCGCTCCCAAATTTTAAAGTGAAGAATCAATTTTTTGGTGACAATGACGGGATACACTTGTAATCTAAAACCGTTAAAAACGACTTTCTTGTAAGTTAAGAAAAGTTATTCTGACAGTTTTAAATTATGATGGTATTACCCTTAATTCAATTATGAAATTAGGTCAAGTTGCAGTATGAGGATAACATGCATATAAATAAATAAATAAATAAATATATATATATATATATATATATATATATATATATATAAAATCACTTAACAAATGATATATACAAAACATTTCTACGATAATTTAAAATAGAAATTATATACATACTTTTATTGCCACACATTATACCATATATATATATATATATATATATATGTTAATATACAATGCAAAGCATGACTTAAATGCAAAAAATAAAAACATAATAACTAAAATGCGAACTTCAAAAAATAATCATGTTTATTTAAATAAGGACCAAATCATGTTAACCCAAACATTAATACCTTAAATATAACCAAAATAATTGGAATGGAACACGAGAATAACCCACAACACATAAGCAGGACTAAACAGTAACATGCAAGAACTTAAGGCTCAAATGTCTAAAAAACAGAAACTACTTATATAACCATTCAGGACTAAAATGAAATATGCAAAACACGAAAGTCAAATGTTTGAAACAGCAAAGATTCAACTACAACAATATTTAGGACTAAAATTAAACCAACATAAAATAAAGCAACTAAATTAAAAACACAGAAACATTCAAAATAAGGACTAAAACGAAACATGAAAAAATTACAAGTCGAATGCATAAACAAACAGAAATTGAATACATTACCATTTAGGACTTAAATTGAATACGTGCAAAATATAAATAACAAATTAAAAATACTAGAGACTCGATTCTTGGACTAAAATGAAATAGAAATAAAACTTAAATAGCTCAAACGAGGGATAAACCACGCGGGAAACAGGTGCCCTGAACTCCTAAACGACGACGTTTTAATAATCTGATATATATAACATTTTAGGTCAAAAATTAAACCTAGCTTCATTTGTAACCTTCAGCGCTGCAATGATCTCTTCTTCTCCCTCTCTCTGCGAAGTTCTCACCCCTTTGCTCTCATCTTTCTATTCTAACCCTAGACGACACTAGGTTGTTGTGGCCTCCGCTTGCAGTTGTCTCTAATGAAAACTCAAGACTCCCTAAGGTAAAAAAAACTAACACCTTCCTTACTCTTATTTTGATTCTAGTCTTAAAGTCTAAAAATCAACCCTAACTGCTTCCTTTCTCCCTTGACCGAGACTCTCTCCAACCCAGAAAGCGACCTCAGAGCCTACAAGCAACGACCCCTAAATTATATGGCCGACGAGACTCTTCAACCTCAGACCCCGATGATAAAAGAAGGCTCCAACGAGGAACCAAACCATATCGGTACACTGTGAACCATTTCCTCTTTTAATTTCCAAATTTTACTAAAAAAGAAAATGGTTTATTACCTTGAAAATGCTTTGCGTTGTTTCTATACATTACTTTGAAAACGAAAAAAAGATAAACAACGAAAGTGATCTTGTAAGTAATAATAAAGTTTAAAAAAACCTTGAAAGGAATGTACTTGGATGCTACAAAAATTCCTCTGTTTTTATTGCTTGTCTCCTTTTTTCTTGACAATGGTAGAACTGCACCCTTTATTTTACATTCATTTCCTCTGTAAAATTTGAAACCAAACATCTAGACCCCCCTGTTGTTCGTTTCTGGTTGCTGAACCGAGAGCCCCCATTTTCTTATTTTTTTTGTGTTGGTCCCTCCATTCTGCTGTGTAAAATTTCCCCCCTTTTTCATGATACATAAAATTAAAATAATTCCCCTATTTCTTCGCGTGTTGCAGGTCACGAGTGATGGGGAACCGAGCTTGCCTACTCGGGTATGGTGCATGCCTGGAAACGAGCAGCATGGGCGTTCATGGAAAACCGAGCCTTGTCTGCTCAGTTGGAGCATTTCACGCGGGAGCTGATGTGGGGAACCGAGCTGAATAGCAGGGTATGGGCTACTTCTCGGTTAGTGTATAACATGGGCATCTCGTGAGCAGTTGGCAATGGCTTCACGTGGGAGCTGGCCATGGTCGGGTCTTGTAATTAAACTTGGGACAGTTTGAGTTGCTGGATCGGGTTGCTTGTAATTAGGCCCGGTTTGGGCTTGTTTTGTAAATGGACACTAGACTTTTAATTTGAATTTTGGATTGAATTTTAATTTATCCCTCGGTTTCAAAAACGAAACATACACGATATCAATCCAATTAAGCGTCTCTAGCTTCCAAACGCAAACTCCCATAACCCGTCGCTTGAATTAAGTTCTCATCGAGCATCAATATCTTCAAATTAATTCCCGATCTTCAAATGAAATTAACTGGCCCGGACAAAATTAGGGTATTACAGCTGCCTCTCTTTGCTCGTTGTTGTGAATAGAAGAACGTAGCAAAGACAAATAATGACCCAATTTTGTCTGATTGCATCGTCATTTTTCCCTTCTTCAATCTTCTTCTTGACCTTCGCTTCCATATCAATTGCATAAACCCTTTTAATGGATTGTTCCACTTCTTTGTTCCTGAGAATCTTTGATTTCCTCCCACATTTGATGGTCTGATGGTCTACTTCAACACTTTTTGAGAAGGCTTAAAATGGCCCAGATAACTTATTATTTTGGTAAAAAAAACATCCTGCCCGATGGTCTTATGGATGACCCGAAGGATTTATCATCTTGCTCGAGAGACTAACAAATGACCCGAAGGATTTAATCGTCATGCTCGAAAGACTTACTGATAGATTTGCTCCACTACTCTCTTGTGAAGGCTTAAAAATTACCCGAAGGATTTAAGCATCATGCTCGAAAGACTTATTGATGGCCCGAAGGACTTATAAATTGTGAAATTTTGAAAATCACATTCTTCGTTTTCAAAAATTCCATCTTCTTAAAACATTATTTTTCATTTTCAAATTCTTGTGAAAACATCCTACCCGAAGGTTTTATGGATGACCCGAAGGACTTATCATCTTGCTCTAAAGGCTTATAGATGACCCGAAAGATTTAAGCATTATGCTCGAAAGACTTACTGATGGCCCGAAGGACTTATAAATCGTGAAATTTTGAAAATCGCATTCTTCGTTTTCAAAAATTACATCTTCTTAAAACATCATTTTTCATTTTCAAATTCATGTGAAAACATCCTACCCGAAGGTTTTATGGATGGCCCGAAGGACTTATCATCTTGCTCTAAAGGCTTACAGATGACCCGAAGGATTTTTAGCATCATGCTCGAAAGACTTATTGATGGCCCGAAGGACTTATAAATCGTGAAATTTTAAAAATCGCATTCTTCATTTTAAAAAATTTCATCTTCTTAAAACATCATTTTTCATTTTCAAATTCATGTGAAAACATCCTACCCGAAGGTTTTATGGATGGCCCGAAGGACTTATCATCTTGCTCTAAAGGCTTACAGATGATCCGAATGATTTAAGCATCATGCTCGAAAGACTTACTGATGGCCCAAAGGACTTATAAATTGTGAAATTTTGAAAATTGCATTCTTCGTTTTCAAAAATTTCATCTTCTTAAAACACTATTTTTTTATTCTCAAATTCATGTGAAAACATCCTACCCGAAGGTTTTATGGATGGCCCGAATGACTTATCATCTTGCTCTAAAGGCTTACAGATGACCCGAAGGATTTAAGCATCATGCTCGGAAGACTTACTGATGGATTTGCTTCACTACTCTTCGGTGAAGGCTTAAAATGGATTTGTTTCACTATTCTCCGGTGAAGGCTTAAGATGGTTTTGGTTCACTATTCTTTGGTAAAGGCTTTAGATTGATTGCTTCACTACTCTTCGGTGAAGGCTTAAGATGGATTGCTTCACTACTATTTGGTGAAGGCTTAAGATGAATTGCTCCAATCTCATATGTGCAAGTCTCTCTTCATACACAAAAATCTTTGTTTTTCTTCTACATCTGATGGTATTCACTTCAAAGCAATGCTTCTTCTATGGATTAGACCTCTCTGTTCTTCAGGGTATGCCTCTTTAAACGTAACTCTTTGTGTTCGTGGTTTGAAATCTTCATTTCAATCATCGGGATTTTAACATTCTGTATCTTCTCTTTTCGCCGGAAGATCTGTCAAAATCATGTATTTATGCAAGAAACACGAATGCAATTCAATGTATTAGTGTAATGCATTTTCTTTTGATGCAAATGATGTTATCATGAATGTATAAATGTTGAATTAATCTTCACTTGGCTCCAGGGTGGTGAGCTCGATCTTCTTCCATTTGATCATTCTTTTCCTGGGTTTGCTTCATATACCCGTATAACAACTCATAATTTCCAATTTGTATTTTGGAAGAGCCCTCTGATATTCTTCTATCTTATTGTCATCTTTATTTTCTGTCTTCATTTCGGAGAGAGTGTTTTCTCTCTCAACTTCTTGCTATGGTCAGAAATACGACTGTGTTGCCCCTATTTCCGTCCTTGGCTCAATTATGCTTTCAGAGTTGTTCTTCCAGGACTCTGCCATTGATCGATGCTCAATTGACTTGCTTTACAAGGTAAGCTCAGCTCAAATTCATGGTCTGCCCCTGACACTTCGAGTTGCGAGACTCATTCTTAATGCCCTCTTGCTCTGAATCTTGTCATCTCAGCATGATGTGGGTTCAGTCGTGCCCAACATTATCTTATACTGGTATGGGCCTTCAAAATGCCCCATTACCTCAAATTGTAAGGCTCATTCTTCATGCCTCCTACTGAATCTTGTCATCTCAACATGAAGTGGGTTCATTCGACCCCCAATATATCATAACTTGAATGTTCTCATTCTGGTGTCACTACACAGTAGTGTTGTCAAATAATTTAAGGGCTTTTCTTCATGCTACTTAAGAAGTGATCAACCCTTCTAACAAATGTCTTGTATTTTATACAAGTTGTAATATGTGTTTCTTCTTAATGATGAGATCATCTTCTTCTTGACGGGTTACTGACAACGTCACAAGGAAATGTTGCCAGTTCTATCCTTCATCCCTTATGATCTTCTTGGACCATCTGCTTCAAGATTGTGGAATACTTCATGTTCTGTAATTGCTTATTCTTCTTCTCCAATGGAGGCACAATGAGCCTCACCAACTTAAAAGGACCTTTCACATTTGAATTGTCCTGTTTGAAAATGTTTTTCTTCTTTCTCTTATTTCAAAGATCAAAGAATGAAAGAATTTTATAAAACATTGCCCCTTAATTCAGGCTCGTAATCAAATTAAATCATAGACATGAGTTCACAAAATATCAAAAGAATCAATTGCTCTTTAATGTTTTCAAGGTTACAGCTCTTTGACAAATTTCAAAATCAAGAGGTTGGCTCCAGGTTGGTTTCTTATCTTCTAAGGTTTCGACCACCAAAATGTCATTTATTTCTTGATCATCGTGAACATCACAACATGTCCTTCTTTCTTGGCTTGGTATTTTAATCGGATACGGACAAAATGACGCAACGAGCATAATCAATTACTAGACTTTCTAGAACACTTCTATTTCAGTTCTCCGAAATCTTTCATTTGTTCAAGCTTTGTAGACTCCTCTAACCAAGGTAGTGCAGAAATATCGATCTAAAAATGAAATTTCTGAGTGCTCGTGTGAAATTGACTATGACAGGTGTTCCTTAACTCCCTTAGTCCATCATTACCGAAACTCCTTATTTAGATAAACTTGATTTAATTTGCCATTATCTGGCTAGCTGAAATCGACTTTATTATAATTTGCCTTTATCAGGCTAGCTGAAGGATTCATCTCATCACAAAGTCTTTGACTTGACAATCAAAGTGGAGCATACACCAAATTGCCAGGTACTCGATCAACGTCATGGTTTGAATATAATCTATTCATAAAGTTAGGGCTTTCGAGTTTCCTCTATAACCAATTGCCTTAGCGGAATAGCTCAGCTTTATTGTATACACATATTATATATATATATATATATATATATTATTGGGTACGCGGATTCAATTTCTTAAGCTTGTCAAGAACCTGTCATAGTCTAGGTGTTGTTGAAAGTCAGAAAATCTCATTGTTAGAGTTCAATTTCCAAGCAACTGACCTAAACTAGATTCACCTACTCGACTATTCCATCCGTAAAGATCATAATCATCATCGAACTTTCATTAACAAAAGTGTGGTTTTTTAGTTTTGTAACATCATACACAAAAAATGCCTCATGTTGTCCGCTCCTATGCATACCTGAATACCAAGCCTATTGTTCATTTCCTTCTAAGAAGAGAAGGTTGTATCGGCCCCTGCAATAGAAAGGTATGGTGTTCGATTGTATCTTCTGGGGATAAGGTCAAGGTCTTTGTTTACCAGGTTTCAACCTTGTCATTTCGTCAAAGATTTATAACTCTAATCATTAAAGAGCTTTTAATTCAACTGATATTCAAAGAATTTCAAGTCATGAATTCGATTCAATGCTTACCATCCTTAAAGCAATATGAATTCATTTAAATATCATTTAAAAAAACTGATGAGAAAGTTCAGAAAACATGTTCAAACAATATGTTGCGCGCAACATAAAGTTTCATGATGAAAGAAATGATTTTTGCGTAGTCAGGTGCCCTACTATTATTCTGACGCAGTGATGTTTGACTCGATCGGATGTTATATGTTGCACTCTGATGCCCCACTCTAGATCGTCATCCATTGTTCCGCTAGTTCTTGTGTCAACGTCCCATTTTCCATAAGCATCTCTATCTCCTTCAACAGCGGCCTACAATTTCCCGTAGAATGCCCCAATGCCCCCAAGTGAAAATCACAGACACCATCTGGATCATAGCTGTAAGCAGAAGGGTTTGGTTGCACTTTCACTGGCCTCAGTGTGAGGTATTGACCTTTAACCAAATGGGGATATAAATCTGAGATAGAAGTTTGGAACACTTTCAAAGTACTTTTCGATCGTGGGACCTTCTTTGGACGACTCGAGTAACCAACTGCCCCTTTTCTCTTACGACTGTGGGAGCTATGGATGTGACATTCATTCACCTCATTAGATCTTGATACATGCATCACAAGGCTCACATCAAAGGAAGAAGTAATAACTCTTCCAAATGATCCACTCGTCCAAGCATTGGAAAAGAAGACCAGAACAATAGCAGACTTGAGATGACTTTTTGAATGGGATCCTGATCTTATTTGGTCAACATGTCTTCTGGACATACAACCTTTTGTCTCTTATCTTTTCAACGGTTCTTGAATCCCATCAATCCGATATCGAGAACTCAAGATATGACCATTTTACTGAAGATGTTGCATGCAGGAAATCCTATACAGGGATTAATACGTTATTTTGTAAATATTACGAATTTTCAATATTTATATTGATTATTTGTAATATAATTTAATATAGGATGATTAATTATCTTTTAGGATCAGATTTATTATTTTATTAGGAATTAAGGTTGGGTTAAAACAATATTTTTAGTTATTATTATTTTATTAGGAATTAGAGTTAAAACATGTTTAGTTTATTATTATTTTATTCTTTAGTTATTTAGGACCTTTAGAATTCAGCCCCTATATAAAGGAGGCTTCATTCAACTTTGTAATTAAGATTTCTTTGATTAATAATACAACGAGAGTTCGTTTTTGCAAGTGCTGATTGCCTTGTGCCTTCGAAGCTTCTTCTCCTGGAGTTCTTTCAAGTTCTTGTGAGGGAGATTAATCTTCACACTCCAATTTGCCTTTTCATCACGACTAGGAGGGTTGGTTAGAGCCATTTATCGTGTTTGCATTTTCATTGTGACTAGGAGGGCTCGATAGGACACTTATCCATCTATTATCCACAAATCCATTCGCACCATCAATCATCTTTACCGTTCACCTTCATAAGGGAGATCTTCTGATTTCTTTATTATCTTATTTCATCTTCCGTTTATTTATCTTTTGTTTATTTTATTCTAATCTTATTGCCTTGATTCCAGCACATAAAAGAAACCCTAAAGAATCCTAGCTGTTACCGCCACCTTCCCATATTCATCCCCTTTGTTCTTCATCGAGTCTAGAGCTTTCTAGGTTTGATTCTTCAACAAGAGCAACGTTCATCAATCCGCCGCCGCTTCCTTATCAATTGGTATCAGAGCTGGGCCGATTCTTGGAAAGAAACAAGCAATCTTGCTTGTTCTTGCACACAAAACCGTCAAGGTACCCCAACGGAGCTAGTTCACAAAAGATTCAGCGTTTCAGGTTCTTTTTATTTAATTTTAATTTAGATTTAAATCCTTCTTGTTAGTTTGCTATTTTTTTCAAAAAAACAAAAAAGGCAAAAAAAAGCAAAAAAAAAAGCCAAAATTTCAAAAAATTGTAAACGAATTTATTTAGGGCTGATTTTATCCATATATCATATTCATTCTAAGATTAATCCCCAGTCCAAATTTCACCCTAATCGGAGTTCATTGGAGCCTTCAAATACATCATTCAAGTTTCATCGGCAGATTCGGTTTAGAATCTTGTCGAATTTCTTGAAAATTTTACAGGAGGAATTTCGTGGTGAAAATTTCCATATTGAAAATTCATATATTTAAGATCATTAAAACAAAAAATCAGAATTTTTGGAGATCAACAACACCTTCGAACAAAGCGATCAAGAAAAACAGATTGTTTGAGGACTCACCGTTCAACAGAGTCTACTGGATACTACTGAAGGTATTTGGTTCTGAAATTTTACAGGTGGTTTCTTGACGCATCAAAAGACATTCAAGAATTTTTCCAGAATTTTTTGACACCGGTAACCCCCTCAAAAACGTTGCTCAAATTGATCCACCGTTTTCCAGGTTTCTGGGTTGGTTCTTTTTTTCTTTGACTCTTAGTGCTTTAGGTTCTTTTGTTTTTCCTTGTTATTGTTATTTTGCATTATCTAACACATTATATTCATTTTGTTAGTAGGACTAAAGAGTTTGCATACTTCTTCCTTCTTTGCATTCTCGTTCTCTTGGAGTCTAACCCTTGTTTGGCCTCTTAGAACTTTTAGGTTTTTCTTATCGCCTTTGCTAGTAATCAAACTCCGATACGAACTGTGGAATACTACTTAGTAAAGTGAGTTTTAAAGAGTACAAGATCGGCTTACTTGCCTCTCGTTGTGTTACTTTTTTTGGAGTGACTTGTTAGGTTTCTTGCTTTGTTGAATTTTCTTTCTTTTATTTTTATTTTACTTTAAAATTTTCTTTTGAGTGTTATGATTTCAGGATGGGAGACAATAATAACAAGACACTTACGGCTATCTTAGCCACACTTTCCCGACTCATGACTCAAGTTGAAAGATTTGATGAAACCGTGAGAAAACGACAAGAACCACAACTGGATCTACCAAACCAAAATCCAAGACCAAACAATGTTGAACTTTTGGTACCCAAGCGAGAACAACCACGTTTACAAGCACCTGAACTCTTTACAAAACCAAAGTTCACAATCCCGTCTTTCAAAGGAGACAATGATCCAGACAGGTACATCGATTGGGAAGGAAAAGTTGATCTCATGTTCGCATACCATGATTGCCCCCAAGCTAAACAAGTTCACCTCATCACCATGCAATTCGAAGGATATGCTCGAACTTGGTGGATGCAAACAAGGAAAAAGATCCAGAACTTCCAAATTCCAACAATCACTTCTTAGACCGACCTCAAACAAACCATGAGGAAGCGATTCCTACCGACACATTATACACGAGAAGTTAAACTACGACTACACCAACTTCGACAAGGTAGAAGTTCAGTTGAAGACTACTACAAAGAGATGCAGTCCTTACTCAATAGGGCTAACATAATCGAAAAAGAAGAGGTAACCGTGTCAAGATTCGTCGTCGGCTTAAACTCAAACATCACTGATCTTCTTGATCTCCATGAGTACGAAAACCTCGAAGATACACTAAAGAAAGCAATGACAATCGAAACACAAATACAAAGGAGATTCCGATTCAGAGAATATTACCAAGGTATTTCATCCTCTTACCAAGGTAATCCTTCAAATCCTTCCTCATCTTCTACTCCATCTACTCAGAAAAAGCCAAGAGATGACAAACCTGACAAGGAGAAAGAACGACCAGCAAAGAATGACACACTTCCAACCCCTAAAGATCAAATGATAATTTGTGAGGAGGTAGAGAAAGTAAAAAAAGAAAAAGCTGAGAAAGAGGCAAAAGAAAAAGAGGTAACTAGTTTCAAAAACCAAAAGAATAATGACCCATGGGAGGTGAGTGAACCTAATTGTGAGAAGAAAAGAGTGACTCAAAATCTATGTGTGAGCATAAAAGAATTGAGAGAGAACCTTCTTTACAAACAACCTTCCATCCTTGTTCACTTTAGGGAATCAATTGTTTCGATTTCTAACATTAACAAGGATTTGCCTAGTGTGTTTTCATCTTTGTTACAGGATTTTCGAGAAGTGTTAGGTGATCCACCTAATGAATTACCACCGAAAAGAAGAAAATAACACCAAACCAATCTAATTCAAGGTTGTATCATACCTCGTCAAACATACAATCTCGAAGAAACCAAAGAGTTAGATTTGTTACAAAAAGGCTACATCCAGGAAAGCCTTAGTCGTGACGCCATCTTAATGACGAAACATGACTTGAACAACTCCACATGCTTTATAGTTCATGCACAGAGAAACCATGTAAATGATGAGAAAGTAAAAGCAACACGAGACTGGACCACACCATCTTCCATCGCCAAGAGTTGTCGAATAGTGCTAGGTGACCCTCCTGACGGGTTACCACCTGAAAGCCCTAATCACTATGCCATATCAATTAAGAGTCACGATTTACAGGAGTCCAAAGACCGAGGTAAGCAAAACACAATAGACGATGCACTACCATGAAGGTATACTCTTACCTATCAAACGCATACTATTATTCCGAGAATTGAACATATCAAAGATGTATATCACAATAACTCGGATATTTCTGATAATTCTACCCATACTTTTAAAAGTGCTTCTAATGAGCTTTATCTTATATATGAGTTTCCTTGCCAACTAAACAGGTTTTACAGTCCATAAATCTCCTCCTGAGAATTCTTAATTCATGAACCACACTTAGGAGACTTAAGGGATTACTTTAACAAACCAGTTGACATGGTTTTTAAACACTCATTCTCGCCACACAAGAATAAAACCATGGAGAAATTATCTGAAGCAATCATACAGAAAGCCAACAGAGGTCGACGCCATGTTGAATTTCAACCAAAACATCATATTACAAGACTTGTATGCAAAAGAGGATTTCAAGACTACAAGAAATCAGTTCTTATAAAGAAGAAACCTCGACTAAAACGCATAAAGACATATCACATTGATTCTGGTAAATGTTTCACAAGTTTTCCGTTCAACACATCTAATTCTCTTTCTTTTGGATTTTCAGATTCGATGACGAATCCTTTTGAGGAGTGGGGGAATTATACATGCACCAGAGTCCAGAATACATGCTTCTTTGGACTAATGTTTCTACTCAAACCTATTAGAAGAACAAAGTCTCGAAGATTCAAAGCATATCTATTCGGTAAGAATAATGTGAATGAATCATTAAACGATTCTAATGTTGCTCCCTTTAATGTTTCAGATTCGAGGTCGAATCTTTTTGAAGAAAGGGAGGATGATACATGCATCACAAGGCTCACATCAAAGGAAGAAGTAATAACTCTTCCAAATGATCCACTCGTCCAAGCATTGGAAAAGAAGACCAGAACAATAGTAGACTTGAGACAACTTTTTGAATGGGATCATGATCTTATTTGGTCAACATGTCTTCTGGACATACAACCGTCTGTCTCTTATCTTTTCAACGGTTCTTGAATCGCATCAATCTGATATCTGGAACTCAAGAGATGACCATTTTACTGAAGATGGTGCATGCAGGAAATCCTATACGGGATTAATACGTTATTTTGTAAATATTACGAATTTTTAATATTTATATTGATTATTTGTAATATAATTTAATATAGGATGATTAATTATCTTTTAGGATCAGATTTATTATTTTATTAGGAATTAAGGTTGGGTTAAAATAATATTTTTAGTTATTATTATTTTATTAGGAATTAGAGTTAAAACATGTTTAGTTTATTATTATTTTATTCTTTAGTTATTTAGGACCTTTAGAATTCAGCCCCTATATAAAGGAGGCTTCATTCAACTTTGTAATTAAGATTTCTTTAATTAATAATACAACGAGAGTTCGTTTTTGCAAGTGCTGATTGCCTTGTGCCTTCGAAGCTTCTTCTCCTGGAGTTCTTTCAAGTTCTTGTGAGGGAGATTAATCTTCACACTCCAATTTGCCTTTTCATCCCGACTAGGAGGGTTGGTTAGAGCCATTTATCGTGTTTGCCTTTTCATTGCGACTAGGAGGGCTCGATAGGACACTTATCCATCTATTATCCACAAATTCATTCGCACCATCAATCATCTTTACCGTTCACCTTCATAAGGGAGATCTTCTGATTTCTTTATTATCTTATTTCATCTTCCGTTTATTTATCTTTTGTTTATTTTATTATAATCTTATTGCCTTGATTCCAGCATATAAAAGAAACCCTAAAGAATCCTAGCTACTGCCGCCACCTTCCCCTATTCATCCCCTTTGTTCTTCATCGAGTCTAGAGCTTTCTAGGTTTGATTCTTCAACAAGATCAACGTTCATCAATCCGCCACCGCTTCCTTATCAGATCTTCGCTCTTCATTTATTGATTTTTTGGAAGTGACTTTCAAGTTTCCCTTACTGATTGCATCCTCAATTGACTCTCCAGCTAGCATAAGGTCCTTAAAGTCATTCGTCGAATTTCCCAATATTAACTCAAAGAAAGGAGCTGGAAGAGAATCGTGAAACATATGTGATATTTCTTCTTTTTACCAAAGGAGGTTGAACTTGCGCTGCCACTCCTCTCTATCTTATGACATATTCTTTAAAGCTCTCAGTAGCTTTCATCCTTATCCTTTGAAGGTCATGATGTTTTGGGGCTAACCCTTTAACATATCGATACTACCCCAGAAAAGCATCGGCTAGATTGACCCATGTCTTGATATGCTCTCTGTTCAAATGATTATACCACACTACCGCTGGGCCTGCAAGACTATCATGGAAGAAATAAATCAACAGATTATCATCATCTAAGTACCCTTCCATCTTTCTGCAAAACATTTTCAAATGAACTAGGGGGCAACTGGTGCCATCATATTTCTCAAAATTAGGTACCCTAAATTCATGTGGGATGACCAAGTCAGGGACCAAACTAAGTTCTCTGGCTTCTAACTCCTTGTGAGTGGCATTAACAACCTTCATATTTTTAATGGCTTCATTCAACCACTTGAATTCGCTTTCAAATCGCTCATAATTGACGAGGCTCTTCCCTTGGTTTGAGTTAGATGCTCCAAGGTAAATCATCGATCTTGATGTACCAATCTGAGATTGATTTCCTTTGCCCTCCATTTTCTCTTTACCAGCAGCCTGTGGTATCAGTACATGGACCATTTGATTCGATACGCCTTGTAGATAACCCGATGCTTGATTCCTCGTACCTTGTTGTAATCCGACCAACTGTTCTTGCAACTGATCTTGTGATTTCTCATTAACTTGCTCCATCACTTCCATTTGTTTGTTCATGATGATGAGGAACAGAATGAATGAATGATCTTGTTATTACTGTCACATAACCTCCCATAAGTTATTTTCATGTTTTCATAATTAATGCATATAAAATGCTTAAATAAATATATGCAATGTAAATGCAAATGCAAAATGCAAATACAAAAGGTGTCATTCTAGAGTGACCATCTTAAAACAACTTTCATTGAACACAAAGGTTTTGGTACATCAAACCAACTTTTACAGATAATGGCCAGCTTTCACCCTTAGCTTTTCCATCTCCTTCAAAAGCTAAAGTAACTTCCACTCATGCTCGGGGGTTGAGTTGTCAATCTGCTTCAATTCTCTTGCAAAGCCAGCTAAATCAACCCATTTGAGACCCACATCGCTTGCTTGGGTCATTACCTCTTTCATAACGTTATCCATTTTCTCTATCTTGAGTGTTGATTCTCGGAGCTGCAGACACTGCTGTTGATTTTTCCTTGTAAGAAAGTCATTTTAGTTATGAAACTCTCGCATAAGATTACTACAGTCGTCCACCATCTTCATCAACTTCTAGTTCTTGGCTCTAGTGGCTTCTAGCTCAGCTTCATTCTCCCACTTGTGGCATTGATGTGAGATTTCCAAGTTAGATATGGCCAAATTCAACGTCTGATTTTCGGCTTGATATCTACCCAAATCATTGATAGATGTATCACGCATTTTCTCTGCAATATGTAAATCATAAGAAAACTTATCCGCGCGGCCTTCATGCACATTGCAATTCTTCCTCCACTGTTCAACATCATTCTTCAATTTAGCGACCTCTGTTATCCACTCCTCTGGGACATTTCCTATGCCGAAAAATTTAAAGGCTTGGCTGATCATTTGAAAACTATCCCGCATAACTTCCATCTCTCTGCTCAATCTATCATTATCGCTCCTTAAATGACGAATCTGATCTTCATATCTTGGTAAACTATCTTCTTCTTGGATGTCCTCATTGATACCCTTACCTTTGAACACTTTTGGCTCCGACTCAACAGGATAAGCTGCTACCGAAGTGCGTTGTCCTTTCGATTCAAATTCTAATACTCCATGATCCAGAAGATGTTGGACTCGATGTTTGAAGGTGGTGCAATTCTCAATGGAATGTCCTTGAACCCCAGCATGATATTCACAACGAACATTTACGTCATACCATTTTGGATACGAAGGTTGCAAAGGCTTTATATAATGCGGAGCTACTTCTCGGGATTCTAACAGTGCATCATACAACTCCTTATATGATATTGGGATAGAATCAAAATGAGAACCACCTTTCAGCTTGGGTTGAACTACAGTTTCAAGTTTTACTTCCCCCGATGTTTGGAGTAGACTATCAAATACCACCGCGTTCTGACTACATGGTTTCTTTTCATCCTTCTGAATTTCTAAAGTTGCCACTATCTCTTTGGCATTTCCAAACAACTTATTGCTACGGACAATGATTGAGTGTGACTTCTCTTACTAGCTAGAATCAGCAGGCTCTAAAGTAGTCTCTTGCATATTTGATACCTCAAGGTTGCTTCCGTCGAGCTCTTTCTTTCCGGTTGTAGAAGTCCCACTTCTTTTGGCCAAAGCATCTATCATATCCATCATCCTGAACATCTGTTCTTTTATCTCTCTTATCTCCTTTTGCTCTTCCTCAGCCATGTGATCTTTGGGTGTAGAGTAGTTATCCCCCATTCTCGAAGCTTTCTCAAGATGCCACTTTTTGACTATGTTATAGGTTGATTGATCACGAAACCCTTTGTCCGTCATGAAAACCTTTTACTATGATGAACACTCACAAATCAACACCTTTTGATTATGTCATGGTCATGCAATGTAGACAGAGAAAACAAAACAGCATAAAAACAAGTTAGTACACATAAGACATCAAAATGACCCAAAAGTAACAATAGCACAATGAATTTATAATCATTATAAGAATGCAAATGCAAATGCAAATGCAAAAGGTGTTAATTCCAAAAGTGACCACTATAGAACAACCTTCATTTAGAACACAAGAATTCATTACACCATGTAAGCAAAATACAATTGTGATTCGTCATCTCTTCATTTCCTTGAGTCGTACTCTTCATGAAATCTGGCATTGCACCTCCAAAATTTTCGGTGTGTTTTATCGTCTTTGATGATGTCGTACGTCCTTAAATTGAATCTTGGGATCACCATATTCACTTTCAGTGCAAAGTAGTCTTCGCGTCTTTGGTATTACTGCATCTATCTCATGGAACATCTTCGGCCTTCGCCCCTTTGAAAGAAGTCTTCGATCAACTTCAAACTTCATTCATCGGATGTATTTCTTCATGGATCGGTCTTTAATCAGTTTCACATGTCTTCATTTATCGGATGTCTATCTTCATGAATCGTTCTTCAATCAGGTTCAAATTTCTTCATTCATAGGATGTCTTTCTACATAGATCATTTGAATGTCTCCGGATCTCTCGATTTTGACTACATGGTCAAGAATTTCTTGCCTCATTATGAGCAGCCTTCTTATTAGTCAATCACTTGTGAATTAACACCTTTGAATGACATGAAATGCAAATGTAATAAATCTAAAACAAAATAGACATAAAATAAAAAATGGGTTAGTACACATAATATAAACAACAAAATGATGAGTATCGTAACAAATAAAACCTACCCTCACATGATGACTTCCCAATCATGCTTTAGTAGATCATACCCAACATGATATCTACCCCCATGCTTTGTCTTTCACAAAAAATATTGACCGCATGATATCTAATTCGCATGCTTGTTTGAGAAAACAAACCTAACCGCATGATTTCTAGTTCGCATGCTTGTTCGAGAAAGCGAAAATAAATGACTCAAAAAACTTTTCCTTGTGTACACTCCTCATGGGATTCTTAAGGTTCGGGTTAGGCTTGATCTATATTCAGGCTCTATGTTTACTACATGTTGGGTTCAGTTCTAAAGTATTAGGTTATCGAATTGCCCTTGTCGGTGCCCCCTTGGGCTGTCGAACCCTCAATCCTGGCCCATCACAGGCTTTTGGGACCGAGTTCAATTTCGAGGGAACACATCTCCTTATGTCCATGCGGAGGTGAATACCATAACGAAGACCATAAGGCATGAGCTCCAGAAGTGATCCACTATCCTATGCGGAGGTGAAAACCACACGAGGGAGTAGTCTCTCACTCCTACTTAAATAGGATAGAGCGGGGTTTTAGCTCATATTATGCAAATGCAACTGTGCAGTGTGTGAGAAAAAACGAAAATAAAACAATACATAATCAACAAACACTCAAAGAATCAACCCTCTTTTAACACATAATTAATCTGAAACAAATAACAAACATATCAGTACAACTATTTATTTGTTAATCAAATTCTGAAAACCAAATAGGGGATCAAAAACCAAATTAAAACGAATTTATAACTTTCAATTGCAAAGACAATTAATTAACCGACTACAGGCCTGACTCTCTAAAAAAAGTCCCAGTGGAGTCGCCAAGCTGTCGAAACGATTTTTACGAGTGGGGGGCGTGATTCAGAAAACCACATCATTTTTTAATTATTCTCTTTACGATTGAATTTATTTAAAAACAATGCGATATTATAAAACCTCTCGTTTCGAAAATTTGGAAATTCCTTAAAGATAAAAACATGTGGTTCGAGGAGTCACCACCAATCTTTGATTAGGGTGTGATTAGGCACCCAAAAACGTTGTCATTTTAAATAAAAAATAATTTTAATTAAAATAACAAATTAAGGTCTGCGTTATCAAAATCCGAGTTCGGGAGTCGGTTACTCGTGGGGAAGGATTAGCACCCCCACAGCGCCCTAAATCGGTACCTAGTCGATTAATTAATGTCTTTGCAACGAATTTCACAAGTTCGAGTTTAAATTGATTTATGATCCCTTAAAACAACAAAAATGCTAATTTTGTAACATTCAAAAGCAACGAAATAAGTTAAATTAAAATTACCAAGCCATTAGAAAGATAAAGAATGTTCGATTATTTAAATATATTGAGACCAGATCTTTAGGTCAGTTCTAACGACATTTTCTCAACAAATTTAAATAGCCGAACATTTCTTTTTCTTTCACTCCCAAATTTTAAAGTGAAGAATCAATTTTTTGGTAACAATGACGGGATACACTTGTAATTTAAAACCGTTAAGAACGACTTTCCTGTAAGTTAAGAAAAGCTATTCTGACAGTTTTAAATTATGAGGGTATTACCCTTAATTCGATTATGAAATTAGGTCAAGTTGCAGTATGAGGATAACATGCATATAAATAAATATATAAAATCACTTAACAAATAATATATACAAAACATTTCTATGATACTTTAAAATAGAAATTATATACATACTTTTATAGCCACACATTATACCATATATATATATATATGTGTGTGTGTGTGTGTTAATATACAATGCAAAGCCATGACATAAATGCAAAAAATAAAAACATAATAACTAGAATGCGAACTTCAGAAAATAATCATGTTTATTTAAATAAGGAACAAATCATGTTAACCCAAACATTAATACCTTAAATATAACCAAAACAATTGGAATGGAACATGAGAATAACCCACAACACATAAGTAGGACTAAACAGTAACATGCAAGAACTTAAGGCTCAAATGTCTAAAAAACAGAAACTACTTATATAACCATTTATGACTAAAATGAAATATGCAAAACACGAAAGTCAAATGTTTGAAACAGCAAAGATTCAACTACAACAATATTTAGGACTAAAATTAAACCTACAAAAAATAAAACAACTAAATTAAAAACACAGAAACGTTCAAAATAAGGACTAAAACGAAATATGCAAAAATTACAAGTCGAATGGATAAACAAACAAAAATTGAATACATTACCATTTAGGACTTAAATTGAATACGTGCAAAATATAAAGAACAAATTAAAAATACTAGAGACTCGATTCTTGGACTAAAATGAAATAGAAATAAAACTTAAATACCTCAAACGAGGGATAAACCACGCGAGAAATAGGTGCCCTGAACCCCTAAACGACGCCATTTTAATAATCTGATATATACAACATTTTAGGTCAAAAATTAATCCTAGCTTCATTTGTAACCCTCAGCGCCGCAATGCTCTCTTCTTCTCTCTCTCTCTGCGCAGTTCTCACCCCTTTGCTCTCATCTTTCTATTCTAACCCTAGACGATACTAGGCCGCCGTGGCCTCCGCTTGCAGTTGGCTCTGATGAAGACTCAAGACTCCCTAAGGTAAAAAAACTAATACCTTTCTTACTCTTATTTTGATTCTAGTCTTAAAGTCTAAAAATCAAACCTAATTGCTTCCTTTCTCCCTTGACCGAGACTCTCTCCAACCTAGAAAGTGACCTTAGAGCCTACAAGCAACGACCCCTAAATTCTATGGCCGACGAGACTCTTCAACCTCAGACCCCGATGATGAAAGAAGGCTCCAACGAGGAACCAAACCATGCTGGTACACTGTGAACCATTTCCTCTTTTAATTTCCAAATTTTACTAAAAAAAGAAAATGGTTTATTACCTTGAAAATGCTTTGAGTTGTTTCTGTACATTGCTTTGAAAACGAAAAAAAGATAAACAACGAAAGTGATAATGTAAGTAATAATAAAGTAAAAAAAACTTTGAAATGAATATACTTGGATGCTAGGAAAAATCCTCTATTTTTATTGCTTGTCTCCTTTTTTCTTGACACTGGTAGAATTGCACCCTTTTTTTACATTCATTTTCTCTATAAAATTTGAAACCAAACATCTAGACCCCCTGCTGTTCATTTCTGGTTGCTGAACCGAGAGCCCCCATTTTCTCTTTTTTTGTGTTGGTCCCTCCGTTCTGCTGTGTAAAATTTCCCCCCTTTTACATGATGCATAAAATTAAAATAATTCCCCTCTTTCTTCGTGTGTTGCAGGTCACGGGTGATGGGGAGCCGAGCTTGCCTGCTCGGGTATGGTGCATGCCTGGAAACGAGTTGCATGGGCGTTCATGGAGAACCGAGCCTTGTCTGCTCAGTTGGAGAATTTCACGCGGGAGCTGATGTGGGGAACTGAGCTGGAACAGCAGGGTATGGGCTATTGCTCGGTTAGTGTATAACATGGGCATCTCGTGAGCAGTTGGCAATGGCTTCACGTTGGAGCTGGCCATGGTCGGGTCTTGTAATTAAACTTGGGTCGGTTTGAGTTGCTGGATCGGGTTGCTTGTAATTAGGCCCGGTTTGGGCTTGTTTTGTAAATGGACACTAGACTTTTAATTTGAATTTTGGATTGAATTTTAATTTATCCCTCGGTTTCAAAAACGAAACATATACGATATCAATCCAATTAAGCGTCTCTAGCTTCCAAACGCAAACTCCCATAATTCGTCGCTTGAATTAAGTTCTCATCGAGCATCAATATCTTCAAATTAATTTTCGATCTTCAAATGAAATTAACTGTCCCGGACAAAATTAGGGTATTACACATGTAGGCTAAAACACAGATAGTAAAAAAACGTAAAACGAAGCTGACAAGGGAATCTAGAAATGATACGAGGGAATGGGAAGAGCAGGCAATGGTCATGAGCAGATCAATGACTACAACTGTGCGTTTGGTTTACGGATTACCCATGGGAATATAAGATTACCAGGGAATAGGATTCTGGGAATGTTGCATTTTGGTTTGGTTGGCTTAGCAGGAATGTAAGATTACCATGGAATAAGATTACTGAGAATGTTACATTTTGTGTTTGGTTGGCTTAGCAGAAATGTAAAAAAAATTAAATTCATAAAATTTATATAATGTTTTTTACAAAATTGAAAATATAAAAAGGTTTAATGAAAGGGTAAAATTTTATTTTAACCCTTGAACTTCATATAAAATTTTAATTATATACTTTTTTTGTAAATCTAAAATAGTTTAAGAATAAATTTGTAATTTAACCTTTGTAGAATTTTTATTATTCAATGACAGAATAAGTATATTTTTGAAAGAAAAAAAATTAAGGACATTTTAGTCAAAAACGTCGGTAATCCAACAATAACTAAGGAAATGGAAGTAATAGCATTCCCAGTAATATACCCCCAAAAAATCTACTATTAATAATCTTACAATACCAAGAATGAGATTTCCGGACTAACCAAACGGGAGAATGTGAGATTCCACCCATCCAAACTCCCCCCAAGTGTATGAATATGGGCCACATCAGATAACATTAAAAGTCTTGTTGAGTTCATCTCAGTTTGAAAAAGTTAAAAATTGAGCTAAATTAATTTCGAAAATTTGCATATTTAAAATTGTTAAATTCGGTTCAAACTCTAAATAAAATATTAAAGTTTGATATGAATTGAAAGTTTGTAAGCTTAAAATTATCAAACTTAACTCGAATTTAAAATAAAAAATTGAAGCTCTACTCGAGTTTGAAAAAAAAAATTTAAACTTGAAACATTCTAAGACTTAACTCTATTCAAACTCAAATATGAACTATAAGTACATAAAAATATTGTATTTTCTATTTAGAGAAACAACATATAAATATTAATAATAGTTTAATTCAAAAACTAAATATTTAATATATTATTTTTTTGAGTTAATGACAAACTTTTCGAAATGATTATAAAATAGATAACTACAATCATTAAGAACTCTAATTAAATTTGAATAAAATTTATTCAATTTAAATATTAACCAAATTTTATCAAATCAAACTTAAATAATTCACTATCTACTTTAATGGGGTAGTTCTGCGGTGCGGCGTCTAAAAAACGGTTAATATACTGCGTGACCGGTTAAACAAGTGACCGGTTAAAATTTATACCGGTTATGTTATATTATTTAACCGGAAATATTATAAAGTACAATAACATACTAGGTAGCGCTTATATAATGTAATAGGTAGCGCTTATATTTACCTATTTTATAAGTAAACCGGTATATTTATACCGATAGTATTGCAAATTTACTTATTACATTATATTATATTGAAAGTGTCCATACTTTTTATAAAAATGATCGATACTTCTTTTAAAGTTATGTAATTTATGTTTCAATTTTTTTTAATAGTGTTTCATGTTTTCCACCTACAATATTAATTTAATAATTTCATTTGCACAAAAAATTATTTGATTTTTGATATTTTATAAAATATTATTTAGAATTTTTAATTTAACAACATTAACCAAAGATAATAATAAATATGTAATATATATGTTTATTGTTTTTAATTTAATAATAATATATACAACATCAAACACATTCCAAGCTATAAATTACAAGTTAAGGACACTTGAAGAAGCAAGAGAACAACTATCCAAGCAATCAAAAACGAGAAAATCCCAACATGATAACAACTGAACATATCATATCAATGTTCAAACTCAAGTTGTAGATTTTGATTTCCTTTTGCTTGGCATCATATGAGATTTGAATTTTGATTTCCTTTTGCTTGGCACCATATGAGCTTTGGATTTTGATGAGCATCGAAAGTATTTCGGACTTATGATTTGGGTGGTACTCAGAAGCATTTCGGACTTATGATTTTAGTTGCTATTTGTTTACCACCCAGATCATATGCCCGAAACGTTTCTGACGCTTTAAAGTTGACCAAAAAATACAATGGTCGGGATTTCCCTCGCGTTTAAACGTTGGAAAAAAAACAATGGAAATTAGGAATAATCAATGTTATCATGCATATTGGCTTGGGCTAATATTTATAGTGGAGCCGAAATATATATTGAAATTCAAACTCCAATTACATATGAAATGAATTTGAAATGCAGTGTTAAATTGAACATGAAAATTGCATAATTGATTCATACTGTTCAGTAACATGCTTTATGAACCATCAAGCTAAAAGACAATATTGATTGAGTTCAAAGCTGAGTTGTGAGTTGATGGAGTTGTCACACTTGTCACATGGTTGGAATAAAGTAATTTGATTTAATAATTTTATTTGCACAAAAAATTATTTGATTGTTTTGATATTTTATAAAATAATATTTAGAATTTTTAATTTAATAATAATATATATCGTAACGTAAAAAATAAATTATTAGACGCCTATAATTACTAAATTAATATCTTAAAACTCACTCAAAAGATAACCTTAAATTAATGTTTTCCACAGTGAAAAAAGTATGGACACTTTTATAAAAAATATAGATACTTTACAATATAACCACTACCTATTACATTATATAAACGATACCTATTACATTATATAAGCGCTACCTATTACATCATATGTTTACCTATTATATTGAAAGTGTCCATACTTTTTATAAAAAGGATCGATACTTTTTTTAAAAGTTATGTAATTTATGTTTCAATTTTTTTAACAGTGTTTCATGTTTTCCACCTACAATATTAATTTAATAATTTCATTTACACAAAAAATTATTTGATTGTTTTGATATTTTATAAAATAATATTTATAATTTAAATTTAACAACATTAACCAAAGATAATAATAAATATGTAATATATATGTTTATTGTTTTTAATTTAAATTTAACGTAAAAAATAAATCATTAGACGCCTATAATTACTAAATTAATATCTTAAAACTCACTGAAAAGATGTATATACCTAAATATGTAATTAACAAACATACCTAAATATGTAGTTATTGTACATACCTAAATTTAATGATAATATATACTTGTAGTTATTGTACATACCTAAATATGTATTGCGAATTTAATGTTGTACCCACCCTTTAACTACCACTACCAATGCCACATCATAGTGAAAGCAGCACGACTGAAACATGTTCAAAATGAACCTTTGCTTACATCTCCATCAACTCCTGGAGCACTGAACTTGCACAACAAAATTTTTGCCATGGATAATACTGATGTAGACAATGTTAAGCCAACCGAGGAATGCCATGAAGTACATAATGTTGATGAATCTGACAGATTGTTGGTCAGCTCTTCTGTTCACGTGATCAAGCTTGGCACTTTTACAAGGGATTCGCACGGGAACATGGGTTTAGTGCACGTAAGGGAACAACACGGCTTGACGTGGAAGGGAATGTGAAGACACAAGAATTTTGTTGTTCCAAAGAAGGGTTTCGAGTATCAAAAGTCAATACTGTTGATCGTCAACGTGCTCATACGCCAGTCACAAGAACAGGATGTAAGGCTAGAGTCGTAGTTACAGCAACAAATACAAACGATCAGTAGGTTATAAGTAAGTCTGATCAGAAACATAATCATGCATTGTGCACATCTGCTATGACACCATTTATGCGTTCTAATAGAGCTGTAAGTAAGGCTGATATCGATGAGGCAACAACATTGAAAGAGGTCGGTGTTGGCATGTCACAAGTAATGAACTATTTAACGCAGCAGGCAGGGGGCTATCATAATGTTGGATTTACACATAAAGACCTCTACAATGCACTTCAAAGAGGTAAAGCAAAGGAAATCGTCGATGGGGATGTGAATGCGCTTATTGCCTACTTTGATTATAAGAAACATGATGATCCCGGGTTTTTTATGACATACTCGGTAGACGAATCGGGGGCATTGTATAATCTTATTTGGTCGGATTCTACATCGAGATCGGATTACACATGCTTCGGTGATGTAATTGCGTTCGACACAACGTACAAAGATAATTTGTATGGTCGACCAATTATGCCTATTGTTGGTGTCAATCATCACCATAACACAATTGTGTTTGCCACTGCCATAATCGCTGACGAGACGTCTCAATCTTTCGAGTGGGTGCTACAGAATTTTTTAGAAGCCATGATGAATAAATCACCTATTTCCGTTGTAACCGATGGGGATAGGGCAATGCAGAGGGCTATCAAATCTGTTATCCCTTATGCTAAGCACAGATTATGTTCTTGGCATCTTTCTCGCAATGCACAAGCTAACATTGGTGACCCAAAGTTTACAGCAGCATTCTCAAAATGCATGGCTTCCTGGTGGACAACCAAGGAATTTGATATTCAATGGCGTTCGATTGTTTCAGAATTCAACATCCAAAAGCATCCATGGGTGATTGAGAAGGGAAATACACGACACTTATGGGCACAAGCATATCTAACCGGTCATTTCTTTACCAATATTCGCTCAACACAAAGGTGCGAGTCTATGAATGCTTCACTAGCTATTGCACTGAAACACAAGAAGACATATTTAGATGTTGTTCGTGCAATTGAAGATGGAATTAGTAGAATGCGTATGAACGAGTTGAAAGCGGATTACTTAAGTTCCCATACGAAGCCCTTCCAGATCACAAAACTGGTCGACCTTGAAAGCCATGCCGCTGCGATTTTTATCCGTGAATCTTTTCGTGTGTTCCAAGATGAACTTATACGGGAGACATTGTACCGGATTGAGGCAGAGATTAAGTCCTTATCAGATGAATGTCAACATTATATTTTGTCAAAGTACGCAGAAAAAATAGGAAATTTGAAATTAGTTTTGATTCTCGTACGAAAACTCTAATTTGCTCCTGCAAAAAATTCGAGACCGTTGGACTTCCGTGTCGCCATCAACTTCACATTTTGAAGCAATTGGACTACACATATTTGCCCGGGACTTTGATTCAAAGTAGGTGGACTAATGATGCGAAGGCTTCTGCACCCAGCTATGTTGATTTGAATGTGTCTCCAGAAGTGATGCAAATGGCAAGGTTCGCTGCTCTACGTTCAACGTCAAGTAGGTTATGCTACATTGCATCAAAGACAGACGAGTCTTTCAAAACCGCAAGAGATGAGATGAAAAAACTAATAGAAGAATTAGAAAACTCGTTTGGTTTGAATCATTCAGTCAACCAGAGCATTGTAGTAAACAATGTTCGTGACCCTCAACGAAAACAACGCAAGCGAAAAGAAGTGCCGAAGAACAAGGTCGAGAAGAAAATTAGGCGATGTGGGTACTGCAACGGTGAGGGGCATAACAAACTAACATGTCCTCAAGTCAAGCTCAGTTTGAGTACAAGCACACAGCCTACATCAACTGATTTTTTCGAAGACGGAATGGAATGACAACGATCTCCATATAATATATCGTAAGTATCAACATGACTCCTATTGTATGTACATATAAATATTTTGAATGAAGGAAGAAAAACCGCGTTACTTAAAATTACCGACACTTTTTTAAATGGTATCGACACATTTTTCTTCCAATCTGGACATAAAGTACCGACACAATATTATAAAGTGTCGATATAGGTTGTAGACCTATTCGCTCATAAAACCGGTATATTTATACCGGTTATATTACAAAATTATCTATTACATTATAAATCTAGGTTCCGATGTGTAAATGTCGATACTTTTTTAAATCGTATCGACACATTTTTCTTCCAATATGGACATAAAGTACCGACACAATATTAAAAAGTGTCGATATAGGTTGTAGACCTATTCGCGCATAGGTATATTTATACCGGTTATATTACAAAATTATCTATTACATTATAATTATGGGTTCCGATGTGTAAACGTCGACACTTTTTAACAATGTATCGACACATTTTTCTTCCAATCTGGACATAAAGTACCGACACAAGATTAAAAAGTGTCGATATAGGTTGTAGACCTATTCGCGCATAAAACCGGTATATTTATACCGATAGCATTGCAAATTTACCTATTTTATTATAATATGTTGAAAGTGTCCATACTTTTTATAAAAAGGATCGATACTTTTTTTAAAGATATGTAATTTATGTTTCAATTTTTTTTAAGTATGTTTCATGTTTTCCACCTACAATATTAATTTAATAATTTCATTTGCACAAAAATTAGTTGATTGTTTTGATATTTTATAAAATAATATTAAGAATTTTAATTTAATAATAATATATACCGTAACGTAAAAAATAAATCATTAGACGCCTATAATTACTAAATTAATATCTTAAAACTCACTCAAAAGATAACCTTAAATTAATGTTTTCCACAGTGGAAAAAGTATAGACACTTTTATAAAAAGGATAGATACTTTACAATATATTAAAAAGTATAGACACTCAAATGTATATGTACACATAGAAGAAATATGGAATAATTAATGAAAATATACACACAATATAATCACACCAAAATATAAATACACAAGAATGTTCAAATAATGTACCGACAAACAAAATTAATCCGATGAAAAAGGGTTGTTTCTAACGAAGTCCGGAACATTAGAGGCCTTCAACAAATTTTCCAAATACTCTCGTATGTTTCCGCCTTTTTCTGAGGACATACATAAATAATTTCAATTATCAAACTAATGAGGTGCAATTTTACTAACAATAAATTAAATTCGCATAAGCATGAATAAATTTGTGTCATACCTAGAGCTTTGTCGTTCGAATGGGAAGCAGCGTCAAAGGTATGTGGACATATGTAATTGTATTTCTATATAAACACATAAGATGTTAAAATAATCAATGTCTGAACACATGTTCAACTGGAAAAACATATTGCATAAATGCAACTTACCGGATTATAAATCATTTTTTCCGCTGAATCATCGACCAAAAGTGTATTTAGCTCGTTAAAATCTGGACACGCGTTCCAAACATCATTGAGATCTTTACAGTAGGTAACAGAATCGTATGTTTTGCATTTTTTTTGATCCTGTTCACAAACAGTCGAACATAAATATGTAGGAATCATAGACAACGAAAAGTCAGCAAACTGTAATGACATTCATCTTACCCACATGAATAGAAAATGCTCGGAAAATACAGGTAGTTTCTCAAGTACACGGTCGACGTTATGCCTGAGATTGTAATCAAGTTTGAATGTTAACATTCAAATGTATATTAAAGATTTTGACTACAGTAATTCAATTGCCTCAAACATATTCTAACCTCATCTTTGAAGACCAAAGGGCAACAACAAAATTGTCGACACAAAATTGCATAAATTCAAATAATCCTCTTCTGAGGACAACATCTACAACATGAAGAAAATGAGATTAAAGTTCTACGCTTATATGTTAAAATAATGGATACAAAAGAATAGAATTAAAACCTGCCGGCAGTCTTGGGATGTAGGCAAGGACACCATTGAGATCAAAAATTAAAAGTTTTCTTGAAGGCGGCGTTGCAGACACGATATACTTGTTTGGATCATCATCTTCATCATCATCATCATCGTCATCATCTTCATCGCCAGCTTCATCGTCATCATCATCGTCATCTTCATCGTCAGCTTCATCTTCTGCGACCGCTTGGTTGTCCACATCTGTTAAAAGAAAATAAAATAAAGTTCAGAACGTGTAAATGTTAAGAAACATAGATAATGAATTACCTAACTCGTTTGATGTCGTTGACGTAATTCGTTACGCAATATGGAGACTTCACGTTGCAATGATGAAATATCGGATCGCATTCCACTCACAAGGGAATCAATATGCTCCCGAAAATTGACCATGTATTCCATCACGGTCTTAATTGTGACATCCTCTGCAACTGGAGCTTCTTCCATCATTGCGTCTCCACTTGGTTGCTCTTCTTCATGGCCAACGGGGTCTATTTCCTCCCTCTCTTGATCTAATCCGACCTCCTTGACACGCTTCCAACCGAGTTTTTCAACAAAATCATATCCCGCTTTTTTAATAAATACCATGTCAATCTTGTGGGTTAATCGAACAGGGGCATCATGCGAAAAATCAACTTCCTTCTTCTTCAACAGATGGGTGATGACACATCCATATGGTAGTGTAGTTGAAATTGTTGCTCCCTTTGTGACCATTTATACAATTGTATTAAATATGAGTTTTGCAATGTTTGGAGCCGTTTTGGATTTATACTTTGCTATCCAACAATAATCGCTGTCTCGAAGCGTTGAATGTTTTCCCCCACTAGGCCGGATATACCATGTGAGCATTTTGTGAAACACTCTCGACTCTACATCGAGGTGAATTGGGCTATTTCTAGTAACCCGTTTAATTGTAGACCAATCTACACCATTTTCATCTGAATCCCCTGTATTCGCTACACCTAAACCCTCCGCAATAGTTTCTGGAGATATATATATCCTTCCCCATGACATGTGTATTAATTCCTATTATATTAGTCTTATTAGGCTCGTGCTGTAAGGAAGCATTGTTGTAGAAGACTCTAACTAGGTTGGGATAATATCTTGGTTCTACACCAAGGAATTCAAGCCAACCCCAAGATGTAAATGTGGATTTAAAACTAAATGCATATTTATCATCAAACAAGAAATCCAGGTCAATGACACGTTCGGGACGAATCTTCCTTACTTTAAAACTCGTCTGCCATCTTTGTTTCTCCATGTCGGATCTAAAGTTCAGAGTTTCGAAGGACCTGATTTCCTCAGAAGAATCGTTTGTTACAGAAGGAGGTGGTTGAGAAGAACTGGGTTGGGAAGAGCTTTGAGAAAGACCTCGCTTCTGACGCTGACGTTTTGGAGCCATTTTGGTTGGATGCTACCCCTATTACAATGGAACACAAACACATTCAGGAAAAAAACTCCAATATAGAAATCAATCAAACCCATAAAATATCGATAAATTTACCTGAATATCTGATCGTCACTTATGATAACGGTAGAAGAAAGAGGAAGATCTGTCTGCTTGCTATATGTTTAGGGTTTCTCGATTAAGAGTACTATATATCGTAAACGGTGGAAAAACACTTGATATTTAAATTAGTATCGACACAAACTATAACGTGTCGACACATTATTTAGACATATTCTCTCATAAACCGGTATACTTGTACCGGTTAGATTGAAAAATTACATATTACATTATACTTTTGGGTTCGATGATTTGGGATCGACACTTTTTATATATGGATCGACACTTTATGGGTGCACCCTGTTTTCCATTCATTTTGGAAAAAAAATATCGACACAAACTATATTAGTGTCGACACATTATTTAGACATATTCTCTCATAAAATCGGTATAATTGTACCGGTTAGATTGAAAAATTACATATTACATTATACTTTTGGGTTCGATGATTTTGGGATCGACACTTTTTATATATGGATCGACACTTTATGGGTGCACCCTGTTTTCCATTCATTCTGGAAAAAAAATATCGACACAAACTATATTAGTGTCGACACATTATTTAGACATATTCTCTCATAAAACCGGTATAATTGTACCGGTTAGATTGAAAAATTACATATTACATTATACTTTTGGGTTCGATGATTTTGGGATCGACACTTTTTATATATGGATCGACACTTTATGGGTGCACCCTGTTTTCCATTCATTCTGGAAAAAAATATCGACACAAACTATATTAGTGTCGACACATTATTTAGACATATTCTCTCATAAAATCGGTATAATTGTACCGGTTAGATTGAAAAATTACATATTACATTATACTTTTGGGTTCGATGATTTTGGGATCGACACTTTATGGGTGCACCCTGTTTTCCATTCATTCTGGAAAAAAAATATCGACACAAACTATATTAGTGTCGACGCATTATTTAGACATATTCTCTCATAAAACCGGTAGACTTGTACCGGTTAGATTGAAAAATTACATATTACATTATACTTTTGGTTTTCGATGTTTTTGGGATTGACACTTTTTATATATGGATCGACACTTTATGGGTGCACCCTGTTGGCCATATTGTAAATTTGCCTTTTACTTCAAAGTATCAACATGACCCTTAATGTGTATAAGAAACATGTACAACAACATACTGCTAACTTTTCTCATCTCATTCATAATTATATTCACATACAAAAATATAAATCGTATACAAAATTATAAATCTTATACAAAATTAACCCTACATTTACATCATTGCATCCTTTTGTTATTCTTATGTAATATTGCAGCTTTTGTTATCTCCTGTCTTCGTTCATTTTGATTGTGGCTTACGAGATCGTTTAATATTCGCGATCGATCCCAGTCTCCAACAACCTATATTCAAATTGTCAGAACGTTAAGTATTGTCAACTACAGCATTCAATCTACGACTTTTAACAATTTTACCACAAACGATTTTTTCTATCCACTTACAAAATCACCACTTGCCCCTGTAGAACCGA
The DNA here is from genome assembly GCF_006381635.1 of Hibiscus syriacus. Lineage (NCBI taxonomy): Eukaryota > Viridiplantae > Streptophyta > Magnoliopsida > Malvales > Malvaceae > Hibiscus > Hibiscus syriacus. The sequence goes on along the minus strand of NW_024062312.1, from coordinate 212,436 downwards.
TCGATTCCATCCACATCATCACATACATGCCGCAATCATGTCTGTTACAAAATTTGAAAACCACACATGTCAATTATGATGAATACTGCATAAATTAAGCTTTCTATTTGTGATAACATCTCATACCCATTCAATTGCTTATTCTTCTTATGCTCCACAAATTTGAAATTTTTCAAGGGATACTTTCCTAGAGATCCACAGGACTCAACCCAAATGCGTTTCTTATTATAAGAATATAATATTTTAATCTGCATTAAAATAGAAGAAGTTATGCACCAAAAAAATTATGCATTATAATTTATATAATGTCCTTTCATACATACATACATACCAATCTCTTAGCATCCTTCACTCTCTGTTTAGCTGCATCAGTTGTAAACATACTATCATATATTGTTACAACACGATCTACCATATCCAACACCAACAGATACCAATGTGAATTATGGTAGTTTATTGTGATCATGATCTGCAACAAATTTCACACCCAATTTGACAAAATTCAACATTCTATATCCGAAAACATCATTTGCAATTGGTATGGTGTCTTACATTCTCACAGTCGGTGAATTTCACATAGTTATCCAATATGACACCCCAGAAGGTAGAAATACTCTCAACACTTTCTTTGTTGTTGGCATCCAACGCCTGTTGCTGTAATTACGCAACAAACATTATTAATTTACCGTCTATAACACTACTTTTCAATATTTATTAATTTAACTCACCACTAAGAGGTATGGAAGGTAGCCAATCCTCCGGAGTGACTTTTGAGAATCGTAGCATATGGTCCAGGCGAGCAAATCGATAACCTAACAAATTAATTACACAATCAGAACATATTCAATAAGTTTTAACATTTTCTACTTTCTACTTACCACACCGCCAACCCATTCCGTAGGCTTCAACGTTGCAACGTCGTATACAGTAGCGAATTGATTTCCCATTGAGATTACAGAATATCTGTATGAATCATTAGGATTAATATGTTGTCATGAAATATTTAAATATCACTCACAAAACAATATATTTCACTTACCCCGATTCTAACTCGCTATTCCATAAATAATCACAAATTGCAGCTTCGATGTCATCAATTCCGCTTGGAATATCCGCTTTTTCAACCTACAATTTTGCATACAAATTTTTGTCACAACAACATAATAAAAATCAAATTAAGTATTCTTTTATTAAACTTACCTTCTGCTTCTTCTTCTGGGGTGCAGGACATTCCGAATCCAAAACTGCTGCTATAACACTCTCCGGTGTATAAATGACATCGACTTCCTTCCTCCTCATTTCTTCCATCTCTTCTTCTTCCTCCTCCCTCTTTTCTTCTTCATATTTTTTTCAGTTCATCGTACTTTTTTTCTACATAGCTCTTCATCTCTTTTATTTCACCTTCAATTGAGCTCCTTCATCCGAGTATTTATCAACCACCCCCTTCACCCCCGTAAGTTCACTCCTCAAATCCACAACCTCCTTCACCACTCCCTCAAATTTTTTCTCCCGTCACCATCTTAATATCACCCCTTAACACCCCAACTTCTTTCACCACTTCACCCCTCAACACTTATACTTCTTTCACCACTCCATCTATTTTTCCTTCCACTACCCCCTTATGCCTCTCAAGTGTATCTTTGACTCTCTCGAGTTTCTCTACGACTCGATCAAGTTTCTCTTCGACTCTTGATTGTCTTTGCATGATTTCAAATTGGATTTTTTTGATATCAGCCAATTCAGACATCAAAATGTCGAAGTTACTATGTTTTCCCTCACCGTCGTCCCACTCACCGTCATCCCCCAATACAACCATCCCTCCTTTCTTCTCCTCTGCCTCCACTACCTCCTCTACATCCTTGCCAATAACCTTCAAAATTAAATTACAATATTAAGACATTGATTATATTCTTAATATTATTTAATTACATTTATTACCATTTCTTGCTTCTTCCCTCTATCCAACTTCACCATCACTCTAACCACCTCTTCCTTCCCCCCATCCACGGATGCGTGCCACTCCGATTCTTTCATAAGCCGGCACTGCCTCACAGCCCGACCAAAAATCGAACAGTGCAACCTGCATTTATAATAAAATTTATATTTTTATATAAAAACACAAAAAAGTGATTCAACTCATTTACCTCTAAGATTGCTATGCACCCTTTGAGGTATCTCTGGCTGCCCTTTTTAAAGGTGATTATTGATTCAATCAATCTCGAATGGATATATTCAGCCCAATTGAATTCACCCTTCAAGCCTTCATCGCAAATGAGCTTCATATATTCCTTGTTCGTTGACGTATCACCCGTTGGACAAAGAAATATCCCGACAAGGTACAATAGAACTCGGGCCTTCAGCTCATCCCCCCAGTAAGATCCACTTTTGATATCCTCTTCAACTTCAGCATATGTCACCTTATGATTCAAACCATATTTGGAGGCAAGTGCTTTCCAGTTCTTACTCCTACAGACTTCTATAACACTTTTGCCTTTGTTTTGTACCCCCAAGACGGCTGCAGCAGTCGATACCCCCAGAGGGAATGAATAATCACCATACTTAGCCATACATTGACTGACGTCAAATTGTGCCATCAAGGATCGACACAATTCCCTCCTAATAGGTCGATCCCTTACTCCGATCAACGATCCAAAACCTATTTCTCCCAGCACATTCAACTGACCCTTCTCCTTAAGGTGTTTAATTAATAAATTCACCCTTTTAATGTTGCATCTTGTCGACACTTCCTACATATTTTAACAATATATAATGTTATAGTTCTTATATATTTTGTATCAACGTATTTACAAGTTTAATGAATACCTTATTTTCATGTGCTTTCCTCCGTTCTTTGTATTCTTTACTATCATTCCTTGACTGTGTGATGTAAGGTTCCTTTTCAGCATCACTAATTGAATTCCATTTGGACCTCACATCTTTTTTCACCTAATATTAAACATAAACGTTTCTTAATCAATACATTAACACTAAATACTAATACTACTCAATGTCAATTTCATTTTACATACCGAACCGCTCTGCGTGCCATCTCCCTTCATCCTTTTGCATTCGGCCATACTGTTAACATTTAAAATTTGTAATCAATTTAAAGTTTATCGATACTTTAATCCAATTACCATTTCAACAATAATAACAAAAAGACATTGATACTTACTAGAAGTACATATATCCACCCTTTGGTTGCTTTCGAGTCTCGGCCTCAATTTCAAAGTCATCTGCTCCACCAACAATTTTCCAACCCATTGACTCCATTTTTCCTTCATATATCAGTTTACGCAAATCAAATTATTTTGTTACATACACTTTATTCAATATACAAATATAGATAACTACTCTTGTGGTAAAACGGTTTTCTTCAAAAGAATTTGAATGGCCACACCAAAATGTGTCGTCACATTTATACAACCTATAATATCATTTCTACCTATAATATTTAATAAAAGTATCGACATTTATATTTTTCCTTGAATATCTATTTCTACCTGCAATCGGTCCCAAATGCTTCCTTACTCCAAAACCCCAAACAACACATAAAAAACCCTATCGCGATTACTGTAATAATAAAAAATTAGGGTTTCGACAACATACTTTTCGATTCGACTGCAGCAACAAACAAACAAACTTCGCTTTAGAAACGCCTTCTGAAATGCAGCAACAATTACGCTTCGATTTCAAAAACTCGTCCGTTCTATCTTTTTTCAGAGGATATTTAGCTATGGCCTTTATATTTTCATCGGATATGTTATTTATATTTAATCGATACAAATACAAAAGTGTCGATACTTTTATGTCAGGTGTCGATACTTTCGAAAGGATAATTACCTATTTCTTTGAAAGTGTCGATAATTTATTACACGTACTTACGAAAGTATCGACACTTTCAATATATCCGGTATCATTTTACCGGTTTTATCATTTTGATACCGGTTTTATCATATTTTTACCTGTTATATCGTTGTGGATCGATATATTTTTTTAAAGTATCGACACATTATAGGCGCTATAACTGCTTCTCTTTTAAATTCACAAAGTGTCGATCCTTATATAAAGTATCGACACTTTTAATATATCCGGTAACGTTTTACCGGTTTTATCATTTTGTTACCGGTTTTATCATATTTTTACCTGGTATATCGTTTTGGATCGATACATTTTTTAAAAGTATCGACACTTTATAGGATTTAAAACTGCTTCTCTTTTAAATTCACGAAGTGTCGATCCTTATATTAAAGTACCGACACTTTAAATGTATCCGGTAGCGCTTGACCGGTTTTATCATTTCTATACCGGTTTTGTCATAGTTTTACCTGTTATATCGTTTTGGATCGACACATTTTTAATTTGGATCGACACGAACCGGTAGCACAATTTTTTAATATTTCTTCATGACTTAGACCTACTTTTATAAGTATGAACACTTTTATAAAAATGATATATACTTTTTTTAAAGTTATGTAATTTATGTTTCAATTTTTTTAATAGTGTTTCATGTTTTCCACCTACAATATTAATTTAATAATTTAATTTACACAAAATATTATTTGATTGTTTTGATATTTTATAAAATATTATTTAGAATTTAAATTTAACAATATTAACCAAATATAATAATAAATATGTTTTCAACAGTGAAATAAGTATGTACACTTTTATAAAAATGATATATACTTTTTTGAAAGTTATGTAATTTATGTTTCAATTTTTTTAATAGTGTTTCATGTTTTCCACCTACAATATTAATTTAATAATTTCATTTACACAAAAAATTATTTGATTGCTTTGATATTTTATAAAATATTATTTAGATTTTAAATTTAACAATATTAACTAAAGATAATAATAAATATATTTTCACAATGAAATAAGTATGGACACTTTTATAAAAAGGATAGATAATTTACAATATAACAGGTAAAAATATGACAAAACCAGATTCATTATGACAAAACCGGTAAAATTTACTTGATATGTTAAAAGTATGGACACTTTTATAAAAAGGATAGATACTTACCGATAACCAAAGTTTACCGGTTACCAAATTTTTTAATAGTTTTTCATATTTTCTACCTAAAACATTATTAGTTGTCAACATAATAGGTACCGCTAAACTGAATTTATTAAATACATTTTAATGTATCCGGTAATACTGTATATTAGTCATATATTAACCCGCTGAGACATTCCCACTTTAATGCAATCAAATCAAAAGGTCATTTAAAAGGTTCAACTCCCAAAAACAAAACACTGACATGAAATACAGCTTTATGCAACGTGGAGAGAGAAATCTCCACTTGCTGCAAATTAAAAGCTGAAACCCCAATATTGTAATGTTCCTTTTTTCCAATAGATTTGTAGAATTTTTAGAGTTCAACGGCTACCCTACAAGATGGAAAGGGCATAATGATTATGAAGTGATGAAAACGCCAACATTCAATTTGGGAACAAAGTTAACAACTATTATTACCTATATTTGAGGAGTGATATTTTTTTTAAATATCGAATTTGAATAGTTATATTTATGTGACGTGTATTGTCATCTATAGTTAGAGAGTATGTTGCCATTGCAAGAGACGAAGAAGATGATGAAACAGGGGAAAACAGAGCCTCTTCCTGTGATCCATTATGCTCAGTGGGAAAGAAGCCATTGAAGCTTCCATTTTGACAACCATGCAAAAGCAGGATTCTCAAGATTAAACTAACATTCAGAGGAAGTGACAACACCAGCAAGTTCATCACCGTGAGAACACTCGAAAATTTCGCCATCTCTAGCTGAACTGGTTTTGGTTCGAAGATTTTCAGAAAAGGAAAAACAAGGTTTTCAAGTTATCCGAACATCAACTGGGAGAATCAAGAAAGGGCATTTGTTGTTTTCTTGAACAAACCAAGACGTGCATAATTCGTGGGAAAAAGAAGCTAAGTAAAAGCATTTAACTGCAGGGAGTATATAGGAAGAACACCCTGGAAAATGCTTGAGAAAGTTTCTGGGGAATCAAGAAATCCCAGATCTCGACAACAATGGGAAGCAAGAAGTGTAGATTCTTGAAGTGCTATGCTCCAAGAGAAAAGATGTTTTCATTTCATTTTCTCTAATTTTCTATTCAGCTTTATTTTCCTTTATGCTCCTTCATTTTTCTTGAAATGGGTAGATTATGCATTTAGTATCTAATTTATTGATTTTGGTTCGTTTTAATATATAAACTTTTAATCTTTTTAAAATTCATACTTAATTTTTAGTTTTTGTTTCATTTTGGTACACATTATTCATCACTCAACTATCTTCTTACTCTTATTTCGGTATTAAAGTTTAAAAATTTTCAATTTAACTACTCAACTTTCAAATTGCTAATATTTCATTCACTCTAACTTATTTTATTAATAATTTTGTGACATGATATTTTTTTTTATTTTATTAATATATAACTAAAATAAAAAATAATTTGAAAATTAGAGTGATTAAATTAGGAGTAATTTAAAAGTTTAGTGGCAAAAACAAGAGTGAAAAAAATAGTTAAGTTTTAAATGATACAATTTACCCATAAAAAACGTTAACTTTTTAACATCATCTATACACATCTTAATTCCGGGAAAAATTGGAATAAAAAATCTATTAGTTAGGTACAGCTAGGTGTGTAAACAAGCCGAGTCGAGCTCGAGTATTGCTGAGCTCGACTTGAAAACTCTGTAATAGAGTTTAACTCGACTCGAAAACTCGCAAACTTAAAATTTTCAAGCACGACTCGAACTCGAAATCCTGAACCGAAGTTCGTGAGCAGCTCGAAATGAAAATAAAATCTTAAACTTAACTCGAATAAAGCCTCAAACTTAAACTTGAAACTTAAATATATGAAAATCTTACTATATTCTCTTTAAAAAAAATCAATACATAAATATTAATATTATTAATAATTTATTTTTTAAAAAATAAAATCTTAATATATTATATTTTCGAGCTGCTCACGAGCTTTTCGAATCGAGTATCAAGTAGCTCGTTTCGGCTCGTTAAGAATTCGAGTCGAGCTCGAGTTGAGTCCATTCGATCCGAGTATTTATCGAGCCTTGACTGAATCGATCTCAAGTAGTTCGCGATATGTCTAGTCTCATTTACAACCCTAAGTACAGCAGCCTAATTAGTTAGCCAACAATTTTTAAAAATTCACATAAAACGGGGATCAACTAATATTTGTTTTAAATAAATTATTTACTTCCTATAATAATGTTTTCCTGTTTATAAAAAAAATTAATGTAATTTTTGAACTATTTTAGATTCAATATGGCCTTCAAACTTAGAAAAAAAAATCAATATAGTCATTTGACTAACAGTTTCTTTCATTGACCATTATAATGTTGACATGCCAATTTATGTTGCTGACGTGACGGTCAACGATTATCTAATATGGTAGATGGATTAAAATGAATTTTTAAAATTCAAGAACTTATTTATTTTTTTTAAAAATAATATATATATATATAATTTTGAATTCAAAATATAAAAAATATTCAAATATTTAAAAATATAAATATAAAAAATACTAAAAATAAAAATAAAATACTAAATATATATATATATATATTAAAAAAATACTAAACAACTATTAAAATAAAAGAATTTTACAGATAATAAAATGATAAACTATAAATTAATAAAAAATATTCAAAAATCATATATTACACGTAATATATAATTTAAATGTAAAATTAGGCAAAACTCTAATGTTTACATTGATAATTACAAAGTAGTATTTGTTTATAATTTTTTTAATTATTGAAAACACACATTCTACAAACACAAATACTCGAACCTAAGACCTCAAGAGAGGACACAATTCTTTTAACAATTAAGACCACTCGATGAGTTCTAGCATCCGCATCCGACACTAACTTCGAATTTATTACGACATTGTTATTGAGAGAACATAATTAGGGAGATGTTTGTGTGTAAAAGGACAATCTCCATTTAAATTTCACGTTTCTTATCAAACAAATATATAAGGATATATATGTGATTTTATGTAAGGGGTATCCTTTGAAAATTTTAAAATGGTAAATTTATAAAATTTTAGAAGACGAAAATAAAATATCAATAAAAAATATGTAAAAATTTAAAATATATAATAATTTAAAATTTTCATAATGGTAATTGCCTCCGACCACCCCCTATAAGTAGTGACGGATCCACATATTCCCTAAGGTAGATACATGTCCATCCTAAAATTTAAATTTTTAGAATGAGATGATCAATATTTCAATTTGTTAAGTGATTCTTTGATGAAAGAGTCTTTGGAAGAGTGGGTGAATCAAACTTTACTGCATTGATTTCGTTATTAATAATTAACTCAGAAGAATGTCTCGTTAAAAACCTCTCTAAGTCTAAATAAAAAAAAAAAGGCACATTCAGCCGACAACAAAAACGAAGCCACGAAACCACTTGAAATACAAGACAGACATTATACAACCGACCACAAGCCAAAAACAAACATGTGCACCTATCAACACTCAACTGGACCAGAAAGAATGCGTTAAGATACTGAATCACTCATACTCAAACCATTCGAAAGCTAAAGTACAAAAGCAAAACCAATCAGATAAAACCTGCCAATAAACCAGCAAACCAAAAACAACCACCAATCTTTACACAATTCTGATATGTTCTTGTTCATGCACTTAATTAATCCCGCGTACCAGTCATCCTTTCTTCTGCTTACAGTAAGGCAAAAGTCACTCGACAAGTAGTTGCAAAGAGCCTGCAAATTGCGAAAACAACCCTCATGTCCACTCAGAATATAAGAACACTCACATGCAATGCTGCAAAGCCAAAAAAGATATGCCGGATGGTCTGCACTACCAGCACCGCCCCACGTAGAGAATTATCTGTAAATATAGTTGATATAGAACGAGCTAGTTGAAGTCTTTGCCAACCCTACTGATAATGAATAATCTTGACAGCAGAATATCAACCATATCTTCAATGCCAGAGGAAAAAGTGTCTCTAAATATCTTGACCAATCTCAATAACGGCGGACTTCCTACAATTGCGATTGCAGAACAAACTTAATTATTTAAGTAATTAAATAGATGATTGTTATATCTGAAGATTCAGAATTTAAGCACTTGCGATTGGAATATATTTGAACGTTCATTATTAGATGATTGAGAGTTTATAAAATTGAGAGTAGCACTTGTAACTCCCTAGATTAATAAAAAAAAATTATCTAAATTTGACTCATCTTAGTATTTAGAGATATTTCATTTGCTTTCAAAATTTTCTTGAATTTTAAGATAAAATTAATCTTTGTTATTCAATTGATATAAATGATTTTTTATTTTTGTTTTTATAAAATGAAGATATAATTGGAATATATTTATATAAAGAAAAGTATTATACAAACTACATTAAATAAATAGAGAAAAACAATAATAATAATTTCAAGATGAATTGAATATTTTTTTATTAGAAATCAAATTATGCTCCTATCTGGACTATGCAGCTCATAAAATTTACTTCAAATTTAAAACATAATTTTTTTTATAAAATTAAATTAAAATTCATTAAATTCAGATAATTTAAAGATAATTGAATTATCAAAATTACCTAATTGATGTTAAACAATTATACGTACTGAATCAAGAATCTTATAACATTATGATTTTCACAATTAAATTAAATAATTAAAAATATATATCTTGATCTATTGAGTTGATTTTGAAGAAAAGTTTTGTTAAAATAAAACCGATTGAAAATAGTTTGATTTCTCTTATTCCATCTCATAATATCTATTTTTAAAAATTTTAAATCATTTAATAATAAACATTTAGATATTTTATAGTCGTAGATATATCTCTACAAATAATCAACACCCAAAGTAGTGACATATAATCATCACACATTAACTATTCGTACCATTTTTCCATTCAAAGTTTTTTCTTTTGACATCCCACTTTCCGTTTCTCCAAGCCTAGTCTGGTGGGATTTTCCATTCATTCTTCACAGTTTCCATGGCGTTGAATTTGGTTCATCCTCCTGAACTCAGGTCTATCTCTTTCCTGGGTTCCACTAACTCCAGCTCCTTCCCCAGGCTATTTCCAGGTTTCCCCTCCTCTTAGCTGTGACTGGGTTCCTAGAAACCTGAACAATTGTTTCTTTTTTGTTTAAACCTTTGAAAGTGCTTCTCTTTTGGCTTATTGGGTTTTAGATTACGATTTTAAAGATTGTTGTTTTGTGAAATCTTCCCGGGGGGGGGGGTTTGTTTTTAAGAAGAAGAAGGATTATGGAACCACGTTTTGGAGGAGTGTTCAATATTCAGTTCAGGCTCCACAACCACCGCCTGCATCGCCTGGACGAGCTTTTCCAGATCCCGGACGCAAGACTTGGGATGGCCCCAAGCCTATCTCCGTTGGCTGAACTGGTTCTATTGGAACTCAGGTTAAAGGGTTTTAACCTTTTAGTCTTTTGCAAGCTAAAAAGCAACTTTTTGGCCTTTTTTTTGTTGAAGTATCCAGTTAACTTCTGATGTACCTTTTTGCTCCATTTTTTTTAGACTTCCATGTTTTGTTTAGCATTTGATCAAGTTCTTTAGAATCATAATTCGGTGTGTTGCAGACGCTGGACATAGTTGCTGAGAATCCAGATAAATTCAGAGTTGTGGGGCTTGCTGCTGGTTCAAATGTCACCCTTCTTGCTGATCAGGTAACTTTCCGTTTTACAGTGTTACGGTAACTTGTAAAGCATTAGTCGTTTGAACTTGCAGACTAACCATTTGGTGACGTTGAACTCGGAATCGAGTAGCTTGATTCATGGACTAACACAATTTTGGTGTCATAATCTCATATAATGTGGTTTCGGCCTTTAGGCACATGCTTAATACCAGAGGCTGATAAATTTTGAGGGCTGATAATTCTTCTTCTTGTTGTTACAGGTGAAGACATTCAAACCTCAATTGGTTGCTGTAAAAAATGAGTCTTTGGTAAGTGAACTAAAAGAGGCTTTGGCTGATCTGGAGCAAAAGCCTGAGATAATTCCCGGGGAACAAGGCGTTATAGAGGTAGCCTATCATTTGCATTCACTGTTTCTTTTATTTAACTAGATAAAGCAACTTCTAGTATTTAGATGGTTTGGCTTAAAATTTTCCAGGTTGCTCACCATCCAAACGCTGTTAGTGTAGTTACTGGGATAGTAGGCTGTGCAGGATTGAAGGTATGCACTGACATCTGCAGATATATTTTTGCATTCTCCATGTATAACCTTCATTGCATCCACTAAACAAAGTATGTTAGCGATGTTAGGAACTACGATTTCCCGTCAACCATCGTTTTTGGTCTATTGTAGCCTACGGTTGCTGCAATAGAAGCAGGCAAAGATATTGCTTTGGCCAATAAAGAGACCTTGATAATCGGTGGTCCCTTTGTGCTTCCTCTTGCTCACAAACATAACGTAAAAATCCTTCCAGCTGATTCCGAATATTCTGCCATATTTCAGGTATGGAGCTATAACATGATGAAATAATATTATACGAAAATTTCTCATAGCTAAGACATTCTTTTTCAATAATGTTGTTTTTTCTTGTCTATAGTCGGGTGTCTGTTAGGAAATAAACCAAGTACGAGTAATTTCCCTATAACCAGATTAGTGAGAATGCGAAATAAAAGCGGAAAAATAATACGCGAAATTGATAACGGAGTTCAGCCAATTGTACTTACATCAATAAACCGAGTACGAGTAATTTCCCTATAACCAGATTAGTGAAAATACGAAATAAAAGCAGAAAAATAATACCCGAAATTGATAACGGAATTCAGCCAATTGTGCTTACGTCTCCGGACTGCTGTAGATCTTTTACTAAGAGATAAAATTTACAGGTGTACAAAACACTCACTACTCACAAGAAAACTCTCTAGTATTAGGAGAAAGAAATGATTTTTGGGATTGTTTTGAAGCTAAATGAGTTAGGGTATTTATAGTTGAAATTAAGGACTTAATCTTGTAAATATCCTAAAGCCTAGTGACTAATTATGATTATCTCTTTACAATATTTCAACAAACATCCTCCAAACTTTGAAAAATCATTTTTCAAAGAAACATTTACTAAACTTTGAAAACCATTTTCAAAGAAACATTTACCAAACTTTGAAAACCATTTTTTCAAAGTTGGTTGTCAAACTTTGAACTTTTAATTTTAACAATACTTTCAACAATCTCCCACTTGAAGACTGATTTTAATCCGTCTTCACACCTCGATCAATGCAACATCTTTTCTAGTCTTGTTACTCTAGCATACCAACTGAAGTTGAACACAACTTCAGTTTGTCTGTAGTCACCATCTTTGTCAACATGTCTGCCGGATTTTGAGCTCCACTGATCTTTTCAAGTTTCAAAATTCCATCTTCCAGAAGAGAACGGATAAAATGATATCGAAATTTTATGTGTTTTGTCCTGGAATGAAAAGACGGATTCTTTGCTAGATGTATAGCACTTTGACTGTCGCAATACAAGACATTGTTTTCTTGTTTCTTGCCTAACTCTTCCAAGAAACTTTGGAGCCAAACCATCTCCTTGCTGGCTTCCGTAACAACGACATATTCTGCTTCAATTGTGTAGAGAGAAACTATCTTCTGTAGTTGAGAAACCCAACTCACTGCGGTTTCTCCTAGAGTATAGACATACCCTGTAGTGCTCCTTCTGATGTCAACATTTCCGGCTAAGTCAGCATCTACATAGCCTGTCAGTATCGTATCTATACCTTTGAAACAAAGTGTTTTGTTTGTAGTACCGAGCATATATCTGAGAATTCCATTTGACTACTTCCCAGTGTACCTTGGCTAGATTATTCATGTACCTGCTAACAACTTCCATTGCTTGAGTAATATCTGGTCTGGTACAAACCATAGCATACATTAGACTTCCAATTGTTGAGGCATACGACACCTTCACCATGTGTGCACGTTCTTCCTCCGTCTTTGGTGACTGTTCTTTGGAGAGTGTAAAATGAACACCTAAAGGTGTACTTACTGGTTTAGCATCTTGCATGTTGAACCTGGAGAGTACTTTGTTGATGTACTTAGCCTGTGATAACATCAAAGTCCCCGACTTTGTATCTCTCTTAATCCTCATCCCAAGAATCTGCTTTGCAGCGCCCAGATCCTTCATAGCAAACTATTTCGACAATTTTTGCTTCAAGTTTATAACCTCTTGCATGTTTGAGCCTGCAACGAGCATGTCATCAACGTACAACAATAAAATAATGAAGCTATTGTCGAACCTCTTGATGTAGCAACAATGATCTGCTTGGCATCTGGTAAAATCACTGCTACTCATGAAGCTATCGAACTTCTTGTACCATTGTCTAGGATTTTGTTTTAAACCATACAAGCTCTTCTTCAACCTGCATATCAAGTTTTTCTTGCCTACCTCTATGAAGCCTTCTGGCTGCCTCATAGATTTTTTCCTCCAAATCACCATGAAGGAAAGCTGTCTTTACATCTAACTGCTCAAGATGTAAATTCTCTGCAGCTACAATTTTCAACACCAGTCTGATTGTGGACAATTTTACGACTGGAGAGAAAATATCATTGTAGTCAATACATTCTTTTTGCTGAAAACCTTTGACAGCCAATCTTGCTTTGTAGCGTTTGCTCCTATCATGCTCTTCTTTGATCCTGTAAATCCACTTGTTGTGGAGCGCTTTCGTGCCTGGTTGTAATTCAGCTAATTCCCATGTCTGATTTGACATAAGCGAGTCTATTTCATCTTTCATGGAAGACTTCCACTTGACTGAATCCTCCACTTGCATTGCTTCATCATAGCACTCTGTTCACCATTGTCAGTCAGCAACAAGTAGTGCAAAGAAGAGAATACCGTTGGGTTGGTTTACGAATTCTGGAAGAGCGTCTTAGTTCCGATGTGCCTGGTTCTTCTTGAACTGCTTCAGGACTGATCTGAACATCATTTCCAGAAATCTCCTCGAACTCAGCAAATTCCTTTGTTTCAGCTTCGATGTTTGAGCTACTTGATTCTATGGTTGATCTGTCTTTGTACATCACATTCTCATTGAAAATGACATCTCTGCTTCTGATGATATTCCGATTTTCGTAGTCTCAAAACCGGTAACCGAACTCATCACCACCATAACCAACAAAGACACATTTGTTGGACTTGGCATCAAGTTTACTTCTTTCAGCAGAGTTTATGTGTGCATAAGACATACAACCAAACACTCTTAAGTATGAAAGATTTATTTCTTTCTTGTTCCAAACTTCTTCTGGTATTCTGCCATCCAAAGGAACCGAGGGCCCACGGTTGATCAAGTAAGCTGCAGTGTTGATAGCTTCAGCCCATAGAAGTTTGGGCAATCCGGTATGTATCATCATGCTTCTGGAACGTTTATTCAGAGTTCTGTTCATGCGCTTTGCTACGCCATTCTGTTGCGGTGTCATGGGAACTGTTGTCTCCATCTTGATCCCATTGTTTGCGCAGAAATCTCTAAATCTACGATTTCTGTACTTTCCTCCATTGTCAGACCTCAATCGCTTGACTTTCAAACCAGTCTCATTTTCCACCATGGCCTTCCATTTTCTAAAGAGAAAATAACCTCAGTAACCAAAAATCCCAGATAATATACGATTTTGACCAACTTTTTTTGGATTTGCGAAAATGACCAACAAAATTGCAATGCGATCTCTAATTCGCATTGCGATATCTAGTATCGCAAATTCGCGTTGCGATAGATGAAAATCGCGTTGCGATAGTTGAAAATCGCGTTGCGATTTTTCATTTCGCGTTGCGATTTTTCATTTCGCGTTGCGATTTTCCATTTCGCGTTGCGATAGTCTACAGTTGTCGTTGCGATTTTTCAAATTCGTTGCGATAGTTAAAAAAAAGATTTTGTTTCTTAAGAATTTTCTCTAAAAAGATAGTATCTGCGCGGACGTGTCGAAGACACGTATTACCACGACCACGACCCCGACCCGACCCGAGACGAGACGGCGGCGGCGGCGGCGCGCGAGAGTCCCCCTTGTTTTCTTTCACTCAACAAGGAAGTGCAAAATCCAAGACTTAAATACAATTCCCAATAGTATTTCCAATACTATGTGGGATTGAGCATTACCAATCCTATTGTGAAGATTGTTGCTTGAAGAGTTGAATAACGTTCATTGCCACAAGCGTTGCATGATTGGTTCTGGTGGAGGTTCTGTCGGGTTTGTATTCTTATACTTGAAGAAATGATGATAACCTATGCTACTTAAATTAAGCACATGATATCTACGTATATTACTCTTAAGAATGTAAGTTGTATATATGCAAGCAAAGTCATCAAATTAAAGGACTACTTTTACTTGTTTCAAAACATTGTTAAAAGTAAAAAAATAGAAAAAGTGGGGTAATGTTCAATCCCACATAGTATTGAAAATACTATTGGGAATGGTATTTAAGGCTTGGATTTTGCACTTCCTTGTTGAGTGAAAGAGAACAAGGGGAACTCTCGCGCGCCGCCGCCGTTTCGTCTCGGGTCGTGGTCGTGGTCGTGGTAATACGTGTCTTCGACACGTCCGCGCGGATACTATCTTTTTAGAGAAAATTCTTAAGAAACAAAATCTTTTTTTTAACTATCGCAACGAATTTGGAAAATCGCAACGAAAACTGTAGACTATTGCAACAAATTTGGAAAATCGCAACGACAACTGTAGACTATCGCAACAAATTTGGAAAATCGCAACGACAACTGTAGACTATCGCAACGCGAAATAGAAAATCGCAACGCGATTTTCAACTATCGCAACGCGAAATGGAAAATCGTGCGATTTTCAACTATCACAACGCGAAATGCAACACGAATTTGTGATACTGGAGATCGCAATGCGAATTAGAGATCGCATTGCGATTTTGTTGGTCATTTTCGCAAATCCAAAAAAAGTTGGTCAAAATCGTATATTATCTGGGATTTTTGGTCACTGAGGTTATTTTCTCTTTTCTAAAGGTATCAAAGATTTTTGATTTTTCTTCAGAAAATAAACCCACACCTTCCTTGTAGAATCATTGATGAAGGTGACATAATATAGTGAGCCTGCAAGAGATGGAACTGGAGATGGTCCTCATACATTAGTATAAACCAACTATAACTTTTCAGCCTTGGGTGTCTTACCAATCTTTGCAAAGCTGACTTTCTTTTGTTTACCAAATATGCAATCCTCGCATAGTCCGACATCTACATTCTTTAGATCCGACAGCTTCCCTTTTGACAAAAGTGTCTTCATCCCTTTCTCGCTCATGTGACCAAGCCTTTGGTGCCATAGGTTTGATTTTCCATCAGCATCTGCGGTTGCAATGATATTCTCTAAATTTCAGGTTACATAGAGAATATCAGTTTTCTTACCACGAGCAATGACGAGTGCTCCTTTGGTAATCTTTCATTCCATTCACAGTCTGAAAAAGTTATGCTATATTTTTTTCTATCAAGCTGTCCAACAGAAATCAGATTTCTTTTGAGGCTAGGAATATGTCTCACTCCTTCAGAGTCCAGGTGGTCTGGTTTGGCTACTTTAGTTGGATGTCTCATTTTCTGAAGATCTTCAAAGTTTCATCATCAGCTAGATGAACCTTCCCAAAATCACCACTGACATAATTTTCCATGATTTCTCGGAATGGGGTGGAGTAGAAAGATGCCCCTGAATCCAAGATCCATGATTCAATCAGACTGTTGACGCTTAGAATCATTGCATCACCTGTCTCCTCTGTCACGTTGGCTGATTCCTGTGCGCCGGTATTTTTCTTCAGTGCTCGACAATCTCTTTTAAAGTGACCTTTCTTGTCATAATTATAGCAGGTAAAATCTTTCTTTCCCGTTCTGGATTTTCCCTGTCTGGATTTCGATCTGCCATGATTTGAATTTCTTTTTGAAGTTCTCCCTCTGGACTCCGTGTGCAAGGCTGAGGAGGTTGATGCTTCTCCCGATTCTCTCCGTCGAATTTCTTCGCTCAGCACCAGATCCCGAACATCGTCGAATTTCAATTTACTATTTCCCGACGAGCTGCTAACTGTTGTAACAGTAGCATTCTAACTATCTGGTAGAGATGATAAGAAAATTAAAGCTCGAACTTCATCATCGAATTCAATTTCCACTGAACTCAACTGGGTTGTGATTGTGTTGAGTTCATTTAGGTGTTGTGCCATTGATGCCCCTTCCGTCATCCGCCAATTGAATAATCGCCCCATTAAGTGCAATTTGTTTGAGGCTGATGGCTTCTCATACATACTGGAGAGAGTCGCCATAAAACCCGCCGTGGTCTTTTCCTTTGCTATGTTGAAAGCAACATTACGGGTCCGCACCATCGAACTTTTCAATTTTCACCTTCCATTCGTCTGCAGCCATCGCTCCCACTCGAATCTGGTTTTGTTTGAATCGTTTCTGACAATTCTTGCGAACCATCGTGTATTAGAACACCTCCGTCGACAAACTCGTATCGTCGACAATTTTTTTTACTATTCACGAAATTCACTATTCACGTAAATAGTAATGAATAGTAACATCGCAAAAAATTGACAAAATTTACAACCAAAAGCTCTGATACCAGTTGTTAAGAAATAAATCGAGTACGAGTAATTTTCCTATAACCAGATTAGTGAGAATACGAAATAAAAGCGGAAAAATAATACCCGAAATTGAGAACGAAGTTCAACCAATTGTGCTTACGTCTCCGGACTGCTGCAGATCTTTTACTAAGAGATAAAATTTACAGGTGTTTACAAAACACTCACTACTCACAAGAAAACTCTCTAGTATTGGGAGAAAGAAATGATTTTTGGGATTGTTTTGAAGCTAAATGAGTTAGGGTATTTATAGTTGAAACTAAGGACTTAATCTTGTAAATATCCTAAAGCCTAGTGACTAATTATGATTATATCATTACAATATTTCAACAAACATTTATCAAACTTTGAAAAACCATTTTTCAAAGAAATATTTACCAAACTTTAAAAACTATTTTCAAAGAAACATTACCAAACTTTGAAAACCATTTTTTCAAAGTTGATTGCCAAATTTTAACTTTTAATTTTAACAATACTTTCAACAGTGTCTTCATTCTTTTCTTGGAGTAACTTTTGTTGCATCAACTTGTTTGACCTGCCATTTATCGCTCGACTTAATTCTTGATAATTACAGAACGAACTCATATAATCTTTTGTTTCTTACAGTGTATTCAGGGATTGCCGGAGGGTGCAATTGGGTGTATTATTTTGATTGCATCTGGTGGGGCTTTCAGGTGTATAATCATAATCTAAGTTAGAATGATTAAGTTTATAAGTTGAAAGTCTGATATAACGAACCGTTTAATTTCGTACATATCCTCTCAACCGAAAAGAAATTGAAGTCGACACTATTAAAACTAGGCTCGAGTGTGCACAAACATGAACTTCCATTTTAAAGATCGAGTGTGTTTTCATTACAGAACATGAAACATAACTTGGATTAGCGTCCCTAAGAAAGAAGTCGTATTTAGCAATTTGCTCGTTTTGTTTCTCATAGGGATTGGCCTGTTGATAAATTGAAAGAAGTTAAAGTAGCTGATACTTTGAGGCATCCTAACTGGAATATGGGGAAAAAGATTACTGTGGACTCTGCTACCCTTTTCAATAAGGTTTAGTTTTTTCAACTTTGACATTCAAAATTACAAGCATTGTACTTGTTAATATAGTATGTCATCAATTAGATTTTTTCCCTGTCTAAATTACTAGCACTAAGCGATTTCTCTATTCGACAGGGGTCTCAAAGTCATTGAAACTCATTACCTATTCGGAGTTGAGTATGATAATATCGAGATTGTAATTCATCCACAATCTATCATACATTCAATTGTTGAAACACAGGTTTTACCCTGAACTTTATCTTGTTGGCCACTGTTCAGTGATGCTTCAAATGTTACATGTTGTTCAACCTTTAGTTTTTGAGGGAGCTCTTGAATTGGACGATACGGAGAGTACAGATTGGAATTTGATTTTCATTCTCTGTTACTTTTGCATTTTTTATTTTTTAAGGATTCATCGGTGTTATCTTAGTTGGGATGGCCGGATATGCGCTTGCCAATCCTCTACACTATGTCGTGGCCGGATAGAATTTACTGCTCCGAAATGACTTGGCCACACCTTGATCTTTGCAAGTAACTAGCTTGCCTCCTTCCAGAATTTACTTCACTAATTTTTCAGTATTCGACTAGTTTTCATTTAATTTTCATTTTACAATGACAACAATAATAATGCTAATAACCCGGAATTTCACTTTTAAAGTTTTGTTTGTTGAAAAAGTGAGTTTATTGAAAATGCATTGCCACCATACTCATGAGTTAAGTTGGTTGATGGATGATAAAGGCTTGGTTCACCGACTTTTAAGGCTCCTGACAATGTGAAATACCCGTCCATGAGTCTTGCCTATGCTGCTGGAAGGGCCGGAGGCACCATGACAAGAGTTCTTAGTGCAGCTAATGAGAAAGCTGTGGAACTGTTCATCGATGAAAAGTAAGTTTTTTGTATCCCAATGTTATCTTGTTAGCGTGGCTTTCATCGATAAGTTCGAGTTAATAAATTGTTACACGATTTCAGGATCAGCTATTTGGACATTTTCAAGGTGGTGGAGTTAACTTGTGAGAAGCACCGAGAAGAATTTGTGTCCAGTCCTTCCTTAGAGGAGATTATACATTATGACTTGTGGGATCGAGAATATGCTGCTGATTGAGTCCCGTTCCTGCATAAAACGATGGCTTGCTCATTGTCACAGGTGAATAACCTACCAAACTCGTGTACCATGTGTATCAATTTCTGCTTACTGCATGCTTTGTTTACTAAAAGATGCCTCCCCTGCACCCCCCACACTATCACTCGAAGTTGTTGATTTATGCCGAAGGCGATGCAAAGATTTGGGGAGAAGGGGTCCCGGAGGGGAGGGGGAGTGAGCAATTGTATCATACATTATAATATGAAGGTTTAGTTGTACGTTATCCAATTTAGTAGGAACTAACAAGAATTTGCAATCAGATTCTAGGGTTTGGGAAATAAAAACCAAAACCAAAGAAATACGAGGAAGATTGTACATTATCAGCCAAACATTTTTCATCAGCTTTGAAGATGGCCACAAATATTGTACAAAATAATGTATGCATTGGAAAGTGAAACTAAAAAGAGAGCAGCAGTTAAATTGCAGATGACAAAACATGTAGAATAATACTTACACACCTTCAACTCCTTCTCCCATGAGGACATCCCATGCCTAACTATTATTCTTCATCAATTTCCACTCTCTTTCGACAACCCTAAGCACAAAAAGGCGAGTATTGGGCAGTTTTGTTAGTGCTTGAATGATGATGCTAATGCTGGTACATTATTTCAAAAAGTAACCCAAATCCTCTTTCACATTACACATGTATAGTCAATACAATTGCTCGATTTCAACAGACATCATCATGAAAGCTGCTTGAATGAATTAAAGATTGATTAATTATAGCGTGCCTTGTAGAACAGACATTTGCTTATCATTGGGACATCATTGTTCCCTGAACCAGAAAAGTTATATGAATGGGTCGCAGCAAATGATGAACCACAGTATTACAAAGAGATCTGTCAAGTCTACTGTACCAAGTACATTCAGGACCTTGAAACCCCCATATCATAGAAGCTGATGATACAAGTTTACTATGCTGTAACTCATATGAAAATGATTAATTTGACTAATAGACCACTGAACCAAAGCAAGTCTCACTTCCAAATGCTTCATTTCACAATATACTTTTCTTATGATCCATGTCCAAAAATCCATGCATTTATGTCACCATTTGGTCCCCGTGCACAAGATGATAACTATTGGCAAGTGTGATCCTGAAGCTACTTATTCAAATTGGAATTGCCCAAAGGACTGAAGCTAAAGCTAAAGCTAAAGCTAAGCTAGGAACCAAGTGTAACACTACATAGGTTGGACCCGCCAGTGGAGTTGTCTTTCAATATGCCCTTCCCTTTTCCTTTATCGAACAAAGGACCAAGGTCCTTGATTTTCAAGCTCAGTGTTGGTAAAGATATAATAAGTGGGACCTGTGTCCTTAGATTATACAGCATTGTCGGTCCCATAGAATATATTTGTTTTAGCCCACCGACACTCAGCGACTTAGGAGGGAAAGGGATCCATCATACCAATTCTTTCCATCTATATATGTACCCTAAATTCCTGCCTTGTACTTCCTTCTTATTTACAGCTTCCGCCCTTTAGCTGGCCAATCATTTCCTTATTCTGCTCTCTCTATAGTGTTTGCTGTCATATTCAGACAATTGTCTCTCTATAGTGTTTGCTGTCATATTCAGACAATTGTCTCTCTATAGTGTTTGCTGTCATATTCAGATAATTGGTTTTCAGTTTCTTGTTGAACAATCTATTTTTTAAGGGTCTTACATCTCTTCCAGTTTGAATGGATTCATCTAAGTACTGGCTTCAGGTATGGTTAATTCATGCAATTCAAAGCATAGTGATACGTGTTTTAGCCTAGAAGAATTTAATTTGCTTGTATAATTTGCATGTTTAGGGAAAGATTGATGAGGAGCATGGAATGAATGGGGATATTCTGACATGCTCAAGGCCAGTGATAGAAAGGAGGCTAAGAGCTGAGCATGACGAAGCTGTCAAGTGCCCAAGGTGTGAGTCCAGGCACACCAAGTTTTGTTATTACAACAATTACAGCCTCTCTCAGCCCAGGTACTTTTGCAAGTCGTGTAGGAGATACTGGACCAAGGGTGGAACCCTTAGGAAAATCCCCGTTGGTGGAGGGTGCAGAAAGAACAAGAAAGCTGATACTAAATCGGCAAATGGTCAATCTTCTAGGTTATCTAATAATTCCCATAATCCAACTGATCTCCATCTTTCATTTCCTCAAATGCACGTTTCTCTCCTTGACAACAACTTACTTGCCACTCACGGTGCTGATACTAACCATGTATTTATGGGGAATGGTGGAGGACTTGGGGTAGCACCAAATTTGGCTCGTACTTACTCTCCATACGTGATGTCCATTGATGGGAACGTCGGTGCTTTAAACGAGGCTTGGCAGCGGACAACGTTTCCTTATGCTGCGAGTGAAGACTGGCATGCAGTCGAGGTGAAGCCAAACACTGAGCTCTTGTCTCTCGATGGCCGCGACACTAACGGGTTCTTCAACAACTGGGGATCATCATGGAATGGAATGATGAATAATTATGATAAGGGATTTAAATAGCGTTCGCGGCCGCGTTTTCGGTCGCGTCGCGTTTATCACGGTTGCGGACATAACGTATGCCATCGCAGTCACTGCGGGTGTCGCGGTCGTGAATTTTCTTAAAGTTCTCACAACTTATCCTAAACTATAATAATTATAATTATAATTTTAAAAAATCATTTTAATGATTTTTAGAATGTTTTCTAAACGAAAATAACATATATATAATATAGTTTAATCAAATATTAAACTCAGTGATAGGATACGATAATTAATTAATAATAAAATTGTGAATACATTATTATTTAAAAGAAATAAGACTATCAAAATAGGAAAAAATAAAAAAAAATATATAAAAATAAATTACCTGTTATTATTCACTTACCAAAATCAACATATTGTAACTTAAAACTTATAAAATTAAAAATAACACATTATTTATTTTTAAAAAGCCTATAACATATGTAAAAAAATATCAAATCAAAAAAATAATTAATTTATTAGGTATGTTTTGGTCCAAACCTTTAACATTAAAAGTAAAAAATTAATTAACTTATTATTGGCCATGTTTTGGTCCAAACCTAAAACATTAAAAGTAAAAAAAAAATTATTTAAACCATAAAATATAACTAAAAAATGATTAAATCCCTTCTTCTTCCTCTTCTTCTGTATCGTGAGTGAGATGAGAGGCAGAAACACAGAGCAAATATTGTGAAAAATAGAGATTTTGTAATCCCCACAGACCGATAAGGGTAACCAGATCCGATCCGAGGTGTCACATTTGGGCCACCGGAGCGACCCACTAAAAATAGCGGAAAATTTAAAACTTTTATTGAAACGTGTAACTTATAAAATAAGTTGTCACTATTTAAAAATAAAACAAATTTCTAGACTCGTATATAAATCAAAATACAATTACATGCCCCCTAATCACATGTATCATACTCTGCAACAACGCCGGAAGAACTCCCTTACTGAAGTCGATAGATGCACTGGTACAATTCTTTTAACCTGAAAAGGTGAGTAATAAAGTGAGCTTCGAAAAGCTCAGTAATACAGAACTACCAGATGATGCTGAAGAACGTGCAGATACAGATAAACATACATATCCTTATTATTTCTGAACATTTACAGATTTTTATGCTGAGCAGAGATCCTACTGATATTTCAAATGGTAACGGACAATGAGCTTTTAGTTTAGACAAATATTTCGGATGACTGAGTTCAGGAGATCAGAATAGGTTATCTAGTATGTTCCCATAAAACCAGTAAAAAGATACAGATCTTTTAAAACATATATATATATATATATATACCCCCATCCGTCACGTACAAAATATGTATGTTCCCCAGAACCATACAACCCCGTCACGTCCAGTAAGGCCCTGAGCACACAACCGAGGAACCGGTAAGTAAGGCCCTGAGCACACAGCCAAGGAACCTCCAGGTATTCTTCCTCCAACATTAACCCCCCAAATAAAACATGTTCCGTCCGTAAACGAATATATCAAAAATCAAATCATAATTCACGTCAAGTATCATATCAAAATCCAAGTCAAGTATCAGATCAGAATCCAAGTCAAGTATCAGATCAGAATCCATATCAGATATCAGATCAGAAATCAAATCGAAAATCAGGTAAAATATTCATATGAGTAGGGAACACACCAGAATTTACAGATAGTATTCAAAGATATTGGATAATCTTAACAAGTAGAGGAACACGGATCTTCAGTATACCGATAGAATAACGGAATTCAGAATCACTATTGGAAGAGTTCAATAACTGACAGAATCATCAGTTATTCAGAATGTGATTTGAGCTGATAAGGAGAAATGAAGGTTCAGGACATTTATATTCTATGTCGATTGATCGGATTATCGGACAACTCTTAGGTGAATAGTTCCCAGAACTAATGCCTATCGATTGGTCAATTCATTGTTCTTCTAGGGTATTTACTCTTTAATACCACAAATTCTTGTCCATAGACCATTTTCGGAATCATCGCTAAATAAATCTTCCAATGTCTTTATTTCATTTCCACGCTTCCACAATATCATGTAATGCTGACGTACTTGATTATTTTAATCATAAACCATCGTAATTGTACACTATGTAAACTCATCAGACTTATCCAAATCACTTACTAAATCCTCAGTCATTGAGTTTACCTAATTTATTTAGCAGTCATGTCCATTCCTGTAATATTCGAGGGTTTTCAGGGTAATCTAGACGTTTCTGAATTTCGGACACATATTGTACTTTCGTTCAATTCAATTTGGTCTTAGTGGTCGATTTGTCTAACAAATATCAACTCCTTACTATTGAATGCGTTATAGAGTTGAGCTGAGCTGAATACTTCCAAAACTATCATCGAGCCAAACTTGAAAATACAAACATGCATTCAAGTGACATTTATGTCGTTCAGGTACTGATATAACACTAGCATTGGTTGCTCAGCTTAATAGGTGATCCATAACTTTTAAGATCAGTACCACACCCATGTTTATTTGGATTCCTTAATTAATCCAACATCTACTTAGTCTAGGTCACAAGGGTATTTTGGTAATTTTTGTGTTCAGTTTTATTCCATTCATTTCAGAGCTCGAGGATATCCAATCATTCCTGAGCTTGGTGGTATTCTTGGGTCATTTCTATTACAGGGGTATTTTGGTCATTTTACAGATTCAGTGTATTTTAATCCTTTTCTTCCGTCCGATCTTACTATTAAATTCAATCTTATCATTTATTTCAGTCCTTTCGAACAATTCTGATAGCAGAATACCCCCGATAAATTATTCTTCAGGTATTTACTCATTACTCGAATATTTCCGGGTCAAGTGTATTCTCAAATTTTACAAACGGAATATCATGAATTTTTATGTACGAAGACATGATCTTAACAATTAAATTCGTACTTAATCGAGTTAAGTACAAATCCTCAAAGTACTTTCTCATTCAGGGTCAACTCAGACTATTTTACCTCTCAAGGGCATTTCCGTAATTTCTTAACCAGATAATTTCAATATTAGCTCTTAACGAAAATAATTATAATTTAGAGATCCTATGATCAATTGCTTTCCCGAACATTCTCTTATCTTGAAATGATTCCTTAATAGAATTCTAATATCTTGCACAAACCCTCTAGGGTTTAAAAACCGGTTATCCGTATTTCGTAAGCAAAACCTAGCATTTCTTAAACACGTATGTAGTTTTATCATATCAATATATCCTTTCAGAGTTATTAATCAACTTCCAGGGACAATTCTTGACATCTTACAACTTAAGGGTATTTTCGTAATTTTACCCTACCAGAGTATTATCATAATTTCCCATCCAAATACCTTTAACATTTAACCTTTGATGAAATAAACTATAAGTTACAAATCCATGTTGATTTCTTTATCAATAAGCACAGAACTTGTAATTTAACTCTAACAAACCCTCATTTTCTTATAAAAATCATCTGAACCATAATCAATAACTGAACCCTTTTATCGTATTCAGATCAAGTGTAGAAACTAATTAACTACATAAATGAGACCAACATTATCTTAATCATGCATTTACCAATATTCACATGTTCCATAAAGCATAAAGAGGTAGTAAAGTATTACCTCGATTTCCGTGCAATACTGATCGACCATAAAAATTTCATTCAAATGCCTTTGATCTTCAATTCAACTTCCAATAATTTCTCAGATACATATTAACATAAATTATATCAGAAAATGAGCTTAATTGCGATAAATGGATCCAATCAGGTGATAAATCAGTGAAAAATAGCTTACCGGGTTCGAATTTGGCGAAACGGACTTCGGATTCAGATTCAGGACTTCGAAAGCATAAAATATGACTTTTTGAAAATTCGAAATTTCCGGTCAAAATCAAAGTCAACGGGTTTGACTGGCAATTTCAATGCCTTCGGGTCTAAATTTCGAGAAACGGACTGTGGAATCGGATTTGGAACTTCGAAAAATGTCAGGATAGGTATACTCGGTCAAAGTCAAAGGTCGTTTAATGCCCGGTCAAAGCCCGTCAAAGTTTTGGTCAACAGTGATCAATGCCGGTCAACGGATCTGGTCGGGTCAGCGGGTCGGGTCGGGTTGTGACCGGTCAAACCGGTCAAAACAGTTCCAAAACTGGTCAAACCAATCACTTTTTCCTTCCCCACGAGCAGTGGGGGCGTGAACAGTGATAAATTCCCGGAAAAAATCCTAAAAATTATTTTGAGCGATTTCGATATACTTACAAAGCTCGGTTCACAATTTTGAACGGCGGGGAGCTCGATTTCAACGAATCGGAAACTTTGACCGCTTCACCTCCTCACGCGCCGCCGTCGACGGAGACCAAGGATGACACCGGCAGACTCGGAACGGAACAAGGAATACAATGGTGCGGGAGGTGTCGTAAACGGATGACCCGATCGTCGTGAATCGATGAAAAACCAACTAAAATCGAGTTATTACCGACGATACTTCCGACTGAAATTAACGACGAACGGCGATGATTCACGACAAAAGCTTTGAGGGGTTTTGTTCATCGCTCGACAACGAACACGATGGTGGTTTCGGCTCGTCGATCGGAGGTCGGACGACGAGTAGATCGGAGTTCAAAGAAGAGTTGTTGGAGAGGGAAAACTGGAAAAAATTTCAGAAACATACGGGAATGGGAGGTTTATATCATCTCATAAATAAAAATGGTTAAACCAAGAGTTTAACCACTGAACTTCCTGTACTTCATAAAACGGTCTGTCAACTTTAAAATTTTACAATTTAACCCATTTTTTCCTTCAAAATACCAATTAAATCTAATACTTTATAATTTCTTAATTTTAGCCCATAAATTGGAATGTTATAGATTTTTTTTAAAATTCGTTTCTTTTCTTTTTTATTTTTTTTTCATGTTTTTAACTTTTCTTTGCTTACTAGCTTGATTCCTACAAAAAATACCCAAAAAATCTTACTTGGTTGCTGCATGTTACAGTTATGGATGTTTCTTCCTCCAGTAAGAGGGCTAGCGAGCTTGATACGCAATTCCCACCCATAAAGTTTCATTCCCAGTTGATAAGGCTAAGAGATAATATGGTTTTTCCGTCTTTGAATTTCCTGTAAAAAAAGAAAAATATCATTTTTATTGAAGTAACTGTATTGTTGGTGATGTTTGGTGTTGTAACGGGGATTAACAGAAAAAACGGTCCGTTATAGCCGCGATCGACCGTTACCCGTTAAATTGTGGCCGTTATCGGCCGTTATAAGTGTGATTCCGTTTCACACCGTGATTTCGGCTGATATCGGTAACGGGAGCCGCCGATACCGCAATATAACAACTGTTATACCGTTACAAGACCGTTTTTTGAATCCCTGATTATGAGAATCTGCATTAAGCAGTGCACAAATGTTGTTAATTATTATTTTTCCATCTGATGGTGAGTTAAATACAGATGAGGATCATATATTATCCTTATTCAAACATTCTTGCAACTTCCCATGAACGATATCGAAGATCTTTCTATACCCGAAAGAAAAATCAATAGCAAGAATGTAAACACCTTGGTATACAAATTATATCATACATAGGTACACACGCATGCATGTATATAGATTATATCACATTCATACATTCTTGCAACAGAAGCATCAGCTTCCATATTAACTCCATATACATGCCTGCAAACACAGTAGTTGTGTCTGTGCCTCTGCCTGTCTGTGCCTGTGCCTGTGCCTGTGCCTGTGCCTGTGCCCAGTTTACAGTTCCAGCTGCTCTCTGATTTCGAAACACAGAAGTTAGCATATAACGGTTTAGCCCTAATATTAAATAATTTAATCAAAATAAAAATGAAAGATATAACGACGTTAATATAATTTCAACATGAAAACATAATGGGTATGAAAGAAAAATAAATCAAAATATTATAAAAATAATATTAACTTGAAAAATAAAATAATTATAATAAAATAAGTGAATAATATTATTAAATCAAACAATTCAAATAAATACATAATTAAAATTAACAAACGAGATTGTTTACTCATATGTAGAGATTTAATCAAATGAGCAGATTTAGATAAACATAAAAAGAACTTTTGTTGAGTCATGTATAAACGGTTTCCTTAATACAATTTCGTCTTCTCCTTAGTGCATTGAGTAAAGTTAGACATCAATCTCCAAAAATACAATAACAAACAATCTCACCAGTAAACACAACAATATTAAACAATCGAGCACACTCTCTATCATCAGAATGAAAGAATTTGAAAAGAATTTTCTAAATATATATTTTTTTTGTTACAAGGGGAATCTTAAAGAAGGCTAAGTATTCATATGGCCTCTTGGGAATGCTATGCCCATGTGATCAGCTTTCAATGCAGGAAGAACATCGGCTGGTGGGTGATCATACATTTCCAGCTCCTCTTCGAGACAGCAACCCAGCTTTGAAAGCTCATCCGCGTAGAAGTTTCCTTCGCGATACGTATGCTGGAGGGAAAGATTCCCCCTCCAATCCTTTAGGCTTAAAATATCAACGTCTCGAAACCCATACTCCCACGCAATAAGTCCTAATCTGATATCTTGGAGATCGGCCGCAACACTTGAACATACTCCCAAGTGAGCAGAAAAGCCCTATATCCACTCACCTGAATCGTTGCGAAAGATACCATCCGCACCCGAAATACCAGGATTCCCCCAACTAGCACCATCGGTATTTAGTTTCACTCTCCCATGAGCAGGAGCCTTCCAAGCTACAAGTAAAATTTGATTAGTTGTGTGGACAAATTTATTGTGAGTTGAGAGTACCTCCTTGGTAATGGCCACGATGTTGCTCCAAAGACCGACCTCATCTCATCGCATTTCAGATGGTTCAAAAATTGTTTTGCATCTTTGCATCCAAAGACCCCATAAAGTTGCAGCAAACCCTGTAACAAATTCTTGAGACCGATTATTAACATCAAGGTTCTCAAACAGCCAAACCTTCAAGTCCTGTGAAAAGAAGTCATCTGGAGGATAATTTCGAAAGCAACGGTTCCAAATCTTTTGAGCCATAGAGCACCCTCTCAACAGGTGATCCAAGTCCTCCATGGTGCAACCACAAACTACAGAATCAGGTAATGCATTATAGAATCAAGATTCTCGTCGGGCATTCGTGAGAACTCGGTTTCTCCAAGCCAGCCAAACAAAGAACTGCCATTTTGGAGGAATAGGAAGTTTCCAAATCCAAGAAAAGTTACTTCCAGATTCACTATGATCAACATCAAGGAGCGCCAAATACACTGAAAGAGTGGTAAACTCACTGTTGGTAGAATACTTCCATGTGTACGAGTCATGCAGAGCTAAGAACCTTGGTAATGAGTAACCCATTATACGATTCGCAACTTCCATGTGAACCTGCGCAAAGACTTTTTCTAGATCCCAGGTTAGATCAGCTTTGATAAAATCACTTACTTGAATAGATTCATCTACGAAGGAACTCAATACCTCCGGATATTGAAAGATAGGCATTCCCAACCAATTATCCTTCCAGAAAGCCGTCCTTGCCATTACCTATACGTTTCAGTATCCCACTAGCTAAACCTCTCAAGCCGAAGATCAAACTCTTCCAATTATGGAACCAAGAAGCCGAATTACGCTGATTGAAAATCGCATACTCGAGAGGATCACCCTTAACACCATATATGGATTTAAGTGACTTCACCTATAAACTTTTCGGCGAATGGATAGAGCGCCAAGCAGTTTTCTGAAGTAGAACGGAATTATGATTTTTCATGCTCCGGATACCCAATCCACCTTCCCGAGTTGGTATGCAAACATCATCCCAAGAGACGAGATGAGGGGACCGTTTCTCATCGTTTCCTCCCCATAAAAACCTCCTGTTCACTTTGTCAATTGTAGCTACAATACTCGCTGGCACTCGAGAGGTTAGCATGGCGTAAGTAGGTATCGCTGAGATTACTGACTTCACTAGAGTGGAACGACCCGCTATATTCAAATGTTTTGCCTTCCATCCACTCAGTATCACATTGATTTTATCTACGATGTTGCGAAGTCTTTGTTGAGTCAATCGAATCAATGAAATGGCTAAGAGGGAGTGAATTAACAATTAAAAAATGATGGAAGCTTTTTACAAGAAAATGAAAAATTAACACAAACAATTTTATAGTGGTTCAATTTCTTCAATGAAATTTACATCCATGTCTTAACTTCCACACTAAGGATTTCAACAAATCCACTAATTTGTTATAACCTCTTAGGATAAGGTGTAACATTACAACACACTTACACTTATACCCCAAAGTCTCAAGTGTACTACCCTTCCTAAGAAGAAATTACAAATAATATCCTCGCAATAATAAAATGTTTGAAACTAGACACTCTCACACACCCAAGAACACTAGAAAGAAAAATACAATGAATTGAATAGTGTTCTATGTAAGAAAGACACAATTGACTATGAATTTGGCTCTTTTTTAATCTTTGATTGTTGGAATAGATTTCTTGTCTTTTCTTTGCTGTTTAAAGACCTTTTTTATACGTTCTCAATAATTTCTAGCCATTTATGGTTGTTGGAGGGAGTTTGGAGCCGTTTGAAGCATTAAATTCGCATATTTAAAGCTACTTATACACAAAGTTTCGAAACTATAGGGAAAGTTTTGAAACTCTTTGAAAGAGGAATTAAAAAATATGATCATTAGACCCAAAGTATAGAAACTTTAAGGAAATTTTTGAAACTATTGTGATAGTTTCAAAACTATAAGTGTAACACCCTAAACTCGATTGGCGTATGATTTAAATCATAATAAAACATAAACAACTGTTATAAAAACATTTTACAAAATCGAAGCTCCGTGGCGTATGATTTAAATCAAAATAATACATCTTGAAGTTTACAACTCAAATACATAAGTAAGGTTCTATGCATACACATGCCCACTAAAGCTACAATATAGTACTCTGTTGGAGATGCTGAAAGTCTTGCGACGACGGTGCTCCACTAACTGCTCAAGCTACGGACTTGCCAACGAAAAACATCTGAAGGCTGAGCTTACAAAGCTCAGCAGTATAATCGCTAATCTAGAGTAGCATAAGAATTTCATAAACTAAAGTATGCTAGAGCCATAGTACTAAGTAGTAGGTATAAGCATGATTCCAATCAATGCTACCCATGTAAAGTCCTCCAGTTCTATCCCTCGAATCTACTTCTCATGCTTCCCTTAGTCGTCACTAAGGGCCCCACCATGAGTATATAAGTACTAAGTCTCTAACCTCATTATCATCCTATAATGCATCACCATGCCAAACACAATGACGATACCCGTTATCACCAAGATGTTGATACTATCACTCAATAATAAGTAAGCATTCGTGGCCTGATTGAATGCATTTAAATTGTTAACAATAAGGATTAAATGTAAATTATACCAATTTTATTAACTGTCACGTCAGCACTTCCGTTAAATGTTAACGGTTAGTGGCCTGATTGAATGTATTTAAATTGTTGGGTGGTCTAATTGATAAGAATTCAAAATAGTGGTCAAAATGAAAATTGGCTATAGTTGGATGGTCACTGGTGTAATTTATCTTAAATATTTTTTTTTCAAAAATCTTAATAAATATATAAAAATATAAGAATTTGTTGACATGAATGATTGTACTAATTGCCTTTGTGTAAAGGCTTAATTTTCAAATAAGTGTCTACGTTTTTTTTTACTTATTCAGGTACCTAACAATGCAAACGTTACCCTTTTAGGTGTCATAGTCTTCAACATTTTTACTTTTCTCGTTAAGTGTCACATGTCAATACTTGGTAATTTTGAAATTTATTTTTTATAAAAAAATTAAAAATATTATTATGTTTATAAAAAACCATAACTTTTCTTATATTATAAAACAACATCAAAATATTAAATCCTAACTTTAATCCACCGCCAGTACCTTCTCTGACTACCACCGCTGTCGCCGACGTAGTCCTTGACATCATCCTAGTTATATACCGTCGTAGTTGTCGTCGATTAACCTTCGAAATCGTGTGGGATCATGTTTTTCATCTTAGGTTTTGTGAGATTTAAAACGTCGATTTGTGGTCGATTGATCGTCAACCAGTCACAGTTTCATAGGGTTTATGGTCGCCGAGGGGAGGGGAGGCTGGGTGAAGCTTCTTCGATGGTAAAGGGTGGTGATCGATGTGGGTTTAGGGGTTGAAATGAAAATTTTCAAAGTTTAGAGGTTATTTCGAAATTTATGTTTTTTCGTTTTAAAAAATATATAATTTTATTTTTAAAAATTTTATATAAAATTTTTAAAATTACAAGATGTTGACATGTGTCACTTAATGGGAAAAACTAACGGTGTTGACGACTTGGACACCTAAAAGGATAATATTTGTATCATTAGACATTTGAATGAATCAAAAAATTATAGGTACTTATTTGACAAAAATAGATAGTTTAAGCACTTATTTGAAAATGAAGCCTCCTGTAAATTAAATATATAGTCAAGTGTTGACTGTGAAGTTATTCTTTTTAAACCTCTCCTATTTCGAGAGGGTAATTGTCCCAATTTCAATCCAACAATTCTCTATTCTAAGCTATAGCTATAGCTATAGCTCTATCTGTATAGCATCAGTATATCTCGTAGTCAAAAGCCAAATCTAAAACCCACCGACAAACTTTTATCGATACGATTTGTCTCCTGTCTCCATTTATGGTGATTTTTACGTACAACCATTTATTTTTGGTATTTATACGACAGCACAATGAACCAGTGGGAGATAATGCTCCCTGCTTTACAAAGATTTGGTACGATCTTACCCCTACGATCTTGGATGGATCTTCTCAATATTCGCCTTTACCTCTCTCTTTTTTATGCACACTTCTCTTTCCTCTTCATTTAAGAAAGAAAAAAAAACCCAAACCCACCATTGTTGTTTCCAAAACAATTATGGAGGCTGCTGGTGAGGTTTTACGATCTGGGTCTTCTCAGGAGTTGCATGTTCTTGCCGTGGATGATAGTTACGTAGATCGTAAAGTTATTGAAAAGTTGCTGAAGGTATCTTCTTGTAAGGGTATACTGGCTGCTTGCTTTTCGATTTTCCCCATCTTGTTTTGGATCAAAAGTTGATTTTGAAGATTGGGTCTGGCTTGGTTTATTCGTTTTGAGTGCAGTGACGGCCGCGGAGAGCGGGGCAAGAGCTCTGCAGTTTCTTGGTTTGGATGCAGAAAAAGGGTCTCTGGGTTTCAATGTGAGTTGTTCTGTCTGTTTGGTTGCTGAGAAAATTTTGGGGGATTGTATTGATGTTCTGGCGTTTGTTAAAAATGGCTGTTGCTACAGGGTTTGAAGGTGAATCTTATAATGACCGATTACTCCATGCCCGAAATGACTGGATATGAACTCCTCAAGAAAATCAAGGTCTTTTTTTTCTCTGCAGTTGCAAGTTTTGATCATCAATTGAGGTGAAACTTTTAGGGATTTGGTTGTTGATTATGTTTGATTTGATCTTTTGGAACAGCGGTCATCAGCATTCAGAGAAATTCCAGTGGTGATCATGTCCTCTGAGAACATCCTCACTCGTATGGATGGGTATAATGATTGATCCATGCTGTTGAATTTTTCTATTTGATGATGATCTTCTCGGAAAATTCAATCTGTTTGGAAATGGATTCATGTGAATATATATGTTCATTATCTTTGCTTAATATTCCCTTGGGAGAAATCTGGGGAAATTGATAGCACTTTTTAGCCTATTGACTTGATTCCATTGGATGAAATCGAAAGGAAGGAACCTGCCTTTACTGATAAGATTAGCCAAATCTGATATGTTGTAATGGGACAACCGAAAAGATTCCATGTTTTGTTTGTATTTGTGTGGGTAATGGACAAACCAAAATCTTTATAACATTGGAGGATCACTGGTCTTGTTGTCTGTGTACAAAATATTATTCTGATTATTAGGCTTCCCTCGTATTCCAGTAAAAAGGGGAAAATTTCCGGATTAGTTGAGTTCAACTTGAAGATTATTGTGTTCAGGGGTTACGAACATACCAGATTGCCTTCAAGATGTAAATCGTGTGGTTTTAGCCCGGTTGTTCGATGACTTTTTACATGCGTCTCTGCTTTCTTGAACATGTTTGTTATTCACCATAGTTGTTGCCGTGCGGTTTATTATCGTGTTTCATCAACTTTGAGGGACTGTTAAAGAACATTGTTTTCATTCACAGCTGCTTGGAGGAAGGGGCGGAGGAGTTTCTAGTCAAGCCCGTGAAACTGTCGGATGTAAAACGGTTGATGAAAGACTGCATAACGAGAGGTGAAACAGAGGAAAAAGAAGGGAGAAGAGTCGACAAAATGAAGTTAGAAGAAGACAATAATCATACCTCATCGCCGCTACTATCCTCTCCATCAAATGCAACCCCTTCCGGTTGCGATATAGCAACCTCGGAGCTACTATCTCTGCCTCTGCAGTCATTAAAGAGGGCAAAATTTTGTGTTGGTGACTAGTATGGATCAGTAGGTGAAGGTAACTTGTGTAAAATGCACTTAGCAAAGGCCTATTTAGAAGCTGACAAGAACTAATTAGGCCCTGAAAGGAGGGGAATGAAGAGAGACGTGGTATTCATTTTTTGTGCTGCATGGAGGTAAATTTGTTTCATCACAATCATTGAAATCCCAAATATAATACACTACACGTTATGTGCTTCATTTGATGAAAGGGATAGTAAATTTTAGTCCAAGGATGTGACAAATCTTTCAATTTGATCTTAATTTTTTTTTGTTCAGATTGATTTTTAAATTTAAATTTATTTATTTTTTATCAATTTTTAATCTTTCTGATGAAATTTCATAATCTTAGTGTTATATTATCAAAAGAATTAAAATGAGAAAATTTATTAAATTCAAACGTTAATATAAATCAAAATAAATTCTAGAGATTAAATTGAAAGAAAGCTAGAGGCTGTGGTTTTATCCACGGATGGCAAAAGCACGTTAGAATTTTCATTTAAAAGAATAAACCATTGGACAGTAAAATATCATCGAATATTTCTGATTGTGTTTAAAGTGTCAGAAGAGATATAGTATATAAATCTACTCCCAATTAGCTTTCGTTGTTTTATTTTCAAATTCTAATTCCTAAACAAGCAAAACTCAATAAAACTCAATATCCCTAACTCGGTTTTCATAATGAACGTTCAAACATCATTGCCCTACTAACTCGATTTTCATAATGAACGCCCGAATATCCATACAAACATCATACTCAAACCTTGAACTTCTATAAGAGAGCAGCAATAGGGTTGTAGACTATAGGTCTTGAATAACTTGGTAGTTATTGGATGAGACCAAAACCACAACCTGACCTGATCTCATCATCAGACTGAGGGAAATATGTCATGAGCCCTCTTACTAATAGCTCCCACAAGGTTCCAATAACAGTGACATGAAAGAATATAAAAGGTAATTTTATCTCTTCCTACAAATGGAACAAGATCTAAAATCTCAAACTCCCTCTTTGAGTTCCGTGACCACACCATTATTCTGTCATTTTTCTTACTATTTTTCATCCAAACCAGAAAAAGGAAAATCAAAATCTTATAGAAAAAATCAATATCGATCTGTATGAATCTGTACAAACCAATTCATACCGGAATTAATCAGTACAAAACAGTACCAATTAATACAAAAATCAAATATTAAATACCGAGATAAATTTCATTTCATCTTGAAACTTATATGTATCGGTTATACAATCAATACCAAGACAATCCCAATTATCAACCACTATAGTTACAGGCGTAAGTAACTACTAAACAATTTTCCCAAAAACCTATTTAAAAATGAACGGAACATCATTTTCCCCTATTTCCTTTCTGGAATGTTATATCCTTACCAGAGCTAAGATACAACACCCTGCTGCTTTACTACAACCACTAATACCAACGATAGCCACCAACTCGAATAAGCAAACGGCTAAAATTCTGTGTAGTATCCTAAGGTTTAGAGTTCGATATCTAGTTATAACATCCCCTCGGCATGGGAAAATTTAGAAAAAACAATAATCATACGTATACCTAAAACATACCTGTATCTGACGCTCGCCCGAGTCCACAGCAATTGTCACAGAATGTCGGTAATGTATGATGTAAAAAGCAAAGGGAACCACCAGTTAACAATAGAAAACATGAAATGATAAGAGTTGCATTTATTTCATCATCATTTTATGTACTATTTCGACCTTCAATTATTATGGTCTTTAAAATTGTCTGTCTAAACATGAAATGTTTCGATGTGCCTTAGAAAAATACTAAAGAAATGAGTCCTTAACCTCTCATAAATGGTAATTGGCAATGTAGGTTGTCGTAACCGGTTTTTGTTCGGGTACGAATTTTTACTTGGCGGAAAAATTAAAATGAATAAATTCATGATTTTGATTTAAAATAAAATATTTTGAGAGTCGCCATTGACCCTTTGGGTTAGGTAGGTCAAATACCTAAAAATAAATTTTTAAAATAATTTTTAAGAAAACATAATTTAAAAGATAAACTGATCTACGTATAACCAAAAATTTTAAGAAAATATATTAATATATATATATATATATATATATATATATATATATATTTATATATATAAGATATTTATTTACTTATAAATATTAGAAAATGACTTCTAGGTGCTTTAAGACAACCCCTTTCTTAATATTAAAAATTAAATAAATATTAATAAAATATTTCTCTAAAAATAGATTAAATAAAAAATATTTATTATATATCTATTTATATGACTACATAATAATAACAATAGTAATTAAATATATTAAAAATAAACATATAAAATTAAAAATAAACAGTGACTAAAATAAGTAAAATTAAAAAGTAATAAAATTTGTAAAATAAATGAAAGTATTAAAATTAGTGACTAAATTATAATATATTAAAATTAAAAAATCTTAATTCGTAATTAATTATTTAAAATTATAGGGGCTAAACATGCTATTTTACCTTATTATTAATTTAACCTTATTATTAATTTAAGGACTAAAATAAACTTATATCAAATTCGAATATTAAATTAAAACAAATTAAAACAAGCTGTTCGTGATCAAAATATTAATTAATAAAGTTACAAGGGCTAAATCGGTTATTTTACCTAAAATCTATATATTTATGTCAGTGACTAAATTATAAATAAATAAAATTAAAAGACCGAATTATAAGGGTCTAAATTTAATTTCAGTGACTATAATGTAAAGTTACAAATATAGGATGGCATCGGGTATAATTAACCCATAAGCGAAATTACACAAAGGTCCTCACCAAAACTACGTCGTTTTGGTGATGGTATTTAAGCCCTATTATAGCCGGCCTTAAGGCCATTTTTTTCATTACCTTCTTTCCATTCTCTCTCTAACTGAGAGAGTTTTAAATCTCTAGCCTCTCTCTAGGATTCCCTCACCGGAGGGAATCCGATCGCCAGCCGGCAGCCACACGCCGCTGCTAACCATCGCCGCCGGCCACCGTACATGGTGCCCGGAAAACACAAAAATTTCCTAATCGATAGATCCGAACGATCTACGCCCGATTTCGACTCCCATTTCCCCTAAAAAGTCTTCTATTTGCGTAGATCTACAAAAAATACCTTCAGTATTTTGCTTCTATGGCGAGATTCGGAGGCTCCGGTGACTGTGTAACTCCTCAGTGGTAAGTCCTTCAAAATCTTCTCTTTCTTTTGGTTTTGTATTGTGGATTTATTGTTGGTTGTGGGGTTTTTTGCTTGTTCTCTGTTCGTGTTTTTCTTGGTTGGCAGGGACTCGATGGCTTTATAGCCATAACCGGAGCTCGTCTCGGACCAGTTAATAGAGTAAAGTTTGGTGAGTCACCAAACTATAATGGTGACTCACCATAGCCCTCAACGTGGACGGCTCTCTTCAAATATTATGGAGGCTCCCGTTGAAGAATGGCAGCGGCTGGTGGAGGTCTCAGAGAGGCGGCTGACGTCGTGGCCCTAGGGTGATGATACCCTAGGGTTTCATCTGGAAGGTTGTGGACCGTTGGATCAAGCCAGATCCAATGGTGGAAAAGCAAGGCGGCGACAACACTAGGATAGAAAACCCTAGTTGGGTTTTAGGGTTTCTGATGGGTTTGGACCGGTCTATTTGGTTGTAAGTAGGACTGAAATGTAATAATAATAATAATAATAATAATAATATAAATAATAATAAAATAAAATAATATTAATAATAATATAATAATAAAAAACAAATGGATAAAAAATTAGTATCTTCATAGGTCTTAGGATCGGATTAGCACATTTACAACACTAGATTTTCAAAGAGATAAGCTATGCACCTAGCAAAACATTCAGGTCTGGCATACTTGGATTATCAATTTGCTCAAACATTACCATACTAGTAGTAGTTATTCATTTGGATTCTCCTTTTAAGTGATGATTTTCTAAAGCATTGAAAAAGAACACAGAAACAATATTATAGGAAACTTTATTTAGCAGTGATGAATTCCTACAAAGGGTTCAAAGTAGTGCAATTGTAAAAGAAATCATGGCAACAGAACAGAGAAAGTGGTATAAATTAAGACGTATATAACAATGTCTTGGGATATCACATCTAACTATCTAAAGACAGTTCTATTCATGGTTCCTAATTAGCAACTTTTATGCAGAACTGATGGAGAGGTTAGTTACCATCTCCAAACTACAATTCAAGAAGAAAAAAGGCAAATAAAAGTATGATTATTACATTTAGACATCCAAATTTTAGATTTCAAATTCGTCGAGCCAAATGCAAGCAATAAATATACTCAACCAACCAATTGAAAATGAATTTTATCATTTGTCCATAATCCATATTCATGTATCACTTCGTGTGGGAAAAAAGAAAAATAAAGAAAAAAGTAATTCCTGTATAACAACACATCATGTACAAATTACCAAAAGCACAGAGATTCTTCAAATGATATGAAACAAATGTGAATAGATATATACATACACACACACACACACACCCCTAGTTCATTTACAACGGCCTTTCTAAGAATAAATTTAAACCCAAGCAAGTCTCATCTTGAAGTGAAAACAGCACAGATCCGAGGTACAGAAAGAAATTAAAGCAGTAATAGAACTACCAACAAAACAGAATACTCATATTTACTAGATATTAAAAGCATAATCAAATGAAATTCATAACTTTAATAGAGAAGTTGGATACAATGTGAGGCACAAAACTTATTATAATACTATTTATTTATTGAATTTCTATACCATCTTATCAATTCACATGCCAAGATGTGTACTCTATATCAACTCATGCACCAAACAGATAAGAACCAAACCCATAGAAACATAAGCTCAATTCCCAGGTGCCAAAAGGGATAACGCTATTATACTCGCATCTAAATCTACAGAACCCAGAGTCTATTAATACTAACAAAACACACAATAAAGTAGGAGCAAAGAAAAGAGAAATACATCATACATAATTCAAGAAAAACAGAGACTGCTTCTAAGACCTTGTAATCAGGCTACAAGAACGAGCCAACATCCTAAATTTTAGACTGTTTCCTTGAATGCTAGCTTCAGCCTCCACAGGATCATGCTCATACGGCTTCCTGCAACCAGGACAACGTCCATCCTCCTCAAGAATCCTCTTGTGGCAGAAAAGACAGAGCCGGAAACCACATGAACAGGGCAAAAAACTTGAGTCTGTTAAATCCAAATCCTCATAGCATATGGGGCATGATGATGGAACCGAAAATGCACTGCCTCGCACCCATGACACCCCTCCTTGACCAAAAGGCCAGTCCCTAGCTGGAAAACTCCGTTGCTTTGACAAATGAGGAAGCGAATGTGGACGAAAAGTATCATCATCCCTCCATGCTCTGCTACTTCCTGGCACCCTCTGCACCATTCTTGGACACTCAGGTTTGGAGCTCCTCAAATCTGTTTCTCCCCCACTCGAACCTCCCCCACTCGAACCTAACAGGGGATTTGGCTCATTCCCAGGGGTCGATCCTGAACAATGGTTTTCCTTGTTATTCTTGTTTGGACCCGTTTCCCGCTTGTCATCATCGGCAGCCAGTGCATCAGCAACGGCCTCCCAATCATCCAAGCATCCATCATCACCTTCTTCTTCTGTAATGCTACCAGAACAGCATCCACCACTACTGGTGCTGCTAATGCTACAACTGCTATTGGTGAAGCTTGTCCCCGAATCCATTCCTCCCAGCAGGCTGCTGCTGGTGTGCCTATTCAGAGGCGAAGTCTCGGAATCGCTCTCGTGTTGGACAGATACATCTTCACTCTCTCCGTTAGCCTCAGCAGTTCTCCCCATCTCAAAGTTATCCAAGGAACGGTCCCTTTCACCCGGTTGAGACTGCTTCGGATCGACATCCTTGGCTCCCTCCTTGCAACAAACCTTGTTCTTCACCGCACCTACTCAAAATCAAAAATTGAAAAAAAAAATAACCACCTAAAACCCTTTCAAAAAGAAACCAAAAAGAAAAAAAGTACCATCACCGTTAGCATACTTTGAGAAAGCCATTGCTCGCGGCGAGAATCGAGTTTGCACTGCTTCAATTTCGCAGACCTCTAAAAAATACACAAATAAAACGTTAAAAAAGATCAATTAAAATGAAAATTATAAAAAAGTATAAAAGGAAGTCCCTACTCTCTTCTTCCTGGAGATATCATTACAGCTAAAGGCCGAAGAAGAAGAAGCGTTGCTGATCGAATCAGATTCCATAGGTTCCGGTGAAAAAAACAAGGACAGATTTTTGTGAAAACAATTGGATGATTAAGAAACCGCAAATTCCTTTTTATCTTTTATTTTGGTCAAGTTTGCTTGGTTTTAATTGTAGGAGAGATAAATAAATAAATAAATAAGGATAACGGAAACTCCTTAGCTTCACTCCCTTCCGATTGAGCTGAACCTGCTAAAAAAGGCCCAACCCTCTCGTTTTTATTTTAGATAAACTACACATTTAGTACACTAACTATTGATTTTATTCAGTTTTTGTTATTCAACTATTTTTTATTTCAAAATCATATGTAATATTATATTTTAATTTTATTTTAATCGTCCATGTTAAGAAATTGACAATAATATTAATGTATCACCATATAGTAATACCAAATAATCATTAATTTTTTTTAAAAAATGTTAAATCAATAATTCTATTACCTTTCTAAGGTTGGTGATCAAAATAAGAAAACAAATTGTAACGATAGGTATAATTTTAAAAACAAATACTAGTTAGGCGACAAAAAATGATAATTTAAGTACTAAACAAGTAATTTACCCTTTTATTTTTCACAATTTTCATTGTCAGATTTTGTTTGTAATGACTTAATATGAAAATTTTAAATGTAAATTTTAGTATTTTTATTTTTGAAATAATAATTTTAATTTTTTTAAAATATATAAAAATTTAGGATTTAATTTTAAAATTATAAAAAAATAAATTTATAATTTTATAAAATTTGTAAGATGAAACGTATAGAAAATATCTGCATAGTTAGGATAAACATTTATTAATTATTTGTTTAAAAAAGCAAAAAACAAGTAAATAAATTTACTGTTGCCCACAACTTAATAAGACTTAAAATGAAAACAACATACAAAGTATATTCAGTATACACTATTCTAAGCAATTCCACTCCGTAAAAATTAACTAACTAGTCAACACAGGAGGCTTACTTTTTATCAATGGAAATTTCTGATTTCGAATACACGAGCAGTGCCGTCCATGGAAACGGAAACAAGAAACACCAGATTGGAAGATACGGCGAGAGACTGGATAGCATGTTCGTGTCCTTTGAAGGTTTCGACGCATTCCCCAGAGAGGCAATTCCATATGCATATTCTCCCATCGACACACCCTGTAGCCAAGAATTTAGATGCTCCGAGCCAGGCTAAGCATGTCACTCCTTCCTGCAAAGGGTGAAGGCTTGGCTTACTCTAAGATAAGAACGAAGCTACTTAATGATGACCAATTATTATAAGTTATCACACGGATTTAAATGATTCTATTAACCTCATGGTCACATATGAAACGTGGTGATGAGCTTTGTAGATCCCAAATTATAAGCTTTCGATCCAAGCCACCAGAAACAGCCCAAGGGAAGCTGTCATGTACAGTTTTAAAATAACCCCACATCAATCATACAAAAAGAATGCAATTAAATGTACTCTAATAGGGTAATATGGTCATAGGTACCCCCAAGTTGCCGTAATTTCACGAGGACAACCTTAGGGTGCACTCCCTCCAGCTAGGCTTGCTAAACTAATTTGAGAAAAGTTCTTTTATCTCACCAATGAGCTTTGCAGGTTTACTTATAATCTTATGGCGAATACTTCTTAAATCGGAACCCAAAATACTAGCTTTTTCTATCTGTTTTGTAGAAAAATCATGGATTCACCAAAGTCCTTGAGAGAAAAAAACATATGATGAAAAAGGAAACTATTCAAACTGGTAAAAGCAACAAACTAATTGGGTTAGCTGCGTGAGAAAGTATTATATATATATATATATATATATATACATACTTTGGTGCAAATGAAACGCATTCAATTGACTCCGCATCGCCTTCAATCAGACTTGTCTGAGAACCCCATGAACTAACAACCTGCATTGATGACAATATTTGCAAGCATGTAAAATATGCAGAGAAACACTAACATTACGTTTAGTTAATGGAATAGAGGGAGAACAAAATAACCACTCAGTGAATGGAATAAAAGGATAATATGTATTGCACAGTGTTGTTAATTGAATGGAACAAAAGGATAATATGTATTGCACAGTGTTGTTAATTGAATGGAATAGATAATGATCATGAATATTTTTTATGACTGGTTAAAATAACCTCGTTAAGTTATACTTTTGGGTGGAGCAGGGAGAGAAGTAATAAAAATCTATGAAATTAAAGATGAAATTATGGCAAAAACTACGAAGCTAAAAGAAGGTTATGGATTCCTTTATAAAGGATCCGATCCATTTTCCTCAAGTTGCATCAGAAGCCATACCTTCCCAGTTGTGATATTCACTATGTGAACAGACCCATCCCGTGAACCAGTAATAGCCAAGGTTGAATCAGAACTTATAGACAAGCATGTCAGTCCTTCAGTATGATATGGATGACCTACAGAGAAAAGAAATTACTACCTACAATCTAAAAAACTATGAAAATGAGAGCAAATAAAATAACACGGACTCTACTACAAATTAGATAAAACTAGCTCAACAGACAAGGATGCTTCTAAACCTCTTTCAACCATACTTCATAGCATATGAAACCAAAACATTTTAGTACTATATGTTGTGTTTGCAAACGTGAGAAAAAAACTTATAATTGAATGACATTTAGAAATGTTTTATTGTATGTCAGCCCTTGTAAAGGACAGTAAAAATTGATCAAATTGCTACCACTAGCAACAGCTCTATTTGTCCAAAAAATTGTAGAACTTGAAATGGTAACTTTCTGCATTATATGTCCACTGCAACAGCTAGTTGTTTTGGATTCCATAATGGCTCACTGTTATGTTAATTACTTTGGGGAAAATAAAATATTATTATTTATTATTATTATTATAGGAGACGTCAGTTTTATTATCGTTAGGATTCAATTATTATAGTTATTATTATGATGATGAGAATTATTAGGAGAAAGTTGTTTATTACTGTGATTCTTTTTTATTTTGCTTATCTTTTAATTTAGCCTTTTATCTCAAGTAAATTATGTGACCTCTACTTAAAGAGGCTAATTGACACGAGAAAAGATTAAGTCGGAATAAGAAAATTCTTAAGAGGTTTATGACACACTCTAAACAAGTCTAAGGTCTGAAACTCCCTTTGACGAGTTTCATCGTGTCATCATAGGTTTGCATGGAAGAAGAAAAAGGGGGGGGGGGGAATTCCCTAGCAAGTCAAACAATTTTCTGATAAATAATCCAAAGATTCGACTGCAAACATGGGACTGTAACACTCGCAGAATGCACAATTTTAGGCTAAAACATGAACTTTGACAGCTGAAGATTCCATGCTTCTATATTGGCGGTCAAACTACATATCTCTTTTGCTTCTTAATTTCGACAGTATTTTCTCAGATCAATTAAGTTCATGGTCTTTTA
Organism: Hibiscus syriacus; assembly: GCF_006381635.1. NCBI lineage: Eukaryota > Viridiplantae > Streptophyta > Magnoliopsida > Malvales > Malvaceae > Hibiscus > Hibiscus syriacus. The sequence goes on along the minus strand of NW_024062312.1, from coordinate 168,070 downwards.
TAACCTTATATTTAGGTTGGGTCTGAAATATCTATGAGGACATTTCAAATGCAATTTCAGATGAATACCTCGTACAACATGAATGGTTTCACCACTTCTCGGATTCCAGATCCTCAAGGCAGCATCTTCAGAACCAGTACATATTGTTTTGCCTAGATAAATCACATATATATATTTATTAGAAATTTCCTGTAAACATAAAGTAAGATGCAAAAAAGAAAAAGAAAAGCAAAACAAATAATATAATGGTAGAGAATTAAAAGCTAGTACCATCAGGGGTAAAATCACCACAAGTCACACTGGCACTATGGCCTGAGAATACACTAAGAAAGTTCCCACTATCAGCATTCCACATCCAAACAGTACAATCCTCAAATCCTGCTAAGATCAGATGTCCTTTTGGGTGCCATCTAACCCATTTCTAAGATTCCACTCACTGGCTCTATATTGATAGAATAATTTCCGTCGGTGTAAACACTCCAAGGAATTTTTTTTTCTTTAAATAAATGCAGAGCTCAAGAGAAACAAAAAGGAAACCTAAAGTTCAACAAACATCAATAATTCTTTCAATGAACTAATATTGAACCTCAAAATTGAACTTAAAATCCAGATAATTCAAGTTTTGAACAATAGAACTAAGCCTTTTGAAGGTAACTTGAAAAGTTCTACTTCAATCCCAGTCGTGAACAGGAAAAGCAAAAATGGAGCTGAAAGACAACAATAACTAAAAAAAGAGAGAGATAAGAAACCGTTCATACCGGTATGGCCAGTGAAAATATGAATAGAGTCATCTTGATCGTCGATATCTTCAGCATCATCTTCATCCTCAGCATCAGGAAGATCTGAATAAACCATACAAATAACAGTAAGAGAAAATTACAAGGAAAAAAAGTAATTAAAGACAAAAAGATAGAAAACCTTCCTCGTCCACATCAACTTCGTGGATTATATCAGATTCGTCGACAAAGACCTCGCCCTGCTCCTCGTCTTCGTGGCTTGGCATGTTCAATTTTGCGGGGCAGTGTTAAAAGCAGAAACAAGGGGTTTTCAAGGGTTTCTCGCTATAAATATTTGTGTTTTGAGTTACGTTTTGACCAAAAATTCTGGCTCGACTCACTTTTGAAATGGATCGGTTCGGTCCAATCCACACAATTTGCAGAAATAAGAATTTTTTCAATTTATGCAACTTTTATATAATTTATTTAATAAATTAAGATTAATAATACTTTTAGTGCTACAAATAATGAAAAAAAAATCAAAACAACTTTTAAAAGAATTCAATTTTATTGTTTTATATAAATTTATTTAAATATATTTAGATTTTTTTTACTTTTAATATTCTGTTTTAAATTAATATTTTAAAAAAATGATATCTAACACTTTTTTTTAATTAGAAGAGAACTAACAGATTACGTCTAGAGTTTGAGCATGACGAATATGGATATCCCTTTTAATCAAGTCTCGAATTATCATCAGAATGGGTTTAAACACCGTTTTTCCCCCACGTATGGCCAGTGAAATATGAATAGAGTCACTTGATCGTCGATATCTTCAGCCATCATCTCATCCTCAGCACAGGAAGATCTGAATAAACCATACAAATAACAGTAAGAGAAAATTACAAGGAAAAAAAGTAATTAAAGACAAAAAGATAGAAAACCTTCCTCGTCCACATCAACTTCGTGGATTATATCAGATTCGTCGACAAAGACCTCGCCCTGCTCCTCGTCTTCGTGGCTTGGCATGTTCAATTTTGCGGGGCAGTGTTAAAAGCAGAAACAAGGGGTTTTCAAGGGTTTCTCGCTATAAATATTTGTGTTTTGAGTTACGTTTTGACCAAAAATTCTGGCTCGACTCACTTTTGAAATGGATCGGTTCGGTCCAATCCACACATTTGCAGAAATAAGAATTTTTTCAATTTATGCAACTTTTATATAATTTATTTAATAAATTAAGATTAATAATACTTTTAGTGCTACAAATAATGAAAAAAAAATCAAAACAACTTTTAAAAGAATTCAATTTTATTGTTTTATATAAATTTATTTAAATATATTTAGATTTTTTTTACTTTTAATATTCTGTTTTAAATTAATATTTTAAAAAATGATATCTAACACTTTTTTTTAATTAGAAGAGAACTAACAGATTACGTCTAGAGTTTGAGCATGACGAATATGGATATCCCTTTTAATCAAGTCTCGAATTATCATCAGAATGGGTTTAAACACCGTTTTCCCCCCACGAGATAACCACACATACCGGACATTGACTCTCCAAAACTTTTAACTGTCACTCACAAGTCTAAAATAGACACTCTTGGTCGCCGCTAACCCTGAAGATGCTGGTAAGTACTAACCTCAGTCGTATGGCTCTGTAGGGGAGTGCTCTCTTAGAAGATGAAGCTAGAATATTGGTATAAGATTTCAAACTAGTCATCTCCAACGTCGACAGCATGCAGTCTCCGACCTTAACGTTGAATGTCATGGATAACACGATGCTTGAAAACTATATGCCTAAAGATTCTGCTTTTTGCTCCATCAAAATCCAACAAAACCCACCTCTAAGTCTAAACAAAAATTTTCCTCCCACCTGCATGTGTTTTTTGCATGCATGCTTGTTTGTATGATTGTATAGCACAATATTTCGTTCCTTGTCTGAAGGTGATATATGTTAGCACTTAGCATAGCTAATCCACCAAATATATGAAAAAACTTTAAACAAAAATAATCTTACTCAAATACTAGTGACCATTATGTAATTTACCCTTAAAATAACTACACCGATGAAACCGTCTCTCTTTGGCGAAATAAAAGCGAAAAAATAATACCCGAAATTGTTGGTCAAAATGCAATGGCAGCCGGCGGCTTGGAATTAAAAAAAATGGCTACTAAATCATGGGTTGCTAAATGACATGAGAAAATTATTTTTAGTCACTAGACTTTAGGGTATTTTCAAAGATTAGTCCCTAAGCTTCAACTATAAATACCCTAGCTCATTTAGCTTCAAAATCATCCCAAAAGCCCAAATCATTTCTTTCTCCCAATACTAGAGAGCTTTCTGGTGAGTATTTTGTAAACACCTGTAAATTTTCTCTCTTACTAAAAGATCTGCAGTAGTCCGGAGACGTAAGCAAAATTGGCTGAACTCCTTTATCAATTTCGGGTATTATTTTTCCGCTTTTATTTCACATTCTCACTAATCTGGTTATAGCTCGTACTCGTTTATTTCTCAACAACTGGTATCAGAGCTTTTGGTTGTGAATTTTGTCAATTTTTTGCGAGGTTACTATTCATTACTATTCACATGAATAGTAAATTTCATGAATAGTAAAATTTTGTCGGCGATACGAATTTGTAGACGGATGTGTTTTAATACACGGTGGTTCGCAAGAATTGTCAGAAACGATCCAAACGAAACCAGATTCGAGTGGGTGCGATGGCTGCAGACGAAGGGAATGTGAAAATTGAAAAGTTCGATGGTGCGGACTTTGGCTTTTGGAAGATGCAGATTGAAGATTTTTTGTACTAGAAAATATATATCAACCTCTATCAGGAAAACAACCAGAGGGCAAGAAGAATGAAGACTGGGCCCTTCTCGACAGACAAACCCTCGGAGTTATCCGACTGACATTATCCCGCAATGTTGCTTTCAACATAGCAAATGAAAAGACCACGGCGGGTCTTATGGTGGCTCTCTCCAGTATGTATGAGAAGCCATCAACCTCAAATAAAGTTCATTTTGGAGCATTATTCAATTTGCGGATGGCGGAAAGGCATCGGTGGCTCACACCTAAATGAACTCAACACAATCACAACCCAGTTGAGTTCCGTGGAAATTGAATTCGATGATGAAGTTCGAGCTTTAATTATCTTATCATCTCTACCAGACTGTTGGAATGTTACTGTTACAGCAGTCAGCACCTCGTCGGGAAACAGCAAATTAAAATTTGACGATGTTCGGGATCTGGTATTGAGTGAAGAAATTCGACGAAGAGAATCGAGTGAAGCATCAACCTCCTTAGCCTTGCACACGGAGTCTAGAGGGAGAACTTCAGAGAGAAATTCAAATCGTGGCAGATCCAAATCCAGAAGGGGAAAATCAAGAACGGTAAAGAAAGATTATACCTGTTATAATTGTGGCAAGAAGGGCCACTTTAAATGAGATTGACGAGCACCAAAGAAATATACCGGCGCACAAGAATCTACCAACATGACAGAGGAGACATGTGATGCCATGATTCTAAGCGTCAACAGTCTGATTGAATCATGGATCTTGGATTCAGGGGCATCTTTCCACTCCACCCCATGTCGAGAAATCATGGAGAACTATGTCAGTGGTGATTTTGGGAAGGTTCATCTAGCTGATGATGAAACCTTAAAGATCGACGGAAAAGGAGACATCCGATTAAAGTTGCCAAACCAGACCACCTGGACGCTGAAATGAGTAAGACATATTCATGGCCTCAAAAGAAATTTGATTTCTATAGGACAGCTTGATGGAGAAGGATATAACACAACCTTTTCAGGCTGTGAATGGAAGATTACCAAAGGAGCACTCGTCATTGCTCATGGTAAGAAGACTGATACTCTCTATATAACCTCAAATTTAGAGAATATCATTGTAGTAGCAGATGCTGATGGAAAACCAAACCTATGGCACCAAAGGTTTGGCAGGACATCTTGATGGAGAATGATATAACACAACCTTTTCAGGCTGTGAATGGAAGATTACCAAAGGAGCACTCATCATTGCTCGTGGTAAGAAGACTGGTACTCTCTATGTAGCCTCAAATTTAGAGAATATCATTGCAGTAGCAGATACTGATGGAAAACCAAACCTATGGCACCAAAGGTTTGGCCATATGAGCGAGAAAGTGATGAAGACACTTTTTTCAAAGGAAAGCTACCGGATCTAAAGAATGTAGATGTCGGACTATGCGAGGATTGCATCTTTGGCAAACAAAAGAAAGTCAGCTTTGCAAAGATTGGTAAGACACCCAAGGCTGAAAAGTTAGAGTTGGTCCATACTGATGTATGGGGACCATCTCCAGTTCCATTTCTTGCAGGCTCATTATATTATGTCATCTTCATCGATGATTCTACAAGGAAGGTGTGGGTTTATTTTCTGAAGAATAAATCAGAAGTCTTTGATACCTTCAGAAAATGGAAGGCCATGGTGGAAAATGAGACTGGTCTGAAAGTCAAGCGGTTGAGGTCTGACAATGGAGAAGAGTACAAAAATAGGAGATTCAGAGATTTCTGCGTAAATAATGGGATCAAGATGGAGACAATAGTTCCCATGACACAGTAACAGAATGACGTAGCAGAGCGCATGAACAGAACTCTGAACGAACGTGCAAAAGCATGAGGATATATGTCGGATTGCCCAAATTTCTATGGGTTAAAGCTATCAACACTACAGCTTACCTGATCAATCGTGGGCCCTCAGTTCCCTTGGATGGTGGAATACCAGAGGAAGCTTGGAGCAAGAAAGAAATAAACCTTTCACACTTAAGAGTGTTTGGTTGTATTTCTTATGTACACATAGATTCTGCTGAAAGAAGTAAACTTGATGCCAAGTCCAACAAATGTGTCTTTGTTGGTTATGGTGGTGATGAGTTTGATTACCGATTTTGGGACTATGAAAATCGGAAGATCATCAGAAGCAGAGATGTCATTTTCAATAAGAATGTGATGTACAAAGACAGGCCAACCATAGAATCAAGTAGCTCCAATACCGAAGATGAAACAAAAGAATTTGCTGAGTTCGAGGAGATTTCAGAAAGTTATCACAGGCTGAGTACATCAAAAAAGTACTCTCCAGGTTCAACATGCAAGATGCTAAAACCAGTAAGTACCTTTAGGTGTTCATTTTGACTCTCCAAAGAACAATCACCAAATACGGAGGAAGAACGTGCACACATGGTGAAGGTGTCGTATGCCTCAGCAATTGGAAGTCTGATGTATGTTATGGTTTGTACCAGACCAGATATTGCTTAAGCAGTGGGAGCTGTTAGCAGGTACAAGAATAATCCGGGCAAGGTACACTGGGAAGCAGTCAAATGGATCCTCAGATATCTGCGGGGTACTACAAACAAAGCACTTTGTTTCAAAGGTAGAGATACGATACTGATAGGCTATGTAGATGCTGACTTAGTCGGAAATGTTGACATCAGAAGGAGCACTACAGTGTATGTCTACACTTTAGGAGGAACCGCAGTGAGTTGGGTTTCTCAACTACAGAAGATAGTTGCTCTCTCCACAACTGAAGCAGAATATGTCGTTGTTACGGAAGCCAACAAGGAGATGGTTTGGCTCCAAAGTTTCTTGGAAGAGTTAGGCAAGAAACAAGAGAACAATGTTTTGTATTGTGACAGTCAAAGTACTATACATCTAGCAAAGAATCCATCTTTTCATTCCAGGACGAAGCACATACAATTGCGATATCATTTTATCCGGTCTCTTCTGGAAGATGGGATTTTGAAACTTGAAAAGATTAGTGGAACTCAAAATCCGATAGACATGTTGACAAAGACGGTGACTACGGACAAGCTGAAGTTGTGTTCAGCTTCAGTTGACATGCTAGAATAACAAGACTAGAAATGCTGCTGCATCGATCGAGGTGTGAATACAAATTAAAATCAGTCTTCAAGTGGGAGATTGTTGGTCAAAATGCAATGGCAGCCGACGGCTTGGAATTAAAAAAAGGGGCTGCTAAAACATGGGCTGCTAAATGACATGGGAAAATTATTTTTAGTCACTAGACTTTAGGGTATTTTCAAAGATTAGTCCCGAAGCTTCAACTATAAATACCCTATCTCATTTAGTTTCAAAATCATCCCAAAATCCCAAATCATTTCTTTCTCCCAATACTAGAGAGCTTTCTTGTGAGTGTTTTGTAAACACCTGTAAATTTTCTCTCTTTTTAAAAGATCTGCAGTAGTTCGGAGACGTAAGCAAAATTGGCTGAACTCCGTTATCAATTTCGGGTATTATTTTTCCGCTTTAATTTTGCATTCTCACTAATCTGGTTATAGGAAAATTACTCGTACTCGTTTATTTTCCAACAGTTAGCACTTAGCACTTAGCAGGGCTAATCCACCAAATATATGAAAAAACTTTAAACAAAAAATAATCTTACTCAAATAATAGTGACCATTATATAATTTACCCTTAAAATAACTACACCGATGAAACCGTCTCTCTTTGGCGCTCTATCCATTGCCGTTTAAATTGAAAGGTATTAAGCTCCATTGCCATGAAAATCCGCGGACCTTGCTACGCCCTCCGTATTTTCCATATTTCAAACCCAAAATTTTTGGTTTCATCCCCTTTCATCTTCATGTCAACCCAGGGTTTTGCAGGGAATTTAAAACCACCTTTTTCCAAGAAAGAAAACATTTTATATGACTTGTTACTGAATCACAATGCTGTTAATCTCTTGATCATTTGTGGAAGATGAATAACGTCCTTCAAAAAAGCGCCTCCAAAAGGTTCGGAAACTTCCCCAATAACTTCTCTCCTAGGCAAGAGATCTCTTGGCGGCAACAAATCCTTGATCCTGGGAGCCCCATTGTAACCAAATGGAACCACATTATTCTTTTCACATGCCTTGTGGCCTTATTCTTAGACCCTCTCTACTTTTACCTTCCGGTTATCGGTGCCCCCGGCTGCATACAGATCGATCTCGACCTCGTCATCTTCGTCACCTTCTTTCGTACGGTCGTCGGCTTATTCTTTTTTATGCACAACACCCTCAAGTTTAGGACAGCTTTTGTGGCATCCAACTCTAAGGTGTTTGGGAAGGGAGAGCTCGTAATGGATCAAAAGGCGATCGCCATTCGATACATTAAGACCACTTTCGCCATTGATCTTGTCGCTACCCTCCCTCTCCCACAGGTTAATACTCTTTTGTGTTCTATATAAGCTATATGACTCAAATGACTTGCTTCGAGTTCATTATTTTGCTTCTCAAATTGTCATATGGTTCATAATTCCGGGATCGAAAAGTGCAACGGCTGCTCATGCTAACCATACACTTTCATTCATTGTTCTCCTTCAATACATT